>NC_060128.1:60370741-61721366 GCF_021461395.2 Schistocerca americana
GAGCGTTAGTATAGATGAGTTGGCTAATAATTTGTAATTGTTGAGTTCAAATGTTCAAATGTGTGTGAAATCTTATGGGACTTAACTGCTAAGGTCATCATCAGTCCTTAAGGCTACACACTACTTAACCTAAATTTGCTACGGTCGCAGGTTCGAATCCTGCCTCGGGCATGGATGTTTGTGATGTCCTTAGGTTAGTTAGGTTTAAGTAGTTCTAAGTTCTAGGTGACTAATGACCACAGCAGTTGAGTCCCATAGTGCTCAGAGCCATTTGAACCATAACCTAAATTATCCTAAGGACAAACACACACACCCCTACCCTAGGGAGGACTCGAACCTCCGCCGGGACCAGCCGCACAGTCCATGACTGCAGCAATTGTTGAGTAACCCCAGAGTGGCTAGAGGACAAATGTAAGAATGTAGAGGCTTATCTCACTAGGGGTAAGATAGATACTGCCTACAGGAAAATTATAGAAACATTTGGAGAAAAGAGAACCACTTGTATGAATATCAGGAGCTCAGATGGAAACCCAGTTCTAAGCAAAGAAGGGAAATCAGAAAGGTGGAAGGAGTATATGGGAGGGTCTATACAAGGGCGATGTACTTGAGGTCAATATTATGGAAGTGGAAGAGGATGTAGATGAAGATGAAATGGGAGCTACAATACTGCGTGAAGAATTTGAAAGAGCACTGGAAGACCAAAGTAGAAACAGGCCCCAGGAGTAGGCAACATTCCATTAGAACTACTGACGGCCTTAAGGGAGAGCCAGTCCTGACAAAACTCTACCATTTGGTGAGCAAGTTGTATGAGACAGGCGAAATACCCTCAGACTTCAAGAAGAATATAATAATTCCAATCCCAAGGAAAGCAGGTGTTGACAGATGTGAAAATTACAGAACTATCAGCTTAATAAGTCACACCTGCAAAATACTAACACGAATTCTTTACAGACGAATGGAAAAACTGGTAGAAGCCGACCTTGGGGAAGATCAGTTTGGATTCCGTAGAAATATTGGAACACGTGAGGCAGTACTAACCCTACGACTTATCTTAGAAGAAAGATTAAGGAAAGGCAAACCTACGTTTCTAGCATTTGTAGACTTGGAGAAAGCTTTTGACAATGTTGAGTGGAATACTCTCTTTCAAATTCTATGGGTGGCAGGGGTAAAATACAGGGAGCGAAAGGCTATTTACAAGTTGTACAGAAACCAGATGGCAGTTCTAAGAGTCGAGGGAAGCAGTGGTTGGGAAGGGAGTGAGACAGGGTTGTAGCCTCTCCCCGGTGTTATTCAATCTGTATATTGCGCAAGCAGTGAAGGACACAAAAGAAAAATTCGGAGTGGGAATTAAAGTCCATGGAGAAGAAATAAAAACTTGGAGGTTCGCCGATGACACTGTAATTCTGTCAGAGACAGCAAAGGACTTGGAAGAGCAGTTGAATGGAATGGACAGTGTCTTGAAGGGAGGATATAAGATGAACATCAACAAAAGCAAATCGAGGATAATGGAATGTAGTCGAATTAAGTAGGGTGATGCTGAGGGAATTAGATTAGGAAATGAGACACTTAAAGTAGTAAAGGAGTTTTGCTATTTGGGGAGCAACATAACTGATGATGGTCGAAGTAGAGAGGATATAAAATGTAGACTGGCAATGGCAAGGAAAGCGTTTCTGAAGAAGAGAAATTTGTTAACATCGAGTATAGATTTAAGTGTCACGAAGTCGTTTCTGAAAGTATTTGCATGGAGTGTAGCCATGTATGGAAGTGAAACACGGACAATAAATAGTTTAGACAAGAAGAGAATAGAAGGTTTCGAAATGTGGTGCTACAGAAGAATGCTGAAGATTAGATGGGTAGATCACATAACTAATGAGGAGGTATTGAATAGAATTGGGGAGAAGAGGAGTTTGTGGCACAACTTGACTAGAAGAATGGATCGGATGGTAGGACATGTTCTGAGACATCAAGGGATCACCAATTTAGTACTGGAGGGCAGTGTGGAGGGTAAAAACCGTAGAGGGAGACCAAGAGATGAATACACCAAGCAGATTCAGAAGGATGTAGGTTGCAGTAGTTACTGGGAGGTGAAGAAGCTTGCACAGGATAGAGTAGCATGGAGAGCTGCATCAAACCAGTCTCAGGACTGAAGACCACAACAACAATAACATCTGATCTAAATTATAGAGATGTTTTCTCCAATCTGGGTTCACAGCCATCACAAAGTTATTAAAAGAAGTGATGTTTTTACATAGGATGTCTGTTACTAGGCATAATATGTGTTCTTGAGGACAATATTATGTAAATGGAGGAGGATGTAGACGAAGATCAAATGGGAGATACGATTCTGCGTGAAATGAAATAAAATATTAAAAAAATGAAGAAGACTAAATGTGCAAATAGAGGAGCGAATGCAAAATGACCAAAGCTAGAATATGACGAATTGAAATAGATTCGAGGACACCGTCAAAATGGCATTGGAAGTATTACAAAAATAATTCAAATACACGCTCGTAAGTTAGCGCTACAGTGGAATTTAACAAACGTTAAGGATGATGTTGGGTGGTGCCACAAATTTACGAAGCATTCGAAAGAAAAGCAAAATATCTCAGCAAACACCATAACAGTGTAAAGAGGAAATATCTTTCCATCGCTTTATTATTCAACATCGGAAGAAAACGAGTGTGAACTAAGCCAAATACACTCCTGGAAATGGAAAAAAGAACACATTGACACCGGTGTGTCAGACCCACCATACTTGCTCCGGACACTGCGAGAGGGCTGTACAAGCAATGATCACACGCACGGCACAGCGGACACACCAGGAACCGCGGTGTTGGCCGTCGAATGGCGCTAGCTGCGCAGCATTTGTGCACCGCCGCCGTCAGTGTCAGCCAGTTTGCCGTGGCATACGGAGCTCCATCGCAGTCTTTAACACTGGTAGCATGCCGCGACAGCGTGGACGTGAACCGTATGTGCAGTTGACGGACTTTGAGCGAGGGCGTATAGTGGGCATGCGGGAGGCCGGGTGGACGTACCGCCGAATTGCTCAACACGTGGGGCGTGAGGTCTCCACAGTACATCGATGTTGTCGCCAGTGGTCGGCGGAAGGTGCACGTGCCCGTCGACCTGGGACCGGACCGCAGCGACGCACGGATGCACGCCAAGACCGTAGGATCCTACGCAGTGCCGTAGGGGACCGCACCGCCACTTCCCAGCAAATTAGGGACACTGTTGCTCCTGGGGTATCGGCGAGGACCATTCGCAACCGTCTCCATGAAGCAGGGCTACGGTCCCGCACACCGTTAGGCCGTCTTCCGCTCACGCCCCAACATCGTGCAGCCCGCCTCCAGCGGTGTCGCGACAGGCGTGAATGGAGGGACGAATGGAGACGTGTCGTCTTCAGCGATGAGAGTCGCTTCTGCCTTGGTGCCAATGATGGTCGTATGCGTGTTTGGCGCCGTGCAGGTGAGCGCCACAATCAGGACTGCATACGACCGAGGCACACAGGGCCAACACCCGGCATCATGGTGTGGGGAGCGATCTCCTACACTGGCCGTACACCACTGGTGATCGTCGAGGGGACACTGAATAGTGCACGGTACATCCAAACCGTCATCGAACCCATCGTTCTACCATTCCTAGACCGGCAAGGGAACTTGCTGTTCCAACAGGACAATGCACGTCCGCATGTATCCCGTGCCACCCAACGTGCTCTAGAAGGTGTAAGTCAACTACCCTGGCCAGCAAGATCTCCGGATCTGTCCCCCATTGAGCATGTTTGGGACTGGATGAAGCGTCGTCTCACGCGGTCTGCACGTCCAGCACGAACGCTGGTCCAACTGAGGCGCCAGGTGGAAATGGCATGGCAAGCCGTTCCACAGGACTACATCCAGCATCTCTACGATCGTCTCCATGGGAGAATAGCAGCCTGCATTGCTGCGAAAGGTGGATATACACTGTACTAGTGCCGACATTGTGCATGCTCTGTTGCCTGTGTCTATGTGCCTGTGGTTCTGTCAGTGTGATCATGTGATGTATCTGACCCCAGGAATGTGTCAATAAAGTTTCCCCTTCCTGGGACAATGAATTCACGGTGTTCTTATTTCAATTTCCAGGAGTGTAGTTAGTTCAAATGGCTCTGAGCACTATGCGACTTCACTTCTAAGGTCATCAGTCACCTAGAACTTAGAACTACTTAAACCTAACTAACCTAAGGACATCACACACATCCATGCCCGAGGCAGGATTCGAACTGCGACCGTAACGGTCGCTCGGTTCCAGACTGTAGCGCCTAGAACCGCACGGCCACTCCGCCCGGCAAGCCAAATAGTGAATATGAACGAAACGCCTTTGAAATTTGTTGTGCCGAGTAGTGTGTGTGTGTGTGTGTGTGTGTGTGTGTGTGTGTGTGTGTTGGCTTATGGGCGCTCAACGTCGAGCTCATCAGCGCCCTGACACACATTAAAGGGAACGAATGTGGACAGACCTAAGAAAAGTGAAGCACACACGCAAAGAAAGCAGGAAAAGAAGGAAAATGCTACATAAGAGAGTAAAACGTAAGGAAAGGGAAAGGCGCCGAGTAGCAGAACTGTTGCCATGATACGTGCTGAAACTGTAAATATAAATATAAGTGGACATGAAAAAAATGCACTACACTGTTATCCTTTCGCATTGTGCTGAAAGTACTAAACTTAAGCCAGTGATGATTTTCAAGTGCAAAACAATGCCAAAACCTGAAAACCTTCAGGTGTTGTTGTTCACATACATGACAAGTGTTGGATGGACGAAGCTGGTATGAAATTGTGGATTAACAGAGTGTGGGAGGGAAGGAAAGGTACTTTACTGAAGAAGAGTTCTTGTGCTAGATCAGTATAGTAGTCATATGAAAAATTCTGTGGAAGAGAAACTGAGACAGAAAAATGCAGAGCTTGCTGTTATTCCGGGAGGACCTACTTCACAGTTGCAACCTCTTCAACTCTCTATAAATAATCCATTTAAAGTGCATATGACAGAGGGACGGAACAAATGGATGTTGAATGAAACTCACCATTAATTCGCTTCGAAGGGAGCAATAAAATGATCTACAGTCAACACACATGTGTTAGTGGATAAAACAGTCGTGGTCTAGAGTGAGAGAAGACATTATTGCGAAATCTTTCAAGAAGTGTAACGTTCTCGATGGCAGCGAAGACCGCCTTATATACGAAGAGGGCAACGATGACGACGAAGGGAAGAAGAAGAAAGTTCAGATGATTTTCAGGGAGTTCGAAGTCAGCTAGGTTTTATAAACTAAGAATTTTTTATTCTGGCTTTGCAGTCTAATAATAAAAATGGTAAAATGTTATTTAAAAAAATTGTTTAAAAATTAAGGTGTATCTTATAGTCCGTAGCGTCTTATAGTTCTTAAAAAAAACGGTATTGTAACGGAAGATGCGCTTGGTTTACAAAACTGGTACGTGAAGAAAATACGGGTCTCTAGTAACTGGTTAATTATCAGCAAGCTACTGACACGGAAATTAGTCTCATGTCAGCGGGCTCTAAAGATGCTTCTAGCTACCACAGTTCCAACTGAAATTTTCACTGTTTCAGCACGTTTCTTAGTTGGAGAAATACTACTGGGGAGTATGCAGACACCAGATAATTCTATTATTACTGTCATTATTGCTACTATTTTTTCATTCCGCTGCTGCTATACATGTGTCTGAAGGAAGTGTTTAATGCTTTTTGGTCAATTTTAGTAGTAGTAATGCAAAAATATGTAATTATTTAGATCTATATATTTCTATGGAGTGCTTTTCCAATTAATATCGGACATATCCAGTTCTTCACTGATTACATTAAAAATAAATTCTTTAAAATTAAAATTTAAAACAATCTTGATCGCAATTTTTTTTGTTTATTGGAGTGACGACCAGTTTCGACTCTTTCATAGAGTTATCTTCAGGCTCTGTAAAGATATATTGCCAAAGTAGTGTAGACATTATAATAAGCATATAAAAATGAGATAAATAGTAATAAATTATACCCAGAGTGGTGGATGGACACTGGTAAATGAGTTTCGTTGACCCTCGACGCTCTTGTAACTGCTGACTCGTAGAGGGAACAGGTATTATTAGGGCTGGACACACCCAATGTTCTGAGTATGACATCATATGAAGCCAATCAGAAAACACGTTCATGATTACATAACTTAATACATAACTATGAAGGAACAGTTACAGTTATAACACATCATAATGTCAATTATTGATCATTATTCGTCAATGAATATTAATTATACTATTAAAATGGTTCATTCGTATGAAGTAGAGTATGCTGCCCTCTAAACTCAGAACTACAAATCTGCACCAAAGATTGTCGTTGCCCCAGCGTTTACGTGGATAATCGAGGGTTACCATGGAAATGGCATCCTGTTCCGCTGTGGACATGCTGTCAAAGACTGTACTATGGGGAGTTACATCGTATGTTACGGTTATGTGCCATAGAAATACGGTTAATTTTGCTCTCTTCTGATGTCAGCGCCATGAAAATAACTGTACTATGGCTGAACCACACTAATATTTCCGTACTAAAAAAATAAATTCTTTGATGAAGACATTAGTTGATAACAGAAAGAAGAAAGGAAGATTTGGTTTAACGTCCTGTCGACAGCAGTGTCATCAGACGAAGCACAAGCTCGTATTGTGTCAAGGGTGGGGAAGAAAATCGGCCGTGCCGTTTCGAAGGAACCGTTTGCCAGGAACGATTTAGAGAAATTACGGAAAACCTGAATCTGGATGGGCGAACGCGGATTTGAACCGTCGTCCTCCCGAATGCGAGTCCAGCGTGCTAACCGCTGCGCCACCTCGCTCGGTCTTGATAAGAGCGCAATGGCGCTTGTAAAATGCTAAAACTGGCGGTAAATGCCAGTTCCAGAGTCAGGACTTGTTAATGGCCTCCGCTAAAGGTCACGGTCATTCTTTCGGATGACTTGGTGGAAGTCAGCTGTTTCCAGTAGCGTAAGGAAGAAAATGTTGCAGATCAGCAGTTTCCGTTGCGATAAACTCAAAATTTAGCATTCTACGTTGCCTAAGTTCACGTTTCCTCGAAATTAGTTTAAATTTATTATCCACTTCAACAGCGTAGAAAAATATTGCGTAGTTGCAAGACTCATATCCGTCTCAGCAGCCTTGCACTTGGTCGCTAACCAGGAATTCTACCTCTGTGGGACACGAATTTCAGTGATCTGATGTCCCGAAGTCTGGAAAATACGCAGTTGACTTATTTGACTCCATAACAACACTGTAACAGTAGTTTCGTGTGCAAGCAATGCATACGAATTGCAGAATTTAGTAGTGCCGTGGCTTCTGGTTATGTAGGCCTACATTCATGTTCAGAAAGAGCAGAACACCTTGAACGACTAGAGACAGGACGTTCATATTCACAGGACTTTTACGTAAGTATGTTCTGCAGAAATGACTACCATTTGAACCATGCCGGGTCGCAGGCTCAAGGTCAACATCGATATTGCGGTGCAACACCACCCACTGGCAATATGTGCCTGCCACTCTCGTTGTCGCTGTGAACCGAAGGTAATGGATAAGCGTGACTTACACAGACATGGAGAATGTGCTGGGTGACCAAAAAGTCAGTATACGAGGTGTGGCTAGAAAAAAACCGGACTAGTACTGGTGAAACAATAAAACGAATGCAATAAGGCTGAAAATCGCGTGGCCTGTCACGTGACTCTCGCTCCGCCTACTGCTCGAGTTTCATCTGCCTCCTGCACTCAGTCTGCCCGTGGCGTCTGTTTTAAGTAGTTGACGTTTTGTCTGTGCGTCGGAAAATGTTGAGTGTACAGAAAGAACAGCGTGTTAACATCAAATTTTGTTTCAAACTAGGAAAATCTGCTAGTGAAACGTTTGTAATGTTACAACAAGTGTACGGCGATGATTGTTTATCGCGAACACAAGTGTTTGAGTGGTTTAAACGATTTAAAGATGGCCGCGAAGACACCAGTGATGACACTCGCACTGGCAGACCATTGTCAGCAAAAACTGATGCAAACATTGAAAAAATCGGTAAACTTGTTCGACAAGATCGCCGTTTAACAATCAGAGCAGTGTCTGAGTTAACAGGAGTTGACAAGGAAAGTGTTAGGCAGATTCTTCATGAAAGTTTCAACATGAACAAAGTGTGTTCAAAAATGGTTCCAAAGTGTCTCACAATTGAACAGAAGGAACGCCGAAGAATGATTTGTTCTGACATCCTGGAAAACATTGAAAGTGATCCCACCTTCTTACAAAATGTTATTACTTGCGATGAATCGTGGTTTTTTACTTACGATCCCGAAACTAAACGCCAATCGATGCATTGGAAAACTCCTGGTTCTCCACGACAAAAAAAGCACGAATGTCAAAATCGAAATTCAAGGCAATGATGATTGTTTTTTTTGACATCAAATGGATTGTGCAAATTGATTGGGTACCAGAGGGACAAACAGTGAATCAGCATTACTACATTAGCGTCCTGGCTACCCTACGTGAGCGAGTACGGAGAAAACGGAACGATTTGTGGAGAAAAAAGTCATGGATCCTTCACCAAGACAATGCCCCAGCTCACAGTACGTTGTCAGTGAAGACGTTTTTGGCAAAACACAACATTCCCATCTTAGATCATCCACCCTACTCACCTGATTTGGCCCCCTGTGACTTTTTTCTTTTCCCTAAAGTCAAGTCAGCTTTGAAAGGAACTAGATTTGAGACTGTTGAAGCAGTAAAAGAAAAAGCGACGGAAGTAATGTATGGACTTACCGAAAATGATCTGCAGCATTGCTATGAACAGTGGAAAATTCGTATGGAGCGGTCTAGAGACCGAGGAGGAGAGTACATTGAAGGAGATAACATGAAATTCTAAATAATTGTAAATAAATGTTTTTTCCAGCATCAGTCCGGTTTTTTTCTAGCCGCACCTCGTAAATTTGAAAACTGAATAAATCGCGGAATAATGTAGATATTGACACACATACTTGGAATGACATGGTGTTTTATTAGAACCAAAAAATACAAAAGTTCAAAAAATGTCCGACACATGGCGCTTCATCTGATCAGAATAGCAATAATTAGCATAACAAAGTAAGACAAAGCTAAGATGATGTTCTTTACAGGAATTGCTCAATATGTCCACCATCATTCCTCAACAATAACTGTAGTCGAGGAATAATGTTGTGGACAGCACTGTATAGCATGTCGGCAGTGGTGAGGTATTGGCGTCGGATGTTGTCTTTCAGCATCCTGCCTCGGGCATGGATGTCTGTGATGTCCTTAGGTTAGTTAGGTTTAAGTAGTTCTAAGTTCTAGGGGACTGATGACCACAGAAGTTAAGTTCCATAGTGCTCAGAGCCATTTGAACCATTTTTATTGCCGACTATTCTGGCTATAAAACTTTAGTCTTCAGCGTAATCTCAGTTCGATGTGACAGCCCTACATAACCGTATTGGGAGGACCTATATGCCTGCCCCAGTACCACTCTGCTGGTCGACATCGGATCCAACGTCTTGCTACATCAAATTCGCGCAGACTGTAGCCTTCATTGGGCCACACAGATGCAAATCGATTTCTGGGCGGGCAAGTGCTCTACTGGCGGAAGTAAAGCTGTGAGGACACGGCATGAGTCGCGCTCGGGTAGCACTTGCCCGCGAAAGGCAAAGGTCCCAAGTTCGAGTCTCGGTCCGGCACACAGTTTTAATCTGCCAGGAAGTTTCATATCAGCGCACACTCCACTGCAGAGTAAAAATCTCATTCTGGAAATTTTTTCCAAAAGTGTTTCGGAGAAGCAGATGAACATTACGAGCGATGTGGGGTGGGGCCCCATTTTGCATGAAAACTGTTGAGTTCAATGTGTCTCTCTCCTGTAGAGCGGATATGACATGCTGGCAAAGCATATCACAGTAATGCTGGCCAGTCACACTGCACGTCTTTGCTCCCTGAGCGCCAACCTGTTCAAAAAAGAATAGGCATGATGAATATGGGTGTGAAGCCACAACATACAGTGACACGTTCACCATACAGAGGGACTTCATGCACAGTGACTGGACGTGAAGATTCCCACACTCAGCAGTTCCGTGTGTTCACCTCACCTGTCAGAGAATATGAGCTTTGTCTGTCCATAGAATGGTCCAGGGCCAGCCGTCATCAACTTCATTCCTTGTGAGAAAGTGGAGAGCAAAGTCGACACATCGTTGTGTGTCCTGTGGTGCAAGCTGCTGTACGAAATGGATCTTGTACCATTTGAGAATGGTTCGAAGCACCTTCCATACAGTGGGCCACAGGATGTTGAATTGTTGTGACACAGCATGTCCACTTCTGACTTTTGGGAATTGCGTATAGCATTGTCTGCCATAGCAACAGCGATTTCATGAACCACCTGTGGTGCAACCAGTCATCGGGCTCTTCCTGGAGCAACACCCAATTCTCCAGTTGCTTCAAACTTCTTCATCATACTCTGTATATCAGGTGGAGACTGAGGGCCCTTCTGTAATCCTTTCAACCACCAATAAAGTGCAACTGCAGCATTACAGCAGTCTCACTGCCCTGCTTCTTTTGTACAAGCTGACGTTGATATGTCAACAAGTGCCCTGTGACTGGTGAGGTGTGTGAGACTATGAATCATTATGACTGATAATGCTACCAAGTTTGGTATTCATATGGTAATTAGTTTCCATGTTATAACGTGGTAAGTAGGGAAAGTTTAATTATAACCACCCAGTGTGTTACAAATGCTAAATATCTCAAGAAAATGTCTTCTCAAAGTTGCAGGTAGTACCTGCAGTAGTCCAGAAAGTGCTTCATTACTCACTTTGAACTGATAAATGAATTAATTGAAGCATGGTGGTAGGTGGTTAGTGTTTAACGTCCCATCGACAATGAGGTCATTAGAGACGGAGCCCAAGCTCGGATTAGGGAAGGATGGGGAAGGAAATCGGCCGTGCCCTTTCAAAGGAACCATCCCGGCATTTGCCTGAAACGATTTAGGGAAATTACGGAAAACCTAAATCAGGATGGTTGGAGACGGGATTGAACCGTCGTCCTCCCGATTGCGAGTCCAGTATGCTAACCACTGCGCCACCTCGCTCGGTAATTGAAGCATGGCACAGCAGTAATTACATAAGGGCTACTATAGTCTCATACACAGTTTTTATTATTATTATTACTATTATTATTAGTGTTATTAGAGTGGTTAGCCATAAAATATTAACAGTCTGAATTCATCCAATTCTTGCCAGTTCAGAAGTAAAGAGTGCAGCAGTGAAATGATTTGTGAACGGTAAGTATAACACACAAATCTGATCTTGTTTGATTTTAAATGTGGTTGCAGTGTGCATGTGAAGGAAGTGCCACAATGGAGAGGAGTAATGAAGGAGAAGCATGTTTTGTAATAAGTGTCTACCCTCAGTGTGGATAGTCATCTTTCTTATCTGAGATGGAGTTGCGGGTAGCACTTGCGATGCACCATGAATTCCTTCATAATTCATTCTAACATGCACACACACACACACACACACACACACACACACACACACACACACAGAAACAGTATCATTGATCATCATTTAAAAAATAAAAGTTTTGAAGAAAAGTCTTTCATTCTACAATTTAGTCAGGTACTGAAGTTTGTGATAATGTGGGGGAGGGGAGCAACAGCTGGCACAGGGGTAGGGGAGCAGGGTCTAATGTCTGATTGCACCCAGAGATATTGGTCTAAGAAACATTGGGAATCGCTGAGCTAGAGCCATTGAATGTTGTATCTACTAGTGGTCTGATAGTAAACGATGCTAAGAAGCATGTTGAAGGTTGAAGTCTCTTCATAATTCATTCTGTCTGTACACAAAAATTATGTGTCCATCTGTAGCCTCACTTTATACATCTAATGGAAGCAGAGTCATAATTTCCCCTTTTGGCACACATCTAATGGTAGGCTAGTGCAGAAATATTTTTGCAACTGAGTACTGGACTGGGCATCCAATTCTGAATTCTTTCATGCATCACAATCCACCCTCAACTCATCAAGTGCAGATGCTGAATATGGCCATAGGCCCCCTAGTCTCCGAGCTGTCCCCTGTGACTGCTTGTGATCTGTGGCATATGCTGTTGCTCTTATTTTGGCTAGTGTAATACTCTTCATTCCTGATGTTATTCAATCTGTTTATTGAACAAGCAGTAAAGGAAACAAAAGAAAAATTCAGAGTAGGAATTAAAATCCATGGAGAAGCAATTAAAACTTTGAGGTTTGCCATTGACATTGTGATTCTGTCAGAGACAGCAAAGGACCTGGAAGACCAATTGAACGGAATGGACAGTGTCTTGAAAGGAGGGTATAAGATGAACATCAACAAAAGCAAAACGAGGATAATGGAATGTAGTCGAATTAAGTCGGGTGATGCTGAGGGAATTATATTAGGAAATGCGACAGTTAAAGTAGTAAATGAGTTTTGCTATTTGGGGAGCAAAATAACTGATGATGGTCAAAGTAGAGAGGATATAAAATGCAGACTGGCAATGGCAAGGAAAGCGTTTGTGAAGAAGAGAAATTTGTTAACACCGAGTATTGATTTAAGTTTCAGGAAGTCGTTTCAGAAAGTATTTGTATGGAGTGTAGCCATGTATGGAAGTGAAACGTGGACTTTAAATAGTTTGGACAAGATGAGAATAGTAGCTTTTGAAACGTGGTGCTACTGAAGAATGCTGAAGATTAGTTGGGTAGATCACATAACTAATGAGGCGGTATTGAATAGAATTGGGGAGAAGATAAATTTGTGACACAACTTGACTAGAAGAAGGGATCGGTTGGTAGGACATGTTCTGAGGCATCAAGGGATCACAGTGTGGAGAGTAAAAATCGTAGAGGGAGACCAAGAGATGGATACACCAAGCAGATTCAGAAGGATGTAGGTTGCAGTAGGTACTGGGAGATGAAGAAGCTTGCCCAGGATAGAGTAGCATGGAGAGCTGCATCAAACCAGTCTCAGGACTGAAGACCACAACAACAACAACAACAACAACAACAACACTCTTCATAGTTACAGTGTGAGTTTTCATGGAAAACAACTATAAAATACTGAATGAAAGTGGGGCAGTATGTCTTCAATGGAAATGCAGGCAGGCCATCTGACTCTGAATTCCATGAATGGAGTTATGAAGGACATGAACTGATTGAAAGTGACACAATAGGTATTCTGCTAGATTTCAACAGGCCTGCTTGTTTTGGAGATGCTGAGTGTGGAGGATGTAAAAACTTAATAGCTGCTCATGCAAGTGTCACTAAATTTCGACATGGGGATGACAAAGTTATTTGTGCAAGGTATGGTATAGAACTTCAGAAGCACATAATATAAAATCATGATTAAAATGTATCATAAAATGCAGTTGACTTACACATGTTTTGTAACTATCTTATGGAAAAAGTTTGTTGTAATGAAAACAAAATGTACCTCCTTTGATGAAGGTGCAAAATTAAAGGTATGAACAAGAAGCTAATTCTGCTATTCCACACACTTTTCACCTCCAGAGTTATCTTTAATTGTGTAGTCGTATGTGTAAATGGTGACCAGCAATTGTGAAATGTGTATCTTTTTTCTGGGAAGAATGGGAGGGAACCGATGAAATGTTGTAGGTGTGATGAAATTTTCTACCTGTATTACACAAGCGCGCAATTAATTTTATTATTTTCTTAATACCTTAGGCCCTTTTATTATAGAAATATTTATCCTTTTTTTCTATCTCCTTAGATCAAAATCATTTAATTAGAACTTAAATTTGACTTTGAATTCATCCATGTAGAATTTGTATTATGTTACAGGTGTGGCAAATTAGGTCAAGTGTTTAACTGAAATGATTTTATTTTATTTACTAGCAAAATATGAAATTATGAATGAAAGTCACAAAACTCATTCTGTCATAACGTTGTGAAAACTCAATACTATGGAAAACCATCCAAAGTTACAAATTTTACTTTTTTTATTCACTCAATGACTAGTTTTTGGCCAAGACCATTTTGAAATCATTGTAACATAGTTAAAAATGTTATCTGTTATCTCTATGCACTGTAACTGTTCGTTTGCACATTTTTGACATGATTTTTACGTTTTCAGAAATACCATTTTTGACTATGTTATGATGATCTGAAAATAGGTGCATGCCTGAAACTAGTCATTGAGAGAAAAAAAAAAAGTGAAATTAGCAACTTTGGTTGGTTTTTCGTTGTACTGATTAACAGTAGATGATGACCTACAATTATTCCAGCATGTTCGAAGTTCATTTTAAATGCTATTCTGTTAAAATTACTTATATTATAGTATAAGCATTAAACGGAAACGATCTGATGACAGTTATTTACAACTTTTAGATGTTCCACATTTCTCACTATGACAGGTGTTTTCTCCATAGAAATGTCTTCCTCATGTGGCCAGATCGATGAATGTTCACTGGGATGCATGTATTTCAGCCCAACAGAATGATTTCCTTCATCAAAGTCAAGAACTATGAAGTACTCTTTACTGGTGCTCATTTTACCACACGTATATGACACAACCAATACAAATTCCCCAGTGTCAATATATTTCTCTGAACTTCATGCAGAGGTGCCTTCTATGTGCCTACAGTGATTTGACTATTTTCAAAGGTAACTATGACAGACGTTTCTCCACAGCATGATATCGCTGCCTTGAAGACACCTTACACAACAGATTGAAAATATTTGAGCATTGGCATTTTCTGTCATATCTTCATCTGAAACAGGTAACTGCTCTGCAATATGCAGACAACGTAACATTGCTTCTCCAGCTCATACACCTGCATAAATATAGCTGTTTGTAGATTGTTTCAGTAGTGCTTAGGAATGGTTTGGCCTTACCATCGATATCCCAAAGACATAGGTACTTGCATAACAAGCTCTGGGAACTGTCTTTCTAGATTGCAGTATCTCTGTTTCCAGCACATATTTGAAACAAATAGACCACTTTCTCTACCTAGGAAGTATATTATTAACTAACTGCTCATCAGAAAAGAAAAAGGAGGGCAGAATAATGCTATCCATATTGGTTTTGAATATCTCATACAAGTCCTGCTGAATGAAGATCTGACAAAATGCACCAAACTGGTAGTGAACCAAGCAGTTGTTGTTCCTACCCTGGTCTACTGTTGTGAATTCTGGACACCACACCACTCTGATCTTAAGTAATTAGAACACGTTGGCATGTCATAATGATTTTTTTTTATCTTTCTTGGCCTGTATAACTTATCTCGAACAGATAGTGATGTTTTGTTGAACAGAAAACAATACTTTTAAATGAAGAAAGAACCCAAACAATGTTTGGACTTGAGTCTTAATAATGCTCATTTAATTTAATCCCCAACAGTAAAAGGGAGAGTGTCTGTCATTCGTTGTCACTTGTTTCATTCTTCTGTTGTCAGATGTTTTTATGGTCGCTTTCTTGCTCATATCTGTACAGGCATATATTCCATGTAAGTCTTATTGAAGAATTAGTAACATTAACTACTAAAATTCATTGCATTTCAATCCTTCATTTTGATGTCAGCACATGTTTTAATAGCTCATCTCATGGATCAAGCAGTCAGTTTATTACATAACACTGCATATAAATTTCATGGTCATAGAATTTTTAACCAAGCCAGTTAATTCCAAAGATAAAATGTTGTGTTGTCATTAGTTAGTTACAGCATTAGAGAAATATATTTTATCATGAAACATTTGTTATGAAAAACTTCAATACTATTTTCTGTCCCACTGATGTTACACATATTTGATCTGATATGAAACCACAATTTGCTAATGAATCAATCCAACTATGGGCATTCTTTAATCTGAAGGATTTTTCATATTTCCTTCTCAGCTCAGATCACATGTAAAGGACATTACGACATCACAAATAGAAACTTAGATACATGAAGAGCATCAAATGGGACAACTTTATATCAAATACAGCTGTTCGTGAGAAGGCAAAGATGTACAATATAGAGGCCACTGTCATTGACTGGACACATTGGGAATTCTAGCAGATGAGAAATGACATACTTCCTCAATAACTTTTGTATGGTGAAGTGAACACAGGTAGAAGACCCAATGGTGCCCCTCTGAAGTGCTGTAAGGACCAATTCAAGAAGAACTTAAAGCATCTACAGAATGACAGAAGTAATTGGTGTGCCTCAGCAGAAGACCATATTCACTGGCCCATAACTACTTCAACTTCTATTTAACATTTTGAGCAGTAATGTCTTAAACTGGAAAATAAGAAATGTTAGCTGTGCAAACTTCAGCAGGGCCACCCTCTATTTGTATTTGTATTTGTAGTTTATTTGTCACATAACATACTTTTTACAGATCATCTGATCATACTGTACAGGAGACAACAATGTGGGATGCAGGTCCGTGGATGGGTATGTATGAAAAAGGGGGCAGCAGATGCGACCAGATTAGGTGAGTATAGTACGTGCATACTGGAAAAAGGAGAGGAGAAAGAGTAGGGATGGAGAGTGGGTTGGTAGAATGGGGAACAAGTTCATGTCCAAAGGAATGTACAGAAAATAACATGCAAAAATATGCAGGTGACACAGGAAGAGTAAGCCAGTTTAGGATGTAGGAGTAATGATATCAGTGGGTGAAATATCAGGAAGGAGATTCTGCACCAGCAATCAGCACAATTATGTAGCCATTTGCTGTTTATGGATGTGGCGGTTGACACAGTGTGACTCATAAGTCAGAATGTGTGATGTGGTTTGGAAGGAAAAACACAGGAAAGAAGAGAAACAAAAGGATGGACACTGAGTAAACAAATCTAGTAGAAAATAGTAACAAAGAAAAGCAAAGGAAGTGTGTGTGTGTGTGTGTGTGTGTGTGTGTGTGTGTGTGTGTGTGTGTTTTTTTTTTGTGTCTACTTTAGAAGAGGGCCTTTTGGATAATAGCACATGTGTTTAGCAGTCTTTTTGTTGTGCCCGACTACGACTGAACATCTACACAATATGGTGAGTAAAATCTGTACTTTTCATATACCACTTCTCTGTAACGAATGGTATGTGCACAAAGTGCCAGTAATTAAAAATAAATAAATAAATAAATAAATATATATATATATATATATATATATATATATATATATATATATATATATATATATATATATATATATATATATATATATATATATATATATATATGAAAAATTTCAGATTTTGGGATGGAGGGTGGGGTGGGGAGTTACCATAAAATAATTCTTACAGTGTGAAATCTGCACCTTACAGGCAGTTTGTTTCACAAAAATTTATTAGGTTATTGTAGTGAAAGGCTGCTTTCAATATCTATTGCCTGCCTTCCTGCCTTCATGAGGTGCTATCGCCTGCATGCAGCTTCCAGTTACCCAATTTTTGCTTGGTGAATATTTTCTGTCTGTTTTGTATTTTCAGCATTACACAATTCCAAGATGCTGGCGCACGAAGTTGAAAGTTGTTATTTGTTTAAAAACTATATTTGTTATGGTGTTAAGTTTCTTAATTTGGATTAACATATGTAGGCTGTGTTTACAAGTGGCAGATGAATTTTGCAGCGTAGGTAGCAAGATAATGGATGACAGCCAAAAAAGAAAGAACATAAAATGCAGACTTCCAATCTGTTTTTGAAAAGGAAAAATATTTAGCATCAAATATAAATTTAGGTTTGTTATGAATATCAGCCAGCTACACTGCTCTTTAAATAGTTTTTATTTTATAAATCACCCATGATGTGCCCATTTCAGCATATTGTCATCATCAGATACTATGTAAATGCCTAAGTGAGTGACAGTCTTGATGTAATGATCAGAAAAGTTACGATACATTCGTTTGGAGTTTTTACATTACATGTAATATCATTGCTGCGTGTCCTGTATTTTTGTATAATTATTGGCTTCTACTTAGATGTACACTAGAGTCATTTTTTACGTACACTGTTTTTCTCTAAGTGGCTTGGATGACAGCAAATCAGTGATATTACATTTTTGCATAGTTACAATTATAAATAAATGATTTGTGGAAATTTGGTTCTTTCTTTCTTATTTTTAAGGTTTGGTTCTAGTTATGTTTTTGCCTGGTATTTATTGTAGTTTATTTGAGATTTTTATGTTATATTCTTTTTGTAATAATTTTGTTGTTGTTTATGATTTGCAGTGTTTTCTTGGAGTTATTTCTTTGTTCCATACTGTTCATATTGTTGTCACTTTTATTACAGATATGTGTTATTTAGTGTCTCTGATTTATTACTTTACTTGTTTTCTTGCCTTATAATGTGAATGAAGTTTTCTGTGTACTTTTGTGCTGTAGGGCAGTTTTTTCATAAATAAATTTAAGTAATAAGAGATCCTTACTGGAGGTATTTGTTTGGAGCACAGCCTGGTGTGGAAGTGAAAATGTGGATATTAATCAGTTCAGAAATGAAGACAATAGTAGGTTTTGCAATGTGCTGCTACAGGAGAATGCTGAAGATCAGATGGGTAGAAGTTGTGACATCTCAAAGCTGGACTGTGTACCAAATTCTACAAGAAGAGAGGCTATTGGTATCAGTAAATCAGTAATAGACACCGTAGGGATGAAACATCTAAAATGGCATGGACATCTGGAAAGGGTGGATGATAGCCAATGGCCAAATAAAGTGCGGCAGTGAACAACCTAGGGGAAGCTAGTGTTCAGAGGTCCGGGACACGATGAATGCCAGAGGGCTACAAGAAGGAGACTGGCATGATCAGAAGAATGGTAAAATGAGAAGCAAAAAGTGGTGATGGAGTGAGGTCAAGTAGCTAATGAGCATATAACTGTATCGAACTGAGAAAGAAAAAGAAAAATATGGCACAGCTTGAGTAAAAGAAAGGATTGGTTAATAGAACACATACTGACATATCAAATAGCAAATCTGATAGTTTTGAAGACCACAGCTGCAACATGTTTACATCTATGTATGTTCATAATCTACCAGCTATATTTAATAGTTAATTGTGTCAAAAAGGAAAAGTTACTTGAGATAACTATAAAATTAATGACAGTTTTTACTTTTAGGAGGTGAAATATACCTTGAGGTTGACATAAGCCATGGGGTAGCTATATGGTGGTAGTAGTATCAAGTACTCAAGGGATAAAAGGGCAGTGCATTTGAGGAGCTGTCAGTTGTACTAACGTGATTCATGTGAAATGTTTCTGACACGATTAAGGCCGCATGATGCGAATTAACAGACTCTGAATATGGAATAATAGTTGGAGTGAGACACATGGCACATTCCATTTTGGAAATAATGAAAACTGATGTTCTGAGATCCACAGTGTCAACATTGTGCTGAGAATACTAATTTTCAGACATTGCCCCTCACTGTGGACAACATAGTGGCTGACTGATCTGCATATAGTTCTCATTGCTAACAGACAAGGAACACTGCATGAAATAACTGAGAAATCAATGTGGGATGTACGATGAACATATCCATTAGGAGAGTGCAACAAAATTTGGCAGATGACCGACACAAGTGCCTTTGCTAACAGCACAATATCACCTGCAGCACCTCACCTGAGCTAATCACCACATCGGTTGCTCCCTGGGCAACTGGAAAACTGTGGCCTGCATAGATTAGTCCTGATTTCAGTTGTCCACAGCTTGTGGTCTTGCGGTAGCATTCTCACTTCCTGCGCATAAGACACCAAGCTGATTCCTGGTGGGGTCAGGGATTTTCCCTGCCTCGAGATGACTGTATGTTGTTGTGTCGTCTTCATTGTCATCTTTCATCCTCATTATGGTTGGAGGAAGGCAATTGCAAACCACCTCTGCTAGCACCTTGCCTAGTACGGCAGTGCGGGTCTCACGCATCGTCCTCTACACTCCTCAGAGTATGGGACCTCATCATCATCATCATCAACAGTTGGTAATAATTGATGGTAGGTCTTGAATTTGGCACAGATCCCATGAACCCATGGATCAATGTTCTCAACAAGGCAATATGGAAGCTGATAGTGGCTCCATAATGGTGTGGACAGCATTTACATGGAACAGACTGGGTCCTCTGATCCAACTGAACCAATCATTGGTTGGAAATGATTATGTTCAGCTACTTGGAGACCATTTGCAGCCATTAATTGATGTCAGGTTCCATAACAATGCACCATGTCACCAGACCACAGTAGTTCAAGAAGAGTTTGAAGAGCTCTCTGGACAGCTCAACCAAATGGCTTGGCCATCAACATTGTCTGACATGAATCCCATTGAACATTTATGTGATGTAATGGAGAGGGCAGTTTATTCACAGACTCCCACATGCAAAACTTTTGCAATTAAGAATGGCTATAGAGAAAGTGTGGCCCAATATTTTTTCAGGGGACTTCCAACAATTTGTTGAGCCTATGCTACTTTGAGGTCCTGCACTACACTGGGCAAAAAGAAGTCTGACATATTAGGAGGTATCCCATAATTTTTGTCACATCAGTGTATAGAAGTATAAGGGAAGTCACATGAAAATAAGAAGATGGAAAAAAGTCAGAAAAGTATTTATTTTTTCAAATATAATCACCACAATGCCTAATACATTTATCGTATAGTGAGACAAGACAGTCAATGCCATGATGGAAAAATATCTGTAGTTACCTATATAACCATGACTATACCCAGCTACACACATCTTCATCCAAAGCAAATCAGCAGCCATGAATGTCTTTCCTCATGGCTCACAAATATGGAAATTGCATGGGGAAAGATCAGAAGTATATGGAGGATGTGGAAGGGCTTCCAGTGAAACTTCTGCAGTGTAATCCAAACACCCAAGAATACTGACAGATAACATCATTCAAATGTGGGATAATGCCTATCCACAACTGCCAATATTGTTTCAACTGTGCTGCAGAAGTTTTACAGGGAAGCCCTTACACATACCCCATACCGTTCCAATCTCTCACCACGTCATTTCCATATTTTTGGAGCCCTGAAGAAAGACAATTGTGGCTGTCAATTAGCTTCAGATAAATGGCTTGGCTGTGTGCGAGGATGGTTCTGAAGGCAACTGAAAGCATTTTTCCATGGAGGCATTGGCCACCTTGCCTCATTGTGGGATAAATGTTTTAAAACTTATGGTGATTACTTTTGAAATAATG
Organism: Schistocerca americana; assembly: GCF_021461395.2. Taxonomy (NCBI): domain Eukaryota; kingdom Metazoa; phylum Arthropoda; class Insecta; order Orthoptera; family Acrididae; genus Schistocerca; species Schistocerca americana. The sequence goes on from NC_060128.1 coordinate 60,391,891, forward strand.
AATAGTGTACTTACTTTCCTCCTTTGTCTCATATTTGATTTTGCTGATTCTTATAGATGAAGACTTATAAGTTATTTTGTAATATTACAGTGAGCATTAATCACATCAAAACAAGAATCAATGTAAACTTTTTTTGGGTGTGGGGGATGAATCAGTAGTCCTACTAAGACCCTATATTGCTTAGCAAGGTCTGGCATTTCCTGCAGCCATTATAAAACTGCAGAGCAGCCAGAAGTCAGTGGAGCTTTCAGTATAGTTTAGCCATTAAATCCTTAACAACGTGGCTGCACGATAACCTGGAATGTGTTTAACAAATTGAGTAAGTTAATAGATAAAAATAAATAAGGGATTGGATATGGGCATACAAACAGAAGGGAGACAAAATTGAACCACCTTCATAATGGCATTACCCCAAAAAACATATTTTTTGCCTTGTTTATCACAGCATTGTCACTTTTGTATGATCCAGAATTTTGGGTTATAAGCCCATTTTTTAGCACTCAACTAATTCCAAAGATAGCAAACACACAAAGACAAACACTTGTCAGATTTTATCAGTCTTGGTTTAAACTATAAAAGATATCTCTGCATAGTATTTTAACACAATTACATTTGCAATGTACAACATTCATTAGGGCAGCATCTACAACAACTATGAGTAAACATACACTGGAGTAGAGCTATGAGCATGGAGTGAGTATTTGTGTCGTTATGTATTCATGAATGATGGAATCAAGTTCTGTATAGAAGCTGCAACGTTGTCTAAAAGGCAGGAGTAAATGAACTGAGTTTACTGATTTAGAAGTAAATGTGGGGATGTGCGTTTATTCATGAATGGACAATGACTGAAATACTAATTTCTGTGCACATATCTCAACTCCAATGTATGTTTATTCATAGTTATTGTAAACACTGTCATAGTGACTGTTGTGCAATACAAATGCAACTGTGTCAAAACACTCAACATAGATAACTTTTATAACTAAAGTCAAGAAATGACAGAAACTGACATGTGTTTAGTGGCATCACATACAAAATTTTGCCAATGTGCTACAATATAAAAAAAATAAACAAAAAACAAAGTCACAAAAAGTATGTTAAAATAAAAAGTAGTACTAATTCAGTGACAAAATATGAAGTCCAGGCATAACTTTCTTTGCTACAGATTTTATCTGTAACTTCGAAAGTGAAACTGTCTACATTGGTTACCATCAATCACGTCAATGGACAGCATTGAAAGGCATTAATTCACTGTGCTGACATGGTATTCTGAACAAAGGTCTTGGTCCTCTTCAAAAATGAAAAACATCTTTCAATTTCAGCAGTTGTCATCAATGTTGTCTCTATTATTTTCGTAAGTTTTGGTCTCTGAGAGAAGATACAATGCAAACTGTAGTTTGAAATGAAATGGAGTAGTGATACATCTCGAACAATATTCGTGAAATGTAGCCATTGGCTCAATACTGAGAGCTCCGTCTTTAACCTTCATTTCTCCAACGTGATGGGAACTTGGACAGCAACATCAGATTCTCTCTCTGGGAATTCCTTGAACTTTGATTAATGCAATGGCACTGCCCTGTCTAGACAATCTAGGGCTTGGAAATGATCATGGACTTCTCTCTTAATCCTACTGCCGACTTCTTTTGACTATAATTGATTGTGTGTGATATTCATATGAGGAATTAATTTTTGGAAGAATGCCACAGTCTACAAGCTGAAGAATTTTTCTTTCATGTAGCAGTGTCCAACTACTTGACAACAAGTTTCATTTGGTGGTGTTTTTGCCAGAACCAATAAACATTCTAACAGTGAGCAATTTAAAATTCCATCTAGTGGCTGACCCACTAGGAACTCTTTGTGTCACCAAGGCCTCTAATGTGGAAAGCCATTCTGACAACCTTGAAAATAAGGCTGAGAAGCTTGACAAATTTTAAAGGAATGCACTAGCCAACTGATTTTGTGATGCAGTGTGTTCCCCTATTAAACTTAATTCAGGTATATAACAATGCACATAAAGAGCATTAGGATACAACGTTTAGTTTTTGCCTGCATGACACCTTTACAATAACTCATTAGAGCTGAAGCATCACATTTTTGTGTGATAATTTTTTGTTGCATATCTTTGAACAAAGAATCTATAACATTCAAAACACCTGTTATTAGAGCAACTGCATTGTGCCCATCAAGACTGAACTCCCCCCCCCCCCCCCCCCCCCACTGCAGAATCTTAAAAATATATTGGATAGGCTTTCAAGAGTTATTTATCTAATTAGAAATTTAAAAATGCATGTTTCCAATGACTATGTGAGATCAGCATATTTTGCCTTCTTCCAAAGAATCATTTCTTAGGGAATTTTACTGTGGAGTAGTAGCTGTCATGTAAATGACATTTTACTTTTACGGAAGAAAGTAATAAGAATAATAACAGATTCTGATAAAACAGTACATTGTAAACCTCTGTTTATTAAATTGCAGTGTCTTACAGTAGTAAACTTATTCATCTACAATGTTTTATTGTACATTAGAAACAATGTCTCTAATTTTGTGTTGAGAAGTGATATTCATAGCCACAATACTAGAAACAGAACATCTGTAGATGTGCCATATCATAGATTATCAAAATCGCACAACTCCTACCTAGCTCTTGGACTAAGGATGTTTAATAGACTAAGTGCTGACTTTAAAGAACTGTCTGTAAATATTTTTAAAGCTAAATTATACAAGCTACTAGTGAACAATCAGTTTTACACCACTGATGAATTTTTTGAAGATGAAAATACTGCATTCTAATGTGTACCTATTTTATGTAAACCAATTTACATCACTATTGTAGTTTATGTAGAAATATATGCTCTTGACCTTGTCTATTGCTGTAATCAGCCGAATGACAATAAAATTTTATTATTATTATTATATGGCATATTATACTTTTCATAACACAACACTGATGCTAACAGTGTATTTTTGGAGACTTCTGTTGTTTCACTTGCTATTATTGCAGAAAACTCAGTCTGCTTTATTTCTTTTGAAATAACTTCACAGCACGTTTCCAATATGTAGCCCACCACCTCATTTTGGATCGATTTTGAAATCCTTTTTCAATGTTTTTGCCTTCTTATGCCCTCTCAAAGCCAGTTCAACATTGTGCTGCAAGTATTTTGCACCGTTAGTGCTGGCAGGGATGGTGACACATCATAGCATGCATGCTCCTACATAGACAGGCACATCCCTTTTCTGAGTGGACTGTAGTGTAGCTGGAATCATTTCAGCACCAAACACTGTGGCTTCTAGTAATTGTGGAGAGAACGCAAAAAAAAAAAAAAAAAAAAAAAAAAAAAAAAAAAAAAAAACACATTTCCAGCTGTTTGTTTGCATACCAGCATGCATTTGAAGAGAAATGGCGTAATTTCAGTGCAATTTCTAGCTCACATTTGAACAGAAATGACTTAATTTTAGTGTGATATTTATTACAATGTGCTGTAGCACATTAGAACATAATTATTGCCTATCACAGCATGTGTTCATCTTCCTTGGATGCTGCCTTTGGAATCAGTTGTGAGCTACAAAATGGACTTATTTCCAGAAAGTTAGGCCATGCAAAAATGGTGAAGTTTTGTAAAACATGGCAAAAAGGTGTTTCATTTAGTTAATACCATATACAGTATTTCACCAAGGCATATAGTTGAATCAGTTAAAAATTTTCAGAATGGCTACAGTAAAGGGATAAGAAACAGACAGCTGCTGCCAAATGGTCAGATGGATACTATACTAGATAGTAAATTGATGATAAGAAAGGTGGACACACAGAATGATAACACTATCATGATGATTATATGCTTATAATGGTCAGACCAAGTATTATTATATCTTAAAAATTTTGAAGCGGTATGTTAGTACAGGAAAAGTTGTGAGTGCTAACTATATTTGCAATCTATCTGACCTAAATTATAGAAATGTTTTCCCCAATCTGGGTTCACAGCCATCACAGACTTATTAAATGAAGTCATGTTTTTTTCATAGGCTGTTTGTTGCTAGGCATAATATGTTTCATATGAAATCAAAATGCCCCTGTCATAGACCATGGACCTAGCCAAGGCTGGGACACTTATGTGCCTCAACGATAGAGACAACCACACAGCCACAACAGAGGGGTATATCTGGAGAGACCAGCCCAGATGATTGGCTGATCTGGCCTTGTAACGTACCATTTATCCAAGATTGTTTCATGATACCTGATCTGAGTGAGGAAATTATTTTGTGGATGAATAGGACTGTAAAAGCTAAAGTAGGATTTTGCTGGACTCTTTGAGCTGGTATTTCATTTACTTTCAATTAGGTATGTGGTGGCATTGACCACCGAAGTTGACATTGACCACCAAGATAAATACACTCCTGGAAATGGAAAAAAGAACACATTGACACCGGTGTGTCAGACCCACCATACTTGCTCCGGACACTGCGAGAGGGCTGTACAAGCAATGATCACACGCACGGCACAGCGGACACACCAGGAACCGCGGTGTTGGCCGTTGAATGGCGCTAGCTGCACAGCATTTGTGCACCGCCGCCGTCAGTGTCAGCCAGTTTGCCGCGGCATACGGAGCTCCATCGCAGTCTTTAACACTGGTAGCATGCCGCGACAGCGTGGACGTGAACCGTATGTGCAGTTGACGGACTTTGAGCGAGGGCGTATAGTGGGCATGCGGGAGGCCGGGTGGACGTACCGCCGAATTGCTCAACACGTGGGGCGTGAGGTCTCCACAGTACATCGATGTTGTCGCCAGTGGTCGGCGGAAGGTGCACGTGCCCGTCGACCTGGGACCGGACCACAGCGACGCACGGATGCACACCAAGACCGTAGGATCCTACGCAGTGCCGTAGGGGACCGCACCGCCACTTCCCAGCAAATTAGGGACACTGTTGCTCCTGGGGTATCGGCGAGGACCATTCGCAACCGTCTCCATGAAGCTGGGCTACGGTCCCGCACACCGTTAGGCCGTCTTCCGTTCACGCCCCAACATCGTGCAGCCCGCCTCCAGTGGTGTCGCGACAGGCGTGAATGGAGGGACGAATGGAGACGTGTCGTCTTCAGCGATGAGAGTCGCTTCTGCTTTGGTGCCAGTGATGGTCGTATGCGTGTTTGGCGCCGTGCAGGTGAGCGCCACAATCAGGACTGCATACGACCAAGGCACACAGGGCCAACACCCGGCATCATGGTGTGGGGAGCGATCTCCTACACTGGCCGTACACCACTGGTGATCGTCGAGGGGACACTGAATAGTGCACGGTACATCCAAACCGTCATCGAACCCATCGTTCTACCATTCCTAGACCGGCAAGGGAACTTGCTGTTCCAACAGGACAATGCACGTCCGCATGTATCCCGTGCCACCCAACGTGCTCTAGAAGGTGTAAGTCAACTACCTTGGCCAGCAAGATCTCCGGATCTGTCCCCAATTGAGCATGTTTGGGAGTGGATGAAGCGTCGTCTCACGCGGTCTGCACGTCCAGCACGAACGCTGGTCCAACTGAGGCGCCAGGTGGAAATGGCATGGCAAGCCGTTCCACAGGACTACATCCAGCATCTCTACGATCGTCTCCATGGGAGAATAGCAGCCTGCATTGCTGCGAAAGGTGGATATACACTGTACTAGTGCCGACATTTTGCATACTCTGTTGCCTGTGTCTATGTGCCTGTGGTTCTGTCAGTGTGATCATGTGATGTATCTGACCCCAGGAATGTGTCAATAAAGTTTCCCCTTCCTGGGAGAATGAATTCACGGTGTTCTTATTTCAATTTCCAGGAGTGTATTTAGAACCATCGATGAGTGTAGTCTTGAACTATTCTACAGTCTCTGGATGTTCTATTCCTATTCTTTTGTTGTGTGCACTCATAACTGAAGTGGTGTTTCATTGCTGTGTGTGTACTTATATCAATAATGTGGTGCAGTCTATGGCAACAATATCTGCATATTATTCAGCAGATTCACAACTATGAACATCCCAGATTCATGACCCTTGAAAACTGTACATATTCTACATACATCACATACATGCAGCTCTGACTTCCAGCAAAGACAATAAGTATCATGGACCATCAGTGGTAACTTCCATTATATCATACATTCCTTTAAGTGTTTTTACATCTCTTGCTTATTGTTCCTCTCTTGTCTATTTTTTGTTTCAGACTATGCAGTGCTAAGTTGAACAGGACTACTGAGAGACTATCACCATGTTTCACTCCATCTGTAAAGTTAAAGCTCTTGGTCATTTTTACTTTTGTTTTTGTATCCTTCATTGTTAACTCAGCTAACCTTCTTAGCGTATCACAGATGCCAAATTCTTTTAGTATTCTATACAATGCTAATCTGTAAACACAGTCAAAACCTTGCTTGAAATCAACAAACAGAGATCTATTCATATTCATAAAATTTCTCCATTATTTGTCTTACAAGAAAGAACTGGACAGAAATGCCTGTATTTGTCCAAAACCACACCGGTATTCTTTGATGATATTTTCAGTGCACTTCTTTATCCTTTCATTTATTGCACCAGAAAATATCTTGTGTAGTGCGTTCCATAAAGTTATGCCTCTATAATATTCACAAGCTAACTCTACAACTTTCTTATATATAGGCGTATTAATCCAGTTTTCCAGTTATCACTCATATTTTCATGTTCCCATATGTAATTTATTAGTGCATGTATTTCACATATTAGAGGATGACTAAAAAATGTCATAAGTTCTGACATAATCCCAGCTTCACCAGGTGCAGATATTTTTCAATCTATATATCACTGACTGCACCTCCTGCGTTGTTGATCTTTCTGCTTTTTCCCTTTCATCTTTCCTTGCCTTTATATTCTCCTCCTCTTCATATGGATCTCTTGATACCTGCTCTGAGTTGATACTAAGCATATCCTGAAAACATTCTGCCCATTTCTGCAATATTTTTGTTCATCTGTGATTATCTTACCGTTAATGCATTTTGTGTTGGATGAAATTTTTTTCTGATCTTGTGTATTGCGTGATAGAACTTTTTATTCTATTCTATTCCTTTAGTCTGTCTATCTCTTGAAAAATTGCTTCGAGCCGTTCCTCATTTCTTTTCTTACATGTCCTGTGAGCTTTAGACCTTAATTCTTTTTACACCTAGATATTTCTTCTTGTCTCTCTCTATAGTGTTCTCAATCTTGCTGCATTTTTATGCTCTATTGCTAGTCTAGATTCATCATCAAATCATTTGCTTCTTTCCTTTCTTTGTATCTCAATTTTTTCTTGTCTTGTTTCTTCCACTACTTTCTATATTCAAGTACATCTTTCTTGATTTTTCGTTGTTTCCTGACCACCTGTCTGGATATAGTTAATTTTTATTTGGTATGTTTTTGGAATTTTGAAATCATTCAGTGTTTCTGTATTCTTATTTAATTTGTTCCCCATTCCAGTTTTATGTATTACCAACAACTTCTCCCGCACTACAGCTTTTACAGCTTAGCAGTCTGAATCATAGTTTCCACCCCTGCTGCTGCCTACATCTATGACTGACATGGCATGTTGTGCTTTTACTAACACATGGTTTATGTGATTAACAACTCAAATTGCACTTGATTTCTGTGTTCCAAGATGTAGTCTGTTGAGTGGAAAACAAATACTCTTGATGAGTAAATTATTTGTAGCAGTAACCAGACATATCTCCATTCTCATTACTTTCTTCATGTAATGTGTATCTCTCTGACACTTTGCCACATTCATTTCTTCCAACCTGTGCATTAAAGTCACCCAAAACTATCAGTAGGTAGTTGGTTTGTACTTTATTACACGTGGATTCAAAGTATTCATAAGCTGTTCTTTCATTCCTTCATCTGCATCCTCTGTTGGTATATATGTTGTTATTATTGTTGTGCTGTTATATTCCTGAAATCCCCTTTCATTCTTAGTCTGCTGAGTCTTCTGTTTATAAGTTCAAATTCTAAGTGAATTTTCCTAATTTTTTTGGTGTTATAAATCCATTCCAGATTGAGCTGTTCTTCTTTTTGTTCCATTTACGGCATAGAATACTGAGGCATATCTATCTTCCCCTGTCCTTGCCAACTCTCTTCCTGTAGTGCTACAATACCTCATTATCTACAGCTATTTTTTTAATTTTTCCAGCTTTCAACATTGTTCATCTATTTCAGGTTGCTAACACCAAATCTTTTGCTCTTTTTCTTTGTCAAAGTCATATTCTGTCTGTCCCATCCACTATTCAAGGCTCATGTTGTGGTTCTATAATATGACATTTTTATCATGTGCAGCTATTGGACTCATGCCCAGCCACCACCTTGGAGAACTTGGATTCTTTTTAGTGTTTGCTCCCCCAGGAAGGTTTACTTCCCTATGCTTTTTGAGCCCTCCCTGCATTACGTTGTCGGACATACTTTGTGTTGCTCCTCTGTCAAGACCACTCCACCTTGGGTGACCCTGTCAGTAGTTAAGCTGTGATATTGCCAACAGAGCTCTTGACTTTGTCGGAGCACGTTTACACTCCTGTCTGGTGCTGAAGTTGCCTATGATGAAACAGCATCCCCTTAGGAGGGATAAGTATTTCATGACTATTGAAAATTTGTGCCAGATTGTGACACGAAACTTGCTGTCCCACTTTTCACATGCAGGTGCATTTCACTGAGGTGACAAAAGTTATGGAATACCTCCTAATCTCGTGTCACACCTTCTTTTTCTCAGCAACTCTATGTGGTATGGACTCAACAAGTCATCAGAAGTCCCCTGCAGAAATATTAAGCCACGCTGCCTCTGTAGTCATCCAGAATTGTGAAAGTGTTTCAGGTTCAGGATTCTGTGCACAAACGGACCCCTAGATTATGTACCATAAATATTTGATGAGATTCGTGTTGAGTGATCATTCACTTGAAATGTTCAGAATGTTCTTCAAACCAATCATGAAGAGTTGTGGCCCAGTGACATAGCGTGATGTCCATAAAAATTCAATTGTTGTTTGGAAACTTAACATCCATAAATGACTGCATATGATCACCAAACAGCTGAATATAACTATTTTCTGTCAATGATGGTTCAGTTGGGCCAGAGGGCCCTGTCCAATCCATGTAAACACAGCCCCCACACCATTATGGAGCCAGCACCACCTCACACAATTTAAGTCCATGGGTTTGTGGTGTCTAAGCCACACCTGAACACTAACATAAGCCCTTACTAACTGAAATTGGGGCTCACCTGAGCAGGCTATAGTTTTCCAGTCATCCAGCATCCAACCTATATGGCCGCGAGCCCAGGCGAGGCGCTGCAGACAATGCTGTACTGTTAGCAAAGGGACTCTCATAGCTTGGCTACTGCCATAGCCTAGTAATGCCAAATTTCACTGCACTTTCCTAATGGATACATTTTCCGTATGTTCCACATTAATCTCTGTGGGTATTTCACACAGTGTTGCTTGTCTGTTACCACTGACAACTCTATGCGAACACTGCTGCTCTTGGTCGTTAAGTGAAGGTTACCAGTCAGTATGTTGCCATGTTGAGACATAATGCCTGAAATTTGGTATTCTCAACACAGTCTTGGCACTGTGGTTCTCAGAATATCAAATTCCCTAATAATTTCCAAAATTGAATGCACCATGCATCTAGCTGCATCTGCCGAGTCTATTAATTCCCATTGAGTGGCCATAATCCCATTGGAAAACTTTTCACATGAATCACACGAGTACAAACAGCAGCTCCACAGTCACTGCCCTTTTATACTTGGTGCATATGATACTACTGCTATATATGTATTTGCATATTGTTGTCAGATGATTTTTGCCACCTCAGTGTATGTTGCAATTGCAGTAATTCTGGGCGCTTCACAATGATATGATTTGGTGCCATTGTGTCTTGGTTAATTTCATTTTGATTTGCACCATTCATTGTAATTCAGTGACTGTGATGCAGATGGTATATGCACCCCTGTGCCAAGGAAAGACACCATCTTCCACCAGATTTATTCCCCAGTGCTGCCAATTCCCACAAACACTACCTGATCAAAATTAATCAAATACCCCTATGTAATGTGGAGCTGATCACTAGCTATCACATTGGGGGAGGGGGGGGGGCAGAAATATTGTTTTGTCAGTAGAGAACAAGTAAGAGCAGCGACTTTAAATTTGGGCCAGTCATTGAATGTCACCTAAGCAGAAAATCCATCAGGGACATTTCAGCCTTCAAAAACTGCCCATGTGGACTGATGTGAAAATTACCGAACTATCAGTTTAATAAGTCATGGCTGCAAAATACTTATGTGAATTCTTTACAGACGAATGGAAAAACTAGTAGAAGCCGACCTCGGGGAGATCAGTTTGGATTCCGTAGAAATATGGGAACACGTGAGGCAATACTCACCCTATGACTTATCTTAGAAGCTAGATTAAGGAAAGGCAAACCTACATTTCTAGCATTTGTGACTTAGAGAAAGCTTTTGACAATGTTGACTGGAATACTGTCTTTCAAATTCTGAAGGTGTCAGGGGTAAAATACAGGGAGCGAAAGGCTATTTACAATTTGTACAGAAACCAGATGTCAGTTATAAGAGTCGAGGGACATCAAAGGGAAGCAGTGGTTGGGAAGGGAGTGAGACAGGGTTGTAGCCTCTCCCTAATGTTATTCAATCTGTATATTGAGCAAGCAGTAAAGGAAACGAAAAATTCGGAGTAGGTATTAAAATCCATGGAGAAGAAATAAAAACTTTGAGGTTTGCCGATGACATCGTAATTCTGTCAGAGACAGCAAAGGACTTGGAAGAGCAGTTGAACGGAATGGACAGGGTCTTGAAAGGAGGATATAAGATGAACATCAACAAAAGCAAAACGAGGATAATGGAATGTAGTCGAATTAAGTCGGGTGATGCTGAGGGAATTAGATTAGGAAATGAGACACTTAAAGTAGTAAAGGAGTTTTGCTATTTGGGGAGCAAAATAACCGATGAAGGTCAAAGTAGAGAGGATGTAAAATGTAGACTGGCAATGAGAAGGAAAGCGTTTCTGAAGAAGAGAAATTTGTTAACATCGAACATAGATTTAAGTGTAAGGAAGTCATTTCTGAAAGTATTTGTATGGAGTGTAGTCATGTATGGAAGTGAAACATGAGCGATAAATAGTTTGGACAAGAAGAGAATAGAAGCTTTCAAAATGTGGTGCTACAGAAGAATGCTGAAGATTAGATGAGTAGATCACATAACTAATGAGGAGGTATTGAATAGAATTGGAGAGAAGAGAAATTTGTGGCTCACCTTGACTAGATGAAGGGATCGGTTGGTAGGGCATATACTGAGGCATCAAGGGTTCAGCAATTTAGTATTGGAGGGCAGCGTGGAGAGTAAAAATCGTAGAGGGAGACCAAGAGATGAATACATTAAGCAGATTCAGAAGGATGTAGGTTGCAGCAAGTACTGGGAGATGAAGGAGCTTGCACAGGGTAGAGTAGCATAGAGAGCTGCATCAAACCAGTCTCAGGACTGAAGACCACAACAACAACATGTCATTGTAGAGGGGAAACTTTAAGGGGAAATCACAGCTGAATGAAGGCCAAGCATACCTGATGCACAGACAGACAGAGACTGTTGAGTATTAATGTGTGGTAAAAAACTGTATGAAACTGGTGGAGCTAATCACTCATAATTTCCAAAGTGCCACCAGCAGCTCAGTACCAGCAGTTCAGCTAGCGCAATGAATGTGCACAGCAAGTTAAAAAGGATGGGGTACCATGGACGAACAGGTCCTCACAAACCATGTATTTCTCTGGCCAGAGATAATCATTGCTGTTGTGGTGTAAAGAGCAACCCCACGGGATTGTGGGTGATCGAAAGTGATGAATCATGCTACAGCTTGAGGCAACCTGATGGAGGTGCTTGGATTTGGTGAATGCCTGGAAAACATTACTTGCTGTCATGTATAGTTCCAACAGTGAAGGACTAAGGAATGGCATTAGAATATGGATGTGTTTTTTGTGATTAGTGCATTGTCCCCTTATTGTGTGCAAGAAACTTCTAAATATGGAAAGATATGAATACATTTTACAGCATTGTGTGCTGTATAAAATCAAGTAACAGTATGGAGTTGATGATTATGTCACCTTGACAGTGCATCCAGCCATAAAGCAGCATCTGCAAAGAAATGGCTTGTAGGTAATGTAATTCCTCAAAAGGACTGATGTGTCCAGAATCTCAACTTCTGGCCAACATAGCACATTTAGAATGAGGTAGAATGTCAAATTTGCTCCAGATCCCGATGACCAACATCCCTACCTTTTCTGACCTATGCTCTTGAGTAAGAACATAAGAACAGGCTGCCAATCAACATTTATTTACTTCTCAAGCAAGAACTGCTACCTGTTATTATATAGCAGGTCCTACATAGTGTGATGTTACATGTGATATCATACAAGTCAATGTTATTACTAGTACTTTTTTTGTTTGAAAAATTTTACAAAAAGATAAATTATAAAAACAAACAAACAAATAAAAAAATACATATATAATAAGTACTAATACATATACACAATTTTGTTTAAACATGTTGCTAACTTAGATAATGATAATAAATAAGACATACAATAGGTTCTAGATGTATTATAATTAGAATTAAAAGTGTATTTAATGAAGAAACAAGAGATGGCAGTTTGACTTAGATATGATATGTCAGTTCTTCCCTTTATATCTTCTGCTTGTGTGGTTACATCTGTTACATATGTTGTCTTGACAGTAGTAATACTTAATTTAATGTATTGATTAGTTAGATTGTAATGTGTTTCCAAATGTAAGGTAACACTGCACATTCAGAGTTGATTTAAAATGTCATATTCAGCTGCATCAGGTGCTAGGGCTCAGGAAATCTAGCTAAGTCACATACCTGATGCAGTGAAAGAAGAAGAAATGTCACATCTTCAGATAGTTTTACATGCTGTGAAATGGTATAACAAACAGCTACACAGAGAGCTACATTTCCATATGGATTCAATTTAGTGTTGTAGAACCTTCGCTCGCTTGTGCTATGTTTGTATGTTTACATGTCTTCACTTCCTGTGTGTGATGTGGCATCTGATTCTATGTCAGTGTTGTTTACTGTCTGCTGCTGATCTGTCTGATGTGGACCCTGTCTTATTCTAGCGTATGATCTCTTCTGTTTGTATGCCGCATATGGGGCTCACGATACTTCAAATGGTTCAAATGGCTCTGAGCACTATGGGACTTAACATCTATGGTCATCAGTCACCTAACTAACCTAAGGACATCACACAACACCCAGTCATCACTAGGCAGAGAAAATCCCTGACCTCGCCGGGAATCAAACCCGGGAACCCGGGCGTGCGAAGCGAGAACGCTACCGCATGACTCTGACGATACTTCATCTGTGATGTTGTTTATAGAGTTCCATTCATTTTGTCAGCGTATTAACTGTCCTATGTCCTGGTTTCCTAAACTCTGTCTTACATGTCCAAGGGCATTGCAGATGAGCCCTATGTGTTCAGGTGTGCCATCCTTACCATAGGCACAAGTGTGAGTCCATTTCAGGCCAAACCTGTGGAGATGCACAGGATACGGGCCACGGCCGATGAAAAAGTGCACCATGCCACATCTGGATTTGTGTACTTTAAATTCATCCACTCTCGTATACTGGAGAAGAAAGAGTAGAATCATCTTCCCTTATCTGTTGTGTCCCATTCTGTCTGCCAAGTATCAATTCTCCACTTGTTTAATTTTTATTTGTCAGTTATGTGTTGTCCAGTTATTCCTCTTATTCTGTCGCATCTTCACCTCTTCAGCCAGTAGGCAGCTGCTGTGTGGCAAATTGTAGTGTCTGTAGGGAAAACGTCCAGTACCATGCACAGTACCTCGATCGAAGTCATGCCAAAAGCTCCCAAGATTTTGATTAGAACACTCTGGTGGCTGCATCTCACATTGACTTTACGGATACCTAAGTATAATCGATGTGCCCAAGCACTAGCCACGAAACAAGTTATTGACTCAAAGAGTGCTGCGTGATATGTCCTCATTGTCTGACAGAGACAGAGACACTTTCAGGCCCCCTCACTGAAAGTATTCCCAGCATATTTCATGCCTCATATTTGTTGTTGTTGTGGTCTTCAGTCCTGAGACTGGTTTGATGCAGCTCTCCATGCTACTCTATCCTGTGCAAGCTTCTTCATCTCCCAGTAACTACTGCAGCCTACATCCTTCTGAATCTGCTTAATGTATTCATCTCTAGGTCTCCCTCTACAATTTTTACCCTCCACACTGCCCTCTAATACTAAATTGGTGATCCCTTGATGCCTCAGAACATGTCCTACCAACCGGTCAATTCTTCTAGTCAAGTTGTGTCACAAACTCCTCTTCTCCCCAATTCTATTCAATACCTCCTCATTAGTTATATGATCTACCCATCTAATCTTCAGCATTCTTCTGTAGCACCACATTTTGAAAGCTTCTATTCTCTTCTTGTCCAAACTATTTATCGTCCATGTTTCACTTCCATACATGGCTACACTCCATACAAATACTTTCAGAAACGACTTCCTGACACTTAAATCAATACTCGATATTAATAAATTTCTCTTCTTCAGAAACGCTTTCCATGCCATTGCCAGTAGGCATTTTATATCCTCTCTACTTCGACCATCATCAGTTATTTTGCTCCCCATATAGCGAAACTGCTTTACTACTTTAAGTGTCTCATTTCCTAATCTAATTCCCTCAGCATCACCCAATTTAAATCTACTACATTCCATTATCCTCGTTTTGCTTTTGTTGATGTTCACCTTATACCCTCCTTTCATGACACTGTCCATTCCGTTCAACTGCTCTTCCAAGTCTTTTGCTGTCACTGATGGAATTACAATGTCATTGGCGAACCTCAAAGTTTTTATTTCTTCTCCATGGATTTTAATACCTACTCCGAATTTTTCTTTTGTTTCCTTTACTGCTTGCTCAATATACAGATTGAATAGCATCGGGGAGAGGCTACAACCCTGTCTCACTCCCTTCCCAACCACTGCTTCCCTTTCATGTCCCTCGACTCGTATAACTGCCATCTGGTTTCTGTACAAATTGTAAATAGCCTTTCGCTCCCTGTATTTTACCCGTCCCACCTCCAGAATTTGAAACAGAGTATTCCAGTCAACATTGTCATAAGCTTTCTCTAAGCCTACAAATGCTATAAATGTAGGTTTGCCTTTTCTTAATCTAGCTTCTAAGATAAGTCATAGGGGCAGTATTGCCTCACATGTTCGAATATTTCTATGGAATCCAAACTGATCTTCCCCGATATCGGCTTCTACCAGTTTTTCCATTCGTCTGTAAAGAATTCATGTTAGTATTTTGCAGCCGTGACTTATTAAACTGATAGTTCGGTAATTTTCACATCTGTCAACACCTGCTTTCTTTGGGTTTGGAATTATTATATTCTTCTTGAAGTCGGAGGGAATTTTGCCTGTCTCATACATTTTGCTCACCAGATGGTAGAGTTTTGTCAGGACTGGCTCTCCAAAGGCTGTCAGTAGTTCTAATGGAATGTTGTCTAGTCCCGGGTCCTTGCTTCAACTTAGGTCTTTCAGTGCTCTGTCAAACTCTTCACGCAGTATCATATCTCCCATTTCATCTTCATCTACATCCTCTTCCATTTCCATAATATTGCTCTTAAGTACATCGCCCTTTATAGACACTCTATATTCTTCTTCTACCTTTCTGCTTTCCCTTCTTTGCTTAGAACTGGGTTTCCATCTGAGCTCGTGATATTCATGCAAGTGGTTCTCTTATCTCCAAAGGTCTCTTTAATTTTCCTGTAGGCAGTATCTATCTTACCCCTAGTGAGATAAGCCTGTACATCCTTACATTTGTCCTCTAGCCATCCTTGCTTAGCCATTTTGCACTTCCTATCGATCTCATTTTTGAGACGTTTGTATTCCTTTTTGCCTGCTTCACTTACTGCATTTTTATATTTTCTTCTTTTATCAATTAAATTCAATATTTCTTCTGTCACCTAAGGATTTCTACTAGCCCTCATCTTTTAACATACTTGATCCTGTGCTGCCTTCACTACTTCATCTCTCAAAGCTACCCATTCTTCTTCTACTGTATTTCTTTCCCCTATTGTTGTCAATCATTCCCTAATGCTCTCTCTGAAACTCTTGACAACCTCTGGTTCTTTCAGTTTATCCAGGTCCCATCTCCTTAAATTCCCACCTTTTTGCAGTTTCTTCAGTTTTAATCTACAGTTCATAACCAACAGATTGTGGTCAGAGTCCACATCTGCCCCTGGAAATGCCTTACAATTTTCAAACCTGGTTCCTAAATCTCTGTCTTACCATTATATAATCTATCTGAAACCTGTCAGTATCTCCAGGCTTCTTCCATGTATACAATCTTCTTTTATGATTCTTGAACCAAGTGTTAGCTATGATTAACTTACGCTCTGTGCAAAGTTCTACCAGGCGGCTTCCTCTTTCATTTCTTCCCCCCAATCCATATTCACCTACTACGTTTCCTTCTCTTCCTTTTCCTACTATCAAATTCCAGTCACCCACAACTATTAAATTTTCATCTCCCTTCACTATCTGAATAATTTCTTTTATTTCATCATACATTTCTTCCATTTCTTTGTCATCTGCAGAGCTAGTTGGCATATACACTTGTACTACTGTGGTGGGCGTGGGCTTATTGCCTATCTTGGCCACAATAATGAGTTCACTATGCTGTTTGTAGTAGCTTACCCGCACTCCTGTTTTTTTATTTATTATTAAACCTACTCCTGCATTGCCCCTATTTGATTTTGTATTTATAACCCTGTATTCACCTGACCAAAAGTCTTGTTCCTCCTGCCACCGAACTTCACTGATTCCCACTATATCTAACTTTAACCTTTTAAATTTTCTAACCTACCTTGCCAATTAAGGGATCTGACATTCCAGACTCCGATCTGTAGAACGCCAGTTTTCTTTCTCCTGATAACGACGTCGTCTTGAGTAGTCCCCGCCCAGAGATCTGAATGGGGGACTATTTTACCTCCAGAATATTTTACCCGAGAGGATGCCATCATCATTTAATCATACAGTAAAGCTGCATGCTCTCGGGAAAAATTATGGCTGTAGTTTCCCCTTGCTTTCAGCCGTTTGCAGTACCAGCACAGCAAGTCTGTTTTTGTTAGTGTTACAAGGCCAGATCAGTCAATCATCCAGACTGTTGCCCCTGCAACTACTGAAAAGGCTGCTGCCCCTCTTCAGGAACCACATGTTTGTCTGTCCTCTCAACAGATACCCCTCCGTTGTGGTTGCACCTACAGTACGGCCATTTGTATTGCTGAGGCACACAAGCCTCCCCACCAACGGCAAGGTCTATGGTTCATGGGGAGGGGGGGGGGGGGGGCTGCCTCGTATTAATGTCCACTAATAGGTGCCTGGATATTTTTGATCTGACAGTATGACTCGTGGTAGAGTGTAATTATTTATTAACCATTGATGACTTGCAGCTGAATAGGTTCAGACATTAAATATATTCTTACAATTTATTTCAGTTTTTTAAATACTCTTAGAAACCACCATTAAGAATGTTTTTTCCGAATAGTTCTTATAGAATGGGTATTTCAGTACATAATAATTGATCTTAACTTTGGAAATATTTTAGGTGAGCACTGAGCAGATGTTGGATGTTTATTAAAAATTTATGTATGTTATTTTCTGTAAGTCTGGAACTATCGCAGTCTGTGTCTCAGTATACTGAGATACTGTTTGCCTCTAATATTGTGATGGTGCATAATAAAGAGGGCTCAGCAGAGTTCCTTAGAATTCACTTTGCTCATTATTCTGATTACTTTTTTTAAATTTTCATAATTTGAGTGATGTAACAGGAAGATCCCCATAAAAGTATGCAGTCTTCAGATACTCATTAGTGACTGCATCTGTCAGTTTCCCCATGAGATAGCACACATTTTTCTCTTGCAATCTGGTTATATACATTCCAATTTAAACTGGAATAGACATGGAGGCCTAACTGTTTTATTGATTTACTTTCTACACCTTTCTACAGAATCACTTCCTGTGTATTGTTAGGATTACAAAGGAGTCCATTAAAAGAAAATGGGTCGTTCCTAGTCCTAATTTTTCCTGAGTTGCGTGATTCAATTCTGTAGTGTTGTGATGTGTAGTGGGCAGCCTCATGTTATCTGCATAACACACTACTGAATTAACTCTTACATGGTAAAGTACATGATTAATTACAACAAACAGAAACGATCCAAGAACAGAGCCCTGCAGCCTTCAGTAAAAACTTTCTTCACTGAAGAGTATGGATTTATAACTAAGACAAACCATCTCCTGTTACTTAAACAGGGATTATTTACAGCTATAGGTGCAACGCATATCCCATAAAGTTCCAGTCTTGAAGTAATGTTCGTGAGTGGTAGGTGGCAATGCCAGAGGCAAAGTTTGAGACAAGCCAGCTCAGATGGTCTGATGGTTGAGATAGCTGCTTCCAATAAGCAGAAAATTGAAGTTTGAGTACCAGTCCAATTCAAGTTTTCAATTGTCTGTGCATACCCATTAAACGAAATGTTCTGTATACCCAAACAGTTTGCACTGATGTCATTTCATGCCACTGCTTCTTAACTGATTTTATCATCATCCATCCATTACTTCTTTTTTAGTGCATTTGATTAATTTCAGTCATGTGAGTTGTTAGCATATTCTATGATTGATGTGTTCCACACCACAGTGATACATCACTACCATGGTCCATGGAACATTCAAATAACTGACTAACTAATTAAACATGGAAAATCCAGAGCGGAATAACATTATGGAAAGGATAGTGTGTGCAGTGTTATGTGGCTTTATGCTTAATTACAGACTTACTATTTTATCAGTTGATTTGTTTTCACCACGTAACGCCCGCTGTTTAAATCCTTCTTCGTTGCTGAGTGATGTATCACTTTTTGTTCTGACACCGCAACTCTTCCTTTCCTATTTGTTTACTACTTTTTATCTATATAAATGATGAACTATTGGTTTTGCCATTTAACAACTTTTTAATAACTGTGGAAGTATTACAGGCATCGTGTCCCACCTAATGTGTCACCCGCCTATACGTTTTACACGAACCTTTCAAGACTCGATCGATCTGTTTACAAAGAGAAGGCAGAATATCTCTTCCTTTGACGTTGTCCGACAACGACCTAGGAAGTTCGACGCCCTCGTGGCCCGGGCTCTTCCGTGGCTCGTGGTAGTTTGCAGCATTCATTTTATTCCTCGCCCACTTGCCGCTACGTTGAACTTTTGTGGTGACCATTGGGAAACATCTTCCACGTTATCTGCAACATAAATTAACTTTCTTCCCACAGTATTTCTGAAAAACCAAAAACAAACTTAAAGAACATAATAATAATAACTGTTCTTACAATTTTTCGTATAAGTCTTAGTCGATTTAATGAGGGGTGGGACAGGCCTAAGCCTTGTGACACCACAAGTGGTAATCACCAGATAGAGGAAACACTGAGTTGCAGACAGGGTACACCAAAAAATTGCTATAAATTTGAGCCTTCAGCCAAAAGACCCTCTTGTAAAGTCGAAAACACACACACAAACACATATATATTTACACAAGCACAACTCACGTACCCATGAACACCATCTCTGATGACTGAAGCTGGACTGTCTTCAGCAACAGGCAGCTGCTGCCATGAATTCTTCTACTGCACTAAGCTCTTCATCTCAAGTAGCACTTGTACTCTATGTCCTCAATTATTTGTTGGATCTATTCCAATCTTTGTCTTCTCTTACAGTTTTTTCCTCTATAGCTCCCTCTAGCGCTGTGGAGGTTATTTCCTGGCCTTCTCTTGTCAGTCTTTCCCATACGTTCCTTCCTTCTCACATTCTGCAAAAAACCTCCTCATTCCTAATCTTACCACTCCATCTAATTTTAAACATTCCTCTGTGGTACCACACATCAAACACTTTGATTTTCATCTGTTCCAGTTTAGGGCAAGTTGAAAAGAGAGAGAGAGAGAGAGAGGGTGATATACATGTGGATATGATAAACCTCTCCCCTCAAACATATTTCTCCCCTCCACACCTCCTCTGTGTTACCACAGATGACATGCCACTGATCCCATTTGTACTAAGATGACAGTATTCATGAGGTGCCTATTTGTTTCCACCACCCTGAGTGTAATGCATAAGTTGTAACAAATGTTCACCAACCTGCAGTCTTGTGTAGTTGTTGTCCCATGTGCAGAAAACAGCACATAGCTGATGAATCCATAACATTGAGGCTGTAAGAAACTCTTTGTGAGGAACTGTTATTTTATAAATGATTAAATACCCAACCAGTTTGTTTATAATCACAGTCCTTACACAGTTTGCTGGTCAGTTACAGTACACAATTCTCGCTAATAAAATCTAGCCTCATAATTCCCAAGCACTTCAACTTCAAAGATTATCTTGACAAGGGATGTCACGTATGGCAAGTTGAAAAAGAGACAGTGAGAGGGAGAGATATATGCACATATGATAACCCCTTCCATCAAAAACATTTCTCTCCTTCATACCTCCTCTGTGTTACCCCAGATGACGTGTCACTGATCTCATTTGTACTAAGACTGCAGTACACGTTAGGTGCCTATTTGCTTCCACTGCCCTGAATGGAATGGGTAAGTTCTAATAAATGTTCATCAACCTGCAGTCTTCTATAGTTGTTTTCCTCTGTGCAGAGAACAGCACATAGGTCGTGAATCTGTAACCTTGAGCCTGTAAGAAATCCTTAGTGAGGAACTGTTATTTTAGAAATGATTAAATTTCCAATCAGTTTTCTCTAATCACAAAATAATTACATCTATGATTATATAAGTTGGTCTGTGATCTGAGAATGAAAAATTGTGATGCAGATTTAACTTTTGAAAAACGGTAACAAATTACAAGCATAGTGTGATTGTACGGCTCTTGAGAGATGATAACTAAAAATTTAGAAACATCTGAGTAAAATTTTGCTTATTTCCAAA
This sequence comes from Schistocerca americana, assembly GCF_021461395.2. Lineage (NCBI taxonomy): Eukaryota > Metazoa > Arthropoda > Insecta > Orthoptera > Acrididae > Schistocerca > Schistocerca americana. The sequence continues at coordinate 60,412,917 of NC_060128.1, forward strand.
ATTGATTGTTGTCTGCAAAAACATCACAATTTTTTGAAATCTTAGAAGGGATGAGTAATATTTCAGACTTTGCTGCCATCATATTCAGCTACAAGAAGCTGGCAAGATGATGTAATGTGGTGTGAGGTACTGATGAGAGATGACTTGTTAGGTATGGGTATCATGAGAAAGACTGCCTAAATTGTGGTCCTTTTCCATGATTGGCTACCGCATTTGGAAATTGTGCACTAAAATGGCACTTTTCTATTATTTATATTAGACAAGCTAAACAGTGTATTTAGTTGCATGTCATATTTATAGCATCTCTCAATAGCATATTATCGGTCCATTATTTCACAAGTATTAGTAACTAGCAGAATAATAAACAACTGAGAAATGAAAAGGAAGATGAAGCACTTTGGTGATCTTTGGATTACACCTAAATTGCATGGCCAAAATTGCATGGTGGGTGAGATGGTTTGGCTATAAGATCAGAGCTGGTTTGGCAGTCTTAGAGGATGGACATGTCCTCTGCCGCAGTATTAATTAAACTTTATTAGCAATGTATGGTTATTTGGACATATAGCTGAGAACAGTGTGATACTAGTTTACAGAAATATGCAGTTCATTAATTTGTTGAAGAATAGAAATCATTTTTGTGAATCTAAAAAGGAATGTAATTGTGTTTCTTGTGTTCTGCCAATAAAAAAAAGCGAGTGGCATCCTGTATAACAAACTGATTGGAAAGTTAATCATTTCTAAAACAACAATTCCTTCCAAAAAGTTTCTTACAGCCTTAAGATTACAGATTCACAACCTACATGCTGTTTTCTGTGCAGGGGACGAAAACCATACAAGACTGAAGGTTGGTGAACATTTGTTACAAACTATGCATTAAACTCAGGGCAGTGGAAGCAAATAGGCACCTCACATGTACTGCAGTCTTACTATAAATGGCATCAGTGACACGTCATCTGTGGTAACACAGAGGAGGTATGAAGAAGAGAAATACTTTTGAGGGAAGGTATTTATCTTACGCATGTGCGTATCACTTCTTCCTCTCTTGCGCACACGCTCTCTCTCTCTCTCTCTCCCCCTCTCTCCCTCTCTCTCTCTCTCTCTCTCTCTCTCTCTCTCCTCCTCCTCCTCTCTTTTTCGTCTTGCCATAAGTTTTCCCACCATCCATGATTTACTACAATGGAATGCTGTACTCTAAACATACATATTCAGAAATTGCTTTCTCAAATTAAGGCCTGTGTTTGATAACAGTGGACTTCTTTTGGCAAGAAATTTCCTGATTGGCTGTGCTAGTTTGCTTTTTAGGACCTCTTTGCTTCATCCATTGTGGGTTATTACACTTACAATGTAGCAGAACTTCATAACTTCATCCACTCTCTGATCACCTGTTTTGATATGTTTCTCACTTTTCTTATTTCTGTTACATCCCATTACCTTTGTCTTTTTCTGATTTACCATCAGTCCATATTCTGTATTCATTAGATTGTTCATTCCATCCAATAGATCTTGTAGTCCTCTTCACAGTAACTGAGGCTAGCAATGTCATTAGCAAATCTTATCATTGATATCTTTTCGCTTTGAATTCTAATCCCTCTCTTTCTTTCATTTCATTAGCAATAAAAGGTCTGCACATTATGACTAAGTTCCCCTATCGAGCTGAAATTTTGCAGCTCCTCAGGTAAGCAAATGAAGCTTTTAATTCCTTGAATTCCTTGAGACTTAAAACGTAACAGGTAGTACCTAACTACATTTGTGAAGTTTGCTGCCAGCAGTTTCTCACATACATTAATTAACTGAAAAGCTCATACCATGTCGGCAACATATCTAAGCATAGCTAAATATGGGCAGTATTAGTAGTACTATACTTTTGGAACAATGATCATGACTTAAACATACACAACATATTCCTTGTACATCAAGCAGAGACTGTAATTGGTAGGAATGTTTAAAACCATTCTATTATCTTAATACTGCTAAAATTCTACTACTATCATTGTTGATAACACGTTTAAACAAGAAATAATTCAAAAGTAGTTAAAAATCATAAAACTTAGTTATAATCGTTATCAATGTTATACAGTTTAAAACTAATGTAATTCAAAAAAACAAAGGAGAGAATCCAATTAAATACAAGTGTAACTATGTAATTATGAAGCATTATCCTGTCTTCCAGGTACAGATTTGAAAAGATTGTTTCACTGAAATGAAGTACATTTTTATTAAAGCTAGGAAATGTGCCAACAAGAATTTATAGTTTACATTTTGTGAGTAATAATTCATATGTTGTGTAACATTTTACAATTTATTCAGTGTTATTAATCTTTCAAAATTCATTGTAACTATTTAATTTTTTTGTCTTTGATAGTCACACCATTGTAGCAAAATGTATATAAGACCCCAGTGGAATCACTGTTGTATGTCCAGTTTTGCTTGGATGTAGATGAAGATGAAATGGGAGATACGATACTGCGTGAAGAGTTTGACAGAGCACTGAAAGACCTAAGTCGAAACAAGGCCCCCAGAGTAGACAATATTCCATTGGTGGGAGAGCCAGTCCTGACAAAACTCTACCATCTGGTGAGCAAGATGTATGAAACAGGCGAAATAGCCTCAGACTTCAAGAAGAATTTAATAATTCCAATCCCAAAGAAAGCAGGTGTTGACAGATGTGAAAATTACCAAACTATCAGCTTAATAAGTCACAGCTGCAAAATACTAACACGAATTCTTTACAGACGAATGGAAAAACTAGTAGAAGCCAACCTCGGGGAAGATCAGTTTGGATTCCGTAGAAACACTGGAACACGTGAGGCAATACTGACCTTACGACTTATCTTAGAAGAAAGATTAAGGAAAGGCAAACCTACGTTTCTAGCACTTGTAGACTTAGAGAAAGCTTTTGACAATGTTGACTGGAATACTCTCTTTCAAATTCTAAAGGTAGCAGGGGTAAAATACAGGGAGCGAAAGGCTATTTACAATTTGTACAGAAACCAGATGGCAGTTATAAGAGTCGAGGGACATGAAAGGGAAGCAGTGGTTGGGAAGGGAGTAAGACAGGGTTGTAGCCTCTCCCCGATGTTGTTCAATCTGTATATTGAGCAAGCAGTAAAGGAAACAAAAGAAAAATTCGGAGTAGGTATTAAAATTCATGGAGAAGAAATAAAAACTTTGAGGTTCGCCGATGACATTGTAATTCTGTCAGAGACAGCAAAGGACTTGGAAGAGCAGTTGAATGGAATGGACAGTGTCATGAAAGGAGGATATAAGATGAACATCAACAAAAGCAAAACAAGGATAATGGAATGTAGTCTAATTAAGTCGGGTGATGCTGAGGGAATTAGATTAGGAAATGAGGCACTTAAAGTAGTAAAGGAGTTTTGCTATTTGGGGAGCAAAATAACTGATGATGGTTGAAGTAGAGAGGATATAAAATGTAGGCTGGCAATGGCAAGGAAAGCGTTTCTGAAGAAGAGAAATTTGTTAACATCCAGTATTGATTTAAGTGTCAGGAACTCATTTCTGAAAGTATTCGTATGGAGTGTAGCCATGTATGGAAGTGAAACATGGACGATAAATAGTTTGGACAAGAAGAGAATAGAAGCTTTCGAAATGTGGTGCTACAGAAGAATGCTGAAGATTAGATGAGTAGATCACATAACTAATGAGGAAGTATTGAATAGGATTGGGGAGAAGAGAAGTTTGTGGCACAACTTGACCAGAAGAAGGGATCGGTTGGTAGGACATGTTCTGAGGCATCAAGGGATCACCAATTTAGTATTGGAGGGCAGCGTGGAGGGTAAAAATCGTAGGGGGAGACCAAGAGATGAATACACTAAGCAGATTCAGAAGGATGTAGGTTGCAGTAGGTACTGGGAGATGAAAAAGCTTGCACAGGATAGAGTAGCATGGAGAGCTGCATCAAACCAGTCTCAGGACTGAAGACCACAACAACAACAAGGAGATTGTTCAATTGAAGCAGAGACTCTGGCACATGTTTCTTCTTGTATCCTTTTCCTCGCACTCTGCAGCCTGTCTGTGACACTGTTGAAAGCAAAAGCACATTGTAGGATCAGTTGTCTGTATTCTCTCTTTCACTTATTGAAAGTCCACCTACCTCCATATGCTTCTTTCTGAAGTTCTTTCACTATGTAGTAACAGACACGTGCTAGGCAGTTTAAAGCAGCATTGATGAAACCACTACCTAATACCTACCACACAGAGGCTGTGTAATTGAATTTAAAGTCAATTCCTGAAAGTTCATTTCTAAAAAATCAGGCTTTCAGAGGATGCAGTCCACTTGCAGAAAGCATTAAAAATTAGATTGAATCTACTTTTTATTCATATGGAAATACATGAAATGGCTATCAAGTCTGTATTTACTATGTTGATATTCTATCATTCAAAGTTCACTGTCTGTACAACATAGTATCACTCGAAAAGCACCCAGAATTTTTGCAAGTCCAACCCGACTCATTTTTATGATCTACCAGGCACCGACCCACAACTATTCGCGAGTTAAACATTCAGTTGTTTCAGTGTTTTTCTTCAAAAGAAGTGCTTGCCAAAGTATTCTGTACAGAGCACAAAACATGCCTCCTGGAATTGTCACTATGACCAGAAAGTACACACGCTCATAACTCTCAAACTATTTAATACAGAAACACCAAGCTTTCATTAAAATGTTCATACCTCCAGTTGTCTTAATCACAAGGTATTCGAACCACAATTAACTGACTATTTCTTCTTTTTCAGAGTATTTTTTCAGAGCTATCTAACATGGTGTTATCCATAAGCCAGTTAGTTAGTAACTCTCTCGAAATATTTTACTCACTGCTCACTCCACTATATTCGTACAGGAACAGCTTAATTCTGATTGGCTGTTACTCTAAATGACCAATCAGAATGTTCCTTCCAGATCACTCTCACGGCAAAACTTGCCTTATCCAATCAATAATCTGATAGTAATTAATGTCATTAAAACTTCAGTTTTAATATCTTGTTTAATCAAAATAAGCAAAGTACGAATTACTCCCCAAATTGATAAATAAACTTATTCCGTCTCCAACTTTCATTCTAGCTGCTTTTATACAAAAGCAAGCTCACACTGACATACATCATTGGAATCACGGTTGCACTGCAACTTTCCCAATGTCTATTTGTAGAAGGTTTTATGAAAAATGACATATTAAGTTTTAATATACATCCCACATACACTCTCTCAATCTTTCTCACACACTCACACAACAAAATATAATCAAATAATAATTTTAATCAATTTTTGTATTACATAATGCACAGTGACTAAAGTGTTGAAAAAGAAAATTCTAATTAATGGATTTTTATACACTGGTAACTTTGTAATAGCTTCCAATGATAATGCAAGTCAATCTGTGTTTGTTCCTAAGATGGTTTTAAAAAACACACATTGGTTTTAGAACTTTTAGATAATTTTCTTTATCTCTGGCACTATAATAAATAAAAACTTGAAGTTTTGACATCATCATTCTATTGATAACAAAAGGTGGTTTATCAAATTTCAACAAAATTGGATAATAACTAATATGGATTATTTACATTTGTAGAGGGTATGAATCTTCAAATTGATTGACTGTTATGCTATGCAGTTCTCACGGCAAACAGCCTCAGCTGCGCTGTGAGCAAAGCGAGTAAAAACATAGCTATCCTTCAGCCACCGTACTAGATGGCTGCATGTCTTACGCAGTGAATGTCATCTCGCAATAACTTGCTATGTTACATCTTTTCCGATACAGAAGTTTTGCCTTCTGTGGTGGACCCATATTAAATCATTCTTAGAATGCTCATACAATCCATCTCATTTTCTGTCATGCATGTTGTCATTCAGGCATCCACACATTTTTCACTAAGCACTCCTCAATAGTGTATCTACACTGGAGTGCTAAATAAACTGGTATAGGCATATGTATTCACATACAGAGATATGTAAACAGACAGAATATGGTGCTGTGGTCAGCAATGCCTCTATAAGACAACAGGTGTCTGCGCAGTTTTTAGATCAGTTACTGCTGCTACAATGGCAGGGTATCAAATTTCAAGAGAATTTGAATGTGTTGTTATAGTCAGCACACAGCATCTCCGAGGTAGGAATGAACTGGGGATTTTCCCGTATGAACATTTCACAAATGTACTGTGAATATCAAATCTCTGACATCACTGCGGCCGGAAGAAGATCCTTCCATAATTGGACCAATGGTGACTGAAGAGAATCATTCAGCATGACAGATGTGCAGCCCTTCTGCAAATCAATTCAAATTTCAATGCTGAGCCATCAAGTGTCAGGGTGTGAACCATTCAATGAAACATCATCAATATGGGTTTTGGAGCTGTAGGCCCACTTTTGTACCCTTGATGACTGCACAACATGAAGCTTTATACCTTGCCTGGGCCTGTCAATGCTGACATTGGACTGTTGATGACTGAAAACATGTGTTTGGTTGCACGAGTCTCATTTCAAATTGTATTGAGCAAATAGATGTGTACAGATATGCAGAGAATCTCATGAATCCATAGACTATGTATGTCAGCAAGGGACTGTTCAAGCTGGTGGAGGCTCTATAATGGTGTGGGACATGTGCAGTCGGGGGTGTTTTGGGACACCTGATACCTCTAGATATGGCTCTGACAGGTGACACGTATGTATTCATCCTGTCTGATGACCTGCATCCATTCATGTCCCTTGTGTATTCCGATGGACTTGGGCAGGACAATGCAACACCCCACACATGCAGAGTTCATACAGAGTGGCTCCAGGAACAGTCTTCTGAGTTTAAACACTTCTGCTGGCCACCAAACTCCCCAGACATGAACATTATTGAGCATATCTGGGATGTCTTGCAGTGTGTTGTTCAAGAAAAGATGTCCACCCCCTCGTACTCTTACGAATTCATGGACAGACCTGCCAGATTCATGGTGTCAATTCCCTCCAGCACTAATTTAGAGTTTAATCAAGTCCTTCTTGCATGCTTGCAGGGACCCTACACGATATTAGGCAGGTGTGCCAGTCCCTTTGGCTCTTCACTGTATGACCACTCACATCTGCCATGGCTACAACTGAAACTTCAGCGATGACTTGCAAAACATGTAAACATGAATTCTAACAGATGATAAAAAGTAACATAGCTACCAACCTCCGTAACAACATTTGAGCCTAAACATCCAGTTACTTTACAGGCTACAGGCTATATACTTGACTTGTTTGTGTATGTGATTGCATATGGAAGTTTACTGATTAATTCATACCACAATGTCTTCCATTTAATTATAATGACATACTGGTATTAGCATTTTAGATTCTACTAAATACTCGAATGCAACAAACAAACAAAAAAGTCTGCTTTAGGTGTTGTATGAGTTACTGAGATGGAAGGAGGTGAGAGATGCAATATTTTACTGACTTGCTGTTTTTAGAACAAACATCACTTTATTCCAACACAGAAATTTACATCACCATAAGTAAATATTTACAAATATACAGTCTCAAGAAAAAAGCACATTTTTAGCCAGTTACATGCAAACGCTAAGTTTCAAGAAAATATATTATATAGAAGAATTTACATAATAAAGTAAACAGAGAACTGTTACATTGGAAGCATTTTGAAACATTTACACTTTTCTTTGTGCTTAACATGTATTAATAACAAAAGAACTTATGTAAATGTAGCAGTTATCACTGAAATTTTGCAAATACATACAGTGACATAATAGTTAAATAAAGGCTTTTCCTGCAGTCTTGTCAATCAACCAACAAGATACACCGGAATGGCTATCAAGTGGAAATCTAGAATAGGTTATTTTGTTTAAAAGTCCAGCATGTACTTGCTGTACACACTTTCTGGACAGCATTAAAGAACATTTCAAATGTACAATATGTTTCCAGCTTAAATATAATACTGTGCGTAGAAATCAGAAGTTTACACAGGAACAGGAATTAAATTTATTTCACCACAGATTTTTTTCACTTTGCAAGCAGAGCAGGAGTGTGTCCAATACATGATACCTGGTCAAGCCTTAACATAGTCAGATTTTTAGGAATCTCCATGAAGTATGTCCTATGTATCCTCCGTACCAGTTAATAGGTCTGGGGCATCTACATTACTTTTCAAGATCAGGGTTTAATATGAAATCAAAATAATAGGAAAATTAATTGTTTCTGTATGATAGGTCCTCAAATATCATTAACCAATACATTAAAATCTGATATATATCCAGACAGATCTCGAAGGAAGTAAAATGTGGCCTGTTTAAGAGATTTATAGCTACATAACCATTGAAAATTTCACAGCTAACTCATGATGTATTGTCTGATGACTTCCGAATCAGACACGAGATACAATACTTGGAATGTGGAACAAATTCAGAAGAGCAATAGATATACCATGAAGAATGATAATGTCCAATATATGGTGAGAGACAGCTTTAAAGAAGTAGTTCCAGACATGATCTTTCTGCCATATGTCACCAATGTGAAGGTACTCAATTGGTTATATACCCCAGAAAAGCAACACAGACTGATCAGGAAAATCAGTGCATGCCCCAGATTTATTGAAGACAAATAGAGTCCACTAACAGCATCAGGTATTTATCAAATATTGTGCACTTGCAGTTATGTGTGAATTGGTATAATGGGATAATCTGTTAACATTAGCAGTGGGACATAAACCAAGCTACACACTAAGTCAGAGAGAAAAATCAGCTGGGCTGAGATGTATAGAGTTGTGTCCAACATTGTTGCTGGGTCTAAACCACTATCTGGGGAATTTAATTACTTGTGAATCTGTAGAGATCTACAAGCCCAGGAACTTTAACAGGAAAGAGGAACGCTAAGGTTAAGTGGATATTGGATTCCTGTCTTACAGAGAACTACCACAGGAAAGGAGTACAGGTAAAGACCACTGAGGTGTAACCGGACAATACCTGCACTACTATATACAGTATTTGCCCACGAACTCAACTTCACTGCATGACGAGCACTGGTGTATTGTTCTTTGATGTAAGATTATCAATAAAACAGGCGTTTCTCACCAGAACTATTGTATATGTGGTCACTTTTAAATATGTTACTTATATCAGCCAGCATCTTACCTGCTCCTGGCTATATACCCCCCCCCCCCCCCCCCCCATTTACTTTCCACCTAGAGCAGCGTCACTGAACAATTCATATTTCTGCAATATCTTTTATGCTCACTTGTTCGGTAGAAACATACACCCTCAACTGGCTGAACTGTACCTTGAACATACATTAACAATGTTCATTGGAGATTTTGTTTCATGAGTGTTAGAATGTGCTCTAAGGCATGCTTTGGTTCCTAATATTTTGTCTCCAGATACTGGAGACGGCTTCATAGGCATAATGACATAGTTACTTGATTTTCAAACTTTAACGAGCTATATATGTTTGTACATAATCACACAACAGTTGAGTCACATTATTCAACAAGCCACCGAAGACAGAATTGTGCCGATGTGCATTACACAGCTCGTCCTGTGGAACTAAGGCCCGGAACTTTTTCTAATTCCAGTCCTCCTCATTTCCTGGTGAAGTTGTTTTTGAATTTATATGGCCCCATCATACACCTTAATATAATGGTGGTTAGTCTCTGAAACAACTACACTCTCAGAGATTCATATTTGGTGTTTCCTGGACCCATTGTATGCACGATAAATGCTGATTTAGTCATATTTCCCTGACAACTGTCCTTGTGTTAAAGCCATGTGTTGATGCTACTTTTGGTAGTCTCTATGCACCATTGTCTGCATGTGCAGATGATTTTGTATACTCCTTCCATGACCAATTGTGTGGGTAGGTCCTTTGTTTAAGTTTGAAAATCAAGTAACTGTCCCTTTATGCATATGGGTACATAGTCAGGAGGCAAAATTCTAGGTGCAGAAATATGCTTTGGACCACTGGTCATAAACCATAAATCATAAAGGATGTAAAATCCAGCTGTGAAAGCCTGCACTGAATGATGTTCATTGTCCTCTTAGAATAAGCATTAGCCTCAACATTAGTCTGATGGAAAAGAGTGTGTACTTTTAATCAATATATTTTATCTTTGTAAATGTAGGATACCTGTAGACACCTGACAGTATGAAGAATAATTGAACAACAATCCTTACTGAAAAATGTAAGTCACTTCAGTTGGTGAATAGAAACATTCAGAAATCTACACTGAATCCTGAACCATGCATTTTCTGTTCTGCAACTGAAGAGGGAAAGATGCAGAAAGTAGGCAATGGAAGAGGAAAGAAAGATGGGAGGTAAATCACAACTTCAGTCAGCAACTCGTGTTGCTGTTTTATGATATTTTCCTTATGACCTACACTTCTTTCCCAATCTGGTCACATCGTTTCTAACCTGTATTTGAAAGGACACTACCTTTTAATGGTTTTGCTTTCTCATCATCTTTGGCCGAAGTGTTGTATGACAGACTTGTTATTTGTGTTGAATTATACTGTTTTGTTGAATGGATCACCTCATGTAAAAACATAGAATGAACTGCAGTATATTATCCCATTCATCATAAAATTTAGTTTTTGATTAATAGTTTAACTTTAGTATCTTAAGCTACTGAATCTAACATTATTTTACCATTAAAGTATGTTTTGTGTTCAAGCTCTATTTCAATGCTTGTAGGTGGCCATAATATAATTTAGACTTTTTAAAGAATGCAACACCGTCTAAACAATGTTGCTGCAGCTACATTCAGTTCAAAACCTGTAAATATCAGGCACATGAATGTTTGGGGAATCTCTGGCTAATCTAAGCAGAATTTCCTGTTGCTATGCAAGAGAGTACACATTATTGGGCTGTGTTTTTAATTCCTGTCTTAGTTATAGTTTCAGCCACTGCACTATAAGGTGCTTGAACAAAATAAAGAAATAACATGCATGTATTTATAATTAGCATAACCCATGAATGTATTAGCAGGTATTGTTTATATTGTTGTATACTAGCCTAATCACTATGTCTTTTTTTCATTTACATACTTCACAGCCAATTGTGTTTTGGTTTAACATGTGAACAGAATTTTGATGTTATTTTCAGCTCTTTAAGGTGGAAGAACTTTATTTTTGTAAATCCTAAACTTTATTTTTGGAAACAGTGTATCTTTACGAAATATTGTTTTTAACTCTGTATTTAATATTTTACTCTCATCAGCCCCATTTCGTTGTGGAAACTTAATGTAAAATTTATAGGATTATTGTAAGCATTTCTTTCTTTCTAGAACATACACTTAATTTACTTATAATGGTATTTGCTTCTCCTGAAGAATTGTGTGATCAAAGAGAGAGAGAGAGAGAGAGAGAGAGAGAGAGAGAGAGAGAGAGAAAGAGAGAGAGAGAGAGAGAGAGAGATGAGGGGATTAAGATAACAGAATATCCTTGGCCCCAATTGCTTTTTTGTAAGTGCCATATATCAAGAAAGTTAGATTTATTGAAACAATATGGCAGTGGAAAATCTTGGTTATTATCTAAGCAATGACTTACAAGTCTAAAGTCGCAGCTTCACTTTGTATACATAAATTGGTAAGCAGTCTAATTTTGTCATGTTATGCTCTCTTGATTTATCATTACTTGTATATATGTTGTTGACAAACATTAATTGTGAGCATTGTGTTTGTTTGAGGAATGTGTGTAAAAATAAAATAGTTTTGAATACCACACACTTAACCATTATTGTATGGGAATGAGTGCTGGCTGCTTTACAAGAAAATCAGCAATGAAGTCATGGTATCATAAGGAAATTTGAAAGCTTGAAGCAAAATAAATTATTTTAGACAGTAGAGTGAAATGTCTAGCTGTGGCATAACAGCAGATATAATAAATCTTTCCAAAGAGTGAGAAAAATGCACTTTGTCTTCTGCTGCTGTTGGGCACACATTGTCAGGGTGTTTGTAGCCTATCTGATTCTTACAGAAGTGTCTAGTATTTTACACAACATACCACATTCCTATCATTTCTATGCCACCATCTCATTAAATGCTTAGAAACAACCTAGCAACTTGGCATTCAGCATAAAATACTGATGAAACACATACCACAGCTGTTGGGATACCAGATTATCTTCCACACAGACATACTCTGGAAGAGTTTTCTGCCTGCTATACTAAACTGACAACTTAGTCTTCCATGGCAACATCTATATGTAAAAGACTCCCAGTATACTAGGCTTGTAAAATCAAGGTGTGATACTGAGAATCTTTCACAACATCCATTCATATTATTTTTACACATTTTTACTAATGTCAGAAATCTGCCTTCTTCCAACAATTTTTTTCACCATTGTCTCAAACAATTATGTTATCGTTTGTCAGGTCCCATTAGCGCAAAAAATAAAAGGAAGGCAGAATTAACAAAGCGTGTCATGGTGCACCGTGAAGTCCAAACTGATGAGTTACACTCTCATTGCCACTAGAGATAATGTTCTTCATAGTCGAGCTTCTCCCGGTTTTGTGTCAGAGTCTTGCTCATACGCCGGATTTTCGACACCAAAGATCTTCCTATGAGTCAGTCCTTCTTCTGCTGCTCTTTGGTCCAGTGTGGATGCATCCACTGCTTTGCTTTCTTCTTTTGACTTGTCACTGAACCTGACAGAACCATTCCTCACCATGGGGAAGGCCAACGGGTCCGTCTTTGTCGCAGTGGCGGCAGCTTCAAGAACTGCTGTCGTCCTGGTGGCTGCATTTTCTTCTTCATCTTTCTTCCTAGCATCCTTTTTGTGGGATGCATAGAGCCATCTGTAAACAGAATGCTATGTTAAGTACAATGAGATAAGCTTTTTCATAAAATGTTTTATATGGCTTTCAGACAGGTAAAACATCTAAGCATCTTATGCAGACACTGTGACAATTACACATCAATGTGAAACTGCAATATATTTGGGGGGGGGGGGGGCAATCCTAAAAGACTCATCTACATATATATTTGTATCTCTGTATTAAAAACTTGAGTAACTGTTACCTTCTACCAGTATCTATACTAATAATAAAACTGCCATCATGTCTGTCTGTTTGAAGATATTAAAGTCCAAAATAACTAGACAAATTTTGATGAGGTTTCCATGTGTAGCTTGAGCGTAACTTGGGACAACACACAGGCTTTGTTTGATCAAAAACCACCATGTTTGTCTATTTTCACAAGTAGCTTGGGGCAACATATGGGCTTTATTTCATCAAAATCCGGCTGTAACAAAAATTTAATTTAAAGTTTTGTCCATACTAATATTATAAATGCAAAAGTATATGTCTGTTATGCTTTCACGACTAAACTGCTGAACTGATTCTGATGAAATTTTCGTACAGAGATGGCTTGAAGCCTAAGGAAGAACATAGGCTGCTTTAGAATGTAAAAAATCCATCCTTAAGAGGGTGAAGTATGAAACAAACCTCTTTTTAAAAACATCAGTGAACATGAAACATGTCAAAAATTATTAAATTTGTTGCACAATGTATATGCTGTACGATGTCATTACTCCAGTAGCACAATGTGTAGGGGCACAACACTCCTGCCTCTGGCCCTCTGTACGCACTGCTCCACAGAGATGCTGTGCATGCCACTGCATTGTGCGTTGGCGCATCACATCATGAGCTGTGCTTACCCAAAAAGGCAGACCCATGATGGCAGCTGATGTTATTGCATGTACAATAACTTACATAGTCACCATCACTCATCATATCAAAATTACTGATACATGAAACCAGCCACAGGTAACAGCTAGTATGCAATAGTGGATTAAAACAAAATGTCCAGACACTCTGTGACCAAACCAGTACTGAAGCAGAGGATTACAGACTAAAGGCTGAAATACTAAATGTCTTTTTCCAAAGCTGTTTCACAGAGGAAGACTGCACTGTAGTTCCTTCTCTAGATTGCCACACGGATGACAAAAAGGTAGATATTGAAATAGACAACAGAGGGATAGAGAAACAATTAAAATCACTCAAAAGAGGAAAGGTCGCTGGACCTGATGGGATACCAGTTTGATTTTACACAGAGTATGTGAAGGAACTAGCCCCCCTTCTTGCAGCGGTGTACCGTAGATCTTCTAGAAGAGCGTAGCGTTCCAAAGGATTGGAAAAGGGCACAGGTCATCCCCGTTTTCAAGAAAGGATGTCGAACAGATGTGCAGAACTATAGACCTATATCTCTAACGTCGATCAGTTGTAGAATTTTGGAACACGTTTTGTGTTCGAGTATAATGACTTTTCTGGAGACTAGAAATCTACTCTGTAGGGTTTCGAAAAAGACAATCGTGTGAAACCCAGCTCACGCTATTCGTCCACGAGACTCTTTTTAGAGGGCCATAGACATGGGTTCCCAGATAGATGCCGTGTTTCTTGACTTCCGCAAGGTGTTCAATACAGTTCTCCACAGTTGTTTAATGAACAAAGTAAGAGCATATGGACTATCAGACCAATTGTGTAATTGGATTGAAGAGTTCCTAGATAACAGAACGCAGCGTGTCATTCTCAATGGAGGGAAGTCTTCCGAAGTAAGAGTGATTTCTGGTGTGCCACAGGGGAGTGTCATAGGACCGTTGCTATTCACAATATACATAAATGACCTTGTGGATGACATCAGAAGTTCACTGAGGCTTTTTGCGGATGATGCTGTGGTATATCGAGAGGTTGTATCAATGGAAAATTGTACTGAAATGCAGGAGGATCTGCAGCGAATTGACGCATGGTGCAGGGAATGGCAATTGAATCTCAATGCAGACAAGTGTAACGTGCTGTGAATACATAGAAAGAAAGAAAGATCCCATATCATTTAGCTACAACATAGCAGGTCAGCAACTGGAAGCAGTTAATTCCATAAATTATCTGGGAGTACACATTAGGAGTGATTTAAAATGGAATGATCATATAAAGTTGATCGTCGGTAAAGCAGATGCCAGACTGAGATTCATTGGAAGAGTCCTAAGGAAATGCAATCCAAAAACAAAGGAAGTAGGTTACAGTGCGCTTGTTCACCCATTGCTTAAATACTGCCCAGCAGTGTGGGATCTGTACCAGATAGGGTTGATAAAAGATATAGAGAAGATCCAACGGAGAGCAGCGAACTTCGTTACAGGATCATTTAGTAATCGCGAAAGCATTATGGAGATGATAGATAAACTCCAGTGGAAGACTCTGCAGGAGAGACACTCAGTAGCTCGGTACGGGCTTTTGTTGAAGTTTCGAGAACATATCTTCACCGAGGAGTCAAGCAGTATATTGCTCCTTCCTACGTATATTTCGCGAAGAGACCACGAGGATAAAATCAGAAAGATTAGAGCCCACACAGAGGCATACCGACAATCTTTCTTTCCACAAACAATACAAGATTGGAATAGAAGAGAGAACCGATAGAGCTACTCAAAGTACCCTCCACCACACACCGTCAGGTGGCTTGCGGAGTATGGATGTAGATGTAGATGTAGGTTGGGTAATAAGTAAAGTCTTGATGCTTGTGGGAAGGGTATGATTCAGTATAATATGAAAAATGTAAATGATTTACTTTATTTATAACTCAACCTTAGTGTGGGACAAAAAGGAGTGAAGTATTAAGCCAAAAAACCTTTGATCACAGCAGTGGTGAAACATTCCAATCCTTGATTGCCAAACTGAATTCTTCAGTTACAGAAAACATTGAATCCAGTAAGAAACAATTATATACAGATAACAATCTTACTTGTGCAGACGCTGCATGCATACATTAGTTTCAAAAAGTACAACCCCTAAGGAGATTACAAAATTCATCAGGTCACCAGAAAGTTATACCAAGCCCGTTGGCTATCATGGCATTTTTTAGGAGAATTTTAAATTTTAAGCTATCTTTGTAGCAAATAAATGACTCAGATACCATAAGATGCAAAATTCTGCTAAAAATGCTAACAGAACTGGTATTAATTTCTATGAGTAACTGACTCAGCCCCCTGACCCATAGATATTACTGTTGGCAGGGAGGCTTGCGTGCCTCAGTGATACAGAAATCCGAACTGTAGGTGCAACCACAATGGAGGGGTATCTGTCAAGAGGCCAGACAAACGTGTGGCTCCTGAAGAGGGACTCTTTTTGGTAGTTCGAGGGCAACAGTCGGGATAACTGACTGATCTGGCCTTGCTACATCAACCAGCATGGCCTTGCTGTGCTGGTACTGTAAACAGATGACAGAAAGTGGAAACTACAGCTAGAATTTTTCCTGAGGGCATGTAGCTCTACTATATGGTTCAATGACTTTAGAATCCTCTTGGGTAAAATAGTCCAGAGGTAAAATAGTCTTCCTTTTGGATCTCTGGTCGGGGTCTACTCAGAAGAATGTCATCAGGAGAAACAAAACAGATTGGAGCTTGAATGTTAGATCAAGGTTATTCCAGGAGTAAATTTAATAATGAGTAAAGAAAAAAGAATATGGATAAGCTACTATGAACAGAGTAGCAAACACATTACTGCAGCCAAGATAGACATGAAGCTCACACCCACCACAGCAGTACAAGTTTACACGCAAGCTAACTCCACAGGTGATGAAGAGATTGAAGAAATGTATGATGAGATGAAAGAAATTATTCAGATAGTCAAGGGAGATGAAAATTTAATAGTCATGGGGGACTGGAATTTGATAGTAGGAAAATTAAGAGAGGGAACAATAGTAGGTGAATATTGACTTGGAGAAAGGAATGAAAGAGGAATCTGCCTGATAGAATTTTGCACAAAGCATAATTTAATCAAAACTAACACTTGGTTTCAGAATCATGAAAGAAGGTTGTATATGTGGAAAGGACCTGGAACATTTCAGGTTAATTATATAATGGTACAACAGAAATTTCAGAACCAGATTTTAAATTGAAATATATTTCCAGAGGTAGAGGTGAACTCTGACCACAGTTTATTGTTTATGAACCACAGATTAAAACTGACAGAACTACAAAAAGGTAGGAATTTAATGATATAGGACCTGGATAAACTGAAAGAACCAGAGACTGTAGAGTGTTTCAGAGGGAGCATTAAGGAATGATTGACAATGACAGGGGAAAGGAATACAGTAGAAGAACAATGGGTAGCTTCAAGAGATGAAACAATGAAGGCGGCAAATGATCAAGTAGGTGAAAAGATGAGGGCTAGTAGAAAGATTTGGGTAGTACAAGAGATATTAAATTTAATTGATGAAAGGAGAAGATATAAAACAGTAAATAAAGCATGTGAAAGGGAATACAAGTGTCTAAAAAATGAGATTGACAGCAAGTGCAACATGGATAAGCAGGAATGGCTAGAGTACAAATGTAAGGATTTAGGAGCCTATTTAACTAGGGGACAGTTAAAGAGGCCTTTGGGGAAAGGAGAAGCACTGTATGAATATCAATAGATCATATGAAAAACTAGTCCTAAACAAAGAAGGGAAAGCAGAAAGGTGGAAGGAGTATGTAGAGGGTCTATACAAGAGCAAGGCACTTGAGGGCAATATTATGGAAATGGAAGGCAACATTGGTGAAGATGAGATGACAGATGAAGCAAGAATTTGACAGAGCACTGAAAGATTTAAGTCGAAACAAGGCCTGGGAGTAGACAGCATTTCGTTAGAGCTACTGATAGCCTTGGGAGAGCCAGTTATGACATAACTCTACCATATGGTGAGCAAGATGTATGAGACAGGCCAAATATCCTCAGATTTCAAGAAGAATATAATAATTTAAATTCTAAAAATGCAGGTGCTGACAAGTGTGAAAATTACCGAACTGTCAGTTCAATAAGTCGCAATTGTAAAATACTAACATGAATTCTTTACAGAAGAATGAAAAAACTAGTAGAAGCTGACATCAGAGAAGATCAGTTTGGATTCTGGAGAAATGTAAGAATATGTGAGGCAATACTGACCCTATGACTTCTCATAGGAGATTGGTTAAAGAAAGACAAACCTACAGCTATAGCATTTGTAGGCTTAAAGAAAGCTTTTGACAATGTTGACTGGAATACTTTCAAATTCTGAAGGTGGCAGGGGTAAAATACAGGGAGCAAAAGGCTATTTACAATTTGTACAGAAACCAGATGGCAGTTATAAAAATCAAGGGGCATGAAAGGGAAGCAGTGGTTGGGAAAGGAGTGAGACAGGGTTGTACCCGATGTTACTCAATCTGTATATTGAGCAAGCAGTAAAGGAAACAAAAGAAAAATTCTGAGTAGGGATTAAAATCCATGGAGAAGAAATAAAAACTTTGAGGTTTGCTGACGACATTGTAATACTGTCACAGACAGCAAAGGGCTTGGAAAAACAGTTGAACGGAATGGACTGCGTCTTGAAGGGAGGATATAAGATGAACATCAACAAAAGCAGAACGAAGATAATGGAATTTAGTTGAATTAAATCAGGTGATGCTGAGAGAATTAGACTATAAAATGAGACACTTAAAGTAGTGGATGAGTATTGCTGTTTAGAGAGCAAAATAACTGATGATGGTTGAAGTAGAGAGGATATAAAATGTAGACTGTCTATGGCAAGGAAAGTGTCTCTGAAGAAGAGAGATATGTTAACACCAACTGAACAAAATTGGAGAGAAAAGAAATCTGTGGCACAAGTTAAGTAAAAGAAGGGCTTGATTGGTAGGACACATTTTGTGACATCAAGGGATCACCAATTTAGTACTGGAGAGAAGAGTGTGTGTGTGTGTGTGTGTGGGGGGGGGGGGGGGGTTTAGAATCTGTAGAGGGATATCAAAAGATGAATTCAGTGAGCACATGCAGAAGGATGTAGGTTACAGTCATTATCGGGAGATGAAGAGACTTGCACAGGATAGTGTAGCATGGATAACTGCATCAGACAAGCCTTCGGACTGAAGACCACAAAACAACAACAAACGACTCAGGGTATATTTCCTAACTGACCTACAGATACTGTTGTAACTCACATCTGCAGAACCAGAGATAATCAAACCACCTCAAAGTGCAGACCTAATTCAAGTCTTCCAATTTTCAAAGGTGTGTGAGAAAGAGTTCTATTAAAGAATACCAATTCAGTTAAATGAACAGAATTTACTAGCTGGTACTTAGTTTGTTTCTTTGTAAGGGATTCTAAAAGACAAGGCAGTACAAATGAAATGCTACCAGAGACAAACCAGAAAATAAATCTTGTTCAAGTATTCTGTGCCCTTGCCAGACCCATTTATTGTGTGGATAACAAAATTCTACTAAGCAAACTGAAGTGTTAAGATATTATTGACATCCCTTTTACATGGAATCACTCTTACCTTCATAATATAAAACATAAGGTCTCACAGACAGACTGTTTCTAGGGCATGAAACTAACCTCAGAATGGAGCAACGTAACATGTGAAGTACGACCAGGATTTAAACTAGGCACACTCTTGTTACTGACGTACATAAATGATCCTCCGGTGACTTCAAATGATGCTTCAAAAACTGTAACATCTGCTGATGATACAAGGATGCTAATCAAGGGTCTGGACTCAACCTCACCAGGCACAGCTCAGATGAAAACTGATCATGCATGTAAGTGGTTTACAGTTAACAGATTGTTTTACTGTCATAATGGTTCAATTTCAAACATGTGATAATGACCTGCTAGCATCTGAAATAGCCATTAATGGTCATACACTACATGAAACACATTGTGTAAAATTCCTCTGTGTCCAGTTGTATAACTAATTTAAATGGAATCAACAAAGAAATAAACTAATCAAGAAGTCCAAGCATTACTCCATTATTATTTTATTTTTATTTGTTTCTTCCTTTGTTGATGTGTCTGTGATGAGTTTACAAGGATATAGAGAGTGTCAGTTCATCTTTCTGTACGACAGTTTGTGTGATCTTTCTAAAGAAATCAATGCATAGGTGGTAATGGTATAAAGAAGACTATGGTAATACTAGATCACATTTTCATTATACATAAATTAGGCAGAGCAAGTTAAAAATAAAAATTGAGTCTCTACATAATTATTGATTTTACATCTGTATGGAGCCACAGTCATATAAAACTTTCTGAATGATATGACTGCCATATGACTATACAATAGGTTTTATTTGATTTATTTATTTATAATTTATTTGATGATGAATCAGTACAGTATCACCACCTGCTTGATAGTGTGTTGTGAAATAGAAGCTGTTATACAGTCAAATGGCAGTCATATCTTCCAGAAAATCTACATAATTGCTCAATTTTATATTATATTACATCATACATATATTTTGTGATTCTAGAAAGCTTTTCCTTGTTACTAAGAAACTCATCCAAATTGTAGAATGACCTTTCCAGAAGAAATTCTGACTTCTTGTCAAACTTAATTTAATATATGGAGAAAGAATATTATAGGCTTCTGTGCCAGTCTAGTGCACACTCATCTGCACCATCAACAGACTTTTACAATCATTTTGTAAATTGGGCTTTCTCCTTGTACTGTATTTATGATATTCACTATTTCTTTTATACAACTTAGTATTTTTACTTATGAAACATACAAGCGAAAATATAACATATCCTTGAGCACCAGCTCATTTAGGATCTGTGGAGGAATATTAGCATATGAGCTCTTTTGTAAACGTTTTAAGTAATTTTGGTTTGTAACATTTTCCGCATTCTTGAAAATCTCTTCAGCATGCATCTCTGGAATGAGCAGTGTATCAAACCTGACATGATTGCCATATTTGTATCATACTTCTGCCTTGTCACCATAGAATAAAGCATTTCTGCTCTTATCAAGACCATCTTAAGTGAGCACCATTTTATCCAGAATGAAGAATTTATATTCCACTTTTGCAGCATAGTGTGTGCTGTTCTAAACCTTCCTTACAGATTAACACTGAACTCACAAGGTGTGGCCTCTCAGATCACAAGAAAATTTTCTAGCTCACTCTCCAAGGCCAGTTGAGGTGGAATTCTTCTACACTCCCCCTACCCTCCTTGAATTGTCAGTTGTGTTATTGGCTTCTGTGTTTTTTGTTAACATGTGTTACTGATAGGTGTTAGAGTCTTCTAGACCTTACCTCATGAACTATGTACCTGTTTTCTTCAGTATGATACTGTGTAGCTCAAAATGTCTTGGCCAAATGTGTCATTTTTATCTTTACGGGGTTTGATGAATTTGTTAGTCGGTCTATGGAGGAAGGTATCAGTGATATAGATCAAGAAATAAATAAAAAAGATGGTTTTACATTAGCCAGTGATTGCAGTTCTGATATTGAGCAAGAGTATTAGCCAGAGGGAGAACTTCAGGAAAGTTGTGATGGGGATCTGTCTGTTTCTTCAATTAAATACTTAAAGTGTCTGTTAAAACTAAATGTGTTCTGAGTGGTGATAAAAATGTAGTTCCCAGCAATGAACGTCAATCTGACGGACTTTCTATTTGTACATATCGGGTGGAATTTTTATGCACAAATTTTAACCCTGGAATTTAGTTTGATTTGGAAATTTATTTGCTACAGAGACTGTATAATTTCTCAGAATGTAAAAAGCAGTGTTCTAACAGTCTATTTATGTGCACTATTTAAAAGAACCACACAAAATTATGTGTTTTTGTGTGATAAATAGTAAAATGCTGTGGGCTTTGTTTACTGCAATAAAATAAACTAAAAGCATTTAAACAGCACTTAAATAATTGTAAAAATAAATGTTATGTAGCATAAATTAAAAATTTCAATTGATTTTTGCCTTAGATCTCAGTTTAAATGTATGGGTCCCAAAGACCCCACCTCGTGGTTTACATTACAGAAAAGTCACCTCGCGAGTTAAGGGTTAAAGCTGTGTGTCACCCTGGGACTTGCACCCAGAACCTTTGTCTTCCACGGACAGTGTTCTTACCGACTGAGCTATCAAGGCACAACTCAGGACTCACTCTGACAGTTAAATTTCTGCCTGCACTACTCT
This sequence comes from Schistocerca americana, assembly GCF_021461395.2. Taxonomy (NCBI): domain Eukaryota; kingdom Metazoa; phylum Arthropoda; class Insecta; order Orthoptera; family Acrididae; genus Schistocerca; species Schistocerca americana. The sequence continues at coordinate 60,434,811 of NC_060128.1, forward strand.
CCTAACTTCCAACCTTTCTGCACTCTTGTAATTTACACAACGAGCACCACAGTATCATGTTACCGAGCACTGCAATCTAATTTGGATAGTCTTTGCTGTATGGAGACACCAAATTTTCATCCTTTGTCAAAGCAAAAGGTGTGGCCTGAAACATATTGTGGCTGCAGTGTGCCCCAGTGTTTCCTTGTTGATAGTTTACATGAGGACTGTAACTCTGTGAGGTTTAGCTAGGAGTACTCACAGGAAAATTGCAACAGCCGGCATGGTCAGACCACCTCCCAATAGGAAGAAGGCCCCAGGCAGGGAGTCCATGGTGGCAGCATAGACGCTGGTGTATAGTGGGGCATACACCAGCGGCATCAGGGCCTCGCACACGCCAAACAGGGAGTTCACCTGGCCTGTAGGAAAAATAATAGCAGTCGTTAGTTGTAGCAGTAGTAACATTCACCCATGGAACACTTTTATAAGGATGTTAGACATGTCACAGCATTACAGATTAGGAAGCAAAACAATCAAACAATGGAAAACCCAGGATGGAATGTAACAATACAAGAGAAGGAAAGTTGCTACTTACCATATAGCGGAGATGCTGAGCCGTGACAGGCACAATAAAAAGATTCACACAAACAGAGCTTTCGGCCATTAAGGCCTTTGTCAGCAGTAGACACACATACACACATGCAACACACGCGCTCACGCAAGCGCAACTTGCACACACATCTGCAGTCTCGGAGAGCTGAAATTACTCTGTGAGCAGCAGCACCAGTGCATGATGGGAGTGGCAACTGGGTGGGGGTAAGGAGGAGGCTGGGACAGGGAGGGGGAGGGGTAGTATGGTGGGAGTGGTGGACAGTGAAGTGTTGCAGTTTAGACAGAGAGTAGGTGAGAGTGTGCAGAGGGGGGAGGGGATAAGTAGCAGAAATGAGAGAAATAAAAATGAATTAAAAGACTCAGTGTGGCAGGGAAATGACGGCTGTGTAGTGCTGGAATGGGAGCAGGCAGGGGGCTGGACGGGTGAGGACAGCGACTAACGTAGGTTAAGGCCAGGAGGGTTACAGGAACGTAAGACGTATTGCAGGAAAAGTTCCCACCTGCGCAATTCAGAAAAGCTGGTGTCGGTGGCAAGGATCCGTATGGCACAGGCTGAGAAGCAGTCATTGAGATGAGGGGTACCATGTTTGGCAGCATGTTCAGCTACAGGGTGGTCCACTCGTTTCTCGGCCACAGTTTGTCGGTGGCCGTTGATGTGGACAGACAGCTTGTCGGTTGTCGTGCCAACATAGAATGCAGCACAGTGGTTGCAGCTTAGCTTGTAGGTCACATGACTGGTTTCACAGGTAGCCCTGCCTTTGGTGTGATAGGTAATGTTAGTGACTGGACTGGAGTAGGTGGTAGTAGGAGGATGTATGGGACAGGTCTTGCATCTAGGTCTATTACAGGGGTATGACCCATGAGGTAAGGGATTGGGAGCAGGGGTCATGTAAGGATGGACAAATATATTGTGTAGGTTCAGTGGACGGCAGAATACCATGGTAGGAGGGGTGGGAAGGATAGTGGGTAGGACATTTCTCATTTAAGGACACGACGAGAGGTAATCGAAACTCTGGCAGAAGAATGAAATTCAGTTGTAGTAAAACAAAATTCATTCAATGGTAAGTCAATACACTATTACAGCCTGCTTGATAGTGTGTTGTTCAAACTTTGAAATGCAGTGAAGCAGTGGTTTTGCACAACATGGATTCAACAAGTCCTCGATTGGTTTCCAGAGATATGTAGCACATAATTATTGTAAACTACAAGCTGGTGGTTTGTGGGTGCAGAGCTGCCTCCCAATAGTGTCCCAGATCTGTTCCAGTGAGTTCTGATTATAAAATTTGGTGCCAAGGTATCGCCAGGATTTCACTATCACACTCATCAAACCACTGTAGTACGACTTAGCCTGCAGGAAGATGCCATCGCCTATTGGAAAGACATCAAGCATGAAGAAAAGCAGGTGGTCTGCTTTGTCTAGAACTGTCCTGCTGCCTTTTACTACTACCACAAGCCTGATGTAAGCCTAGATAAATATTCCCTATAGTATATTCCAGATGGCACAGAGTAGAATTGTAACAAATTTGCAGCTCCCAAAAATTGATGTAAATTCTAGTTCATTATGTGTAAAGTGCCTAAAAAATGGTGGTGACATAGACAATTTGAGCTACTCATGTGCTGTTAAAGTAAATAACTGTAAAGGTTTGACTACACAATAAAAAACTCAGAACTGTGTTCTGGTGCCACAGGGCAATCAAAAACTCATAACAGACTCAGCATCAAAAGACAAAATAATTAAAGTGCTACAAGAGGATAATGATGCCCTGTTTGTGAAAATCAATGAGTTAGAGCAAAAAATAAGTAAATGTATAATAAGTGAGAAGTGATGTACAATAGAAAGTGTGTTGAACCCAGGTAATTTAAAATTGCAAATGAAGCCAAATTCATGTTATAATGTGTGCCCGGTACCAATGCCATTCAGAAACAGTGCACCAGAACAAGTAAATGTACTTCCAGATAAAGAAACAGTTCTGATGCCAGCTAGCAAAAAGGCAGTGCAACATGTAAGTGTAGTTAAAGACAGTGTTTACAACTAGCGAAAATGAAACTATGGTTACCACCACCATTAGTGTGCTGGAAGATAAGCACATAAACATACAAAACAAAACTATGAATTGAGGAATACAGTACAGAAGCTGAAAGTATAATAGTAAGTGACAGACAAGGCAGATATTGTGGAAATATTCTGCTGTGCATGTTTTGAGCAGTCATTTACTGGATAATGGCATATCTGGACGTGACTACTGGTTTCCAGTGATACACGGTATGTCTCTGACCTTCAGATTCTGTGATCAGCTGTGAAAGTGAAATACTTTGCAACTAGTCTTGATTTTGCCATCCTTCAACCACTTTCCATTCCCACAATAGTAGCACACAATTTCCAAGATACTTCTCCCCAGGTTTTATAACAATTCATCCAATGTCAATGAAGTTTATACCAGTGGATTGACCCAGTTGCATCCCATATTGTCACTAGAATTATTCCCTATTCATCTCTGCTCTGCTTATATACTTTGCTAAGCACATCACGTGCCAACAACACCATCAGATGGCGTTCAGTCTCTCAGTGTGCAGTGGTCATACTGTTTGGCCTCGTATGTGTATATACAGGCATTTAGAGAAATGCTTACAGGTGTAGGTTGACAATGCTGGGACTAATAGCTGTGGCCTTGTAGTGGGAACTATCCTGGCATTTACCTCACATAATCAATTGGTGCACAAGTTTGTAGCGTTTTTCGCTAAGCAACAGATGCATATAACAGAGACTTTAATCATCAATAATAGATAGATTCTCCTTCACTGTTTACAACTGTCTGCCAGTGTTGGGGAAACTTTTTGATTCTGCAAGTGTAGAAATTGTGGGGATTTAAGGTGAAGAACTAATCAAGCAATGTCCGGAGCAGATTTTCAACCATAAAGGAAGTTCCATGAAGGCTGCTCAACAGAAAGCAGGAAAGGTAAAAATGTGAGGGCACAAGATTACAAGAATGAGTTGGGTGTGGAATGAATTCCCAATGCAGCTCTTTAACAGTTTTCTTTTTTGGGGGGGGGGGGGATGATGGGGTGGGGGGGGGGGGGGGAGGGGGAGGGGGTCTGTCTAGCAGAATTTGGACGAGCATTATCATGGAGTAGGACCACTTCATGCTATCTTCCTTGTCATTGTTTGTTCTCAGATTGTGTTTGCAAGATGTATCAGCTGTTGACAGTAAATGTCAACAGTTATGGTTACACATTGTGGAAGCAATTTGTAGTATACCACACCATCACCGTTCCGCCAGAAGCATTACATTATCTTTCCCAGATGTGTGCAGATCTCTGAACAGGTAGTTGCTACTTAGTTTAGGTTCAATTGTTCCTTTCTTTTCCTGATGCTAGTGTAAAGACACCATTCCTCATCACCACTAACAATACAGGATAGGAATGGTCAGTGCTGCTCACAAATCAATTATGGACTTGCAAGCAGAGATGCACATATGGCCACCCACTAATTTTTGTGAATGTGGAGAGTCACTAACGCCAAAACAATCCTCCTTAAAATGAGAAAACTGTTTTCTTGCAATGCTCTGTCTGATCCCCATACATAGCACAAATGTTTCTGGCTGCCTCTGCTGCTGTCACCCCTTTATTGAACTCAAGCAGAAGAATATGTTGAAAATGTTATAATTTGTCCACTTGTCATTCCATTCATTGTCTCCAAACAACAAAATGGCAAAATGTAAACACAAACAGCAACAGTGAACTACAAATAAAAAATAACAATTGATATGTAAACTAATAGCAACTGGAATACCAACGTGCACAATAAAAATGAACAATCAGTCTTTCCTTCTCATCCCATACGGTAAGTCTCCCCTGATCAGCAGTTCTGGCTGACTTTCCCAAAATGTACCCCTTTTCCTAGACCTCTCCAGTCCTTTTCCTTCACCCTTGTTCCTTCCTCTTCAACCTTTCTGCCTGATGAAGGAGACTCTGCTCTGAAAGCTTGCCAGTCACAACAGTCTTTTATGTGTGTGTCCTGCCGCTGCTTGGTGAGTAGATTTTTTATCTATCTAATTAAATAATACAACATTCTTTGGTTGACACATGCTAACAAAGTAGTTACTTTATGATATGTAAAGCTTGTGCTATGCTGTTCATTCATTTTTCAATGTACATTGTTCAGACAATAATTCTAAATCAGTGTCATGATGCTGATATCTAGTACCATCTTGTGTTCAGAAGAATTTCTGTCAATCTACATTCTGGGTTGCTTTCACAGCTAGAAGTGACATCTACAATATACCCAACAGGGCAGACTGCCACACCTTCAACGTAACATTATAGAACACGTACAGCACAATGCACAAAAAGTCTTTGTCGATCCTTTATGGATCGTGGGACAACGGCTGGCATGTATTTCTAGATACAATAATTTGCCAACAGCCGTATGTATTGTAGAAATTTATTTTATGAACTTCTTATATGCTACCAGTTTTGGTGTTACATTGATGCCATCTTCAGGCCCCCGTACAATGAGTAGAACAAATGTACTATAATAAAAATATATAGAACATACATTAACAATTGACAAGTATCTATGTTAACTATGTAAGTGGCTCAAAAGGACATATTGTATATTATTAAAACTATATGTAACATTAGGGGCAGATATGTCATGCTGTTGTTAATAGTTTTAACTGTTTTACTCGGATATAGCATAATAGATGAACATATGTACACGCCATTATTCACAAAACTGCACCACACAGTTGTAATAGGCTATGCATCAGAACAATCAAATGCACTGCATACAATTATTTAAAAATAATTTTTTTTAAAATAATTAACTAATATAAATGAATAATAAAATAAATTAAAACACAGTAAAATGTGGCATAACCATGTCAGAATACATGTTACCTATGTGTAGCCTAGGTCATATTATATGTGGTACGATAAATAGCTGCCACAATATTAATGATAAGGAGCATAAAAAAGTTTGCCTTAAAACCCAATTGCATTCATGAATTAAACCAGTGCAATGATACTACAAAAATCATCAAACACCTGGTCCCGTAGGCACCACATTAGAACCTCTATGCAAGACCACCCCACACTGTGTTGAATGGATTAGTGCAATGACAGTAGTTGCCTCATCTATCCATAGTGACAAAGAAGAATCTCGAACTCTGTATATCAAAAAATGTCTACCTCCGTACATGTAAGTCCTATACAATTATGTTCGATTCCCCTTGGTATAATCCTACATAATTGCACAGTTAGCCATTTACTCTGGTCTGGCAAGATAATGTGCAACAAGTATTAATTTTATCCTATACAGAAACTGCTTGTATTGACATAAATGTTTGACTCATAGTTTTAGTATTAGATCAGAATACCAATTAAGCATGATGATGTTTCTGGTTGTAAAATCTTTATCTAGGCTTGTGCAATAGAGCAATACTTTGCTGAATGATTTACAATTGGAAACTATAACTACTTTAAAATGTAATTCAGGAAACATTTCTTTTTTTTACTTTTAGAGTAAAATAAAAGATGCAGTTTCCTGAAGTCATTTTGCTAAATTCTTGATAATGCCCCTGATACATAAGAGATCCTGAAACCACTTGAGAATCTCAGCGATGAAGATAGTATCTTGAGTTTAAAGAATGAGCTGATGAGCTGGATTTAATCCTTCTTCCATCATGTAATGGAAATGATTCCGTTTGTGACAATGCTTCTAGTGACAATAAAAGACTCGTTAACGTCAGTGACACTGTTAAAGGAGTTCTTTTGCGGTCAAGATTTTTAATGCCCTCCCACTGCACATTAAAGAACTGGTTGGAAACATGCCAAAGTTTAAAGAAAATCTGAAGCAGTTCCTTTTAGATGAATCTTGTTACAGTATTGATGAATTTCTTAGCAAAAATGCATAGAATCTCTTGTTTGTGCTTAAACCTTACTGTGTGACCTCCACAGTTGATTAATCATACTCTGTAAGTACAGTGTAACTTAATACAACACCCAAATTTATGTATGTCTGTATATGATGCCTGTATGACTTAAGAACAATACCCAATTTTATATATGACTGTATATTTTTTCAGATGTCCTGTATCTTAACTAATATGTAAGGGTATATGCTAAATTTCACAGTTTCTTTAATCTAATGATAAGATCAATGTATCTGTGCACAAAACAATAATCTGTAAAAACCTTGACTCATTCTATATCCAGGGATATGTTCCCATATGGATCTATGGAACACGAAATAAATAAATAAATAAAAATAAAAAAATAAATCAATGTAAGTACAAGCCACTTCAGAAGGAAATAGAAACAATGTTATTGAACAGCCTGTGAGAGAAAGCGACAACAAAGATAAGAAAACACCGGAACTATCAAAGAAATATAAAACAATACCAAGGAAGTGGACATCCAAGTGACTGATAACCATGAATAGTAGCAGTTAAGTAGATTTCGCTGGTAAATATCAAAGCCTTTTCTTGTGGATAAAATGAAGGAGTTCATGCCAGCAGATATAGTCAAGGAAGTTTTAAATGAAGACTTTTTGGAGTATATTTGTAAAGAGACTGTGGAAATGCTGCTCAGAAAGGATATTTAGAATTTCAACTTTCAGTTGATGAGTTATACAAACATTTTGGAAATCTTCTTTCGGTTTACAATCCAGCCTCTTTAAAATAATGTATTGGGAGACAAGGGCAGATACTTACAGTCACCTTGCAAGCATTCAGTAGAAACAAATTCATCGCTTTCTGCATTTCAATGATAACACAACTAAGGACCCAACTCAGAAAATTTATCCGCTTGTGGAAGACCTTAACATCAAGTTTCTGCTACTTGTTCAGCCACTGCGATGTTTTTTCTCTTTAGGTGAAGACATGGAACTCTATTAGGGATATAACAGGATGAAACAATTCATAAGGGGAAACCTATTCACTATGGTCACAACATCTGAGGGCTATGTTGTAAAGTTCAGTCCTTACTTTGGTGCTCATGACAAGAAGGAGGAAAAAAATTCAGAAATTCTCACAGAAAATTTTTTTTTAGGTTTTCTTCCTCCTAATTATGTTGCCTTTGTTGACAACTATTTCAACTCTCTGCCACCTTTGGAATCACTAAGCAAGCATGAATTACACTGCATTTTCGCTATCCAGAGAGACAGGATTGGGAAAGCACCTCTGAAAGACTTAAAAATGGAACCTCATGTATCTTATCATGTTATTCAAGATGAACACCTTATACTGTTAAGCTGGCACAAAAACAAGTGACATTAGCAACAAATCTGCAATCAATGATTGTGTTACCAAGGGGACCTGCAAGAGATGGAGTAAAGCAAAGTGAAAGCATGTAACCATGCCTCAAGCAACCTTGGTACAATTATACAACAAAGGGATGGGAGGTGTTGATCTTTTCAACAAACTAAGAGGTCTATATAGAACTGGGATACACTCCAAGAAATTGTACTGCCCTCTTGTTAGATTCTGCCTCATCAGTACGTAGATGCTGTATAGAAAGTTTGTTGGAGTTTTGAAGAAGTGTTGTACTATATCTACTGATATCAGCACTAATGGAAAAACCTTGAGGGGCCATGCCAAAATTCAGGGAAGGTGTACCAAATGATGTCCACAGAGTCAGTGTTGGACACTTTGTGGACAAAATTCTAACTCAGAGGAGATGTAAAAATTGTGGAAAAATGCACAAAATTTTGTTTCATAAAGTGTAATGTTGGTCTTCACCCAGATTCTTGTTCTTTACAATATCATAGGTAAACAATGTGCAAAATACAGAACATATTACTGAAATAATGTGATGTTGGATTTAGTCCAGTTTGTTTTTATTTTCCCAATGCCATTAATGACTGAACTGTAAATTGGAAAAAACAGTAACATATAGTTTTATGAATAAAATTAGATTTAACATTGTTTTCTTGCTACATAAAATAATAAATGGTGCTGCTGAACTGTAAATGTTAATGCCCATTGTATGTTTAATCATATGTGAAATATAACAGTGTAAAAATTAAAAAAATAACATTTTAGTCATTGATACATGCTGCTTCCCTTACAAAGAACTACTTCAACTTAATTTCAATAAAAATCGAAAACAAAAAATATGTTTTGGGCATTAATAGGTTAAGACAGTCATGCGAATGGTCTGTGTTGCCACACTTTTTAATGAGAAAGTGCACTGCAATTGTAAAGCTGACTCATTTCACATCACATCATAGCAAACTGTTCCAGTTATGATCCATGTGACTTACAAATAATTAACTATGGAGATCAAAATCAGGAAAACAGAAACCAAAGATGTGCATTGACGGTACTGATAATTTCTTTGCATCTTGAGAAACAATAAGGAAAGTAAAGGACTATTCTGATGTGATTCACAACACACCCAGTGAAGAACAGCTGGAAACAATATGGCATAGATATTAACTGGAAAACATAGTTGAAAGGACAGTGGAAGATAAAATTCAATGAGGGAGATCTAGAGTATGCAAAGCAGATCAATGATGTATGTTGTAGCAACCTACACACTGTGTAGTTTACAACAATAAAGCAGAGATGCTGAGTTGTTACATTCCATCCCGGATTTTCCTTTGTGTGGCACTGAGTAGTTTATTGAGAGTGTGGTAATCCAGAAACACACAAGTTATCTGCATAATTTCATTTGAACCTAAAAGCACCTATCACATGGCTCTTTTTTATTTCTAAGCCATTATTTATTCATTGCATGTGACTATGGATGTAATGCTCAGATGCACGAGACAAGTGAAACTTACCCAACTCATCAGGTGGAACCAGTTTGGACATGATGGAGCGCATTGCAATGAATGATGTGCCATTAAGAATTTCTGCGATTGGTGCTGCAACAAAAATCATTATCATCAACACACATTGTTCAGAATGCAAGAAAAGTTATGTTTGACAAACAATTGTGAACAATGAGGTGAGAGAAGGTTAACAAATTCAGCTCATTTATTTATTTGTTCGTCATGTACCATGGATCCCATCAAGATGTAGGATGTGGAATCAGCCAAGTATACACTAACACATGACAAAGACATTACAGAAACTTCAGATGTATACTGTATGTCCAATAAACTATTACTCCACTGTTTAATGCTGTTGGTGTGTAACAATATCTACTTGATTACAATGATATATTTCAAAGAAAAATTCCTACATCTATATATACAGAGTCCTGTTTATGGTACATTATTACTTGTCGTACAGCTTTATGACAAACGCTGGTACGTGCTAAGTAGTTAGCTGTTCTTCTAAATTACCAATATGCCAAGATGCTTCTGGATTGAGTTCCAATAGGTAACAACTGTACTGGCTTTGTGCAACAAAGATGAATTTATTTCCTAGAAAAGATTTCACCTCCATCAGGTAATACAAGAAACCAGAGAATGTGTGAAGTACACACAGCAGAAAGAAAAAATGGGAGAAACGGGAAAGGCAGCAATAAAAGACACGACACAACAGAGAAGATAGCACAAAATTGCCAAGTGCAAAGAACCATGTTTTAGACTGGAACATATGAAAAAAATCTATGTGAAAATGTTGTGTAATTTTTAATAATTAGGATTTTAGGACTTTACTTTTTAGTTATTGAAAGTACAATAGTAGATTATTAGGACTAGAGTGGTTATTAAAAGTTTTTTTGACTTTTGTAAAATCTTTTTTTTTTAAAAAACCTAACATCCTTTAAAAATGTAAAGAAAAAACTAAGCAGTCAAAAGAAGCTGGAGTCATACAGGTGAGGAAAAGTAATTTCAGGATTTCATGAAAGATTAGTATCTTGGTTAGTTTTCTTAATGAAAAACAGAAAATGCATAAAAAAACTGGAAGCCTAAAAAACAGCAAGGTTTACATGGACAGCAGTCCATGACTTTGTCCAAGATGCAGTTTTTTTTTTGGGGGGGGGGGGGGGGAGGGGGGGGGGTGCAGTTTCAACTGTAACTGTATTTATTCTCCATCTCTGTTTTTCCTGGATAATTTACTCTAAAAATGCATTGGAAGAGCACACACTGTAAATCACTGAGATAGGAAGTACTCTTACAGAGACTTGGGTCACTTTATGGCAACTTCTCCAGCTCCATGCAGGTTATATAGGCTTTTAGAGTTGACTCTTAAGGCATCCACATGGCAGGAAGGAATGGGGCAGCAGTAGGCACTTACTGCTGCTGGATTCTGGAACACAGACTTTATATTCATTGAAGAAACTGCATGGATTTATGGAAATGATTGTCTGTGATGCACTAAACTACAGGTAGTGCTTTGATAAAACTGATCAGAAATGCAACTGTCTTCTCAGTCACATCATCATTTAGGTGCATGCCAGTTACCTGAAGAAGGGATGAAAAAGAAGGCTGAACTGTTAGATTAGAAGGGTCTGCAAGAATGATGCGGCATCACTACCCAGTTACTAATGACATAACTGATAACAGCTGTGAGAGCCTATGTACTTATTTATTTTATGGTTAAAACTTCCTGGCAGATTAAAACTGTGTACTGGACCAAAAGTAGATCTCAGGACTTCTGCATTTTACAAGCAAGTGCTCTACCAACTGAGCTACCTGAGCATGACTCACGCCCTGTCCTCACAGCTTTACTTCCTCCGGCACCTCATCTCCTACCTTTGAAATTTCACAGACGTTTTCCTGCAAAACTTGCAGGACTGAAATGCCTGGATGAAAGGATACTGTGGAGACATTACTTAGCTACAGCCTGGGGATTCTCTCAAGAATGAACTCTGCAGTAGAGTGTGCACTAATATGAAACTTTCTGGCAGATTAAAACTGTGTGCCAGACTGGGACTTGAACCCACGACCTTTGCCTTTCTTCCTCAAAGAAATCATTGAGGACAGATTGTGAGTTGTGCTTGTGTAGCTCATACACATCACTTGTTCTTGAAATGCAAAGGTCCTGGATTTGCATCCTGGGCCAGTGCACAGTTTTAATCTGCCAGGAAGTTCCATATCGGCACACATTCTGCTGCAGAGTGAAAATTAATTTTAGATATTTTAAAGATTGTTTGTTATGCCATTAGCAGTAAATTATGATGTTTCTTTTATCTTGGAATTGGTTTGCGTGCTGTCATATGATTACTATCCAAACACATTGATGAACTGTTGGAGTCTAGCTTAAATTTTATCACGATCATTTTGATTTGTCCATAAAAATAGTTTCTTCCACATGTTGGCTCATGTGTAAATGAGCCTGAAGATATAATTGATTGGCTGTTCTAGGCGCTACAGACTGGAGCTGCGTGACCCTTACGGTCGCAGGTTCGAATCCTGCCTCAGGCATAAATGTGTGTGATGTCCTTAGGTTAGTTAGGTTTAAGTAGTTTTAAGTTCTAGGGGACTGATGACCTCAGCAGTTAAATCCCATTGTGCTCAGAACCATTAGAACCATTTTTTTTGGTTGGCTGTTGGTAGAACAAAGCACTGGCAAAAATTTTCTCGTGGCTGATTATTGGTGTAGAAAACACTCTACACACAAGATAGTACAGATACATCAACTGCCCATGAAGTCCACTCTATGTGATCCTACATGATGTATTACATCATAAGGTGATACACTGTACTTTGATACCTGGATAATTCAGCCTGCAGAATGCATTCTTTGTGGTTAGGTGTATGAGTAAATCCTCATCTAACCTGATCTGCCACTTGCGGTACGTACAATTTATTAAATTTCAATAATGTGACAATAAACAGCAGCAAATGTTGGTTTATTTAGATGTATTCTGTTTGGAAACACATTTAAGACAGCCTTAAGTCCATTAACACTTGTGTAGTGTTACATAAAAATCACATTTTTTTGCTTACATAATAACTGTTTTGCCTTGGTTCAAGACAATACTTAACAAGCAAATCAATACTGTGACAAGAACAACAATAGGTATTACTACCAAATCCACAATGAATATATCCGCAGACTGACTTCTATCAAAAAATGAATTTTAATTAATGATCACAGACATTATTTGTTGAATTTTCTCTTTAACTTACTCACTGTAAATTTTAATAATGGAGAATTTATGAACATACATTTATAAAACAGTTTTTTGTTGAGATATATTATGTCAAAGTTTGTAAGAGTATTCCTGAAATATCTTGTAGATGGCATCAAAGACAAAGTTAATACCTGTTATCCAGGTTTTAGTAGTGCTAGTAAGTTCCTTACAAGATATATGTATTGAATGGTATTGTCTGTCAGATGGGAACTTCAAACTTCATGTCCCTTCTGGTGTTATTTGAGAGGTGAAGTCTTTATGTCAGCACTGGGTTTTGCCCTCTCCCTTCTCTCATAATCATGTAACACAAATATGTGAGCCCACTAGGCCTATACACAATCATTTCTGTCAGCTACTCTCAAGACACAATTATCACATAGTACGAGGAAAAGGACAGTTGTACATGGAGGAATAAATATGAAATGAATCTACCTCTCAGGATTTCTCAGGCAACAATGCCATGCAATTTCTTTTACTAACTTAGTAATGTGTAGTAGCTTTTCCTCACTCTGATACTGGTAGCGATAGGGACTGTCGTGACTTCAGGAGTTGCTGAAGGTCTGGGGAAGCCTTTTTCATGCATGACCTATCTACTGTTGCTGTAACTTATGGAAAGTGATTGGATCTGATACCAAAGTGCACTAACCTTATTCGGTGTTGTCTCAATAGGATGGAGGAGGACCTGGGTTCTGTCATGGTCATGGAGTGGTATTCAAACCATTCTAACACAACTGGAGGATGATAGAGTGGTGCAGTGCCTTGTTTGAAGTACAGACCAGCTGTTCAGTATGTAACACTTTGGGGCAGAGTGAATGACAATAATTACTGTTCTCTGACAGTGGGCTGGGTGGTTTTCATGAATCATATCACAATTTGGGGGAATAGTTCAAGCTTCATAGACAGTAATGGACTGACATGCCAAAATGATCAGTTATTTAGTAATGTGAGCAGTTTCATTTTGTATTGTGTATGGATGGTATGTGAGATGTAATCAAAAAGTAACGGGAATTTTTTAATTTCATGGGCTTTATACATGCTTTTGAGGGCTTGGTGAATTATTACTTTCCAAAATGATGGATCAAAGAATTTGAAGTAAATTTCTTGTTAATTCTCTCAAAACTGTATAACAGATCAGCATTTGGTGGCCAGTATATTCTAATAACTTCATGTTTAGCCCGCTTGAATAATAATTTATGTGGACTACAGTGCTAGTCATTTCAATTCTTCCTTCTTTAGCATATTGTTCAGAAAATGCAATTCTTTCAAATCTAAGATGTGCACTGACAAGTATTGCCACGCTCTCCTCTTTGTGTTGCTGCCTGCAATAACTTCTGCTGATTTGTGATACGCTGTTTCACTGTCTTTTAAGTCCTGTTATTACTAGTAGATGTGATGACTTGCTTATGCACAAATAATTGCAGCAATCTGAGCTTGTATCTAAGATACTGCACATTTAGGGGCTTTATTCTAAGGTGTATCTTTTATTTCATAAATCACAACACTTTGGAGTAAAGTGCAGCACCACATTTGAAATGTTGACTGTGGCTTTTGGTGAATCTATAAGAGTAAGTGATCCCAAGATGATTGTCCTAGTACATCAATTACTGAAGTCAGTCTGGAAGCAGTAAAGAAAATGGTTGTGGAAAATGGCCAAATCTCCAAAGGAAGGTTGCTGATGAAGTTTGCATATACTCTGCCTCATGCGAAGCAATTTATTTTTATTTTTATTTTTTTTTGTAGGTTTTGGGCACAAAACATGCAGCAACCCAGTCTGTTCCAAAATTGTCAAATTTCAACCAAAAAGAATGTCATATAGACGTCTCTCAGGTGTTCTTGAATGAAGTCAGCAAAGATTAAGAACTTCTACAGATGACTATAGTAGGTGACAAAAAGTGGGTATATGGCTATGACATTGAAATCGAGGCCCTGTTTTCACAATGGAAAACGCCTGAAGAGCAGAGACTGAAAAAAATTCGAAAAGTTCAATCACATGTGAAGGGTCTTGTCACTATTTTCTTCAAGTACAATGGGATAGTGCATCAGGAGTTATGTTCATATGGTGATTAAGGAATACTGTCTGCAAGTTATGTGCCATTTGTGTGAAGCAGTCTGAATAAAACAACCAGATTTGTGGCAAAACCACTCACAGAAATTATATCATGATAATGCTCGCACTCACACTTCAATGGTTGATCATGGTTTTTTTTTGCAAAAGCAACACTATGCTGTTGCCTCCACTACCATGTTTGCTGGGCATGGCCCCCTCGATTAGATTAGATTAGATTAGTTTTCGTTCCATAGATCCTTGCTGAGGAGATCCTCGTGGATGTGGAACATGTCAATTTTTATTTATTTTTTTATTTTTTTTAAAGCTGAAATAACAATACTAATAGTATGAATATATACAATACATCATTTGTTTCTATTAAAAAATTCGTCAATGGAGTAGAAGGAGTTGGCCACTAGTAAGTCTTTCAGGCTCATTTTAAACTGACCTTTATTTGTAACTAAATTTTTTATGTTTACTGGCAAATTATTGAAGATGAGTGCGCCTGAGTAGTGGACCCCTTTTTGAACTAAAGTAAGTGCTTTTAAGTCCTTGTGCAGATCATTTTTGTTCCTGGTATTGTATGTATGAACTAAGCTGTTTGTTGGAAAAAGAGATATATTATTTAGGACAAATTTCGTTAATGAGTAAATATACTGAGAGGCTGTAGTTAGTATACCCAGTTCTTTGAAGAGGTTTCTACAGGACGTCCGTGAATTTACTCCACAAATAATATGTATTACACGCTTTTGGACTCTGAAAACTTTTGTTTGACTTGAAGAGCTACCCCAAAATATTATACCATATGACATTATGGAATGAAAGTAGGCAAAGTATGCAAGCTTTTTCATTTTTATGTCGCCTATGTCTGCTAACACTCGAATTGCAAATGCAGATTTGTTAAGGCGTTTCTGCAGTTGTGTGCTCTTCCCAACTGAATTTATTATCAAGTTGTAATCCCAGGAATTTAAGACTGTCAACCTCTTCTATCTGCTCTTCTTCGTATTTTATGCATATGCTGGGTGGAAACATCTTACAGGTTCTGAATTGCATATAGTGAGTCTTTTCAAAGTTTAATGTCAGTGAGTTGGCTTTAAACCATTTATTAATATCCATGAAAGTATCATTAGCAGATATTTCTAGAACTACACTTGACATACTATTTATTGCAATACTTGTGTCATCTGCAAACAAAACAAACTCTGCTTCTGGCAGTGTAACTGATGAGAGATCATTAATGTACACAAGAAAAAGCAATGGCCCTAAGATAGATCGCTGTGGGACACCACATGTAATTTCTTCCCATTCTGATGATGACTGATGACTCAATTCACTAGTCCCTTGCACTGACACCCTTTGTTTCCTGTTAGTGGGGTATGACTTGAACCATTTTGCAGCACTGCCCCTGACACCATAGAATTCTAATTTACTTAAAAGGATGTTGTGGTTCACACAATCAAATGCCTTTGACAAATCACAGAAAATACCTGCTGCTTGTAATTTGTTATTTAATGAATTAAGTACATTTTCACTGTAGGAGTAAATAGCCTTCTCGATATCAGAACCCTTCAGAAATCCAAACTGTGTTCTTGATAATATGTTATTTGTGGTCAGATGGTTGAGCAGCTGCCTGTACATTACTTTTTCTAAAATTTTTGAGAATACTGGCAAAAGTGAAATTGGTCTGTAGTTTGATGGTATCTCTTTATCCCCTTTCTTGAATAGAGGCTTAACATCTGCATATTTTAGCCAGTCAGGAAATGTCCCAGTTATAATTGACTGGTTACACAAGTAACTTAGAATTCTACTAAACTCACAAGAACATGCCTTAATTAACTTTGTTGATATTTCATCGTACCCACTAGAATGCTTTGTTTTTAAAGATTTTATTATGGAAGTTATTTCTTTTGGTGAAGTGAGTGATATATTTATGTACTTGAAGCTATTTGTGAAGGCTAGTTTCAGATATTCAAGGGCATTATTTACTGATCCTGAAAGTCCCATTCTATCAGTAACGGATATAAAGTACTTGTTAAATAGATTTGCCACACTATGCCCATCAGTTACTAATGTGTCATCTACCGTTAGTGCTATTTGCTCCTGTTCCTTTCTGGTTCTACCAGTCTGCTCTTTCACTATATCCCATATTGTTTTTATTTTGTTCCCTGACATTGCTATCTTCTTCTCGTAGTGCATTTGTTTAGACGTCTGAATTACTTTTTTTAATGTTTTACAGTATTCCTTGTATTTAGTTAAATCATCAGCATTGGAGCTATTCTTGGTCGACAGATAGTTTCCTTTTTGTCTTACAGGAAACCTTTATTCCTTGTGTAATCCATGGTTTTATTATAGACTTCTGTTTAATTTGAGTAACTTTTAGAGGAAAACAGTTTTAAAGCATGGTACTGACATTGTTCATGAATGTGTTATATTTTTCATTCATATCATGAGCACTATAAACATCTTTCCAGTTCATATCTTTGAGCAGTTTTCTAAAACACTCAATTTTTGGTTGATTGACTACTCTCCTGTACTCAGATTTAGCAGTCTTGATAATCTGCTTAGAATTTACATCTAAAAACAAGGAGCTGCATGTCATGATCTGATAGTCCATTTATAACAGATTTTATGATATGAATTTTTCCTTTGATTTGTCTATAAAAATGTTATCAATGGCTGTCCTTTAGGATTTAGTGATCCTAGTTGGAAAGTTTACAGTGTGAGTTAGATTGAAAGACAACATTACTAACTGCAGTGAATGTTTACTGGAAGATTGTATTGGAAAATCTGTATTAAAGCCACCAGCAATCAAAATTTCTTTGTTTCTTCCTGTTAAATAACCCAAAAGAGCTTCTAGATGATCTAAGAATAGATTATAATTTCCTGCAGGTGCTCGGTAAATAGTCATTATTATATAGGATCTGTTATGGAGCTCTACTTCTGTTGCACATGCTTCTAGATGCTGCTCTAAACAGAATTTATTAATGTCAATGTTTTTGAATTTATGGCAGTTTTTGATAAATGTGGCAACTCCTCCTCCATCCATATCTACTCTGCAGAAGTAGGAAGCTAGCTTAAATCCTGAAATGTCTAACATATCTTTATCAGTGGTCACCTGATGTTCAGAGAGGCAGATTATGTCAATTTGGTTAGATGAATTCATTTCATCGATACAAATGAGTAGTTCATCAACTTTATTTCTAAGTCCCGGAATGTTCTGGTGTAATAAAGATAACTGATACTGCATACTAATGGGATTGTAACTGCTTTGGTGAAGATGAACTGGCTGTTTCTGATTACTTTCTGTTAAACACTGTTCAAATTGAGGCTGTATGATAAAATCTGACTCCTGTTCATCTGTTTTCTCAAACTGAGTGTGTCTGCCAGTCTCTCTTAAAACTCGTTTTCTTTCCCCCTTCCCTGTCCTAAAAAAGGCATCCCTCTGACACCTGTGACCACTGGCATTTTACCACTTGTGCCAGTGTCCCCCCCCCCCCCCCCCCCCCCTTAAGTTTTCTGCAATCAACCCAGACAGTTTTCCCTTCCCTTTCCTATTGAGGTGAAGGCCATGCCTAGTGTAGTCCCACCTATCGATAGCATCCACAGGAATAAAACCAATATGGGTCCCTATATCCGTCCTAAGAAGCCACTCCAACTCCAAGTTCACCCTCCCTACGGAAGAGTTCAAATGAGGCCGATCATGGCGTCTCAACACGGACACAAATCCGACACTCGTATGCTTCGTTGCTGATGCTATCTTCACCAGGTCACTCTCTATGGAATATTCAGAGTCTCTGCCAATGCTATTTCCCGGACCACCCACTATAACCACGGCATCCTCCTTTGTGAAATCCTTGCATAAAGCACCTACATCCTCTGTTACCTGACCCAGATCTGCACTAGGCTTGAAAAAGTTTGTCACCTGGTACTCTGGACCTAGATTTTCCTGCAGTAGTTGGCCAACACCTCTACCATGGGAACTACCTAACAACAGAACTTTCTTTCTCTTTACAAATTTCCCTACCTTTCTCTAGTTCATGAAAGCCTGTTGTGCCCTTTCTACAGCTTCAGCTACATGAGGCTCATCCGATTCTGACTGAGGCAACAGGTCAAATCTATTTCCAAGATTTATGACAAAGCTGTCTGATGCTCTCCTTTGCCTGTTCCCCCTATTACGTGTTGCCACTTCCCACCTCTGTTCACTCTTCTCCCTCTTTAACCTGTCCAGATCCTCCCTTGCCTTGTCTAGGTCAGCTTGAAGAGCTGCAATTTTCCCTTCCTGTTCCAGTATTTTCCTATCTCTACTACAGATCCTACAATACCACTGGTGAGCCTCATTTATGTCCCCTGTGACTTCTTTCTGGGACCGTATCTGAAGAGAGCCATAAAAGGATGTCATTTTGTCACCATAAATGAGACAAAAACAGAATTGTTTAAGGCAATAAACAACATAACAAAGAGTGAGTTCCAGAAGTGATTCCAAGATTGGAAAAACCATTGGCTCAGATGTATTGTATCTGAGGGGGATTACTCTGAAGGTGGTAAAGTTTATGATGAATAAATAAGGGTTCTCTAAGAAAAACAAAACTTCCCTTGAGTTTTAGATCACACCTCCTACAGTGAGTTTACTTACCCATGTAGATCATCCATGTCGTGTAACTGAAGGCATACACGAAGCTTGAGATGATCTTGCTGGTGCACGAGAGGACTCCCACCAGGGCGTCGTCCATCTTCATTACGTGGCTGAACACACCCACTGACACCATTGTTCCTATAAAACAAACAATGTATAACATTATAGCCAACTGAAGATGACACACAAGTTTGTCTTTCCATATGTATGCCGTCTTGTGCTGCTGAGAAGGCTCATACTCTTTCACATGTTAAATCAGCTGCACACCAAAGCAGCGTAACATTTCACACATTGTATTCCACGGAGAGGGATATCTTGGATGTCTAGGAAGAAGGCAGAAATGCATGTTTTACTTAAGTGTGATACAATGAAAAGACTTAAGAGGAGTTTGCAAGTCCTATGTTCCCAAAGTTAAATAAGCAAAATTTATGTACCTTTATCTTTGGAATCAATAAAATTAACACTAAATTTTTAGCAGTAACATATCCTTGTTATTTATATTGACTGAAGCAGAATTAAGAAATGAAATGCAAAAGAACTACAGATATTAATTTATTAAAATATGCAAATTTTTACATTACATATTTATGCATGAAATATCTAACTTTGTGCCCATTCAAACTACTGCCATGGTTTTGCTTCAGTAGTGGTAGTAACTTATAATATACCTGCTCACAAAGTTTCATGTAGTTTTTCAGATACAGGAACATTAATCTCAATTTTCTCCAACTGTGTTACAGTTAAAGTTAAAAATAATAAAACTCAGTCATATATCTAAATTAAGGTTCAAAAGCAAGCTGGGATCTCTTTACTTCCTCTCGAGTTTTGCCATCTGCCTCCTTAAATTCATTTTATTTACATTTTTGCATAATTACCATTACCGTACATGAGTATAATCTGCATTTCCACAAAAGAAAAGGTTGGCCCTCAGTCTTAATGAATATACTACCAGGTCTAATTTTGTGTTTACTTTTGTGTGTGTCATCAATTTCCTAATTTATTTTGACTATTCCTAGTTAATATCTTTCGTTATAGGGTGAAATCGGTAATTGTTCTGTGACTTAGATTCTATAGTTGACTTATAAACAAATATAAGTTCTGTAATAATCATAAACATTGAAAAAAGGCTCACTAGGAGTCTTAAAATATTTATTTGGCTCTATTCAAAAATATATTAGCAAAGTCAGCCATTAATTAATTCCAAAGTAATTTCCAGTTTTGTCAAAAGTATTGTTTGTATGACTGTATCTGTTAATTTCATTATTTAAACAAATAATTCGGCCTAACCATTGCAGTAGAAGGAACTGTTAAAAAGAGGGAATTTTTCTATATATTGAGTTAATTGAATGAGTTATGTTTTTATTTCTGTAAAGTAAACATCAAAACAATGTATACTTTCAGTACCTATTGTTGTGAGGACATATAAAGGCCCAGTTTTTGGTCTTGGGACAGTCAGTCTACAGTCGATTTTCAGACGAGAAACCTGTATTGGTTAGATCAACAACAATGCATCAACTTAATCGTGAGATAAGTGTAACGCAAATAGCTCGTGTGTTAAAACAATGACAATGTCTGTTCAATAGTGCCACACATACCGTATTATTCCACAAGAATTGTGTGGTTATGTTTTTACAGCTCATAGATATTCAATGGTAAATTATTGTAGGAGTGTGCTGAAGCTTGTCTGCAAACTATTAATGAGGCTTATCAAAAGTCAACCAATATTGAACTGGCCTAATTAACTGTGTAATATTGGGGGGGGGGGGGGGGGGGGTTGTGAACAGTGAAAGTAAAAAACTGTAAAATGCAACTGTGCCATTGTCAGCTACGTCATTTACAGCAGACAGCATTGAACTTCCACCCCCCCCCCCCCCCCCCCAAAAAAATCATTTCTCAGCCAGCATAAAAACGCAGTTTGTCAACAGCGAGGGCTATCAATGAAGAAATAAAGCAGGTGAACGTCACATCCAGAGCTACATTAACTACTGTATTTGAAAACCTAACAACCAAAACAAATAATCTGAAACAAGACATCATGTTGTAATCACAATGGGTGCTAATGGGCTATACAAGAATGAGGGCAAGTCAGCGCTCAGAGATTACAGGAAGTTACTGAGAAAACTATAGAACATGACTGTCACCATAATAAATGTATCAGTTTGATATGATGTTTCACAATGGTTATGTGTTAGTAGAGGAATTTATCACTACAATTTCAAGCTTCAGAAACTGTGTTGAGAATTAAACCATGTTCACTGTTAGAGATAAGCAAAGTGAAGCATGTTATATATACATGGAGTGAAGGAGTGAGTGAAAATTTGTACCAGGGTTGGGAAAGTAACCCAGATCTCCTCATTGCTGCCTCAGTCTCCTTTAAATTCCCCCTTACTCATAAACAGGATTGCTGAGTCTCTCCATATTCTGAAATAGCACCTCAGCATCCAACAGAAATGGGAGATCCAGCCTGAAACCCAGGTGCAGGTACTTTCACAAATGAAATGACACAGTTTCAGAGACTTCGCTGGTCTCATAATTTGTACCAAGGCTGGGAATCTATATACATAAAATCATATCTTTACGAGACCAGTAAAGTCTCTGAAATTGTGTCATTTCATGTGCATAAGTACCTGCACCTAGGTTTCACGTTGGATCCCCCATTTACGTTTAATGCTGAGATACTATAACAGAACATGGAGATCCTCTGCAATTCTGTTCATTTGTAAGAGAGAATTTAAAGTAGAATGGGGTGGCTGTGAGAATTTGGATTGAGGAGGAGGCATACGAGGTGAACCCGTGCAGTTGTGCAAACTGCTGTGCCAGGGGGGCTTAGTGGCTAATGGACCCGCCTAGCAAGCAGGAGACTCAGGTTCAATTCCTGACCTTGGTACAAATTTTCACTCACTGCTTTCCACGTGGGAAAAATATATCTAAAAACAAAGATGATGTAACTTACGAAACGAAAGCGCTGGCATGTTGATAGACACACAAACAAACACAAACATACACACAAAATTCAAGCTTTCGCAACAAACAGTTGCTTTATCAGGAAAGAGGGAAGGAGAGGGAAAGACGAAAGGATGTGGGTTTTAAGGGAGAGGGTAAGGAGTCATTCCAATCCCAGGAGCGGAAAGACTTACCTTAGGGGGAAAAAAGGACAGGTATACACTCGCACACACACATATCCATCCATGTATGTATGTGTATGTTTGTGTGTCTATCTACCTGCCAGCACTTTTGTTTGGTAAGTCTCAAAATCTTTGTTTTCAGATATATTTTTCCAACGTGGAATGTTTCCCTCTATTATATATACAAGCAGCCGTTGGTTGCGAAAGCTAGAATTTTCTGTGTATGTTTGTGTTTGTTTGTGTGTCTATCGACCTGCCAGCGCTTTTGTTTGGTAAGTCTCATCATCTTTATATATATATGAGCCCAGTAAACTCTATGAAATTGTGTCATTTTATTTTCAAAATGAAGTGTCAAGAACATACCAGGCATGGACATAACTTAAACAGAAATGGGACGGTCAAGTTAGTGAATCAGATAGCAAGACTTTTGTAATGAACTGCGTAAAACCAAATCATGGTAGATTATACTCAGCCAGTTTCTTAGGTGCAAAAAGCAACATGAAAGTGGTGAAGTAGACAGCCTGGTTGTGAAAGAACGCTGTTTACGTGGTGAAAATCGTCACAGCAGTGCAGTGTGAAATACATGTATAGGAATTTCACTCATCTAAAATCCCTTATCCCAAAGTGTTGTGATCTGTGCAACAAAAGATACACTTTAGAATAAGGCACTTAAATGTGCAGTATCTTAGATACAAGCTCAAATTGCTGCAAGTATTTGTGGATGAGCAATTCCTCACATCCAATAGTAATAACAGGACTGAAGGACAATGAAACAGCGTATCCCAAATCAGCAGATAGTTTCTGCAGGCAGCAACACAAAGAGGCGTGGATGGCAATACCTGTTAGCACACATCTTAGACTTGAAAGAATTGAATTTGTTGAACAATATGATAAAGAATGAACATATGGCTAGCATTGTAGACCATGTAAACACTAATTCTAGCAGATTACCAAAACACAAAGTTATTAGATTGTACTGCCCAGCAAACGCTGATCTGTTATAATCTCTTGAGAAACTTAACAGGGCATTTAGTCAGATGGCCCAACTGACAATAGTATAGTTGGAGACCTAAATATTGCGACTAACATCTAGTATAATCTATGTGAAGCTGTCAGACATACTAAATTGATGGAGTCTAACAAATATAGTAAACCAAGCTGAAACGAAATAGATTTGGCAATAAACAATAGAAATGCAAAAGACAATATTAACTGCCGAAGTGTTGCTTTTCATTAGTGGAGCACCATTGTCACAACATCACCATTTTCAAAATTAAGCTATCAGAGGGGATGTGGGACGCCATTTACCGAGCTAAATGGTCAGAAAGCAAACTGAATGAAATTTATGGACCTGTTTTGAAGCATTTTGATTACTGCTGCCCTTTTGAATAAATAACCAGGGTACTTACAAACAGCCACATTCAAAGTAACACTATATTGAAACTTCCACCTAGTCTAATTAAGTTAAGGCAACAGATGTATGATCATGAGTATATATATAAAGAAAAATAATAATATAGCCGGCCGGAGTGGCAGTGCGGTTCGAGGCACTACAGTCTGGAGCCAAGCAACCGCTACGGTCGCAGGTTCGAATCCTGCCTCGGGCATGGATGTGTGTGCTGTCCTTAGGTTAGTTAGGTTTAATTAGTTCTAAGTTCTAGGCGACTGATGACCTCAGAAGTTAAGTCGTGTAGTGAACCAAATAATATATATGAAGAAAAAACTCAACCAGTTAGTCAACAAAGTTTAGCGAACACAGAACCAAGATTGCACAATCCATTTTCGCTGAGGGAACTAAAAGAACTAGTACACATAACTGATGCAATTGGAAAAAATATCTCTTTTGAAGAGAATTTATCAATAGAAACCTCAAAGAGACTGTTGCAGAATAGAAATAAGACAAAATCAAAGGCACCATTAAGATATTGTCAAAAGAAGTGGGAGAAGACATCACCACTCATTAAGACATCAGTTCAGAGGAAGAAGAGATCAGCATCCGAGAATACACCACAGGATTGCCCACACCTGAGGAGGAAAGTAACTCCATCTCACCTGAAAGATTTTTTACTGATAGGATTCAGAAAAAGGACAAAAAAATAAGCACAGGTAACTGAAATTAATAAAATTTCTTCAAGCAGTACTGTGGAGAATTCTAAAAACAGACAGCATGTTCTCTGATACCATATTTATTATTTATTTATTTACACGTCAAGTTCTGTAGGACCAAATTGAGGAGCAAATCTCCAAGGTCATGGGACGTGTCAGTACACGAAATTACAACATAAATGTAGTAACAGATAAAAATAAAATGTTTATGAACCCGAAAAAAGTCCAGCTAGAAATTTAAGTAAATGCAATCAACAATACAACAAGAATTAGCTTAATTTTTCAAGGAACTCCTCGACAAAATAGGAGTGACCCACGAGGAAACTCTTCAGTTTCGATTTGAAAGCGCGTGGATTACTGCTAAGGTTTTTGAATTCTAGTGGTAGCTTATTGAAAATGGATGCAGCAGTATACCGCACACCTTTCTGCACAAGAGTTAAGGAAGTCCGATCCAAATGCAGGTTTGATTTCCGCCAAGTATTAACTAAGTGAAAGCTGCTTGTTCTTGGGAATAAGCTAATATTGTTAACAAGAAATGAGAGCAAGGAATATATATATTGAGACGCCAATGTCAAAATAACCAGGGGTCGACAACAGGTTCGCGAACTTACACCACTTACTGCGCGAACCGCATGTTTCTGAGCCAAAAATATCCTTTTGGAATGGGAAGAGTTACCCCAAAATATAATACCATACGGCATAAGCGAATGAAAATAAGCAAAGTAAACCAATTTTCGTGTCGAACGATCACTCACTTCTGATAGCGTTCCATTGTCCGCAGCTCATGGTCGTGCAGTAGCGTTCTCGCTTCCCGCGCCCGTGTTCCCGGGTTCAATTCCAAGCGGGGTCAGGGATTTTCTCTGCCTCCTGATGCCTGGGTGTTGTGTGATGCCCTTGGGTCAGTTAGGTTTAAGTAGTTCTAAGTTGTAGGGGACTGATGACCATAGATGTTAAGTCCCATAGTACTCAGAGCCATTTGAACCATTTTGAACCGTTCCATTAGTAAAAATGACAGCATTAAGTCGATGAACATGATCCTAAACGTGGGCTTTCCACAGCAGTTTACTAGTATCTGAACACCTAGAAATTTGAACTGTTCAGTTTCACTAATAATATGCCCATTCTGTGAAATTAAAACGTCGGGTTTTGTTGAATTGTGTGTTAGAAAATGTAAAAACTGAGTCTTACTGTGATTTAGCGTTAGCTTATTTTTTACACACTATGAACTTATGTCATGAATTGCATTATTTGAAATTGAGCCAATGTTACACACAACATCCTTCACTACCAAGCTAGTGTCATCGGCAAACAGAAATATTTTAGAATTACCCATGTTACTAGAGGGAATATCATTTATACAAATAACGAGCAGGAGCGGCCCCAACACTGATCCCTGGGGCACTCCCCAATTCAACATACTCCACTCTGACCCCACATCACAGCCATTCTCAACACTGTGAATAATGATCTTTTCCTGTCTGTTGCTAAAGTAAGAGGTGAACCAATTGTGATCTACTCCCCATATTCCCTAATGGTTCAACTTCTAGACCAATATTTTGTGATAAACACAGTCAAATGATATTAAATGAAGCAATAAGTTTACTGTTACCAGTCACCGTTTTATTTATTTCCACGACGCGTTTCGAAGGTTTAAACCTCCATCATATTGTTACTAACAATAAATAATAATATAAATCCACCTGATGATGGAGGTTTAAGCCTTTGAAACGCATCGTGGAAATAAATGAAATGGTGACTGGTTACAGTAAACTTGTTGTTTCATTTAATGTCAATAACAGTCACGGTAAAGCCTAACCTAAAGTGTTCGCCTTTAAAGACAATCAAAAAAAGATGGTTCAAATGGCTCTGAGCACTATGGGACTTAACATCTATGGTCATCAGTCCCCTAGAACTTAGAGCTACTTAAACCTAACTAACCTAAGGACAGCACACAACACCCAATCATCACGAGGCAGAGAAAATCCCTGACCCCGCCGGGAATCGAACCCGGGAACCCGGGCGTGGGAAGCGAGAACGCTACCGCACGACCACAAGCTGCGGACGACAATCAAACGCCTTAGTTTAATCAAAAAATATGCCCAGCGTTCGAAACCTTTTGTTTAATCCATCCAGTACCTCACAGAGAAAACGCAAACATTTACCGTGCGTGTGTCTGACTAGGTGACGCTACTATCGCCTGGACGGGGTTATATCGATAGTAGGTCGGTGGCCATTTTGTCCTGGCTGATCAGTGTATAGTTGCTGCAGTCGTTGTGCAAACTTTAATGATTGCAATGTCGGCCAGGATGTCGGTACAAATTACTCCATTGTGCGGCGGTCAGACACAGCCGTGGGCAACCACGGCGCCAGCCCCACAGCTGACGATTCGCTCGGACGCGTCCCCAGCGGACCCTGACATCGAAGCCCGGTTGCGGTGAATGCTACCCCGAAAAAAGCGCAGACTCACGCCGCTGCAGCTTCCTTTGTTTGCGGAAGTGGCCTTCGCAGAGTCGCTTTCGTTCCCGTTCCAGCTGGCGGGAAGGTCGGCGGCAGAAAAAAAAAAAAATACTGACAGAGCTGTTCAGAAATTAGCATCACTCAGTCAGTCTGTCTGTCTGTCTGTCTCCATTGGGAGTGGTTGCCCCTTTTTTTCTGAACGAAATCTGTGTCGCGCGGCAGCTGCACGAGCTAATGTCACGCTTGCATCTACACTATGCAAACCACTGTGGAGAGCATGGCTGAGAGTACATCCCACTATACCAATTATCAAGGATTCCTTGCCTCCCATTCACGTACCCAGCGCAGGAAGAATGGTTGTTTAAATGCCTCTGTGTGTGAAGTAATTAATCTAATCTTGCCCTCACGATCCCTGTGTATATTCCTAGAGTCATCATTTGACGCCGCTTCTTGAAAAAATGGTTCAAATGGCTCTAACCACTACGGGACTTAACATCTGAGGTCATCAGTCCCCTAGAACTCAGAACTACTTAAACCTAACTAACCTAAGGACATCACACACATCCATGCCCGAGGCAGGATTCGAACCAACGACCGTAGCAGCAGCGAGGTTCCGGACTGAAGCGCCTAGAACCGCTCGGCCACAACGGCCGGCCCCGCTTCTTGAAACTTTGTAAATAGGCATTATTGGGATTGTTTATGTCTGTCTTCAGGAGTCTTCCAGTTGAGTTCTTTAACTATCTCTGTGACACTCTCCCGGATCAAACAAAGCTGTGACCATTCGCGCTGCCCTTCTCTGTATAAATTCAATATCCCCTGTTATTTCCATCTGGTACGGGTTCCACATATTTCAGCAGTATTCGCGAATGGGTCGTATGAGCGGCTTGTAAACAATCTCCTTTGTAGACTGATTGCACTTCCCCAGTATTCTACCAACACACCGAAGTCTACCACCTGCTTTACTATGACTCATCCTATGTAATCATTCCGTTTCAAATCCCTACAGAGTGTTACAGTCAGATATCTGTATGTGTCTACCGATTCAAACTGAAACTTACTGATATTGTAGTCATATACTTCCGATTCAAACTGTGACTTAGTGATATTATAGCCATATGTTACCGATTCAAATGGTGACTTACTGATATTATAGCTATACGCTACCGATTTAAACTGTGACTTACTAATATCATAGTCCTATGCTACTGATTCAAACTGTGACTTACTAATATTATATTCCTAAGCTACCTATTCAAACTGTGACTTACTGATATTAAAGCCATATGCTACCGATTCAGACTGTGACTTATTGATATTATAGTCATATGCTGCCGATTCAAACTGTGACTCACTGATATTATAATCATCTGCTATTGCCCTTTTTTTCCCCCTTTTGTGAAGTGCACGATTTTACACTCTTGAACATTTAAAGCTTTTTTGCCAATCCTTGCACCATTTAGAAATCTTAACAAGATCTGACTGAATATTTGTGCAGCTTAATTCAGTTTCTACTTCATTACATTGGCTTAGTGCATAAGTTCGTACCGTTTTTGTTTTGCATGTTAGTATTCTGAATGCTGTGGGTTTATTTATCGACTGTCATTTTTATTTGTTGTTCACTGTTGTTATCTGAGTTTACATGTTGTCATTTTGTCATTTGGAGGTAGTGAGTGGAGCAGTGGAAGCTAGAAAATGGAGTGCAAAGTGGAGAAATCGGAACGTTTCCGACATATTCTTTTGTTTGAGTTCAGTAATGGGGCGACAGCAGCGGATGCATTTGATCCGTGTATGGGGATAACGCCAATGGGCAGTACCCGACAAAAAAAGGAATGTTTTAAAGTTTTAAGGAGGATCCAGAATGAGATTTTCACTCTGTAGCGGAGTGTGCGCCGATGTGAAACTTCCTGACAGATTAAACCTGTGTGCCGGACCGAGATTCGAACTCGGGGCCTTTGCCTTTCGTGGGCAAGTGCTCTACCATCTTTTTTCTTTTGTTTTTGTTGATCTCATTTTGTTTTATATTCTTCGTTGTATATGTTCGGGGCGGACGTCTCATGGCAAACGTTCAGGTTGTTCGTTGATTCGTTCACTCAGTTTTTTCATTAAAGAGTGTAACTAAACCTCTGACCGAACACGCTGAGATACCGTGCCGGCTGTATCTGAGCTACCCAAGCACGACTCACGCCCCGTCCTCACAGCTTTGCCTCAGCCAGTACCTCGTCTCCTACCTTCCAAACTTCACAGAAGCTCTCTTGCAAAGTGAAAATCTCATTCTGGAAACGTCTCTCAGGCTGTGGCTAAGCCATGTCTCTGCAATATCCTTTCTTTCAGGAATGCTAGTTCTGCAAGTTTCGCAGGAGAGCTTCTGTGAAGTTTGGAAGGTAGGAGACGAGGTACTGGCAGAAATAAAGCTGTGAGGACGGGGCGTGAGTCGTGCTTGGGTAGCTCAGTTGGTAGAGCACTTGCCCGCGAAAGGCAAAGGTCCCGAGTTCGAGTCTCGGTCCGTCACAGAGTTTTAATCTTCCGGGCCGACTTGGAGCAGGAGAGGCATCACAGGACATTTTAAATTCCAGTGTCTATACTTTTACAAATATATTCTTAAAACTTTGTCAGCATCACCAGGAAGGATTCAGGATTCACACTCATTGCAGTGGAAGTTCGAAAACATAACAAAATATTTTTTTTTTACGTGTGAAATTTCATCAGTTTTCACTTACTAATGGCTGCATTTGTTGCTATAGGTACACTTTTCTTCATAAGTTAGAGAGATTCTTCGATGACTTTTGCACAGCATACATACCATACTTACAGGTGTATGAAACTCTAGAATTTATTTAATTTATGAAAAAACGAATGATCTGTTGTATTTTAAACTTCATGTTTAGAAAAAACACAAATTTTGTAGTTAATTACCTCAATTTTTACCACAGTTTTTAATAGATTTGGAAAATTGAAGAAAAGTGTACCTATAGCAACAAATGATGCCATTAGTAAGTGAAAAAAATGACGAAATTTCACATGTAAAAAAGATTAGTTCGTTATGTTTTCGAACTTCCACTGCTGTGAGTGTGAATTCTGAATCCTTCCTGATCATGCTTTCAAAGTTTTATGAAATTACTTGTAATAGTATAGACAGTGGAAATTAAAATGTCCTGTGGTGCCTCTCCTGCTCCAAGTCGTCCCGTTTGACGTCCTACCCCACTTAAGGAGGATCGTTTGGGCATTAGTGACTCGGCTTTCAGAAAGGCCTTCGGGGTTTGATGTAGATCGTTAAAACGCATTATCCACGGTGGTCCACTTAAATGTACACGAGAAGTGGCAAATGTGATCAATTGTGATCAACAACCATCGTGCGAAATTTGCATGCAATGGGGAAGATTCGGAAATCTGGTGTCTGGATAGCACATGCTCTACGCCAAAATGACAGCTGGTGGCTGTAGGTGCACCTCTGCTTTCTCTGCTGGCTCGTGATCAAAACGAATCATTCCTACCCAGTATCTTTATTGGTGACGAGAAATGGTGCCTTTATGCTAACATAAGGACAAGAAAGGAATGCTTGCGCCCGAAGAAAGCGGCCACTCCCTGTACAAATAGCTGCATGTATCCACAAAAGATAATTTTATGCATCTGGTGCAAAAGCGACGGTGTAGCGTACTGCCTTCGACCATAGATACTAGTAGACTGGCCTTGCTGTGCAGAAGCTATAGGGCTGGTGTGGCTCCAACATAAACCACGTGACTGTTGGCAAAACGTGGCGGGATTTCAAATGAGCGGTCTGCCATCCTGTGTTTGTATCGTATTTTACCCACATTTCTCAATTGACTGCCAAACGCTTCCAACAAAAATTACTTTTTTGTTTGCGAAAAATTATGTCAGAACTACATTTGACCTTGATTTGTTCACAGTACCATTTATAAAATCAAAAAAATATATCGAACGCCCGCCCCTCTGGTGGGCAGCGGGACTAAATTACTATAAACTATCAGTTAAAGTAAAATGTCGTTAAAATTCTTTTAAACAGTAAGAGTGACCTCGTGTCAAAACTTTAAATATTGGATTCGCCGCGTTTTGAGCTCTAGTCACTTATAAAAGAAAATGTAATATGGGAATTATGTCAACTATAGGTCCCAAAATTGTCGACTTTAGGAGTAGGTCCATTTTAGAGTGTCAATTTTAGGTGCACTTCAAAGGTTCAGTTCCTACTATTTTTACAAAAGTTTAAACTATCAGTTTAAAAAAAAATGATATTTTATATGAAAGGTGAGACTCTGATGTTTTAGAAAATAATTTTGGAACCTACATTTATTTAATAGTATTACAAGGCAGAAAAAAAATGCTCTTCATGTGTCGACTATAGGTGCTCTTACCTTATTATAATCTCACTTGTATATACAAAAAGGCGCGTATGTGCAGATGACTTAAAGTTTTTCCGTTTCAGGGCCTGTATCCAAAGCTGTCTTCGGTTTTCATCCTAAGGGAACCTCTGAGTAGGAACGAGAAACACTTATACTTACTTCTGTAACCGAATTATCACAGATACTTTCCAAAATTTAATATGAGTCTGACTTTACAGGCATCACTTTCAACACTTCAATTTACGTGATACTCTATTTCAAGTGCAAAAAACATATAAAAGTCACTTCAGCAGATTTCAATAAACGCATCTGCATTATCATAGAAACACACGTGAAATGTAATGTCATTTCCCCCGACAAAACGCTGAGTACAGCCATAAGCGCAACACGAAACAAGCATGTTTTGCCAACATTCACGTGACTTTAGCCCAGAGATGTTGGAGCCACGAAAATGACGTCAGGGCCAGTCTATTATATTTATGGTCGAAGCGTACTGCCAACTGCTTCCCCCCACGTGCAACCATCACCGCTGAATTAGCCGAGCAGCCTAAGGCACATCAGTCATGGACTGTGCGGCTGGTCCCGGCGGAGGTTCGACTCCTCCCTCGGGCATGGGTGTGTGTTTTTGTCCTTAGGATAATTTAGGTTAAGTAGTGCGTAAGCTTAGGGACTGATGACCTTAGCAGTTAAGTCCCATAAGATTTCACACACACACAAATCCCGCTGACATTTATTGTCAACAACTGAGAAGTCTTGCAGACGCAATCCAAGACCAACAACGAGGGAGACTGCGTCAAATGATGTTATTCCACGATAACATCCGCCCACATTCTGCTACACTGACAAAAATCTCTGTACACGAGTTGGGTTAGAAAGTCATCCCGACCCGTTTTATTCACCCGATCTTCCACCCTCAGATTTTCACGTTTCCGCTCTTCATCGAACAACCATCAAGCAACTCCGTTTCCACAAGAAAATGCACTCCAAACACGGCTCGACCAGTTCCTCGCCTCAAAACCACGTGGAATTGAAAAGTTACCACAGCGTTGGAAGACTGCTGTAAATAGTGGAGAAGAATAAATTATTGACGGCTAAAGTCTCTGTTATGTGTACCTGTTGTGCTTATTAAACTTATGAAAAAACGCTACGAACTTATATAAACCAAGCCGATAGACGAGTTTGAGGCTATTATTAATATTCTCCAAAGGGTCACTGATGTACAGCGTGAACAACAAGGCGGCTGACTCGAAGCTACTTCTGAGTCAGTTACTTCTCCCTCGAGTTATGTCCATAATTTCACGCCCTGACAGCTGCTTCAACGCGTCTGCATTTACCCACTGGTTCAGCTTAATCTGTTTTACTAAAACCTAGCCTTTCGCCTGCCAAAGTGTGTGTTACTTATACTCCACACACATAAAGGGTGTTTCGGTAAGAGCATGCAAAAATTTAACAGGACATAGAGGATGCTCCACTGCACAATTTCAGGTAGGAAACCTGCAGTCGGAGAAACGAGCTTAAGGAGATAAAAGAAATAAAATCACTTTACTCTGTACTTTTTATTTACATTAGTTACAGCAGGCATACGTTCCGTGCTGGAGGGTTTCTGGGGAATGGCAGCCCATTCTTCACGGAGTGCTGCACTGAGGAGAGGTATCGATGTCGGTCGGAAGGCCTGGCACGAACTCGGTGTTCCAAAACATCCCAAAGGTGTTCTCTAGGATTCACGTCAGGACTCTGTGCAGGCCAGTCCATTACAGGGATGTTGTTGTCATGTAAGCACTCCGCCACAGGCCGTGCATTATGACCAGGTGCTCGATCGTGTCGAAAGATGCAATCGCCGTCCGCGAATTGCTCTTCAACAGTGGGAACCAAGAATGTGGTTAAAACATCAATTTGGACTGTGCTTTGAAAAACACGACCACACCATAAC
Organism: Schistocerca americana; assembly: GCF_021461395.2. Classification (NCBI taxonomy): domain Eukaryota; kingdom Metazoa; phylum Arthropoda; class Insecta; order Orthoptera; family Acrididae; genus Schistocerca; species Schistocerca americana. The sequence continues at coordinate 60,468,088 of NC_060128.1, forward strand.
ACCACCACCTCCGAATTTTACTGTTGGCACTACACACGCTGGCAGACGACGTTCACCGGGCGTTCGCCATACCCACACCCCTGCCATCGGATCGCCACATTGTGTATCGTGATTCGTGACGCCACACAACGTTTTTCCACTGTTCAATAGTCCAATGTTTCGGCTCGTTACACCAAGCGAGGTGACGTTTGGCATTTACTGGCGTGATGTGTGGCTTATGAGCAGCCGCTCGACCATGAAATCGACCAGCCACCTAACTGTCACAGTACTTGCACTGGACCCTGATGCAGTTTGGAATTCATGTGTGATGGTCTGGATAGATGCTTGCCTACTACACATTACGACGCTCTTCAACTGTCGGCGGTCTCTGTCAGTCAACAGACGAGGTCGGCCTGTACGTTTTTGTGCTGCAAGTGTCCCTTCAGGTTTCCACTTCAGTATCACATCGGAAACTGTGGACCTAGGGATGTATAGGAGTGTGTAAATCTCGCGTACAGACGTATGACACAAGTGACACACAATCACCAGACCACATTCGAAGTCCATAAGTTCCGCACAGCGCCACATTCTGCTCTCTCACGACGTCTAATGACTGCTGAGGTCGCTGATACGGAGTACCTGGCAGTAGGTGGCACCACAATGCACCTAATATTAAAAATTTATGTTTGTAGTTGTGTCCGGATACTTTTGATCACATGTTCGCATCCTTTCACCACAAGGAGTGTTATACAACAATGTAGTAATAATAACATGACTGCACTCGTTCATATGTCGTACCTCGGAAGTCATTCGTTTCAGGGACCGATGCTGATTACGATTACTTGCTTTTTCCATTGTACTGTATTTTCCCTTTTCGTTTGTACCTGTAAATAGCGAAGCGCTCTCTGTAAAGGCTGTCCCACAAACATGTATAGTAATTGCGCTGAAGTTGCACTGTGTAATTTATGGCGTTTGACGTCGGAACAGTGCACGCTGCAACATCGTTTGTCGTAACAGAGTGTTTTGGCGCGTCGTATTGGCTGGAGCTCAGTACTCAGTATTTAGTGACAAATGTATCGCTATTCTTTCGAAGAGCGTGTGTTTGTTGTGAAACAATACTGTATTAGTGGTTCCATTAAACATGTGAGCGAATGTTTGTTGAAAGGTTTGGTGACCAGCATTGTTGTTGTTGTTGTTGTTGTTGTGGTCTTCAGTCCTGAGACTGGTTTGATGCAGCTCTCCGTGCTACTCTATCCTGTGCAAGCTGCTTCATCTCCCAGTACCTACTGCAACCTACATCCTTCTGAATCTGCTTAGTGTATTCGTCTCTTGGTCTGCCTCTACAATTTTTACCCTCCACGCTGCCCTCCAATACTAAATTGGTGATCCCTTGATGCCTCAGAACATGTCCTACCAACCGATCCCTTCCTCTCGTCAAGTTGTGCCACAAACTCCTCTTCTCCCCAATTCTATTCAATACCTCCTCATTAAATATATGATTTACCCATCTAATCTTCAGCATTCTTCTGTAGCACCACATTTCGAAAGCTTCTATTCTATTCCTGTCCAAACTGTTTATTGTCCACGTTTCACTTCCATACATGGCTACACTCCATACAAATACTTTCATAAACGACTTCCTGACACTTAAATCTATACTCGATGTTTACAAATTTCTTCAGAAACGCTTTCCTTGCCATTGCCAGTCTACGTTTTATATCTTCTCTACTTCGACCATCATCAGTTATTTTGCTCCCCAAATAGCAAAACTCCTTTACTACTTTATGTGTCTCATTTCCTAATCTAATTCCCCCAGCATCACCCGACTTAATTCGACTACATTCCATTATCCTCGTTTTGCTTTTGTTGATGTTCATCTTATACCCTCCTTTCAAGACACTGTCCATTCCGTTCAACTGCTCTTAAGGTCCTTTGCTGTCTCTGACAGAATTACAATGTCATCGGCGAACCTCAAAGTTTTTAATTCTTGTCCATGGACTTTAATTCCTACTCCGAATTTTTCTTTTGTTCCCTTTACTGCTTGTTCGATATACGGATTGAATAGCATCGGGGAGAGGCTACAACCCTGTCTCACTCCCTTCCCAACGACTGCTTCCCTTTCATGTCCCTCGACTCTTATAATTGCCACCTGGTTTCTGTACAAATTGTAAATAGTATTTCGCTCCCTGTATTTTACCCCTGCCGCCTTCAGAATTTGAAAGAGGGTATTCCAGTCAACATTGTCAAAAGCTTTCTCCAAGTCTGCAAATGCTAGAAACGTAGGTTTGCCTTTTCTTAATCTAGCTACTAAGATAAGCGGTAGGGTCAGTATTGCCTCATGTGGTCCCATATTTTTACGGAATCCAAACTGATCTTCCCCGAGGTCGGCTTCTACCAGTTTTTCCATTCGTCTGTAAAGAATTCGCGTTAGTATTTTGCAGCCGTGACTTATTAAACTGATAGTTCGGTAATTTTCAAATCTGTCAACGCCTGCTTTCTTAGTGATTGGAATTATTATATTCTTCTTGAAGTCTGAGGGTATTTTCCTGTCTCATACATTTTGCTCACCAGATGGTAGAGTGACCAGTATGTAGCACCTAAACGGTGCATACAAAAGTAATTGAACGAGATGGTAAGCACTGGATCGGAGGTGGATCTTCACGGCGGGTGACGGCCACCGTTGTCGGAAAAAAGCGACAGACGTGAAATAACGATTATTGGCCTCTCCTAAAAAGTCTGTTCTACGTTAATCTTAAGAATGTGGGATGTCACGGAGCACATGTCATATAGTTGCGAAGAAAGCCGGCATGCTTCCATACAGATTTGCAGTTGTTCAGGAACTGAATGTCAATGACAAATACAAGCACATTGCATTTTGCCGTTGGTAGACTGAGGCAGCTGCTACTCCACTTTTCAATCACTATCTTTAACAAAAAGGAAGATATTCGCATTTTCTGTGCTCCAACAGGAGAGTTTTTGCGCTGGTATACTGATGAGCCAAACATTATGACTACCCTCTTAACAGTGTGTCGGTCCACCATTGTAACGCCGCGCGGGATTAGCCGAGCGGTCTCAGGCGCTGCATTCATGGACTGTGCGGCTGGCCCCGGCGGAGGTTCGAGTCCTCCCTCGGGCATGGCTGTGTGTGTTTGTCCTTAGGATAGTTTAGGTTAAGTAGTGTGTAACCTTAGGGACTGATGATCTTAGCAGTTAACTCCCTTAAGATTTCACACACGCCGGCCGAAGTGGCCGTGCGGTTAAAGGCGCTGCAGTCTGGAACCGCAAGACCGCTACGGTCGCAGGTTCGAATCCTGCCTCGGGCATGGATGTTTGTGATGTCCTTAGGTTAGTTAGGTTTAACTAGTTCTAAGTTCTAGGGGACTGATGACCTTAGATGTTAAGTCCCATAGTGCTTAGACCCACGCACACCTTTGTAACGCAATGTAGAAGTGATACAGCAACTGCTGGCTATCTTCTGAAGGTCGTAGTCGACGTGGTCACGCAGTTCATGTACTTTATGAATCGATACTCCCAAATGTATTCCATTGGTTTCAGATTAGGTGAAGTTAATAGCCAAGGTATCAACACTGGCGTAAAAATAATGTCTTTTGTAAAGTTCTACATGACTGTGGATCCCAGGTATAAAAAGTTAATTGTGGCATTGTCACACGGACAGTTATCGTGCTGGAAAATGTCAGCACCACTGACATCAAGCGAGAAGGGATACAGGTGGCCCGCGATAATGTTCTACACCTGTCCTGATGCCTTTGATTACATCCACCGTTCCCATGGAGGCCGAGGGGAAATTACGAGGGACGTTTAGTAAATAAAGCAACACTTTATTTCTTCCCAGTTTCACTTGAAAAAAATGCGGAATTTGTTGTCGGACAACTTACAATATCCCCGTCTCAGCCCCTATAGTTTTATGAAGTTCTGATAGGTGGCAGTGGTATACCTAACCTTCAAAATGGCATCTGTAACAAGGAGAGGGCTTCCGTTGAGTTTCTTTTGAGGGAAAAGCAGAGCATCAAAAATATTAAAAGGCGTTTACAGGATGCCTACAGAGATCTGGTGGTGAACAAAAGCACGACGAGTCTTTGGGCGACGCCTCTGTCATCATTTGCAACAAGGTCGCACAAGTTCAGGCGATGTACCGCATGCCGACCGACCGCACACAGCTGTGACTCGTGCAGTGATGGAACGTGCGGACACTCTCATTCGAGGTGGTCGATGGATTGCAGTCAAACACCTCGCTGCACAGCTGCACGGCGCTGTTGATAGGGCTGACACACTCGTCCACCACTTGGGATACTCAAAAGGTGTGCGCCAACAAGGATCCACGCCACGTAACAGAAGATCATAAAGGGGAATCAAGGAGTATCTACGCGGAATTGGTTGCGCGTTAAGAGGCTGATCGTAATAATACTTTGTCGGACGTACTCACAGGCGATGACACATGGGTTCATCAGTTCGAACTGGAAACAAAAGGGTAATCCATCATGTGGTGTGACACCACACCTGCTCCGAAGGAAAAGTTAAAGCCGTACCCTCAGCTGCTAAAGTCATGGCGACAGTCTTCTAGTACTCTGAAGGGGTTATTCTGTTCGATGTCCTCCCTCAAGGAGCAATGATCGACTCTGTGCTAACCTCACGAAAATGAAGAAACGAGTTTAGCCCGCTTGTCCCCACAAAAATGCAAACAGACTTCCCCATCTCCATTACAATGCAGGACCTCACACAAGACTGCACACCCGAGACGAGCTGAAGAAACTTTAATGGACTGTTCTTCCTCATTCGCCCTACAGCCCAGATCTCGCACCTCCCAGCTTCCATGTGTTTGGCCAAATAAAGGATGCACACGATGCGAAACAGTGTGTGGATGATGGGGAGGTTGTTAAGGCAGCAAGACGTTGGCTCCGACGTTGGCCAGTAGATGATGATGATTGTTTGGTTTGTGGGGCGCTCAACTGCGCGGTTATCAGCGCCCGTACAAATTCCTAACCTTTGCTCAGCCCAATCTCGCCACTTCCACGAATGATGAGGCAGGTGAAAATCCCTGACCCCGCTGGGAATCGAACCCGGGACCTCGTGCTTGGGAAGCGAGAACGTGACTGCGAGACCACGAGCTGCAGACTTCACCAGTAGAGGGGTACCAGTCGGGCATACAGGTTCTCCCAGTAAGGTGGCATAACGCAGTCGTATTGACCAGAGATTGTATTGAAAAATAAGGTTTTGTAGCCAAAAGAGTAGGGAATAATATGGCATATTCGGAACCTGAATAAAACCAGCCTGCTTTCAGAAAAAAATGTGGTACTTATTTGACGCCCCTCATATGTAGCATGATAGTGCCCCCCTTCCCCCCCCCCCCCCCCCCCCCCCCCTCAGCCTGCATCAGTGGTGCAGTATGTGTTTCGAGCACCTGTTCTCTTGGGATGGTAGCATATTGGATCATATAACGAATAACGTGGTTCATTCCACCAGACAAAAGGCGTTTCGATGCATGCATGGTCCAATCCACTCCAATCGTAATTGACGATATTGCTGTGTCGACATGGGTACATGTAGCGGTCATCTGCTACATGCGTTGAACAGTGCGTTCCGAAACACTTGTGCCTGGTCAAGCATTGTACCTTGCTGCGAGATGTGTCAGATATGCCTAATTGTCATTAAATAGTCCCTCAACCACTGTGCAAGAATCCATGTAATACACTCCTGGAAATTGAAATAAGAACACCGTGAATTCATTGTCCCAGGAAGGGGAAACTTTATTGACACATTCCTGGGGTCAGATGCATCACATGATCACACTGACAGAACCACAGGCACATAGACACAGGCAACAGAGCATGCACAATGTCGGCACTAGTACAGTGTATATCCACCTTTTGCAGCAATGCAGGCTGCTATTCTCCCATGGAGACGATCGTAGAGATGCTGGATGTAGTCCTGTGGAACGGCTTGCCATGCCATTTCCACCTGGCGCCTCAGTTGGACCAGCGTTCGTGCTGGACGTGCAGACCGCGTGAGACGACGCTTCATCCAGTCCCAAACATGCTCAATGGGGGACAGATCCGGAGATCTTGCTGGCCAGGGTAGTTGACTTACACCTTCTAGAGCACGTTGGGTGGCACGGGATACATGCGGACGTGCATTGTCCTGTTGGAACAGCAAGTTCCCTTGCCGGTCTAGGAATGGTAGAACGATGGGTTTGATGACGGTTTGGATGTACCGTGCACTATTCAGTGTCCCCTCGACGATCACCAGTGGTGTGCGGCCAGTGTAGGAGAGCGCTCCCCACACCATGATGCCGGGTGTTGGCCCTGTGTGCCTCGGTCGTATGCAGTCCTGATTGTGGCGCTCACCTGCACGGCGCCAAACACGCATACGACCATCATTGGCACCAAGGCAGAAGCGACTCTCATCGCTGAAGACGACACATCTCCATTCGTCCCTCCATTCACGCCTGTCGCGACACCACTGGAGGCGGGCTGCACGATGTTGGGGCGTGAGCGGAAGACGGCCTAACGGTGTGCGGGACCGTAGCCCAGCTTCATGGAGACGGTTGCGAATGGTCCTCCCCGATACCCCAGGTGCAACCGTGTCCCTAATTTGCTGGGAAGTGGCGGTGAGGTCCCCTACAGCACTGCGTAGAATCCTACGGTCTTGGCGTGCATCGGTGCGTCGCTGTGGTCCGGTCCCAGGTCGACGGGCACGTGCACCTTCCGCCGACCACTGGCGACAACATCGATGTACTGTGGAGGCCTCACGCCCCACGTGTAGAGCAATTCGGCGGTACGTCCACCCGGCCTCCCGCATGCCCACTATACGCCCTCGCTCAAAGTCCGTCAACTGCACATACGGTTCACGTCCACGCTGTCGCGGCATGCTACCAGTGTTAAAGACTGCGATGGAGCTCCGTATGCCACGGCAAACTGGCTGACACTGACGGCGGCGGTGCACAAATGCTGCGCAGCTAGCGCCATTCGACGGCCAACACCGCGGTTCCTGGTGTGTCCGCTGTGCCGTGCGTGTGATCATTGCTTGTACAGCCCTCTCGCAGTGTCTGGAGCAAGTATGGTGGGTCTGACACACCGGTGTCAATGTGTTCTTTTTTCCATTTCCAAGAGTGTATATACACAGTTGCTGACAGGGACGTGCATCAGCTGTATGGCGAAATGGCGCCAGTGAAAATTTGTAGTGGACGAACCTGCATTTCCTGCTTATCACGAGCATTCCTCTTACTATTAGGCTGTCTGAGCAGGATTCATGGCCAGACCCAAAACGTCCATAGGTCGTCTACTAGCATGTATCTGTAACCTGCACTTTTTCACCCATTATCTATATTTCTGTACAGGGGAGACATTTTAACTGAAAGTCGCTTGCCTGCCGAGTGCCGATCATGGACATGCAGTTGATGACATACAAAGGTTTAGGTCCGGCCGTGAAACATGCTCGGATAGCCTAAGCTCACGGCGAATCTTAGCGACAAACAGGAAACCCGGGTTCGAGTCCCAGGCGGGCACAAATTTTCAGTGTCGTCATTCCATCATACAGCTGACTGTTTACCATATTCGCAACTGGGAATACATATCATGCATTTGAAAACAGCTGTAATCGCTACAGCGCCTGTTCCTTTGCACGTGCATGCAAGTCCCAGGGAATATTGGATCGTACTTCTCAACAACATAGGCACAGCAACATCTCATCGTATCATACTTTGCATAAATGCTGTCAGACAGTAGCACACGAACACCTAGCTGGCTTCACCATTTCAGAAATACTCGTTATGAGGCACTGGAAGATAACAACCTGCTCTTTTGTAAAAGTCGCTTATGTCAACAGACTTCCCAATTTACTGCCTGTATCGTAGCTAGAATGACTCCCCGTTCGTCTCCACTTAAATACTTTTCTTATGACGCCGCGTACCTGAAACGCCACCAGTCAGGATTTTGAACCGCGATGTGCGTTGGTCACATTGTTTTCATTGATCAGTGTCCATTTCCTCTTTAGGAATCGAACTGATTCCCCAAACACAGATCTTGCGATATCTAGCTTGCTCTGAAACATTGCCTGTTCGCCTATGTCTCAGGTTCTTCAGCTGACGTTTGTTTGACGACGTTTCCCCAGCACGAGTGGCTGGCATTGTTAGAGCTTCACACTTCATTGCTAGTGGCGGACTGGAGTCGAGCTGGCGACCACAGCATATGCACTGAAAAAACTGGCACACCTGCCTAATATCGTGTAGGGCTCCGCTAGCACTCAGAAGCACCACAACTCGACTAATCTCTGAAGTAGTGCTGGAGAGAATTACCAGCATGAATCCTGCAGGGCTGTTAATAAATCCGTAAGAGGACGAGCGGATGGAGATCTCTTCTGAATAGCACGTTCCAAGATATCCTAGATATGCTCAATAATGTTCATGTCTGGGGAGTTTGGTGGCCAGCGGAAGTGTTTAAACTCAGAAGAGTGATCCTGGAGCCACTCTATGGCAATTCTGGACGTGTGGGCTGTCGCATTGTCCTGCTGGAATTGGCCAAATCAGTCGGAATGCACAATGCACAAGAACGGCTGCAGCTGATCACACAGGATGCTTACGTATGTGTCACCTGTCAGAGTCGTGTCTAGACGTATCAGGGATCCCATATCGCTCCAACTGTATACGCCACACACCGTTACAGAGCCTCCACCGCATTAAACAGTCCCCTGTTGACATGCAGGGTCTATGGGTTCATGGGGTTGTATCCATACGCTCGATACAATTCGAAACGAGACTCTTCCGATCAGGCAACACGTTTCCAGTCATTAACAGTCCAATTTCGGTTTTGACGGGCCCTGCGAGGCTTAAACCTTTGGGTCGTGCAGTCATTAAGGGTACAATGGGGGCTTTCGGCTCCGAAAGCCCATACCGATGATGTTTCATTGAATGGTTCCCATGCCGACACTTGTTGATGCCGCAGCATTGAAATCTGCAGCAATTTGCAGAAGGGTTGCAAAAGGCTCAAATGGCTCTAAGCACTACGGGACTTAACATCTGAGGTCATCAGTCCCATAGACGTAGAACCACTTAATCGTAACTAACCTAAGGAAATCACACACATCCATGCCCGAGGCAGAATTCGAACCTGCGACCGTAACAGCAGCGCGGTTCCGGACTGAAGTGTCTAGAACCGCTCGGCCACAGCGGCCGGCTTGAAGGACTGCACTTCTGCCACGTTGAATGATTCTCTTCAGTTGTCGTTGGTCCCGTTCTTGCAGGATCTTTTTCCGGCCGGAGTGATGTCGGAGATTTGATGTTTTACCGGATTTCTGATATTGACGATACACTCGTGAATTTGTCGTACGGGAAAATCCCCACTTCATCGCTACCTTGGAGATGCTGTGTCCCATCGCTCGTGCGCCGTCTATAATAGCACGATCACACTCACTTAAATCTTGGTAACATGCCATTGAAGCTTCAGTAACAATTGCGCCAGACACTTGTCGTCTTATATAGGCATTGGCGACCACAGCGCCGTATTCTGCCTGTTGAAATACTTCTGTATTTGAATACGCATGGCCGGCCGCTGTGGCCGAGCGGTTCTAGGCGCTTCAGTCTCGAACCGCACTGCTGTTACGGTCGCAGGTTCGAATCCTGCCTCGGGCACGGATGTGTGTGATGTCCTTAGGTTAGGTTTAAGTAGTTCTAAGTTCTAGGGGACTGATGACCACAGACGTTAAGTCCCATAGTGCTTAGAGCCATTTGAACCATTTGAATACGCAAGGCTGTACTAGTTTCTTTGGCGCTTCAGAGTCTTTACCTGCCGCTATAGCGTTCAAGGGCTTTTCCGTTGGCACTACCACTGTAGTTCCCCGCGCCCGAGCCAGGAAAAGAGGCATGATTAACACGCTCGTAACGCGAGCGAGACGAATATGTGAGCCACAGCAACTCGGACGCGTGATGCAGCACCCAGAAAAGGTTCTCAGAAGCAATGGGTACTCCACCGGTTACATAAGAACTGTTACAGAATCAAACGCTCGGCGAAGTGACACATCGGAAGAAGAAATGTTTGGTATGGCCTATCTGCCATGGGTTCGCAAACTGGCGGAAAGTGTCGGTCGTATATTGCGCAAATACGACGTAAAAGGTTATTTATAAACTGACAAAGAAGGTCAAATAGTGTCTCAGATCGTCAAAGAAGATAAGGGCCCTAGATGCAATGTCGGGAATGTACCGCGTACCACACACATGTGGAAAAGTCTGTGTTGGAGTGACTGCGTGTGACACCAGGGTCAGTGGCGCTGCAGTTTGCGGCAGGTGGAGAAATCGGCTATGGCGGAGCGCGCGGTCTGTGAGACCGACCACACACTAATATTCGTCGTGTAACGTACCCTCTCTCTCTGTTATTGTTTTTGTTTTTTTTGTTATTGTAGTTGTAGAGATATGAAATTATTGTAGCCGTACTTTGGAATTTTTTGACATTAAATGGAGCCTGAAACTTGCGTAATAAATACAGTACTTCGCGTGAAGTGCGATTTGCGGCATAAACAAAAATTAATTGTGGAGATGCAATCCACAGAATATTAACAGAAAAGCTTTAGAACAACGAGTGACTAGACACATTCTGAGGGTACGTACATTCGCGTGCGAGTGGTTGCGATCTGATGAGAAAGATCTATCTTAATTTTATTTTTTGTAAAATAATTACGTCGCAACAGACTCGGAGATTGCGAACGTACAATCAGGGTAGAGGCACGTGCCTTCTATCATTCCCCGTGGCCTGGGTAAAAGAATTGCAATTATTTAAATTTAAGAATATTTCTTTTTCAATCGGACTCCTATTTTTAAACGAAAAGGAAGATTGCAGGTTCTGAATGTCTCGGCAAAAACACATCGAAATCAATCTCAGTGGCCACCAAAGGAAAGTAGTGAGCACAATCATGTACCTCTATTGTTGGGCAGCGCCGTCGTAAATATTGTCGCCTGCATCTAAAATTCGCCTTCTCGAATTAACAGAATAATTTGTACTCCATTGGAATGGGATTTAGGCTTGATCTTGACAGAAATTACAAAACACATTTCTCATCATTTAACACCTTCATTTAACACACACATAAACATGAAACTATACAGTACGTCTTTACGCCAACACATCAGAACAAAAAAGGTAGTTAATACTAGAAGTAATAAAACAATCTCGAAATTAGTCCTTTGTCTCTCAATGATAAAAAAGTTTTTTAGAGTATTCCTCTGGTATGGCAGTCGAACAAATTTTCTTCTTGTATCTTTGAGATTAAATTACAACATTTTTTAGTTCCTTTTCAGTCGATACGGAAGTTCTTGCGTAAAAAGGGGATGCCACACCCGCTTGTTCAGGGAAGCTACAGAGATACACAGACATGACAATAGCTTCAGCAAGAAAGTCTCAAGGTGAACAGATCCTCCATTTCCGTGCTGCAGCGAACAACCGTTGCAGGTAGCAAGAGGAGAACCGCGGCGGCGGCAATTAACATGGAAAAACCTTCGGACTTCATCGCGCCAGGTACATACAGTCCGCGGCCGGGTGCTCGATAGTCCACCCCCAGGAATGGAGGGTGAACCTCCGACAGCGCCATCGAGTCGTGCTGGCGAAACGCCAGAAAAAATATTTAACATCCGTCGAAGAAATCGAGACAGTAGCTAATAGGCAATTTGTCAACAAGTGGCCACTAAAACCTTAACAATTACATCTCGTTTTGTCCTTCCATGAGATCCATACCGCTGTAGACAACGGCGGTGAAGTTGGTGTTGTGTTGCTTGACGTTAGGAAACCGTTTAAGTCGCCTCGCCTCACATTGCCCGTTAGTGAAAAAAAAAAAAAAAATACAATCTAAACCGAGTATCGGACCTGATTTGCGACATGGTTGGAGACTTTCTTCCAGATGGAGCTCAACACCTTGCTCGTAACGGAACAGAATCGAGAATGTAAACGTAACTTCCGGAGAACTGCAACGAAGCGTCATTGGACCGTTACTGCTTACTATATATACAAATGATCAGCTAGAAAATGTTGGAAGCTCTTGAAGACGGTTCGCAGATAATGCGGTTGTCTCTAAGAAAATAGCAACGCCAGAAGACAGCACTGATTTTTAGAATGACCTTCAGAGGATTGATGAATGGTACAGGCTCTAGCAATAGACCCTGAACGTAAATAAATGAAACATATTGCAAATATATAGGAAAAGACTCAGTCCAGTTCACTGCTAGTAGCGCCACGTCACCATAAAATTGCTTTTCCCAAGTTTGTCAGCATGTGCTTTAGTATATTAGTGTTTAAACTCTCAAATCTCAGATTGAACAGGTGAACGTCTTTCCCTAAATACATCGTTTTAAGAAAAAAATACGTTGCGCTAAATATCAAAGCTAGGCAACCAAAAATTGGGCGTAACGTCCAGATGTATGTCAAAATTAACTGATACAAGTCTCAACGTGATTAAAGGAATATTTTGGTCATAATCCAGGTTTTGAAGAAAAATTAAAGGCGCTAAATACTAGACTTAGAAATATGAAAATTTGTATGATGTTTCAGTTCAACACAAAGCTAGTAAGTACGTGACCCGACTGAGCTACCTCTAATAGTTTTTGAGTAATTTACTGAAAACTAAATTTGGAACAAAAATATCCTTATTTGTAGTAGATTAAGTGTTTGTTATATTAATGCTAGAAAGTTCTGATTACAGTACATGATGAAACCTATTAAATAACAGATCAGGAATTCGGAGCTAAAAAATCACAAAATTGAACCAATAACACTAGGAAGGAAAACAAATGGAATTAAGGTAAACTGCTTGGCTTTTGCGGATGATTTCGCAATACTTTCAGAAAACCTGACAGAAGGAGTTACTCAAATAAACATTCTGGAAAAATTAGCAAACAGAACTGGTCTCAAAATTTCAGGTGAAAAAACAAAATTCGTGGCCAATTAAAAAAAATGCACCAAAATACATAGAAACACAAATAGGTAAAATAAAGCGAGTAAATAAATTTAAATGTCTTGGAGAAACTATACAACAGAATGGACTAGAAAAATCTGCAATAGATGTAAGAATTAACAAAATGGAAATGTGTACAACAAGAAATGTATATCTAGAAAAACAAAACTAAAACACTACACCACAGTGGTACGACCAGAATGTTTATATGGATCTGAATGCCTAACGATGAACTATAAGATGGACAAACCAGAGGTACTGGAAAGAAGGATTATTAGAAAAGTAATGGGTGCAATGAAAACTGCAGATGGTTGGAAAATAAGAAGTAATGAGTAGATATACAAAAATATAGAGAAAATATCTGAAGTAATGGCCAAACGAAGATTAACCTTTTTTGGGCATCTCTACCGAATGGATGGAAACAGACTAACAAAACAAATACTCCTATATTTCTGGAAGAAGAAATCGACAGTAACATGGATTACAGAAGCAAGTAAAGATCTTGAAAGAAACAAGATCAAAGGATCAGAAATAGCAGAAAGAAACCGTTTTAAAAACAAAATACTAAATTTGGAAGGCTTTGGAAGCAGAAGAGATAAAAAATTGGGAACAACATGGACAGAAGAAAAGAAGAGACTTCATGGGGAGAAAATGAGGGAATACTGGAAAAAATAGGAAACAACAACAAAGGAAGAAGAGGAACTGAAGTAGTTAATATGATCCTAGTTGGTCAATACGATTGTCAAAAAAAGAAATAGAGCTATAACTAGTTTCAAGGCCTGGGTGTAACTAATACCAAATAAAAGTTGTAGTTCAGAGATCATGTTCTACTGTCAGTTCCTTTCTAAAAATACTAGACAGCAAGGGTCTGATGACCTCAGAAGTTAAGTCTCATAGTGCTCAGAGCCATTTGACCCCTTTGAACTGGACAGTAAAGTTTATCTGTTGACGAGCTAATTTTTTTTCTGTGGTTATATCCAACTTAATTGCATTCATAAAAAAATTACGAAGATTTTGAATTAATACAAAACAGTGTTATAAAATAGTGTGTCCGATGAAGCGGCCATTTAGAGGCTATTACCGGGGGTGTAAAGCGGATGACAGCAGATGTTCCCTTGGGGATCGGCTGCGTCCTTATATAAATGCGCCCTGAAAGGCAGTGACTTCACTTAGCACCCAGCCACTCTACGATCCACGTCAGTCAAACGCTGGAATACGCGCTGCCTTGGATGACGTCACAGGCAGGCTGTTACTAAACGCATTACTTCGCACGCAGATACCGTACGGTTCACGTCAGTCAAACGCCGGAGTACGGGATGCCTCGAATGACGTCACAGCCAGACTGCAACTAAACTCATGTTTTCGGTACAAATAGGAAGCGAAATTGCGAGGACTGTACACCGTCCTGGATCGCTTAGGTTTCACGGAAGCAACTGTTAGTGTGCCGCCCGTAATGTTAACAAATCCACGGGGCAAGTGATGACAATTATTTTCCACTTCAGTGGATTGTTGTTGTTGTGGTCTTTAGTCCTGAGCTCTCCATTCTACTCTATCCTGTGCAAGCTTCTTCATCTCCCAGTACCTACTGCAACCTACAGCCTTCTGAATCTGCTTAGTGTATTCATCTCTTGGGCTCCCTCTACGATTTTTGCCCTTCTCGCTGCCCTCCAATACTAAATTGGTGATCCCTTGATGCCTCAGAATATGACCCACCAACCGATCCCTTCTTCTAGTCAAGTTGTGCCACAAGCTCCTCTTCTCCCCTATTCTATTCAATACCTCGTCATTAGTTATGTGATCTGTCCATCAAATCCTCAGCATTCTTCTGTAGCACCACATTTCAAAAGCTTCTATTCTCGTCTAAACTATTTATTGTCCATGTTTCACTTCCATACATGGCTACACTCCATACAAATACTTTCAGAAACGACTTCCTGACACTTAACTCTATACTCAATGTTAACAAATTTTTCTTCTTCAGAAACGCTTTCCTTGCCGTTGCCAGTCTATATTTAATATCCTCTCTACTTCGACCATCATCAGTTATTTTGCTCCCTAAATAGCAAAACTCCTTTACTACTTTAAGTGTCTCATTTACTAATCTCATTCCCACAGCATCACCCGATTTAATTCGACTACATTCCATTATCCTCGTTTTGCTTTTGTCGATGTTCATCTTATATCCATCTTTCAAGACACTGTCCATTCCATTCAACTGCTCTTCCAAGTCCTTTGCTGTCTCTGACAGAATTACAATGTCATCGGCGAACCTCAAAGTTTTTATTTCTTCTCCATAGATTTTAATACCTACTCCGAATTTTTCTTTTGTTTCCTTTACTGCTGAGTCAATATATTGATTGAATAACATCGGGGAGAGGCTACAACCCTGTCCCACTCCCTTCCCAACCACTGCTTCCCTTTCATGCCCCTCGACTGTTATAACTGCCATCTGCTTTCTGTACAAATTGTAAATAGTCTTTCGCTCCCTGTATTTTACCCTTGCCACATTTAGAATTTCAAAGAGAGTATTCCAGTCAACATTGTCAAAAGCTTTCTCTAAGTCTACAAATGCTAGAAACGTAGGTTTGCCTTTCCTTAATCTAGCTTCTAAGATAAGCCGTAGGGTCAGTATTGCCTCACGTGTTCCAACATTTCTACGGAATCCAAACTGATCTTCCCTGAGGTCGGCTTCTACCAGTTTTTCCATTCGTCTGTAAATTCGTGTTTGTATCTTGCAGCCGTGGCTTATTAAACTGATAGTTCGGTAATTTTCACATCTGTCAACACCTGCTTTCTTTGGGATTGGAATTATCATATTCTTCTTGAAGTCTCAGGGTATTTCACCTGTCTCACACATCTTGCTCACGAGATGGCAGAGTTTTGTCAGGACTGGCTCTCCCAAGGCTGTGAGTAGCTCTAATGGAATGTTGTCTACTCCCGGGAGTATTTGGATTATCAGCCACGTAAGGGCGCAAGACCGTTTAAAGGGTCATAGTGCTGTTTAGGATAGAGAGATTTATTGTTAGTGTCAACATTATGAACATTGCGATGTTGTCTGTGGGAAAATTTATCAAATATGTCTACCAATTAGAAATCAAAATCTTCATTTGTAATCATAGTCCTGACCACGCTGAGTAAATAGAGAATAGAAACATTACTTTCGGTGGGCTGGACAAGAATGTGGACTTGCAGACTGGAAACTATGGTCAGTATGTTCTCTTTCGCTTTCTGGCTGACCAAAAGAATAGTTTCCAGGCTCTCGTAAAAGGCGTAGAACAATATTCTAATACTTCCGATTACTTACGATTTATTATTATGTATTGTTATTATTAACCCGCCGCCCCACAGAATGTACCGTACAATATCTAGCAGTGACCACACAAAAGAATAGTAAGAAAGGAAAAAAAAAAAAGAAAAAAAAGCAGTTCAAATGGCTTGGAGCACTATGGGACTTAACATCTGAGGTCATCAGTCCCCTAGAACTTAGAACAACTTAAACCTAACTAACCTAAGGACATCACACACATCCATGCCCGATGCAGGATTCGAACCTGCGACCGTAGCAGTCGCGCGGTTCCCGACTGAAGCGCCTAGAACCGCTCGGCCACCGTGGCCGGCTAAGAAAGGCAGATTCTTCGTAGGAAGAATCTTAAGGGAATGAACTCAACGGCTAGAGAAGTGGCTTAGAAAGGAGCTTGTTCGAGGCGCGAGAGCGTAACAGAGATGCTCATTCCAGTAAGACAAAATATTAATTCCTCCGCCACCTCCCCCCCCCCCCCGCCACCCCCCCGTTCCCCCCCCCCCCCCGCCCATCTGCTGACACACACACACACACACAGACACACACACACACACACACACACACACGCACGCACACACACATCTCCCAAAGTGACCACAATGTGGAAATTCTAGAATTTAAAGGTAATACAGAAGCTTACTGACAATCATATTTTGACTAAAGTTCAGTCTTGATCACACCATTTATGATTCAATGACATAGGTAACCGGTTTCGGTTATTTTTACATAACCATCATCAGACCCATGGCTCCCTTAGGATGGTAGGCGGAGCTCTCCTCAGCTGCTACGAAGTCTTCCCACGCGCCTTTTGCAAATGGAATAGGGAAGGGGTGATCAATTAGTGGGATCAAAAGTGCCCTCTGCCACACACCGTCAGCTGGCTTGCAGAATATTGATGTAAATGCTCATTCCTTCAACGAGTCTCCCTCGCTTTCGGCTACGAGTCCAATAACGTTTGCAACTCTTATCATAGGTATGTATCCACTTTGCATTTTTATATCTTTCCTAAAACTTGCTTCACATGCTTTATTGTTTCTCCGACGTACAAGCTGGACACCATGAACTCTGCTTTCTTTACGCTCCATTTCCGTTACTTCTCTTTGGAGGACTTCTAACTGACACCAACAGTACGTTTGGATTTCCGCCTTCTTACCTATGAGGTTGGTGATCATGCTGTAGGTGGAGAAGATGCTGAAGTCGACTTCGTTCCAGTTGAAGCGGTACCTCGTGAACAGGTACAGCACAGCCATCTCGCCTGTAACACAACAAATGAGGCAGACTTCAGAAACTGCCAGTACACTGCAAGCGTGAAATAAATCCAATGAAGGCAATAAACATAAATGCATTACAAAATAGTGAATTATAAAGGACTGTGGGCGAGTATGTTAGGAGGGGTCGAAATTTATGTGTCGTGCATCAGGATAGTAAAGACATTGCGTTCAAGCAAAACATCTGCAAAGATGAAGTAAAATTTTGGTCAGTGACTAAAACTAAAACCACACTGAAGAACCAAAGAAACTGGCACACCTGCCTCATATGGTGCAGGGCTCCCACGAGCAAGCTAAAGTGCCGCAGACGATGTGACGTGGACTCGAATAATGTCAGAAGTAGTGCTGGAGGGAACTGACACCATGCATCCTGCGGGGCTGTCGACAAATACGGAAGAGTACGAGGGGGTGATCTCTTCCGAATAACACGTTGCAAGGCATCCCAGATATTTTCAATAATGTTCATGGCTGAGGAGTTTGGTGGCTAGAGGAAGTATTTAAACTCAGAAGAGTGTTCCTAGAGCCAGTCTGTAGCAATTCTGGACGTATGGGGTGTCGCATTGTCCTGCTGGAATTACTCGAGTCCGTTGGAATGCGCAATGGACATGAATGGATGCAGGTGATCAGACAGGACGCTCATGTGTGTGTTATCTGTTATTAGGGGTCCCACATCGCTCCAACTGCACACGCCTCACACCGTTACAGAGCCTCCACCAGCTTGAACAGTCCCCTGCTGACATACAGGATCCATGGGTTCATGAGATTGTCTCCATACCCGTCCGCGTCCACCCGCTCGATACAGTTTGAAACGAGACTCATCATGTAACACGTTTCTAGTCAGCAACAGTGTAATGTCGGTGTTGATTGGCCCAGGCGAGGCGTAACGCTTCGTGTCGTGCAGTCATCAAGAGTACACGAGTGGGCCTTCGGCTCCGAAAGCCCAGATCGACGATGTTTCGCACGCTGACACTTGTTGTTGGCCCAGCATTCAGATCTGGACTATTTTTCGGAAGAGTTGCAGTTCTGTCACGTTGAACGATTCTCTTCAGTCGTCGTTTGTCCCGTTCTTGCAGGATCTTTTCCCGGTCGCAACGATGTCGGAGATTTGATGTTTTACCGGATTCCTGATATTCACGGCACACTCGTGAAATGGTCGTACGGGAAAATCACCACTTCATCACTACCTCGGAGATGCTGTGTGCCATCGCTCGTGCGCCGACTGTAACACCACGTTCAAACTCAGTTAAGGGGGGTAGGACGTCAAACTGGCCAACTTGGAGCAGGAGAGGCACCACAGGACATTTTAATTTCCACCGTCTATACTTTTACAAATAAATTCATAAAACTTTGTCAGCATGACCAGGAAGGGTTCAGGATTCACGCTCATAGCAGTGAAAGTTCAAAAATATAACAAAATATATATGTTTTTTTACATGTGAAATGTCATCAATTTTTCACTTACTATTGGCTGCATTCGTTGCTATAGGTACACTTTTCTTCATAAGTAAGCGAGATTCTTCGATGAATTTTGCATAGCATACATCCCATACTTGCAGGTGTATGGAACTCTAGAAACTTCCAAATCTATTAAAAACTGTGCTAAAAATTGAGATAATTAACCATAAAATTTGAGTTTTTTCTATACATGAAGTTCAAAATGTAACAGCTCATTCATTTTTTCATTAATTAAATAAATTTTAGAGTTTCATACATCTGAAAGTATTGTTTCTATGCTGTGCAAAATTCATCGAACAGTCTCTCTTACTTAGGAAGAAAAGGGTACCTATAGCAACAAATGTAGGCAATAGTAAGTGAAAAATTGATGACATTTCACACGTAAAAAAATTATTGTGTTATATTTTTGAACGTACATTGCTATGAGTTGGAATCCTGAATCCTTCCTGGTGGTGTTGTCAAAGTTTTATGAATTTACTTGTAAAAGTATAGACAGTGGAAATTAAAATGTCCTGTGGTGCCTCTCCTGCTCCAAGTCGGCCCGTTTGACGTCCTACCACCCTTAAATCTTGATAACCTACCATTGTATCAGCAGTAACCGATCTAAGAACTGAGCCAGACGCTTGTTGTCTGATATAGGCGTTGCCGACCAGCGCCGTATTCTACCTGTCTACATATCTCTGTATTTGAATACGCATGCCTATACCAGTTCCTTTGGCGCTTCAGTGTATGAATAATACGTTAAGGTTTAGGCTTCCACCTTATATTATGTCACGAGTTTGTTGTGACCCCTACTGTTAAAAGCAAATGGAGCATTGCCCTGCAGTGATACTGCACTTCGTAAAATACTTGCAGACTAGGGAGGGTACCTTTCTGTAGTACAACTAATGTCCGAGGACAACAGCCGACGAAGTACCATACAGACAAGTTGGCTCAAGTCTCGCAGACTGAATGTACACGCCTGCCATCTTAACAGGCCACGCGACATGATAACAGGTACATTACTGTCTCAGCAATGCCGGCCGGGTGACCGAGCGGTTCTAGGCGCTACAGTCCGGAACCGCGCGACCTCTACGGTCGCAGGTTCGAATCCTGCCTCGGGCATGAATGTATGCGATGTCCTTAGGTTAGTTAGGTTTAAGTAGTTCTAAGTTTTAGGGGACTGATGACCACAGCAAAAAAAATTGTTCAAATGGCTCTCACCACTATGGGACTTAACAGCGGAGGTCATCAGTCCCCTAGAACTTAGAACTACTTAAACCTAACCGACCTAAGGACATCACACACATCCATGCCCGAGGCAGGATTCGAACTTGCGACCGTAGCGGTCGCGCGGTTCCAGACTGAAGCGCCTAGAGCCGCTCGGCCACTCTGGCCGGCTGATGACCTCAGCAGTTAATTCCCATAGTGCTCTTTTTTTTTTTTTTTTTTTTTTTTTGTTTCTCAGCAATGCTGTACCGATTCTTATGCAATGTGTTTTTTGCTCGTTTCTGTCGTCATTCTCATTAAAATACCACTGATCGCTTTTTCGCATTTTCTATAATATCGCAATGTTCCAAAGCAACAGTAATTTAATGAATAAAAATTGCTCATTCGTTGAAAAAAAGTTTAACAAAGAAAAATTTTAGCATTGCTGCTATGACTATTTTGTGTTTCCTTTTTTTTACCACATTATCAGCAAAAAATAAAAACACTTGTTATAATCGAGACCAAACAAATACCGAAAAGTACCGTTTATTCAGAACTAAAATAGTGGTATCCGTTTTAATCCGTCGATTTTACCCATCGAATTGGAAATTTTTGGACATTTGTGGTAAGCTCCTACGGGACAAAACTGCTGATGTCATCGGTCCCTAGGCTTACACACTACTGAAGCTAACTTAAATTACGCTAAGTACAGTACAAGCACACAGCCATGCCCGAGGGAGGACTCGAACCTCCGACGGGGGGAGCCGCTCGAACCGTGACAAGGCGCCTGAGACCGCGCGGCTAACCCGCGCGGCGTTTCCCATCTATAGGCTAGCCAGGAGACGAATATATCACAAACTTCCTTCTCTGTCCTCAAATCCCAAGTATTAAAAACACAAAAAATTACGCTTCCACGAAGAGGGGACGACTCAATGCTCTTGGCAGTGCGTTAACTCACGAAAGAAAGGGACATATAGCAGAGCATTCCCAGTCTTGGTGTACAAAACGCACATAATAGGTTGACACTGCCCTGATGCAGTGTGCCACCCACGGGTCAATATCCCCGCGGCAAGCATGATGGCAGCGGTGACATTTTCATTTTAACTGTAAATGCGAACATTTTTAGGTCAGCTTTTACCGTGACTGTTATTGACATTAAATGAAACAACAAGTTTACTCTTACCTGTCACCGTTTTATTTATTTCCACGACGCGTTTCAAAGGTTTAAACCTCCATCATTGGGTGGATTTACATTAGTTAGTATGACACTTGTGTGTGTGTGTTGTGTTACGATGTTTTGGAGGAACTTGTGCCCCTGCCTCCAGCGCTCACAGGTTCTTTTCGCTGTAGTAACACATCAGATGCATACTGTCAAATTTGTAAACAAATATGGCGTCTGGACTCCATATTTGACGCCATATTTGTTTACAAATGTGACAGTATACATGTGATGTGTTACTACAGCGAAAATAACCTGTGAGCGCTGGAGGCAGGGGCACAAGTTCCTCCAAAACATCGTAACACAACACACACACACAAGTGTCATACTAACCGATGTAAATTGTGGTGTGCGTACTGTAAGACCTTCCGTACACACACCATCAGATTATCTGACTTGTCGCTCTAACGAAGTAGGCGAGTGTCAGCAATATGTCTCGTGGTCTTATCGTGCCGTGTTTATCTTCTGCCGTTAGGTCAGACGATAGAAATGCCACTTGCACGCTTAGAGTAGCAGATTGACGGTGACCAACTTTAAACAGAACTTGATTAATTTTCACACACATTTATTAAAATAATAACAAGCATAAAAATTACTTAACTTGGTTGTGGATGCTATTTACAATTCACAATCTGACGTTCCTTTGGTATTGGTACGTTAATCTTATTCTCACATATATCTCTGATACTTGACAAAGAGTCTATACATTTATCTTCATGGCTATGTACAGGAATATGATAATCTTATTAGGCGCAGACTGAAACTGGACTGCAGACTAATGCAGACTGATGCAGACTGATCCAGACTGACTAATCGGAGGTCTGTACACTCGTTATAATACCTCGAGCGTTCAGGTATCACTGCGCGAGTGTGTTCCGCGAGGAGAAAAGGTTCTGTGTTAGCAGCAATATCATTGGGTGCATTACATAATAATACGCGGATTGGCGGAAGTAGAATTTGGTCCGTGTCTAAGGCAGCGCCATCTCGTAGTGCGGAGACGGACGAGCGCTGCGCCTGCGAAAGGCAAAGGTCCCGAGTTCGAGTCTCGGTACGGCACACAGTTTTAATCTAACAGGAAGTTCCCTCTTTTCTTTTATTCTTTTTAGTCAAGTGTCTTGCAACTGTTTTGACAAAACCCGTCACGAATTCCTTTCCTGTGCTAACCTCTTCATCTCAGAGTAGCACTTGCAACCTATGTCCTCAATTATTTGCTTGATGTATCCCAATCTCTGTCTTCCTCTACAGTTTTTGCCCTCTACAGCTCCCTCTAGTACCATGGAAGTCATTCCCTCATGTCTTCACTGATGATCTATCATCCTGTCCCCTCTCCTTATCAGCGTTTTCCACATTCCTCTCCGATTTTACGCAGAACTTCCTCATTCCTTACCTTATCAGTCCACCAGCTCTACCCAACAAAAGCAGGGAGTGGGTCAGTGTGCCACTTTTAGCAACCGCTTAACTTTCCAGGGACGGTCGACTCTCCTAATAAGACTCACTGACAGCCTTCTGCCAACAAATGAGGACTACACACCGTACTGGGAACACATTCAGTGAGTAAAACGCAAATACACTGAAATGACTCACAAGTCATGGGATACTTCCTAATATTGTGTCGACCTCCTTTGCCCAGAGTAGTGGAGCAGTTCGACGTGACATGGACTTAAAAATTCGTCAGAACTTCGTCGCACAAATACTGAACCTTGCTGTCTCTATGTGTTATGGTCTTCAACGGAGAGACTGGTTTGATGCAGCTCTCCATGCTACTCTATCCTGTGCAAGCTTCTTCATCTGCCAGTACCTACTGCAACGTAATCCTTCTGAATCAGCGTAGTGTATTCATCTCTTCATCTCCCTCTACGATTTTTACCCTCCACGCTGCCCTCCAATAGTAAATTGGTGATCACTTGATGCCTCTGAACGTGTCCTACCAACCGATCCCTTCTAGTCGTGTTGTGCCACAAGTTCCTCTTCTCCCCAATTCTATTCAGGACCTCCTCATTAGTTACGTGATCTACCCATCTACTCTTCAGCATTCTTGTGTAGCACCACATTTCGAAAGCCTCCATTCTCTTCTTGTCTAAACTATTTATCGTCCATGTTTCACTTCCATACATGGCTACACTCCATACAAAGAGTTTGAGAAAAGACTTCCTGACACTAAATCTATACTCGATGTTAACAAATTCTTACCGGCCGCTGTGGCCGAGCGGTTCTAGGCTTTTTGGTCCAGAACCACGCTGCTGCTACGGTCGCAGGTTCGAATCCCGCCTCGGAGATTGTTGTGTGTGATGTCTCTAGGTTAGTTAGGTTTAAGCAGTTCTAGGTCTAGGGGATTGATGACCTCAGATGTTAAGTCCGATAGTGCTTAGGGGCATTTGAACCTTTTTTCTTTAGAAACGCTCCCTTTGCCATTGCCAGTCTACATTTTATATGCTCTCTACTTCGACCATCATCAGTTATTTTGCTCCCCAAATAGTAAAACCCATCTACTACTTTTGGGTCTCATTTTCTAATCTCTGTCTCTATAGCCATCTATAATTTCAAAAGAATTGCCAGTGCTGGATTTGGTGTACGAACTGACCTGTTAATTATGTCCCATATCTGTTCGATGGGATTCATGTCGAACATCTTAGTGCCCAAACCAGTCGCTTGAATTGTCCAGAATGTTCTTCAATGGTGGCCTGGTGACGTGGTGCATTGTCATCAATAAATATTCCAACGTTGTTAGGTAACATGAATTCCATTAATGGCTGAAAATGGTCTCCAAGTAGTCGAACATAACCATTTACAGTCAATGATCGGTTCAGTTGGAACAGAGGACCCAGTCCATTGCATGTAAACACAGACAAAAATACTATCAACCCACTACTAGCTTGCACTGTGCCTTGTTGGCAACCTGGGCCCGTGGCTTCGTGGGATCTGCGCCACACTCGAACCCTATTGCTGTGGCCTTTTCCACCAGACATCACGGCGCCTAGAGTATCAGCAACCAAACTGACAGCCTGCAGCCGCAGGTTGCCCGCTTCGCAGGGACATCGAAGCACTACACAACCTACAGGCAATATTACTGAACGGCCACAACAACAACAACAACAACAACAACAAAGCAAAGACACCAGCGGCCACCGGGGTCCGCTACTGGCCCGCATAAACATAAGAGAGGTCGCTGCAGATCCCGGAACTATTTTCACACGTCAAATCACGTGATGGAAAATAGTTCCAAGGTACTCCTCTGCCGAAGCGCTACAAAGGCCGGCGCTCGGCCGCACATCGGCAGTTCATCGACCGCCAGCAGACTTCGATAGCTGCTGCCCCAGCAGCCCGGCTTGGATCTTCTCGCTGATCTCCGGATTAGGCTCAGTATATCGGAGAAGTCTCTGGCGGAGACTAGTAGGAAATTATTTCAGTTGTTTTCTGTATTATTCTTGTATGTAGTTGTGATTCGAAGATGGATCACCGTTTTGTGTTGGTGTTATACTTGGAGAATTTGTTTTGGTTAATTGAAGAGTCCAATAAATTGTTTTCGGACTTTTATCGTTAGTTTCTTCTGCTTACGCAGACGTAACACCTATCATCAGATCTTACCAACTGAAATCGTGACTCTTCTGACCAGGCTACGGTTTTCCAGCCGTCTATGGTTCAATCGATATGTTCACGAGCCCAGAAGAGGCGCCGCAGGCTATGACGTTCTGTTAGCAAAAGCACTCGCGGCCTTCATCTGCTGCCATAACCCGTTAACATCAAATTTCGCTGTAGTGTTTCAATGGATACGTCCGTCGTACGACCCACATTGATTCCTGCGGTTATTTCACGCAGTGTTGCTTGTCTGTCAGCACTGACAACTCCACACAAACGCAGCTGCTTCCGGTCGTTAAGCGAAAGCCGTTGGCCATTACGTTGTCCGTGGTGAGAGGTATAGCCTGAAATTTGGTGTTCTCCGCACACTCTTTACACTGTGGATCTCGGAATATTGAATTCTCTAATGAATTTCGGATTTGAATGTCCCACGTGTCTAGCTGCAACTACTGTTCCGCTTCCAGCGTCTTTTACTTCCCGCTGTGGGGTCATAATGACCGACGGAAAGCTTTTCACACGAATCATCTGAGTACAAATGACAGATCCGCCAAGCACTGCCCTATTGTACACTACTGGCCATTAAAATTGCTACACCAAGAAGAAATGCAGATGATAAACGGGTATTCATTGGACAAATATATTATACTAGAACTGACATGTGATTACCTTTTCATGTGGTTTGAGTGCAGTACCCTGAGCAACCACCTCTGGTCGTAATAACGGCCTTGATACGTCTGGGCATTGAGTCAAACAGAGTTTGGATGGCGTGTACAGGTACAGCTGCCCATGCGGCTTCAACACAATACCACAGTTCATCAAGAGTAGTGACTGGCGTATTGTCATGAGCCAGTTGCTCGGCCACCATTCACCAAACGTTTTCAGTTGGTGAGAGATCTGGAGAATTTGCTGACCAGAGCAGCAGTCGAACATTTTCCGTATCCAGAAAGGCCCGTACAGGACCTGCAACATGCGGTCGTGCATTATCCTGCTGAAAAGTAGGGTTTCGCAGGGATCGAATGAAGGGTAGAGCCACGGGTCGTAACACATCTGAAATGTAACGTCCACTGTTCAAAGTGCCGTCAATGTGAACAAGAGGTGACCGAGACGTGTAACCAATGGCACCCCATACCATCACGCCGGGTGATACGCCAGTATGGCGATGACGAATGCGCGCTTCCAATGTGAGTTCACCGCGATGTCGCCAACACCGAAGCGACCATCATGATGCATTAAACAGAACCTGGATTTATCCGAAAAAACGACGTTTTGCCATTCGTGCACTCAGGTTCGTCGTCCAGTACACCATCGCAGGCGCTCCTCTCTGTGATGCAGCGTCAAGGGTAACCGCAGCCATGGTCTCCGAGCTGTTAGTCCGTGCTGCTGCAAACGTCGTCGAACTGTTCGTGCAGATGGTTGTTATCTTGCAAATGTCCCCATCTGTTGACTCAGGGATCGAGATGTGGCTGCACGATCCGTTTCAGCCATGCGGATATGACGCCTGTCATCTCGACTGCTAGTGACACGAGGCCGTTGGGATCCAGCACGGCGTTCCGTATTACCCTCCTGAACCCACCGATTCCATATTCTGCTAATAGTCATTGGATCTCGACCAACGGGAGCAGCAATGTTGCGATACGATAAACCGCAATCGCGATAGGCTACAATCCGACCTTCATCAAAGTCGGAAACGTGATGGTACGCATTTCTCCTCCTTACACGAGGCATCACAACAACGTTTCACCAGGCAACGCCGGTCAACTGCTGTTTGTGTGTGAGAAATCGGTTGGAAACTTTCCTCGCGTCAGCACGTTGTAGGTGTCGCCACCGGCGCCAACCATGTGTGAATGCTCTGAAAAGCTAATCATTTGCATATCACAGCATCTTCTTCCTGTCGGTTAAATATAGCGTCTGTAGCACGTCATCTTCGTGGTGTAGCAATTTTGACGGCCAGTAGTGCATCTTGGGAACACAATACTACCGCTCTCTGTATATGTGCATATCGCAGTCCTACGTCTTTTGTCATCTCGATGTATTACGTTCCATGCATATATGCCCACTACTTTCGATAAAATAACCAAGTAATAATGACAGAGAAATGAAACAATATTACATGCTATATGTGACAATCACGTTACAAAATCACTGAAAATTTTGGTGGCTGCATGAGGTTCTTTTTTCCTAACTACAAGAATGAAAGCTCCCGGTAGCTGAGTGGTCAGCGCGACATAATGTCAATCCTAACGGCCCGGGTTTATTTCCCGGCTGGGTCGGAGATTTTCTCCGCTCAGGGATTTGGTGTTGTGTTGTCCTAATCATGATAATTTCATCCCCATCGACGCGCAAGTCGCCGAAGTGGCGTCAAATCGAAAGACTTGCACCCGGCGAACGGTCTACCCGACGGGAGGCCCTAGTCACACAGCATTTATGTACCTACAAGAATATGAGCCTCAGTTTACAACAATCGTGGTCGGAGATGCGGAAGTAAATTTGAAATCGATCCTAGTTACGTTCAACATGGCTCCTTCACTACAGGGAACAAGCTGCAAGTTGCCCATCAACGTGAGAAAGAGTCGTAATCGTTTCTGACGCTAAAAAAGACGGGATTTCTTTTGTAGCACAAACTGTGCTGCATGTGATTTATCACATAACTGGGCATGAAAAAAAGGAAAGGCTACACTGCACTAGTGTAACTGGACTTCCGAAGGTAATCAAGAATCTTTTTCATGACGCTTCAATCAGCGTTTAAAAGCCTGTCACACGGTTGGTAATTGCTTCTTATTTATCGCTTGCTCGCTGAATGAAAATAAGTTAAGTGGTTACAGAAGCGCCCTGGCAAACGCTTCGTTACGAAGGTCACGCACGAAGCGCCAAGGACGAACAGTCTCCGGCGCTAAACCACCTCACTGCTGCATCGGTCTCTCTTACTCGGAGAACGATTGTAGGAGATGCCGGTAGCTTATTGTACCGATATTCAGAGCATGTGAACCGAACCAAGGCAACTTTCCCAGGGAAGGCGTGTTTATCTTGGGCACAAGGTGTAGGGCAATATCACGGTCGTAAAATGCCAGACTTAACATCGAATGGCCTCGTGATCGATTCCTGTTGAAGCATATGATTTTTATGTGCCATATATCACTTCTTTGATCCCTGTCAATCCTCGCTGATGTGAAAAGTGACGATTTTCAATGGGATCCAGAATCCACATTAAACTACACTACTGTCCATTAAAATTGCTACACCACGAAGATGACGTGCTACAGACGAAAAATTTAACCGACAGGAAGAAGATGCTGTGATATGCAAATGATTAGCTTTTCAGAGCATTCACACAAGGTTGGCGCCGGTGGCGACACCTACAACGTGCTGACATGAAGAAAGTTTAGAACCAATTTCTTATACACAAACAACACTTGAGCGGCGTTGCCTGGTGAAACGTTGTTGTGATGCCTCGTGTAAGGAGGAGAAATGCGTACCAACACGTTTCCGACTTTGATAAAGGTCGGATTGCAGCCTATCGAGTTACGGTTTATCGTATCGCGACATCGCTGCTCGCGTTGGTCGAGATCCAATGACTGTAAGCAAAATATGGTATCGGTCGGTTCGGGAGGGTAATACGGAACGCCGTGCTGGATCCCAACGGCCTCGTGTCACTAGCAGTCGAGATGACAGGCATCTTATCCGCATGGCTGTAACGGATCGTGCATCCACGTCTCGATACCTGAGTCAACAGATGAGGACGTTTGCAAGACAATAACCATCTGCACGAACAGTTCGACGACGTTTGCAGCATCACGGACTATCAGCTCGGAGACCGTGGCTGGGGTTACCCTTGACGCTGCATCGCAGACAGGAGCGCCTGCGATGGTGTACTCAACGACGAACCTGGGTGCACGAATGGTAAAACGTCATTTTTTCGGACGAATCCAGGTTTTGTTTCCAGCATCATGATGGTCGCATCCGTATTTGGTGACATCGCGGTGAACGCACGTTCGAAGCATGTATTCGTCATCGCCATAATGGTGTATCACACGGCGTGATGGTATGGGGTGCCATTGGTTACACGTCTCGGTCACCTCTTGTTCGCACTGAAGGCACTTTGCACAGTGGACGTTACATTTCAGATGTGTTACGACCCGTGTCTCTACCCTTTATTCGATCCCTGACAAACCCTACATTTCAGCAGGATAATGCAAGACCGCATGTTGCAGGTCCTGTACGGGCCTTTCTGGATACAGAAAATGTTCGACTGCTGCCCTGGCCAGCACATTCTCAAGCTCTCTCACCAACTGAAAACGTTTGGTCAATGGTGGCCGAGCAACTGGCTCATCACAATACGCCAGTCACTACTCTTGACGAACTGTGGTATCGTGTTGAAGGAGAATGGGCAGCTGTACCTGCACACGCCATCCAAGCTCTGTTTGACTCAATGCCCAGGCGCATCAAGGCCGTTATTACGGCCAGAGGTGGTTGGTGTGTGTACTGATTTCTCAGGACCTATGCACCCAAACTGCGTGAAAATGTAATCACATGTCAGTTCTAGTATAATATATTTGTCCAATGAATACCCATTTATGACGTGCATTTCTTCTTGGTGTAACAATTTTAACGGCCAGTAGTATATAATTGAGAAATATTGTTACGAAAAATATCGAAATATTCTTGAACGATTTATTTCAAATTTTTACATGACACTCAAAAAGACATGCAGACAGGCATGGGCTATAGAGTCTTTAAACATTAATGTACATGTCTTCTGTTAAAACGGAATGTGACAAAAAAATGCTGTGCTGCACTATGAAAATGTATGGTTTCGTTTTCTTTCCTGCAGTCAATTGTTTCTCCCATTAGAGAGCCTTACGGGTGTAAGAGCAGATGTTTCTATTGATGGCTGAGGAAGGTGTACCCGAACAACATTATGTCAGTATTTACTTTATTCGCAGAGTGTGGTGTGCGTACTGTAAGACCTTCCGTACACACACCATCAGATTATTTGACTTGTCACTCTAACGAAGTAGGCGACTGTCAGCAATATGTCTCGTGGTCTTATCGTGCCGTGTTTATCTTCTGCCGTTAGGTCAGACAATAGAAATGTCACTTGCACTCTTAGTGTAGCAGATTGACGGTGACGAACATTAAACAGAACTTGATTAATTTTCACACACATTTATTAAAATAATAAATAGCATAGACCTTACGAAACTTTATTCTGGATACTGTTTACAATTGACAATCTGAAGTTCCTTTGAACTTGGTACGTTAATCTTATCCTCACATATCTCTGATACTTGACAAAGTGTCTATTCATTTATCTTCATGGCTAAGTACAGGAATATGATAATCTTATTAGGCGCAGGCTGAAACTTGACTATAGACTGGTACAGACTAATGCAGACTGGTACAGACAAATGCAGACAAATGCAGACTGACTCTCGGAGGTCTGTACACTCGTTATAATACCTCGAGCGTTCAGGTATCACTGCGCGAGTGTGATCCGCGAGGAGATAAGGTTCTACGTTAGCAGCAATCTCATTGGCTGCGTTACATATTAATACGTGGATCAGCGGAAGCAGAATTTGGTCCGTCTCTATGGCAGCGCCATCTCGTAGTGCGGAGATGGACGAGCGCTGCGCCTGCGCTGTTGTGCTTAGCGGGGCGCGCTCTAGTGAGAAAGTTGTGTATGCGGTGACTACGCAGAACTATGTACGCAACACAGAGTAATAATTATAGCTATTAGGAATTGTACATATTTAGGTAAATTAAATCCTCCGAGTATGTGTGACAAGAGCAGGCCACAAATGCTTATGTTCTCCTGGGCAGCAGGGCATGTGATGAAGTGTGGAAGTGCAGATGTCTGGACTGACAAGTGTAGTCCACTTAATGGTGATGCAGTTACAGCATACTCTTCGACGCAGAGGAAAAACAACCAAGACAAGGGTGCGTGTACGTGTTAAGGTACCACATATATAAATACCTGCACTTACACTCGTTACACACTGTATATTTTTTCTCCTCATAAAAAATTGTATACTACGCTATGATGTGCTGTTTTTATTTCTTCCTCGCAATCGATTTTAACAGAAAATTAGAAATTTGTATTTATGGTTTTTCTGCTTATGACTAGGATAGTACAGCGGAATTCGAATCGTCCTAACCATTCAGAGACTGACACTGAAATACTGTCATTGAAGCTGCTATCCTCAGAGATAGACACTGGCGAGCAGATTGATGCCGTATTCCTGGACTTCAGGAAGGCATTTGATACGGTTCCGCACTTACGTTTAGTGAAAAAATACGAGCTTACGGAATATCGGACCAGGTTTGTGATTGGATTCAGGATTTCCTAGAAGAAAGAACACAACATGTCATTCTTAACGGTTCAAAATCTGCAGATGTAGAGGTAATTTCGGGAGTACCGCAGGGAAGCGTGATAGGACCTTTATTGTTTACAATATACATAAATGACTTAGTTGACAACATCGGTAGCTCCGTGAGGCTATTTGCAGATGACACGGTTGTCTACAAGAAAGTAGCAACATCAGAAGACTCGTACGTACTCCAGGAGGACCTGCAGAGGATTAATGCATGGTGCGACAGCTGGCAGCTTTCCCTAAACGTAGATAAATGTAATATAATGCGCATACATAGGGGCAGAAATCCATTCCAGTACGATTATGTCATAGGCGGTAAATCATTGGAAGCGGTAACGACCGTAAAATACTTAGGAGTTACTATCCGGAGCGATCTGAAGTGGAATGATCACATAAAACAAATAGTGGGAAAAGCAGGCGCCAGGTTGAGATTCATAGGAAGAATTCTAAGAAAATGTGACTCATCGACGAAAGAAGTAGCTTACAAAACGCTTGTTCGTCCGATTCTTGAGTATTGCTCATCAGTATGGGACCCTTACCAGGTTGGATTAATAGAAGAGATAGACATGATCCAGCGAAAAGCAGCGCGATTCGTCATGGGGACATTTAGTCAGCGCGAGAGCGTTACGGAGATGCTGAACAAGCTCCAGTGGCGGACACTTCAAGAAAGGCGTTACGCAATACGGAGAGGTTTATTATCGAAATTACGAGAGAGCACATTCCGGGAAGAGATGGGCAACATATTACTACCGCCCACATATATCTCGCGTAATGATCACAACGAAAAGATCCGAGAAATTAGAGCAAATACGGAGACTTACAAGCAGTCGTTCTTCCCACGCACAATTCGTGAATGGAACAGGGAAGGGGGGATCAGATAGTGGTACAATAAGTACCCTCCGCCACACACCGTAAGGTGGCTCACGGAGTATAGATGTAGATGTAGATGTAGATCCAGCTGGAGTGGTCTCTCTCATACGTCATATTCGAATGACCCTGTACCAGTTTACACACTCATTTGAAGCGACATGAGTTTTCAACAAGGTTTTGTTTGCAGTACCAACAAACAAGGCTGAAGGTAATGAGACAGGAGGCAAGAGGAGATGAACAGCGAGGGGAGGAGGAAATAGAGGAGGAGATAGACAGAGAGGGGGAGGGGGGAAGAGGTTATGGACAGAGACTGAGGGAGAAAGTGGTCAGCACGTGTATCCAATCCCCACACGTATTTAGCAACTGCGAACCATTGATGGGTTCGCTAGTAATTTGTGAACATTTCACTTTCTCGTGGACAAGAGGATCGACACGTGAGACGGGAGTGGTTGATGGTGCAGACCACTTCCGTAATTAGCCACTCGGATTCTCTTCTGCATCGAGAGCAGTTGACGAAGATGTGATTAATCTCCTGGAGATCTCCACAGTGGCAATATTGCTATGTTACGAGGAGGAAATGAGACACTTAAAGTAGTAAAGGAGTTCTGCTGTTTGGGGTGCAAAATAACTGATGATGGTCGAAGTAGAGAGGATATAAAATGTAGACTGGCAATGGCAAGGAAAGCGTTTCTGAAGAAGAGAAGTTTATTAAGATCGAGTATAGATTTAAGTGTCAGGAATTCTTTTCTGAAAGTATTTGTATGGAGTGTAGCCATGTATGGAAGTGAAACGTGGACGATAAATAATTTAAACAAGAAGAGAATATAAGCTTTCGAAATGTGGTGCAACAAAAGAATGCTGAAGATTAGATGGGTAGATCACATAACTAATGATGAGGTATTGAACAGAATTGGGAAGAAGAGGAGTTTGTTGCATAACTTGACTAGAAGAAGGGATCGGTTGGTAGGACATGTTCTGAGGCATCCAAGGAATCACCAATTTAGTATTGGAGGGCAGCGTGGAGGGTAAAAATCGTAGAGGGAGACCAAGAGATGAATACACTAAGCAGATTCAGAGGGATGTAGGTTGCAGTAGGTACTGGGAGGTGAAGAGGCTTGCACAGGATAGAGTAGCATGGAGAGCTGCATCAGACCAGTCTCAGGACTGAAGACCACAACATCAACAACGAGGTGGAGCGTAGAAATACAAGGGTTGGAACTTTAATAGTGGCAACTATTTATTTACAGCTCGTACAAAATAGATACGTGTTTCGAAGTTTGCTGTTTATTTTTGGAACACAACCTATGACCAACTTAGAGACAGAGGTGATGACATTTTCTGCAGGACCTGACAATCATTTTGCAGGACAGTGCTCAAGCACGTACAGTGCAAGCTGTTACTGATTTGTTTGACTGATGGGTCTGCTAAGTGCTATACCACCTACTGCACTCCCCTGACTTAAGCCCTCGTGAGTTCAACTCGATTTCTAAATTGAAGGAAACACTTCACGGCATTCGCTTCAGAACTGCTACAAATTCGTCGGGCAATAGACCGCGCTGCTCGAGCTGTCAACGCAATTGTCACTGCTAAGAGTATCCTACGACTTCCACGTCGCTGGCAACGGGTTATCCACAATGCTGGTGACTACTTTCAAGGTCAGTAAAACTTTGAAACACGTATCTATTTTACCGAGCGAGGTGGCGCAGTGGCTCGCAAACTGGACTTGCATTCGGGAGGACGGCGGTTCAATCCCACGTCTGGCCATCCTGATTTAGGTTTTCAGTGATTTTCCGAAATCGCTCCAAGCAAATGCCGGCATGGTTCCTTTGACAGGGCACGGCCGACTTCCTTCCCTAATCCGATGAGACCGATGACCTCGCTGTCTGGTCTCCTTCCCCAAACAACCCAACCAACGTATCTATTTTGTACGAGCTGTAAATAAATGCCCGCATCTCGTGGTCGTGCGGTAGCGTTCTAGCTTCCCACGCCCGGGTTCCCGGGTTCGATTCCCGGCGGGGTCAGGGATTTTCTCTGCCTCGTGATGGCTGGGTGTTGTGTGCTGTCCTTAGGTTAGTTAGGTTTAAGTAGTTCTAAGTTCTTGGGGACTGATGACCATAGATGTTAAGTCCCATAGTGCTCAGAGCCATTTGAACCATTTTTTTGTAAATAAATAGTTCCCACTATTAAATTTCCAACCCTCGTAGCTGTGGTTGACTTTCAAAAGCGGTAATGACCCTCACAAGCTGTCTCGTGGTCCCTGTGGCGGGTAAGCTGCAGTTCAGAAGCCTCTTCTCAGCATACCATTGGGCCTCCGGTAAATGCGGATGGATTCGTCGGTATCACGTGCCCTTGTGCAGATGAAAGTTTGAAGGATCGGAAGCGCCTACGGACGAACCTACATCAGCTGTTGTTCGGGCGTCGTTCTACAAAGTACTCGGCGGATTTCGCAAGGAGTTGCTGTCAGCAGTACTTCAGAGAACGGAATCTTGATGCCTGCGCTCGCCTTCCGCTAAATATGATGGTTAGTTTCCGTGATAAATTGCTGAAACGGATAACAACAACCTTACAGCTTACTGGACAACGCGTTTTGGGATATCCTGTACACATAGGCATCCGCAGCAGCAGATTTGGGGGAGGGGGATTGGAGGGGAACCGCCCCCCTCCCCACCCTCCTCACCAATGGGATCTGAAGTCCACAGTTTTTTTGAATACACAATTCCAATACACGTCTAGGTATTATTAATTTTTCGCGATTCCGCTACATCTACATCCATACTCTGCAATGGATACTTCCCGATGTACCATTGTTTTCCTGTTCCATTCACATATGGAGCGTGGGAAGAGTGATTTGTGTGAATGCCTCTCCTCGTGTAATAATTATTCTACTCTTATCCTATCGATCCCTATGTGAGCGGTAGGCAGGGGTTTGTAGTATATTCCTAGAATTATCAGTTAAAGCCGGTTCTATAAACTTTGGTTGGTAGAGTTTCTCGGGATAGTTTACGTCTATCTTCAAGAGTCGTCCAGTTCAGTTCCTTCAGTATTTCTATGACGCTCGCCCCGGATTAAATAAACCTGTCATCATTCGTGCTGCCCTTCTCTGTATACGTTCAATGAGCCTTGTTAGTCCCGTCTGGTACGGGTCCCACACACTTGAGCAATATTCTAGGACGTTTATATTCTGACATAATTGTCGTAAAGAGTGTGTCAAAATATCATTTACATGTTTATTTGACATTACTATAGTGAAGTCATAGTCAGAGAACATAATCATTTTTATTTAAAAAGAAAGGGTTGCGTAACTGGTTTTAACGAACTACGTCGTCATTTTCAAATCTAAAACATAAGTTGGAGAATAAATAATGGGAACTACGACCGTACATCTGACAAAAATTACGAGAATAATGAGATCAGGCAACTGAGGCAAAGGTGGCACAAAACCAAGTCACTACCAGTTACGCCCACGCTTGCCCAAACGTACATTCTACATTTGGACATGGAATGTACGCAGCAGTTTTAGGGCGCTCTTGGCTAGGATACATTGCGACGTGACGAGAAACTCAGCCTCTTGACCCAAACGGTTTCTGTCTGCTCACACTCAGCCAAATCTCAGCGTGCTGACAACTAATGTCTGTCCATGGCAGCAGTCGGTATTGTGACGCATCGATGCCGGGTTAAGAACAAGGTGAATGAGGGGAAAACGGGTCCAGCAATCCGCCAGCTTGTTTTCGGACACGAAACCAGACTTGAAACGGAGACTGCATCTGCAGCAGCTAACCTGCTAACCTACCACACAGGTTCTGCAACTGAAACAAAATCCAGTACACTGTCCACTTGCTTTCGAATCTACGAGGTTCTCGAAGCCGGCGTGAAATGGAAACTGGATGTACAACACCCTCGCTACTCGCTGAACTCACTTAACCTGTTAAAGCAATGGTCACCACGTCCATTTATTTTACGAATGTCAACAGACCTGTTTCTTGTTACTGCTATTTTTCCTTTTGTATTCTTTTCTACATTTCCTCGTTTCCTCTTACTGTTTTGTATTACTATGAGACTCCTTTCTTGAGAATGAGATTTCAAGAATGGCTACGTTAAGAAATAATAACAAAAGTGTGTTTGAATTCCACACAAAACGATTCAAAACGTTTTATGTAATAACAAGACGGTCCACATTATTTACCTTCGTGATTGTCCATTAATAAAGATGAATAAATAAATCTACTTCGTAAACTATACGAAATCTGTTCAATGAGTTTAGCCCTAATACAAAGCACTGTTATATCTACGTCTTCATCCACCGAAGAGCCAAAGAAACTGGTTCACCTGCCTAATATCGTGTAGGGCCCCCGCGAGCACAAGACGCCGGCCGGTGTGACCGAGCTGTTCTAGGCGCTTCAGTCAGGAACCGCGCGACCGCTACGGTCACAGGTTCGAATGCTACCTCGGGCATGGATGTGTGTGATGTCCTTAGGTTAGTTAGGTTTAAGTAGTTCTAAGTTCTAGGGGACTGATGACCTCAGATGTTAAGTCCCATAGTGCTCAGAGCCATTTGAACCATTTTTTTTTTTTTTGCTCACAGACATTTGAACCATTTGAACCGCGAGCACGCTGAACTGCCTCGACGCGGCGTGGCATGGACTCGACTAATGTCTGAAATGGCGCTGGAGGGAACTGACACCACGAATCCTGCACAGCTGTCCATAAACCCATAAGAGTACGAGGGAGTGGAGATCTCTTCCGAATAGCCCTTCCAAGGCATCCCAGATACGCTCAAAAATGTTCATTTCTGGGGAGTTTTGTCGCCAGCAAAAGTGTTTAAACCCAGAAGAACGTTCCTGGGGCCACTCTGTAGCAATTCTGCACGTGTGGGGTGTCGCATTGTCCTGCTGGATTGACCCGGGTGCAAGTCCCTCGGAACGCACAATGGACACGAATGGATGCAGGTGATCAGACAGGATGCTTACGTACGTGTCACCTGTCAGAGTCGTATCTAGACGTACCTTGGGTCCCATATCATTCCAACTGCACACGTCCCACACCACTACAGAGTCTCCATCAGCTTGAACAGTCCCCTGCTGACAAGCTGTGTTCATCAGTTCATGAGGTTATCTCCATACCAGAACACGTCCAGCCGCTCGATACAATTTGAAACTAGACTCGTCCGACCAGCCAACATGTTCCCAGTCATCAACAGTGCAATGTCGGTGTTGACGGGCCCAGGCGAGGAGTAAAGCTTTGTGTCGTGCAGTCATGATGGGGTACAGGAGTGGGCCTTCGGCTCTGAAAGCCCATATCGATGATGTTTCGTTGAATGGTTCGCACGCTGGCACTTGTTGACGGCGTAGCATTGAAATCTGCAGCAATTTTCGGAAGGGTTGCACTTCTGTCACGTTGAACTATTCTCTTCAGTCGTCGTTGGTCCCGTTCTTGCAAGATATTTTTCCGACCGCAGCGATGTCGCAGATTTAATGCTTTACCGGATTCCCCATATTCCCAGTATACTCGTGAAATCGGCGTACGGGAAAATCGCCACTTCATCGCTAGCTCGGAAATGCTGTGTCCCGTCACTCTTGCGCCGACTGTAACACCACGTTCAGACTCACTTAAATCTTGATAAGCTGCCAGTGTAGCAGCAGTAGGCGATATAACAACTGTGTCAGACACTTGTCTCATTTCTTACGTTACTGAATACTTTCTGTAAAATCGTTTCTGAAGAACTTGTGGTCCAAACGTAGATTCTCAGAAATTTCTTCCTCAAATTAAGGCCCATCATTTATATTAGTAGACTTCTCTTGGCCAGGAATTCCCTTTTTGCCAGTGCTAGTCTGCTTTTGATGTCCTCCTTGCTCCGTCCGTCATTGGTTATTTTATTGCCTAGATGGCAGAATTCCTTAACTTCATCTAGTTCGGGACCATCAATCCTGATGTTAAGTTTCTCGCTGTTCTCATTTCTACTACTTCTCATTACTTTCATCTTTCTTCGATTTACTCTCAATCCATATTTTGTAGTCATCAGACTGCTCATTCTGTTCAGCAGATTCTATAATTCTTTCTCACTTTCAGTGAGAACAGCAATGTCATCATCGAATCTTAACATTGATATCCTTGGACATTGCATTTTTATTCCATTCTTGAAATTTTCTTTTATTTCCTTCATTGATTCTTCGGTGTACAGATTGAACAGTAGGTGGGGGGGGGGGGGGGGGGGGGAAGGACTACATTCATGTCATACACCTATCTTAATCCCAGTACTTCGTACTTGGTCGTCCACTCTTATTACTCCCATCTAACCTATCTTTCCCTATAGTTTACCCCCACTTTTCTCAGAATTTCGAACATCTTGCACCGTTTTACAATGTCGAACCCTTTCTCCAGATCGAGGTATGAATGTGTCTTGATTCTTCTTTAGCCTTGCTTCCAATATCAACCGCAAAGTCATAAATGTCTCTCTGGTCCCCTTTGGCTTCGTTATCTACCTAATCTTCGATTTTCTCTTCCATTCTTCTATATATTATTCTTGTCAGCAACATGGACATATGAGTTTTTAAGCTGATAATTGTCGCACTTGTCGGCTCTTGCACTCTTCGGAATGATGTGGGTGATATTTATCCGAATGTCAGATGGTATTCAGCCAGACTCAAACATTCTACACATCAACGTGAACAGTCGTTTTGTTGCCACTTCCCCCAATGATTTTAGAAATTTTGATGGAATGTTATCTATCTGTTAAGCCTTATAGTTTTCCAGACAGCTTTCAAATTCCGATTCTAATCCCGTATCTTCTATCTCTTTTGTATCGACTCCTGTTTCTTCTTCTACCACGTCGTCAGACAATTTTTCTCCCTCATAGTGGCCTTCAATGTATTCTTTCCACCTATCCGCTCTGTCCTTTGCATCTGACGTTGGTATTCCCATTCCTGTCTTAATGCTACCGCCCTTGCTTTTAGTTTCAACGAAGGTTGTTTTGAGTTTTCTACGTGCTGAGTCAGTCGTCCCGAAAATCATTTCTTTTTCCATTCTTTCACATTTTTCATTCAACCATTTCGCCTTAGGTTTCCTACTCTTCCTATTTATTTCATTCCTAGTGACTTGTATTTCTGTATTCCTAAACTACCTTGAACCTTTTTGTACTTCATTCTTTCGTAGGTCAACTGAAATATATCCTCTGTTACCCATGGTTTCTTTGTAGTTACCTTCTTGGGCTCCTTATCAAAACTTTACCTGCTACGTCCCCTATACAGCCCCCAGAAGCCCGCAATAGGAATTATAAAACGCTGCGTATAGTTCCTATTTGAAGTAAGTCCTTCTGCTGAAGTACGAAGTGGTCATACTTGTGATTAGAAAGGGCGGCTTACCGCATAGTTGCTGTGCTTCGGACCGCACCTGACATTCACGTCTGCTAACCCGACATTTAGCTGCTGACTGCACGTATCTAGATCAGGCTGCAGTGAAGGGAAGTGGGGAGTGGGGAGTGTCTTGGAAGTTCTCGACGCACCGTGAACGCAAGAATATTAAACGTATAATCGCGCTGAGAGCTGCAATTTTCCTCCGCCCTGGACAAAGGCGATCGGTTACATTAAGCAGAAGATTACCGGGAAGGCTTTCGTCCTTGTTACGATCCGTGACCAGCTGCAACCACAACGCAACAGATCACACTGCGACATAAAACCTGTTACTTTTATAGAAAAATAGATAAACGCAGCAGGTAACTGGCTCGCAGTATTCGAGACACAGCTTGCTGTATACGGAGGAAAACAATAAAAAAAAATACAAAGCAGTAGTACATTGTGACTTATTAACTATGGTTCGATGGTGATGAACAGCAGCAGTGTTTTTCTGAAGTGGATAGGGACTCCTACACAGAAAAGCTTTACGGTAGGGGAAACTGTTACCACAGAAATAACTTCACACGTCGCAGAGGTGGCACTCAATCCAAGAGTGTATTTAAAAACCTTCCTATCACCATTTACTAACTAAAAAAAAAAACTATCACATCATCACATCTACACTACTGGCCATTAAAATTGTTACACCAAGAAGAAATGCAGATGATAAACGGTTATTTATTGGACAAATACAGTAGAGTCGAGATGTGATTACATTTTCACGCAATTTGGGTGCATAGATCCTCAGAAATCAGTACCCAGAACAACCACCTCTGGCCGTAATAACGGCCTTGATACGCCTGGGCATTGAGTCAAACAGAGTTTGGATAGCGTCTATAGGTACAACTGCCCACGCAGCTTCAACACGATACCACAGTTCATCAAGAGTAGTGACTGGCATATTGTGACGAGCCAGTTGCTCGGCCACCATTGACCAGACGTTTTCAATTGGTGAGAGATCTGGAGAATGTGCTGGCCAGAACAGCAGTCGAACATTTTCTGTATCCAGAAAGGCCCGTACAGGACCTGCAACATGCGGTCGTGCATTATGGTGCTGAAATGTACGGTTTCGCAGGGATCGAATGAAGGGTAGAGCCACGGGTCGTAACACATCTGAAATGCGACGTCCACTATTAAAAGTGTCGTCAATGCGAACAAGAGGTGACCGAGACGTGTAACCAATGGCACCCCATACCATCGCGCCGGGTGATACGCCAGTATGTCGATGATGAATACACGCTTCCCATGTGCGTTCACAGCGATGTAGCCAAATACTGATGCGACCATCATGATGCTGTAAACATAACCTGGATTCATCCGGAAAAATGACGTTTTGCCATTCGTGCACCCAGGTTCGTCGTTGAGTACACCATCCCAGGCGCTCCTATCTGTGTCGCAACGTCAAGGATAACCGCAGCCATGGTCTCCGAGCTGATAGTCCACGCTGCTGCAAACGTCGCCTAACTGTTGGTGCAGATGGTTGTTGTCTTGCAAACGTCCCCATCTGTTGACTCAGGGATCGAGACGTGGCTCCACGATCCGTTACAGACATGCGGGTAAGATGCCTGTAACATCGACTGCTAGTGATACGAGGCCGTTGGGATCCAGCACGGCGTTCCGTATTACCCTCCTGAACCCACCGATTCCATATTGTGCTAACAGTCACTGGATCTCGACCAAAGCGAGCAGCAATGTCGCGATACGATAAACCGCAATCGCGATAGTCTAAAATGCGACTTTTATCAAAGTCGGAAACGTGATGGTACGCATTTCTCCTCCTTACACGAGGCATTACAACAACGCTTCACCAGGCAACGCCGGGCGACTGCTATTTGTGTATGAGAAATCTAATGGAAACTTTTCTCATGTCAGCACGTTGTAGGTGTCGCCATCTACGCCAACCTTGAGTGAATGCTCTGAAAAGTTAATCATTTACATATCACAGC
Organism: Schistocerca americana; assembly: GCF_021461395.2. Lineage (NCBI taxonomy): Eukaryota > Metazoa > Arthropoda > Insecta > Orthoptera > Acrididae > Schistocerca > Schistocerca americana. The sequence continues at coordinate 60,509,594 of NC_060128.1, forward strand.
ATGTTCTTCCTGTCTGTTAAATTTCGAGTGTGTAGCACGTCGTCCTCGTGGTGTAGCAATTTTAATGACCAGTAGTGTATTACATTCTCATATATCTCTTCTGTCATGCTAACAAGATTTTGTTTACAAAATAATGCAAATCCCGTCTACAAGTATGATGGAAATGTGTGTTTATTTCCAAAGTGACGACATTGAGTCCCTCCTATATTTCGTATCGGACGTACGTCCACCTGGCTAACAGGTGCTGCTTCAGGGCATGTGAAATAAGTCACGCTAATGGACTTCAAAATCACTAAGATACTTATTATGGAGTGAAATGAAGTTCAATGTGGACAGGTGTATTTAATTCTTGTAGATATGTGCAAGGATAGTCTCTAGAAAAGATGGATAAAGTGGTGAATGTGCGAGAATTATCTTTGGGGAACAAGATAAAACCAGAAGAAATAAGTTATGTGCAAAATTTGCCCTCCAAAAGACGCGTAGGACCGGCTCACCTCGCTATGCCTTTCTGTAACAATGTGTTCGGTTTTGAAAATGCTAATGAAAGCATGAAATCAGATTAGTGTTCCTATGATTTATCACAGTTGTACTAAAATAGGTTACTCTGTACATAAAACGTCCGCAAATCCTACCGAAGCCGCGCGGAATGGCCGCGCAGTTTGAGGCGCCACGTCACGGATTGTGCGGCCCCCGCCGGAGGTTCGTCTTCCCTCGTGTGTGTGTGTGTGTGTGCTGTTCTTAGCATAAGTTAGTTTAAGTAGTGTGTAAGTCTAGGATCCGATGACCTCTTCAGTTTGGTCCCTTAGGAATTTACACACATTTGAACTTTTTTTTTTAATACAGAAGTAGTTAAAGGCGTATTCCTGTGATGTTTATTAGTGAATAGTTGGTTGAACCAAATGGGAGATTTTGGTGCATTTAAAATTAACACTCCTCTCTTTCAATCACTTACACTTTAAATAATAAACATTATTATAACAATTACGAAATACAATAGTTTTCATCTCATTATAACGACAAAAAATATTAAAGATTATTGTGATATGATCAAAATATTGTATTTCCTGATTATTGTAAGTACTGTTTATTATTTAGAAAAAAATGGTTCAAATGGCTCTGAGCACTATGGGACTCAACATCTTAGGTCATAAGTCCCCTAGAACTGAGAACTACTTAAACCTAACTAACCTAAGGACATCACACACCCCCATGCCCGAGGCAGGATTCGAACCTGCGACCGTAGTGGTCCCGCGGTTCCGGACTGCAGCGCAAGAACCTCACGGCCACCGCGGCCGGCTATTATTTAGAGTGGACGTGATTGAAACAGAGGACTATTAACTACTCGAGACACGAAACCAGTTCCTCCACTTCCAAACATTAAAGATTTTAGTAACACAGTTTCCATCATTCGCAGTGTGATGAACCTTTTGCATTTATTAATTTTATGTTTTCGTTTTCATTGTCGGCTAAGACAAAAGATGAAGCGGTAGCCCAGCGTAGAGCCTGCGCCTACCGTCATGTGTTTTTGATTTTCAGATGTTAAAAAACATAAGATGTTTTTCCTGTTCCTCAGTAAGAGGAAGGACTTGCTCTCTGTTAGTGAATGAGAATAGACGCACGTTATCTTAGCGTGTAGTTGTAGACCGGCATTTTGGGCTATTTGAATAAGGGAGTGTGATAAACCTTTTGCTTTTCCTTTATGTTTTCGTCTTCTTTAAAGGCAAAGAGAGAAGACGAAGCGGTAGCCCATCATAGAGCCTATGCCTACCGGCATGTAATTGTAGACTGCTGGTGAATCCTGTGGATGCCTTGGGCAGATGGAGGGAATATTTTGAAGAGTTGCTCGATGTAGGTGAAAATACGATCAGTAATGTTTCAGATTTCGAGGTAGAACGGGATAGGAATGGTGATGGAAATAGGATCACGTTTGAGGAAGTGGAGAAAATGGTCAGTAGATTGCAGTGCAATAAAGCAGCTGGGGTGGATGAAATTAAGTCGGAACTCATCAAATACAGTGGAATGTCAGGTCTTAAATGGCTACACAGGATAATTGAAATGGCCTGGGAGTCGGGACAGGTTCCATCAGACTGGACAAAAGCAGTAATCACACCAATCTTTAAACATGGAAACAGAAAAGATTGTAACAACTACAGAGGTATCTCTTTAATCAGCGTTGTGGGTAAAATCTTCTCAGGTACCGTTGAAAGGAAAGTGCGAGTATTAGTTGAGGAGCAATTGGATGAAAAATCAGTGTGGGTTTAGGCCTCTTAGAGGTTGTCAGGACCAGATCTTTAGCTTACGGCAAGCAACGGAGAAGTGTTTCGCGTGGAACAGGGAATTGTATCTATGCTTTATAGATCTAGAAAAGGCATATGACCGGGTTCCTAGGAGGAAGTTATTGTCTGTTCTACGAAATTATGGAATAGGAGGCAAACTTTTGCAAGCAATTAAAGGTCTTTACATGGATAGTCAGGCAGCAGTTAGAGTTGACGGTAAACTGAGTTCATGGTTCAGAGTAGTTTCAGGGGCAAGACAAGGCTGCAACCAATCTCCACTGTTGTTCATATTATTTATGGATCATATGTTGATAACAATAGACTGGCTGGGTGAGATTAAGATATGTGAACACAAAATAAGCAGTCTTGCATATGCAGATGACTTAGTTGTAATGGCAGATTCGATTGAAAGTTTGCAGAGTAATATTTCAGAGCTAGATCAGAAATGTAAGGACTATGGTATGAAGATTAGCATCTCCAAAACGAAAGTAATGTCAGTGGGAAAGAAATATAAACGGATTGAGTGCCAAATAGGAGGAACAAAATTAGAACAGGTGGACGGTTTCAAGTACTTAGGATGCATATTCTCACAGGATGGCAACATAGTGAAAGAACTGCAAGCGAGGTGTAGCAAAGCTAATGCAGTGAGCGCTCAGCTACGATCTACTCTCTTCTGCAAGAAGGAAGTCAGTACCAAGACTAAGTTATCTGTGCACCGTTCAATCTTTCGACCAACTTTGTTGTATGGGAGCGAAAGCTGGCTGGATTCAGGTTGCCTTATCAATAAGGTTGAGGTTACGGATATGAAAGTAGCTAGGATGATTGCAGGTACTAGTAGATGGGAACAATGGCAGGAGGGTGTCCACAATGAGGAAATCAAAGAAAAACTGGGAATGAACTCTATAGATGTAGCAGTCAGGGCGAACAGGCTTAGATGGTGGGGTCATGTTGCACGCATGGGAGAAGCAAGGTTATCCAAGAGACTCATGGGTTCAGCAGTAGAGGGTAGGAGGAGTCGGGGCAGACCAAGGAGAAGGTACCTGGATTCGGTTAAAATGATTTTGAAGTAATAGGTTTAACATCAGAAGAGGCACCAATGTTAGCACTGAATAGGGGATCATGGAGGAATTTTATAAGGGGGGCTATGCTCCAGACTGAACGCTGAAAGGCATAATCAGTCTTAAATGATGATGATGATGATGATGATGATGATGAATTGTAGACCACCATTTTGGGGTCGCTATGAGTAAGTGAGGAGTATGTATTTCATATGTGCACCGTTTAGAAAAATACAGTATTGTTTTATTAACAAAAAGGTCGTGTGAGTTGTTATTTCAAATAGTACAATAATTACAAGAACTGAAGCCCACCTGTGTTCTTTGGAAAATTACGAAGATCCGATAAGCTTAACGGGAACACGATCAAGACTTCAAAGGTGAACACGGCGACCAAACGTAGTATTATAAAGAATGGTAAATACAAATCTACAGCGGAGAAAGAAACTACTTCGCCCTGCAAAATAGTATGAACTAATACGAACTTATTTCCAGGCATAGCTCAGCTTACTGTGCTTGTCACTCATGCCGAAAAATTAATCTCATTAATTCAATACATTTTAAAAAGCCACGCATTTCAACATTTTATTATCATCTATTCCATTATTTTATTATATTATAGGAGGAGTATGTATTTTCTATGTGCATCGAAAATATAGTATTATACTGACAGATTGTATGAGTTGTTATTTCAAGTAGTAATGTAGTAAGTACTGAAGCCCACCTGTGTACTTCGAAAAATTTACGAAGATCCGATTAACGCAACATGGACACGGTCAAGATTTTGTAGGTGTATACAGCGATAATATAATAAATTTGTAAGCATAAGTATACCACGAGAGAAAGACTATTTAATTTATGTGAAACTAAAATAAAAGGATTCTTTACCCGTTTACATGCATAACCCAGCTTATTGTTCTTGTCCGAGTGCCGAAAAAATAATCGCATTAATTCAATATATCTAAAAATCCACTAACATTATTTTTTATTATATATATATTTTTATTATATCATCACAGGTAGATTATAAAATCGAGTGCTTAATTTCACACATGCTTATTAAATATTTAGGGCCTAATTAAAAATAAAACTGTTTTCTGAAGTTCTTTATTTTATAGATGTAAGCCACTTCGGAAATACACTCTTCAATTCTGAGTTTCTCGGCACGACATCTTGCAGTGAAACAAAAGTTCCATCAGTCGTATTTGCTTGTCACTGGAGAAGAGACTAAAACTAAAACTCAACTCCTCCCGAACAGGCCGTGATAGCCCAACGGTACCGACCGGCCGCCGTGTCATCCTCAGTCCACAGGCGTCACTGGATGCGGATACGGAGGGGCACGTGGTCAGCACACCGCTCTCCCGGCCGTGTGTCAGCTGACGAGACCGGAGCCGCTACTTCTCAGTCAAGTAGCTCCTCAGTTTGGCTCACAAGGGCTGAGTGCACCCCGCTTGCCAACAGCGCTCGGCAGACCGGAATGGTCACCCGTCCAAGTGCCAGCCCAGCCCGACAGCGCTTAACTTCGGCGATCTGACGGGAACCACTGCGGCAAGGCGTTGGCAGGGTAGAAGAGACAGTGCTGCCCAATTTCTGATCACCACATTTTGTTCTAATCTACAGTATCCGATCAAAATTTTCCTGACACCTGCATGTAATGCTCAATTGACCACTAGATTTGTACTGGCCGAACCGCCAGTGCAAAAGAAGGCGAGTAGTATTGTGTAGTCAGCAGGGAAGCAGGAACAACAAGAAAGAGTCAGTCATGAGAGATTCGTGACCTCCAACGTGGATGTCACCTGAGTAAGAAATCCATTAAGGACGTTTCAAACCTTCTAACGCTGACCAGGTCGACCGTTGGAGGTGCACTTGTGAAATGGAAACTCGAAGAAACAACAGCTGGTAAACTAAGATCGGGAAAACTTGACGTTCTATTGTCCGGGGACCGTCGAGCATTGGGGACGGTGGCTGGAAAAAATATCGCGTGAAATCAGTGGAAGGATTCATTCCTGTGTTGCAAAATGCTACCAAAAGTCCAACTAACAAAAGCACTGAGTACAGGGAGTAAAAATAAATGGGGTTTACAATGGCCGAGCAAATCCTCACAAGCGACGCTTAAGGATGGTGTAACAAGTGATTTGGAGTGATGAATCACGCTATACCCTACAGCAATCCAATAGCAGGGTTTGGATTTGGCTAGTGCCCGGAAAACGTCACCTGACATTACGAGAAGCGCGACGGGGAAATACGGATAAGGTGGCGCTGCGGTATGCGGGTGTTCATCGGGGTTAGAGTGTGATACCTTTATCGCACTCAAGAGAACTTATAAAGGCACATTTGCATGCCGTTTCCTCGGAAAAGCGAAATATTAATTAAATAATTAATCTCTGACAAATAAATAAAGCCTACGGCACAGAACTGCAGCGCTATGCCGCTGATAAAACAAAATACAATTACGACACTCTTATGTTTCACTAAGAAGAGGTAGGTCTTATACAATAGCTAGTGCGGGAAGCACGTATATTTTATTAACTGGGGCACACCGCCATATTTGATGTTATAGAAGAACACTGCGAATTGCAATCTCACTAGGCACCCGACTCTGTAAAGATTTTATATTTATGAAAGTAAGTTGAATTATTTAACTGTAGGCTTATTCGTTGACTATATCTGATTTAACTAGCTGTGTAAACTTTTTTATGTTTAGTAGACAGTCACCTCTGTACGACGCATTGACATGGCTGGCAAATTATTCTAATATTGAGATTTAGATTTTGAGTCCGCACCTACCGCAGCAGTCTTTGGAAACGATTTAAATACGAAGTCCGATTATTTGAGTCTTATTTCACGGTCAGCTACGAATAACATTGCATTTACGAAAAAGCCATTGTCAAGCGTCTGATACCAAATAATTAAACGTCCACGTTCCAGATAAGCAAATATTAATTACAGCCAGTCACTGTCATACATACACAATAATTATATTTTATTTTTTTATTTATTTATTTTATAAACTCTGAATGACGAACGCTGTAAATTTCGTACGATAGAGGAACAGTTCGGGGCCGACGACCGATCAACATGGCAATGCGACCCGTCATAAAGCAGCTTCGAAAATGTTAATAAGCCAGCGTTGCACATTCGTGCCGATTCTGCGCATCTTACTAACGAACACACGAATTTAAGACTGAAATCAAGAAATTCACCAGTGAGAAAAGGAACACAACTTCAGAACTTTACTACGGGCAGGCACTTGCGATCACAGCGGAGACAATAAGTCAGAAGCTGTAACCTCACAGAAGATCCGACAGTCAAAGTCGGCGGTTTCCACCAGAGTAGAATGGTATAGCGCCAACTTCAGCGCCGGCCGGAGTGGCCGAGCGGTTCTAGGCACTTCAGTCTGGAACCGCGCGACCGCTACGTCGCAGGTTCGAATCCTGCCTCGGGCATGGATGTGCGTGATGTACGTAGGTTAGTTAGGTTTAAGTAGTTCTAAGTTCTAGGGGACTGATGACCTCAGATTTTAAGTCCCATAGTGCTCATAGCCATTTGAACCATTTTTTGAACCAACTCCAGCAGAATTCGCACTGGGCAATGGAATGCAGTAAATCAGTGTTTCAGTGGGGAATGGCGGGAACTCTTTCATCTTGGAAGTGTGAAGCCTTAGAAAACAGCCTTCGAATGCCCAAATACCCGCACGGACTGCGTGTATGTGTTGAGGTAGCATAATTCACTGCTCGCAAATACTCAGATTATATTCATCCAGTATGTGTGTGTGAGTTTGAGAGGACCTAGTGACTTGTAACAAACTTTAAACTTAATCGGTAACTAAAACCTTTTCTGTTTTCTCATTGACACACTTACCTTCCGTCAAATATTTTACACATTAACTCATTTATAAAATAATCTGAATTTTGAAGCTATTTTATACATAGGAATCGCACTCTTTAAAGAGTCGGAGGTTTAAAAGCTAATTATTTCTTCTGCCTTCCACCCAGTAACTGTGCCCATGTACCATAAAGATAAATACCGATCAACTGGTTGTGTGAATACATTATTAATTTGCATTATTTATTTCCCGATTTATTCGTTACTCACTGTCTGATGAATGAAGAGAAGCAGCCAGAAGACATGGTCTCATCTCAATGTCATTTCGTACACAGCGGGTACGTATATTGTTATAGAGTTACAATTTTCTGTGACTGGCAGAACTGCAATCAGAGTGCATTAGTGTAGTTCGTGTTTCGCGATGTTACCAGGCTCGATAGGAGACACAGGGTGTCCATTTATCTTGATCACACTAAATAACTGTTTGTCCAGATGCAAATTACAAAATGTTTCAAGCAAATGTTCCTTAGCCGTCAGTGGGACATCAATCAGCATGATTGCCTTCGTTGTACCTCTGTTCTTTACAAAGATATGAAAAGCGGTACGACTTTTTTAAATGGCACCCTGTTTTTTTATTCGGCAATTCGTTTCCTGTGCTAAAGTCTTATTCAAAAATGTATCAGTGTGTGCCATTCACTGAAACACAACGCTATTAATTACATAATACAACACTGACTTTGAGCTCGGGATCACAAACTGGTCCACTTACTGGAGTTGTCAGAAAATAAATGAAAACCAACTAAAAACATAACACAAAATTGACTTTGACTCTCCTGTACCACTGCCCAGGAGTAGAACATTCAAAGGTGCTCGTAGTGGTGACCCTGGACACCGATACACTGGTGCACTCGTTCAATGAAAGAATTATTTACTGCTTCTAGTGTTGTCTGCTGAAGGGAATTACAAGCAAGCACGATACGTTCCTGCATGTCCTCTGGAGTTGTTGGAATATCGCGATACACAACGTCTTTAATGCATCCCCAAAGAAAAAAGTCCAGAGGACTTCCTAACATCCTGCTTGGTGAGCCTGTTTCCCTCTAATTTTGTACCTCTTGTCACGCAGCATCTTATGATCCTCTTATCACTGAACTAGTCTTCTTAACTGGTGAGCCAAGCTTAGCGTAAGCGTCAGTCTGGCGCATCTCCATCGACAGCGCCACGTGCTCTTAACAGCCTGAGAAACTGACGACGGATCTGCACCCTATTCAAGGACATTGGAAGAAAACCTGATGATCAGGAACGTCCATCTCTCAGTCAAATGCCACGTACGAAAATTTATTTCGCTGACAGAGGCCAAACCGAGCATCTCAGAGTGGTCATTCAGCAGATTTCTACATTTGCATCTATGCTTCAAGAGCGGAGTGTGGTTCGTCTATCAGTGTCATTTGCTTCTCTTTTAGGAACTTATGCTCTCTCCTCCCTTTCAGCATGTGCCATTGGACTTGGCCGAGATTATCCGTGACGCTTTCTAGCTTACTAAAGGAAACTGTGACAAAATGTGCTACTTTTCTTTGGATCTTCTCTGTTTCCGATGTCTGATGAAGTCGCATGGTCTGAACGGCTGGGAGACCCGGAATGGCTGGTACGACTGCCCGATTGCAAAGATTGTCCCTAACCTTCGAGCACGTAGTCACCTTTCCTACTCGAAGTATGATAGTTGTGTATGTCTATGTGAAGGTGACATAATTTTTCTGTTTATTCATGCGCAATACGATAGACTTGTTTATGCTCAGAGTCAATAGTACCTATACCAAGTCTTGGGGTATTGTTGCAATTTTCTAATAGTTTCAACCTTTGGGAGTCCTTCATACACCGTATTTGATCAGAAGCATGCAGACAACATATTAGCGACTTTATTATGGGATGTGTCCACTCTTCGCCTTACGGCTTCAATTCGAGTAGGGACCCACTCAGGTGCCTATATGTATGCGCAGGAATGGCAGCCCATTCTTCCCCAAGAGTCGAAACCAGAGAAGATCATTTTCTAGAACGCTGGAGTCTGGAGCAAAATTGACTATGTCTACTACCAAAAGTGTTCCAGTGGGCTCAAGTCTAGAGTCTTCGCAGGCCGATCGGATTCAAGAATGTTATTGCCCATGAACCATTGCCTCACAGTTTATATAGCTATTTTCGCATGAACATTACACATTCATGAATAATAGGTACATAACCTACAGACGAACGGAAACGGTACGAACATGGTAAAATACGGACAAAAATATAAATTTGAAATAAAAAAAATGAATGCAAATGTACAAGCACGTGATACGGTCTTAGAACGACTGACAGACGAACAGGAACTGTACAACGAAGTAAAATTTGGATAAAAAAGAGTTTTAAAATTTAAAAATAAATACATATATATCACAAACACAGGTTACAGTTTTCCAGCTAATCAGTGCAGTAGGCGTAAGGGCACAGAATCCTTGCAGAGCCTTTAACAGATGTCATATTACCTGTTGATGAGTACATTACATCAGCGTTTTAAATTTTTAAATTCGACCACTACTTATTTCAGACAATAAAAATCAAATTTTTCTTGTACCTGGGAGTCGATAGATAGGCGACTTGCAATGTATCCAGGTTCTGTTTCCCCTCATAGTTGCTTAGTTATAAGCCTGCAGATAGTACACTACTGGCCATTAAAATTGCTACACCACCAAGATGACGTGCTACAGACGCGAAATTTACCCTACAGGAAAAAGAAGCTGTGATATGCAAATGAGTAGCTTTTCAGAGCATTCACGCAAGGTTGGCGCCGGTGGCGACACCTACAACGTGCTGACATGCGGAAAGTTTCCAACCGATTTCTCATACACAAACAGCGGTTGACCGACGTTGCCTGGTGAAACGTTGTTGTGATGCCTCGTGTAAGGAGGAGAAATGCGTACCATCACGTTTCCGACTTTGATAAAGGTCGGATTGTAGCCTATCGCGATTGCGGTTTATCGTATCGCGACATTGCTGTTCGCGTTGGTCGAGATCCAATGACTGTTAGCAGAATATGGAATCAGTGGGTTCAGGAGGGTAATACGGAACGCCGTGCTCGATCCCAACGGCCTCGTACCACTAGCAGTCGAGATGACAGGCATCTTATCCGCACGCCTGTAACGGATCGTGCAGCCACGTCTCGATCCCTGAGTCAACAGATGCGGACTTTTGCAAGACAACAACTATCTGCACGAACAGTTCGACGACGTTTGCAGCAGCACGGACTATCAGCTCGGAGACCGTGGCTGCGGTTACCCTTGACGCTGCATCACATACAGGAGCGCCTGCGATGGTGTACTCAACGACGAACCTGTGTACACAAAAGGCAAAAAGTCATTTTTTCGGATGGATCCAGGTTCTGTTTACAGCATTATGATGGTCGCATCCGTTTTGGCGACATCTCAGTGAAAGCACATTGGAAGCGTGTATCTCCCGGCGTGATGGTATGGGGTGCCATTTGTTACACGTCTCGGTCACCTCTTGTTCGCATTGACTGCACTTACATTTAAGATGTGTTACGACCCGTAGCTCTACCCCTCATTCGATCCCTGCGAAACCCTACATTTCAGCAGGATAATACACGACCGTATGCTGCAAGTCCTATACGGGGATTTCTGGATACAGAAAATGTTCAACTGCTGCCCTGGCCAGCACATTCTCCAGATCTCTCACGAATTGAAAACGTCTGGTCAATGGTGGCCGAGCAACTGGCTCGTCACAATACGCCAGTCACTACTCTTGATGAACTGTGGTATCGTGTTGAAGCTGCACGGGCAGCTGTACCTGTACACGCCATCCAACCTCTGTTTGACTCAATGCCCAGGCGTATCAAGGCCGTTATTACGGCCACAGGTGGTTGTCGTGGGTACTGATTTCTCAGGATCTATGCACCCAAATTGCGTGAAAATGTAATCACATGTCAGTTCTAGTATAATGTATTTGTCCAATGAATACCCGTTCATAATCTGCATTTCTTCTTGGTGTAGCAATTTTAGTGACCAGTAGTGTAGTAAAAACTTGTAGTATTTTCATTAAAGAAAATAGGATTTTCAAAACCAGGCTTCCAACTAGTTTGAAAAGTAATTTTTACAATTAGCAATTATATGAGCAGTTTTGTAGTCCACAAGCAATTAAAAGATGATACTGCTGAACCAGCAGTGCATACAAATGAAAGGAAAGAAAACACATAGAAAAAAGAACAGACTGGAATGGGAAACGTAATCACGGCCGTAATTACTATGGAATGTAGGTGTGTGTACATGTAGCCAGGAGAATGCATGTTATGTTCTCTGCCGGATTGGAAGAGATGAGGAACTCACAGTGACGACCTTATTCAAGGTACTGACACACTGACCAGTCACATCACCTGAGTAACCACCTTTCCACCTTTAGAAGCGTGGACCACTGCGAGACGAGAAAGGAGAGTGTCTGCGAGGTTCTGGAAGGTGCCGACAGGTCCCCAGAGATACACTACTGGCCATTAAAATTGCTACACCAAGAAGAAATACAGGTGGTATACGGGTATTCATTGGACAAATATATTACACTAGAACTGACATGTGATTACATTTTCACGCAATGTGGGTGCATAGATCCTCAGAAGTCAGTACCCAGAACAACCACCTCTGGCCGTAATAACGGCCTTGATACGCCTGGGCATTGAGTCAGAGCTTGAATGGCGTGTACAGGTACAGCTGCCCGTGCAGCTTCAACACGACACCACAGTTCATCAAGAGTAGTGACTGGCGTATTGTGACGAGCCAGTTGCTCGGCCACCATTGACCAGACGTTTCCAGTTGGTGAGAGATCTGGTGAATGTGCTGGCCAGGGCAGCAGTCGAACGTTTCCTGTATCCAGAAAGGCCCGCACAGGACTTGCAACATGCGGTCGTGCATTATCCTGCTGAAATGTAGGGTTTCGCAGGGATCGAAGGGCAGAGCCACGAGACTGGAACTCGGTACCTTTGCTTTTCGCGGGCAAGTGCTCTACCAACTGAGCTACCGAAGCACGACTAACGCCCCCTCCTCACAGCTTCACATCTTGGTAGAGCACTTGCCCGCGAAAGACAAAGGTCCCGAGTTCATGTCTCGGTCCGGCACACAGTTTTAGTCTGCCAGGGAGTTTCATACCAGTGGGCTTTCTGTTCGTCGGTAGAGAGAGGAAGGTATGCGATCTATGTGACTTTGACTCAGGACAGATTGTGATGACGCGGAAGCTCGGCAGGAGCATTTCGGAAACTGCAGGACTTGCAGGATGTTCGAGGAGTGCTGTGGAGGGTGTCTTCAACACGTGGCGAAATCGAGGTGAAATCACGTCCAGATGTCGTGGGGTTGGGCGGCCATCCCTCACTACAGATGTCGGACACCGTAGGCTGGGCAGACTGGTAAAAGAGGGCAGGCGGCGAACTGTGGCGGAACAAATGCTGGGTAGAGTACAAGTGTGTCTGAACACAGTGCACCGAATACTCCTAACGATGGGCCAATGTTAACACCACGACATCGGCAAATGTGAATGAAATGGTCATTCGAAGATAGGCACTGGACGTTGTGCAACGGTAGAGCATTGCGCGGTCTGATGAATCCAGACACCTTGATCAGCCGGAACAGTATGGTCACCTACCTTATAGCCGGAATGTCCAGCTTTGGCGACGCCTCGTGGCATGGAAGCAGTGATGCTTTAATAGGTCTGCACACACAAGTCATCTAATTCCTTGGAGGGAGGCGATGAGCTCTGATCCCACGTTCAGTCACATCCCAGATGTATTCGATCAGGTTCAGATCTGCTGAGTTGGTGGGGCCATCACATCAACTGGAGCTCGGTACCGTCTTCCTCGAACCACTCCCCATCACTCAGTTGGCCTTGTGACATGGCGCATTATCTTGCTGAAAAATGTCACTGCTCTTGGGAAACAATATCGTCGGAAAGGGGTGTACATGGTCTGCAAAGCAGTGTACGATACTCCTTTGCCGTCACGGTACTTTGCACGAGGTCCACTGGATCCATGAATGACCAGAGTACAATGTACAGGTGTCAAGCAGCTATTCCCCTGGGAGAGCACGAATCCGTGCTCTCCCAGGGGAACAGCTGCTTGACACCTGTACTGCGGGACGGAGACAAGCTGGCGACGGCTCCATTGTGTTCTGGAGAACATTCACGTAAGACTGATTGTCACTGACAAGACATCACACTCGTCCACTATCCCTGTTGGTTAGGATACTTTGTAAGACGTATGCTTTGCCGGCGATGGACGAGGCATGACAGAATCTCTGACCACAGAGTAGTTTATCGTTAGTTGTTGCTTGTCGGTAGTCTGCGCTTGCCTGCGCGAGTGGACAGTAGTAGTCTGGTGTAGTCTGCGTGAGTCGGCGGGAGTCGGCATGCGTCGGCTGTGTGCTCTGCTCGCGACTCTGGTCAGGACTCTGGAGGATGAGTATTGTTGTTGAAGGTAAAGAAGCAGCCTTGCGCATATTTAATAATGTATGTTAATTGTCAATTAATTTGTTCCAAAAAATGCCCCAATAATAATTTTTATAATATAAAGTAACTCTTTTAAAGAAAAGCATTCATTTCAATTTAAAGAATATTTCCAATGCATGATCATTGCTTCCAAGAACCAAAAATATATATATACTCGTATATACGCCAGCATTGCACGAAGCTGTGTTGAAAAATATCTATTTAAGAGCAGATATAATTGCAGTTTTTATTGAGGTAAGAATTTTTGCTTTTTTTGTTCAGAATACAGGGCCGAAGGGCAGCGCTGCTGTCCTCATAAAATTTATCAGGTTACTAACTTTTTTATTATTTTGGTGTTTAGGAATTTTTCTGTTTCGAACTTGACATTAAATGAGAAAAGAATTTTTGTGGGAACATTAAATGTGAATGCATTTCTGCACACAGACTATAAATCGGAGCCAATTTTGTTCAGAGGTCACAATAATTTAAAATTCATTTAATTATTATTTTTGTGCGGAGTTTACATTTGGTTCATGGTTACTTATAAAAAATATTTCCGTGGGAGGTTACACTTGGTTCTTGGTTTCTTAAGAAATATTTTTTGTGGGGTGGATACAACTTTTAAGACCAGTGTTGTTACGCCGTGTCACATGGCTGAAACTGGTGTGCTATTCACTGTAGACACATTGCTCAGTCTGCACTGATACACCTACAAATCGCCGGCCGCGGTGTCCGAGCGGTTCTAGGCGCTACAGTCTGGAACCGCGCGACTACTACGGTCGCAGGTTTGAATCCTGCCTCGGGCATGGATGTGTGTGATGTCCTTAGGTTAGTTAGGTTTAAGTAGTTCTAAGTTCTAGGCGACTGATGGCCTCAGATGTTAAGTCCCACAGTGCTCAGAGCCATTTGAACTATTTGAACACCTACAAATCGGGCTACTTGAGTCATGATGTCCAAACGTGAAGCTACAGTCTGCCGTTCCTCACAAAGCACTCTGGTGAATCGACCACCACTCAACACATCAGAGAACAGAATCGGAGCAAGTAGAGTCTAGTGTTGGTGGTTGTATAGCTTAGGAAATCAAGGCGTCAGTGCTACACCGGCTGCCTACTTTCCTTCTACAGTACCGCGAGTACGGCAAGTGTGAAAACGGCGGCGCTGCGGTTGCTTTCTGCTCATCTACTCGTCATCTCTTACTGAAATGAGCAATCCATCGTGACTTAGGCCGGAGCTGAGTGCAAGATCTTGCTGCTGTAATGTGGAACCGACAGGGCGAAAATGATCGACTGACACGATCGGACGCCCTCTATAGCAGCTCCGTTCTGTGAGACTTTGGAAGGGATAGAACGATAATTAAGTGATGCAGTGTATGAAATTACAAATGTACTCCATCACACCAAGAGTAGTATCTGGAATAAGTTCGGTGCTATAGTGCGCACTTCAGCCCGTCACTCTAACTCTTATGTATCTTCTTACTGTTTTTTATCATTGGAAAATCGAAGGCTGAAGAGCAGCGTACGATACTGCTGCCAGCCTACCTATGTATCTATATAGGTATGAGAATTACAATAAAGGAAAAAAAAAGCACACTTCAGACGAAAAACGTACGATGTTTATCCAGTGGAACAAACTGGCTGTTTATTCCACCTCCACTACCACAAAACGCATGTCCTCTGTCAGTCGAAAACACGTTACAGGACAACTTCACTGCGTTCCTACGACCAAAAAGCGCACGTTTTGTTTATGATTTTGGTTGTGGCAACTTGCGTTTATTCGTTAGTAGCGAACTGTGTAGTTTATAATTCATTTCTCTAACTTTTTCAAGGACTGCTGTAAATTTATTTTAATAAGTAATAAGCATTTAGTGTTCTTGTGGTGTTCTCATAGATTCGGTAATGAGTTGAAATTGAGTGTATGTCAACGTAATTGTCATACATTCTCCGAATAGGGGTGAAATATTGAAATAAATTGCCGCGCGGTTTATCTGCACGGTCCTAGGTGCCTTGTCACGGTTCGCGCGGCTGTTCCTGTGAGAGGTTCGAGTCTTCCCTCCGGCATGAGTGTGTGTGTTGTCCTTAGCGTAAGTTAGTTTAAGTTAGATTAAGTACAGTTTAAGCTTAGGGACTGATGACCCCAGCAGTTTGGTCCCATAGAATTTACCACAAATTCCCAAAAGAAATAAATTTACAAAAGGCGTCGGAAGTTTTATACAGATACATACATACCAACATACACACAAACACAGACACACCATATATTTTTTTCTTACATTATATATAGATATAATCTAAGAAATACCAACGTAACACACACACACACACACACACACACACACACACACACACACCGTATATTTTGTGCGTGTGTGTGCATGTTGCTATGTATGTATCTGTACAAAATTGTTTCTAAGCCTGCTGTGAACTTATTTCAATATACCATCCCTATTCGGAGAATTTATGACAATTACGTTGACACACACACACACACGATTTCGACTCCTTAACGAGAGTATGAGAACACCAGAACAAAAGAAGACATGAGCATAAAGTGTAGTCCCTAGATGCCAATTATTTGTTAAAATAAATTTACAGCAGTCTACGAAAAAGTTAGAGAAATGAATTTTAAACTACGGAATTCGATTCTAACAGATAACCGCGAGTGTACATATATATTACAGGCATAAAATCTAAGAAAAAACGATCCACGAAGAAATTATCCAAATGGGACGGAAATCGATAGATGTGACGTACGTGTACAGAAAAACAAATGACAGCAGTTTCAGAAGAATTGCATAATTTATTCGAGAGAGAGAGAGAGCTTCACAAACCGAGCAAGTCAATAAAGCGTTGTTCCACCTCTGGCTGGTATGCGAGCAGTTATTCGGCTTGGCATTGATGTCCTACTGAGGAACCTCTGGTTGGAGGGCCTCGGCTATAATGCTCCGAAAGTTTTCAATTGGAGACGGATCCGGCGACCTTGACGGAGAAGTTAGGGTTTGGCAAGGACAGAGACAAGCAGTAGAAAGTGTCGCCGTCTGCATGCGGGCGTTATCTTGCTGAAAGGTAAACCCTGGATGACTTGCCATCAAGGGCAACAAGTGTAGAATGTCGTAGACATACTCCTGTGGATAGCAATCGAATGGGTGGTGCTATGAAAAGAAATTGCACTGCAGACCATCAATCCTGGTTGTCAGGTATGATAACAGGCGACGGTCAAGATGATATCCCACCGTTGTCTTGGGCACCTCCAGACACGTCTTCGGCCTGGAATCTCAATGGAGTAGAACTGTCATCAGTGATGAGTCGCACTTCAAACTGAAACCCGATGACCAGGGAGGCCTTTTGGGGTCACCAACCGTACAGACCGACATGTAGGACCGGCAGTATGGCATAACATTTCTATTCGTAACTGGACCCCTTTGGTTGTCACTCGCACAGGATAGTGGAACATCGACGATATTCTACGCCCTTATGGTAAGCCGTCCTAATATCCACACATTTCCGTTTGATTCTGACAATTTCGTCACACACCGAAAGAGTGGTAGCCTGAGAACCATACGGTCACTGGTATTCATCCATTCAGAGACAACTGGAAGCTGTTTCGAATGCTAGTGGTACCGTGCACCGTTTTAGACGTGGTAAGTAAGGTATTGTGTTTCTGGTGTTTTCATACATTGTCCACCCCCTGTACTTTGTCTGGTCATCTTTCTAGAGACTGTTATTCCACAACCCTACACCGACATTCTCAAAATGGTTCAAATGGCTCTGAGCACTGTGGGACTTAACATCTGAGGTCATCAGTCCCCTAGACTTAGAACTAATTAAACCTAACTAACCCACAGACATGACATATATCCATGCCCGAAGCAGGACTCGAACCTTCGACTGTAGCAGTCGCGCGGTTCTGGACTGAAGCGCCTAGAACCGCTCGGCCACCGCGGCCGGCTCGTGGTATTCCATTAGCCTCATGGGTAATCTGCAAGGGTGCATTTCAGCCAAAAAGCGTATGACTATCTTGGCTGATAAGATCCGTCTCATGTTACAATGTTTGTTCTGCAATGGTGATGCTGCGTCCCAAGACAACATGGCCCCTGCCCAGGACAGGTTCTGTGAGCATGAGAATGAACTATTGCATCCTGCCTGACCACCACAGTCACCAGATTTCAACTTTATTAAGGCTTTGTGTCCCACTTTGGAGAAAGTACTGTGTGATCATTAACCACCTATATCATTGTTACCTGAACTTGCTACTGTTTTGGAGGTATGGTGGTATAAACCATGAAAACCTTACAATATCTGCATATATCCATTCCGATACGGGTGGAAGATGTTTTGAATAGCCAACGGGATCCTCCAATGTACACTACTGGCCATTAAAATTGCTACACCCGAAGATGACGTGCTACAGACGCGAAATTTAACCGACAGTAATAAGATGCTGTGATATGCAAATGATTAGCTTTTCAGAGCATTCACACAAGGTTGGCGACGGGGGCGACACCTACAACGTGCTGACATGAGGAAAGTTTCCAACCGATTTCTCATACACAAACAGCAGTTGACCGGCGTTGCCTGGTAAAACGTTGTTGTGATGCCTCATGTAAGGAGGAGAAATACGTACCATCACGTTTCCGACTTTGATAAAGATCGGATTGTAGCCTATCGCGATTGCGGTTTATCGTATCGCGACATTGCTGCACGCGTTGGTCGAGATCCAATGATTGTTAGCAGAATATAGAATCGGTGGGTTCAGGAGGGTAATACGGAACGCCATGCTGGATCCCAACGGTTTGGTATCACTAGCAGTCGAGATGACAACCATCTTATCCGCTTGGCTGTAACGGTTCGTGCAGCCACGTCTCGATCCCTGAGGCAACAGAAGGGGACGCTTGCAAAAACAAAATCGATCTGCACGAACAGTTCGACGACGTCTGCAGCAGCATGGACTATCAGCTCGGAGACCGTGGCTGCGGTTACCCTTGACGCTGCATCACAGACAGTAGTGCCTGCGATACTGTGCTCAACAACGATAATGGGTGCAAGAATGGCAAAATGTCATTTTTTCGGATGAATCCAGGTTCTGTGCCAGCCAGTGTGGCCGAGCGGTTCTAGGCGCTTCAGTCTGGAACTGCGCGACTGCTATGTTCGCAGGTTCGAATCCTGCCTCGTGCACTGATGTGTGTGATGTCCTTAGGTTAGTTAGGTTTAAGTATTTCTAACTTCTATGGGACTCGTGACCTCAGAAATTAAGTTCCATAGTGCTCAGAGCCATTTGAATCAACCAGGTTCTGTTTGCAGCATCGTGATGGTCGCATCCGTGTTTGGCGACATCGCGGTGAACGCTCATTGGAAGCGTGTATTCCTCATCACCATACTGGCATATCATCTGGCGTGATGGTGTGGGGTGCCATTGGTTACACGTCTGGGTCACGTCTTGTTCACACTGACGGCACTTTGAACAGTGGGTGTTACATTTCAGATGTGTTACCACCCGTGGCTCTACACTTCATTCGATCCCTCTAAAACCCTACATTTCGGTAAGATAATGCACGACCGCATGTTGCAGGTCCTGTACGGGCGTTTCTGGATACAGAAAATGTTCGACTGCTGCCCTGGCCAGCACATTCTCCAGATCTCTCACCAATTGAAAAAGCCTGGACAATGGTGGCCTAGCAACTGGCTCGTCACAATACGCCAGTCAGTACTCTTGATGACCTGTGATATCGTCTTTAAGCTGCACGGGCAGCTGTACCTTTACACGCCATCCAAGCTCTGTTTGACTCAATGCCCAAGCGTATCGACCGTTATTACGGCCAGAGGTGGTTGTTCTGGGTACTAATTTCTCAGGATCTATGACCCAAATTGCGTTGAAATGTAATCACATGTCAGTTCTAGTATAAAATATTTGTCCAATGGATTCCAGTTTATCATCTGCATTTCTTCTTGGTGTAGCAACTTTAATGGCCAGCAGTGTACTAGGCACGGTGTTTTTGGTGTCTCCATATTCTTGTCCACTGCTCCGTATTTTATGCTGTGAGCTTTCCAGAGGCTGTCATCTCACAAGCCTAAACTGGCCCATTTGTCGCTGGGCGTCATACCCACCCATGCGGCGCCTCAAACCAGCGGCTGGTGACCCCTTCAGCGGCACATTTATGACGGGGAACCTGTCCAGGTGAGAGTTGCGAGTCAACATCCTCCAGCTTCCTGCACTGTGAGGCCGTGCCGCGTCACCGTTACCTAACTGCTGCGAGGAAGGAAAAAGAAAATGAGGAGCCCAGGCCAGGAGGGGAAGGCGGTATTACCTCCGCGCCCTACCAGGACCGTGCCGTCGCCCGCTTCAGCCAGCGCACCAGCTGACGAGTCTCGCCTCTGGCATTGCGCCCAGTCCGACAGTCATAATTTCCGCCCAGGGCAAACCGGTCGGCACTCCGTTCCACGCTGCCCCGTTTCAGGAAACTGGTCGTCCCGGGACCGGCCCTTTACACGGCAGCGACCAGATGTCGGGCAGTCAGCCAACCAGCTGGACCTGATTTACCCTGTTGACAACCCAATACGATCACGTGTGTGTACGCCTTAGACCTACTACAGAGGGTTCTTTCCCCTTTGGGTGACCAGTGTTTTAACTTGTTCAATGCGGCCCGCCACTAATTCCTCTCCTATGACAATGTCTACACCTCAGTATAGGACTTGCACACTATATCCTCAATTGTTTGCTGGACATATTCCAATGTCTGTCTTCAGTTACAACATCTCCTCTCTACTACTCCAAGAAACATGAGAGCTATTCCATAAGGGCTTACGTCCTATCATCTGGTCCCTTCTCCTAATCACGGTCTAACAATACCACCACTTGCAAAGTACCGGCTGATCAAAAAGTCAGTATAAATTTGAAAACTTAATAAACCACGGAATAATGTAGACAGAGAGGTAAAAATTGACACACAAGGTTGAAATGACATGGGGTTTTATTAGAACCAATAAAGAAACAAAGTTCGCAAAATGTCCATCAGATGGCGGTGGACAGCAAAATGTCAGTGACTGCGCATGACAATCGTGTATAAAAGGAGCTGTAATGACGGAGAGAGAATCACAGCATGTTGACGTTACCTGAAAAGGCGCTTATGTTGTTGTTGTTGTGGTCTTCAGTCCTGAGACTGGTTTGATGCAACTCTCCATGCTACTCTATCCTGTGCAAGCTTCTTCATCTCCCACTACCTACTGCAACCTACATCCTTCTGAATCTGCTTAGTGTATTCATCTCTTCGTCGCCCTCTACGATTTTTACCCTCCACGCTGCCCTCCAATACTAAATTGGTGATCCCTTGATGCCTCAGAATATGCCCTACCAACCGATCCCTTCTTCTAGTCAGGTTGTGCCACAAACACCTCCCCAATTCTATTCAGTACTGTCAAATTAGTTATGTGATCTATCCATCTAATCTTCAGCATTCTTCTGTAGCACCACATTTCGAAAGCTTCTATTCTCTTCTTGTCCAAACTATTTATCGTCCGTATTTCACTTCCAAACATGGCTACACTCCATACAAATACTTTCAGAAACGACTTCCTGACACTTAAATCTATACTCGATGTTAACAAATTTCTCTTCTTCAGAAACGCTTTCCTTGCCATTGCCAGTCTACATTTTATATCCTCTCTACTTCGACCATCATCAGTTACTTTGCTTCCCAAATAGCAAAACTCCTTTACTACTTTAAGTGTCTCATTTCCTAATCTTATTCCCTCGGCATCACCCGACTTAATTCGACTACATTCCATTATCCTCGTTTTGCTTTTGTTGATGTTCACCTTATACCCTCCTTTCATGACACTGTCCATTCTGTTCAACTGCTCTTTCAAGTCCTTTGCTGTCTCTGACAGAATTACAATGTCATCGACGAACCTCAAAGTTTTTATTTCTTCTCCATGGATTTTAATACCTACTCCGAATTTTTCTTTTGTTTCCTTCACTCCTTGCTCAATATACAGATTGAATAACATCGGCGATAGGCTACAACCCTGTCTCACTCCCTTCCCAACCACTGCTTCCCTTTCGTGCCCCTCGACTCTTATAACTGCCATCTGGTTTCTGTACAAATTGTAAATAGCCTTTTGCTCCCTGTATTTTACCCCTGCCACCTTCAGGCGGTTATAGTGAAGCTGTATTATCAGAATGGGGAATGTGCTAGTTCAACGTTGCGATCCTATCGCCATAGGAAGGGGATTCGAACGGGTAAAATCCCGTTGACAAATGTAGCTGTGTCGAGAATGATTTCTAAGTTCGAACCCTCAGGTTGAAACAGTTCAGGAAGATATGGAGACTGTAGCGGGTTCCTTTATGGACGGGGAAGTCAGCGCTCGTGCAGTCGCACGTCGCACCGGCATTCCATACACTACTGTTTAGTTGGCACTTAGGCGTACCCTCCGATGCTATCCGTACAAAATCCATCGGCATCATGAACTGTTCAACGTTGCGATCCTATCGCCATAGGAAGGGGATTCGAACGGGTAAAGTCCCGTTGACAAATGTAGCTGTGTCGCGAATGATTTCTAAGTTCGAACCATCAGGTTGAAACAGTTCAGGAAGAAATGGAGACTGTAGCGGGTTCCTTTATGGACGGGGAAGTCAGCGCTCGTGCAGTCGCACGTCGCACCGGCATTCCATACACTACTGTTTAGTTGGCACTTAGGCGTACCCTCCGATGCTATCCGTACAAAATCCATCGGCATCATGAACTGTTACCTGGCGATTTAGTGAAGCGGAGGGCATTTGCGGTGTGGGCGTTTCAAAAGATGGCAGAAGATGACGATTGGTTGAGTAACGTGTTGTGGACCGACGAAGCTCATTTCACTCTCCGAGGGTCTGTCAACGCCCACAACTGCAGAATTTGGGCTACCGAAAATCCTAGCACTGTCGTGGGAGCTCCATTACACGACAAGAAAGTCACGGTATGGGTTGGATTAAAACATCTACCGATATCGGGCCTCTTTTCTTCGAGGAAATGCGTGATTCTGGTTTTGTAGCTGCTACCGTGACGGGTGAGAGGTACGCCGATATGTTACAGAATCGCGTCATCCCCAGCCTGGCTGACAAATACCTGCTGGAACGTACGATATTTATGCAGGATGGCGCTCAACCCCATTATGCTAGACGCGTGAAAGATCTCTTGCGCGTGTCGTTTGGTGATGATCGTGTGCTGAGCCGCCACTTTCGTCATGCTTGGCGTCCCAGGTCCCCAGACCTCAGTCCGTGCGATTATTGGCTTTGGGGTTACCTGAAGCCGCAAGTGTATCGCGATCGACCGACATCTCTAGGGATGCTGAAAGACAACATATTGTTGAGGAACGATGGTGGACATATTGAGTATTTCTTGTAAAGAACATTATCTTTGCTTTGTCTTACTTTGTTATGCTAATTATTGCTACTCCGATCAGATGAAGCGCCATCTGTCGGACATTTTTTGAACTTTTGTATTCTTTTGGTTCTAATAAAACCCCATGTCGTTCCAAGCATGTGTGTCAATTTTTTCCTCTCTATCTACATTAATCCTTGATTTATTCAGTTTTCAAATTTATACTGACTTTTCGATCACCCGGTAGGTTAGAAATCAGATTAATAATGTTGCTCACGCAGCATATGTTCGCTTTATCGGGCAACAACAAAGTTATTGACTGTGGTTGGCATCGTCAGAATGGAAATATTGAAGTCACTGTAAAAAAGTCATTAATTTTGGCACTTATCTGGATTCCCATGTAGATTATTTCGTCGAAGTTATTATGGCTCATCTTGTTGATTCTTTGACTACTAGAAGGCCCACATCTTTACTTTAGCAATATTTGAAGACCTAACAAATGCGTTTTTCAGGTAATTCTTAATGATCTAACAATCCCAGATCAGAACAATGGTATGGTAGAAATAATTTTTGACTTGGTGTTCACGATCCACATTTTTATTAAACTTCTTGTAAATTCACATATACTTCTTAATTGTCACATCATGAAGAAAACAAATGGTTCAAATGGCTCTGAGCACTATGGGACTTAGCTGCTGAGGTCATCAGTCCCCTACAACTTAGAACTACTTAAACCTGACTAACCTAAAGACATCACACACACCCATGCCCGAGGCAGGATTCGAATCTGCGACCGTAGCGGTCGCGCGGTTCCAGACTGTAGCGCCTAGAACCGCTCGTGCACCCCGGTTGGCATCAAGAAAACAGTGTTGTATCAATCTTCATATATTTGATTTCCACTTTAACCAAACACAAGACTTGACTGTTCTTTTACAAAGTGAAATAACAACTTAACTTCTGCAATTTGTTTTCTTGATGATGTGGCAATTAAGAAGAAGTATATGTGAATTTACAAGAAGTTTAATAAAAATGTGGGTCGTGAACACCAAGTCAAAGTGAAACAAAGACTGCTCAGTGCACATTCGCACCAAAACGGTTACAAGTAAGTCGAAGATTATGACAGTCTCACAGAAATGAATACACACAAGAACCATATCACCGTAATATATCAATACATCGGAGTATCTATACATTAATAAAACCAAATGTGAATGTTGTCACAGAAATACGTCTGTTACTTAGCAGAAAAGTAGTATGATATTACTGGTATCGAGAACTGGGGTTGGAGTGCCGTAATGGTCACGTAAATAAAGAACCATTACAACGGTTTTCTGCAAATTCGTTTCCTCGCCATTTCTGCGCAGAACCTAATTCTTTACCTTATCAATCCATCTAATTTTGAAAGTCCTTCAGTAGCACTATATCTCAAAAAGTTTGACCCACTTCGTTTCTCGCTTTCCCACAGTTTATGATTCACTTATAAACAATCCTGTACTCCAAAGGCAACGGGTGTCTGGGGAATAAGGACGAATTTGAATTTTGCACAGTTTTGTCATATTACGATTGGCAGCCGTGGTCTTTTCATGTTTGATATCTGCGATTCTTCCCATTAGTTTTGTGTTGTGAGAGTTGTTTTGTTTTCGTCGTGGGTCAGATAACAGGTGACCGACATATCCAAGTGATGAAAAGTTATTGCAAAAACTGTGAGAGTCTCACGGCAACCGTTGGTGAATTGGGTGTGACACTCGAATGTAGTGCTGCTCCAACCGAATCATCAGTCCGGAAGTTGATTCGGAAGTTTGAGACCAGGGGTTCTATTTCAAACTTTAAGAAAACAGGAGGAGAGCGTTCTGTTCGAACACAAGATAACATTGCTGTTGTGCTTGACAATGCGACCGTAAGGCCCAGAAAATTGGTTCGCCGACGAGCTCGACAATTGAATTTATCACCGAGTTCACTGCACAAAATCCTTTCTAAAGATCTGAAAATGCAGGCGTACAAAATACAACTTATAGAAGATTTGATGCCTGCCGATCATGGAAACAGACCGATTTACTCAGTGGGTCTTGGCTCGACAGGCGGAGAACGAGAACTTCACAAAAAAGAATAATTTTTTCACATGAGGCGCTCTTCCACCTCAGTCGGTACGACAATACGTAGAAATGCAGAATTTTGGGTAACGAAAATACGCGAGTGACTGTGGAAGATGAGATGCATCCACGACGCTCAACTGTGTGGTGTGTGTCCTGGGCCGCAATTTTTTGAAAATTACGATGGAGTTGCCGTTACCGAAACATGCTTTTTGATAGGTTTTCCGGCCGGGATGGCCGAGCGCTTCTAGGCGCTACAGACTAGAACCGCGCGACCACTACGGTCGCAGGTTCGAATCCTGCCTCGGGCATGGATGTGTGTGATATCCTTAGGTTAGTTAGGTTTAAGTAGTTCTAAGTTCTAGGCGACTGATGACCTTAGAAGTTAAGTCCCATAGTGCTCAGAGTCATTTGAGCCATTTTGATAGGTTTCTCCCTATTACTCATGAAATCGATGGTCTTTGGTTTCAAAAAGATGGTGCGACATGTCAGACACCACGTGAAACGATTGCTCTGCCGAATGAAAAATTTTCTCAAAAAATTATCTCTCTGCGTGGCAACCAGGAATGGCCTGCAACATTATGCGGTCTTACGTGTTGTCACTTTTTTTGTGGGGATTTGTGAAATCAAATGTGTACGTGAACAAGCCACAAACAAAACACCAATTGAAGGATGAAATTAAAAGGGTTATTAACACCGACCCACCAGACGTTCGTCAAAGTGTCGTCGAGAACTTCAGTGAATGGATTGTTCGTTGCCGCGCGGTCGTGTGTAGTCGTATGGAAGATATAATTTTTCGTACATAAACGGCAGAAGTCACTTAATGTGCTTGTAAAAAATATTACATTTTTAATTAATTTGTATGTTCTATAGCACTTATATATACGTCCCTACTTCCCGGACACCCTCTGCATTCTGAGAAATTTCTTCCTCAGTTTAAGGCCTGGGTTTGGACAAGGCTGCCCTTTCTTGCCTAAGCTAGTCTGCTCTTTATGTCCACCTTAGTTCGTCCATAACGTGTTGTTTTGCTCCCACGGTAGCAAAATTACTTCACTTTTTCTACTATGAGCTCCCCAGTTTCGATGCTGACTTTCTAACTAATCCAATTTCTGCTACTTTTCATAACTCTCAGCCGGCCGCTGTGGCCGAGCGGTTCTCGGCCGGAACCGCGCTGCTGCTACGGTGGCAAGTTCGAATCCTGCCTCGGGCGTCGATGTGTGTGATGTCCTTAGGTTAGTTAGGTTTAAGCAGTTCTAAGTTCTCAGGGACTGATGACCTCAGATGTTAAGTCCCATAGTGCTCAGAGCCATTTGAAACATTTCGTAACTTTCGTCTTTGTTCAGATTACTCTCAGTTCGTAATGTCTGCTGATTAGCCTCTTCATACAACTCGAGAGCTCTTATGATTCTTCTTCACTTTCGTTTATGATAGGAATGTGATCAGCATTTACATCCTCTCCTCTCAAATTTTAATCCCACTCTTGAACATTTCCTTCATTGCTTTTCCCGTGTGCAGCCTGAACACTAGGGGTGATACGCTACACCCTTATCTTATACGCTTTCCAATTCGAGCACTTAGGTCTTGGTCTTCGTGTCTTTCTCTTTTTTTTTATTGCAGTTATACTTCAGATTATACCTTACATGTGTTTCTATATACAAGACGTTACAAAACGATACTGGCGAACTTGTAGAGGGTGCCTTGAGGAACAAATTGTGGATAGGAACCCGTGTCCAGAAACATCAAAAATGATTGAAACGGCTCTGAGCACTACGGGACTTAACATCTGAGGTCATCAGTCCCCTGGCTTAGAACTACACTACTGGTCATTAAAACGGCTACGCCAAGAAGATGACGTGCTACAGACGCGAAATTTAGCTGACAGGAAGAAGATGCTGTGATATGGAATTGATTAGCTTTTCAGAGCATTCACACAAGGTTGACGCCGGTGGCGACACCTACAACGTGCTGACATAAGGAAAGTTTCCAACCGATTTCTCATACACAAACAGCAGTTGACCGGCGTTGATCGGTGAAACGTTGTTGCAATGCCTCGTGTAAGGAGGAGAAATGCGTACCATCACGTTTCCGACTTTGATAAAGGTCGGATTGTAGCCTATCGCGATTGCGGTTTATCGTATCGCGACATTGCTGCTAGCCTTGGTCGAGATCCAATGACTGTTAGCAGAATATGGAATCTGTGGGTTCAGGAGGGTAATACGGAACGCCGTGCTGGATCCCAACGGCCTCGTATCACTAGCAGTCGAGATTACAGGCATCTTATACGCACCGCTGTAATGGATCGTGCAGCTAAGTCTCGATCCCTGAGTCAACAGGTGGGGACGTTAGCAAGACAACAACCATCTGCACGGACAGTTCGACGACGTTTGCAGCAGCTCGGAGACCATGGCTGCGGTTACCCTTGACGCTGCATGACAGACAGGAGCGCCTGCGATGGTGTAGTCGACGTCGAACGTCGGTGCACGAATGGCAAAACGTCATTTTTTCGGATGAATCCAGGTTCTGTTTACAGCATCATAATGGTCGCATCCGTATTTGGCGACATCGCGGTGAATGCACATTGGAAGCGTGTATTCGTCATCGCCATACTGGCGTCTCACCCGGTGCGATGGCATGGGGTGTCATTGGTTACACGTCTCGGTCACCTCTTTGAACAGTGGACGTTACATTTCAGATGTGTTACGACCCGTGGCTCTATCCTTCGTTCGATCCCTGCGAAACCCTACCCTGATAGTCTATGCTGCTGCAAACGTCGTCGATCTGTTCGTGCAGATGGTTGTTGTCTTGCAAACGTCCCCATCTGTTGACTCAGGGATTGAGACGTGTCTGCACGATCAGTTACAGCCGTGCGGATAAGATGCCTGTCATCTCGACTGCTAGTGATACGAGGCCGTTGGGATCCAGCACGGCGTTCCGTATTACCCTCCGGAACCCACCGATTGCATATTCTGCTAAAAGTCATTGGATCTCGACCGATGCGAGCAGCAATGTCGCTATACGGTAAATCGCAATTGCGATAGGCTACAATCCGACCTTTATCAAAGTCGGAAACGTGATGGTACGCATTTCTCCTCCTTACATGAGGCATCACAAAAACGTTTCACCAGGCAACGCCGGTCAACTGCTGTTTGTGTATGAGACATTGGTTGGAAACTTTCCTCATGTCAGCACGTTGTAGGTGTCGCCACCGGCGCCAATCTTGTGTGAATGCTCTGAAAAGCTAATCATTTGCATATCACACCATCTTCTTCCTGTTGGTTAAATTTCGCGTCTCTAGCACGTCATCTTCGTGGTGTAGCAATTTTAATGGCCAGTAGTGTATACATGAGAATAAGTATGGCAGTAGGGTTCAAGCAGGACAGCTAACAATTTTCAAGAGAGCGCAGGTGTATAGGAGAGGGGATGTAATTTGAAAAGAAAATGTGCGTGATGCCGGTCGCGGTGGTCTAGCGGTTCTAGGCGCGCAGTCCGGAACCGCGCGACTGCTACGGTCGCAGGTTCGAATCCTGCCTCGGGCATGGATGTGTGTGATGTCCTTAGGTTAGTTAGGTTTAAGTAGTTCTAAGTTCTAGGGGACTGATGACCACAGATGTTAAGTCCCATTGTGCTCAGAGCCATTTTTTTTTGTGCGTGATGAGTTAGATGTAGTTGCTGTTGATGGACAAACTCTTGAACCAACTCCAAGCTTGTGGCTAAACCGTTTATCCTCAAAATTTTTCTTCCACAAATGCTAGTCCCATAAGGTATGCACGAGAACTTCTGTTAAGTGCGCAAAAGTAGAGATCAGCCGTTGACAGGAATAAAGCTGTGTAGGCGGTTCGTGATTCGTCCTTAAATAGCTTAATCAAAAGATCACTTTCTCGCGAGAGGCAAAGGTCCTGGGTTCGAATCCCGGTCCCACCACGGTTCTCATTTGGCAGGAAGTTTCTAAGTAGCAGTCACTTCGTTGCAGAGAGCAAATTCATGCTGGAATTAAGGAATACCTAAATACGGGGAAAGCTGGAGTCACATATGAAACGAATTGGGAGTTAGGAGAGATCTACGCAGATCAAGGAAAAGATCTTTGTGATGGGTAAACAGAAAAATATCTCATCCAAATATGCAAGACGTGACGATGGCGACGCCTGCATCTTTTCCGAAAGGCAGACACTGACAAACCGTATGACGACTGGCCACGGTGATGTTGGATGCCTCCCGGTGGCATTGTGGGTGCGTGACGCGGTAACAAGAGTACGTAAGCGGAGCAGACACGGACGGGGGATCAGCCTAGCCAAGATATGTGCTGCTAATTGGTAAATCCATGAGCTAAGTCACTTTGACAAAGGGCAGATTATTACACAAAGGTTTGCATCACCCCGTTTCCCAGAACTCCTAAAGATAGAAATTGAGTGTGGATATTGTATCACGGACACACTCCCTTTGACTGTTCAGAGATGTCACTAAACCCGCCAAATGGTATAAAGAACCATGTATGAGAAGCGCCTATTAGACGGAGGGGGTCTGACAGCCAATCAGTTCAAATGGCTCTGAGCACTATGGGACTTAACAGCTGAGGTCATCAGTCCCCTAGAACTTAGAACTACTTAAACCTAACTAACCGAAGGACATCCATGCCCGAGGCAGGATTCGAACCGTAGCAGTCCCGCGGTTCCGGACTGAAGCGCCTAGAACAGCAGCCAATCAGTTCCAGTCATTCCACCAGGAAGGAGGTACACGGCTCGGGTTGTCTGTAGTTCAACATGGCGGTCAATACCGGGGTTAGTTCGCGCCCCCATTTTTACTTTCTGCCAGGAAGGGCTCTCAATAAGGGAAGTGTCCAGGCGTCTCGGAGTGAAGCAAAGTGATGTTGTTCGGACATGGAGGAGATACAGAGAGACAGGAACTGTCCATGACATGCCTCGTTCAGGCCGCCCAAGGACTACTACTGCAGTGGATGATTCTAGCTTGTAGGAACCCCGACAGGAACGTCACCATGTTGAATAATGCCTTTCGTGCAGCCACAGGACGTCGTGTTGTGACTCAAACTCCGCGCAATAGGCTGCATGGTGCGCAACTTCACTCCCGACGCCCATGGCGAGGTCCATCTTTGCAGCGAAGACACCATGCAGCGCGGTACAGATGGGCCCAATAACATGCCGAATGGACTGCTCAGGATCGGCATCACGTTCTCTTCACCGATGAATGTCCCATATGCCTTCAACCAGACATTCGTCGGAGACATGTTTGGAGGCAACTCGGTCAGACTGAACACCTTAGACAGCAAGAGTGCAGCAAGGTGGAGCTTCCCCGCTGTTTTGGGGTAGTATTATGTGGAGCCGACGTACGCCGCTGGTGGTCAAGGAAGGCGCTGTAACGGCTGTACGATACATGAATGCCATCCTCTGACCGATAGAGGAACCATATGGGCAACATATTGGCGAGGCATTGGTCTCCATGAATAATTCGCGCCTCCATCGTGCACACCTTGTGAATGACTTCCTTCAGGATAACGACATCGCTCGACCAGAATCGCCAGCATGTTCTCCAGACATGAACCCTATCGAACATGCCTGGGATGGATTGAATAGGGATGTTTATGGACGATGTGACCCATCAACCACTCTGAGGGATCTTCGCCGAATCGCCGTTGAGGAGTGGGACAGTCTGGACCAACAGTGCCTTGATGAACTTGTGGATAGTATGCTACGACGAATAAAGGCATGCATCAATGCAAGAGGACGTGCTACTGGGTATCAGAGGTACCGGTGTGTACAGCAGTCTGGACCGCCAATTCTAAAGGTATCGCTGTACGGTGATACTACACGCAGTGTGTGGTTTCCATGAGCAATAAAAATGGCGGAAATGATGCTTATGTTGATTTCTATTCCAATTTTCTGTAGAGGCTCTGGAACTCTCGGAACCGAGGTGGCGCAAAACTTGTTTTGATGTGTGTATTATGCATAGCCTGTGCACGAGTATGTCGAAAACGGTGAAGCCTGTCGAATGTCCACGGGCTACTGTCGTGGGCATCTACGAAGAGAAGTACAGCGAAAGTGGTTGGACGCCCACCACTTCACTTCACGTGAAGCTCGGAGGCTTGTTCCCCCTGTAAAGTAGAATAGATGGTGATCTGAGGTCTCTCTGGCGAAAGACCACAATGCTGGCCCACGCAGATGTGTTTTGGATCAAATCGTTTATCGTACACTGTTGAGCACAGACCTCGGCAGCAGATCACCCCTACGTGTTCACATGTTGACCCAACGACATCATGAATTACGACTGCAATGGGCATAAGACCGTCGGCATTCACCACTAGATCAATGGAATAGTGTCGGCTCTTCGGGTGAATCACATTTCTGCTGCATGAGGCCGATGGTGGGCTCCTCAGACGCCGCCATGGAGGTGAACGGTAGCTCTAACCGTGCAGCGCGCCACGGACGCGGGCTGGTGGGATTTATACGAGGTGCATTCAAGTTCTAAGGCCTCCGATTTTTTTTTTCTAATTAACTACTCACCCGAAATCGATGAAACTGGCGTTACTTCTCGACGTAATCGCCCTGCAGACGTACACATTTTTCACAACGCTGACGCCATGATTCCATGGCAGCGGCGAAGGCTTATTTAGGAGTCCGTTTTGACCACTGGAAAATCGCTGAGGCAATAGCAGCACGGCTGGTGAATGTGCCGCCACGGAGAGTGTCTTTCATTGTTGGAAAAAGCCAAAAGTCACTAGGAGCCAGGTCAGGTGAGTAGGGAGCATGAGGAATCACTTCAAAGTTGTTATCACGAAGAAACTGTTGCGTAACGTTAGCTCGATGTGCGGGTGCGTTGTCTCGGTGAAACAGCATACGCGCAGCCCTTCCCGGACGCTTTTGTTGCAGTGCAGGAAGGAATTTGTTCTTCAAAACATTTTCGTACGATGCACCTGTTACCGTAGTGCCCTTTGGAACGCAATGGGTCAGGATTACGCCCTCGCTGTCCCAGAACATGGACACAATCATTATTTCAGCACTGGCGGTTACCCGAAATTTTTTTGGTGGCGGTGAATCTGTGTGCTTCCATTGAGCTGACTGGCGCTTTGTTTCTGGATTGAAAAATGGCATCCACGTCTCATCCATTGTCACATCCGACGAAAAGACATTCGTGCTGTCGTTGCGCGTCAACATTGCTCGGCAACGTGCCACACGGGCAGCCGTGTGGTCGTCCGTCAGCATTCGTGGCACCCACCTGGATGACACTTTTCGCATTTTCAGGTCGTGATGCAGGACTGTGTACACAGAACGCACAGAAATGCCAACTCTAGAGGCGATCTGTTCAACAGTCATTCGGCGATCCCCCAAAACAATTCTCTCCACTTTCTCGATCGTGTCGTCAGACCGGCTTGTGCGAACCCGAGGTTGTTTCGGTTTGTTGTCACACGATGTTCTGCCTTCATTAAACTGTCGCACCCATGAACGCACTTTCGACACATCCATAACTCAATCACCACATGTCTCCTTCAACCGTCAATAAATTTCAATTGGTTTCACACCACACAAATTCAGAAAACGAATCATTGCACGCTGTTCAAGTAAGGAAAACGTCGCCATTTTAAATATTTAAAACAGTTCTCATTCTCGCCGCTGGCGATAAAATTCAATCTGCCGTACGGTGCTGCCATCTCTGGGTCGTATTGACAATGAACGCGGCCTCATTTTAAAATAATGCGCATGTTTCTATCTCTTTCCAGTCCGGAGAAAAAAAAATCGGAGGCCTTAGAACTTGAATGCACCTCGTATTATGCTATGGGAGAAATTTCTCCTGCGCTTCATGGGACCTGTGTTAGTAACCGAAGACACGCTGACAGCTGCGAACCACGTGCGTCCCTTCACACTTGATGTCCTCCGCGACAGCGATGGCATCTTCCAGCAGTACAGTTGTCGGTGTCTCGGAATCAGAATCGTGCTACAGTGATTTGAGGAGCATTATAGTCAATATATGTAAATTGTATGGAAGCCATTTGGGTTGCTATCGAGCGCAGTCACCGTATGCAGATCGACAACCCCTTAATTTACGCGAATTGCGAGGGTTGAAACTTTAATAGTGGCAACTATATGTTTACAACTCGTACAAAATAAATACGTGATTCGAAGTTTTACTGACCGTCAGAGAAGTCACCAGCGTTGTGTATAACCCGTTGCCAGCGATGTGGAAATCTTAGGATACTCTTAGCAGTGCCAGTTGTGTTGACAGTTCGAGCGGCGCCGTCTATTGCCCGACGAATTTGTAGCAGTTCTGAAGCGAATGCCGTGAAGTGTTTCCTTCAGTTTAGAAACAGAGATGAACTCACGAGAGCATAAGTCAGGAGAGTCCTGTAGGCGATATGCCACTTAGCAGCCCCATCAGTCAAACAAATCAGTAACAGCTTGCACTGCACGTGCTTGAGCATTGTCCTGCAAAATGGTGGTCAGGTCCGGCAGAAAGTGTCATCACTTCTGTCTCTAAGATGGTCGTAGGTTGTGTTCCAAAAATGAACAGCATAGAGACAGAAGTGGTGACATTTTCTGCAGGACCTGACCATCATTTTGCAGGAGAATGCTAAAGCATGTACAGTGCAAGCTGTTACTGATTTGTTTGACTGATGGGGCTGCTAAGTGCTATACCACCTACTGCACTCCCCTGACTTAAGCCCTCGTGAGTTCGATTTCTAAACTGAACTTGACGGCATTCGCTTCAGAACTGCTACAAATTCGTCGGGCAATAGACCGCGCCGCTCTGTCAACACAACTGGCACTGCTAAGAGTATCCTACGACTTCCACATCGCTGGCAACGGGTTATACACAATGCTGGTAACTAGTCTGAAGGTCAGTGAAACTTTGAAACACGTATCTATTTTGTACGAGCTGTAAATAAATAGTTGCGACTATTAAAGTAGCAGCCCTCGTACATGACCTGCACGTAGGTATGTAAGGCCACATACCTCCACAAACCTACCAGCAAACTGTCGGATCCCCGATACGCACTATCAGTGATGTATTTCGTTCCAAAGACGGACGAACAACCTATTCAGCAGGTGGTAGTAATGTTGTCGCTCACCAGTGTAAGTAAACCATCGTTCTTCTCCATTATTTTCGAAGGAGAAATCTGCTTCCGTCCCGGTAGATAATGAAGTATTTGTTCTGGAAACAAAGTTCTGCAGGTACACTCTGCTTTTGTTTTATTGACTTACGTATCAGTCATTTTATTTTGCGGCTAGATTAGGGTCGTGCTGTATCAGTCAGGTTGTATGTATGAATGAGTGTTTGAAATGGGGCTGCCACATAAATATGAAATATAACTAAACAAATCATTCCATTATTACTTAGTTCCGTTTTGGAGAAAGTAGTACGAGAAGGGAGGTAATAAACTGAAGAGGTAATAAATATAGTGGAACTTCTAAGAAATAGAGAGAAGCTTGAAACTGACGCTTAGCCTTTGCTCATGGTTCAACAATATTAGCCGAGCACTTACAAGACGATACGAAACAGATAAACATTCTGCAAGCGGTAACAGAAAAAAACTGAATTACAAACTTCTCTTGGAAAGGCCGTGTACACGATCAGTATTACAGGCGTTCCGAAAGATATGGAATCAAAATACGGAAAAATGAAGAAAGTTTCAGCATTTAAATGCTCGGGAGAAATAATCCAGCCATGTGCTCTGGACCAAGTAGCTAACAAAACTGGAGCCGGGAGAGTGAAAACGGCACTCTAGGAAAGGACACGTACAATAAAAAATCCTTGCCTATTAATACGTAGGAGGGCCGGCCGCGGTGGTCTAGCGGTTCTAGGCGCTAAGTCCGGAGCCGCGCGACTGCTACGGTCGCAGGTACGAATCCTGCCTCGGGCATGGATGTGTGTGATGTGCTTAGGTTAGTTAGGTTTAAGTAGTTCTAAGTTCTAGGGGACTGATGACCATAGATGTTAAGTTCCATAGTGCTCAGAGCCATTTATTAATACGTAAGCTTAACACGTGCGAATAGGACCCGCGCTCTGAGTGTACCGTACAAAATTAATTACGAGTACAGATAATAACAATAACTTTGTGTGGCTCAGTAGCCTAGTGCAGGTGTTTCTACTGGACGCAACTTCGGCGACTTGCGTCTCCCTAATCTACCCCAGTTATCCAACCGGGGAAAGGGGAATCCTAGCCATGTGTTGTTTCTGGTGACTCCTTTCAGCGTTGGGTGTTGAAGCTTAGGTTAAAACAAAGACTAAAATATCCGACGCCCGAACGAGATTCGACCTATCGGCGCCCGACATTTATTTACATAGTTCAACTATAGATTTTTATGAGTGGATTTGCACCAAAATATGTAACATATATAACCACATCTTTTGATTGCATTGACTTGGAAGTTTAAATTACTGACGGCGCCAACATACCGCAGTATTTACCTGAGAATAGCGGATCTTAATAGGCGAACAGGTAGGCAAACCGACCAAAATTGGCAAAAAAGGTGACATAGTAACAAATTAACAGTTTTCGGATTTTTTCCTGTACTTGTACTATGAACCCTTGCTTCTTTTCAAATTTCATGATTTTAGGTCAACAGGAATTACCCCACAGGTTATGATAAAGGACGTTGCCTGCCTCGAAATATGTAACATAAATAGCCGTATCTTTCGAGTGTACTGACTTAGAAGCTTAGTTTATTTACACTACTAACGGCCCGAGGATCTTAGAATGTGACATGAATTTCAACTTTATAATTTACCTGTTCCTGAAGAAATGGTGTCTTAACAGAGGGACATACAGACAGACAGACGCACAAGAAAGTGATCGTATAGCTATTGAGGTTGGGAAACCTTAAAATTTAGGCATTAGTATGTAGTGTGTAAAACTGGGTGTCTTTATGCCTCAGAATGCCTCGTCATAAACACAGCCAAACAGTTACATTGTTTAGAGAACAAAAGAGGAAAATAATTCGAAATTTTTGGGACGAAGAACGAATACGCCATTGGAAAATCGATAAGCAACAACGACGTGTATGAAAAAAACTAAGAATATAATAGATGCAACGATGAACCGGAGGATAACATTTAATACCACTAAAAATACGAATAACAAAAGGCTGACAAAATGATATTCAACTTCTTTCAGAGAAATCCAAAAATCAATATTTCATGGCTTATAGTAATTAATAAAGCTCTACAGGAGTTAAAAATAACAAAGACCTAGAAAACGTCCTTGAATTCAGGGAAAAAGTGCAAGAAGTCAAGGGTGGCCAGAAGAAAAGACAAGAGAAGACGGGTGGTACTTGGGCAGAAGATACAAGAGAACAGGCAGCAAGAATGAATAAGTATAGGTAAGCCAAAAGTAAATTAGAACATAATGTCATAAATCACCAGTTTCATGGGGTTGTGAATTGGCCACATTCGAATAATAACACACT
This sequence comes from Schistocerca americana, assembly GCF_021461395.2. Lineage (NCBI taxonomy): Eukaryota > Metazoa > Arthropoda > Insecta > Orthoptera > Acrididae > Schistocerca > Schistocerca americana. The sequence goes on from NC_060128.1 coordinate 60,546,110, forward strand.
ACTGGCCATTAAAACTGCTATACCAAGAAGAAATGCAGATGATAAACGGGTATTCATTGGATAAATATATTATACTAGAACTGACATATGATTACATTTTCACGCAATTTGGGTGCATAGATCCTGAGCAATCAGTACCCAGAACAACCACCTCTGGCCGTAATAACGGCCTTCATACGCCTGGGCATTGAGTCAAACAGAGCTTGGATGGCGTGTACAGGTACAGTTGCCCATGCAGCTTCGACACGATACCACAGTTCATCAAGAGTAGTGACTGGCGTATTGTGACGAGCCAGTTGCTAGGCCAGCATTGACCAGACGTTTTTAATTGGTGATAGATCTGGAGAACGTGCTGGCCACAGCAGCAGTCGAACATTTTCGGTTTCCAGAAAGGCCCGTATAGGACCTGCAACATGCGGTCGTGCATTATCCTGCTGAAATGTAGAGTTTCGCAGGGATCGAATGAAGGGTAGAGCCACGGGTCGTAACACATCTGAAATGTGTGCCCACTGTTCAAAATGCCGTCAATGTGTACAAGACGTGACCGAGACAAGTAACCAATCGCACCCCATACCATCACGCCAGTTGACACGACAGTATAGCGATGACGAATACAGGCTTCCAATGTGCGTTCACCGCGATGTTGCCAAACACGGATGCGGCCATCATGATACTGTAAACATAACCTGGATTCATCCGAAAAAATGACATTTTGCCATTCGTGCACCCAGGTTCGTCGTGGAGTACACCATCGCAGGCGCTCCACGTCGAACTGTTCGTGCAGATGTTTGTTGTCTTGGAAATGTCCCCATCTGTTGACTCAGGGATCGAGACGTGGCTGCACGATCCGTTACAGCCATGCTGATAAGATGCCTGTCATCTCGACTGCTAGTGATACGAGGCCGTTGGGATCCAGCACTGCGTTCCGTATTACCCTCCTGAACCCAGCGATTCCAAATTCTGCTAACAGTCATTGGATCTCGACCGACCCCAGCAGCAATGTTGCGATACGATAAACCGCAATCGCGATAGGCTACGATCCGACGTTTATCAAAGTCGGAAACGTGAATTACGCATTTCTCCTCCTTACACGAGGCATCACAACAACGTTTCACCAGGCAACGCCGGTCAACTGCTGTTTGTGAATGAGCAATCGGTTGGAAACTTTCCTCATGTCAGCACTTTGTAAGAGTCGCCGCCGGCGCCAACCTTGTTTGAATGCTCCGAAAAGCTAATCATTTGCATATCACAGCAAATTCTTCCTGTCGGTTAAATTTCGCGTCTGTAGCACGTCCTCTTCGTGGTTCAAATGGCTCTGAGCACTATGGGACTTAACTTCTGAGGTCATCAGTCCCCTAGAACTTAGAACTACTTAAACCTAACTAACCTAAGGACATCACACACATCCATGCCCGATGCAGGATTCGAACCTGCGACCGTAGCGGTCGCTTGGTTCCGGACTGTAGCGCCTAGAAACACTCGGCCACCCCGGCCGGCCATCTTCGTGGTGCAGCAGTTTTAATGGCCAGTAGTGTAATACAGTGTATGTAAGCGAGACCCTAAACCTCAGCTACCAAAGGGATCTCGACAACATCAAAAAAGTAGAAAGGAAAATCTTTCACAAAATCCTGGGTCCAAAGGGCACAGAAGAAAGATATCAGCTACAATCAAACACGACAACAGAAAAATACTCCAACATGGAAACAGGCTTCTGCAATCGACGACTGAAGTTCTATGGACACATCATGAGACTCGATGACAACAGATTAACAAAGAAAGTTCTAATGTACTCACAGAAAATGAAAACGACAAGAGAGTTTTGTATCCCGCCTGGAAGGCGGCACGTGTGTTTGCTCCTGTAAACTGTAGGCCATATGTAGGGAGTGGGGAGGAGCAGGTTCAAATGGCTCTAAGCACTATGGGACTTAACGTCGGAGGTCAACAGTCCCCTAGACTTAGAACTACTTAAACCTAACTAACCTAAGGACATCACACACATCCATGCCCGAGGCAGGATTCGAACCTGCGACCGTAGCGATCATGCGGCTCCAGACTGAAGAGCCTAGAACCGCTCGGCCACCAAGGCCTGCAGCACAGTTGGTACTGCAATTAACGTAACAGAACATTTAATAGAGAATATTAGTCACTGGCATACCTAACTTTGCACTGAAGAGCGCGTAGGTGCGAAACTGTGCATCAATCAAATCTACATTGGCCAGGAGTTACAAAGGCAAAATCTGCAGTGGCTCAACCACTATGAAATAGAAACAATGTTGCTTGGTCGTCTACTCGGAATCAAATTGATAGAAACTGGAGCGGCGATCGTAGATCTGCACAGCGCCGGCTAGAGCGCGCTGCCGTCTGTGTCGGTGTCATAGTGCCAACCTACGAACTTGCTATCGATACCACAGTCTGGATCAAACATATTCGAACTGATTTCAAAAATGCCATCATCACATCCGCAGACATCGCAGATCGAAAAATCTTCAGACAGCAGATTCACCGCTGAAAAGTTGCACTAGAAGAAAAACCCAAAAGATCTACGGGAAATTGGACGGAAGAACGTCGAGCTAAACATGTTGTTGATGTGGTCCTGAGTCCTGAGACTGGTTTGATACATCTCTCCATGCTACTCTATCCTGTGCAAGCTTCTCCCAGTACCTACTGCAGCCTACATCCTTCTGAATCTGTTTAGTGTATTCATCCCTTGGTCTCCCTCTACGATTTTTACCCTCCACGCTGCCCTCCAATACTAAACTGGTGATCCCTTGATGCCTCAGAATATGCCCTACTAACCGATCCCTTCTTCTAGTCAAGTTCTGTCACAAATTTATCTTCTTTCCAATTCTATTCAATACCTCCTCATCAGTTATGTGATCTACCCATCTAATCTTTAGCTTTCTTCTGTAGCACCACATTTCGAAAGCTTCTATTCTCTTCTTGTCCGAAATATTTATCGTCCACGTTTCACTTCCATACATGGCTACACTCCATACAAATACTCTCAGAAACGACTTCCTGACACTTAAATCTATACTCGATGTTAGCAAATTTCTTCAGAAACGCTTTCCTTGCCATTGCCAGTCTACATTTTATATCCTCTCTACTTCGACCATCATCACTTATTTTGCTCCCCAAATATCAAAAACTCCCTTATTAATTTGTGTCATTTCCCATTCTAATTCCCTCAGCATCACCCGAATTAATTCGACTACATTCCATTATCTTCGTTTTGCTTTTGTTGATGTTCATCTTATACCCTCCTTCAAGACACTGTCCATTCCGTTCAGCTAATCTTCCAAGTCCTTTGCTGTCTCTGACAGAATTACAATGTCATCGGCGAACCTCAAAGTTTTTATTTCTTCTCCACGGATTTTAATACCTATTCCGAATTTTTCATTTTGTTTCCTTTACAGTTTGCTCAATATACAGATTGAATAACATCGGGGAGAGGCTACAACCCTGTCTCACTCCCTTCTCAACCACTGCTTCCTTTTCATGCCCCTCGACTCTTATAACCGCCATCTGGTTTCTGTACAAATTCTAAATAGCCATTCGCTCCCTGTATTTTACCCCTGCCACCTTCAGAATTTGAAAGAGAGTATTGCACTCAACATTGTCAAACGCTTTCTCTAAGTCTACAAATGATAGAAACGTAGGTTTGCCTTTCCTTAATCTATTTTCTAAGATATGTCGTAGTGTCAGTATTGCCCCACGTGTTCCAATATTTCTACGGAATCCAAACTGATCTTCCCCGACGTCGCCTTCTACCAGTTTTTCCATTCGTCTGTAAAGAATTCGCGTTAGTATTTTGCAGCCGTAGCTTATTAAACTGATAGTTCGGTAATTTTCACTTCTGTCAACACCTGCTTTCTTTGGGATTGGAATTATTATATTCTTCTTGAAGTCTGAGGGTATTTCGCCTGTCTCATACATCTTGCTCACCAGGCGGTAGGGTTTTGTCAGGACTAGCTCTCCCAAGGCTGTCATTAGTTCTAATGGAATGTTGTCTACTCCCGGGGCCATGTTTCGACTTAGGTCTTTCAGTGCTCTGTCAAACTCTTCACGCAGTATCATATCTACCATTTCATCTTCATCTACCTCCTCTTCCATTTCCATAATGTTGTCCACAAGAACATCGCCCCTGTATAGACCCTCTATATACTCCTTCCACCTTTCTGCTTTGCCTTCTTTGCTTAGAACTGGGTTTCCATCTGAGCTCTTGTTATTCATGCAAGTGGTTCTCTTTTCTCCAAAGAGAACATAGAGAGGATGAAACAATTATGGAAGGACAAGACGAATAGCAACCACAGATCGTGGTTTGCTTTGTGTAGTCCTCTATGGGTCTAAACAATTTAAATAAATAAATAATAGAACAAAAACAATCTGTGACTATGAAACTTCTGTTTCCAAAACAAGAAGAGCAAGCGTTGCTCTCACAGATTGTGATGACCTTGTAATGGTACTTGAATTACGTAACCATTACGGCAGCTCACCTGAACCTCTCGATAATAGCAATATTCTACTGTGTTTCTGTAATGTAGTTGACATATTTCTGAGACAACATTCAGATTTGATTTCATTAATGTAGAAGTACTTTGATTCATCGATATGTTTACATTGCAATGATATTATTCTTGTGTGTATTGTTTCTTTTGTCACTATGATATTTGTCGTACTTGTAAGTCTGATTTTTGGGCGCGTTAGCGATTATTAGTTAGTTAGAGTTAGAGAGTCGGACCCTGCGAAGGTCAAGTCTTGGACATCATGTTGGAAAGACGCATATTGTAGTCAGCTTATAAAATGTGAACTTTAACAGTGAGGAAGATATTTTCGAGTATGTTTTGTATTGTGAAGTGATGTTTTGTGTGTTATGTGATATTGCAATAAAAGCAATTAAAAGGAAGTGTTACTTAAATTCGGGGTGCTGATTACATTTTTTACATCACCATTGTCCTGCAAAAGTGTGATCTTCAAGAATGGTTTGTGAAACACATCTATAAAACTTTTGAATATAGCAGAATAAAACCTAGGCCTCTTCGCATCCGAGCTTGGAATCATGAGCACCTAGATTTTCGACGATTGAGCCATGATTTTACAACGAGACCAGCGTGGGAAACACGAAAAGATGAGTGCCTAGTTTATTTATTATTACATGAAATGACTTTATTAACTGTGCTCTAATGACACCTGCCACATAATAACTTTGTTGTTGCCTGAAAATGCTGTATTTAGCAGCGTGAGCAACACCATAATCATTATTAAATTTTGACCTTTGTTGTGGTAGGGTTGTTAGAACCTGTAATTATCTTAAATGTGGACGGGAAGCCGACAAAAACTTCCTTTTTCGTTCGTCACCGATACAGTCGAATCGAGTTAGCAATAATCGCGACATATTATTCTTATATAAATTAGGAGTTGCAATGGTCCCAGAACGCGACCCTGAGGAACACCTCAACTGGTCGCGATTTCCGCAGCCGCGGTCGCCGCACCGCTGATATCGGTTCAGCCGGCGACCGCCCACGTGCAATCCGCCGCCGCCGCTGCTGCTTTGCGTAATGGGAGAGTTGCGTCACGCATCCTGTGCAGAACAGAGGCACGCCTACGCCACGCTGCCCTGATTCGCGACCCCGGCCACCAGAGCGGAGGTGGCCGGTCGTAAAGGCTGCCCCTCTGCGATTACCGCCGCACGGGCAGCCAATAGCTCGGTGCGTTTCCCCACGAGCAAGTGGGTTAGTCCTAGCTGGGAAGTCTAGAGGCACTCACTCACATCTTTCTTATATCAACTGCAAGATTACGATCGAAATTATGAACTCGGCCGACCACAGACCGTGTAATATTATTTGTTTGCGCGTTTTACTCCATATTTCCCATTAAGAGATTACTAAACAGTACAGTGGCGTAAGTGAGGTGGGACGACAAACGGGCCGACTTGGAGCAGGAGAGGCACCACAGGACGTTTCAATTTCCATTGTCTATATTTTTACAAGGAAATTCCTAAGATTATGACAGTGAACCGATAGTTCTGTATTGACAACTTACTCTGTATCTGCAATATATGATCTGAAGATGGGCAGCCGCGGCGGATTAGCCGAGTGGTCTGAGGTGCTGCAGTCATGGACTGTGCGGCTGGTCCCGGTGGAGGTTCGAGTCCTCCCTCGGACATGGGTGTGTGTGTTTGTCCTTAGGATAATTTAGGTTACATAGTGTGTAAGCTTAGGGACTGATGACCTTAGCAGTTGAGTCCCATCAGATTTTACACACATTTGAACATTTTGAACAAGATGGGCAGCTAGCCTGAAACTTGTCATTGAAAATAAAAAATAGCGATCAAAGGCTGAAATGCCATATTTTTATTTAAAGGACGATCGCGGGAATCCCATTAAGACAGCCGCCCGGTGTGGCCATGCGGTTCTAGGCGCTTCAGCCTAGAACCACGCGGCCACTACGGTCACAGGTTCGAATCCTGTCTCGGGCATGGATGTGTGTGAGGTCCTTAGGTTAGTTAGGGGACTGATGACTTCAGACGTTAAGTCCCATAGTGCTCAGAGCCATTTGAACCATTTTTTCAATGAATTTTGCACGGCATACGAGCCACACTTGAAGGTGTATGAAACTCTTGAATTTTAAAACTGTGGTAAAAATTGACATAATTAACTATAAAAGTTGAGTTTTATCTAAACATGAAGATTAAAATGTAACAACTCATTTTTTCATAAATTAAATAAATTCTACAGTTTCATAAAATGGTTCAAATGGCTCTGAGCACTATGGGACTTAACTTCTGAGGTCATCAGTCCCCTAGAACTTAGAACTACTTACACCGAACTAACCTAAGGACATCAGACACAGCCATGCCCGAGGCAGCATTCGAACCTGCGACCGTAGCGGTCGCGCGGCTCCAGACTGTAGCGCCTAGAACCGCTCGGCCATTCCAGCCGGCACAGTTTAATACACCTGTACTTTGTATGCTGTACAAAATTCATCGAACAATCTCTCTTTCTTACGAAAGAAAGTGTACCTGTAGCAACAAATAAAGCCAACAGTAAGTGAAAAAAAATGACGAAATTTCACATGTAAAAAAAAATAGTTTTTGTTTTTGAACTTCCACTGCTATCAGTGTGAATCCTGAATCCTTCCTATTCATGGTGACAAAGTTATATGAATTTATTTGTAAAATTATAGATGGTGGAAATTAAAATATCCTGTGGTGCCCCTCCTGCTCCAAGTCGACATCCTACCGTCCTTACATTTAGCAAAAATGAACATGCAGTCAGGAACTGAAATGACGTTGTTGTTGTGGTCTTTAGTCCAGAGACTGATTTGATGCAGCTCTCCATGCTACTCTATACTGCGCAAGCTTCTCCCAGTTCCTACTGCGACCTACATCCTTCTGAAGCTGCTTAGTGTATTCATCTCTTGGTTTCCCTCCAATACTAAATTGGTGATCCCTTGATGCCTTAGAACGTGTCCTACCAAGCGATCCCTTCTTCTAGTCAAGTTGTGTCACAAGCTCCTCTTCTCCCCAATTCTATTCAGTACCTCCTCATTAGTTATGTGATCTACCCATCTAATCTTCACCTTTCTTCTGTAGCACCACATTTCGAAAGCTTCTATCCTCTTCTTCTGTAAACTATTTATCGTCCATGTTTCACTTCCATACATGGCTACACTCCATACAATTTCAGAAACGACTTTCTGACACTTAAATCTATACTCGATGTTAACAAATTTTTCTTCTTCAGAAACCCTTTCCTTGCCATTGCCATTCTACATTTTGTATCGTCTCTACCTCGACCATCATCAGTTGTTTTGCTCCCCAAATAGCAAAACCCCTTTACTACTTCAAGTGTCTCACTTCCTAATCTAATTCCCTCAGCGTCACCCGACTTAATTCGACTACATTCCATTAACCTCGTTTTACTTTTGTTGATTAGGCACATTAGTATCGAATGTAATTAGGGGATCCATCCTGAAACCCAGGTGCAGGTACTTATACAAATGAAATGTGAGGAGTGAAAGGTGAAAGGGGGGGGGGGGGGGGGTGAGGCAGAATTTGGATAGAGGCAGGAGGCGTGCCAAGATAATCCGAGATAATCTGAGTGAGCCACTTTGCGCAGGTAGCTTATTGGCTAACGTACCTGTCTAATAAGGAAGAGATCCGGGTTCGATTCAAGACACTGGTACAAATTTTCACTCGCAAATTCTGTCCGTATACATAAAATCATATCTGTATGAGACCAGTAAAGTCTCTGAAATTGTGTCATTTCATTTGTATCGTCGGGAGAACTGTGCCACACTGAAGGGTGAGTATGCAAAGAAGGATATGAAGCCATCACCAAGTTTGATGGTATCACCTTGATTTTTTCGACGTGGTAATTAAAACTTTGCGACTACCCATCTTATATGCCGCTACCCACCGCTAGCTGCTCCCCATTACTCGTGCGAACGACCCCTGCCGACACGCCGGCAACCGGTCGCAGTTAATCTGGGGCCATCGGCCTCGCAGCAGAACGGGTTCCGCTGGGAGTGCCGTATGAGGTGTCCCGCTGTCATAACCTGGACACGGTCCGCAACACGCCACCTGTGTGTCGTACACCAGCTGCCCAGCGCTACACGGTTCACTGGCTACCGAAACGCGCAGCGACGATCTCATTCACCGCGGTAAACACGCACTCGAAATATACAGGCTGTTACAAAAAGGTACGGCCAAACTTTCAGGAAACATTCCTCACACACAAAGAAAGAAAATATGTTATGTGGACATGTGACGCTTAGTTTCCATGTTAGAGCTCATTTTATTACTTCTCTTCAAATCACATTAATCATGGAATGGAAACACACAGCAACAGAACGTACCAGCGTGACTTCAAACACTTTGTTACAGGAAATGCTCAAAATGTCCTCCGTTAGCGAGGATACATCCATCCACCCTCCGTCGCATGGAATCCCTGATGCGCTGATGCAGCCCTGGAGAATGGCGTATTGTATCACAGCCGTCCACAATACGAGCACGAAGAGTCTCTACATTTGGTACCGGGGTTGCGTAGACAAGAACTTTCGAATGCCCCCATAAATGAAAGCCAAGAGGGTTGAGGTCAGGAGAGCGTGCAGGCCACGGAATTGGTCCGCCTCTACCAATCCGTCGGTCACCGAATCTGTTGTTGAGAAGCGTACGAACACTTCGACTGAAATGTGCAGGAGCTCCATCGTGCATGAACCACATGTTGTGTCGTACTTGTAAAGGCACATGTTCTAGCAGCACAGGTAGAGTATCCCGTATGAAATCATGATAACGTGCTCCATTGAGCGTAGGTGGAAGAACATGGGGCCCAATCGAGACATCACCAACAATGCCTGCCCAAACGTTCACAGAAAATCTGTGTCGATGACGTGATTGCACAATTGCGTGCGGATTCTCGTCAGCCCACACATATTGATTGTGAAAATTTACAATTTGATCACTTTGGAATGAAGCCTCATCCGTAAAGAGAACATTTGCACTGAAATGAGGATTGACACATTGTTGGGTGAACCATTCGCAGAAGTGTACCCGTGGAGGCCAATCAGCTGCAGATAGTGCCTGCACACGCTGTACATGGTACGGAAACAACTGGTTCTCCCGTAGCACTCTCCATACAGTGACGTGGTCAACGTTACCTTGTACAGCAGCAACTTCTCTGACGCTGACATTAGGTTTATTGTCAACTACACGAAGAACTGCCTCGTCCATTGCAGGTGTCCTCGTCGTTCTAGGTCTTCCCCAGTCGCGAGTCATAGGCTGGAATGTTCCGTGCTCCCTAAGACGCCGATCAATTGCTTCGAACGTCTTCCTGTCGGGACACCTTCGTTTTGGAAATCTGTCTCAATAGAAACGTACCGCGCCACGGCTATTGCCCCGCGCTAATCCATACATCAAATGGGCATCTTCCAACTCCGCATCTGTAAACATTGCACTGACTGCAAAACCACGTTCGTGATCAACACTAACCTGTTAATGCTGCGTACTGATGTACTTGATGCTAGTACTGTAGAGCAATGAGTCGCATGTCAACACAAGCAACGAAGTCAACATTACGTTCCTTCAATTGGGCCAACTGGCGGTGAATCGAGGAAGTACAGTACATACCGACGAAACTAAAATGAGCTCCCACATGAAAGTAAGCGTTTCCGGACACATGTCCACATAACATATTTTCTTTCTTTGTGTGTGAGGAATGTTTCCTGAAAGTTTGGCAGTACCTTTTTGTAACACCCTGTATATACTGTATATTGCCACGACATCTTGATAGATTACTGCTGCAGTGTCCGTGTGTTTATGGGTTGCATCTTTTCATATGACTTGTCAAGCCAATGGCAGCACGGCATCTCTTGCCGCAACTGTCACAAGTGTATCTGGCTGCTGAGGCAGGAGCAGAGGTAGCATTCCGAAGCTTTTCTGCCTTAATCTGCCTAACAAGCCTTCATCGTGCTTCGACATTCCAGATGATATATCATCACGCCACTCTGGTCTCGTGCTAGCCCGTGCCTCCCATCTGTTTGTGTCGATTCCAATACTCTCCATATCTCATTTACAAGAGTCCTTGAACCTCAATACAGGACGTCCTACAGGTCTTTTGGCTGTAGAGATCTCTCCGAGCATCACCTCACGTGCTAATCTGTCAGGATCCATACGGTCGACGTGTCCAAGCCAGCGGAGTCGTCTATGCTTCAAGACAGCTGAAATACTGTTGCAGTTAGTTTTAGATAGCACTGCTTCGTTGGTCACTCGGTCCTTCCACGTTACTCCGAGGATGGATCTCAGGCACCGCATGTGGAAAGCATTAACGCGACGTTCTTGTTTGGCACAGGTAGTCCATGTTTCCGATCCATACAAAAGGATGCCGAGGACACAAGTCTCATATACAAGAATTTTGGTGGTCAAAGAGTGATTGTTGTTTTTCCAAACGCGTGTAGAGAGTTTGCCAAAAGTTGTCGCAGCTCTTCCAATGCGGGCATCAATTTCCTTGTCAACAGACATGTTTGATTCTATAGTAGATCCAAGATAGCAGAAGTTATCTACGACTTGCAAGCCGGCCGGAGTGGCCGTGCGGTTCTAGGCGCTACAGTCTGAAACCGCGCGACCGCTACGGTCGCAGGTTCGAATCCTGCCTCGGGCATGGATGTGTGTGATGTCCTTAAAGTTAGTTAGGTTTAAGTAGTTCTAAGTCTAGGGGACTGATAACCACAGCAGTTAAGTCCCATAGTGCTCAGAGCCATTTGAACCGTTTTTTTTTTTTTTTTTTTTTTTATTTTTACTACTTGCAGAGTAGTGCCATCTAGTGTGATATTCGGCTTTGTGTTAGCACCCTGAACCATAATTACGGTCTTACTGTTATTTACACTCATGCGTGACTAAATCTTGATACTAGCTCTTGCAGCTCTTCTGGTCTGGCTTTCGAGAATTGCAATGTTGGAGTACATCTGCATACTAGGAAACAGATGTCTTCTGAAGAGTAAGACAAAGCGCTACGAGATAGTCGCTCGTGAACTCCTGTATGCTGATGATGCTGCAATTGTTGCGAACTCCGCACAAGAACACTCGAAATACGTTTATGACATACAAGGCTATTTATCGCTGCATTTACAGTCCACCCGGCAGCTCCAACTTTGATTTAAATTCAGTGAAATGGTTTCTTAGATGGAAATGACATCAATAAACACACTAGCGACCGTGTTTCATAAAAATACACTGACCAGCCATACAAATTACGACCACATACCTACTGTCGACCAGTCCAGGTGATAGCAGCGTCAACTGGCCAGGAATCTACATCTACATAAATACTCCGCAATCCACCATACGGTGCATGGCGGAGGGTACTTCGTACCACAACTAGCATCTTCTCTCCCTGTTCCACTCCCAAACAGAACGAGGGAAAAATGACTGCCTATATGCCTCTGTACGAGCCCTAATCTCTCTTATCTTATCTTTGCGGTCTTTCTGCGAAATGTAAGTTGGCGGCAGTAAAATTGTACTGCAGTGAGCCTCAAATGCTGGTTCTCTAAATTTCCTCAGTAGCGATTCACGAAAAGAACGCCTCCTTTCCTCTAGAGACTCCCACCCGAGTTCCTGAAGCATTTCCGTAACACTCGCTTGATGATCAAACCTACCAGTAACAAATCTAGCAGCCCGCATCTGAATTGCTTCCATGTCCTCCCTCAATCCGACCTGATGGGGATCCCAAACGCTCGAGCAGTACTCAAGAATAGGTCATATTAGTGTTTTATAAGCGGTCTCCTTTACAGATGAACCACATCTTCCCAAAATTCTACCAATGAACTGAAGACGACTATCCGCCTTCCCCACAACTGCCATTACATGCTTGTCCCACTTCATATCGCTCTGCAATGTTACGCCCAAATATTTAATCGACGTGACTGTGTCAAGCGCTACACTACTAATGAAGCGTTCGGACATTACAGGATTCTTTTTCCTATTCATCTGCATTCATTTACATTTATCTATATTTAGAGTTAGCTGCCATTCTTTACGCCAATCACAAATCCTGTCCAAGTCATCTTGTATCCTCCTACAGTCACTCAACGACGACACTTTCCCGTACACCACAGCATCATCGGCAAACAGCCGCACATTGCTATCCACCCTATCCAAAAGATCATTTATGTAGATGGGAAACAACAGCGGACCTACCACACTTCCCTGGGGCACTCCAAATGACACGCTCACCTCCAATGAACACTCACCATCGAGGACAACGTACTGGGTTCTATAAACCTGCTGGTCAGACACATGCACGGAGCACGTAGTATCAGTGGCCGGCCGATGTGGCCGAACGGTTCTAGGCGCTTCAGTCTGGAACCGCGCGAACGCTACGGTCGCAGGTTCGAATCCTGCCTCGGGCATGGATGTGTGTGATGTCCTTAGGTTAGTTAGGTTTAAGTAGTTCTAAGTTCTAGGGAACTGATGACCTCAGATGTTAAGTCCTATAGTGCTCAGAGCCATTTGAACCGTTTTGTAGTATCCGTGAGGGTGTTGTTCGTGTGTAGAATTGGGAACGCGCGCGGTCTGAGTTTGACCGACGGCAGATTGTAATGACCAAGAGAATGGGAAAAAGCTTTTCAGAAGCTGCGCGACATAGCGGGTGTTCGAGCAGTGCTGTGGTGAGTGTCTTCAACACCTGGCAAAACAAGGTAAAGCCACGCCCAGAGGTCGTAGCGTTGAGTAGCCATCCGTCAGTACAGATGTCATACGTCGTAGGCTGGGCAGACTGGCGTTGTTTTATTGGTCAAATAACTTAACGGGAATGCAGCCGGCTGACGTAGTCGGCAACCACCGATATTTCTACAGGTGCACGCCCCGTCATTTTCAGACAAAAGTGCTGTCTTCGTGTGGGTCACGTTTACGTGCTTGTTACTGGTAATTTACCAGTAAATTCCTCAACCCCGATTCTTTAAATAACTGAGCTCCCGTATACAAAACTGTTTCAAACGTCGGATTACTTTACAAAAGAGTTGTCATTACTCATGCCAGAGAAAGAAAGTTAAAAAAAAAAGATTTAATTAAGTTCAAATGTTGTGAGAAGCTGCTAAGAGGTAGATGAAGAAGCTGTGGAAGAGATAGACTCACAGATAGACTCCGAATTTGAGCGGGGTAGGACGTCAAACGGGGCGGCTTGGAGCAGGAGAGGCACCACAGGGCATTTTAATTTCCACTGTCTATACTTTTAGAAATAAATTCATAAAACTTTGTCAGCATGACCAGGAAGGATTGAGGACTCACACTCATCACAGTGGAAGTTCAAAAACGTAGCAAAATACCTTTTTTACACGTGAAATTTCATCATTTTTTCACTTATTACTGGAGGCATTTGTTGCTATAGGTACACTTTTCTTCCTAAGTGAGAGAGATTCTTAGATGAATTTTTCATAGCATACAAACAGTGGTTACAGGTGTATGAAACTCCAGGATTTTCCAAATCTACTGTGGAAAAATTGAGATAATTAACTATAAAACTTGAGTTTTTTCTAAACATGAAGTTTAAAATGTAGCAATTCATTCATTTTTTCATAAATTAAATAACTTATAGAGTTTCATACACCTGTAACTATGGTTTGCATGCTGTGCAAAAGTCATAGAAGATTGTCTCTTACTTAGGAAGAAAAGTGTACCTATAGCAACAAATGCAGCCAGTAACAAGTGAAAAAATGATGAAATTTCACATGTAAAAAAATGTGGTTTGTTGCGTTTTTGAGCTCCACCGCTATGAGTATGAATCCTGAATCCTTCCTGGTCATGCCGTTAAAGTTTTATGAATTTATTTATAAAAGTATAGACAATGGAAATTAAAATGTCCTGTGGTGCCTCTCCTGCTCCAAGTGGGCCAGTTTCACGTCCTACCCTCCTTAAAAGAGCTTTCCGATACATGAGTCCAAATACGGAAGAGTATTAGTTAACATTCTGTCGGAATTTCTAAAATCACTGGGCAGCCAAACGACTACTCAACTTAGTGTGTAGAAACTATGAGACGGGCGACACATACCGTCAGACTTTCGGAAATACATCATCCATTCAGTTCCGAAAAACAGCAATAGCAGACAAATGCGTGAAACTATCGCAACATCAGCTTAATTGCTCATCCATCTGAATTGCTGACAAGAATTATGTACTGAAGACAGAAAAGGAAAATTGAGGATTTGTTAGGTGACGGACAGTCTGGTTTCAGGAAAGTTAAAGGCACCAGAGGGGCAGCCTTGACGTTGCAACTGATAAGGCAGGCAACAATTATGGAAAATCAAGACACTTTGATAGGATTTTACTACCTGGGAAAGGCGTTCAGCAGCGTGAAGTGGTGCAACATGTTCGAATTTCGGAGAAAAGTCTGAGTAAGCTGCACAGGAAGACGGGTAAAAGTTACAGCGCAGCAAATATGTCTGAAAAGGTCGAGTGCATAATCGCGGTTTGCTGGAGATGGTCTTGGTGGTAGGTTCCTATTCCAGCTGAGAACATGGGGTAAAAAGTTTTCGATTTAACCGGGACCAGCGACCGTTTATATAGCCATTCGAACATCTATCTTATTGTAGTTATGTTACAGTATATTAAGAAAGGTATGAACGACGAACCGGAGCTGATACCCAGGCAAATTAAGCGAAACGATTAATTACCTTTGTAAAATATTTTAACTGGGCTGAAATTAATGCTGCCAGCCGGAGTGGCCGTGCGGTTCTAAGCGCTACAGTATGGAGCCGAGCGAACGCTACGGTCGCAGGTTCGAATCCTACCTCGGGCATAGATGTATGTGATGCCCTTAGGTTAGTTAGGTTTAATTAGTTCTAAGTTCTAGGCGACTGATGACCTCAGAAGTTAAGTCGCATAGTGCTCAGAGCCATTTGAACCAAATTAATGCTCAGATAATGGCGCCATTTATATGTGTTCCGATCGGATTTAAAACTCCGCACTTGTGCGTGACTGGTGGTTCAAATTTGGTCTACCGGTGCATTGCACTTTTGTCTAAGATAAATTTTAGCAGTTTTTTTAAAAAATCTTGCTTCATTTGGATTTTACATGCAAAAAACGTTTTTTCTAGGAGATTTTTTGATGCACCGCACTTGTGCTTTAAACTTGGATGACGTGGATCTAACTTTGAATGACGGTAGATAAATGGATATAGTCGGAAAAAAATCTTTTATGCGGTAATTATTATCCGCCGTCGAGGTACGATGGTTTAAAGTGGAGCTAAATGTAGCACGTAAAATTCGTTCCTACATGAATTAAATGCGCAGAAACGGATTAAAGTGAATAAAACAAATACAAATGCATTGTCACAATAAAATTGAAAACTCTCTTTCAAAAATCTAGCTTCATACGGATTTTATGCGCAAAAACCACGTATTTTGTGAATTTATTTTCACGCATGCGAGTTCTATATTTCAAGCTTGTGTGAATAGCTTGAAATTTTGGAAGACTGAGGCAAATACATATAATTAATGATGGTTGTGTTGTTTTGTGAAAGCTTTATCCGTTGCCATGATATAGCAGTCTAAAGTTGTTCACAAAGTGCACGTAAAAATCTTCTAAAACTACTACGCTACCTTGTAGAAAATTTATTTCCGAACAAGATAAGCTTAAGGACGTCGAATTTAGAGCAACATTGAAAAGTTGATAGTATTTTGACGTGAATACATTGTTTCTCAGTTGTTATGCTTATTTCAGGAAATCGTATTCATCCATAATTCGGACTGGTTGTTGCAACATTTCGCGGTGGAGCAAAAATTGGGAACCAGAATGAAAAATGCAGGGCGCCCTGTATCAGCGTTCGGTAAGAGGGAACCTCGAATGTTACCGCTGTTTTCTCGTGGTTCGACGTAGCAGGTTCAAAGCTGATTTGCTTTTTGGTTCAAATGGCTCTGAGCACTATGGGACTTAACATCTGTGGTCATCAGTCCCCTAGAACTACTTAAACCTAACTAACCGAAGGGCATCACACACATCCATACCCAAGGCAGGACTCGAACCTGCGACCGTAGCAGTCGCGCGGTTCCGGACTGAGCGCCTAGAACCGCTAGACCACCGCGGCCGGCGATTTGCTTTTTGCAGAAGAGGTTTCTTATTTAGTTTAACTTTGGTCTAGCATGTGACTTCCATCTAATATACTGTTAAGACATTATTTTTGTTGACTGCATGCATCCTCGGAGGCAATTTTCCCACGCTGCGGTTGAAAGTTGGGTTTTTTACAGCCACAATTTGAGACGCTGTTATCACAGTGCAGCTACGATAGATCTTTCCCTTCTTGTTTTTATGGGCGTTGACATGACGTCCTGCTACTGCTAGTTAGCCTTTTGTTCGTAATTTCCTCCGGTTTTTTTTTTTTTTGGTAAAACTTTTTTTTTAAAATTTCGTAATTGTTTAAAGGAAGAATATAGCTATTGCTTTATTTTAGATTTAACCTATAGCTAATGATGGGGCTAGCAGCGCCCTTGCCGCAATGGTAACACCGGTTCCCGTCAGATCACCGAAGCTAAGCACTGTCGGGCTTGGCCAGCACTTGGATGGGTCACCATCCGGTCTGCCGACGAGTGCTGTTGGTAAGCAGGGTTGACTCAGCCCTTGTGAGGCTAAGTGAGTAGCTGCTTGGTTGAGAAGTAGCCGCTCTGTGGAGAGCATGCGCTGACCACATGCCTCTCCATATCCGGATCTGCTAAGAATGACACGGCGGTCGGTCGGTACCGTTGGGCCTTAGGCTGCGTTCACAGTGGCACCGACAACGGTCATCAGACACCGTCGCCGGAAGTCGCCCGAATACATCGGACGACAACGTGGTCATAGTGCGTCCAATCTCCTTCGTTTTTGGCATGGTCAAGGAAGTTGGGTTATGTTAGAATCCATTTTATGAAGTAGGCTAGATTTTAATATCTTAGCGTGGCGTGGATACCGCGACGCCTCTGTGTTTGTGTGCGAGTGCCGCATAGCGGCTTCTGCTATTGAAGAAATGCCGAATGCATGTGAGTGAACTATCCTGGCTCGAAAAGAACGTGGCTAGTACTATAACCTCTGTCGTTCGTTATCGGGATAACCAGACAACTTCTACGAATACATGAATGACAGGAGAGGCGTTCTGTTACGTACTCGAGATAATTCGTGGGGACCTTGGAAAGCAAGTTTCGCTGTATTTATTTAAAGCTGTGCTGACGTACGTCAGTTAACCGTCAGTGACTCTCACTTAGCGCACGAGTGAAAGATTGGAATACTCTCTTTCAAATTCTGAAGGTGGAAGGGGTAAAATACAGCCGGCCGCGGTGGTCTAGCGGTTCTAAGTGCACAGTCCGGAACCGCGCGACTGCTACGGTCGCAGGTTCGAATCCTGCCTCGGGCATGGATGTGTGTGATGTCCTTAGGTTAGTTAAGTTTAAGTTCTAGGGGACTGATGACCACAGATGTTAAGTCCCACAGTGATCAGAGCCATTTGAACCATTTGGGTAAAATACAGGGAGCGAAAGGCTATTTACAATTTGTACAGAAAGCAGATGGCAGTTTTAAGAGTCGAGGGACATGAAAGGGAAGCAGTGGTTGGGAAGGGAGTGAGACAGAGTTGTAGTCTGTCCCCGATGTTATTCAATCTGTATATTGAGCAAGCAATAAAGGAAACAAAAGAAAAGTTCGGAGTAGGTATTAAAATCCATGTAGAAGAAATAAAAACTTTGAGGTTCGCCGATGACATTGTAATTCTGTCAGAGACAGCAAAGGACTTGGAAGAGCAGTTGACGGAATGGACAGTGTCTTGAAAGGAGGATATAAGATGAACATCAACAAAAGCAAAACGAGGATAATGGAATGTAGTCGAATTAAGTCGGGTGATGCTGAGGGAATTAGATTAGCAAATGAGACAAAGTAGTAAAGGAGTTTTGCTATTTGGGGAGAAAAATAACTTATCATGGTCGAAGCAGAGAGGATATAAAATGTAGACTAACAATGGCAAGGAAAGCGATTCTGAAGAAGAAAAATTTGTTAACATCGAGTATAGATTTAAATATCAGGAAGCCGTTTCTGAAAGTATTTGTATGGAGTGTAGCCATATATGGAAGTGAAACATGGATGATAAATAGTTTGTACAAGAAGAGAATAGAATCTTTCGAAATGTGGTGCTACAGAGAAGAATGCTGAATATTAGATGGGTAGATCATATAACTAATGAGAAGGTATTGAATAGAATTGGGGAGAAGAGGAGCTTGTGGCACAACTTGACTAGAAGAAGGGATCGGTTGGTAGGACATGTTCTGAGACATCGAGGGATCACCAATTTAGTATTGGAGGGCGGCGTGGAGGGTAAAAATCGTAGAGGGAGACCAAGAGATGAATACACTAAGCAGATTCAGAAGGATGTAGGCTGCAGTAGGTACTGGGAGGTGAAGAAGCTTGCACAGGATAGAGTAGCATGGAGAGCTGCATCAATCCAGTTTCAGGACTGAAGACCACAACAACAATCTCACTGGCATAAAACACCCGTATCCAGTAATAAAGTAATTTGTAGACAACTAATTTCAATCTACCAAAAAGATCCAGTACTGTAGCTGTAAGCATATAACATATGCCACCCTTTTCAGTTGAACAATCTATTTTTTGAGGTTATAATCTATGCCTAAAATTTCGAATCAAGATCTTTCCTGTCTGAGGTTTGGAGTAAACCTGCGATTTCAGTCCTTAGATTCCAAACTACATCCCGCTTATGATATTTTCATCCTCGGGATGCCACAAACTCACTCTTCCTTCGCCTAAACGTATCAGTTTCTCACACTCCATAGTTCGTGTGCGACAACGTCGGTCGATTTGACCGAAGAAAACAACTTGATCTGAATTTCACCGATTGTCGTCCGAAGTCTGTACGTTCGTGAGATAGAATGGGCTCTAGTGTGACGGCGCACGTAGCGACGTACTGATTTGAAAAGATCGGCCGTCTCCGGCCGACATCGGTCGTCGGCGGAATCCACCGATATCGCAGCGTCTGTGGCCGCAGCATTACGAGGCCTGTTCGCACGGAGTAGCTGTGATGATGGGGCTCAGATCTCGAAACCGTGATAGTGAACAGTAAGTTCTGTCATGTAAGACCTCAGTTAAGGAAAGCATTTCACAACTGTAGCGGATTTGTTTACCATGAAGAAGACGCAAAAGTACTATGATGTGGTTAGCGTCATTGTCCAACTTCGCTGCATTCAGCGAACTCACACGCGAGATGCATATCGACCGCTTCTTGATCCGTAAACCTATCCATACTGCTGTATCAGTTCTACACTAAATTCGTCACCTTATCATAGAACGCAGTTTCGTTTGTTTTTCATACAGCTGAGATCTTAAGACCTGTCGTTGTGAAAATTTCGCGTATGTACAAACCTAAATCAGGTGATCTGGATGTTTTGAAACCGTCTCTCAAAAATTTTAAGTTGAAAAATAAGCAGTAACAAGACTAGCTGAGGTTGTAAAATTTCCAAAGCTACTCTGATTAAGCAGGATCCATAGTCCTCATGGTAAAACACATGGTGGTCAATCAATTTAAGAACTAAAAAGAAGAGTGTTTGTGTATATTCGAAATTTCACGAAGCAAATTTGTTATCTCCTCATTCTGCCCTTAAGCTTTCTTAGTAGTCAACGTTAATACTTACTTCAAAATTTAATCACTATGCTATATTCCTTTTTCAGTTACTGATAAAGTTCCATATCTATTAAAGTCACCCTAGAGTCATAAGCAATGCACAATTATCATGTAACAGTTGGGGAGAAGTTGACTGACGTACATTTTTCAAAGTGATAGAAGGAAAACAAATAAGGACCAAACATATAATTACTACGGCTCAATACCCTGCTTTGAAAGAAAAATCAGTATTTTAATTTTATTGGTTAAATAATTATATAAGTTTTATGTTCGAAATCGGTCAACTTCGTCCAATCTGACGGTACCGTCGACATCTGCACAGTTGTGCAGATATTGTCAGTGGAATACAGAAATGCTAAGATATATGAGGATAACAAATGAAACGAAATGGAAAGATACCCTGAAGCGGCAAAGAAACTGGCACAGGCATGCGTATTCAGATACAGAGATACGTAAACAGGTAGAATAGGACGCTGCGGTCGGCAACGCCTATGTAAGGCAAAAAGTGTCTGCTGCAGTTGTTAGATCGCTTACTGCTGCTACAATGGCAGGTTATCAAGATTTAAATGAGTTTGAACGTGATGTTATAGTCGGCGCACGAGCGATGGGACACAGCAGAGGTAACGATGAAGGGATCTCCCCGTACGACCATTTCACGAGTGTACCGTATCAGGAGTCCGGCACAACATCAAATCTCCGACATCGGTGTGGACGAAAAAAGGTTCTGCAAGAATGGGACCAACGACGACTGAAGAGAATCGTTCAACGTGACAGAAGTGTAACCCTTCCGCAAATTGCTGCAGATTTCAATGATGGGCCATCAACAAGTGTCAGCGTGCGAACCATTCAACGAAACATCATCGATATGGGCCAACTCCTGTACCCTTGATAACTGCACGACGCAAAGCTTTACGCCTCATCTGGACCCGTCAACACCAACATTGGACTGTCGATGACCGGGGAACACGTTGGCTGGTCGGACGAGTTTCGTTTCCAGTTGTATCGAGCGGATCGACATGTACGGGTTTGGAGATAATTTCATGAATCCATGTACGATGGATGTCAGCAGGGGACTGTTCAAGCTGGTGGAGGCTCTGTAATGGTGTGGTATGTGTGCAGTTGGAGTGATGTGGGACTCCTGATATGTCTAGATACAACTAAGACATGTGGCACGTACGTAAGCATCCTGTCTGTTCACCTGCAACTATTCATGTCCATTGTGGATTCCGACGATTTGGGCAATTCCAGCAGGACAGTGCGACACCCCACACGTCCAGAATTGCCACAGAGTGGCTCCAGGAACGCTCTTCTGAGTTTAAACACTTCCGTCGGCCACTAAATTCCCCATTATATGAGGATGTCTGGGATGCCTTGAAGCTTGCTGTTCAGAAGAGTTCTCCACCCTCTCGTACCCTTATGTGCAGTCCTGCAGGATTCCAGGTTTCGACTCCCTCCAGTACTACTTCAGACATTAGTCGAGTCCATGCCACGTCGTGTTGCGGCACTTCTGCGTGCTCGCGGGGGCCCTACACGATATTAGGCAGGTGTACCAGTTGCATTGGATCATCAGTGTGTATGAGGATAAGGAATCAAACGAAATACATCTAGAACCATCCACACAATTGTGTGCTTTCCTGGAACTGCGACCTGGAACCTTTGCCGTCTTGGGGCATGTGATCAACCAACTGAGCTACCTGGGCATAACTGAGGTCCCGTCTTCACACCTTTGCTTCGACCAGTACCTCAACCTCTAAATTCATTTTAAATGGAAATGCAATTGCTCTCTAACCAGGCAACGGAGGTCACAAGTCTCTGAAAGCAAAATACTCGACAAATATCATTGAACAATCTAGGAAGTTCTATCGGAAGGGGTCTGGTCTATCCGGCACAAAATAGCTGATTTCAGTCCAATTACCTTCATATTGGCCACAGAGTTGTGTTCGGGTGTCATACTGAGAGTCTAGCCTAATCGCATACAACTTGTCTGAAACCTCTGAGTGAATGAGCTTGTGGGCAGGCTCCCTTTACTGATGTGGAGATCGATCTCACTCATTTTCTCTCTGTTGAGTCACTTAACCATGAAAACAGTGTTATCGGCCAGCCATAACACAGGGGTATTTTGCTAAATGGAGACAGGTTACAGGAAACAATCTCTGGGAGTATAAGTGAGAAAGAAAGTAATGTGGACGAATGGTCGGAGATTCACCTTGTGTATTAATTCATCATGTCTGTGTGTTACAATGTAGTGTACTGCATGTTGTGATGAGTCTACCCTTAGGCGAGGTGTTTGGAGTGGGCTCCACAGGGCTCTAAGCATGAGCGAACACGACACAACACTGACGCACTCATTAAGATCTGCCATTATGCAACCGAATGGCGACAATGTTCTAGTGTCTGAAAATCCGGGTTGGGCTCCTCGTACTCGACTGCTTTCAGTTACAAATCTAGGAGGTTGAGGCCCAGTTTCCGAGTGGACCATCTGATGGGACCACATTGTCCAATTCCTCAGCTGGGGTGGATGTTGTCGAGATGGCTACACACGGAAATGTGGAAGTGATCTTGAGCACCATCCTGCAGTAGACACTCGTCTTCCAGCTGAGGAGGCAGGAAGTGCAGATATGACTCACTTGTGTGCCATCGTGGAAGGAGGACTGGTCCCACGAGATCCCTTGTCTACACACCAACGTCGAACCGTTTCTGATGGTCTGAAGCCACCGTATCATGAGGATTCTCCATAGCCCACAGGTGAGTGTTGTGAAAGTTGACAATACTGCCCCCTGTGAAGATAGCTCCCTCTGTGAGGAGAATGGCTAACAGAAATCCCAGCACCATGGTGGCCTGTCCAATGAACCAGAGAGAGAACCGTAGCCGCACTGGCAGCTTCATAGATAATAAGGCCTGCACGTATTATAAGTGATATGGATGGTGGCTGTAGTCGTGAAGAATGTTCCATATGGTCGTCTGACTTACCCCATGGTGTTTGGCCAACTGTCTGGTGCTGATATATGGATCACTGAGGTGTTTTATCTCTACCATCAATTGGGTGTACCTCCCCTGGAACACATTTCCAGCCATATGTCCACATGACTTATTTCGCTCCTTATCCTTTCAAGGTTACCTGCCTTTGATTTGTCCCCATTTAGCGAAATCGCCCTGCATACACCTGGATGCATTGAGAAGCCACACAGACTGTATACAGTAAGGTGGCTGGAATATTTTTTTTACCACACAGAATGGAAGACCGCTTCTATCTTACAGTTCTTTTTCTTGTAATCGGCGATATGAACTGGTATTACAACAGGCACAAGTCCTGTCGTAGGAGGTCGAAGGAGAAATCGTACAATGTGGGCCAAGTCCAGTAATGCATTTATGCAAATCGCGTTGGCACACCGAGAAGATGCAAAGACAAATCTGTCACGGCTATCAGCAGTGACGGAGGAAGAACTGGAAAAACCGCTATCCCCTACATCACATCCTCCCCGCTCCAACACTTTCCACATATTACGCCGCGAGATACACTCAGCAGTGGACTTCTGCCCGTCTGCCTAGCAACGCTAGAAACGTGTTGCGAAATGCAGGAAGACATGGAGACAAGAGCTGGCCCTCAATATAAACAAACTCAACGTATATAAATTTAGTATATGATGGTGCTAGAAAAGGAATGTTGGTAGATCTCCTAAATTCATATGATCGGATGTAGACTGTGTTTTTTTTTTTTCATTTAGAGTGCAGGAGAAGAGTAGCACAGCCATCGAGAATATTTTTACTCATTCTTCATTACTATACAGGTATTCTGTTAGTAAAATTGTGAATGGTCTTTCAGACCATGGTGCACAAATTTTTTGTACTCAAACAAATGTCACATATAATTACAAACTATGTAGGAAAGTTGAGCCAACAGCAATAAAGAGTTTTTTAAACCTCGTAAAGGAACAAGGGTGGCAGGATGTTTATAGTGTCGATAACATAGATGACAAATATAATGCTTTCCCTAATATATTTCTTATGCTCTTTGAGAGTTGCTTTCCACTGGATGGATCTAAACGCGGTACTAGTAGTAAAAGGCAGCCTGGGTGGCTGAGTAGTGGGATAAGGATATAATGTAGCACAAAGCGGGAATTATATCAAAATGTTGGAAGTAGTCACAATCAAGCTACAGTAGCCCATTACAAATAGTACTGTAAGGTGCTTAACAGGCAAACGGCATGTGGTATGCAAATAGAATAGCTAATTCACAGGATAAAATTAAAGCCTTATGGTCAGTTGTGAAGGATGGGTGTGTGGTCAGCAGCACAAAGTAGACGATGTAAAGTCAATTTGTAGCAAAAATATTTCTGTTACTGATAAACCAGACATACGTACAGTATTTACCAATCATTTTCTGAACATTGCTGGTGAATTAAACAAAAAATTAGTTTCTACAGGGAATCATATAACTCTCTTGGCAAATGCCTTTCCGAGATTGATACCTGAAAAACTCCTCTGTGAGGTAGACAAGAGGGAGATTGAGTCAATAATTAAATCAGTGAAGACAAAGGACTCTAATGGATATGATGAAGGGCCTAGCAGAATATTCACGTACTGTGCTGCACATGTTAGCCCTGTATTTAGCCATATTTGTTATTTTTTTCTTTTGGAATGGTCAGTTTACTGAACGATTAAACTACTCAGTAGTACATCCATTTTATAAAAAGGGAGAAAGGGATAATGAAGACAATTTTCGACCTATTTCTCCGCCATCAGTGTTTGCTAAAGTTATTGAAAAGGCTGTGTGTGTAAGGATAATTGATCATTTTATATCACACGATTTCCTATCAAATGTACAATTCGGCTCTAGAAGTTATTTAACAACTGAAAATGCTGTATTCTCTTTCCTCTGTGAGGTACTGGATGGGTTAAACAAAAGGCTGATAACGCGGGGCACATTTTTGGTTTAACTAAAGCGTTTGATTGTGTCAAAAACAAAATATTGCTCCAGAAGTTGGACCATTACGGAATATGGGGAGTAGCTCACTATTGGTTCACCTCTTACTTTAGCAATAGACAGCAAAAGATTATTATTCACAGTGTTGAGAACAACTGTGATGTGGGGTCTGAGTGGGGTACTGTCAAGTGGGAGGTGCCCCAGGGATCAGTGTTGGGGTCACTGCTGTTCCTTATTTATATAACTGATATGGCCTGTGATATTACAGGTAACTCTAAAATATTTCTGTTTGGTGATGACACTAGCTTCATAGTACAGGATGATGTGAGCAACACTGGCTCTATTTCAAATAGTGTTCATGACATAACGTCATGGCTTGTAGTAAATAAACTAACGCTAAATCACAGTAAGATTAAGTTTTTACAGTTCCTAACACACAATTCAACAAAATATGACGTTTTAATTTCACGAAATGGGCATATTATTAATGAGAGTGAACAGTTCAAATTTCTAGGTGTTCACATAGATAGTAAACTATCGTGGAAAGCCCACGTTTAGGATCTTGTTCAAAGACTTAATGCTGCCATTTTTACTATTCAAACGATATCTGAAGTGAGTGATTGTTCGACACGAAATTTAATCTATTTTGCTTATTTTCATTCGCTTATGCCGTATGGTATTATACTTTGGGGTAACTCTTCCCATTTTAAACGTATATTTTTGGCTCAGAAACTGGTGGTTATAGCAATAAGTGATGTGAGTTCACGAACTTCTTGTCCTGTTAACGAGTCTAGGTATTTTGACAGTGGCTTTGTTAACAGTATTAGCTTATTCTCAAGACTAAGCTACTTTCACTCAGTTAATACTCGACAGAAATCAAACCTGCATTTGGACCGAACCTCCTTAACTCTTGTGCAGAAAGGTGTGCAGTATACCGCTGCATACATTTTCAATAAGCTACCACAATAATTCAAAAATCTTAGCAGTAATCCGCGCACTTTTAAATCGAAACTGAAAAGTTTCCTCGTGGGTTGCTCGTTGTATTCTGTCGAGGTGTTCCTTGAAAAATTAAGCTGATTCTTGTTGTATTGTTGACTGCATTTACTGAAACTTATGGCTTGACTTTTTTCGAGTTCATAAACATTTTTTGTTTATCTGTTATTACTTTTATGTTGTAATTTCATGTACTGGCACGTACCATGTCCTTTGAGATGTGCTCCTCAATTTGGTCCTACGGAATTTGACGCACAAATAAATAAATAAATAAATAAATAAAGACCTATTACTGTATGGATTACAGAACTGCAGAACAATCACTGGAAGGCAGCCTCATCCATTAATTGTGTAGGAGTATGTGTACAAAGTGAGTTAAGGTGGAAAGACTGCATAAAACTAATTTCAGGTACGGCAGGTGCCAGACTGAGATTCGCTGGGAGGCAACCAATATATTTCTTTCTCCTATGTACACTATCTGATAATAACAGGGTGTGTCCACCCTTGGCATTTGTGAGGGCTTGAATGCTGCTGAGGACACTGTAAACGAGGTATCTGAATGTCTGTGGAGGAATGGCAAACCACTATTCCTCAAGAGCCGAAACCAATGAAGGTAGTGATTTCGGACACTGGAGTCTTTAGCAACGCTCACATTCTAATTCGTGCCAAACGTATTACACTGGGCTGAAGTCGGGATTGAGGGCACGCCAGCCCATATCAGGAATTTCGTTGTCCACAAACCATTGCCTCACTGATGCTGCTTTACAACAGGGTGCATTGTCATGCTGAAGCAATCAGCCACAGTCTCCCAACAGTTCCACTACTGCACGCAGTGCGCAATGCTGCAAAATGTGTTCACATCCTTCCCCCATTTAGCGTTTCCCGAAACACAGTAAGGGCCTCACAAACTAGCCATGGAAATCATCAGCATACCTTAATACCACCACATCTGTACGTCACTGTTGGCACCACACGTGATACCAGGTAAAGTTCTCCAGGCATTCGCCAAGCCTAAACCTTTTCATCGGACTGACTCATCATACCCCGTGATTCATCACTCCAAATCACTTGTTTCCAGTCAACTACTGCCTCTCTTTACATCACCTCAAGCTACGCTTCGCATTGACTACAGAAATGTGGCTCTTACAACGAGTTGCTTGGCACTGTACCCACTGTTCTTAACACAGAAGCATTGTGCTATGCGAAAATGAGACAGATGAAAGAAAAGTTAATGAACTGTTTATAATTTTAAGAAGTAATCGTCTTAGGCCAACGGCATTGCCTAAGTGGTAACCTCGGCTCCCGTCAGGTCACCGAAGTTAAGCGCTGTCGGGTTGGGCCAGCACTTGCATGGGTGACCATCCGGTCTGCCGAGCGCTGTTGGCAAGCGGGGTGCACTCAGCCGTTGTGAGGCAAACTGAGGAGCTACTTGACTGAGAAGTAGCGGCTTCGGTCTCAGAAACTGACATGTGGCAGGGAGAGCATTGTGCTGACCACATGCTCCTCCATATCCGCATCCAGTGACACCTGTGGGCTAAGGATGACACGGCGGCCAGTCGGTACCGCTGGGACTCATGGCCTGTTCGGGCGGAGTTTAGTTTTTAGATTTAATAATCGTCGTAAGTGTTAATAGATTAACCCCACTGTGAGAGAAGGTGGTAAATGCTTTCACGGAAATACGTCTCCAGTTGGCTATGGTGCCATGATTGTACCTAGACCTGTACGTCTTAGTGCGAAGGAAATCGACGCCCACGAAGGTCTTTCTTGAAGGCTGCAAAAAAAATGGAACTCGCATGATGAGAGACTAGGATTGCGTGGAGGATGGGTAAGGGTTTCCCAGCGAAACTTTTGCAGCGTACTCGAAGAAACCTTGCAAGCATGTCAGCAAGCCCCCACACGTCTTTACACATCCAAAAGGCGATTACCTTTGAAATAATAAACAGTTTACTCACTTTTTTCCACCTTTCTTTCATTTGACTGCCTCTTATAGTTGGACTGCGGGCAGCACTTTAGAACTCACAAGTGATTCCTTCCACTGATTTCATGCGATTTCTTAGAACCACCCTCTGCAATGATCGACTGTCCCTCAGTAGATGGCCTTGATTTAGATGATGTTTCTCCGTCACTATCAGTCACTAACGGTTGACTTACACAATTTTAATAGTGTTGAAACGTCTCTCATGGGTTCGTTTCTCAGATGACGTCCAGTGACTAGTCGACGTAAATAGTGTCTGAGCACTGCTGGCTAACCCTTTCTACTGCCACTGCTTCTCTCCTGACAACACATTACTGGATGGCTGGTTTTTTTTTTAAGGCATGTGAGTCCCTCTCTCGTGACAGCTAGTGCCGAATTTCGCAATAGATGGGGCTGTCCGGATACTTATGATGAGGTAGCATGTTTCTAGCGAAAAGAATGTGAAGCAAGAATTACACATGAAACTTCCTGGCAGATTAAAACTGTGTGCCTGACCGAGACTCGAACTCGGGACCTTTGCCTTTCGCGGGCAAGTGCTCTCCCGACTTTTTTTTTATGAGAATAGAATGAACAAGGTATATATCATTTCTAGGCTGCCGTTGCGCAATATAAGAAATGAAATGTCTTCTTGAGTATTTTTTTTATTGTTTTTTTTATTTGGGCCAAGTAGTAAACAGAATTTTTTTTATGGTGCACAAAGGACTATCACTTCATAGTTGAAGGAAAGTTGCTCCGCTGCTCTGCGAGAGAAGGGAAATGTGAAAACGAAAATGGGAAAGAGAAAAAAAAATGCCTTCTGCATTGGTGAGCATCAGAATAGTATCGTAAATTCCGACAAGAATTGAAGTCCCAGGAACCAAATAGGATTCATAGATACAGGTCACTGGCAACCTCTGCTATCCGAAATATTGTATTTGAAGCATTTAACCGTTAATTATGATTTTCAGCATATTTCCAAATATCCTCCTGTAGTCACAATGTTGGCTCATTTTAAAGTGTTCAATTTCTATATAAGAATAATAGTCGAGGAAAGTAGCATGCCTATTCTGCATAATAAACGATGCTGTGTGGACCATGATCCACGTTGCAGCGTTGTGTTTTGCTCGTGGATATCTCAGTTTTTGTGGCTGAATGATCTCTAAAAGGTCTACACCACAGGGCGTCGTACGGTCTATTACCGACAATCGTTGACGAAGAAATGTAGTAATTTCTTCTGCATGTCCGCACGTGAACCTATGAATAAGCGTATCGACTCTTACGCATGCGTCACAGTTGGGCGTTGGATGAAGGCCTATTTTATGTAGCTTTTCATTCGTTGCTACTTTATCGTTGACTGTTAGATACCAGTCGCCTATGACGCGTGGCGGTAACACGTCGCTGTGCACATTCCGCCATACTATACTCCAATGTATGTGGATGTTTCTCTTCGAGACGATTCCTGTGGTTTGTTGTCATGAGAAGGCCATAAAGCTTCCTGTTCGTCAGGCTTCCGTTATCGACGACGTTGTGTCGAATGTAGCTCATTTCCATGTAGTACAGTCGCACATGT
This sequence comes from Schistocerca americana, assembly GCF_021461395.2. NCBI lineage: Eukaryota > Metazoa > Arthropoda > Insecta > Orthoptera > Acrididae > Schistocerca > Schistocerca americana. The sequence goes on from NC_060128.1 coordinate 60,575,695, forward strand.
CGGTAAGAAAGTGGAATGCCGGCGATATTAACGGGTGGGTCAAGGCTATGAGGCTTCCACCGCTGAATGAGGTTTGTGATGATACTGGGCCTCCGGGTACGAAACTCCTTCCTGATGCGATTTAGGAGCAGGGTGACACTTTTTGTGTGTACTTTAATGAGGTTAAGGCCACCTTTGAACGAAGGTATCGAATTGAACTTTGAAAATGTGCTCCCTAAAAAGAAACCAACATAACGCTTGTTGTATGCTCTTGGCTAGATGGTCGGAGATTGGAAGAATTTGCGCCAAATAATTCATCTTGCTCGTAATGGCGATCTCGATGGTCTTAACTTTCTGTAGTATGTTCAAGGCACGGTCGGAGTGAAGGATCAAAGCAGCACGTAATTTATTAAGCATGTGTGACCAGTTCTTCGTCAGGAATTTGTCTGGTTTGGCCTCAAAGGTAACACCGGGGGTTGTGTGAGAATCCTTGACCTTGCACCAGGTAACATGGGATATGTCTCCGATACCGCCACCGATCTGCAAAGCTGTGGTTTTAGTTCTATTGAGTATTGCTCCTGAAAGAAACGTGAATTTTTGTAAAAGAGTTTCCGCTGACAGAAGTTGTTGCGATGATGACACAGTGACGCATACATCGTCAGCATACGCAATGCATGGGATAGTGACAGACTCGACGCTAAGTCCGATCCCGCTATGCGCTTAGTTGTTCAGGAGCGGCTCCACTGCAATGGCGTACAAAATCATTGACAGAGGACATCCTTGGCGGATGGATTGCTCAATGGAAACTTCTTTTGTAAAATGGGCATTAATGAGAATCCGTGAAGAGGCGTTTGTAGTAAGTTTGCGAATTAACTCTATGAGATGAGGTCCAAATCCTAGTTTCTTCATGCTTTTAAAGAGGAAGTCATGACGTACACGGTCATAAGCCTTCTCAAAATCTAGAAAGATCAGAGCGCCCTGTCCTTTGGTTTCAGCATACGAACAGATGATGTCCCTCAAATCGCAGGCAGCTGAGATTGCACTTCGGTCTCGCACTGCACTGTACTGGTAACTGCCTAAAACCTTGTACATAACGGTTTGCATCCTTTGCTTAATCGATCTGGTGATGATTTTGAAATCGGCATTCAGCAGTGTGATGGGTCGCATGTTTTCGACCTTCCTGCAGTTCCCTTTTTTCGGAAAGGGCAGGATGATACCTTCCGTCAATGCCTTGGGTATGACTTCTGAGCTACCCAAGCACGACGCACGCCCCGTCATCACAGCTTTAATTCCGCCAGCACCTCGTCTCCTACCTTCCACACTGAGTTTTAATCTGCCAGGAAGTTTCATATCAGCGCACACTCCGCTGTACAGTGAAAATTTCATTCAAGAATTACACAGATTAAGGCTCACCATGTCTATTCCCATTGGAGCATTCGTAGCTGGAACAGGAAATGGCTGAATCATAAGACTTCCTCCGGAACGTAAATGTACATGTAGATTTAGCGTCGTTTCTGCAGACCTGTGCTGTCTTCTTGTGGAGCGCTGATTTGTTTGCACACCGTCTTCCACTGCATATTTCAGCTGTAAAAACCTCCCTCACCATACCCAAACGGACCAACACACCTTGCTCATCACGTTTTCAATAATCTAACCATACACTCGCCCAGTCTCTTGTTTCGAAAGCAGCTACAAATGGACTCCTTTTACTGGCATTCCAGGCGTTATCAAGGGTTTTCTTTCAGGGTTTTCTCCCTTAGGCCTTGGCAGTCCCCTGCTGTATGTGGAAAGTAGCAGAGTGGAGAACAGCATGGCAAAACACTGTTCCCACCACTGCTCATCACTGTTGCGGTAAAGAATATCAAGAATAGTTTTGGTGAACTTAACGCAGTCGATTCGCTGAAGATGACACGTCCTGTTGTGAAACAGAAGAGGATGTTCACATCAGGTTAAAGATATGTCGGTGCAAGTTTCAGGAGTACAAACACCACGTCAGAGTGCCGAGATAACGGCGATGGCAGCCAACAGAGACGGACACCAAGCAAGTTGACACTAGCTAGCACTTATCTAGAGTGTGAGGACAGTTTTCCCGAAGTTGGAAGTATAATCGTCAGGTTGGTTGGTTAGGAGGAAGGTGACCAAACAGCGAGGTCATTGGTCCCATCGGATTTGGGAAGGATGGGCAAGGAAATCTGTTGCCCCCTTTCAAAGGAACCATCCCGGCATTCGCCTGAATCAATTTAGGGAAATCACGGAAAGGCTAAATTTGGATAGCCACACGCGTGTTTGAACCGTTGTCCTCCTGAACGCGAGTCCAGTGTGCTAATTACTGCGACACGTCGCTCTGTAAATGTCCAGGGATAATTTGATTAGACAGAAGTTTAACTATAGAATGTGAAAGTGTACTGGTTTCTATCACCAGGTAAGGAACGTTTTATGGAATTACAGCATTCCAGCAAGAGCAAAATTAGTGATGTTCAGCAGGTATTTCATGCCAGTACTGACTTACTTCATCGAAACATGCACCCTCGCAAAGAGAGAGTCACCGAGACACCAGTCATTAGGAGCGAAATTCCTCAGGTCCACCACCCACAAGTTAAGAAATGAGGAGGTGAGGACGAAAGCCAGAATCAAGTCACCTCTTTTAGACCTAAGCAGCACATCCAGACAACAGTCGTACAGGAATGTAATGGAGTTGGAGACTACAAGAATTTCATCTGAACAGGCCTTTAAGGCTCAAACTAACCGACCGACCGCCATGTCATCCTCCGTCCAAAGCCGTCACTGGATGTGTATATGCACGGGCATGTGAACAGCACACTGTTCTCTCGTCCGCTTTTAGATTTCGTGAGCAGAGCCGCCACTTTTTAGTCAGGTAGCTCCTCATTTAGCCACACAGCGGCTGAGCCTGCCCCACTTGCCAAAAGCGCTCGGCAAACTGCGACGGTGACCCATCCAAGTGCTAGCCAAGCCCGTCAGCGCTTAACTTCAGTGATCTGACGCGAACTGGTGTTAACACTGCGGTAAGGCCGTTGGCAGCATAGGAACAGACGGAATAAATTTTGGAAGAGATACGGAAGAAAAACGCCCTGCAGGGAGACCCAGAAACCGTCAGTGGACATGATCAAGAAAGACGTCGCTGCCCGAAGAAGAACAAAGGATGATGTTCTCCGTGACTGATTATACACGGACAGAAGAAAGATGGAGAGGCTCATAATCAGTACTAAAGAAGTTGGAACTGTACAATGATGATGATGATGATGACAGCATGAATAACATTAACCACACTCAACACTCAATAACCATTCAAATACTCATAAAAATTACAACAATTAATGAGTTGTTTCCAAAACCCTCGTTGCTGTATGAAGGTGCTTTAGTCGCAACTACCAGTTTCACATCAATATAGACGCATCTTCAGATTTATCTATGAAGAAAAAAAATCACTGTGTGTAATTCTTGAAATGGTGGAAAGTCGGAATCATAGTGTTGCGATTCACCAGAAAACAATGACAAGTACACAAATGACTACATTTCTGCACGATGGTCCATTGATCGCGACCAGGCCAAATATCTCACGAAATAAGCGTCAAACGAAAAAACTACAAAGAACGAAACTTGTCTAGCTTGAGGGGGGAAACCAGATGGCGCTATGGTTGGCCCGCTAGATGGCGCTGCCATAGGTCAAACGCATATCATCTGCGTTTTTTTAAGTAGGAACCCGCATTTCTATTACATATTCGTGTAGTACGTAAGGAAATATGAATGTTTTAGTTGGACCACTTTTCTCGCCTTGTGATAGATGGCGCTGTCATAGTCTCAAACATATGGCTCATAATTTTAGACGAACAGTTGGTAACAGGTAGGTTTTTTAAATTAAAATACAGAACGTAGGCACGTCTGAACATTTTATTTCGGTTGTTTCGATGTGATACATGTACCTTTGTGAACTTATCATTTCTGAGAACGTATTACCTGTAAATACCACATTAATGTAATAAATGCTAAAAATGATGTCCGTCAACCTCAATTCCTTTGGCAATACGTGTAACGTTATTCGTCTCAACAGCGAGTAGTTCGCTTTCCGTAATGTTCGCACATTCATTGACAATGCGCTGACGTATGTTGTCAGGCGTTGTCGGTGGATCACGATAGCAAATATCCTTCAACTTTCCCCACAGAAAGAAATCCGGAAACGTCAGATCCAGTGAACGTGCGGGCCACGGTACGGTGCTTCGACGACCATTCCACCTGTCATGAAATATTCTATTTAATACCGCTTCAACCGCACGCGAGCTGTGTGCTGGACATCCATCATGTTGGAAGTACATCGTCATTCTGTCATGCAGTGAAACATCTTGTAGTAACATCGGTAGAACATTACGTAGGAAATCAGCATACATTGGACCATTTAGATTGCCAGCGATAAAATGGGGGCCAATTAGCCTTCCTCCCATAATGCCGCACCATACATTAACCCGCCAAGGTCGCTGATGTTCCACTTGTCGCAACCATCGTGGAATCTCCGTTGCCCAATAGTGCATATTATGCCGGTTTACGTTACCGCTACTGGTGAATGACGCTTCATCGCTAAATAGAACGCGTCCAAAAAATCTGTCATCGTCCCGTAATTTCTCTTGTGTCCAGTGGCAGAACTGTACACGACGTTCAAAGTCGTTGCCATGCAGTTTCTGGTGCATAGAAATATGATACTGGTGCAATCGATGTTAATGTAGCATTCTCAACACCGCCTTTTTTGGAGATTCCCAATTCTCACGCAATTTGTCTGCTACTGATGTGCGGATTACCCGCGACAGCAGCTAAAACACCTACTCGGGCATCATCATTTGTTGCAGGTCGTGGCTGACGTTTCACATGTGGCTGAACACTTCCTGTTTCCTTAAATAACGTAACTATCCGGCGCACGGTCCGGACACTTGGATGATGTCGTCCAGGATACCGAGCAGCATACATAGCACACGCCCGTTGGGTATTTTGATCACAATAGCCATACATCAACACGATATCGACCTTTTCCGCAATTGGTAAACGGTCCATTTTAACACGGGTAATGTACCACGAGGCAAATACCGTCTACACTGGCGGAATGTTACGTGATACCACGTACTTATACGTTTGTGATTATTACAACGCCATCTACCACAAAGCTAAAAAAGTGGTCCAACTTAAACATTCATATTTCTTTACGTACTACACGAATATGTAATAAAAATGGGGGTTCCTATCTACAAAAAATAATCAGTTGATATCCGTTTGACCTATGGCAGCGCCATCTAGCGGGCCAACCATAGCACCATCTGGTTTTGTCCTTCAAGCTAGACGAGTTTCGTTCTTTGTAGTTTTTTCGTTTGACGCTTATTTCGTGAGATATTTGGCCCAGTCACTATCAGTGGACCACCCTGTATACTGTAGACGGTCAGTTACGGATTTCCAGTTTTTGGGAAGTTCTGCAGATTTAAGAGTCAGACCACACTGATAGTTGACACAGTAAAATTGAATATACCTAAAAGATGCTTATCGGAATTTACAAGACACGACTGTTGAATAATAATTTGAATGGTTATTGAATGGTCAGTATTGTTCATAATGTCTCTTGAGCTGTGGTTGCCCTCCCCAAAAGTTGATGACGACACTGGTCCCAGCTGCCACCACCTGCAGATGCAGCTGCAGCTGCAGCTGCGCCCACTGTACACGCCTCCCAGCCTGCAGCCGTTGCCGTGCAGATTTCCTCGGAACACTCTCCTTGGCGACCGCCAAGCTTTTATACCTACCCTTGACCTCTCTGCTCTCCGCTCTCATTTTGACCTCACTCCCACAATCTCCTCTCAAGACCCCATTCCCTCCTCTCACTCTCCTTCTAGACTGTCGCTTCTATTTCGTTCTTTTACCAAGCGTACTGCTCTGCTATCTCTATTTGTAAATCTCACTCTCACATCACCTTGCTCACCATTTCCGTGTTACTGCTCTCGCTGTAGGCTGCAAGCTACACTACTGGCCATTAAAACTGCTACACCAAGAAGAAATGCAGATCATAAACGATTATTCATAGGACAAATATATTGTACTAGAACTGACAGGTGATTACATTTTAATGCCATTTGGGTGCATAAATCCTGAGAAATTAGTACCCAAAACAACCACCTCTTGCCGTAATAACGGCCTTGATACTCCTGGACATTGAGTCGAACAGAGCTTGGATGGCGTGTACAGGTACAGCTGCCCATGCAGCTTCAACACGATACCACAGTTTATCAACAGTAGTGACTGGCGTATTGTGACGAGCCAGTTGATCGGCCACCATTGACCAGACGTTTACAATTGGTGAGAGATCTGGAGAATGTGCTGGCCAGGGCAGCTGTCGAACACTTTCTGTATCCAGAAAGGCCCGTACAGGACCTGCAACATGCGGACGTGCATTATCCTGCAGAAATGTAGGGTTTCGCAGGGATCGAATGAAGGGCAGATGTGAAATGTAACGTCCACTGTTCAAAGTGCCGTCAATGCGAACAAGAGGTGACCGAAACGTGTAACCAATGGCACCCCATACTATCACGCAGGGTGATACGCCAGTATGGCGATGACGAATACACGCTTCCAACGTGCGTTCACAAAGATGTTGCCAAACACGGATGCGACCATCATGATGTTGTAAACAGAACCTGGATTCATCCGAAAAAATGACGTTTTGCCATTCGTGCACCCAGGTTCGTCGTTGAGTACACCATCGCAGGCGCTCCTGTCTGTGATGCAGCGTCAAGGGTAACCGCAGCCATGGTCTCCCAGCTGATAGTCCGTGCTCCTGCAAACGTCATCGAACTGTTCGTGCAGATGGTTGTCGTCTTGCAAGCGTCCCCATCTGTTGACTCAGGGATCGAGACAGCTACAGCCATGCGGATAAGATGCCTGTCATCTCGACTGCTAGTGATACGAGGCCGTTGGGATTCAGCACGGCGTTCCGTATTACCCTCCTGAACCCACCGATTCCATATTGTGCTAACAGTCACTGCATTTCGACCAACGCGAGCAGCAATGTCGCTATACGATAAACCGCAATCGCGATGGGTTACAATCAAAGTTGGAAACGTGATGGTACGCATTTCTCCTCCTTACACGAGGCATCACAACAACGTTTCACCAGGCAACGTCGGTCAACTGCTGTTTGTGTATGAGAAATCGGTAAGAAACTTTCCTCATGTCAGCACGTTGTAGGTGTCGCCACAGGCGCCAACCTTGTGTGAATCCTCTGAAAAGCTAATCGTTTGCATGTCACAGCATCTTCTTCCTGTCGGTTACATTTCGCGTCTGTAGCACGTCATCTTCGTGGTGTAGCAATTTTAATGGCGAGTAGTGTATTTATAATGCGCCGATGCTCCGAGACATTAAGACCACAGCCCATCCTGTGATTGATGGCCGTCTGCTGACGTACTGGACGTGTGACACTCTGCAAAGCACCTCTAACGACGGAGCAACAATGCTGGTGCGGACACAAGTGTTTCGGAGCTTAGCGTTCAGCCCACATTGTTGAAATCGGATTCTGCAGTAGATGACCCCGACATGTCGCCAAGTCGACTCAACGACATCATCATTTACGATTCCAGCGTGCACGGCATCATCGAGATTGGATCGTGGATCAATAAAAAAGTGTGGCCTGGTCGTATAGAGCATGTCCCTTGTTACACCAGATCGATGATAGTGTACAGACAAGCAGTAGTCCAGGAGAACGGCATTTCGAAATGCGTACTGCGCCACGAACATAGTTCAGTATGGATAATATTATGTAGTCGAGAAAATTCACATGGCAGCTGTGGCAATTATTGAGGTATAATGACAGCTATAGGCTACTTGAGCATTATTGCGAACCATCTGAATTGCTTCATGTCCTCCCTGAGGGCGATGGTATCTTCCAGCACGACAACTGTCACAAAGTCGGAATAGTGCTACAGCGCTTCGAAGAGCGCTATTGTTAATACAAAATTGAGGATGTGTTAGGTGGCGAACAGTGTGAGTTTAGAGGAAATAAGTATAAAGGCACTTTCACGAAAGTAAGGGTACAATGTCTGAAGAACACACGTATCGAATTTTCTATGAAAGTAGTTGATACATGTTGTTTGTTGTTATCTTCAGTCCTGAGGCTGGTTTGATGCAGCTCTCCATGCTACTCTATCCTGTGCAAGCTTCTTCATCTCCCAGTACTTACTGCAACCTACATCCTTCTGAATCTGCTTAGTGTATTCATCTCTTGGTCTCCTTGATGCCTCAAAACATGTCCTACCAACCGATCCCTTCTTCTAGTCAAGTTGTGCCACAAACTTCTCTTCTCCCCAATCCTATTCAATCCCCCTCATTAGTTACGTGATCTACCCACCTTATCTTCAGCATTCTTCTGTAGCACCACATTTCGAAAGCTTCTATTCTCTTCTTGTCCAATCTAGTTATCGTCCATGTTTCACATCCATACATGACTACACTCCATACAAATACTTTCAGAAACGACTTCCTTACACTTAAATCTATACTCGATTATAACAAATTTCTCTTCTTCAGAAACGATTTCCTTGCCATTGCCAATCTACATTTTATATCCTCTCTACTTCGACCATCATCAGTAATTTTACTCCCTAAATAGCAAAACTCCTTTACAACTTTAAGTGTCTCATTTCCTAATCTAATTCCCTCATCATCACCCGATTTAATTCGACTACATTCCATTACCCTCGTTTTGCTTTTGTTGATGTTCATCTTACACCCTCCTTTCAAGACACTGTCCATTCCGTCAACTGCTCTTCCAAGTCCTTTGCTGTCTCTGACAAAATTACAATGTCATCAGCGAACCTCAAAGTTTTTACTTCTTCTCCATGAATTTTAATACCTACTCCGAATTTTTCCTTTGTTTCCTTTACTGCTTGCTCAATATACAGATTGAATAACATCGGGGAGAGGCTATAACCCTGTCTCACTCCTTTCCCAACCACTGCTTCCCTTTCATGCCCCTCGACTCTTATAACTGCCATCTGGTTTCTGTACAAACTGTAAATAGCCTTTCGCTCTCTGTATTTTACCCCTGCCACCTTCAGAATTTGAAAGAGACTATTCCAGTTAACATTGTCAAAAGCTTTCTCTAAGTCTACAAATGCTAGAAATGTGGGTTTGCCTTTTCTTAATCTTTCTTCTAAGGTAAGTCGTAAGGTTAGTATTGCCTCACGTGTTCCAACATTTCTACAGAATCCAAACTGATCTTCCCGGAGGTCCGCTTCTACCAGTTTTTCCATTCATCTGTAAAGAATTCGCGTTAGTATTTTGCAGCTGTGACATATTAAACTGATAGTTCGGTAATTTTCACATCTGTCAACACCTGCTTTCTTTGGGATTGGAATTATTATATTCTTCTTGAAGTCTGAGAGTATTTCGCCTGTTTTATACATCTTGCTCACCAGATGGTAGGGTTTTGACATGACTGGCTCTCCCAAGGCCGTCAGTAGTTCTAATGGAATGTTGTCTACTCCCGGGGCCTTGTTTTGACTTAGATCTTTCAGTGCTCTGTCAAACTCTTCACGCAGTATCATCTCTCCCATTTCATCTTCATTGACGTCCTCTTTCATTTCCATAATATTATCCTCAAGTACATCGCCCTTGTATAAACCCTCTATATACTCCTGCCACCTTTCTGCCTTCCCTTCTTTGCTTAGAACTGGGTTGCCATCTGAGCTCTTGATATTCATACAAGTGGTTCTCTTCTCTCCAAAGGTCTCTTTAATTTTCCTGTAGGCAGTATCTATCTTACCCCTAGTGAGACAAGCCTCTTCATCCTTACATTTGTCCACTAGCCATCCCTGCTTAGCCATTTTGCACTTCCTGTCGATCTCATTTTTGAGACGTTTGTATTCCTTTTTGCCTGCTTCATTTACTGCATTTTTATATTTTCTCCTTTTAACAATTAAATTCAATATTTCTTCTGTTACCCAAGGATTTCTGTTAGCCCTCGTCTTTTTTTTCCTACTTGATCCTCTGCTGCCTTCACTACTTCATCCCTCAGAGCTACCCATTCTTTTTCTACTGTATTTCTTTCCCCCATTCCTGTCAATTGTTCCCTTATGCTCTCCCTGAAACTCTCTACAACCTCTGGTACTTTCAGTTTATCCAGGTCCCATCCCCTTAAATTCCCACCTTTTTGCAGTTTCTTCAGTTTCAATCTGCAGTTCATAACCAATAGATTGTGGTCAGAATCCACATCTGCCACTGGAAATGTCTTACAATTTAAAACCTGGTTCCTAAATCTCTGTCTTACCATTATATAATCTATCTGATACCTTTTAGTATCTCCAGGATTCTTCCAGGTATACAACCTTCTTTTATGATTCTTGAACCAAGTGTTAGTTATGATTAAGTTATGCTCTGTGCAAAATTCTACAAGGCGGCTTCCTCTTTCATTTCTTCCCCCCAATCCATGTTCACCTACTATGTTTCCTTCTCTCCCTTTTCCTACTGACGAATTCCAGTCACCCATGACTATTAAATTTTCGTCTCCCTTCACTACCTGAATAATTTCTTTTATCTCATCATACATTTCATCAATTTCTTCATCATCTGAAGAGCTAGTTGGCATATAAACTTGTACTACTGTAGTAGGCATGGGCTTTGTGTCTATCTTGGCCACAATAATGCGTTCACTATGCTGTTTGCAGTAGCTAACCCGCACTCCTATTTTTTTATTCATTATTAAATCTACTCCTGCATTACCCTTATTTGATTTTGTATTTATAACCCTGTAATCGCCTGACCAGAAGTCTTGTTCCTCCTGCCACCGAACTTCACTAATTCCCACTATATCTAACTTTAACCTATCCATTTCCCTTTTTAAATTTTCTAACCTACCTGCCCGATTAAGGGATCTGACATTCCACGCTCCGATCCATAGAACGCCAGTTTTCTTTCTCCTGATAACGACGTCCTCCTGAGTAGTCCCCGCCCGGAGATCCGAATGGGGGACTATTTTACCTCCGGAATATTTTACCCAAGAGGACGCCATCATCTTTTAATCATACAGTTGATACATATAAGACATAAACAACCGCTACGGAGTACAAAGTTCGTTACAAAACAGGAGTAACCCAATAACCAAGCTCCGTTCGTCTCAATTACCTCAGCAATTCTCTTCGGCGTTGATTTTGTTAGGGTTTGTAGTTCTTGCAGTGAAATTGTGGCCCACTCTTCTCGTATCACACTTTTCAGGTCACATAGGGCCTCAGATTCCCTTACATTGCGATAAACACGCCTTCAAAATATTTCACAAATATTTTCCACGGGTTCAAATCCAGGCAACGGCAGACCCGGGCAAGACATCGGTATCTTTATCTTCAAACCATTTTTGGTTCTAGCAAAACACATATACATTGTGTCCCATAGGTTCTCATACATTCTGATTACTTTAATCGGTTCTGTTTCTAGCGTCTCACAGTACCTGTTAGAGTTCATTCTAGTGTTCATCCAAGCAATACGTGATTTACGTTTGCCGCAGAAGGCTGCCCAGATCATCGTGTACAACCCTTGCGCAGATTGCTGCTGGGCCATCAGCAAGAGTCAGTGTGCGAACCATTCAACGAAACGTCATCGATATGGGCTTTCGGAGCCGAAGGCCCACTCGTGAACCCTTGATGACTGCACGACACAAAGCTTTACGCTTCGCCAGGGAGCATCAACACCGACATTGGGCTGTTGGTGACTGCAAACGTGTTGCCTGGTCGAACGAGTCTCGTTTCAAATTGTATCGTGCGGATAGACTTGTACGTGTATGGTGACAACCTCATGAATCCATGGACCCTTCATGTCAGCAGGAGACCGTACAAGCTGATGGAGTCTCTGTTATGACGTGGGGCGTGTGCAGTTGGAGTGATATGGGGCGCCTGATATGTCTAGATCCGACTCTGACAGGTGACACGTACGTAAGCGTCCTGTCTGATTACCTGCATCCATTCATGTCCACTGCGCACTCTGAAGGACTCGGGCAATTCCAGCAGGACAATGCTGCTGCACCCCACACGTCCATAATTGCTACAGATTGGCTCCAGGAACACTCTTCTGAGTCTAAACACTTCCGCTGGCGACCAGACTCCCCAGACATGAACATTATTGATGCCTTGCAACTGTTTAGAAGTAATCTCCACCCCGTCCTGTTCTTACGGATTCATGGAGTCAGTTCCGTCCAGCACTACTTCAGACATCAGTCGAGTCCGTGTTGCGGCACTTCCGCATGCTCGCGGGGTCCCTATACGATATTATGCAGATGTACCAGTTCCTTTGGCTCTTCAGTGTATATTGCACTACTGATATCTAAACCCATACCATTTGGGCCGGCCGAAGTGGCCGCGCGGTTCTGGCGCTGCAGTCTGGAACCGCTTGACCGCTACGGTCGCAGGTTCGAATCCTGCCTCGGGCATGGATGTGTGTGATGTCCTTAGGTTAGTTAGGTTTAACTAGTTCTAAGTTCTAGGGGACTAATGACCTCAGCAGTTGAGTCCCATAGTGCTCAGAGCCATTTGAACCATTTGAACCATTTGGCTGCATTTGTCGGTAGGCTGAATTTCATACTAATGCATATACGTTGTGCACAACTTTTCCAACCGATAATGTTAATTTTGCTGCAAAAATCCATCCCTTTCTACTGATTTCCACTACTATATGAATGTATGGACTAGCACTAAGTGTGTGTGGCTGGATACCTATTTACAGTATATAGTGATATACAGAAACCTTTGTCGTCAATCAGTCTCTCTATTATGGAAAACCGTATCCAAATCCTTACAGTAGCCTTCACGTTGTAATGGTTCTCTATTTACGTGACTTACGGCACTCCAACCCCAGTTCTCGATACCAGTAATATCGTACTACTTTTCTGCGAAGTAACAGACATGTTTCTGTGACAATATTCACATTTGGTTTTACTAATGTATTGGTACTCCAGTGTATCGATATATTACAGTGATATGGTTCTTGTGTGTATTCATTTCTGTGAGACTGTCATAATCTTTGACTTACTTGTAACCGTTTTGGCGCGAATGCGCACACAGAGCAGTCTTTGTTTCACTTTGAAGAAGTTAAGTTGTTATTTCGCTTTGTAAAAGAACAGTCAAGTCTTGTCTTTGGTTAAAGTGGAAATTAAATATATGAAGATTGATACGAAACTGTTTTCTTGATGATGTGACAATTAAAAAAAAATAGTTCAAATGCCTCTGAGCACTATGGGACTTAACATCTATGGTCATCAGCCCACTAGAACTTAGAACTACTTAAACCTGACTAACCTAAGAACATCACACAACAGCCAGTCATCAAGAGGCGGAGAAAATCCCTGACCCCGCCGTGAATCGAACCCGGGAACCCGGTGTGACAATTAAGAAGTATATGTGAATTTACAAGAAGCTTAATAAAAATGTGGATCGTGAACACCAAGTCAAAAATCATTTCTACCATACCATTGTTCTGATCTGGGATTGTTTGATCATTAAGAATTTCCTGAAAAACGCATTTGTTAGGTTTTCAAATATTGCTAAAATACAGATCTGGACCTTCTAGCAGTCAAAGTGGAATCACCCTAGAATCAACAAGATGAGCCTTAACAACTTCGACGAAATATACGTGGCAATAATCCATTCGAGATAAGTGCCAAAATTAATGACTTTTATACAGTGACTTCATTATTTCCATTCTGACGATACCGTCCACAGTCAATAACTTTGTTGTTGCCCGATAAAGCGAACATATGCTGCGTGAGCAACATTATTAATCTGCCAGAATGAGATTTTCACTCTGCAGCGGAGTGTGCGCTGATATGGAAGGTAGGAGACGAGATACCGGCAGAAGCAAAGCTGTGAGGACCTGCCGTGAGTCGTGCTTCGGTAGCTCAGATGGTAGAGCACTTGCCCGCGAAAGGCAAAGGTCCCGAGTTCGAGTCTCGGTCCGGTACTCAGTTGTAATCTGCCAGGAAGTTTCATTATTAATCTGATTTCTAACCTACTTTGCAAGTGCTGGTATTGTTAGAACGTGCAGGCAGAAAAACAAATTAACTTTAGTTAATAATTTATATCGATACTGAAGACAAGCAATATGTGAAATTTTGTTATTAGCAATCGTTCTTGGTGCTGCAATTTTGATGCCACGCCATGAATGTAAAAACGTCCCGTGCAAAGCCAGGGTGCACACGAAGCTATTAATTCTGCAACGGCCGTGACGCCAGCTGTTACCGCAAACTGTGTAATTGAATTATCGTATCGGCGCTCTGCCATCACAGCTACCCTGTTGATGAGGGGGTTCCCGGTTCGACGCGAATAGCCGCTAAGGAGCGGTTGGTCGGGATTTCCGATACTCGCTCTGACGCTACCGCAGAACGCGGGATTCTTAGAACCGATCGATCGATAGCGCGCTGAGATAAAAGTCTTCTAATTGGGCTACCTATTTCCATTTGCCGAACGGTTCTCTCTTACGTCACAGGCGGAACTCTTTGAGATCTGCTCTTACGAAGAGGGAAAGGGAGACTTTGTTAGCGAGGTCAGAAAACCAATTACGGCATTCGTCCGCGCCTGATGGCGGTCTAGATTCACGCCTCGCGGATCACTCTGCAAGGATTTCATCCATTCTCTCGCGTTCTTACGTCGGTTCTGTCATTCAGTTGCCATTGGAAACGTGATCTCTTCTTTTACAGGTGGCTCCCGTTTGTACGTATATTGCAACACATAAACCAGAAATACACACAGTCCGTAATCAAAATACTGACATTCCGAAAGTAATCCCCGATGAGATGTCCAACACCCTTCACGTTATGAAGTCGTGATAGGCATCTGGAGATGATGCCACAATACAAATGGTCACAGCTGCAGGAAGAGTAACACAAAATAAACTTGAAAAATTATTTTCAGAATGACATATGTTTCCAAAGTTTTTACTTCTTTTTTATTGACTCTTTACTAATTCGTTACATGTCTATCACGACGAGGTCGTTTCGGCATTTTTGCCGTCGTCAAGTGAATATGCCATTATTGAACAATTTTTCGTAAAAATGTACGATACAAGTATGATGCTTACGTCTATAGTATAATATAGAACTGCATGCCTCATGTATATATGTCAGCATTTACTTCTTTGACATCTCAGTTGTCATGACCTGTACTACATATTATATTCTGGAGTGTCTTAACGATTATCTCTCGGTGGTGTTGGTTACATTCATAATAGAATTTACGCAACACTTACGTATCTTTGAGTGTTTTCTAAAGTGATTCTTGTACGTTTACAAAAATTTTATTCGCTCAAAATCAGCCATAGTGAGTTCGTTCAAAAATAATGTAACTGTACTATACTTTTCCGTTCCTCGTCTAAAGATATCTCTTTTGAGTATTCGACTGTCTTTTACAATTCGTGAAATGTCGGAAAAGTTATCCTTTTTCATTTAGGATGCCAATAAAGTTTCCTAATTATTTTTTGTGCTTCAGTTCTGTTTATTCGTTTAGTAGTCCGTTTCATTAACCTTCTGTGGGTTTTGATTTCCAGTTCCTCTAGGATATTCATATATGCCGAGCGGTTCTAAGCGCTACAGTCTGGAACCACGCGAAGGCTACGGTCGCAGGTTCGAATCCTGCCTCGGGCATGGGTGTGTGTGATGTCCTTAGGTTAGTTAGGCTTAAGTAGTTCTAAGATCTAGGGAACTGATGACCTCAGAAGTTAAGTGCCATAGTGCTCAGAGACATTTGAACCATTTGGTGCAGATGGCCACGTGGATCAGCCGCTGGTACACTAGCCTCTGCACAGTGATCGCTATGTGCTGCTCGATGTCCCCAGAGCGAAAGCAGCAAGTGATGAAACCTGTGCTTTGGGCTGTGTAGAGTGTCTCGTCTCGGGCGTAATGCGACGGCGGCCGTGACACAGAAAATTGGTTAGGCGCGCCTTCTTGGCACCCTTATGCGGGGTAATAGCCGATCGATTTATAGTAGGCCAACGCCCGGCTGCAGCGTCATTTGCACACTAATTGATGGGTCACCAGCTCTCGTCACACAACCGGTGCCATTTATCGGCCTACTTGGCAAAACACACACACGCACGCACGCACGCACGCACACACACACATACACACACACACACATACACACACACACACACACACACACACACACACAAAATACATGCGCGCGCGCGCGTGCACACGGTGATTTTGCTAATGAGGACAAACTGCAGCAAACGATTCCTCGGAAACATAGCAGTGAAGTAATGAATTAAAATTTGTGCTAAGGCCAGGAGTTGAACCCAGGTCTTCTACTTACAGGGAGATGTGTGATCCACTGAACCACTCTGAGACTGCGTTCTACAGATGGAAGGATTACCCAAGTCCAGTACCCTCCGAGATACAAACTTCAGTTCACACCTCATCCCATCCTGTAAGCCACAATGACAGGATGGTCTAGTGGACAACACATCTGCCAAGGGAGACCCGGGTTCACGTTCCGACCTTGGCACAATTTTATTCATTACTTCACTTTTCACTTGAGACGAAATATGCCTGCAGGAAAATATACACTGCTGGCCATCAAAATTGCTACACCACGAAGATGACGTGCTGCAGACGCGAAATTTAACTGACAAGAAGAAGATGCTGTGATATCAAATGGTTAGCTTTCTAGAGCATTCACACAAGGTTGGCGCCGGTGGCGACACCTACAACGTGCTGACATGAGGAAAGTTTCCAACCGATTTCTCATACACAAACAGCAATTTACCGGCGTTGCCTGATGAAGCGTTGTTGTAACGCCTTGTGTAAGGAGGAGAAATGCGTACCGTCACGTTTCCCACTTTGATAAATACCACCACGTTTCCGACTTTGATAAATCCCGGAATGTAGGCTATCGCGATTGCGGTTTATCGTATATCGACACTGCTGCTCGCGTTGGTCGAGATCCAATGACTGTTAGCAGAATACGGAATCGGTGGGTTCAGGAGGGTAATACGGAACGCCGTGCTGGATCCCAACGTATCAGTACCAGTCGAGATGACAGGCATCTTATCCGCATGGCTGTAACGGATCGTGCAGCCACGTCTCGATCCTTGAGTCAACAGGTGGGGATGTTTGCAAGACAACAACCATCTGCACGAACAGTTCGACGACGTTTGCAGCAGCACGGACTATCAGCTGGGATACCGTGGCTGCGGTTACCCTTGACGCTGTATCACAGACAGGAGCGCCTGCGATGGTGTACTCAACGACGAACCTGGGTGCACGAATGGCAAAACGTCATTTTTTCGGATCAATCCAGGTTATGTTTACAACATCACGATGGTCGCATCCGTGTTTGGCGACATGGCGGTGAACGCACATTGGAAGCGTGTATTCGTCATCGCCATACTGGCGTATCACCCGGCGTGATGGTATGCGGTGGCATTGGTTACACGTCTCGGTCACCTCTTGTTCGCATTGATGGCACTTTGAACAGTGGACGTTACATTTCAGATGTGTTGCGACACGTGGCTCTACCCTTCATTCGATCTCTGCGAAAGCCTACATTTCAACAGGATAATGCACGACCGCATGTTGCAGGTCCTGTACGGGCCTTTCTGGATACAGAAAATGTTCGACTGCTGCCCTGGCCAGCACATTCTCCAGGTCTGTCACCAATTGAAAACGTCTGGCCAATGGTGGCGGAGCAGCTGGCTCGTCACAATACGCCAGTCTCTACTCTTGATGAACTGTGGTATCGTGTTGAAGCTGCATTGACAGCTGTACCTGTACACGCTATCCAAGGTCTGTTTGACTCTGCCCAGGTGCTTGTTCTGGATACTGATTTCTCAGGATCTATGCACCCAAATTGCGTGAAAATGTAATCACATGTCAGTTCTAGTATAATGTATTTCTCCAATGAATACCCGTTTATCATCTGCATTTCTTCTTGGTGCAGCAATTTTAATGGCCAGTTGTGTAATTCCATCAGGTTAATAGGTCCCTAAGAAGATAAGTAGGAAAAAACGTAATTCCGACTTACAGGGGAAAGGCAACATAATGTGCACACCTGTACTTACTCGGGAATGGTTTATTAATAAGGGGTTGGACCTCCATTTGCCCGTGATACAGGTGCGATTCTTAATGGAATACTGGCATCTAATGATTGTACAGTCTCCAGTGGAATGTTATACCACTCTTCGATAAGAACCTCTTGTAAGTCTTGTAGTAACGAGGGAGGCGGGAATCTGCTCCGCAGTCTGTGCTCGACTACCGCCCACAAGGGTTCCATAATGTCCAAGTCTGGGGACTGTGGTAACCGGCGAAGACGCTGCAGTTCAGTTGCATGCTCCTCATACCACGGTTCTACCGTCCCGGCTGTGTGAGTGGCTGCTTTATCGTCCTGAAATATTTCATCATCATTGGGGAACAACATTTTAATCGTGGTGTGCACCCGATCACCTGAAATGTTCACATAATCATTGGCTGGAACACGGTCTTTGGAAGTAATGATGGGACCAGCAGGATACCATGATATGGCTGCCCACACCATCACACTTGCACGTCCATGATTAACCGTAGGGATCAGGCAATCAGAACTGCAGGTTTCTTTTGGCCGTCTCCAGACCTTAACCTGGCTCGATGTTGGATATAAGGAAGACGTGGACTCGTCGGCCCGTATGACGTGTTTCCACTGATCGGCCGTCCAGAATTTATGTTCCTGACACCACGTTTTCCGCCTCTTTGCGTTGGCTGTCGTCACTAATGGTGTCGGTATAGTAGCTCGTCCATGAATATTCGCTTTGAGCATTTCTTGGCGGACAGTGTCGATAGGTACGGGATCTCGAAGATGGCTCTGCAATGACTTTAGTCGCCGTAGGTTTGTGTTGTTTTGACACGATTCATGCTAGCGTACGACGATCGCTCTCATTTAGTTTTGATTTGAGCCCACTATTACGTTTATGCCGGCCAGGGTGGCCGAGCGGATCTAGGAGCTACAGTCTGGAACCGCGCGATCGCTGCGGTCGCAGTTTAGAATCCTGCCTCGGGCATGGATGTGTGTTCTAGGGGACTGATGACCTCAGAAGTTAAGTCCCATAGTGCTCAGAGCCATTTGAACCATTACGTTTACACGATGATGTCTATCCATGTTTTGTGTGGGATGTCATGACTGTTGAAATAGTTCCTCTTGAAACATTCAGTAAGTCGGCTGTCTTGCTTACTGATGCTCCAGGTAATATGCCCCCACAATCTGCCCTCTGTGGAACTCTGTCAGGTCCTTTATTGCACGTCCACTTCGGCCTCTGAATGCAAATACGAGATGTTCACTACTCGTAAACAACTTGCACTGTTGCCTAGGCCGTACCTAACACTCACAGCCCAGAGCAACGCGTGCCTTACCTTGGTTGTTGACCGTCAAACACAACCGTCCCATTATTACATCTGTTCACATGATTTTGCCTCACCCCTATATGACTGGAAACGCATTGTGTTTATGTGTTGACTCCACCCACAGGCTCTG
The DNA here is from genome assembly GCF_021461395.2 of Schistocerca americana. Taxonomy (NCBI): domain Eukaryota; kingdom Metazoa; phylum Arthropoda; class Insecta; order Orthoptera; family Acrididae; genus Schistocerca; species Schistocerca americana. The sequence continues at coordinate 60,595,191 of NC_060128.1, forward strand.
GGGAGCCCATAAGCAGCGACCGACCACCATGTCGTCCTCTGCCAGTGGCACCATTGGATGCGGTTAGAACGGCGTGGGGTCAGTACAAAGGCCTCTGGTCTGTTTCAGTTTTTGTGATCTGGGGCTGCTACCATTCGACCAAGTAGGTGCTCAGTTAGCCTAATGAGGCTCAGTGCAGCCTGTTCCAATCGTCCCAGCGAGTAATAATTCCTTGTAGTACCGGGAATAGAACCTGGTTCCTCCGCATGGCAGTCAGCCGTGCTGGCCACTCAGCTAGAGAGGAGGATGCATGGTGTCATTGCTGCATGTGTTTCATAATATATCGTGCTTGTACAGTACAGTGCAGTGCATGGCATACTGTGTTGAGAAGGTGCTCGAAGTGGCCCAAGCCGGCCAGAGTGGTCGAGTGGTTCTAGGCGCTACAGTCAGAAACCGCGCGACCGCTACGGTCGGAGGTTCGAATCCTGCTTCGGGAATGTATGTGTGTGATGTCCTTAGGTTAGTTAGGTTTAAATAGTTCTACGTTCTAGGGGACTGATGACCTAAGAAGTCCCATAGTACTCAGAGCCATTTGAACCTTTTGAAGTCGCCCATTCGGCCTCCAGACATGGGTGAACATCGCTGATGCACACTTTCAAATGTGCCATCCTGCAACTGAATGGCGCCACAGGCATCACGAATGTGTTTTTCTAGTGTCAGCACATCTGGAGTGGGCTTCACACACTCACTTCTTTCATGTCAGAGTTGAGGTCTGGTGGCTGAGTGGATCGTGTTGTAAGGTGTCAGGCAAATCCAACACCTTCCATGAAAACCCTGACATTATAAGGAAATCCAGTAGTATGTCACATAGCTCCGAATAAATCGTGAGATTAAATTAACCAAAGTAATACGAGTAACGAGTGAGCAAGTGGAATACCACAGACTTACACAAGAATGCCTAAATGCATGTCATACCTTCCCACCGTGAGACAGACGCAGTTCCGAGGGGAGAAACGAGAAGAGAAGCCGAGAGCAGAACCATGTTAAGCTGGAAGGCCCTACGATAAGGGACGGACGGACACCCACGTCGCCAGCTAACCGCTAGGACCACACCACCCGCAAGTTTTTAGCGTGAGACTTTTTCGCGTCTCTGTTACATTGCAAACCTTAAAAACATTGCCCCACCACGAAAAGTATAACGTTTCTCATTGGATAGACAGAATTTTTGTAGGCAGAGCTTAAGGTTAACATTGAGACCCTGATTGGTCAGATGAAAACAAAGCCAGATAGTCTTTTTTAAACCAACTTCGGTAAATTGTAGTAAGGAGAAGTTAGGAGAGAGGGCGAGCTGGACGGAGCTGCGCCGGCCGCCGCCCCCTGACGAACACCGACAAGGTAATGAACGCACGCGATGCCGCATTTTTGAGTGCATAAGGCTTCACTCAGAACTGCAGAAGTCTCATCTGTTACATCCCCGTTTTGCGTAATACTAGTGTCGATCGACAATTAAAGCTCATGGTGTTCACATTTGCTACTTGAAGTAAAAATCTGAAACGCGATGATTTTTCTGTTATATAATAATTGAGAAGCCACATCAGCCACTGTAATTTACGACAAGTTAGATAAGTAATTAAAGATAATTGAGGGTCACTGTAAACCATAGTTTTCTCATTTGTGAAGCTTAATTTAAACCTAGATTATAGATGTGATATGGCATAGGTCATCCTTCGATCCATTGTAGAATTTGAAAACCCACTCAGGGAATATTCGTTCACATTTTTGTTGGACGCAGTTGGTTTTTATCATCCTGTATTAAAATATTTCCTTTTATCAATAGTGCAATTTATAAACAATTTTTTGTGAGTAGAATAAAATTTCCAATGGTAAACTTTAACTGCTTTTTCGACGTTATTTTACCAGTTAACTAAAAATAGGAAGGCCTTGAACCCCTTCCACTAAATTTAGTTAGTATTAAGATTCTTTTACAGGGAGTGCAGTGGAGCTGACGCTGAAATCATTAAGTATTTGGTTATATCAGCGCTAGTCTCACTGACCTCTTCTGAACTCTACATGTCACGTGTGGTCTGACGTCTCCTTACCAGCAACATGTCCCAGGTTCAAACTAGTCAATTCCCTAAAAAATACGCTCAGAGCGTCGTTGCGCGAAAGTTGTAGGGAGACACGATATAGAACAAACAGACACCACGCAGAATGTTTAGCGTGTGACCACCTGATCCATTGCATGGGCTGGCTTAGATCTTGTCGAGATGCCTCTGCACACTTATGCGGAAGTGGCCTGTAGCTCCATGATGTGGTGTAGCACCATGACCCTTCACATCACCAAAGGCACATCTTCCAAAAGGGGAGGCTGGGCCAACGCAGGAGTTACAGACATGCCTTGCTTTTGAGGCATTGTGGAAGGATGATTGGTCACATATGCTTGCTGTCAATAATACCTGCCCACACAATGTGGCCGGACTGGTGCTGATGGTTCACTGCCAAAATACGATGCAGATTGTCTGTTGTCTACAGGTGATTTTTGCAAAGATAGAGGATACCGTATGTCATAAGGTAGCCTTGTGTCTCTACAGGGTGGTCCATTGATAGTGACCGGGCCAAATATCTCACGGAATAAGAATCAAACGAAAAAACTACAAACAACGAAACTTGTCTAGCTTAAAGGGTGAAACCAGATGACGCTGTGGTTCGCCTGCTAGATGGCGCTGCCGTAGGTTAAACGGATATCAACTGCGTTTTTTAAAATAAGAACCCCCATTTTTATTACATATTCGTGTAGTACGTAAAGATATACGAATGTTTTAGTTGGACAACTTTTTTCGTTTTGTGATGGATGGCTCTGCAATAGTCACCAAACGTATAAGTAAGTGGTTATCACGTAACATTACGCCAGTGCGGCCGGTATTTGCTTCGTGATACATTACCCGTGTTAAAATGGACCTTTTACCAATTGCAGAAAAGGTCGATATCGTGTTGATGTGTGGCTATTGTGATCAAAATGCCGAACGGGCGTGTGCTATGTATGCTGCTCGGTATCCTGGACGACATCATCCAAGTGTCCGGACCGTTCGCCGAATAGTTACGTTATTTAAGGAAACAGGAAGTGTTCAGCCACATGTGAAACGTCAGCCACGACCTGCAACAAATGATGATGCCCAAGCAGGTGTTTTAGCTGCTGTCGCGGCTAATCCGCACATCAGTAGCAGGCAAATTGCGCGAGAATCGGGAATCTCAAAAACGTCGGTGTTGAGAATGCTACATCAACATCGATTGCGCCCGTACCATATTTCTATGCACCAGGAATTGCGTGGCGTCGGCTTTGAACGTCGTGTACAGTTCTGCCACTGGGCACAAGAGAAATTACGGGACTTTTTGATTCTGGCTCTTAAGAGTGAACTCAGGTTTCGTCACAAGATAAAATTTTGTTGAGGAAGTGCTCACCTTCGCTTTCATAAAGTTGATTTAGCTCTGTGCACGCTCTCAACCGTGTTTCCTTGTGTAGCCGCGTCAACTCCTTTGGGACCCATCTTGCCCATGTTTTGCGGTACTTCAGCTTGTTGCAGATAATGTTATGAACTGTACTAGTACTAACTTGAACCTTATCAACTATCATTTCCACCGTCACACGGCGGTCAGCACGAATAATGTGCCGTCCGAGATGGCCGAGCGGTTCTAGGCGCTTCAGTCCGGAACCGCGCTGCTGCTATGGTCGCAGGTTCGAATCCTGCCTCTGGCATGGATGTGTGTGATGTCTTCAGGTTAGTTAGGTTAAAGTAGTTCTAAGTCTAGGGGACTGATGACCTCAAATGTTAAGTCCCGTAGTGCTTAGAGCTATTTGAACGAATAATGTCATCAATTCGACTTTCAAGTGAGGGAGTCGAATATGCAACTTGTCGGCCAGGACGGTGTCCGTCAGTCACTGAGTCGCGACCATTTTTGAACTCCCCTACGCACTTGCAAAAATTTCCACGATTCATGCAACCTTCACCATCAACTTTAGACATTCTATAGTATACATTCACTGGTTTCTCGCCTTCTGCAAGTAAAAAACGAATAAACGTTGTTCAACTAATGTGGACATTTCAAGCGGACTCACCATCTTGAAATGTATTTTTGAGGTTACAAACAAAACAATGTTGATACATCAGCTGATCGGGGCTTATCGCAGTGATGCCAAGCCCGCATCTCGTGGTCGTGCGGTAGCGTTCTCGCTTCCCACGGCCGGGTTCCCGGGTTCGATTCCCGGCGGGGTCAGGGATTTTCTCTGCCTCGTGATGGCTGGGTGTTGTGTGCTGTCCTTAGGTTAGTTCGGTTTAAGTAGTTCTAAGTCCTAGGGGACTGATGACCATAGATGTTAAGTCCCATAGTGCTCAGAGCCATTTGAACCATTTTTTGAGTGATGCCAACTTAAAGTCATAAAAGTACCGAACTCGTCCTACGAACGGTTTTTCTTCCCGGACTAATTTGTCTCTTTAATTGTTAAATGACCCTTCTATATAAGGGGCGATGAAACAAGTTTGCGTTTGAGGACGTTGCTGCAGCTTATGCTGCTCAGCACGACTCCGATGGTGGTATATAATCACCGACCTATTAGGCACGGGATTAGTGTATGTATATTTGTGTCTTTCCTACGTGTCTGCAGTAAATATGGAAACGTAAACCATGGCGACGTCATTGCCAAATGAGCCCAAACAGGACCAGCGGGCTGTTGTTCTGTTCTTGTCTACCGAAGGACAATAACGATAGACCGCAATTGGATAATTAAGAATGCGTATGGGGCAGCATGTCAGTCGAAAAGCACCGTTCGGCAGAACTGCGACAAGGTGTACCGCTGCTTAATGATGACGCACGTCCCCATATCACAAACGTCGTAACTCAGGAGAAGTTGAGACAGCTCAAGCGGGATACATTCGAGCACCCTCCCTAGCGTTTTCTGATCTCTCCCCATGCCCTTATCACGCCTTCCGGCCCTTAAAAAATACCTTGAAGGGTCGACGATTCCTGTCGTGCGAGGATGTCCAGCAGGAAGTTACGGATTTCCTTCATGCAAGAATACACGGTGTTCCACCTAATGGGTAGAGAGAGAGAGAGAGATACAGATAAAGGGAAAGAGGAAGAGAGAGAGAGAGAGAGAGAGAGAGAGAGAGAGAGAGAGAGAGAGAGAGAACTAGGGAATCGCTTAATGAATTTCTTTAGTTACCCAGACGAATTGTGACGAACTGGTCACTAAAGACGTGTAGTCTCTTTTCTCAGCTGCATTAATTACAATATCGGTACAAATTTCGCTTTTTCAAATCGAACTATACAGGGTGATCCACGAAGATACGCAAATATTTTAATATGTTATTCTACAAGTAAAACTAAAGAAAAATGTTCATATAAACATAGGTCCGCAAATGTTTAGTTACGGAGTAACGGCTAATAAAAGATTTTGCCTGAAATTCAGCTTATTCGCTAATATGAAGCGATCGCAAAACTGCCGAGATTAAAGTAAAGCACGATTTTCGTTTATTTTGTTGTTATTGGTCTGCCGAATCTAATAAAACATATCCCAGACGTGTATCTGCAGTAGCTTTCCGTAACATCCAGAGAAGCAAAGAAGTAATTTCGTAAAATTTTTAATTTATTAACTACTTGGCCCATTTTTTTTTTAAATTCCACACGATAGCAAAAAGTTTTCAACAGAAGTTGTAGAGAATTTAATTTTGGAAAAATGATGGTCATAACGTTAAGTGGAACTGTATGAATGTGTCAGTAATCTGCTTTTATTAGTACCATAGCACATGTTACACAAACTACAACAGTTACTACGTGATTTTACTTAAATACACTGTTGTTATTATGTTCTTTCACTGAAAAATACAGAGAAGTAACTCGTTTCAAGGTTAGGAAACGACTGAAACAACTCGCCAACGGTTGCCAGCAATGACATAAACGTTTCTACATTCTAAAAGGAAAGTAAACAAATTTACCTTTATAATAATCTTTGCTTCTCTGGATGTCCGGGGAAACTACTGCAGACACACGTCTGGGACGTGTTTTATTAGATTCACCTCATCAATAACAACAAAATAAATGGAAATCGTGCTTTACGTTAACCTCGTACAGTTTTGCGATGATGTCATATTAACGAAGCTGCTAAATCTCAGGCAAAATCTTTGATTAGCCGTAACTCCATAACTAAACATTTGCGTACGTATGTTTATATGAACTTTATTCTTCAGTTTACTTGTAGAATAACATATTTAAATATTTGCATATCTTTGTGAATCACCATGTAGCTATTTCTCGTGCCACTGTTGTAGTTCTGAGAGAGACGAAGTCACTCTTTACAATGCGATTAGAATTTTATGAGTAATTGCAGTATATATAACAGGGTTTATCTGATAATATTCTTGTCGGGTATGCAGCCGGATCATAACGTCTTCATGACACAATATTTCTGCAGTCCAACTGGCCGCCATCTTCAGGTGAGAGTGCTGGTGCACGATCTCGCCGGAACTGACTTCCCAGTGTTTTTTCTTTTTTTTTTCTTTATTGTATTTCAATTCCCCATCGGGGCGGGCTGGCAGCAGCATATGCGCTGCTCTTCAGCCGAAAGACATAGAACAAACAATATAAGAGATTTAAAAATAAGAAAGGAGAGAATATGGTGAACATAGATATAAAAAAGGGGTAACATCATGGAAGCCAATAGACAAAAAAAAACGGGGTGACCGTAAAATGGAGATAAAAAACTGTGAAAACTGTTTAAAAGTAGCAGACACAAAAAGCCACACACTGCGACAATTAAAAGAACACAAAGCACAGTATGACTGGAGCATAAAAGGTATCGACGGATGGCGTAGCACATAACAAATACCGACGGCGAACCTCAAGGCAGCACACAGGTAAAAATCACACCTCTTGACGCACAGGAGAAACAGCACTAAACACAACACTGATGTGGCACACTGACGATGATCAAAATGGAGGATCTGCCAGGCGCTAGGAGATGAGGGAGACTGGAAGAAGGGAGGGAGGGAGGGGAAGGGATGGGGGAGAGGAGTGGGGGGAGCGCTGAAGAGGGCCAGGTAGGGAGGAATGTGGGAAGGAAAGAGGCAAGTATGGGTTGCAGGGTCTCAGGGGAGGGGTGTGGGGAAGGAGGAAAATCCGCTCTGGGAGAAGGAGGGAAGAGGAAAAAAGGAGGCCCTGTGGAGGGGAGGGGAACAAGGCCAGGTTACAGTTGGAAGGAAGGGTAGATGTCAAGGCGAAGTTCGTCATCCGGTAGGGGGAGGCGTTGGAAATTGCCCTGATGAAGGAGATGGAGGGTGTGGAGGTGGAGAGAGGGAGGGATACAGCGATAGAGGTGCGGCAACGGGCGGGGGGGTGGAGAGGAAGCAGGAAACAAGAGGGTGGGGGGGATCAAGCCTGTGGACAATGTAAAGGATGCGGAGATGTTGGAGGAACAGGAGGAGGTGGGGGAAGGGGATCAGTTCATACAGGAGCCGTGTGGGGGAAGGAAGGCGGATACGGAAGGCAAGGCGGAGCGCATGGCGTTACTTCCAAGCGCAAGCGGCAGCCCCTATATAGGCCGCAGAAGACCCACAACGCGTGCGCGAGAAGGTGCCATAACTGCCCTCTAGCGCAGTAAACATACCGTGCCGCCAATGGTGGAAAGAGGCGAAATCGAGATACCGCTGTCAAAAATTAAAAAAAAAAATTTTTTTGACAGCGATATCTCGATTTCGCCTCTTTCACCCACTGGCGGCGCGGTACATTTACTGCGCTAGAGGGCAGTTACGGCACCTTATCGCGCACGCGTTGTGGGTCTTCTGCGGCCTATATAGGGGCTGCCGCTTGCGCTGGGAAGTTACCACAACCATAGATGGAAGGATAACAGAGCAAAGACATTACTGGCTAGGAACTAAACATCTATGGTCCATAGAACACTAACACGACAGTACTGGCGATCCCCTGCAACACAGTTGTTACTGGAAACCCAGATGTGCGACCAGCCGAAAACAGGCAACCGCGGGGAAACCGTACTGCACACAGCACGCAAACCAGCCACGCACACCCCCTACACTGTCTGTGAGCCGATCTATGACCGATCGCCCACTAATCTACAACGACCTTGACCTGTTGCAGGGACGCAGCAACTGCAGAAAACGCCGCAACAAGCTACAACAACGACAAAGATGACGATGCGCGATACCTCGAACTAACACAATCACACATTGCATGCACTGTCGCAGATAGCGAGCCGCTACTGCCCTTACTACCCGCTCTACTGTCGCACAGGTTTTTTTCCCTTGGCTCTTGCCTTGGCACTTTTTCTCCTCTGCCCTTCCAACCGCTACCCTTCAATCCTGATGGACCATGTTAATGAGTAACCTTACCCAGACGCATGGATAACATCACAGTCCGCATTCTGTGACGCCTGATTCAAAAACTAACATGTTTACGGAGGTGACAGTAGAACTTTTGGTTTGGTGACCACATTGGCGTGGGCGTGGAGGGGCCCCATCCTATATTTTGCTGGCAAGTCAGTTCCGGCGAGATCGTGCGCCAGCACTGTCACCTGAAGATGGCGGCCAGTTGGACCGCGGAAATACTGTGTAATGAAGACGTTATGATCCGGCTGCATACCCGAGAAGAATATTATCAATTATTTCGCCGGGAAAGCCTCCGTAGTCACATAGGGTTTATCTGTTTACAACACGGTACCGACTAGTGTGTTACGCGGAAGTTCGCGATTTCATCTTGAAATATCAAAAAAAGGTCTTGTCAGGTAAAGAGGAAACAGGCAGCTCGAACTGCTGCGATACCAGTACAAAAAGAGCAGAGAGTAAATTTAACTTCCATTCTGTCTGTGTCGTTTAGATGTGTCAGTGGTGGTTTGTTGCAAACGATAAAAGTCTTTCACACATCTTGAGAAACTAGATGTGCTGATTTCTTATGGAGAATGCGGAAGGAAAGCGAGTGGAAAGGTAGGTACGCACAAATCTATACCGACAGGCAGTGTCCTACAAGAATAACAATTCAGCGGACGTGCAAAAAGTTGTTATCGGAAAGGCGTTGGAATGCTGAACAGAGAGAAAGAAGTGAGTCTGCAAAGACCTTCGAGTGTTATTGGAAGAGGTTGCTTTAGCTACAAGGATAGGTGTGTTTCTCCAGCAACATGGTCCTCCTACACATTCTTGTCACCAGTTAACATACTATATACACCCGACAATTTCCGGAAAATGCATAACCAGAAATTGTCATATTTCGTACTCATCAAGGTCCCTGGACCTTACCTCCTTAGATTTTTGCTTGTGGGAATGACTGAAAGGTGAAATCTGCAAAGAAAGCCGGCCGTTGTGGCCGAGCGATTCTGGGCCCTTCAGTCTGGAACCGCGCGACCGCTACGGTCGCAGGTTCGAATCCTGCCTCGGGCATGGATGTGTGTGATGTCCTTAGGTTAGTTAGGTTTAAGTAGTTCTAAGTTCTAGGGGACTGATGACCTCAGATGTTAAGTCCCATAGTGCTCAGAGCCATTTGAACCATTTTTTCTACAAAGGAAAATAAGCACAGTAGGCCAACTGATCTCGTTACAGGACGTTAAGTCGACATCAGAAGAACTGCATTTGGTGTCAAGAGAATTCTAAAGGGCATTAAAGTAGAAGGTGGAACTTATAAAAGTAAACTTTGAGCTAAATAATTTGCCTTTGTTTAGCACCTTCTGAAAGTTGTTTTTTTATGGGGGGGGGGGGTGTTTCACTCTAATATCCGTGCCTCTGTAACCAATAAATCTGCATACATGTCATAAGGAACAACAATATTTCCCATACCTGCTGAAGTAAGCCGTATGACTCACCATTAGGCAGGCAAGGATTGCCATTCCAATGTCTCCATTTTTTGCTGACATCGTGTCTTGATAAGACATAGCAGGGAGATATTATATGAGAATTTCAGACAGATAGTGATGTGCTAGAGTAGATTTCATTCCAAAGTCGAAACACAACACCCTATTCTGAAGAGAAAAGTAACTTGTACTTGCCGGCCGGGGTGGCCGAGCGGTTCTAGGCGCTACAGTCTGGGATTGCGCCACCGCTACGGTCGCAGGTTCGAATCCTGCCTTGGACATGAATGTGTGTGATGTCCTTAGGTTAGTTAGGTTTAAGTAGTTCTAAGTTCTAGGGGACTGATGACCTCAGAAGTTAAGTCCCATAGTGCTCAGAGCCATTTGAACCATAATTTGTACTTTACTCAATGACGCAACAAAAAAATCGAGCGCGCTCAGTTCTGTCTATGACGGTAAGTAGTGCTCAGACATGCAAGAACGGAAATTATTTGACGATGAGTCGCTGAGCTGCTTAGGTAGGTAATTCACACCATGGTCGATACAGGCATTAGATACACTTCCAGACAGCTGCCTAATGCACAAAATACGAGCGTATGAAATATCAGGCCAATTGTGTTATTTGATTAATTAGTTTCTAGCAAACACAACTTATTATTCTCAACGGAGGGAAGTCTTCGGGTGTAAAAGTAAATTCGGGCGTACCCCAAAGGATTGTAATAGGACTATTACACTGAAGCGCCAAAGAAAACGGTATAAACATGCGTGTTCAAATACAGCGATATGTAAACAGGCAGAATACGGCGCTACGGTCGGCAACGCCTGTATAAGACAAGTGTCGGACGCACTTGTTAGATAGGTTACTGCTGCTACAATCGCAGGTTACCAACATTAAAAAAAAAATGTGTGTGAAATCTTATGGGACTTAACTGCTAAGGTCATCAGTCCCTAAGCTTACACACAAACCAAATTATCCTAAGGACAAACACACACACACACACACACACACACACACACACACCCATGCCCGAGGGAGGACTCGAACCTCCGCCGGGACCAGCCGCACAGTCCATGACTGCAGCGCATCAGACCGCTCGGCTAATCCCGCGCGGCACCAACATTTAAGTGAGTTTGCACGTGGTTTCATAGTCAGCTCACGAGGGATGGAACACAGCATCTCCGAGGTATCGATGAAGTGGGGATTTTCACGTGCGACCATTCCGCGAGTGTACCGTGAACATCAGGAATCCGATAAAACATCAAATATCCCAGACAGCTGCGGCCGGAAAAAGATCCTGCAACAACGGGACCAACAACGACTGAAGAGAATCGTTCAACGTGACAGAAGTGCAACCTTTCCGCAGATTGCTGCAGATTTCAGTATTGAGCCATTAACAATTGTCAGCGTGCGAACCATTCAACGAAACATGGACATGTGGGCTTTCGGAGCCGAAGGCCCACTCGTGTAGCCTCGATGACTGCAAGACACAAAACCTTACATCTCGCCCGAGCCCGTCAACACCGACACTGAACTCTGATGACTGGAAACATGCTGCCTGGTCCGGCGTGTGTCGTTTCGAATTTTTTTTTTTTTTTAATGGCTCTGAGTACTATGGGACTTAGCTTCTGAGGTCATCAATCCCCTAGAACTTAAGAACTACTTAAACTTAACTAACCCAAGGACATCACACACATCCATGCCCGATGCAGGATTCGAACCTGCGACCGTAGCGGTCGCGCTGTTCCAGACTGTAGCGACTAGGACCACTCGGCCACCCCGAGGCAGTAGGACAGTGATAGGAGGTAGTGACTATGTACTGTGCGATATGACCCACAGACAAATCTCCGTATGTCGTCCGCAGGTAATATGGTGATATGTGAATTGTATCGAGTGGCTGGATGTGTACGGGTATGGTGACAACCTCATGAATCCATGGACTTTGCATGTGACTAGGGGACTGTTCAAGCTGATGGGGCTCTGCAGTGGTGTGGGGCGTGCGCAGTTCGAGTGATATGAGATCCGTGATCTAAATACGGTTCCGACAGGTGACACATACACAAGCATCCTATCTGATCACCTGCGTCCATTCATATGCATTGCGCATTCCGACTGACTTGGGTAATTCCAGCAGGACAATCCGACAACCCACACGTCCAGAATTGCTACAGAGTGGCTCCAGGAACGAGCTTCTGAGTTTAAACACTTCCGCTGGCCACCAAACTCCCCAAACATGAAATTTACTGAGCACATCTGGGATGCCTTTGAAGAGCTGTTCAGAAGAGACGTCCACCCACTCGTAATCTTACGGATTTACGGGCGGCCCTGCAGGATTCATGGCTTCAGTTCCCTCCAGCACTCCTTCACAGTCGAGTCCCATGTATGTCGTGTTGCGCAGCCTCTGCGAGCTCACGGGGGCCCTACACGACATTAGGCAGGTGTACCAGTTTCTTTCGCTCTTTAGTGTACTTTTCACAATACATATGGAGTGTTACGGGTGTAACTGCAGATATTGTGATCATAGGTACCTAAATACCTACCCACTTCAGTGTGTTAGCTGTTTTTTCACTGCATCTAACAGTCTTCCCGCAAAAATGTCACGTAATTTATTACCTGATGTTTCCCGCATGATCGTAATTGCACCACTGCTTGAAGTATATTGGAAGTTGTTTTGAATGCCAACGGCTTTCCTGCACCTCATTAGGTATGCTAATGTGTTACGTTTGTGATGTTGCCGTGTTTTTCTACAACTCGTATTCGAGCTGTGCTCAGCCTGCATAGCCACTAATGTACGTGTACTTGCATTGTCAAGTAGTCTAAAGGAGCGTGGCGAAGAGTGTTTGGGAGTGTCGCCCTCGATATGTCGTACACCGAGATAATAAGGACGTTGTGTTAAAGCGAAATAGATGGAAAGATAGAATTTGGTCAGTGCACAAAACTGAAACTGGAATGGAAGAGAATCTCACAGTTCACATCTTGTACATACACATTTTGTTCAGTGCTGCATATCATTGTTCTACGTTTTTCGTGTGTTACAGCAGAGGGCAGTGTTTTTTTGCGTCTCTGAACACAATGAGTACTCCGTGCAGTTCAGTTCTGTTGTATTCTTATTTTAGTTTTATACACTGATTTAATTTGATTATTCTCTTTGAAGCTGTTCTGTTTTAGCACTACGTCTTTGTTATCTTGATGCGCTACTTATGTAAGGCAACACCTAATCTGCTTGCCCACACTCGCTTATGCAAGGCATATTGGGTATTGGTGCAGATGTTTGTATGTGTGGTACTTTTTAATACATACAAAAATCACTGTGTCGGCTGCTTTTTCTCTGTGTCAGTCTTCCCACAGACTACTCCGTGAAGTTTTGTGCATGGTCATAACTGCACACCTAAATGGATTACGCCTTTTTGTATAGACTAGCCGATTTGCGTCCTCCTGCCTGGGGAAAAATAAGCATTAATGGCTTGTACTGGTTACATGTTCTCGGATATACTAACCAACCTGAAAACATTCGACTCCTAATAGGTATGATTATTATTCTGCAAATGAAGTAAATACTGATGTACAGGGTAATTACAAATGATTGAAGCGATTTCACAGCTCTACAATAACTTCATTATTTGAGATATTTTCACAATGCTTTGCACACACATACAAAAACTCAAAAAGTTTTTTTAGGCATCCACAAATGTTCGATATGTGCCCCTTTAGTGATTTGGCAGACATCAAGTCGATAATCAAGTTCCTCCCACACACGGCGCAGCATGTCCCCATCAATGAGTTCGAAAGCATCGTTGATGCGAGCTCGCAGTTCTGGCACGTTTCTTGGTAGAGGAGGTTTAAACACTGAATCTTTCACATAACCCCACAGAAAGAAATCGCATGGGGTTAAGTCGGGAGAGCGTGGAGGCCATGACATGAATTGCTGATCATGATCTCCACCACTACCGATCCATCGGTTTTCCAATCTCCTGTTTAAGAAATGCCGAACATCGTGATGGAAGTGCGGTGGAGCACCATCCTGTTGAAAGATGAAGTCGGCGCTGTCAGTCTCCAGTTGTGGCACGAGCCAATTTTCCAGCATGTCCAGATACACGTGTCCTGTAACGTTTTTTTTGCAGAAGAAAAAGGGGCCGTAAACTTTAAACCGTGAGATTGCACAAAACACGTTAACTTTTGGTGAATTGCGAATTTACTACACGAATGCGTGAGGATTCTCTACCGCCCAGATTCGCACATTGTGTCTGTTCACTTCACCATTAAGAAAAAAATGTTGCTTCATCACTGAAAACAAGTTTCGCACTGAACGCATCCTCTTCCATGAGCTGTTGCAACCGCGCCGAAAATTCAAAGCGTTTGACTTTGTCATCGGGCGTCAGGGCTTGTAGCAATTGTAAACGGTAAGGCTTCTGCTTTAGCCTTCTCCGTAAGATTTTCCGAACCGTCGGCTGTGGTACGTTTAGCTCCCTGCTTGCTTTATTCGTCGACTTCCGCGGGCTACGCGTGAAACTTACCCGCACGCGTTCAACCGTTTCTTCGGTCACTGCAGGCCGACCCGTTGATTTTCCCTTACAGAGGCATCCAGAAGCTTTAAACTGCGCATACCATCGCCGAATGGAGTTAGTAGTTGGTGGATCTTTGTTGAACTTCGTCCTGAAGTGTCGTTGCACTGTTATGACTGACTGATGTGAGTGCATTTCAAGCACGACATACGCTTTCTCGGCTCCTGTCGCCATTTTGTCACACTGCGCTCTCGAGCGCTCTGGCGGCAGAAACCTGAAGTGCGGCTTCAGCCGAACAAAACTTTATGAGTTTTTCTACGTACCTGTAGTGTGTCGTGACCATATGTCAATGAATGGAGCTACAGTGAATTTATGAAATCGCTTCAATCATTTGTAATAGCCCTGTAATGTTGTTCAGTACACTGTCTTAGTCACCAATAATAATATCTGCACTTTCACCCCTAACAGCCTGTAGATACGTGACTGAGTACATAATATTGGAAGTTCCATGGAACTGGTCGATGATGACGCTGTTGTATACAGAAAAGTCACAATGATAGAAAACTGTAGCGAAATGCAGGAGGCCTGCAAAGGATCGACGCTTGGGAGTAGGAATTGACCCTCAACATAAACAAATATAACATATTGCATATACGGAGATAGAAAGACCCACTATTGTATGATTACACGATTACAGAACAATCACTTGAAGCAGTTACTTCAATAAAATATCTAGGAGTACGCGTATAGTGCGATCAAAAGTGGAGCGACCGCAGATAATTAATCGCCGGTAAGGCAGACGTCAGACTGGGCTTAGTTTGTAGAATCGTCAGGGAATGTAGCCCATAAACAAAGGAAGTGGCTTACATCTACATCTATACTCCGCGAGCCACCTTACGGTGTGTGGTGGAGGGTACTTATTGTACCACTATCTGATCCCCCCTTCCCTGTTCCATTCATGAATTGTGCGTGGGAAGAACGACTGCTTGTAAGTCTCCGTATTTGCTCTAATTTCTCGGATCTTTTCGTTGTGATCATTACGCCGGCCGAAGTGGCCGTGCGGTTAAAGGCGCTGCAGTCTGGAACCGCAAGACCGCTACGGTCGCAGGTTCGAATCCTGCCTCGGGCATGGATGTTTGTGATGTTCTTAGGTTAGTTAGGTTTAACTAGTTCTAAGTTCTAGGGGACTAATGACCTCAGCAGTTGAGTCCCATAGTGCTCAGAGCCATTTGAACCATTTTTGATCATTACGCGAGATATATGTGGGCGGTAGTAATATGTTGCCCATCTCTTGAATAGTGCTCGTCAGTAAAAGATCTGTACCAGATAGGACTGATGGAGGGAATATAAAAGATCCAAAGAAAAGTTGCACATTTCGTCACAGGTTCATTAAATAAGTGCGAAAGCATCACGGAGATGCTCCGGGAATTCCAGCGGCAGACGCTGCAAGAGAGACTTTCTGCATCTCTGTGTAGTTTACTGTTAAAGTTCCCAGAGCGTATGTTCCTAGGAAAGTCAACCAATATACTACGCACATCTCACGAAAAAGCCAAGAACATAAAATTAGAGCCGGCCGGTGTGGCCGTGCGATTCTAGGCGCTTGAGTCTGGAACCGCGTGACCGCTACGGTCGCAGGTTCGAATCATGCCTCGGGCGTGAATGTGTGTGATGTCCTTAGGTTAGTTAGGTTTAAGTAGTTCTACGTTCTAGGGGACTGGTGACCACAAGTGTTAAGTCCCATAGTGCTAGGAGCCATTTTGATAAAATTAGACATTCGAGCCCATACAGAGGCTCAATAGCAACAATTCTCCACACGAATCATTCTCAACTGTAACAGAAAAGGAGGGATGTGACAGCGGTGTACGAAGTACTCTCCACTACACACCGTATGTTGGCTTGTGGAGTACATATGTAGATGTAATAACAGAGGTGCCTCAATCATTAGTAGTATTCACATACAATACAGATCTTTAAATCTTGTAGGACAATGATAGGAGGTAGTGACTATGTAAGGTGAGACATGATACACAGACAAATCTCCATATGTCGTCCGCAGGTGGTGTGGTGATTTGTGAGTGCCGACGTCACGCCCAGTAACGTGTCAGATTCTGACCTTGATACATGGACTGTTACTCTGCTGGAAGATGCCCACACCATCTAGTAAGACATCAAGTATAAAAGGACACTGGTGGTCTGTAATAACGTTCACACAGTAGAAAGGCGTCATAAAAACCGCTGTTACTATCCGTATAAGCCCAGGATACTGTCCACAATAGAATTATAGTTCTGCCCCCGTCTCACCCTGGTCCACGCCAGGGTGCATCTTTTGAACAGCCCCTAGCCTGGATGAGTCGTATCTGGAGACAATCATCTACCTGTTGTAGAAGCAACGCAATTCATCCAGCTTTTAACATTGATCCAAAGTCCAATCTCGATGATCCCACGCCAAATGCAACCGTAATTTCATTCTGTCAACATGGGATCATGTAGTCTAGTCCGCTGGTAGAGCTCTGTGTTCAACAATGTTCACTGAATGGAGTACTCCGAAACTCTGGCGCCTGCACCAACACTGTACTCGTAAGATCTGCTACTGGTCGCCTATCCTACTTTAGATGTGGGATATCCCGCGGCCTCCACATTGTTTCGTGAGGCGTGGATGTCCAGCACCACGTCTACTTGTGATTTCGCTGTCCTTCAGCTGGTTTCTGCACATGCTTATGACTGTTGGATGTAAACAGCCGATCAGCTTCACTGTGTCTAAGACGATTGTTCCTAGGCACATTGCCATCACATCTGACTTTTATGAATATTTATTATGTCAATCGATTTCGCCATTCGCGGCCCCTATCGCCACTAGAACGTTTCCCCAGTTGTCTCCGCTCGACTTGTATACTTTCCACGTACCTTTGGCTGATCACTGTCGTTAGAGCTCACTTTTGATGAGAATGTGGATATGAAATCTTGTGGGACAGCTTTCGGTGGTACGCAGACTGAAAGATTCGGTTAACTGGGGCCCTCGATACCACTTCACCGTCTGTCAACCTTTCGACTTAACGTAGACCTCTCACTACGATACAGATCAGTGTGTGAACAGAAAACAAAGACGGTAGCATTTTAAATATATACGAAAATTGGGTCCAAAACTGTAATAAATGGAAAATAGTAGAGCAAACAACAAATTTTAAACATGTTATTTTATTCATAGCTTTTATTTTTCAGCAGCTGTGGTATACATTTCCAAATAAAATTCAGTCGTCAGTTGCAAATTTATTTTTATTTCGCTTTACCAGTTTCGTCAAATTTATTTGTCACCTTCGGAAGTTTAGTATTGGTTTGAAACTTCCTGGCAGATTAAAACTGTGTGCCCGACCGAGACTCGAACTCGGGACCTTTGCCTTTCGCGGGCAAGTGCTCTACCAAGTGGCACACAGTTTTAATCTGCCAGGAAGTTTCATATCAGCGCACACTCCGCTGCAGAGTGAAAATCTCATTCTTAGTATTGGTCTGTCAGACATCACACATGTTATACTGACAAATCATGGGATTGCCGGCCGAAGTGGCCGTGCGGTTAAAGGCGCTGCAGTCTGGAACCGCAAGACCGCTACGGTCGCAGGTTCTAATCCTGCCTCGGGCATGGATGTTTGTGATGTCCTTAGGTTAGTTAGGTTTAACTAGTTCTAAGTTCTAGGGGACTAATGACCTCAGCAGTTGAGTCCCATAGTGCTCAGAGCCATTTGAACCAAATCATGGGATTATGCTTCAAGGAAAAAAGTACTGACATTTGCTTAGCAAGTACTAAGCCTCTGATGGTTACAATTTAATTGTCGAGACTTGTAAAGCAAAATAAAAATACATTTGCGACTGACGACTGAATTTCATCGTGAAACTTTAAATACTAGGCTGCAATATGCCACACGAATACGAAATTTGTTTCCGAACGTAAGATAGACAAATTTATTTTAATGAACGTTACTACAAGATGAAATTTACAAATTAAAGTAATGATATAGGCAATTCTGAAGTTTTGCAAAAGAACGCCACTCCGATTTATAATGTATCAAAGTTAAACCGAGATATTAACAGAAAAGTGCACATTAAGAATCCAGAGCGTGGAAACGAGGTATTTCAGACATTTAGCGGAGTACAGAAGACAAGATCAAAAACGAGATATGGAATTAACAGCAGTATTCCTGTTAATGTCTCTAAAATTTAAAAAAAACCAGTAGGTTGCACGAGGAAATGGCAATGGACAGAGCAGGATGGAGAACGACAGTCTATCAAAAATACTGCACAGATAAGAGTAACAGGAGAAAGAAGCATGTTGTTGTAGTCTTCGATGTGGACTGGTTTGATGCAGCTCTAGGTGCTAGTCTGCCCTGTGCAAGCCCCTTCATCTCTTAATAACTACTAGAGCCTACATCCTCCAGTATATGCTTACTTTATTCATCTCTTGTTCTCCCTTTACGATTTTACCTCCTCCGCTCACCCTCCATTAATAAACTGTTGATCCCTTGATGTCTCAGAATGTGTCTTATCAACCGAGTCCTTCCTTTAGTCAAATTTTGCAATAAATTTTTTGCCTCCCCAATTATATTCAGTACCTCCTCATTAGGTTCTATCCGTTACTATCCATATACGCTCAGGATACCGTCCGCAATAGCAATAATCTTCAACATTCTTCTGTAGCACGACAGTTCTTAGGGGCAGTCAAAACCAGATGGAAGCACTTAAACTAATCTCTAGATGTAGCTGTAAAGGGCAAACATGCAGCTGATAATCTTGATGAGGATGATGATAAATGTAAACATGAACAGATCTTGTCAGTGTTCTGTTCTCTTTTTGTTTATGGAAGTATGACATCATACACCATGTTGTATGTTTCAGTTCCAGTAGGTACATTTGACCTGGTGCAAAAATATATATTACTCTAGGTCCTCAGTAGGAGATATGTACCAAGGAAAAAGAGATGTGATCCAAATGTGGAACCTTGTGGGACATTTTTAGTTTGTACTCATCACACAAATGTGTAAGCAGACATCTGGTGTCAATTCGTTCAGTTGATCTGCTGTCACTGGACATACCCCTTGTGGGTCATCAATGGGTGCAATCTATAAAGTAAGAGAAATACCCCAAATTTGAGGCACTGTAAGGAGGTTCCCTCCAGTATCAGTAGGTAAAATAAACCCACTGTCTGAAATGGTCGCTAGTAGGTGACATGCAGCAAGTAACGATAGAAGCGGTCCAAATTTGGAACCTTGTGGGACGCTGTGCAGGCATATCCATGGTATGCCAGTGAAGCTGATGGCCAGTATGGGTATATGTATATTGGACTCACTGTCTGAAGTTGAATAGCTGTGAGTCGCCAGTGGGTGTTATGCACCAAGTAACAATAGTAGTGGTCCAAATGTAGAACCCTGTAGGTTGCTGTTAAGTAGAGCTCACCGATGACTGGTCAAAGTCCAAGTCCAGCATTTATAGGTTGAAGGGAAGTACGGTCCTTGTATGAATGCCTGTTGGTCGCTAGTAGGTGATATCCATGAAGTAACACCAAAAATTATCCCAATATGGGGTGCTGTTAGGTGGTACCGACCATGAATTAGTCAAAGCCAACATCCTGTAGTGGTAGATACAATAAACTTACTTGGTAGAGACTGTTAATATACACTTGTGCAATGGTGCTCCACCGGGTGGTAAGCCAGTTCAAATCCTGCTGGTGGAAAAAATTTTCTCTGCCAGTATTTGGCCGGCAAGGGAAGAACAGGTAATGGTATTAAGTTGTTCATCACCAGACTTTGGACCAATATCCTGGGTTAAAGATTAAACCTCTCTGCAGAGCCCTATGAAGTGAGGGCATGTGACACTGTTGATGGTGATCTGTCAATTGGATGGGGATGTTAACCCCCTGACGGGCCCATTGGTGTTATTTGTGAGGAGTAGGGTATATGCTGACCTCGAGTTTCACCCTTCTCCCATTATCATCGCACAACACAAAAATTACACTACACCACTCGCTATACATATATGTAGTATTACAAATATTGTAATGGAGCATGTTGCAAATAACTAAACAAATAATCAAAACACACTCACTGTCTGAAGGGATCGCCAGTAGTTTGTGTGCAACAAGTAGTAATTCAAGTGGTCCAAATGTAAATCCCTATGCGATATGGATTGGTCAAAATCAGTATCTGGTATTGGAAGGCTGACTGTCTAAAGCGGTCAGCAGTAGGTGATATGCGCAAAGTAACAAGACAAGTGATCCAAATGTGGAAGCTTGCGGGACACTGTTAAGTGATACTCACCTTGGATTGGTCAAAACTGACGTCCAGTTTGGGTAGGTTCAATAGAGTCACTGTCCAAAGAAGAGGAGGAGATTCGTATTTAACGTCATGTCAGCAAAGAGATCGTTAGAGATGGAGCTCAATCTCAGATTAGGGAAGGGCAGGGAAGCGGATCGGCCGTGACCTTTCAAAGAATCCATCCCAGCATTTGTCTGAAGTGATTTAAGGAAATGAAGGAGAACCTAAAGCAGGATGGCTGGATGCTGGTTTGAACCGTTGTCCACGTGTGCTAAGCGCTGTGCCACCTCGCTTGGTCGCTGCCTGGAGATATCTGTGGGTGATCAGTAGCTGGCATATGCCAAATCACAATAGAAGAGGTCCAAATGTATAACCGTGTCAGACAATGTTAAGCAGTACTCACTGAGGACTGGTTAAAGCCGACAATCAGTGTGGGTGGATTCAACAGACTTGGCGTCGGTTGGCAGGATGTGGTACACTATACATCAAGTAGCAACTGAAGTGGTCCGGGTATAGGAGCCCACGGGCTTGACTCACCGTGCATGGGCCCGATGATGACGCAGCAGCAGAGCATGAGCATGGCGACGCGCATGCGCCGCTCCTTGTTGCCGTGCCGGAAGGCCACGCGGAACGTCCGTGCGACGTGTCGCACGTCGAGCAGGTCGCTGATGCCGGCCATGCATCGCCGCAGTGGGGGACTCTTCTGCGGCGCCGTCTGCTGCTGCTGCTGTTTCTCCGGCTTCTCGTCGGCAGCCGCCGGTGTGTCGCGGGGCTGTGGAGGCGGAAGCAGACTTTCTTAGGTTACATGCGCATCAGCGATTTTTCGGTCAGCCGGTCGGTCCCGAGGGGACCTGCCCGGTATTCATATAGCGGGATGTGGAAAACCGCCTAAAAACCACAGGCAGGCTGGCTGGCACATGTGCACTCGACTGATAGCGATCGGCGTCCGCCCCCAGTAACCGAGTGGTACCGGCAATGTAATTCAGCGTGTTCGGCCAGAGGGTTAGACAACCCTCTACAATAAAAAAACTTGAGTTAATGGATCAACGACGAACTGAAACGGGTGTCTTGCGACGTCTGCACCGAGCAGATGCAACGAACAAAATAAGATTTAAAAAAAAAAAAAAATAAAAAAAGGTCAATGCACGCCGACAAGGTAGCTCAGCTTGTTCGGTCAGAGAGCTGCTCGCCCTCTGTAATAAAAAAACTGTGTAAAGGGATCAACGACCTACTTGAACGGATGTGACGTCCACCCAGAAAAAAAAGAGTGCTTAGCGTGACAGAATGCCAATCCTACGGGCCCAGGTTCGATACCCGCCTGCGTCGGAGATTTCCTCCGCTCAGGGACTGGGTGTTGTGTTGTCCTAATCATCATCATTTCGTCCCCACCGACGCGCAAGTCGCCGAAGTGGCGACAAATCGAAAGACCTGCACCCGGCGAATGGTCTACCCGTCAGGAGGCCCTAGTCACACGACATTTACATTTCTATAGCGAGCAGCGCGGTTTTGTACGTCGGGCGACACCTCTGCGTGCATATGAACGGTTTAGTAATCAGTCGGCAGCACTCTCGCAAGTAAGTGGAGAATATCACGCCGACATGTCGACAGAAATCTCGATTTTTCTGACAGCATTATAACACGCACGCACGCACGCACACAAACACACACACACACACACACACACACACACACACACTGGACCAGGATTCGAACTCGGATTTCCCACTTATGTGAGTGGTCACCTTGACCGCCTCGGACATCCGTGTACACTTCCCCCTCCAAAACGAATTCCGAGCCTGTTACTCAATACTTCTGTAGCAAGACTGGGCACGGTGTGCCTGTGTGCATCGAGACTAAAACAATATATATGTATAGACCACCCTATATATATATATATATATATATATATATATATATATATATATATATAGACCACCCTATATATATATACATATATATATATATATATATATATGTATATATATATATATATATATATATATATATATATATACACTCCTGGAAATGGAAAAAAGAACACATTGACACCGGTGTGTCAGACCCACCATACTTGCTCCGGACACTGCGAGAAGGCTGTACAAGCAATGATCACACGCACGGCACAGCGGACACACCAGGAACCGCGGTGTTGGCCGTCGAATGGCGCTAGCTGCGCAGCATTTGTGCACCGCCGCCGTCAGTGTCAGCCAGTTTGCCGTGGCATACGGAGCTCCATCGCAGTCCTTAACACTGGTAGCATGCCGCGACAGCGTGGACGTGAACCGTATGTGCAGTTGACGGACTTTGAGCGAGGGCGTATAGTGAGCATGCGGGAGGCCGGGTGGACGTACCGCCGAATTGCTCAACACGTGGGGCGTGAGGTCTCCACAGTACATCGATGTTGTCGCCAGTGGTCGGCGGAAGGTGCACGTGCCCGTCGACCTGGACCGGACCGCAGCGACGCACGGATGCACGCCAAGACCGTAGGATCCTACGCAGTGCCGTAGGGGACCGCACCGCCACTTCCCAGCAAATTAGGGACACTGTTGCTCCTGGGGTATCGGCGAGGACCATTCGCAACCGTCTCCATGAAGCTGGGCTACGGTCCCGCACACCGTTAGGCCGTCTTCCGCTCACGCCCCAACATCGTGCAGCCCGCCTCCAGTGGTGTCGCGACAGGCGTGAATGGAGGGACGAATGGAGACGTGTCGTCTTCAGCGATGAGAGTCGCTTCTGCCTTGGTGCCAATGATGGTCGTATGCGTGTTTGGCGCCGTGCAGGTGAGCGCCACAATCAGGACTGCATACGACCGAGGCACACAGGGCCAACACCCGGCATCATGGTGTGGGGAGCGATCTCCTACACTGGCCGTACACCACTGGTGATCGTCGAGGGGACACTGAATAGTGCACGGTACATCCAAACCGTCATCGAACCCATCGTTCTACCATTCCTAGACCGGCAAGGGAACTTGCTGTTCCAACAGGACAATGCACGTCCGCATGTATCCCGTGCCACCCAACGTGCTCTAGAAGGTGTATATCAACTACCCTGGCCAGCAAGATCTCCGGATCTGTCCCCCATTGAGCATGTTTGGGACTGGATGAAGCGTCGTCTCACGCGGTCTGCACGTCCAGCACGAACGCTGGTCCAACTGAGGCGCCAGGTGGAAATGGCATGGCAAGCCGTTCCACAGGACTACAGCCAGCATCTCTACGATCGTCTCCACGGGAGAATAGCAGCCTGCATTGCTGCGAAAGGTGGATATACACTGTACTAGTGCCGACATTGTGCATGCTCTGTTGCCTGTGTCTATGTGCCTGTGGTTCTGTCAGTGTGATCATGTGATGTATCTGACCCCAGGAATGTGTCAATAAAGTTTCCCCTTCCTGGGACAATGAATTCACGGTGTTCTTATTTCAATTTCCAGGAGTGTATATATATATGGTGGTCCATCGATAGTGACTGGGCCAAATCTCTCACCAAATACGCTTCAAACGAAAACACTATAAAGAACGAAACTCGTCTAGCTTGAAGGGGGAAACCAGATGGTGCTATGATTGGCCCGTTAGATGGCGCTGCCATAGCTCAAACGGATATCAACTGCGTTTTTTAAAAATAGGAACCCCCATTTTTTATTACATATTCGTGTCGTACGTAAAGAGAAATATGAATGTTTTAGTTGGACCACTTTTTTCCCTTTGTGATAGATGGAGCTGTGATAGTCACAAACGTGTAAGTACGTGGTATCACGTAACATTCCGCCAGCGCGGACGGTATTTGCTTCATGATTCATTACCCGTGTTAAAATGGACCTTTTACCAATTGCAGAAAAGGTCGATATCGTGTTGATGTGTGGCTATTGTGATCAAAATGCCGAACGGGCGTGTGCTATGTATGCTGCTCGGTATCCTGGACGACATCATCCAAGTATCCGGACGGTTCGCCGAATAGTTACGTTATTTAAGGAAACAGGAAGTGTTCAGCCACATGGGGAACGTCAACCAAGGCCAGCAACAAATGATGATGCCCAGGTAGGTGTTTTAGCTACAGTCGCGGCTAATCCGCACATCAATAGCAGATAAATTGCGCAAGAATCGGGAATCTCAAAAACGTCGGCGTTGAGAATGCTACATCAACATCGACTGCACCCGTACCATACTTCTATGCACCAGGAATTGTATGGCGACCACTTTGAACGTCGTGTACAGTTCTGCCACTGGGCACAAGAGAAATTACGGGACGATGACAGATTTTTGGCACGCGTTCTATTTAGCGACGTAGCGTCATTCACCAACAGCGGTAACGTAAACCGGCATAATATGCACTATTGTGCAACGGAAAATCCACGATGGCTGCGACAAGTGGAACTTCAGCGACCTAGGCGGGTTAATGTATGGTGCGGCATTATGGGAGAAAGAATAATTGGCCTCCATTTTATCGCTGGCAGTCTAAATGGTGCAATGTATGCTGATTTCCTACGTAATGTTCTACCGATGTTACTACAAGATGTTTCGCTACATGACAGAATGGCGATGTACTTGCAACGTGATGGATGTCCGGCACATAGCTCGCGTGCTGTTGAAGCGGTATTGAGTAGCATATTACATGACAGGTCGATTGGTCGTCGAAGCACCATACCATGGCCCGCACGCTCTGGATCTGACGTCCCCGGATTTATCTCTGTGGGGAAAGTTGAAGGATATTTGCTATCGTGATCCACCGACAACGCCTGACAACATGCATCAGCGCATTGTCAATGCATGTGCGAACATTACGGAAGGCGAACTACTCGCTGTTGAGAGGAATGTCGTTACACGTATTGCCAAATGCATTGAGTTTGACGGACATCATTTTGAGCATTTATTGCATTAATGTGGTATTTACAGGTGATCAGAGCATGCGTTGTCAGAAATGACAAGTTCACAAAGACACATGTATCACATTGGAACAACCGAAAGAAAATGTTCAAACGTACCTACGTTGTGCATTTTAATTTAAAAAAACCTACCTGTTACCAACTGTTCGTCTAAAATTGTGAGCAATATGTTTGTGACTATTACAGCGCCATCTGTCACAAAGCAAAAAAAGTGGTCCAACTAAAACATTCATATTTTTTTACGTACTACACGAATATGTAATAAAAATGTGCGTTCCTATTTTTAAAAAACGCAGTTGATATCCGTTTGACCCTTGACAGCGCCATCCAGCGGGCCAACCATAGGGCCATCTGGTTTCCCCCTTCAAGCTAGACAAGTTTTGTTCTTTCTAGTTTTTCGTTTGACATTTATTTCGTGAGATATTTGGCCCAGTCACGATCAATGGAGCATCCTGTATATATATAATAAGGTATGGGGAGTAAGAGGTTCATGGGAGGCTTTTACATATATATAATTCTGTGCTCTATATATCTTCTATCGCTTGTGCCTTTATCCCGAGTTGCGCAGGGTCGGCATTGTTAGAATCGGATTTGGCAAGGTTGGAATAAGTGTATCCCAGCTGCCTGCGTCTAGTGTAATCCATGGAATGGTGAGAATGTGTTCAGATGTCTGCGAGTTGTGTAACTGATGTGGGACGAGGGGACCTGCCCAGTATTCATATAGCGGGATGTGGAAAACCCCCTAAAAACCACAGCCAGGCTGGCTGGCACATCTGCCCTCGTCCTTAATCCGCCGGACTGCTTCGATCCGAGGCCGACGCGCCTGCCCAAGTCCAGGAAGCAGCGCATTAGCACTCTCCACTCACCTGGCGGGATATGTAATTTGTGCTCCAGTTGATGTAATTATTAAACTGGGCTACTATACTATTTCCTGAATGCCAGAAACTCTTCATAAGCGTTTCCAATAAAATGTTGTTCATGTCTGTACAATCACGTCACTTCTTATGTAATTTTACATAAGCTGTCATATCGCAACAATTATGATGCTTTCTGTCACTCCCTCTCTTCAAAATTTGTGTTATAAAAAGGTTTCGATTTTAGCGCATAGTACAGTTACATCAGCTGTTTCTGTGGATATAGACTGCATGGTGTATCACCGCCATCGAGGGGTAGTTTTCTGAATTTCAGTTCACACATGAATGTTGCTCTGTCAGTTGCACGTTTATTCGTTACTGGTCACACAAGTCACATATAGTACACATATTATTTTATGTACGACAACACCAAATGGCTGTTTTTACGGTAGTCAATTTTAATTATGACTAAGCCTAATGGTGACACATCGTGATAAGCATGTAAAACTCAAGTTGTGACATGTTTTAACAACTTGCAGCCTTTTTGAAATGTATCATTGCACATTTAAGCACTTGGCCAGTGGGCCACTCTGCTGTGTTTTGCATGTGGCCGTTCAGCATGCATTTATGATAACAACTGGACGTATTTTTATTGCGTATTGGGTGTTTGACTACTACCTTCCGCAATTTATAGCTATTTTTATTCCACACACACACACACATTATATATATCACAGACAGGTGTCGCTAGGGAAGTAATGAGTAACGGGCTCGGAATTTGAGTTGGAGGGTAAGTGTGCTCCGATGGCCGAGGCGCTCAAGGCGACAGCTCACGTAATTGGTGAATCTGGGTTCGAGATCTGGTCTGTTACCTATGATACTTTAGAATGCCCAAATGTCGCTAATGTCATTAAAATATTTGAATGGTAAGCATTATAGAAACCTTTTGCGTGTTTCATGGTTTTATGAGACTAGGTAATAGTAAACAAATACGAAATAAGGGCAATATTTTTGCCGAAAATTATATCTTAGATATTTCCCCAACTAATCATCACAGCCGGACGGAGTGGCCGAGCGGTTCTAGGGGCTACAGTCTGGAACCGAGCGACCGCTGCGGTCGCAGGTTCCAATCCTGCCTCGGGCATGGATGTGTGTGATGTCCTTAGGTTAGTTAGGTTTAAGTAGTTCTAAGTTCTAGGGGACTGATGACCACAGCAGTTAAGTCCCATAGTGCTCAGAGCCATTTGAACCAGCCAATCTTCACAAGGTCATTGTAAGTAGTTTTCTGATCACTTTACTTCGCCAGAAGTATCTATTCCTTGGCAGTATGGTGATACGTAGAAACTTTTGTCAACAATGTTTTTTTTAGTATATAAATGGGTAGCTCAGGCGATGGAGCTCTTGATTGCCTAGGGCAAAGGACGTGAGTTCGAATCTCGGTCTGGGGTGCAGTTTTAATCTGCTAGGAAGTTTTTTATCAGCGCACACTCCGCTGCAGAGTGAAAATTATATTCTGGCAATTTTTTTATAACTTACGTTTTGAAGTTTTTAATACAAAATAGACATATTTCAGCACTGTGTGAACATGTACAAAAAAATAATTTTTCTAAGAATTTGGTATATAATTTCAATTCACATACACTGTTGCTATGCTTAGTATAAATGTTTGCATTTATCTGTGGTTGGCGTCAAAGCGTTACAGATTTCCAGCCATAATCACCCTTTTATTTGGCGATCACTATAACATTCCAATTTTTTCCGTACAGCGCGGGTCGTCTTTCTACCAAAGAAATTAGTTTCTCACAATTAATATTTTCCAATTTCAGAAACTGTTACAACGTGTAATAATAGGCCGAGTGAAAACAGCAAATGCGCGGAGCAGCAGGCGGCAGGCAATACTCTATTTGTCATCACCTCGGGCGATAACTTTGTCTCTTGCTACTTTGCATCGATTATGCGCCTACTTCCATATACCGTCGTCGTAGAAGCAAAACGATTCCGTGGTCGGCCGGATAGAAGGGTCGTTCACGTGTGCCTAGCTTTATTTACTGTAAAATGGGGTGAGTAGAAGGAATAATGTGGTGAATGGAAAGAAAACGTCCAAAAATGTTTTATGCCGCCGGGTCGGATGATAAACGAAAGATTTGTTTGTGTAGTTTCGCAGTGAACCAGTCTAAGAGTGACATTAGGAATTCCAAAGTTAGTGAAACTGTCAGTTGATGTTTTGTTTACTCTATCACAAATGTCGGAAGCAGTGCATAATTTGCTTAATTCGAACTTTATCTGTGAGAACCAATCAAAGTTGTGCTGTTTTAATTTACCTATCTGGAAATCTTAATTAAAATCCGTGGAGAAGAAATAAAAACTTTCAGGTTCGCCGATGACAACGTAATTCTGTCAGAGACAGCAAAGGACCTGGAAGAGCAGTTGAACGGAATGGACAGTGTCTTGAAAAGAGGGTATAAGACGAACATCAACAAAAGCAAAACGAGGATAATGGAATGTAGTCGAATTAAGTCGGGTGATGCTGAGGGAATTAGATTAGGAAATGAGACACTTAAAGTAGCAAAGGTGTTTTGCTATTTCGGGAGCAACATAACTGATGATGGTCGAAGTAGAGAGGATATGAAATGTAGACTGGCAATGGCAAGTAAAGCGTTTCTGAAGAAGAGAAATTTGCTAACATCGAGTTTAGATTTAAATGTTAGGAAGTCGTTTGTGAAAGTATTTGTATGGAGTATGGAAGTGAAACGTGGACGATATATAGTTTGGACAAGAAGAGAATAGAAGCTCTCGAAATGTGGTGCTACAGAAGAATGCTGAAGATTAGAAGGGTAGATCACATAACTAATGGTGAGGTATTGAATAGAACTGGAGAGAAGAGAAGTTTGTGGCACAACTTGACTAGAAGAAGGGATGGGTTGGTAGGGCATATTTTGAGGCATCAAGGGATCACCAATTTAGTATTTGAGGGTAGCGTGGAGGGTAAAAATCGTAGAGGGAGACCAAGGGATGAGTAGGTACTGGGAGATGAAGAAGCTTGCACAGGATAGAGTAGCATGGAGAGCTGCATGAAACCTGTCTCTGGACTGAAGACCACAACAACAAGAGCCTGGAAATCAAACTTGCAATTCCATTTCAATAACCAAAAGTTCGTTTTAATGTATGTTTTACTCTGCCTTGTCTTTTGGCTAACTGAAAACGCAAGGTTACGTTTTCCGTAATTTATAGGTTTAACAGAAAAAGTTATCAGTGTTTCTTCAGAAGAAGACCAAGCATTTGACGGAAATGAGGAACCACATGCTGTTGATCTCAAACCAGGAGATGATACTGCAATAAAATCTAGGGAAAAAATAAGCAATCAACGAGATGGCATGTATGCAAAATTTTTTTTTAGAAACCAAAGGTTATGTTGGTGTTTTTCTGAAAATAATCAGAGGCGAATAAACGCGTTACTTTAAAGGATCAAGTGCCATTTTTAATGAAGGAGATGTTGATCCAAAGCTTTAAGCTACTTCTAGGCGTATCTACGACTTGATGCCTGTGATTGAAAGTGGTACAAAAGTATATTGATTTCATAACCCTCAAGTAAATTACCTTCTCTTCAGAGTGAATAGAAACACCGAGTTCTTACTTTTCTTTAATCACATGAAATCATGAACTACATCCCGAAGCTGTAAATTCTGGAACGAGACCCATAATGCAATATGATTTTGATTTCCATTTTCCTTTTTAAAATCATCAATTGTTTCTTCTGTAGGTGAAATCTGTTTCTGTTCAATTCATATTATGGTACTGTTTCTTCTGTACAGATACTCACAGTCAAACATCTTCAACCTAATTGTGAAGATGCATCTCTCTGGTTCCCCAGTAGGAGGAATGTGCCAAGTAGAAACAGAAGTGGTCCAAATATGGAACCCTGTGGAACGCTTTTGGGTAATACATCGTAGGGCAGCTCCTTTCTGTTGGGAGTCACTGATGAAACGTTTGTTGTGTGTGTGTGTGTGTGTGTGTGTGTGTGTGTGTGTGTGTGTGTGTGTGTGTGTGTGTGTGAACTAGGACGGTAACGGCGTTACTGTTACTGTGGCACCACCTGTGTGCAGTGTGCTGTTGGCCTATAAATTAATGTGCAAATGATACTCCTGCATGTCAATGGCCTTCTATATAGCGATACGCCATCGCCCTCATTCCCCCCCCACCCCTCCCCACTACCACTTGCCTGTAATGTACCTAAACGTGCCAGGAAGCACGTCTCACTAAAACAGAAGCGACATATCGAAATAAATGACAGGCGACAGAAAATCAAGGAAAATCTCTCATAGGAGCGATGGGATGATATTTCTAGTATGTGAAACAACTTACTCCTCTTCTGTCAGTTTTGTAACTCCGGTCCCCTCAAGGGACAAAGTGTGCTGAGTGAATGTAAAACTGCACAATTCATTCCTATTTTCACGAAGGCTCATCAAAAACAAAGGCTCATGAAACAAAGGGACACAACTGTATGACTACGTCTCTGATTTCCGTTCCTTGTAGCATTTTAGTAAACATTTTTTTTTACAAATCTGGAGATCGAGGATATCTTCTCTAGGAATCAAAATGGATTACGTAAACATCTGTCAAGTTGTGCGTACTGTAAGACCTTCAGTACACACACCATCAGATTATTTGACTTGTCCCTCTAACGAAGTAGGCGAGTGTCAGCAATATGTCTCGTGGTCTTATCGTGGCATGTTTATCTTCTGCCATTAGGTCAGACGATAGAAATACCACTTGCACGCTTAGAGTAGCAGATTGATGGTGACCAACTTTAAACAAAACTTGATTAATTTTCACACACATTTATTAAAATAATAACAAGCATAAACATTATATAACTTGATTCTGGATGCTATTTACAATTGACAATCTGAAGTTCCTTTGGTCTTGGTACGTTAATCTTATTCTCACATATCTCTGATACTTGACAAAGTGCCTATTCATTTATCTTCATGGCTATGTACAGGAATATGATAATCTTCTTAGGTGCAGACTGAAACTTGACTATAGACTGGTACAGACTAATACAGACTGGTACAGACTGGTGCAGACTGACTAATCGGAGGTCTGTACACTCGTTATAATGCCTCGTGTGTTCAGGTATCACTGCACGAGTGTGATCCGCGAGGAGAAAAGGTTCTACGTTAGCTGCAATCTCATTGGCTGCATTACATATTAATACGCAGATCGGCGGAAGCAGAATTTGGTCTGTCTCTATGGCAGCGCCATCTCGTAGTGCAGAGATGGACGAGCGCTGCACCTGCGCTGTTGTGCTTAGTGGGGCGCGCTCTAGTGGGAAAGTTGTGTACGTGCTGACTACGCGAACTATGTACACAACACAAGTGAAACACAGCTCGTTCTGTTCGTCCACGTGAACCTGAAGATCACAGATACCATCACGCAGGTTCATGCGGTGTTCCTTGACTTCCAGAAGAAACTGGACATATTTCGCTACAGTCGCATTATGAACAAAATACGAGCTTTCGCAATATTAGACCAATTTTTTGGTTTGAATGAAGAGTAACTTGCAAGTAGAACACAATACGTGATACTTAATCGAGAGAAACCTTCATACGCAAAACTAATACGAGCACACATCGATGAAGTGTTGTAGGGCTATTACAATGCAATATGCAGGATTTAACAAAAATGTACGGTGCAAGTTGTGCTATACATCCCTCAGAAGTAGACGAAGAAATTATGTTAAATGAAAATGGGTCTGAAAAAGCTTTGTTGCCATGTTACAACTCATTTTCTCCTACTCATTACTCATGGGAAACAAGCACAAACAGACTGCACCAGCATAGCACATGTAACTATTTCTCACGAGAGATGTTCAATATGCTCTCCATGGGCATTGGTACAAGCTTCAACCCGCCTTCGTGGTGAATCTCAAGTGCGTTGAAGTATCCCTGGAGTGTTGCATAACTTCCATAATATGGGCACCTGAACATCTTGTACTGGGGTTCCACACATAAGAATTTTCAAATGGCCTCACAAATGAAAGTCCAGTAGGTTTAGATCCGGAGAGCCTGGAGGCCAGGTAGCTGGTCCATCTATCCATCAGTCACTGAATGCGTTTTTTTATAAACCGACGGACATTAATGTTCCACCTGATCTGTCAGTAGACATCCCTTTAGCTGAGCTACAAAACGTGCACAATGGAGCACCTCCTCATTTTAATGTTGTTGGCCGTCGGCCTCTAAATAACACATTCGGTGACAGATGGGTAGGAAGATGGCCCCCACGCTCTCCTGACCTAAACCCATTGGATTTTTATTTGTCGAGGCATTTGAAAGCTCTTGTGTATGGAACTCCAGCACAAGATGTTACGAGTCTTCGTGTCCATATTATGGAAGGCTGCGAAACCATACGGAATACTCCAGGGATACATAAAAGAATCTGCGATTCACAACGCCGGCGGGTTGATGCACATGTTAATGCTCACGGAGGGCGTACTGAACATCAAATGTTTTTTATTCTTTAGATGATGACTGGTTTCAGTCCGTAATGACCATCGTCAGATCTTTTTTACAGATTCGGACAAACCGGTCATCGTCTAAAGAATTGATGTTGTGATAAAAGACTGGAATAAAAAACAGATTTGACAGTATTGGATCACTGTTTGTACACGCGACCGTGTCGCAGTAGGTGGTACTGAACATCTCCTGTGAGAAACTGTTGGATGCGGTATGGTGGTGCGTTCTGTCCTCGCGTGCTTCCCTTATCTGTATAAACGATTTCGGAGACAATCTGACCAGCCGTCTTAGGCTATTTGCAGACGACGCTGTCTTTTATCGACTAATAAAGTCATCAGAAGCTCAAAACAAATTGCAAATTAGGAAAGATATCCTTATGGTGCGAAAATTGGCAATTGACCCTAAATAACAAAAAGTGTAAGGTCATTCACATGAGTGCTAATAGCAATCCGTTAAACTTCGGTTACACGATAAATCAGTCAAATCTAAAGCCGTAAATTCAAGTAAATACCTAGGTATTGCAATTACTAACAATTTAAATTGGAAGGAACGTATAGAAAATGTTATGGGGAAAGCAAACAAAAGACTGCGTTTTATTGGCAGGACACATAGAAAATGTAACAGACATACTAAGGAGACTGCCTTCACTACGCTTGTCCGTCCTCTTTTAGAATACCGCTGAGCGGTGTGGGATCCTTACCAGGTAGATTGACCGAATCCATCGAAAAAGTTCAAAGAAGGCCAGCACGTTTTGTGTTGTTGTTGTTGTTGTTATTGTTGTCTTCAGTCCTGAGACTGGTTTGATGCAGCTCTCCCCAATCCTATTCAATACCTCCTCATTAGTTGTATGATCTACCCATCTAATCTTCAGCATTCTTCTGTAGCACCACATTTCGAAAGCTTCTATTCTCTTCTTATCCAAACTATTTATCGTCTATGTTTCACGTCCATACATGGCTACACTCCATACAAATACTTTCAGAAACGACTTCCTGACGCTTAAATCTATACTCGATTTTAACAAATTTCTCTTCTTCAGGAACGCTTTCCTTGCCATTGCCAGTCTACATTTTATATCCTCTCTACTTCGACCATCATCAGTTATTTTGCTCCCCAAATACCACAATTCCTTTACTACTTTACGTCTCTCATTTCCTAATCTAATCCCCTCAGCATCACCAGACTTAATTCGACTACATTCCATTATCCTCGTTTTGCTTTTGTTGATGTTCATCTCATACCTCCTTTCAAGACACAGTCCATTCCGTTCAACTGCTCTTCCAAATCCTTTGCCGTTTCTGACAGAATTACAATGTCATCGGCGAACCTCAGAGTTTTTATTTGTTCTCCATGGATTTTAATGCCTACTCAGAACCTTTTTTTTTACTGCTTGCTCAATATACAGATTGAATAGCATCGGGGAGAGGCTACATCCCTGTCTCACTCCCTTCCCAACAGCTGCTTCCCTTTCATGCCCCTTGACTCTTATAGCTGTCATCTGGTTTCTGTACAAATTGTAAATAGCCTTTCGCACCCTGTATTTTACCCCTGCCACGTTTTGTATTATCGCGAAATAGAGGAGAGGGTGTCACTACAATAATATAGGATTTGGGGTGGACATCATTAAAGCAAAGGCTTTTTCGTTGCGGCGGAATCTTCTCATGAAATTCTAATCACCAACTTTCTCCCGCGAATTCGAAAATATTTTGTTGACGCCGACCTACATAGGGAGAAACGATCACCATGTTAAAATAAGGGAAATCAGAGCTCGTACGGAAAGATATAGGTGTTCGTTCTTTCCGCGCGCTATACTAGATTGGAAAAATAGAGAATTGCGACGGTGGTTCGATGAACCCTCTGCCAGGCACTTAAATGTGATTTGCACAGTATCGCTGAAGATGAAGATGATTTATGAGTTGGAGAAAATGAGTTGTAACATGGAAACAAAGCGTTTCCACACCCATGTTCATATAACATCTTCGTCTACGTGTGAAGAATGTGTCCTTCAATTTCTGCCGCACATTTTTCTTTGTTTTGACATCCTATTTACAGACAGTGCTTGATTTGTGACACAGAACGCACCGGTAGTTCGTATCGAAACCTCTGACGGAGGAAAAAAAAATTAGAACCGCAGGTTCTGAGACGTGGTACGTCAGATGTTTGGAGGGAAAATATGTTGAGACATTTGCAGTTCGTTTTCACTTGAACAAACAAGACACGATTAACGCACTTCGTGAGAATGTCTTTGTCAATCGAGAGAACTTTTTGTGGAAATCGTGAAAACAAAGTTCAAACGGTTCAAATGGCTCTAAGTACTATGGGACTTCACATCTGAGGTCATCAGTCCCCTTGACAGAACTACTTAAACCTAACTAACCTAAGGACATCACACACATCCATGCCCGAGGCAGGATTCGAACCTGCGACCGCAGCAACAGCGCGGTTCCGGACTGAAGTGCCTAAAACCGCTCGGCCACAGCGGCCGGCCAAAGCAAAGTATGCCAACAATTAGCTCCTGCTGACAACTTCCATCCAGACAGTTCCAGTGCCTTCAAGCGAATGATAATCCGATCATTACTGACAGCAGAGCCTCTTTGTTGACAAAAACTGTTTCTTCACTACTACACTCCTGGAAATTGAAATAAGAACACCGTGAATTCATTGTCCCAGGAAGGGGAAACTTTATTGACACATTCCTGGGGTCAGATACATCACATGATCACACTGACAGAACCACAGGCACATAGACACAGGCAACAGAGCATGCACAATGTCGGCACTAGTACAGTGTATATCCACCTTTCACAGCAATGCAGGCTGCTATTCTCCCATGGAGACGATCGTAGAGATGCTGGATGTAGTCCTGTGGAACGGCTTGCCATGCCATTTCCACCTGGCGCCTCAGTTGGACCAGCGTTCGTGCTGGACGTGCTGACCGCGTGAGACGACGCTTCATCCAGTCCCAAACATGCTCAATGGGGGACAGATCCGGAGATCTTGCTGGCCAGGGTAGTTGGCTTACACCTTCTAGAGCACGTTGGGTGGCACGGGATACATGCGGACGTGCATTGTCCTGTTGGAACAGCAAGTTCCCTTGCCGGTCTAGGAATGGTAGAACGATGGTTTCGATGACGGTTTGGATGTGCCGTGCACTATTCAGTGTCCCCTCGACGATCACCAGTGGTGTACGGCCAGTGTAGGAGATCGCTCCCCACACCATGATGCCGGGTGTTGGCCCTGTGTGCCTCGGTCGTATGCAGTCCTGATTGTGGCGCTCACCTGCACGGCGCCAAACACGCATACGACCATCATTGGCACCAAGGCAGAAGCGACTCTCATCGCTGAAGACGACACGTCTCCATTCGTCCCTCCATTCACGCCTGTCGCGACACCGCTGGAGGCGGGCTGCACGATGTTGGGGCGTGAGCGGAAGACGGCCTAACGGTGTGCGGGACCGTAGCCCAGCTTTATGGAGACGGTTGCGAATGGTCCTCGCCGATACCCCAGGAGCAACAGTGTCCCTAATTTGCTGGGAAGTGGCGGTGCGGTCCCCTACGGCACTGCGTAGGATCCTACGGTCTTGGCGTGCATCCGTGCGTCGCTGCGGTCCGGTCCCAGGTCGACGGGCACGTGCACCTTCCGCCGACCACTGGCGACAACATCGATGTACTGTGGAGACCTCACGCCCCACGTGTTGAGCAATTCGGCGGTACGTCCACCCGGCCTCCCGCATGCCCACTATACGCCCTCGCTCAAAGTCCGTCAACTGCACATACGGTTCACGTCCACGCTGTCGCGGCATGCTACCAGTGTTAAAGACTGCGATGGAGCTCCGTATGCCACGGCAAACTGGCTTACAGTGACGGCGGCGGTGAACAAATGCTGCGCAGCTAGCGCCATTCGACGGCCAACACCGCGGTTCCTGGTGTGTCCGCTGTGCCGTGCGTGTGATCATTGCTTGTACAGCCCTCTCGCAGTGTCCGGAGCAAGTATGGTGGGTCTGACACACCGGTGTCAATGTGTTCTTTTTTCCATTTCCAGGAGTGTATTTGTGGAGTGGAATGGCCCACCACTGACTAGATTTGACCTTTGAAAGTACGTGGAATCTTGGCTGCTTCTTGAACAACTCTTCCTTATGGACACCAGCACCAATGGAAGATAGGCAGAGAGGCGTTATGTACAACGAAATACTTAGAAAGATTTGGGCTGATATATGAACTGTAAGATTTTCCCTCATTTTCTGCATCTCGTATTTCAAAATTACATGTTCATCTTACTGTAATTTATTTTTTGTAACGATTTTTAGTTGAAAAATAATGGTTAGCCTAACTAATAAAACATGCAATAAAAGATCGTTGGTGCACATCTGAAGCTTTATTTTTTTACTAGTCCAAATGTTGTATTCACACTTTGAAACACTCAAAAAAGCGTTAGAACAGCGTTTTAAGAAGTCTAGTTTTGAAAAAACAACTCCCGAGAGGTCACAGTACGGGAAGCTTTTATTTTTCTTTTTTTTCGGGTATTTCATGAGACTTTTCACGGATGATGCTGTTGTGTACAGAGGAGTTCAAAAATGGTTCAAATGGCTCTGAGCACTATGGAACTTACCATCTGTGGTTATCAGTCCCCTAGAACTTAGAACTACTTAAACCTAACGAACCTAAGGACATCACACACATCCATGCCCGAGGCAGGATTCGAACCTGCGACCGTGGCAGTCGCGCTACTAAACTGTACTGAGTTGCAGGAGTACCTACAGAGATAAACGGATGGTGCAGTGATTAGCAGGTAACTCTCAACATGAATACACTGAAGCGTGAAATGAACTGGTATCGGCATGCATATTCAAATACAGAGATATGTAAACAGGCAGAAAACGGCGGTGTGGTCGTCAACGATTACATAAGGCAACAAGTGTCTGACGCAGTTGTTAGGTCGGTTACTGCTGCTACGCTGGCACGTAATCAAGATTTAAGTCAGTCTGAACGTGGTGTTAGAGTCGGCGCACGAGCGATGGGACACAGCATCTCCGAGGTAGCAATGACGTGGGGACTTCCCGTACGACCATTTCACGACTGTGCCGTCAAGATCAGGAATCCGGTAAAACATCAAATCTCCGACATCGCTGCGTCTGGAAAAAGATCGAGGACGGGGTCAACGATGACTGAAGAGAATCGCTTAACATGACAGAAGTTCAATCCTTCCTGAAATTGCTGCAGATTTCAACGCTGGTTCACCGAGAAGTGTCAGCGTGCGAACCATTCTACGAAACATCATCAACATGGGCTTTCACCGCCGAAACCCCACTCGTGTACCCTTGATTACTGTATGACACAAAGCTTTACGCCCCGCCTGGGCCCGTCAACACCGACATTGGACTGTTGATGACTGCAAACATGTTGCCTGGTCGGACGAGTCTCGTTTCAAATTGTATCGAGAGGATGGGCATGTACGGGTATGGAATCCATGGACGCTGTATGTCATTATGGGACTGTTCAAGCTGGTGGACGATCTGTTATGGTGTGGGGCGTGTGCAATTAGAGTGATATGGGATCCCTGACACGTCTAGATACGATTCTGACAGGTGACTACGTAAGCATCCTGTCTCATCACCTGCATCCATTCATGTCCATTGTGCATTCTGACGGACTTGGGCAATTCCAGCACGACAATGCAATCCAGAATTGCTACAAAGTGGCTTCAGGAATACTCTTCTGAGTTTAAACACTTCCGCTGGCCACTAAACTCCCCAGACATCAACATTATGGAGCATATCTGGGATGCCCAGCGATGTGCTGTTCAGAAGAGACCTCCACCCCCTCGTACTGTTACGGATTTATGGACAGTCCTGTAGGATTCATGGTGTCAATTCCCTCCAGTACTACTTTAGACATCTGCCGAGTCCATGGCAGGTAGTGTTGCGGCAGTTGTGCATGCTCGTGGGAGTCCTACACAATATTAGGTAGGTGTACCAGTTTCTTTGGCTCTACAGTGTAAACATAAAGTAGTGCGTATAACTAGACAGAATGAACCATTACTGTATCATTAGACGAATTCAAAATAATCACTGAATACAGTGACGTAGATCAAATATCTAGGTGTATGTACAGTCGAAGGATCACGTAAGTCTAATCGCAGGTACGGCAGACGCCAGACTGAAATTCATTGGAAGAACCCTTAGGATCGTAAGGAAATAAAATACCTGCAGACATCCTTATGATGTCATTTCAGCGCGTTAATGCACCATCTTCAGGCGTTCAGCTGTCAGCTGATGGTTTGAGAGACGGCATCGCAACTGTGGGTAGTCTGCGTAAACCAGTTATGTTGGCCACTGATGCATCGTGTGTGCGGGTGGCCCTTCACCATCAACTCAGGCCTGAAGATGGTGCACTGAAGCGCCGACACTGGTAGCCATGAAATTAATGACGTCATAAGGAGGGCTGTAGATGTTTCATTTCCTTACAATAGTGAAATCCAGTCACATGATGGACATACGAAAAGAATCCTTAGGAAGTTTAGTCCAACCACAAAGGGAGTATTGACAAACACATTCGTTCCAGCAATACTTGAATATTGCTCATTAGTCTGGGATCCGAACAAGGCACGATTGATGGAATAAACAGATAAGATTCAAAGAAGAGCAGCGCATTTTGTCACAGGTCCACTTAGTAAGCGCAGTCTCTAATGGTATCGCTGTCGCCGTCCGGTGTGGCCGAGCGGTTCTAGGCGCTACAGTCTGGAACCGCGCGACCGCTACGGTTGCAGGTTAGAATCCTGCATCGAGCATGGATGTGTGTGATGTCCTTAGGTTAGTTAGGTTTAAGTTGCTCTACGTCTAGGGAACTGATGACCTCAGATGTTAGGGCCCATAGTGCTCAGAGCCACTTGAACCATTTGATACCGCTGTCGAGTGGGCGTTAGGCGTTCTGCATCACGGTCGGTTTCATAGTTAAACTACCGAGAATGGAGGTTCTTAAAACAGTCAACTAATATACCGCATCCTCCTACGTACATCTCGCGGGAAAAGCCCACACGAAGTCTTACGAGGAAGCGTCCTTCCTGCGAACCATCAGAAATAAAATAAAAATTCCGATGCAGAAACGGACGGATGATCAGAATTTTATGTAGTGGCCGAAATTTTTTGCTATGTTACATAACAACCAACTTCCATTACGCAAAATTTTAGGCTATACAGGGTGCGCCGCGGGGACATCATTATTTTTAAAAAATTATAAAGCAAGAAGTTCCGGAGATATTAATCTGATTTTCTTTTCTTTACATTGTGATACAGTTAAAATATGAATATCAAGAGCTCAGATGGAAAGCCAGTTCTAAGCAAAGAATGGAAAGCAGAAACGTTGAGGGGTATATGAGGGCCAATACAAAGGCGATGTACTTGAGGACAATATTATGGAAAGGAAGAGGATGTAGATGAAGATGAAATGGGAGATATGATACTGCGTTAAGAGTTTGACAGAGCACTGAAATACCTAAGTCGAAACAAGGCCCCTGGCGTAGACAACATTCCATCAGAACTACTAACCGCCTTGGGAGAGCCAGTCCTGACAAAACTCTACCATCTGGGGAGGAAGATGTATGAGACAGGCGAAATACCCAATACCAAAGAAGGCATGTGTTGACATGCGTGAAAATTATCGAACTACCAGTTTAATACGTCACAGCTGCAAAATACTAACACAAATTATTTACAGACGAATGGAGAAACTGGTAGAAGCCGACCTCGGGAAGATCAGTTTGGGTTCCGTAGAAATGTTGGAACACGTGAGGCTATACTGACCCTACGACTTGACTTAGAAGCTAGATAGGAAAGGCAAACCTACGTTTCTAGCATTTGTAGACTTAGAGAAAGCTTTTGACAATGTTGATTGGAATACTCTTTTTCAAATTCTGAAGGTGCTCCAGGGGTGAAATACAGGGAGCGAAATGCTATTTACAATTTGTACAGAAAGCAGATGGCAGTTATAAGAGTCGAGGGGTATGAAGGGGAAGCAGTGGTTGGGAAGGGAGTGAGACAGGGTTGTAGCCTCTCCCCGATGTTATTCAATCTGTATATTGAGCAAGCAGTAAAGGAAACGAAAGAAAAATTCGGAGTCGAAATTAAGATGCATGGAGATAAAAAAAAACTTTGATATGACATTGTCATTCTATCAGACGCAGAGGGAATTAGATTAAGAAATGAGACACTTAAAGTAGTAAAGGAGTTTTGTTATTTGGGAAGCAAAATAACTGATGATGGTCGAAGTAGAGAAGATATAAAATGTAGACTGGCAATGGCAAGGAAAGCGTTTCTAAAGAAGAGAAATTTGTTAACATCGAGTATAGATTTAAGTGTCAAGAAGTCGTTTCTGAAAGTATTTGTATGGAGTGTGGCCATGTATGGAAGTGAAACTTGGATGATAAATAGTTTGGACAAGAAGAGAATAGAAGCTTTCGAAATGTGGTGCTACAGAAGAATGCTGAAGATTAGATGGGTAGATCACATAACTAATGAGGAGTTATTGAATAGAATTGGGGAGAAGAGGAGTTTGTGGCACAACTTGACAAGAAGAAGGGATCGGTTGGTAGGACATGTTCTGAGGCATCAAAGGATCACAAATTTAGCAATGGAGGGCAGCGTGGAGGGTAAAAATCGTAGAGGGAGACGAAGAGATGAATACACAAAGCAGATTCAAAAGGATGTATGGTGCAGTAGGTACTGGGAGATGAAGAAGCTTGCTTAGGATAGAGTAGCATGGAGAGCTGCCTCAAACCAGTCTCAGGACTGAAGTCCACAATAACAACGACTGCCAGTCATTACACCACGCATTTATTTCCTGCAAATCCTCATCGATTTGTTCACAATTTTCGTGTGATACTACTTTACTGTAGACTACATCATCATCGGCAAATTGTCTAATGCCGCTGTCAATACCATCAACCAGATCGCTAATATAACACCATCAACCAGATCGCTAATGTAACTCGTAAAAAGCAGCGGACCTATTACGCTGTCCTGGGGGAGACCTGAAGTTATCTTGTTTGTGCTGAAGCCACCCCGTTTAGGACGACATGCTGTTCCCTGTCTGTTAGAAAACTTTCTATCCAACCACATATGTCATCGGCTAGACCGTAAGCGCGCACTTTTTGGAGCAGGGACAGTTCGGAAATGAGTCGAACGGCTTTCGAAAGTCGAGAAATATGGCATCAACCTGGGAGCCAGTATCTAGAGCCGGTTGTACACCATGCAGAAAGCTGTCTCTCGCATGACGGCTGTTTCCTAAAACCGTGATGGTTTCTGCAGATGAGCTTCTCAGAGTCCAGAAAGGTCATTATGTCTGAACAGAAAATATGTTCCATGATTCTACAAGAAATCGGTCAGTAAAATTGGCCGGTAACTATGTTCATCCGATTTTCTAACCTTGCTGAAGAACACAAATGTGCCACGAGGCAGGATTTCGATCAAGGGCTGACACAAACCTTTTCACGAAACGAAATCGCGTGGATTAAGTACAAGCGCCACTGGCGGTTTGTATGCATGACAACTCAGGTCTTCACGGAGAATTCGTCTCACTGTTCGATCAGAAATTGCAAGAGCAAATGTATGTTTGCGTGCGGATCGCCTGGGTGAATTCAAAATCGCGAGCCTCACTTTCTCAAAGTTTTCTCCTGACTTTGTGTTTCTTGACAGTCCTCGCTTCTTTTTCCGCATACTAACAGTATCCACAGACGTGTCCATCGACATAACAATAGATTGTCGCTCAGGAAGACGACTTTCATGCGTGATATTAAACTGTTCCCAGAATACAGGTTCTTTTTCTTTCTATTAGGATTTCTGAAAAGATCCGCGAGTCCAGCAGAATTGTATCACGACGTCTTAGCTCCTTATTGGACGATTCTGTATGGTCGTCCTCTGATTTCTGTAACCCCCCCTCATTCCAAGAACTAGTGAAGCTTTCATTTCTGTCAGTGCAAGATTCTTACGTCGCGTCATTCCGCAGGCGGCGGTCACGTGAAGACATGGCCTTCAGCATGCAAAACATCTGTCCAGTGTCCGGCAATAACGCGTCGAATAAGCAGAAGCGGCGTGCAAGCTCCGTCGCGTAGTCACGCGTTGACATAACTCAGGCTTTTGCGGTGCAATACACGTAATCTGCGACGGCGTAATACGTAGGCGGATGTTTTGCGTCCCACGAGTCGTCCTTTTGCGTCGAATCGACCGGTGGACACGTACGGCACTGACCTTCGCCACTGAGGAGCGAGGCTGGCGCTGTTTCCAGTGGAGGAGGACTGGCCAGCTCCTCCTTGGCGACGTTTCTCGCAAAAGTCACGTGCAGGGTAGTCGCGGCCTCGCTATCGGATGCGATCGTGAAAAAAAAAAAAAAAAAAGGTGCGTTTGAACGATGTGAGATGTGTGCGCGTCACAGGCTGAATCTCGCAGACGAAAGTTTTTCAACACACAGAAAGGAAACGTAAAGTTGGACGAAATTGTTGTCCACAGAGTAATACTGTTTGGCTATGGTATCTCTTGTGTACATAGTTCCACGTAGTCAGCGCGTACACAACTTTCCCACTAGAGCGCGCCCCGCTAAGCACAACAGCGCAGGCGCAGCGCTCGTCCGTCTCCACACTACGAGATGGCGCTGCCTTGGAGACGGACCAAATTCTGCTTCCGCCGATCCGCGTATTAATATGTAATGCAGCCAATGAGATTGCAGCTAACGTAGAACCTTTTCTCCTCGCAGATCACACTCGCGCAGTGATACCTGAACACACGAGGCATTATAACGAGTGTACAGATCTCCGATTAGTCAGTCTGCATAAGTTTGCACCAGTCTGTACCAGTCTGTATTAGTCTGTACCAGTCTATAGTCAAGTTTCAGTCTGCACCTAAGAAGATTATCATATTCCTGTACATAGCCATGAAGATAAATGAATAGGCACTTTGTCAAGTATCAGAGATATGTGAGAATAAGATTAACGTACCAAGAGCAAAGGAACTTTAGATTGTCAATTGTAAATAGCATCCAGAATCAAGTTACATAATGTTTATGCTTGTTATTATTTTAATAAATGTGTGTGAAAATTAATCAAGTTTTGTTTAAAGTTGGTCACCGTCAATCTGCTACTCTAAGCGTGCAAGTGGCATTTCTATCGTCTGACCTAACGGCAGAAGATAAACACGCCACGGTAAGACAACGAGACATATTGCTGACACTCGCCTACTTCGTTAGAACGACAAGTCAAATAATCTGATGGTGTGTGTACCGAAGGCCTTACAGTATGCACACCAAAGTATGTGGAACAGGAGTGGGAGATTATAAATAATTTTACTGTGGGTTGGTCAAGAAGTTACATTTCTGTATTCTCTTATTTTACACTGTAGCGCCAAAGAAACTGGTATCGGCACGTGTATTCAAATACAGAGATTTGTAAACACGCACAAAAATAGGAAAACCAACATTATTTCTCTACTAATAACCATTTGTGTGTGTGTGTGTGTGTGTGTGTGTGTGTGTGTGTGTGTGTGTGTGTGTGTGTGTCTGACTGGCAGTCAATGGCTCGGAGAAACCATTCCGAGGTATTCATCATTAGTCACATTCGGTGATGGTACTAACAAATCTCTCCCCCTTGCCATCTTCTTTATATATTCTTGTTAAAAAGAACAACAACATCTTATTTATATGTCAACCTTACAGTATTGTTATTTTGAAATGCATCGAATGGTTCAAAGGGCTCTGACCACTATGGGAC
The DNA here is from genome assembly GCF_021461395.2 of Schistocerca americana. Taxonomy (NCBI): domain Eukaryota; kingdom Metazoa; phylum Arthropoda; class Insecta; order Orthoptera; family Acrididae; genus Schistocerca; species Schistocerca americana. The sequence continues at coordinate 60,639,812 of NC_060128.1, forward strand.
TCAACTTGTGAGGTCATTAGTCTCCTAGAACTTAGAACTAGTTAAACCTAACTAACCTAAGAACATCACACACATCCATGCCCGAGGCAGGATTCGAACCTGCGACTATAGCGGTCGCGCGGTTTTAGACTGTAGCGCCTAGAACCGCACGGTCACTAGGGCCGGCCTGAAAAGCATCTTTCTTTGTAAACGTTGTAGATAAATGAAAAGAAAAGTGCAAAATGATGAAAAACGAAAATTGTAAGATGTACGACCTGTTTTAAACATCAGGTAACAGGTTTACAATTTGCCAATAAATAAATAAAACACGCAGTGCCTAGAACCGCTCGGCCACCCCGGCCGGTGTGGCAGAAGTCCAACCCTTCCGCAAATTGCTGCAGATTTCAATGGTGGACCGTCAACAGGTGTCAGCGTGCGAACTATTCAACGAAAAATCATCGATATGGGCTTTCGGTGCCGAAGTTCCACTCGTGTAGCCTTACTGACTGCACGACACACAGCTTTACGCCTCGCCTGGGCCCGGCAACACCGACATTGGACTGTTGATGACTGGAAACATGTTGCCTGGTCAGACCAGTCTCGTTTCAAATTGTATCGAGCGGATGGACGTGTACGGGTATGGAGACAACCTCATGAATCCACGGACCCTGCATGTCAGCAGGAGACTGTTCAAGCTGGCGGAGGCTCTGTAATGGTGTGGGGCGTGTGCAGTTGCAGTGATATGGGACCCCTGATACGTCTAGATACGACTCCGACAGGTGACACGTACGTAAGCAACCTGTCTGATCACCTGCATCCATTCATGTCCATTGTACATTCCGACGGACTTGGGCAATTCCAGCAGGAAAATGCGACACCCCACACGTCCATAATTGCTACGGAGTTGCTCCATGATACACTTCCGCTGGCCACCAATCTCCGCAGGCATGAAAATGATTTAGCATATCTGGGATGCCTTTCAACGTGCCGTTCGGAAGAGCTGTCCATCCCCTCGTACTCTTACGGATTTATGAACAGCCCTGCAGGATTTACTTCACACAGTAGTCGCGTCCATGTCACGTCGTGTTGCGGCACTTCTGCGTCCTCGTGGAGGCCCTACACGATATTAGGTAGGTGTACCAGATTCTTTGCTCTTCAGTGCAGTTTCTCTGTTGTTTTTGTTGTGTTTCAATCTCAAGTATAGCACCATTCACCTTTCCCCCGTTGTGTAAGATGTAGTGATGGGAGTGAGGTGGTAATGAGCGATTGAGTGTGATTCAAATGGCTCTGAGCACTATGGGATTTAACATATGAGGTCATCAGTCCCCTAGAACTTAGAACTACTTAAATATAACTAACCTAAGGACAGCACACACATCCATTTCCGAGGCAGGATTCGAACCTGCGACCATAGCGGTCGCACGGTTCCATATCGTAGCGCCTAGAACCGCCTGGCCACTCCGGCCGGCGATTAAGTGTGATTTTGCAGGTTTAGTCCTCGAAGTGAGTCAACAATTTTGGCGCTTTTGTTACATTAGTTTCTTTCAGTCCCTGTAAGGGTGCTGATAACCTCACCGTTGAGCGCCCGTAAACTCTAAACACACACACACACACACACACACACACACACACACACACACACGCACAGATACTGAATAGTAGAAATCGACGATGGGCATGATATCAATCAAGGTGCATTGAAGTGTAATGATGATATAGAAAACAACGTAGAAATGTTGAATCGACAAAGTGATCGATACGTAGTAACAAACGGAACTTCATAAATAAAAACAGCAGTATTGTGTATGTGCTGCAGTATTCATTTACTTTGTTAACAGGTTTTAGGCTTACAACGTCATCATCAGACTATCTGATTGTCGTCGACAAAGAGGATACAAAATTCATCAGGTATGGTTCAAATGGCTCTGAGCACTATGGGACTTAACATCTGCGGTCATCAGTCTACATCTACATCCATACTCCGCAAACCACCTGACGGTGTGTGGCGGAGGGTACCTTCAGTACCTCTATCGGTTCTCCCTTCTATTCCAGTCTTGTATTGTTCGTGGAAAGAAGGATTGTCGGTGTGCCTCTGTGTGGGCTCTAATCTCTCTGATTTTTATCCTCATGGTCTGTTCGTGAGATATACGTAGGACGGAGCAATATACTGCTTGACTCTTCGGTGAAGGTACGTTCTCGAAACTTCAACAAAAGCCCGTACCGAGCTACTGAGCGTCTCTCCTGCAGAGTCTTCCACTGGAGTTTATCTATCATCTCCGTAACGCTTTCGCGATTACTAAAAGATCCTGTAACGAAGCGCGCTGCTCGCCGTTGGATCTTCTCTATCTCTTCTATCAACCCTATGTGGAACGGATCCCACACTGCTGAGCAGTATTCAAGCAGTGGGCGAACAAGCGTACTGTAACCTACTTCCTTTGTTTTCGGATTGCATTTCCTTGGGATTCGTCCAATGAATCTCAGTCTGACATCTGCTTTACCGACAACCAACTTTATATGATCATTCCATTTTAAATTACTCCTAATGCGTGCTCCCAGATAATTTATGGAATTAACTGCTTCCAGTTGCTGACCTGCTATATTGTAGCTAAATGATAAGGGATCTATCTTTCTATGTATTCGCAGCACATTACACTTGTCTACATTGAGATTCATTTGCCATTCCCTGCACCATGCGTCAATTCGCTGCAGATCCTCCTGCATTTCAGTACAATTTTCCATTGTTACAGCCTCTCGATATACCACAGCATCATCCGCAAAACGCCTCAGTGAACTTCCGATGTCATCCACAAGGTCATTTATGTATATTGTGAATAGCAACGGTCCTACGACACTCCCCTGCGGCACACCTGAAATCACTCTTTCGTCGGAAGACTTCTCTCCATTGACAAAGACATGCTGCGTTATGTTGTCTAGGAACTCTTCAATCCAATCACACAATTAGTCTGATAGTCCATATGCCCTTACTTTGTTCATTAAACGACTGTGGGGAACTGTACCGAACGCCTTGCGGAAGTCAAGAAACACGGCATCTACCTGTGAACCCGTGTCTATGGCCCTCTGAGTCTCGTGGACAAATAGCGCGAGCTGGGTTTCACACGATCGTCTTTTTCGAAACCCATGCTGATTCCTACAGAGTAGATTTCTAGTCTCCAGAAAAGTCATTATACTCGAACATAATACGTGTTCCAAAATTCTACAACTGATCGACGTTAGATATATAGGTCTATAGTTTGCACATCTGTTCGACGTCCCTTCTTGAAAACGGGGATGACCTGTGCCCTTTTCCAATCCTTTGGAACGCTACGCTCTTCTAGAGACCTACGGTACACCGCTGCAAGAAGGGGGGCAAGTTCCTTCGCGTACTCTGTGTAAAATCGAACTGGTATCCCATCAGGTCCAGCGGCCTTTCCAGTTTTGAGCGATTTTTATTGTTTATCTATCCCGCTGTCGTCTATTTCGATATCTACCATTTTGTCATCTGTGCGACAATCTAGATAAGGAACTACAGTGCAGTCTTCCTCTGTGAAACAGCTTTGGAAAAAGACATTTAGTATTTCGGCCTTTAGTCTGTCATCCTCTGTTTCAGTACCATTTTGGTCACAGAGTGTCTGTTTTGATCCTCCTACCGCTTTGACATAAGACCAAAATTTCTTAGGAACTTTACTTTCGAATTCATTGAACGCCTCTCGCATTGCCCTCCTCACACTACATTTCGCTTCACGTAATTTTTGTTTGTGTGCAAGGCTTTGGCTATGTTTATATTTGCTGTGAAGTTCCCTTTGCTTCCGCAGCAGTTTTCTATCTCGGTTGTTGTACCACGGTGGCTCTTTTCCATCTCTTACGATCTTGCTTGGCACATACTCATCTAACGCATATTGTACGATGGTTTTGAACTTTGTCCACTGATCCTCAACACTAATTGTACTCGAGACAAAACTAGAACTTAGAACTACTGAAACCTAACTAACCTAAGGGCATCACACACATCCACGACCGAGGCAGGATTCGAACCTCCGACCGTGGTAGTCGCGCGGTTCCGGACTGAAGCACCTAGAACCGCTCGGCCACAGCGGCCGGCTCGTCAGGTATATTGAAAAAGATGGTACACATCGAGGGTGAAGGTGGCTGAAATGAATGCAACTGGAAGTTGCAGAACTCCGACTCCGCATATGCTGAGTGTATGCTGAGTGAGAGTCGCAGCTACCCTGCATCTACATTTACACCTGTATCTACATCCATACTTTACAATCCACCACAGAGGCGGCAGGTACCTTGTACCACTGGAAGTCATTCCTTTTCCCGTTCCAGTCGCAAATAGAGCGAGAGCAACTGTCTGTCTGTATGACTCTGTAGGAGCCCTTTTACATTTGTGGCCCTTTTGCAGAATGACGTTGGTGGCAGCAGAATCATTCTGCAGCCAGATGCAAATGACGGTTGTCTAAAATTTCGCAATAGTGACTTTGAGAAGAATGTTGCCTTCTCTCCAGGGATTCCTATTTCAGTTCCCAAAGTGTCTCCATAAAATTTCCTTGTTGATAAAACCTACCAGTAACAAATGTAGCAGCCCGTCTGTGTATTACTTTCATGTCTTTCTTTAATCTGACCTAGTGGGGATCCAAAACACTCAGGCACTGCTCAAGAATGTCTTGCACTAGTCCTCTCTAGGCAGTCTCCTTTATACACAACCTACACTTTCCTAAAATCTGTCATGTATATAATGCAGAGAGTATGTGTGTATGTCTGACATATCCTCCTAAACCACTGGATCAATGTCAAACAGATCTTGCACACAAACAGTGGGCCTCATGAGTATGAGCACTGTGGGGTTTTTAACTTTCTGGCTCCAAGAGGAGAGGAGAAACAGGTAAAAACATTTTTCTCTAGCTCCTGATAATAGGTTGCTCTGCATGACAGGTGTGTTGTGTGGAAATAGTATGGCCCTGTCTAATCAACTTGCTTTGCAGGGTAGCCTACACTGCTGCAAGAAACTCTTTTCCAGGCATCGACAGTCAACTCTGTGTGACTGGTGTGCTCTGTTACAGTAGTATGGCCCACGTTTAGCGACCTCCTTTGCATGGCAGCCTATAGGTCATAGTCAAAAACATTTTTCAAGTCCCTGATGTGTGGGCTGCCGTGCACAATAGGGGTATGTTGTGGAGTAGTATCAACCCGATTTTGTGAGGACTGCACATAGGGATGGGCATGTCAGAGAGGAAGCTGAGACACAGTGGACAGGGAGAGGGGGTGCGTGGATAGAGATAGAAGGGGCAGCAGGGGATGGGAGAAAGATGGGGCGCAGAGAGAGACAGGGGAAGGACAGGCAGGACAGAGAAATGTGAACAGTGGTATGGACTGATGAGGGGAAGGAGGAGGAGATGAAAAAGAGTGAGGAGGAGGAGATGAACTGATAGGGGTGGGAGGATAAGGCAGACAGAGACGGTGCGAAGAAGAGATGGACACACAGAGGGAGGACAGGAAGATGTGTGCAGTATATGTGTTGAATGTGTACGTGGACAAAGCTGCAGAGAAAAGGCTACTTCTCTCAATAAACGAAAGAGGACTGTCCATCTTCACTACTACAGTACTTACTTACATACACTATGTGATCAAAAGTATCCGGACACCCCCAAAAACATACGTTTTTCATATTAGGTTCATCGCGCTGCCACCTACTGCCAATTACTCCGTATCAGTGACCTCGGTAGTCATTAGCTATTGCGAGAGAGCAGAATGGGGCGCACTGCAGAACTCACAGACTTCGAACGTGGTCAAGTGATTGGGTGTCACTTGTGTCATACGTCTGCACGCTAGATTTCCACACTCCTGAACATCCCTAGGTCCACTGTTTCCCATCTGACAGTGAAGTTGACACGTGAAGGGACACATACTGCACAAAAGCGTACAGGCTGATCTCGTCTGTTGACTGACAGTGATCACCGACAGTTGAAGAGGGTTGTAATGTGTAATAGGCAGACATCTACCCAGACCATCACACAAGAATTCGAAACTGCATCCAAATCCATTGCAAGTACTATGTCTATTAGACGGGAGGTAAAAAAACTTGATTGAACGTGTACCTGCGAGAGTAGAACATGCCATGAACGCTAACGGTGGGCCAACACCGTACTGAATTCCACTATTACCGATGAAGGGCGCCACGAACTTGTAAGTCATTTTCAGACAGGTGTCCAGATACTTTTGATGACATAATGTATCCGTTCTGTTTCATACCGCTTCGCAACGCTCAGTCTTTATTTAATATTGAATGACCAAGCACTGGTCTATACTTCTGAATTTCACTTAATCCTGACAGTTTTCTAATACTTCACACTTTGAATTCCTTCTATTCTACCGTTTTTCCTTTATTATTTTATTTTACTGCTAATGTCTGCATACTTCACACATTCTATTGTTACAACTGTCAATTGCCTGTTTACTCTGCTTCTGTGTTACCTTCCATATGAAACATCTCTTCAATCTATTCTTTAGTACTCGTGCCACTAATTTTATTTTATTCAGATTGAAAATTTAACTGAAACTCTTAAATAGGGACTGGTTGTTCCAATTTAGTGCTAATGTTTTTCTGGTTTGCTCCCTTTATATTTAGTTGCTGTTTAACATTTTTAACTGCACAGTCATTGCACTGCCAAGGATGACTTTTCTAAATGTTTGTATCTTTCACTTGATGTGTAACTTCTTTTCCATTGTTGTTCACAAATGTTGTATCCTATTTTACGACGCTAGTTAAAGTCATAAGATCGCCTTGCAAGCCGAAAACCAGTTAATCAAATAAATTAATACTGTAGAACACCGACCATACTGTGCTTCTCATATACACTGCTGGCCATTAAAATTGCTACACCACGAAGATGACGTGCTACAGACGCGAAATATAACCAACAGGAAGAAGATGCTCTGATATCCAAATGAGTAGCTTCTCAGAGCATTCACACTAGGTTGGCGCCGGTGGCGACACCTACAAGTGCTGACATGAGGAAAGTTTCCAATCTACACTCCTGGAAATTGAAATAAGAACACCGTGAATTCATTGTCCCAGGAAGGGGAAACTTTATTGACACATTCCTGGGGTCAGATACATCACATGATCACACTGACAGAACCACAGGCACATAGACACAGGCAACAGAGCATGCACAATGTCAGCACTAGTACAGTGTATATCCACCTTTCGCAGCAATGCAGGCTGCTATTCTCCCATGGAGACGATCGTAGAGATGCTGGATGTAGTCCTGTGGAACGGCTTGCCATGCCATATCCACCTGGCGCCTCAGTTGGACCAGCGTTCGTGCTGGACGTGCAGACCGCGTGAGACGACGCTTCATCCAGTCCCAAACATGCTCAATGGGGGACAGATCCGGAGATCTTGCTGGCCAGGTTAGTTGACTTACACCTTCTAGAGCACGTTGGGTGGCACGGGATACATGCGGACGTGCATTGTCCTGTTGGAACAGCAAGTTCCCTTGCCGGTCTAGGAATGGTAGAACGATGGGTTCGATGACGGTTTGGATGTACCGTGCACTATTCAGTGTCCCTCGACGATCACCAGTGGTGTACGGCCAGTGTAGGAGATCGCTCCCCACACCATGATGCCGGGTGTTGGCCCTGTGTGCCTCGGTCGTATGCAGTCCTGATTGTGGCGCTCACCTGCACGGCGCCAAACACGCATACGACCATCATTGGCACCGAGGCAGAAGCGACTCTCATCGCTGAAGACGACACGTCTCCATTCGTCCCTCCATTCACGCCTATCGCGACACCACTGGAGGCGGGCTGCACGATGTTGGGGCGTGAGCGGAAGACGGCCTAACGGTGTGCGGGACCGTAGCCCAGCTTCATGGAGACGGTTGCGAATGGTCCTCGCCGATACCCCAGGAGCAACAGTGTCCCTAATTTGCTGGGAAGTGGCGGTGCGGTCCCCTACGGCACTGCGTAGGATCCTACGGTCTTGGCGTGCATCCGTGCGTCGCTGCGGTCCGGTCCCAGGTCGACGGGCACGTGCACTTTCCGCCGACCACTGGCGACAACATCGATGTACTGTGGAGACCTCACGCCCCACGTGTTGAGCAATTCGGCGGTACGTCCACCCGGCCTCCCGCATGCCCACTATACGCCCTCGCTCAAAGTCCGTCAACTGCACATACGGTTCACGTCCACGCTGTCGCAGCATGCTACCAGTGTTAAAGACTGCGATGGAGCTCCGTATGCCACGGCAAACTGGCTGACACTGACGGCGGCAGTGCACAAATGCTGCGCAGCTAGCGCCATTCGACGGCCAACACCGCGGTTCCTGGTGTGTCCGCCGTGCCGTGCGTGTGATCATTGCTTGTACAGCCCTCTCGCAGTGTCCGGAGCAAGTATGGTGGGTCTGACACACCGGTGTCAATGTGTTCTTTTTTCCATTTCCAGGAGTGTATTTCTCATACACAAACAGCAGTTCACCGGCGTTGCCTGGTGAAACGTTGTTGTGATGCCTCGTGTAAGAAGGAGAAATGCGTTGCATCGCGTTTCCGACTTTGATAAAGGTCGGAATGTACCCTATCGCGATTGCGGTTTATCTTATCGCTACATTGCTGCTCGCGTCGGTCGAGATCCAATGAGTGTTGGCAGAATACGGAATCAATGGGTTCAGGAGGGTAATACGGAACGCCGTGCTGGATCCCAACGGCCTCGTATCACTAGCAGTCGAGATGACAGGCATCTTATCCGTATGGCTGTAACGGATCGTGCAGCCACGTCTCGATCCCTGAGTCAACAGATGGGGACGTTTGCAAGACGACAACCATCTGCACGAACAGTTCGACGACGTTTGAAGCAGCACGGACTATCAACTCGGAGACCGTGGCTGCGGTTACCCTTGACGCAGCATCACAGACAGGAGCGCCTGCCATGGTATACCCAACGACGAACCTGGGTGAGCGAATGGCAAAACATAATTTTTTCAGATGAATCCATGTTCTGTTTACAGCATCATGATGGTGGCATCAGTGTTTGACGACATCGCGGTGAACGCGCATTGGAAGCGTGTATTCGTTGTCGCCATACTCGCGTATCACCCGGCGTGATGGTATGGGGTGCCATTGGTTACAGGTCTCGGCCATCTCTTGTTCGCACTGACCGCACTTTGAACAGTGGACGTTACATTTCAGATGTGTTACGACCCGTGGCTCTACCCTTCATTCGATCCCTGCGAAACCCTACATTTCAGCAGGATAATGCGCGACCGCATGTTGCAGGTCGTGTACGGGCCTTTCTGGATACAGAAAATGTTCGACTGCTGCCCTGTCCAGCACATTCTCCAGATCTCTCACCAATTGAAATCGTCTGGTCAATGGTGGCCGAGCAACTGGCTCGTCACAATACGCCAGTCACTACTCTTGATGAACTGTGATATCGTGCTGAAGCTGCGTGGGCAGCTGTACCTGTACACGCCATCCAAACTCTGTTTGACTCAATGCCCAGGCATATCAAAACCGATATTACGGACAGAGGTGGTTGTTCTGTGTACTGATTTCTCAGGATCTATGCACCCAAATTGCGTGAAAATGTAGTGACATGTCAGTCCTAGTGTAATATATTTGTCCAATGAATAACCATTTGTCATCTGCATTTCTTCTTGGTGTAGCAATTTTAATGGCCAGTAGTATATAATGATGAAGTTGTTCTACCGTGGAGCGACGAGGGAATCAGTTAAAATGAAATAAGAAGTCGAACCCGAAGGACCTATTACTGCTCAGGAGGTGTCTTAACCATTTCTCCTATTGGGCGTCACGTCTTCCCTTATAGTCCATCCCGTTTCTTTCCAAAAATGTCTACTTTGGCTAGCCTCACACGCTATAGTCTATAAAGTCTTCTTAAAGCAGAGCATTTTTTGCTCCTCTTCGGTGTTACACGATAACCGTGAGTCCTCTCCAAAACATCAACAAGACCCATTTCAAGACACAAACAAGATACAAGATTTTCTAAAAAACAACGGTACGACTCCTCATCCCAAAACAAGCAGAGCTCCCAAAGGAGACAAGACTCGTCTCCTCTCCTGAAAGAAATTTCTTCTGAAATGTACACTAATCCTATTCTAAAACAAAGGCTCTCTTTAAGATGCAGTTAAGATGCAGGTAGGGATTAAAAAATTAACAAGGCTCTTCGTCTACAACAAGCAAGCCTCATGTATTAAAGCAAACAAAACACCCCTTGTAGAAAAATCTTGACACCTATCCTACAACCTGCAAGGCCCCACCTCCAGATCAGCCCAGACTTCTGTTTTAATATACATTGGCTCCCTTAAACAAAAAAACATTCAGAGAACTTTTTAGCTCGAAGAACATACTCATTGTTCATTTCCTCTCCCACCTCAAATCAGAGAGTCAAGTCAACATCACTACCATACATATTTAGCTTCTTTTCGTCAGAGAAATTTACTGTGGTCCAGTTTTCCATGGTCCAGTCTACACACACGTGAGTAACCGAACTCTGTGTGCGACGTATTTCTTTGTCAGCTTAAGTTTCTTATGGGAGATGTAGGTAGTGTTTGATGCGAAATATTCGATTTAAAATCTTATTCAATTTTGGATTCAATCTCATGCCAACTCATGTTTCTTTTTCTCTTTACTAGCAATTTTAGTCATAAGCACAGTCGGCGTCTTGCGTCCTTCGTACGGCATCATAAGTGTCTGAGGCCTGATATTACAGTATCACTTCAGCTTTTTAAAGTGTTTCCCACTGTTTTGTGTTCAATGAACAGCTTCCTTGGAATCTGCATATCTGAATCTCCCGCATTTTTTAGGGCTCCACCATTCCTTGTTTCCTTGGTCAAATAACCTTTCTTCCCATAACCTAATACGAAAGTTTTAAAATACGTATTGTGCAATGACCTTTTACAAATACTTAAAAATTATAAAAATGTCATAAAATGTCTTGATCAGCAATGACTATTCACAATAAAAGTGAAAGTTACTGTGACTTGCTTTTACTTCAGTCCAAGCCACACTACAGCAATGTCAATAGGCACAAAATATTAGAAGAGGTACTGTTACGTCATCTAACCGTATAATGATGAGTTATAGGCACATGTCCTCCTGTCAAATTATTTACAAACTAATAAACACCGAATAGTTCAGGCACAAGGTTTTCCAATTACATGATTTCGGTTTTCCAATTACATAATTTCACTGTGTTTTTAAATTCTGCAAATAAAAATGTTTCTATTTTAAATCAGTTGATAAATTAACTGATTTTCTGTCGGTACTTGACAGATCATGATGGTAATATCAAAAGGAAAAAGGCTTCCTAAAGTTCTGCAAAATTGCATTTGGTCACCAATCGGCTTTCGGCGTTCGGCTTCTCAGGCCATCTCTATGTGACAGCTGAATGTCACAAACACAGATAAGCGTGATGTGAGGCTTGCACAGATATTATTTGTACAGAAGATACAAAACTGACAGAGTGTTTACCACAGTCTAACACTAATAGTCGCGACATTCCTTCTCTTTTTTTGTTACCTACTGCGATTTCAGCGCGCCAAGCAGCCACGAAGTGACACTACTGGGTTCGGCGAAATCTTGTGAAAGCTTACATTGGTCTGTAGAATGGTTTTTACAAACTAGAGCGTCTGTAGCGCAATAAATTGCAGCTACAACAACAAGAAGTCGCTACATCTGTTGTTTTAGGTTTCCTAATGAGCCTAGGAGGTGTCAACCGCTGCAGTACACAACAGTTTATTTACGATTTTCTTGTAACATACAGATATTTACCGGAGAATGTCGTGTTCTTGAAAAATAAAAAAAAGTTGCTTGTAAACTGCAGAAGACTTGACCTTTAGCAGAAATGCGTCGTATACCTTCTCTAACACGTTTTCTTCAGAACATAGAAAACGTGTGTGGAATGAAATGCCTACATTATTTAACGCAGTACATAAAGTACCACAACTGTAGCTGAACCGGAAAACCACACAGACATGATGATAAAAGAATAACAGCAATAAAACTGTTTGCCAACAGAGAAAAAACCAATTCCACTTTTGTTGCTTCATCTGAGACACTAACAGCAATAATCTTGAAAACGTTTTTGAAGCAATAGTAATTACAGTCACAATAATATTTGTGGCCGGCCGGAGTTGCCGAGCGGTTCTAGGCGCTACAGTCTGGAACCGCGTGACAGCTACGGTCGCAGGTTCGAATCCTGCCTCGGGCATGGATGTGTGTGATGTCCTTAGGTTACTTAGGTTTAAGTAGTTCTAAGTTCTAGGAGACTGATGACCTCAGAAGTTAAGCCCCATAGTGCTCAGAGCCATTTGAACCATTTAATATTTGTGTATTAGAAAGACGAGGGAAGTGTAAGACCGCGCGAAACATTACGTTCCCTACAAAATTGTCAAGGAAAGTGCCTGTCATAATAAGAATAGACAAAAAACAAATATATTCGTCTGATGCTTGAAATATGTGTTTACATTTTTTTTTGTTTTCAATGGAATGTGTTGCAGTTACATACATTTTCGCAAGTATTTCTTCTTCATTAAATTGTAGAATCAGGGAGATTCAGCTGTTTTTAATGCAATTTTTAATCACTCGTATCTCTTGATAGTTTACTAATGCTTGGAATGCAGAAATGTAATAAGTATTTCGTTAATGAAATAGAAAAATTATTAAATACAAACTTTGATTTTACGGCTGCTTTCTCGCCACTTGGGGCGCTATTTTCGCACCAACTGTCAGGCAGTAAAAGTTTTCGCAGGAGTGAGTGTTGCCCCGTATATTTTAGACGCTGGTGTTTACATTGCAACTATTACAATAATTACATTAACTAAAAAAGAGGATAAACAAAGTTTTTTATCTGGAGATATACTTAACAAATGATGAGAAATAAGATGCATTTACAGTTTGAATCTAGTATTTCTAACGAAAACTGAATTTAACAAAGGGTAAACTGGAAACTGAGTCTGTCATGTGTTTATTGATTTCCATTATTTTCAGTAGGTTCATATTTCTGTGTTTCTTGACTGAATGTAAAAACTCCACATTCTACATCATATGGATGGTTTTCTGCTAAAAGCTGGTCAGCAAAGATCGAATTTTCTTGCACAATCGCCAGCTTCTCTCACGTTTGCATAGCCTAATTGCCACAGGTCTGCCTGACTAAAGAATATACACTTTTTCACTCCGCTTGCAAGCGATTTTATATTTACCACTCTGTGACAAAGGTTGCAATTTGTCTATACTACCGAATAAAAATTTTGATACGTAATTGTCATTATAAATGCAGATCTTTAGTTGCGAGACTTTAACTTTTTTGCAGGATTGATGATGATGATGATGATGATGATGTTTGGTTTGTGGGGCGCTCAACTGCGCGGTCATCAGCGCCCGTACAAAGTCCCAGTTTTTCGCAGTCCAATTTTATGCGCACTCAAATCTAGCCACTGTTACGAAAGACGACGATGATGAGGAAATGATGAGGATAACACAAACACCCAGTCCGCAGGCAGAGAAAATTCCCAACTCGGCTAGGCGTCGAACCCGGGACCCCATGTTGCAGGAAAGATGACGTTGATGAGGAAATTATGAGGATAACGCAAACACCCAGTCCGCAGGCAGAGAAAATCCCCAACTCGGCCGGGAATCGAACCCGGGATCCCATGTTGCAGGATTTTCTGAAATGTTTCCTGTGTATGGAATCTTGCACGAGGCTTGTAACTACTGGGTAATTGCTAATGGGAGGTGTAGAGAAGTCGTGTAATTTTATTCATTTTCTTTTTTCGTAGAATATTAGCAATCAGGGCAGAGCTACAGCCATTGCTAGAAGCTATTTGCTTGAAGGATTTGTAGTTCTGTTTCAAAGGCTGATTTGGGTAACGGAACAGATACGAGGCGATGCATCACTAAATAGTAAGCTGAGTGCTTGTGGCTGTGTGGATGTTGGGAGCTTGCAGGGATTACTCGATCAGTAACCACGTTTTTTTTTTCTGTAAATGATAAATTCGTGTGTTCTTGTACGAATGTCTACATTAAGATCAAGAAATTTAAATAATTTTATGGTGGTTGTAACTGATCTATGATTAGAAAAATATCAAGATTCAAGCAAAACAATGAGTAAAGTGGAGTGTAACCAGAAAATATTGCGATTCAATGAAGTGAGGATGTTTTTGTGGACCGCAGTGTACAAGAGAAGACTGAAAGCCGAATACAGAAATCAAAACGGAAAAAAAGGAAATGGAAAGAGAATGGCAAAAAATGGATAATGACAGACTATAAAAAAATACTGTACGGTTACAGACCAACAGAAGGCCGAAAAACAGCGAGAACCAATACAAGAAGGGTAGAAGGACGGATCCTCAAAATTACAGACCAATATTCTTAACATCGGATTGTTGCAGGATTCTCGAACATATTCTCAGTTCGATTATAATGAAGTTCCTTGAGACAGAGAAGTTGCTGTCCATGCATCAGCGCGGCTTTAGAAAGCATCGCTCCTGCGAAACGCAACTCGCCCTTTTTCCACACGATATCTTGCGAACCATGGATGAAGGGTATCAGACGGATGCCATATTCCTTGACTTCCGGAAAGCGTTTGACTCGGTGCCCCACTGCAGACTCCTAACTAAGGTACGAGCATATGGAATTGTTTCCCAACTATGTGAGTGGCTCGAAGACTTCTTAAGTAATAGAACCCAGTACGTTGTCCTCGATGGTGAGTGTTCATCGGAGGTGAGGGTATCATCTGGAGTGCCCCAGGGAAGTGTGGTAGGTCCGCTGTTGTTTCCTATCTACATAAATGATCTTTTGGATAGGGTGGATAGCAATGTGCGGCTGTTTGCTGATGGTGCTGTGGTGTACGGGAAGGTGTCGTCGTTGAGTGACTGTAGGAGGATACAAGATGACTTGGACAGAATTTGTGATTGGTGTAAAGAATGGCAGCTAACTCTAAATATAGATAAATCTAAATTAATTCAGATGAATAGGAAAAAGAATTCCGTAATGTTTGAATACACCATTAGTAGTGTAGCGCTTGACACAGTCACGTCGATTAAATATTTGGGCGTAACATTGCAGAGCGATGTGAAGTGGGACAAGCATGTAATGGCAGTTGTGGGGAAGGCGGATAGTCATCTTCCGTTGATTGGCAGAATTTTGAGAAGGTGTGGTTCATCTGTAAAAGAGATCGCTTATGAAACACTAATACGACCTATTCTTGAGTACTGCTCGAGGGTTTGGGATCCCTATCAGGTGGGATTGAGGGAGGACATAGAAGCAATTCAGATGCGGGCTGCTAGATTTGTTATTGGTAGGTTTGATCATCACGAGAGTGTTACGGAAATGCTTCAGGAACTCGGGTGGGAGTCTCTGGAGGAAAGGAGGCGTTCTTTTGGTGAATCGCTACTGAGGAAATTTAGAGAACCAGCATTTGAGGGTGACTGCAGCACAATTTTATTGCCGCCAATTTATATTTCGCGGAAAGACGACAAAGATAAGATAAGAGAGATTAGGGCTCGTACAGAGGCATAAAGGCAGTCGTTTTTCTGTCGTTCTGTTTGGGAATGGAACAGGGAGAGAAGATGCTAATTGTGGTACGAGGTACCCTCTGCCACACACCGTATGGTGGATTGCGGAGTATGTATGTAGATGTAGATGTAGATGTAGATGTAACCAATACAAGGTGTAACAGGCAAACACTAATACGCTCAGGTATTGATGATGTTGATTTCTGTATGACTAGGCAGTGCTGTTGTTCGGGTTATATTGCTATCTAATGGTTGTTTGTACGTGATTTTACCTGACCTGCTATGAGATACCAAGGGAACCTTTTGAAACCGCAGGTGGCGAGAATCCTTTGTCGCTACTGTTATTTTATTCTGTACCTTTTTTCTCCTGTGGTGCAATCTGCGTCGCTGTTTGTAAAACCGGGGTTCGCCGTACCCGGTCAAGGTCTGGGCAAGATTGCTAATGACGCAACATAAACGCGTTGAAAAGCCGGACGAAAGGCGTGCAATAGAAGTCTCTCCACAATAAAACTGTTGGAGGCACAGCCTGGAGCCACGCCCAGAACTAGGTCAACGACCTAGCAGTCGGAAGCTCAGCAGCCAACTCTGCATTTGCGTCTACACCTGCGTCTACATGATTACTCTGCAATTTACAATTAAGTGCCTGGCTGAGGGTTCATCGAACCACCTTCAAGCTAATTCTCACCGTGCCGCTCTCAAACAGTGACCGGTGAGCCGCGTGTCGGCTCTCAACATACAGGGTGTTACAAAAAGGTACGGCCAAACTTTCAGGAAACATTCCTCACACACAAATAAAGAAAAGATGTTATGTGGACATGTGTCCGGAAACGCTTAATTTCCATGTTAGAGCTCATTTTAGTTTCGTCAGTATGTACTGTACTTCCTCGATTCACCGCCATGATTTCATACGGGATACTCTACCTGTGCTGCTAGAACATGTGCCTTTACATGTACGACACAACATGCGGTTCATGCACGATGGAGCTCCTGCACATTTCAGTCGAAGTGTTTGTACGCTTCTCAACAACAGATTCGGTGACCGACGGATTGGTAGAGGCGGACCAATTCCGTGGCCTCCACGCTCTCCTGACCTCAACCCTCTTGACTTTCATTTATGGGGGCATTTGAAAGTTCTTGTCTACGCAACCCCGGTACCAGATGTAGAGACTCTTCGTGCTCGTATTGTGGACGGCTGTGATACAATACGCCATTCTCCAGGGCTGCATCGGTACATCAGGGATTCCATGCTACGGAGGGTGGATGCACGTATCCTCGCTAACGGAGGACATTTTGAACATTTCCTGTAACAAAGTGTTTGAAGTCACGCTGGTACGTTCTGTTGCTGTGTGTTTCCACTCCATGATTAATGTGATTTGAAGAGAAGTAATAAAATGAGCTCTAACATGGAAAGTAAGCGTTTCCGGGCACATGTCCACATAACACATTTTCTTTATTTGTGTGTGAGGAATGTTTCCTGAATGTTTGGCCGTACCTTTTTGTAACACCCTGTATATCGCGCTGTAAAGACTGTTCTGAGGCCTTCCATTCCATCGTTAATTGATTCTTTCATGTTTATCGTTATGCTGCGTACGTTTCTGTTGAGATTCCCCTCTGGCGGCGTGTCTGGTCTTATCGATCTTCGAGTCGTTGCTTCCTGTTAAGGGAATGAGATCTCTGGGGGGATGGCCGGTTGGTTGCCTAGCGGTGACGAGTCGGTCGGTCGGTTTTTAAAATCGGGAATTAGACAATGTCGTACGATGAGACCGCGGCGTGGCGTGGCGGTGGAGAGTTGGCTGTTGTTCCGCGAAGCCGCGTGGTCTATCCTGGCGGTGCGATACGAGTGGGACGAGTTGACGGGAGAAGGCTGTAAGCTCTTGCTGTGAGCACCCGGGGGCCACGGCTGTGGCTCCGAGTCACTACTTGGTGGGAGTGGCACGGGATGTCTTTAAATTGTCCGTCTGGAGGCGGGAATGATGGGCTAGTAACTCGCCTAACCTGAGGAGTGGTATTTCGCCGCCGTGGGTGCAGAGAAGACGAGGGCTCCGGTGACAGAGCGCGTGGCTGCGTGACTGTGCCCAGTTGGGTACGCTGGCGACGCGGACACGATCGGGTGTGAGGAACCTTTGCATCGGAGTTCACCTGCTGTTTCTCTGATAAACTGCAAGTTAAGTTGGTTAAAGGTTTAGATGTTAATTGAAGGACTTTGGCCGGCCGGAGTGGCCGTCCGGTTCTAGGCGCTACAGTCTGGAGCCGAGCGACCGCTACGGTCGCCGGTTCGAATCCTGCCTCGGGCATGGATGTGTGTGATGTCCTTAGGTTAGTTAGGTTTAATTAGTTCTAAGTTCTAGGCGACTGATGACCTTAGAAATTACGTCGCATAGTGCTCGGAGCCATTTGAACCATTTGAACGATTTTGGTTTGTACAACCAGCGTCTTTTCTGCCTTGTGGTCTCTTGCGTTCGGGTTTCCTATCCCTGTCGTCGGTGTTTTTATAGACAGCAATCTTTTCCGCTTCTTATTAGTACTGCCCCGTAGGAAGTATATTTTTGGGAAGTGATTGTTGTTTTACATTACATTTTTTCTGCCTTGTGGCCTCCTGCGTTCGGATTTCCTGTCCCTGTCGCCGGTGTAATTATAGACAGTGATCTTTTGGCTTCTTATTAGTACCGCCTGGGAGGAAGTGTATTTTTGGGCAGGTATTGTTGTTGTTGTTGTGGTCTTCAGTCCTGAGACTGGTTTGATGCAGCTCTCCATGCTACTCTATCCAGTGCAAGCTTCTTCATCTGCCAGTAGCTACTACAACCTACATCCTTCTGAATCTGCTTAGTGTATTCATCTCTTGGTCTCCCTCTACGATTTTTACCCTTCACGCTGCCCTCCAATACTAAATTGGTGATCCCTTGATGCCTCAGAACATGACCTACCAACCAATCCCTTCTTCTAGTCAAGTTGTGCCACAAACTTCTCTTCTCCCCAATCCTACCAGTAGAAGCCGACCTCGGGGAAGATTAGTTTGGATTCCGTAGAAATGTTGGGACACGTGAGGCAATACGGACCCTACGACTTATCTTACAAGCTAGGTTAAGGAAAGACAAACCTGCGTTTCTAGCATTTGTAGACTTAGAGAAAGCTTTTGACAATGTTGAATGGAATACGCTCTTTCAAATTCTAAACATGGCACGGGTAAAATACAGGGAGCGAAAGGCTATTAACAATTTGTACAGAAACCAAATGGTAGTTATAAGAGTCGAGGGACATGAAAGGGAAGCAGTGGTTGGGAAGGGAGTGAGACAGGGTTGTAGCCTCTCCCCGATGTTGTTCAATCTGTATATTGAGCAAGCAGTCAAGGTAACAAAAGAAAAATTCGGAGTAGGTATTAAAATCCAAGGAGAACAAATAAAAACTTTGAGGTTCGCCGATGACATTGTAATTCTGTCAGAGACAGCAAAGGACTTGGAAGAGCAGTTGAACGGAATGGACAGTGTCTTGAAAGGAGGATATAAGATGAACATCAACAAAAGCAAAACAAGGATAATGGAATGTAATCGAATTAAGTCGGGTGATGCTGAGGGAATTAGATTAGGAAATGAGACACTTAAAGTAGTAAATGAGTTTTGCTACTTGGGGAGCAAAGTACCTGATGGTGGTCGGAGAGGATATAAAATGTAGACTGGCAATGGCAAGGAAAGCATTTCTGAAGAAGAGGAATTTGTTAACATCGAGTATAGGTTTAAGTGTCAGGAAGTCGTTTCTGAAAGTAATCGTATGGAGCGTAGCCATGTATGGAAGTGAAACATGGACGATAAATAGTTTAGACAAGAAAAGAATAGAATAGAAGCTTTCGAAATGTGATGCTACAGAAGAATGCTGAAGATTAGGTGGGTAGATCACATAACTACTGAGGAAGTATTGAATAGGAATGGGGAGAAGAGAAGTTTGTGGCACAATTTGACTAGAAGAAGGGATCGGTTGGTAGGACATGTTCTGAGGCATCAAGGGATCACCAATTTAATATTGGAGGGCAGCGAGGAGGGTAAAAATCGTAGAGGGAGACCAAGAGATGAATACACTAAGCAGATTCAGAAGGATGTAGGCTGCAGTAGGTACTGGGAGATGAAGGAGCTTGCACAGGATAGAGTAGCATGGAGAGCTGCATCAAACCAGTCTCAGGACTGAAGACCACAACAGAAACAACATGCCGGCACGGTAGCTCAACATGTTCGGTCAGAGGGCTGCGTGCTCTCTGTAATAATAAAAAAAAAAAAAAAAAAAAACTGAGTCAAGGAATGAACGATCAACTTGAACGGATGTCTTGATACGTCCGCCCAGACCAAACGCAACGAAGTACACCGAACAAAAAACATAAGAAACAACAACAAAAACTGGTTAGCGTTCAAGCCCCGTAACCATTGGGTCGCTGGATCGAGTCCTGTTCCTCAGATTTTTTTTAAATTTTCAACACAGTCATTTTCTTTACTATTTATATTACAACTGATGTAATGGGAAAAATACGTGTAATCGGATGAACTTTTATTAAATTTACAATGTTATTTGGCAGTCTACAAATTTTTATTATCACAAATAAGATAATTTTCTATCGACTAATAACTGACCAAACGCATAAAGTGATACTGAAAATGTATGCTTGTCCGTGATTCAAGAAATCCCTCATACCTGGAAAGATCAAGTTGCGACTTGTTACCTCCACGTTTATGAGTGGCACAGACGGCTTTCGAAAGATGTACAATTAATCGTCACTTTCCACGTTCAAGTTGCAGGATGGTATTTTTCGTAAAAGCATGGAAACGGTAAAGTTAAATGGCACCAGCTGCATTGCATAAATACTATGTTTCTGCATACGCAAGGTCTTTTGAGGTATGCCGTGGGAAAACAAACTCGTTAACATTTTCAAAAACCTCGCTTTCAGACGATAATCTGGAAGCAAACTATGCAGAACGCAGCATTTCCTTAAATATCGGCGCTACTAATTGGTCATGCAGTATCGACTGTATTTTAATAGCGTCTTCACGAGAAGGAATTTCTCGTTCTCTTTCGATTAAATACGAACAATTTTGAAGACACGGACAAGCATACATCTTCAGTATCACTTATGCATTTGGTCGTTTACTAGTCGATAGTAAATTATATTATTTGTGATAATAAAAATTTGTAGACTGCCAAATAACATTGTAAATTTAATAAAAGTTCATCCGATTACACGTATTTTTCCCATTACATCAATTGTAATATAAATAGTAAAGAAAATGACTGTGTTGAGAATAAAAAAAAAAAACTGAGGAACGGGACTCGATCCAGCGACCCAATGGTTATGGGGCTTGAACGCTAACCAGTTTTTGTTGTTTTTTTATGTTTTTTGTTCGGTGTACTTCGTTGCGTTTGGTCTGGGCGGACGTATCAAGACATCCGTTCAAGTTGATCGTTCATTCCTTGACTCAGTTTTTTTTTTCTTTTTTTTTTTTTATTACAGAGAGCACGCAGCCCTCTGACCGAACACGTTGAGCTACCGTGCCGGCATGTTGTTTCTGTTGTGGTCTTCAGTCCTGAGACTGGTTTGATGCAGCTCTCCATGCTACTCTATCCTGTGCAAGCTCCTTCATCTCCCAGTACCTACTGCAGCCTACATCCTTCTGAATCTGCTTAGTGTATTCATCTCTTGGTCTCCCTCTACGATTTTTACCCTCCTCGCTGCCCTCCAATATTAAATTGGTGATCCCTTGATGCCTCAGAACATGTCCTACCAACCGCTCCCTTCTTCTAGTCAAGTCGTGCCACAAACTTCTCTTCTCCCCATTCCTATTCAATACTTCCTCATTAGTTATGTGATCTACCCATTTAATCTTCAGCATTCTTCTGTAGCACCACATTTCGAAAGTTTCTCTTCTCTTCTTGTCCAAACTAATTATCGTCCACGTTTCACTTCCATACATGGCTACACTCTATACAAATACTTTCAGAAACGACTTCCTGACACTTAAATCTATACTCGATGTTAACAAATTTCTCTTCTTCAGAAACGCTTTCCTTGCCATTGCCAGTCTACATTTTATATCCTCTCTACTTCGACCATCATCAGTTACTTTGCTCCCCAAATAGCAAAACTCCTTTACTACTTTAAGTGTCTCATTTCCAAATCTAATTCCCTCAGTATAACCCAATTCGACTACATTCCATTATCCTTGTTTTGCTTTTGTTGATGTTCATCTTATATCCTCCTTTCAAGACAGTATCCATTCCGTTCAACTGCTCTTCCAAGTCCTTTGCTGTCTCTGACAGAATTACAATGTCATCGGCGAACCTCAAAGTTTTTATTTGTTCTCCATGGATTTTAATACCTACTCCGAATTTTTCTTTTGTTACCTTCACTGCTTGCTCAATATACAGATTGAATAAAATCGAGGATAGGCTACAGCTCTGTCTCACTCCCTTCCCAACCACTGCTTCCCTTTCATGCCCCTCGATTCTTATAACTGTCATCTGGTTTCTGTACAAATTGTAAATAGGCTTTCGCTCCCTGTATTGTACCCCTGCCACCTTCAGAATTCGAAAGAGAGTATTCCAGTGAACATTGTCAAAAGCTTTCTCTAAGTGTACAAATGCTAGAAGCGTAGGTGTGCCCTTCCTTAATCTAGCTTGTAAGATAAGTCGTAGGGTCAGTATTGCCTCACGTGTTCCAACATTCCTACGGAATCCAAACTGATCTTCCCCGAGGTCGGCTTCTACTAGTTTTTCGATTCTTCTGTAAAGAATTCGCGTTAGTATTTTGCAGCTATGACTTATTAAACTGATAGTTCGGTAATTTTCACATCTGTCAACACCTGCTTTCTTTGGGATTGGAGTAATTATATTCTTCTTGAAGTCTGAGGGTATTTCGCCTATTTCATACATCTTGCTCATCAGATGGTAGAGTTTGGTGAGGACTGTCTCTCCCAAGGCCGTCAGTAGTTCTAATGGAATGTTGTCTACTCCCGGGGCCTTGTTTCGACTCAGGTCTTTCAGTGCTCTGTCAAACTCTTCACACAGTATCATATCTCCCATTTCATATTCATCTACATCCTCTTCCATTTCCATAATATTGTCCTCAAGTACATCGCGCTTGTATAGACCTTGTAAAGCCCGGCATATAAATAGTGAAGAAAATGACAGTGTTGGAAATAAAAACAACTGACGAGCGGGACTCGATCCAGCGACCGAATGGTTACGGGGCTTGAACGCTAATCAGTCGGCTGCCACCGGTTGATGATGAAAATGGCCTCGCACGGGTATATATTAGACGACCGAAATTATCTTGCGATTTTCTCAGTAACGCTTGAGAAGTTCGCGCTACTGCTTACACATTTTGTTGTCCTAATGGAGTACTACGAGTGTACGAAGTTTGAAGTTCCAAACGTCGTGGCCTCCCCTTGTAAGATTGACTTGAATAAGCAACTGCCCCGAGCGTAGTTATCATGTAGTGAAGAAGAAGGGTCATGAGTCTGCTAATTTACAACACGTCCCACTGTTCTGCATGATCTGGAGGTCAGTGCAGCGTGCAGCGTGCCCTTGCTGCATATGGAAACGGTCGTACGTTATACACGCGTCTCTTTCTTGGTTTTCCATGCGTAGAAATCGACTTATGTAAAGCCCGGCAGTAGCGAATGATCCGGTTGTCCTCAGCACCTATGACCCACTAATCCCCTTATCCCTGCGAAAGTAGCGATTTTACAAACTCGCGATTGCGTAACAGTTTCCCTCTGTCAGCACAGTAATTTCGCCAGGGCATTATATCACCACATCAGCATCTGCAGAACCGGTTGATGGATTACAGGTAACGAACTTTCTACTTAATTTAGTCATTTTCATGTATTAATTAGTGTTTCGAAAGCATTTCAGTTCTAGCTGCTGTGCTGAAATTATCACTTCATCGCAGCATTTAGAAAGCAATTCAAACCTTATGCGCTGCCTTATTACCTGTCAGTTATCACATTGACGGAGCAGCTTAATTAGAACTCTTCCAAACACTTGTTTACTACGGATATCCAGCACAACGAACTTCAAAGCGGTTGGAAAGATGTTACTCCCAACGGCTATTTTTGTTGTCCATCTACGATGTGCTTCCAATAAGTAATGCAATACATTCTTCAAACTTCCTGGCGGATTAAAACTGTGTGCCGGACCGAGACTCGAACTCGGGTCCTTTACCTTTCGTGGGCAAGTGCTCTACCATCTGAGCAAGTTTTAATGTGCCAGGAAGTTTCATATCAGCGCAGACTCCGCTGCAGAGTGAAAATCTCATTCTGGAAACATCCCCCAGGCTGTGGCTAAGCCATGTCTCCGCAATATCCTTCCTTTCAGGAGTGCTAGTTCTGCAAGGTTCGCAGGAGAGCTTCTGTAAAGTTTGGAAGGTAGGAGACGAGGTACAGGCAGTAGTAAAGCTGTGAGGACGCGGCGTGAGTCGTGCTAGGTCCCGAGTTCGAGTCTCGGTCCGGCACACAGTTTCAATCCGCCAGGAAGTTTCATATCAGCGCATACTCGGCTGCAGAGTGAAAATCTCATTCTGCAATACATTCTTTCTTAAGCATGTTGGTTTCATTCAGGATTCCCAGTGCCCCATTGTTTCCCACTCTTTTCGCTGCAAAACCCTATTTTTCAGCGTAATCTCCGTCCAGTGCGACGCCCTTGACGATGATATTGGATTTGTGGGGCGCTCAACTGCGCGGCCATCAGCGCCCGTAACAAAGTCCCAATTTTTTGGCAATCCATTTTTTTTTCACAATCCAGTCTGGCCACAGTCACAAATGATGATGATGATGATGATGATGATGACAACACAAACACGCAGTCCCCAGGGAAAGAAAATCCCCAATCCAGCCGGGAATCGAATCCAGGACCCCGCGATACAGAGGCATCAATGCTAGCCACTAGACCACGAGCTGCGGAGATTAGACTAGATTAGTTTTTCGTTCCATAGATCCGTGTTGAGGACATCCTTGTGGATGTGGAACATGTCATTTTTTAAGCTGAAATAACAATACTAATAGTATGAATATATACAGCATTTGTTTCTATTAAAAAATTCGTCAATGGAGTAGAAGGAGTTGGCCACTAGTAAGTCTTTCAGGCTCCATTTAAACTGATCTTTGTTTGTAAATAAATTTTTTATGTTTGCTGGCAAATTATTGAAGATGTGTGTTCCTGAGTAGTGGACCCCTTTTTCAACTAAAGTAAGTGTCTTTAAGTCCTTGTGCAGATCATTTTTGTTCCTGGTATTGTATTTATGAACTGAGCTGTTTGTTGGAAAAAGAGATATATTATTTAGGACAAATTTTATTAAGGAGTAAATATACTGAGAGGCAGTATCCACCTATCTGCTCTCTCCTCTGCATTTAACAGTGGAATTCCCGTTGCACTCTTAATGTTATCACCGTTGCTTTTAATGTCACCAAAGGTTGTTTTGACTTTCCTGTATGCTGAGTCTGTCCTTCCGACATTTTTCCTGTAGCCATTTCGTCTTAGCTTCCCTGCACTTCCTATTTATTTCATTCCTCAGCGACTTGTATTTCTGTATTCCTGATTTTCCCTGTTTGTACTTCCTCCTTTCATCAATCAACTGAAGTATTTCTTCCGTTACCCATGGTTTCTTCGGAGCTACCTTATTTGTACCTATGTTTTCCTTCCCAACTTCTGTGATGTCCCTTTTTAGAGATGTCCATTCCTCTTCAACTGTACTGCCTACTGCGCTATTCCTTATGGCTGTATCTATAGCGTTAGAGAACTTCAAACGTATCTCGTCATTCCTTAGTACTTCCGTATCCCACTTCTTTGAGTATTGATTCTCCCTGACTAATGTCTTGAACTTCAGCCTACTCTTCAGCACTACTATATTGTGATCTGAGTCTATATCTGCTCCTGGGTACGCCTTACAATCCAGTATCTGATTTCGGAATCTCTGTCTGACCATGATGTTATCTAATTGAAATCTTCCCGTATCTCCCGGCCTTTCCTCTTGTGATTCTTGAACAGGGTATTTGCTATTACTAGCTGAAACTTGTTACAGAACATAATTAGTCTTTCTCCTCTTTCATTCCTTGTCCCAAGCCCATATTCTCCTGTAACCTTTTCTTCTACTCCTTCCCCTACAACTACCATTCCAGTCGCCCATGACTATTAGATTTTCGTCCCTCTTTACATACTGCATTACCCTTTCAATATCCTCATACACTTTCTCTATCTGTTCATCTTCAGCTTGCGACGTCGGCATGTATACCTGAACTATCGTTGTCGGTGTTGGTCTGCTGTCGATTCTGATTAGAACAACCCGGTCACTGAACTGTTCACAGTAACACACCCTCTGCCCTACCTTCCTATTCATAACGAATCCTACACCTGTTATACCATTTTCTGCTGCTGTTGATATTACCCGATACTCATCTGACCAGAAATCCTTGTCTTCCTTCCACTTCACTTCACTGACCCCTACTATATCTAGATTGCACCTTTGCATTTCCCTTTTCAGGTTTTCTAGTTTCCCTACCACGTTCAAGCTTCTGACATTCCACGCACCGACTCGTAGAACGTTATCCTTTCGTTGATTATTCAATCTTTTTCTCATGGTAACCTCCCCCTTGGCAGTCCCCTCCCGGACATACGAATGGAGGACTATTCCGGAATCTTTTGCCAATGGAGAGATCATCATGACACTTCTTCAAATACAGGCCACATGTCCTGTGGATACACGTTATGTGTCTTTAATGCAGTGGTTTCTGTTGCCTTCTGCATCCTCATGTCGTTGATCATTGCTGATTCTTCCGCCTTTAGGGGCAATTTCCCACCCCTAGGACAAGAGAGTGCCCTGAACCTCTATCCGCGACTCCGCCCTCTTTGACAAGGCCGCTGGCAGAATGAGGCTGACTTCTTTACTCCATAAATAATACGTATTACACGCTTTTGGACTCTGAAAACTTTTGTTTGACTTGAAGAGTTACTGCGGCGGCAGAACGCCACCTTGCTGGGAGAGCCTGTATGCCCGCATAGTACCACTCTACTGGTCGATGTCGGAGCCATCGACTTGTTGCAGCGACAACCTCCTCATACATCCTTCACTGGGACAAACAGATGGAAGTCGGAAGGTGCGAGATCTGGGCTGTAGCATGGATGAGAAACAACAGTACGCCGACTGGTGGACAAGTGTGTCAGCACTACCAACAGATACGTCCAGTTGGGCAGCGATGTGTTTCGGGTTGTTATCCGTCGATCACCTCGAATGAGAGTGTCTACACGTTCCAACACTGTAGGTTTACGCGACCTTTTTGCGGTGATTACAGACGTCTCGCCCAACGACTCACCATGCTTTTGTTCACGTATTCCAAGCACCTGTGAATGTTTTTCGTGAAAGGAAACTCACTGACACCTCTCTGCTTGAGACGCACGTCCATTACAGACGACATTTTGAAGGCTAGGTATAGCGTCAACACGAATCGAAGCTTCATGAAACTGTAGGCGTGAAGCGGGAAGGTTCTGCGGTGTCACACATCAAATTCCCAATTTTTGCAACCGAAATTGGCCAAGAAAAAGAAAAAAGTTGCATTACTTATACATCGCCCCTTGTATATCGCATGTACGACATCGCCGAATTGGAATTCTCTGTGAATAGTGACTCTGCCACCAGAGAGCATTAGTGTTCTGCGTGTTCCATTTTGCTACACGTACTGATAGGACGCTACAACACGAAGATGACGTGCTACACACGAAAATTTAACCGACAGGAAGACATAGCTGTGATATGCAAATGATTAGCTTTTCAGAGCAGTCACACAAGGTTGGAGCCGGTGGCGACACCTACAACGTGCAGACATGAGGAAAGTTTCGAACCGATTTCTCATACACAAACAGCAGTTGTCCGGCCTTGATTGGTGAAACGTTGTTGTGATGCTTCTTGTAAGGAGGAGAAATGCGTACCATCAGGTTTCCGACTTTGATAAAGGTCGGGTTGTAGCCTATCGCGATTGCGGTATAGCGTATCGCCACATTGCTGCCCGCGTTGGAGGACATCCAATGACTGTTAGCAGAATATGGAATCGGTGGGTTCAGGAGGGTAATACGGAACACCGTACTGGATCCCAACGGCCTCGTATCACTGCCAGTCGAAATGACAGGCATCTTATCCGCACGGCTGTAACGGATTGGGCAGCCACGTCTCGATCCCTGAGTCAACAGATGCTGACGTTTGCAAGACAACAACCATCTGCACGAACAGTTCGACGTCGTTTGCAGCAGCACGGACTATTAGCTTGGAGACAATAGCTGCGGTTACCCTTGACGCTGCATCACAGACAGGAGCGCCTGGAATGGTGTACTCAACGATGAACTTGGGTGCACGAATGGCAAAACATGTTCTCGGATGAATCCAGGTTCTGTTTACAGCATTACGATGGTCGCATCCGTGTTTGGCGACATCGCGGTGAACTCACTTTGGAAGCGTGTATTCGCCATTGACATATTGGCGTATCACAAGGCGTGATGTTATGGGGTGCCATTGGTTACACGTCTCGGTCACCTCTTGTTCCCATTGACGACACTTTGAATAGTGGAATTTATATTTCAGATGTGTTACGACCCGTGGCTGTACCCTTCATTCCATCCCTGCGAAAGCCTACATTTCAGCAGGATAATGCACGGCGCATGTTGCAGTTCCTTTACGGGCCTTTCTGGATACAGAACGACTGCTGCCCTGGCCAGCACATTACCCAGATCTCTCACGAATTGAAAACGTCTGGTCAATGGTGGCCGAGCAACTGGCTCGTGACAATATGCCAGTCACTACTCTTGATGAACTGTGGTATCGTGTTGAAGCTGCGTGGGCAGTTGTACCTGTAGACGCCATCCAAACTCTGTTTGACTCAATGCCCAGGCGTATCAAGGCCGTTATTACGGCCAGAGGTGGTTGTTCTGGGTACTGATTTCTGAAGATCTATGCACCCAAATTGCGTGAAAATGTAATCGCATGTCAGTTCTAGTACAATATATTTATCCAATGAATACCCGTTTATCATCTGCATTTCTTCTTGGTGTAGCAATTTTACTGACCATTAACGTATAAGCAGCGTGAATAGCATCATATGTTGACTGATCGCTGTAAAGGACAAGCATGCGCCACGTACTCTTGTGAGACAGCGTTATCAGCACCTGACAAAGCGTCAAAGGGGCCTCATTTTGGGTCTATATTTGAATAGTTCGTCGAATTTTTCCCAAATCTGTGGTGCAGCAGTGGACTGATGTTGGACAACATGGGAAGTGAGGGCAGCCATACTCGTCGGTAAGGTTCCAGGCCGCCATGTTTGCCCACCATAAGGGTCGATCGCCGTATTGTGTGCACCAAGCACATCGTAACCCCTTCACACATCGATCTGGCAGAACATTATGACCAACTACATAATATCCGGCACGTCGTCCTTTGTGCACGGATAACAGCTGCGATGTATCGTGGCATGGAAGCCGTGAGGCCTTGGTAGATAGCTGGAGGGAGTTTGTAGCACGTCTGCACACACAAGTCGCCCAATTCCCGCAAATTCCGGGGAGAGGGGCGATCAGCTCTGACATCACGTTCAATCGCATCGCAGGAGAAAAACCAAGAGAATGCAATGCCTTTTAAACATTTGTAAATACTATCCGAATAAACACGCTGTCATACTTGTGATTGCGCAGCCAAGTTGAGTTAGTAAGGGCGATAAAAAGCTGTGTATTACACCGTCTACATATGGCAATGAGCAAACACTGTTAATAAAGCGCGACATTTGCAGCCTCGCATGATGGTGCTTTTGCCGTGTGTGTTTGCGGAGGAGGGGGGAAGATGATGCCCTCTCGTGTCTCAACAGCAGCTGATGACACATTCGACAGAGATTTTTTCTTTCTGTGGTTGTGCTTACCGGCTAGGAGAATAGCGGATGGTAATGGCAGATGCCTTTTTGAGAAGAATTTTTTACCACACTTAGGTTTTTCTCGTGTGGATGGAACATTTACTGAATATTTTTAAACTGGCAAGATAGTTTTTGCAACCAAAGTCCCAATTGTAATCCGTACGCTTCAATTTTTGAAGATCGTTCAAACGTTACTGCAAAAAAACTCAGATTGTTTCCTATTTCAGAGCAATCCAATTTATAGTAAAACTACTTGTAACTTCCATTTAAAGGTTAGTTAGGAATCCCTCATTACCACGATTCTTTAAAGAACCGAACTCCCATCATATCGCCTTAAGGGGAGGTTTACTTTCTTTTGGTTCAAAATATAGTTTTTTTTTAATTGCATTTTTGGATCCATGACAGTGTTTAGAATCCACCCCTGAAACGCTTTTTCCGAATACGGAACGGAAATATTTCTTACTCGCGGTTGAACAAAAAATTGCACCTGCCTGAAATCGGCCTTTTTCACGCACCAGCTTCTTTTCTTTCGGAGGACGAGTTATTGTACCGGTGCTTGGGAGGAAACACACACACAATTCAAATGAAAGTTTGAACGCGTGTGTTTGGAAGTTAGCCCCCAAGCATTTGCACTCTAGTGCGAAGACTGTAGATTGCGACTTTCCTGGCAGTGAGCAGCTTCAACGAAGGGTATTCAGCAATTCTGAAGACCGTGATAACGGTGGACGTCACCCTGGGACTCTATTCGACGCAGTTCGCCAAGCATTCGGACGACCACCGGATTCGAGCGGCCGGAAACCGCCTGTCACCGGCCGTACGAGCGGCTCTGGAGCAGCGCAGGATGGCCCAGATAGAGCAGAACGCCCTCTATGAGGAAGAGGAAGGACCCCGGACAGCAGATTGAACGTACGTTGCATAATAATTGCATTTACATGTAGTCAAAACTTCAAACGCGTTTTTCTCGAAATAACTTTTTTTTATCGCGTGATATGGTATCTAGTAGCTAACTAAATTGTCTATGAGTTGTACCACTTTTATTGCCGGCCGGTGTGGCCGTGCGGTTCTAGGCGCTTCAGTCTGGAACCGCGTGACCGCTACGGTCGCAGGTTCGAATCCTGCCTCGGGCATTGATGTGTGTGATGTCCTTAGGTTAGTTAGGTTTAAGTAGTTCTAAGTTCTAGGGGACTTACGACCATAGATGTTAAGTCCCATAGTGCTCAGAGCCATTTGAACCACTTTTATTCTGATCCATCAACTATAAATATTTCTGCTTGATCGACGAAGTCGAAAAATCGATCAAAATACCCAATTTTTTTTAATGGGCACCATTTTGTGGAGGTCTACAGCGAAATTTTGTTTCGTTGCGACAGCACTTCCGCCTTTGCTCTTCGACATTTCTGGTCCAAAAAATTTCAGTTTGTAGAGGAAATAGCAATAAACATTTTCGCCAAATTTGACATTGATATTATAACACATCCCGAGAAAAAAGTTCTCAAAGAACATGCTTTTTCGAGCCAAAGATAGTAAAACACCCCTCAGCTCCCGTACAATGATATAATAACTGTTGTAGGTACAATCTGTGATATATGTGGGTACCGTCTGCAAAGTGTGCTGCGAATAGAGTTAGTAGTAAAGAAGTGATAAACTAAAACGTCTTGTGTGATGATGAAATTTTACCACATGAACAGTGAAAATATAGTAAGCGATACAATTTTTTCCTTTCAGTATTTGCTGGGGGGGAGGCGGGGGGTATCAGCGAAAAAAAGTTTCATTAAGGTTTGAGATTAAGTGTGGAGTTGTCTTGGAAGTTGCTAAGAGCTTTCATTCTGAAATACAGGATAAATATAGTCTGCGTCTCCGAGAGTTGCAGTGCCTCAAGACACATACACGGTTTCTAACTATCTTACGTGTTAAACCGTTACCGCAATAAATAAATTAAGACCACATTTAAAATTTTTAGTATATCTATCTTGTCTATATGTTGCTTCCATTTCTGCTCATATGCCGATTTCTAATGTTATTGCCAATATTTTGAAGTCATTTTTAACATCTTCGTTTCTTATTCTATCTTCTAGCTTACATCCTTTAACTGCTCTGAGAAATTTCATTTCTGATATCACTGTTAGACTGATATGTCTTCCTCGTTTCCTGTCCAAACATCAGATCTGTAAAGTAACACTGGAACAGCTAGTGTTTTATAGAATTTCAGTTGCATTTCTTTAGTTGTCTTTTTGTGCCATGTTCTTTTCATTGTTCCACAGATATCCTGAAATTTTGCTCTTTTATACTTTATATCTTTATCATAATGAAAAGAAATGTTACAGCTCAGGTAGTTAAAATGACGTATTTGCTGTATGATTTTGTTTTCTGTCACTGACTTTGAGCGCACCTATTGTTTCCCTTGGAATGCCACTACTTTTGTCTTTTCTATAGATACCTTGAAATTGTTACTTTGGCCAGTTTGGTTTGATATAGAAACATTTCTCTTGAGTTCTTTTTCTGGAATGGTTATTGTATTCTGGTCGTTAGCATATATTAATATTTTTTATAATGTTCCTTATTTAGCCTGTCCTTCGTTCTTTTCTGTTTCGTTGTTTAAATTTTTAAACTCATTTATATACAAATTGAATAAAATTGATTGACTGCAACCTTCTTTAACTCCTTGGTTTGTTAAAAATGCCATCCTTACTTATTTCATTGCACATTCAGTTTAATTGCGTGAGCTCCTCATAGGCCGCATCAAGCATCATGCAATTCCATTTTTTGTAATATTAAACAGATTTTTGTCCTCCTGAACGTGTGAAACGTCTTGATATAGTCGATAAAAGCTATATTTATTTATTATTAAATTTTCTTTCGTTATTTATCAATATCTTCAAAGTAAATATGTTGTATGTCTAAAACTAAATCGACTCAGGTCTTCAATTAAAATTGTTTCGGCTGTTGATCTAATCTTCCAGTTAAACACTTTTCATGTACTTATACCCCTCTGATCAGTACAGTCTCCATTTTCTTTTTTAAGAACGATGTATACGATAACTGTTGACGACATTTCCAGTATTCTCTATTTCTCTTGGCTTTCCTATAGGAGAATTCAGCATCACATTAATGAAAGTAGGACAAAATTGAATACGGTAATGGGTAAAGGAATGAATGGGAATGTACTAGGGTAAGTCAATTATTATCCGTAAAGAAGTTGTAAAATTTTATTGTAATTAAATAGGAAACTTACAAGAACATCATCTTTTGACATACTCTCTTTACAATGGCTCGGTATTCATGTCGGGAACAAGTCGAGATGGTGTTTCTGTCCGGCAAGGCAGATGGAAACAGTCGAGAGGCAGCAAAGCTAAACCAAAACAAGTACCTTCACAGACACCAACCATATCATACAACATTTCAAGCACCTTTTGGGCGTACGCGTGATCGTGGATACTTTTAGACAGTGAAACATGCAGGGAGGCAGCGGACTGTGTGTACATCGAATCTGGAGGACTAGATCCTACAGGATATTGAGACGAGCCCTAGTACAGGCTCCAGGCAAGTGGCCGGCCAACATGGTGTAAGGCAAAGTACGATTATGTGCATACAGCATGGGAGCCGCTACTACCCCTATCACCTGCAACGAGTCCAAGGATTATCAACTGCGGATTTCCCGCTGCGGCAAGGATTTTGTCGATGGTTTTTGCACCAGACCACCACAATTATGGTATTTCTGTCATAAATCGTCTCTACTGATGAACCAGCCTGTACCGGAACTGGCGTCATCAGTCGGCATAACCGTCCTCTGTGGGCTACAGACAACCCTCGGGGAGTGGTTGAAGCGTGTCATCAGCATCGGATCAGCATCAGTGTGTGGGCAGGGATTCTTTTCGACCACATACCTGGACCTGTTGTTATTCCACAACGCCTCAACGGAGGAGTGTACCTGGACTTCCCGTGCATTACTCCGCCTAGACTGCCTAAGAAACTGCCTTTGGCAATACGACAGGTTATGTGATTTCTGGATGACGGAGTTCCGCCCTGCATCCGCATTACAGTTCTGCGACACCTCAACAACGTCTTCCTCAGGTGTTGGATAGGACGTGGAGACCCCGTAGCATAGCCCGCTAGATCACCGGACTGAAACCCCCTGGATTTCTGCCTCTGGGTGCACCTAAAAACGTTGTCTATGCTGAATCAACTTCCTGATGTTAAGACCCTTCACCAGCGTGTTCACAACGGCTGTGACGCTATTCGGACAGAGGCCGGAACGTGCGAAAGATTTGTTGTCGTTGCATACATTTTCGGACTATATTCATAGATATTTTTTCATCAATTTCCGGTCAGGAAATCACCCCTGTAGTTTCTCGGTTTCATTAATGTTAACACTGTATACAGGGTTGTCCATTGATCGTGACTGGGCCAAATATCTCACGAAATAACCGTCAAACGAAAAAAACTACAAAGAACGAAACTTGTCTAGCATGAAGGGGGAAATCAGATGGCGCTATGGTTGGCCCGCTAGATGGCGCTGCCATAAGTCAAACGAATATCAACTGCGGTTTTTTAAATAGGAACTCCCATTTTTTATTACATATTGTTATACTATGCAAAGAAGTATGAATGATTTATTTGGACCACTTTTCTCGCTAGACGTTCACTGAGGGTATTTTACCACAGACACAGTCCCTTTGACTGTTCAGATGTCACTAATCACCCCCGCCCTTCTTCCCCCCTCCCCACCCAAAGATGTAAACAACCATGCACGAGCAGCACTTACTAGACGGAGTGAGTCCGATGGGCATCGGTTCCAGTCATTCCATCAGGATGGAGGTACACGGCTCTTGTTTTCTGTAGTTCAACAATGCCTAGACAGTCAGTACCGCGGTTCTATCGCGTCCGCATTGTTACTTTGTGCCAGGAAGGGCTCTGAACAAGGGAAGTGTCCTGGCGTCCCGCACTGAACCAAAGCGATGTTGTTCGGACATGGAGGAGATACAGAGAGACAGGAACTCAGGCCGCCCAAGAGCTACTACTACAGTGGATGACCGCTACCTTCGCTAAAGGGCTTGGAGGAACCCTGACAGCAATGCCACCATGTTGAATAATGCTTTTCGTGCAGCCACAGGACGTCATGTTACGACTCAAACTGCGCGCAGTAGGCTGCATGATGCGCAATTTCACTGCCGACGTCCATGGCGAGGTCCATCTTTGCAATCACGACACCATGCAGCGCGGTACAGATGGGCCCAACAAAATGAACCACTCAGGATTGGCATCATGTTCTGTTCACCAATAAGTTTCGCATATGCCTTCAACCAGACAATCGTCGGAGACGTGTTTGGAGCCAACCCGGTCAGGCTGAACGCCTTAGACACACTGTCCAGCGAGTGCAGCAAGATAAAGGTTCCCTGCTGTTTTGGAGTGACATTATGTGGGGCCCACGTACGCCGCTGGTGGTCATGAAAGGCACCGTAATGGCTGTACTTTACATGAATGCTATCCTCCGTCCCATAGTGCAATCATATCGGTAGCATAATTGGCGAGGCATTCCTCTTCATGGACGACAATTCGCGCCCACATCGTGCACATCTTGTGAATGACTTCTTTCAGTATAACGACGTCGTTCGACTAGAGTGGCCAGCATGTTCTCCAGTCATGAACCCTATCGAACATTCCTGGGAAAGATTGAAAAGGGCTGTTTATGGACTACGTGACCCACCAATCACTCTGAGAGATCTACGCCGAATCGCCGTTGAGGAGTGGGACAGTCTGGATCAACAGTACCTTGATGACCTTGTGGATAGTATGCCACGACGAATACAAGCATGCATGAGTGCAAGAGGACGTGTTACTGGGTATTACAGGTACCGGTTACCGGTGTGTACAGCAATCTGCACCACCACCTCTGAAGGTCTCGCTGTATGGTGGTACAACAAGCAATGTGCGGTTTTCATGAGCAATAAAAAGGGCGGAAATGATGTTCATCTCTATTCCAATTTTCTGTAGAGGTTGCGGAAGTCTCGGAATCGAGGTGATGCCAAACGTTTTTCGTGTGTAGTTCCCTCATATGTACCACTTACTGATGTTTAGAAAGTGATATTACTAAAAATTACTTTTTCAGAACGAGTGGGACTTGTTATAGCACATGAGACAAAAGCTTTTGTCTCCGGCATGATGTGCACTTAACTTATGGAAATCTTTTATCCTGTGATTCCTGTAATAATTTTATATTGACAAGAGCCTCTACCAGTGGTCATTTACAGTGAGCATTCACTCTGAAGTAGGCTAAGCGTAATCTGGCTGTTATCTGAAGACATGGGTTGGATTAATTCTTGTTTTTGTCAATTTTAAGGCGGCCGCGGTGGCCGAGCGGTTCTCGGCGCTTCAGTCCGGAACCGCGCGACTGCTACGGTAGCAGGTTCGAATCCTGCCTCGGGCATGGATGTGTGTGATGTCCTTACGTTAGTTAGGTTTAAGTAGTTCTACGTTCTACAGGACTGATGACCTCAGATGTTAAGTCCCATAGTGCTCAGAGCCATTTTTTTGTCAATTTTATATGCGACAAGAGCCGTTCGGTTTCAGCTAATCTTATGTATCATCATGTGATGCAACAAGGCCTACTCCTTCTAGAATATTTTTAGAAATATCGAAATCAGGTCAAAGGCTAATAAACCTTTGGCTGATTTTTTCAAAAATGGTTCAAGTGGCTCTGAGCACTATGGGACTTAACATCTGAGGTCATCATTCCCCTACAACTTAGAACTACTTAAACCTAACTAACCTAAAGACATCACACACGTCCATGTCCGAGGCAGGATTCGAACCTGCGACCCTAGCGGTCGAGCGGTTCCAGGCTGAAGCGCCTAGAACCGCTCGGCCACACCGGCCGGTGCTGATTTTTTTCAACTTTCCCTTATTTATATCGAGTCGTTTTTTCCGACATTTGACGGTAATAATAATTTTTATTCTATTACGAAGTCTGTGTTACTAGTTATGGTCTAAATGTGAAGAAAGCACTGAATAATAAAGATTTATCCCAGTTTTTTAAAAAATTATTAACCTTCAAAATTATCCAAGGTGTTCCGTCGAAGTGCCAGGAGCGTCAAAGTGTTCCGGCAGATGAGAAGTTTGGGAAGCTCTGGTCTAGAGTAAATTTCTTGTGCATGGGTGAGAAAGCATAGTGTATATCTGAGCGCGGGACGTGGGCTCTTGGTCGGTATTTACCTTTTGGGATGTGGAAAACAGCCTAAAAATCACATCCACATTAGCCGGCCCTGTAGCCTTCGACGCTTATCCGCGAGGCGGAATCGATCCGGGTGAGACTCGCTCATCCGTATCCCGGAAGCTTGACGATAGCGCGTTCGGGTATCCGTTCGAGCGCATTCGTGCAGTAAACACTGCACGTGAAGCGCTCAGAACCGCTCCCCCTGTGCTCCAGTTACGTGGCGACAGGTGTGGCAGAGAACGTGACAGCCCCGGAGCGGAACACTTTCCTGAGAGATTCCGCGGAGATTGGCGGCGCCGGGATGTGAAGCCGGATCCGGCTCGCAGAGGCTACCCCGACGCCTTTCACTGCCGCCGGGGCGATCGCTCGCTTTCACTCGGCACAGATCCACCGAGGCCTTGGCCGCGCGTACGAGGAGACGAAGCCGCGTGCAGCTGCCGAGGCTGAGCCCGAAGACAGTCTTAGGTTCGACTACCAGTGGTCGCAGCCAAGCCACAAGAAACTTTGTGGTGTAAGGCGCGCTGTACTGGGATAGTTTGACAAAAATGTACTGCTCCTAACAAGTACACTACTGGCCATTAAAATTGTTACACCACGAAGATGACGTGCTACAAACGCGAAATTTAACCGACAGGAAGACGATGCTGTGGTATGCAAATGATTAGCTCTTCACAGCATTCACACAAGGTTGGCGCCGTGACGACACCTACAACATGGTGACGTGAGGAAAGTTTCCAATCGATTTCTCGTACACAAACGGCAGTTGACCGGCGTTGCCTGGTGTTGTTGTGATGCCTCGTGTAAGGAGGAGAAATGCGTACCATCACGTTTCCCACTTTGATAAAGGTCGGATTGTAGCCTATCGCGATTGCGGATTATCGTATCGCGACATTGCTGCTCGCGTTGGTCCAATGACTGTTAGCAGAATATGGAATCTGTGGGTTCAGGAGGGTAATACGGAACGCTGTGCTGGATCCCAACGGCCTCGTATCACTAGCAGTCGAGAAGACAGCATCTTATCCGCAAGGGTGTAACGGTTCGTGCAGCCACGTCTCGATCCCTGAGTCAACAGATGGGGACGTCTGGAAGACAACAACCATCTGCACGAACAGTTCGACGACGTTTGCAGCAGCACTGACTATCAGCTCAGAGACCACGGCTGCGGGTACCCTTGACGCTGCATCACAGACACGAGTGCCTGCGATGGTGTACTCAACGACGAACCTGGGTAGACGAATGGCAAAGCGCCATTTCTTCGCATGAATCCAGGTTCTGTTTACAGCATCATGATGGTCGCATCCGTGTTTGGAGACATCGCGGTGAACGCACATTGGAAGCGTGTATTCGTCATCGCCATACTGGCGTATCACCCGGCGTGATGGTATGGGGTGCCATTGGTTACACGTCTCGGTCACCTCTTGTTTGCATTGACGGCACTTTAAACAGTGGACGTTACATTTCAGATGTGTTACGACCCGTGGCTCTACCATTTATTCGATCCATGCGAAACCCTACATTTCACCAGGATAAAGCACGACCGCATGTTGCAGGTCCTGTACGGGCCTTTCTGGATACAGAAAATGTTCGACTGCTGCCCTGGCCAGCACAATCTCCAGATCTCTCACCAATTGAAAACATCTTGTCAATGGTCGCCGAGCAACTGGTTCGTCACAATACGTCAGTCACTACTCTTGATGAACTGTGGTATCGTGTTGAAGCTTCATGGGCAGCTGTACCTGTACACGCCATCGAAGCTGTGTTTGACTCAATGCCTAGGCGTATCAAGGCCGTTATTACGGCCAGAGGTGGTTGTTCAGGTAACTGAGTTCTCAGGATCTATGCACCCAAATTGCGTGAAAATGTAATCACATGTCAGTTGTAGTATAATATATTTGTCCAATGAATACCCGTTTATCATCTGCATTTGTTCTTGGTTTAGCAATGTTAATGGTCAGTAGTGTAGCTACCAGGAGCCACGTAAATGGGATTGGGCACGTAAAACAAACAAGAAATGGAGATAACAGTCTGAGATGTACAGGAAGGATCATAATGTAACTCATCCAATTAAAGAAGTGGCTCAGCAAACACTCGTTCTACCGAAGCCTGAGTACAAAATTGTTGATGTTTTCGCGGCCATTTGTTGGCTTCTGTGTCGAGTTCTTCGATCGTTGTTTGTTTGACGAATTTCCTGACACCGGGCAAGTTCAAGTTGTGGCATGTCCAATGTTCGGCCGCCAGCCCGATCTCAGTCCACCACCGGCATTGGAGGGTGAAGCTTATGTCAGACCATTGTGTTGGCGAAACGACAGAAAAATCCTTAAACAAGCGGCGGTCGGGCCTGAAACAACAGCCAGCAGGCAATACCTGACTTGTGCTAAAGTCAAAAGTGGCACTTAATGTGCCAGACGTTTGCTGGTGGGTGATAATTTGTATGTCGTTGAGCCGTGTATAGACTCGTGCTACACCTTGTGTTTAGACTGCGTTGGTTTTCCTTTTCTTCCCCTGACATGTTTGTTTGATATGTTGTCTCTCATTAAGTGGCTGCTTGGTTGTCTTTTCCCTCTGCTATCGATATCTGCGCGCAGAGAGAGAGAGAGAGAGAGAGAGAGAGAGAGAGAGAGAGTGGTGGACACGGGAGGGCAGTGTGGCTCTCCAGCAGGCGTGGTCGGCTGTACCGAGTCGCCACGTGGTG
Organism: Schistocerca americana; assembly: GCF_021461395.2. NCBI lineage: Eukaryota > Metazoa > Arthropoda > Insecta > Orthoptera > Acrididae > Schistocerca > Schistocerca americana. The sequence continues at coordinate 60,679,138 of NC_060128.1, forward strand.
TGTGTCGGCTGTGTGTAACGAGCGGGTCGAGTTGACGGAAGAGCTCCCCGCGTGTTGGTTGTTTACAGAATCGCCCCACGAGTAGTTGCTGTTCATTTCACCTTGGTGGGACGTTAACAAGCTTCTTTAAGTCCTCCGTTTCAACACTGGAGTTCAATAGGAGACACCTAACATGAAGGAGCGGTCACTACCCGTCCACGTTGCAGAGAAGACGTGAACTCCGGTGACAGAGCGTGTTGTCGCGTGACCGTGGCGTGTCGGGTACGCTGGCGACGTGTGCGCTGTCGGATGTGTGGATCCTTGCCATCGGAGGTCGTGTACTGCCTGTTCAGGCATAACTGCAAGTTACGTTCGCGGAAGGTTTAATCATTAAGTAATAAGTTTGCGTAACCAGCGTTTCTGCCTTGTGGCCTCCGGCGAACGGGTTTCCTGTCCCCGGCACCGGTGTAGTTGAAGACAGTGATCTTTCCTCCTCCTCTCGTTACTGTCCGATGGGAGGTGTAGTTTTGGCAGATTAATTGTTTCGCTATTCTGTCGTGTGTTATGAGTAAATTCATGCTTCTTGTAGGTTGATCATGTGGTCGCTCATTCTGGACTGTGTGGTGTAATGTTTTCTCTAATTCTGTCAGCAAGTTAAGCCATCTTATAACAAGTTTTAGCCGGCTAAAAGTCGGTGCAGTGACCAGCCTGAGAGTGGCAATTGTGTTTACGGGCGGATTTAAATTGGTCAGTATTCTGTCTAGCCTGAGCATCCCTGAGTGGTTGATTTGTGGCCGCCTTACACAGGTCCGTCATATCTGTTATGTTCTAATGATATTCCAGGCCACTTTTGTTTAAATTTTTTTTTTAAATTCCTCCAAGTTTATGAATTCTTTTCTTGCCATTAATCGTGTGTTTGCTGAGACCTGTTTCATTTTTTTTTTTTTTTGATGGCGATGTTGGATGCTTCACTACCTCAGCGTACTTTATTAACAATGTTCTGTAAGCCGGCCGAAGTGGCCGTGCGGTTAAAGGCGCTGCAGTCTGGAACCGCAAGACCGCTACGGTCGCAGGTTCGAATCCTGCCTCGGGCATGGATGTTTGTGATGTCCTTAGGTTAGTTAGGTTTAACTAGTTCTAAGTTCTAGGGGACTAATGACCTCAGCAGTTGAGTCCCATAGTGCTCAGAGCCATTTGAACCATTTGAATGTTCTGTATTTACTTTAGTAGCCTGTTTAGTAATGTTCTTTAATTTTTTTAAATTGTTGTATTGCTATAAATTACTTGATTGCCGTTAGTCGCGTGTTTAGAAGGCTGTTTATTGCCGTACTGCTAGTTTCTGTAAGATAGGAATAAAACATTTGTGAAAATCTCAACTCGACAGTAAACTACTAGAAATTTGGCCTCGTTTCCCAACTTGTGGTGTGGCTTGTAGTAACCGTAATCACCGTGTGTGTCAGTCATGTAGGAGCATATCAGATGTTCAGTGCTAAGCGGTGCAGACAGTGGGGGCTGACCTTGTCGTGTATGAAGAAGAATCCGTAGGTGATGCTGGAGGTGTAGATGCAGGCGGAGGTGAGGAAGACGCCGTAGAAGCCGATGGCCCTGAGCAGGACCCCGGACAGAGCCATGCCGATGGGCACGCCCAGCATCAGGCAGACGTTGACCACGCCGATGCGCAGCGTCCGCTCCTCCGGAGTCGTCACGTCGCCCATGTAGCTGCGAACACACACCAGCACGCCGGCACCGGTCACTACACGGGGGCACACTGAACGGCTGCAGAGCTGCTGGGCACTACAGGGTGTCACAAAAAAGTACGGCCAAACTTTCAGGAAACATTCCTCACACGCAAATAAAGAAAATATGTTATGTGGACATGTGTCCGGAAACGCTTAATTTCCATGATAGAGCTCATTTTAGTTTCGTCAGTATGTACTGTACTTCTTCGATTCACCGCCAGTTGGCCCAATTGAAGGAAGGTAATGTTGACTTCGGTGCTTGTGTTGACATGCGACTCATTGCTCTACAGTACTAGCATCAAGCACATCAGTACGTAGCATCAACAGGTTAGTGTTCATCACGAACGTGGTTTTGCAGTCAATGTTTACAAATGCAGAGTTGGCATACGGGATACTCTACCTGTGCTGCTAGAACATGTGCCTTTACAAGTACGACACAACATGTGGTTCATGCACGATGGAGCTCCTGCACATTTCAGTCGAAGTGTTCGTACGCTTCCCAACGACACACTCGGTGACCGATGGATTGGTAGAGGCGGACCAATTCCGTGGCCTCCACGCTCTCCTGACCTCAATCCTCTGGACTTTCATTTATGGGGGCATTTGAAAGCTCTTCTCTACGCAACCCCGGTACCAAATGTCGAGACTCTTCGTGCTCGTATTGTGGACGGCTGTGATACAATACGCCATTCACCAGAGCTGCATCAGCTCATCACGGATTCCATGCGACGGCGGGTGGATGCATGTATCCTCACTAACGGAGGACATTTTGAACATTTCCTGTAACAAAGCGTTTGAACTCACGCTGGTACGTTCTGCTGCTGTGTGTTTCCATTCCATGATTAATGTGATTTGAATAGAAGTAATAAAATGAGCTCTAACATGGAAAGTAAGCGTTTCCGGACACATGTCCACATGACATATTGTGTTTCTTTGTGTGTGAGGAATGTTTCCTGAAAGTTTGGCCGTACCTTTTTCTAACACCCTGTATAAGTAGCGCAAGCTGTCCTGTAGATTAAGCTAATAGAAAAAAAAGTCACCCCTCAAAATAGGTGAACTTATATTTACATAACATCAAATATTATAGCACATACTTACATTAAACTAATAATAAAGTATCAGAACCTAATTAAGACGTCAATGTTAGGAAAAATATGTGGAAGTGTTACGACGCGAACCACCGCCCCCAACAAAATGTCTTGAGCGGACTGAGACGCTACTCATTACGCTACATCAACAATATGTTCCCCTTGTACTTAATCATACTATGTTACTCCTTACTGAAAATGTTAATCATAGATAATTATGTTATTAATTGAAATTTAATTATAACAAATTGTACCAAGAACAATACGTTTTTGGTGGATCTTCAGTGTGTCGCTGCCTTCAAATAGCCTACTCTTATAATACGCAAGTTACAATAATTCTTTTGCCACGAATATGATATTTCTCATTATTTTCTTGGAACGAATGACACAGTTAACAACGGGTTTTCCAGTGATTCTTAATTTGCTGGTGCTCAGAAACGGCATATATACATATAGGCTTGAAATGAATGCCAAAACTCTGTACTGAAGGGAGGCGGCGTGCGTGTGACGTAGGAGGCGTTGTGCCATCTCATTGGTCAACGCTCAGACGCTCGCTCAGAATATCTGACATGCAAGATACTGCTCTGCACGTTCGGAAAGTCTTCCGAACGTGCTGTTCCACGCTATTGACGTCAGAAACTCGGCACGCCCAACGCTCAACGTTCGGATGCACTGTCCATGTCCCGACGGCTTTAGCCACTTGCGAATGCAATATGAACAATAGCCTATTGCTGTGTCGTGATTTACTCTCATCCTCTAGCTTCGACTGCCCCTGCCCTCATTTCTGTCAATCACATGCCAACCCTCAACCTTCCCACCAATACCTGTCATCAGGTCACCCTCCCCCCACCAACACCCACCACGAAATCACCACACACAGCTCCCTCTCCCCTTCCCCCCCCCCCCCCGCCCCCCACCCCACACACAATTTCCACCCCTGTCGAAACGCCAAAGGCTTCCATCCCTCTGAACACGACACATCTGATACGAGGGTAATCCCAAAAGTAAGGTCTCCCATTTTTATAAGTACATAGAGGACAAATAGAAGGATGTATAGCCTTATCTCACGACCGGTAAGACAGACACTGCCTACAGGAAAATTAAACAGACCTTTGGAGAAAAGAGAACCAATCTCATGAATATCAAGAACTCAGATGGAAACCCAGTTCTAACCAAAGAAGGGAAAGCAGAAAGGTGGAAGGAGTTTATAGAGGGTCTATACAGGGGCGATGTTCTTGAGGACAATATTATGGAAATGGAAGAGGATGCAGATGAAGATGAAATGATACTGCGTGAAGAGTTTGATAGAGCACTGAAAGTCCTAAGTCGAAACAAGGCCCTCGGATTAGACAACATTCCATTAGAACTACTGATGGCCTTGGGAGAGCCAGTCCTGAGAAAACTCTACCATCTGGTGAGCAAGATGTATGAGACAGGCGAAATTCCCTCAGACTTCAAGAAGAATATAATAATTCCAATCCCAAAGAAAGCAGGTGTTGACAAATGTGAAAATTACCGAATTATCAGTTTAAAAAGTCACAGCTGCAAAATACTAACGCAAATTCTTTACAGACGAATGGAAAAACTGGTAGAAGCCAACCTCGGGGAAGATCAGTTGGAACACGGGAGGCAATACTGACCCTACGACTTATCTTAGAAGAAAGATTAAGGGAAGGCAATCCTAGGTTTCTAGCATTTGTGGACATACAGAAAGCTTTTGACAATGTTGACTGGAATACTCTGTTTCAAATTCTGAAGTTGGCAGGGGTAAAATACAGGGAGCGAAAGGCTATTTACAATTCGTACAAAAACCAGATGGCAGTTATAAGAGTCAAGGGGCATGAAAGGCAAGCAGAGGTTGGGAAGCGAGTGAGACAGGGTTGTAGCCTGTCCCCGATGTTATTCAATCTGTATATTGAGCAAGCAGTAAAGGAAACAAAAGAAAAGTAGGCATTAAAATCCATGGAGAAGAAATAAAAACTTTGAGGATCGCCGATGACATTGTAAGTCTGTCAGAGACAGCAAAGGACTTGGAAGAACAGTTGAACGGAATGGACAGTGTCTTGAAAGGAGGATATAAGATGAACATCAACAAAAGCATATCGAGGATAGTTCAATGTAGTCAAATTAAATCGGGTGATGCTGAAGGAATTAGATTAGGAAATGAGACACTTAAAGTAGTAAAGCAGTTTTGCTATTTGGGGAGCAAAATAGCTTATGGTCGAAGTAGAGAGGATATAAGATGTAGACTGGCAACGGCATGGAAAGCGTTTCTGAAGAAGAGAAATTTGTTAGCATCGAGTATAGATAGTGTCAGAAAGTCGTTTCTGAAAGTATTTGTATGGAGCGTAGCCATGTATGGAAGTGAAACATGGATGGGTACATCACATTACTAATGAGGAGGTATTGAATAGAATTAGGGAGAAGAGAAATTTGTGGCATAACTTGACTAGAAGAAGGGACGGGTTGGTAGGACATGTTCTGAGGCATCAAGGGATACCCAATTTAGTAATGGAGGGCAGCGTGGAGGGTAAAAATAGTTGAGGGAGACCAAGAGATGAATACATTAAGCAGATTCAGAAGGATGTAGGTTGCAGTAGGTACTGGGAGAAGAAGAAGCTTGCGCAGGATAGAGTAGCATGGAGAGCTGCATCAAACCAGTCTCTGGCCTGAAGACCACAACAACAACATAGATCGCCGGCCGCGGTGGTCTAGAGGTTCTAGGCGCTCAGTCCGGAACCGCGGGATTGCTACGGTCGCAGGTTCGAATCCTGCCTCGGGCATGGATGTGTGTGATGTCCTTAGGTTAGTTAGGTTTAAGTAGTTCTAAGTTCTAGGGGACTGATGACCGCAGATGTTAAGTCCCATAGTACTCAGAACCATTTGAACCAACAACATAGACCTGTTTATTTCTGCTATTTTTCGAAATAATCACCATTTCTGTTGAGGCATTTTTGTAGACACTATGGCAGTTTTTGTATGTCCATGTCATACCAGCTCGCCGGCATGCTGTCAGGAAGTTATGAACCTCTTCTTTCACCTCGTCGTCGGAGCTCAATGGCTTTTCGGCCAAATATTCTTTTAAGGGGGGTAGGACGTCAAACGGGCCGACTTGGAGCAGGAGAGGCACCAGAGGACATTTTAATTTCCAGTGGCTATACTTTTACAAATAAATTCATAAAACTGTCAGCATCGCCAAGAGGGATTCAGGATTCACACTCATTGCAGTGGAAGTTCGAAAACACAACAAAATAAATTTTTTTACCTGCAAAATTTCATCATTTTTTCACTTACAAATGGCAGCATTTGTTGCTATAGGTCCACTTTTCTTCATAAGTAAGAGAGATTCTTCGATGAATTTTGCACAGCATACAAACCAGACTTAAAGGTGTGTGAAACTCTATAATTTTCCAAATCTATTAAAAACTGTGATAAAAATTGAGGTAATTAACTATAAAATTTGTGTTTTTTCTAAACATGAAGTTTAAAATATAGCAGTTCATTCGTTTTTTCATAAATTAAATAAATTCTAGAGTTTCATACACCTGTGAGTATGGTTTGTGGAAATTCATCGAAGAATCTCTCTTACTTATGAAGAAACGTGTACCTATAGCAACAAAAGCAGCCAATAGAACTGAAAAATGGTGAACTTTCACATGTAAAAAAAATATTTTGTTATTTTTTTGACCTTCCACTGCTATGATTGTGAATCTTGAATTCTTCCTGGTCATGCTGACAAAGTTTTATGAATTTATTTGTAAAAGTATAGACAGTGGAAATTAAATCGTCCTGTGATGCCTCTCATGCTCCAAGTCGGCCCCTTTGACGTCCTACCCCACCTTAACCTAGGGAACAGGTGACAGTCACTGGGCAGCAAGTCAGGACTATAGGGTGGGTGGGTGATTATGTTCCACTGAAACTGTTGCAGGAGAGCAATGGTTTGCCGAGCAATGTGTGGGCGAGCGTTGTCATGGAGAGTGTGTACGCCCTTGCTCAACATTCCTCTTCTCCGATTCTGAATTGCCCGTTTGAGTTTTTTCAGAGTCTCACAGTACCTGTCAGCGTAAATTGTGGTACCAGCGATTCAGCTCCGACGATGAGGTGGAAGAAGGCGTTCATAACTTTCTGAGCAGCATGGCGGCGAGCTGGTATGACATGGGCATACAAAAACTGCCACAGCGTCTGTGGATGACATCGGAAGTTCACTGAGGCTTTTTGCGTATGATGCTGTGGTATATAGAGAGGTTGTAACAATGGAAAATTGTACTGAAATGCAGGAGGATCTGCAACGAATTGACTCATGGTGCAGGGAATTGCAATTGAATCTCAATGTAGGCAAGTGTAATGTGCTGCGAATACATAGAAAGAAAGATCCCATATCACTAAGCTACAATATAGCAGAACTGGAAGCAGTTAATTCCATAAATTATCTGGGAGTAGGCATTAGGAGTGATTTAAAATGGAATGATCATATAAAGTTGATCGTCGGTAAAGCAGATGCCAGACTGAGATTCGTTGGAAGAATCCTAAGGAAATGCAATCCGAAAACAAAGGAAGTAAGTCATAGTAAACTTGTTCGCCCACTGCTTGAATACTGCTCAGCAGTGTGGGGTTCGTACCAGATAGGGTTGATAGAAAAGATAGAGAAGATCCAACGCAGAGTAGCACACTGCGTTACAGGATCATTTAGTAATCGCGAAAGCGTTACGGAGATGATAGATAAACTCCAGTGGAAGACTCTGCAGGAGAGACGCTCAGTAGCTCGGTACGGGCTTTTGTTGAAGTTTCGAGAACATGCCTTCACCGAGGAGTCAAGCAGTATATGTCTCCCTCCTACGTAGATCTCGCGAAGACACCATGAGGATAAAATCAGAGAGATTAGAGCCCACACAGAGGCATACCGACAATCTTTCTTTCCGCGAACAATACGAGACTGGAATAGAAGGGAGAAGCGGTAGAGGTGCTCAAACTAACCTCCGCCACACACCGTCAGGGGGCTTGTGGAGTATGGATGTAGATGTAGATGAAACAAGTATGCATCTATCCTTGGGGACCATGTCCACCCCCAGGTGCGGTTTGTTTTTGCTCAGCACGATGGCATCTACCAGCAGGACAACGCAACGTGTCACACAGGTCGCAGTGTACATATGCGTTCGAAGAGCACTAGGATGACTTTATCGTACTCCCTTGGCCACCAAACTTCCCGGATTTGAAACGAATCGAGAGTACGTGGGACTACCTCGATCGGGCTGTACATGCCAGGGATCCTCAACCGAGATACCTACCTACCTATGGCACAGGAGTCGACATGGCTCCACATCCCTGATCTTCCAGAACGTCACTATCTCTCTTCCTGCACGTCTTGCAGCAGTTCGCGATCCGAAAGGTGGCTATCCGGGCTTGTGACACGTGGTAACATTAATGTAGTGGACAGTGCATTTCGTGACTGTGCAGTGAGCAGATCACGTCTGTATGATTTGGTTCTCTTTTGCTAATGCATACTTTGACCCGTTGGGCATACCCGAAGGTTCCTGTTCGGGAGACAGTGAATGACATAATGATTTGAATGAATGAATAAATAGTGAGATCGTCACCCAGCACGACTTGCGACACGCCTCTGAAAATGTACCAGATTAGAAAAGGCTTTCATTAGACATGAAACGGTCCGTCAGTCTTACTGTAAGTCTTACCGTAAGGGAAAAAAAACATCGATGACGTTCATAGCATTGCACCTCAGTGTGGAAAACAGCCAAAACACCCGTCTTTCTTCGTCAGTTAATCGGAATTCGCCATTTCGCGATTGTGTCTGCGTGAAACGATACACCACTCTTATCTACATCTACATCTACATGGGTACTCTGGAAATCACATCCAATTGTCGTGCAGAGGGTTCATCGAACCACCACAGTTCTCTATTATTCCAATCTCGTATAGCGCGTGGAAAGAATGAACACCTATATCTTTCCGTACGAGCTCTGATTTCCCTTATTTCATCGTGGTGATCGTTTCTTCCTATGTAGCTCGCTGTCAACAAAATATTTTCGCATTCGGAGGAGAAAGCTCGTGATTGGAATTTCGTGAGAAGATTCCGTCGCAACGAAAAACGCCTTTTTTTTTAATGATGTCCAGCCCAAATTCTGTATCACTTCAGTGACACTCTCTCCCCTATTTCGCGATGATACAGAACGTGCTATCCTTCTTTGAACTCTCTCGATCTACTCCGTCAGCCCTATCTGGTAAGGACCGCACACCGCGCAGCAGTATTCTAAAAGAGGACGGACAAGCGTAGTGTAGGCAGTCTCCTTAGCAGGTCAGTTACATTTTCTAAGTGTCCTGCGAATAAAACGCAGTCTTTGGTTAGCCTTCCTAGCCGGCCGCGGTGGTCTCGCGGTTCTAGGCGTGCAGTCCGGAACCGAGCGACTGCTACAGTCGCAGGTTCTAATCCTGCCTCGGGCATGGATGTGTGTGATGTCCTTAGGTTAGTTAGGTTTAAGTAGTTCTAAGTTCTAGGGGACTGATGACCACAGCAATTGAGTCCCATAGTGCTCAGAGCCATTTTTTTGGTTAGCCTTCCCCACAATATTTTCTATGTGTTGTTTCAAATTTAAGTTGTTCGTAATTGAAATACCTAGGTATTTAGTTGATTTTACGGCTTTTAGATTAGAGTGATTTATCGTCTAACCGAAGTTTAACGAGTTTCTTTTAGCATTCATGTGGATGACCTCACACTTTTCGTTATTTAGGGTCAACTGCCAATTTTCGCACCATTCAGATATTTCTTCTAAATCGTTTTGCAGTTTGTTTTGATCTTCTGATGACTTTTTTAGTCGATAAACGACAGCGGCATCTCCAAACAACCAAAGACGGCTGCTCAGATTGTCTCCCAAATCGTTTATATAGACAAGGAACAGCAAAGGGCGTATAACACTACCTTGGGGAACGCCAGAAATCACTTCTATTTTACTCCATGACTTTCCGTCAATTACTACGAAGTGTGACCTCTCTGACAGGAAATCACAAATGCAGTCTCATAACTGAGACGATATCCATAAGCAGGCAATTTCACTACAAGCCGCTTGTGTGGTACAGTGCCAAAAGCCTTCCGGAAATCCAGAAATACGGAATCGATCTGAAATCCCTTGTCAATAGCACTCAACACTTCATTGCAATAAAGGGCTACTTGTGTTTCACAGGAACGATGTTTTCTAAACCCATGTTGACTGTGATCTTATCGCAAGAATGAGTGCACTTTAAACACTGTTCCACGGATAGAAAAAGTTTAATGGGACTTTACAGGCGATGCAGATGATTATGACGTACAAGTATAGTGGCTGCTGTGCTGATCTATCGTACTGACGGGGATGTTTAATTTCGTGTCCCACATTACGCGGAATGCATTTTTTTCAGTGAACTACAATTGTTTCTCCTCTGTGGGGACAATGTTAGAATGTATGTAGCAGCAAGAAAGAAAAACAGTTATGTTGCTAAAACAGTAGCGAAACATCAGAGTAACTGAAAAAAGCCCTGCACAATTTAGAAGGCGCTACAAATGTAATTTCAACAGTTGTCATTCACGGGACGATGCATGCAACATACCGTGACATTTACGATCCTGCCGCTGTGTAGTTATTTGCACGCCGCTAGTCTAGCAACCGTCGAAGTCTTTTTTGAGGCAAGAATGCCGTCCTGTGTTGCTGCATTCATAACTGTTGTTGCGGACTTCTCTATGGGGACTGATTTGATGCAGCGGTCTACACTGCTCTGCAAACCTCTTCATCTGCTGCGTTCTGTATCTGTTTGAAACTGCTTACTGTACTCAAGGCTTGCTCTTTCTACAATTTTTAGTTCTCACACTTTCTGCAGTTGCCAAATCATTGCTCTGACAGCCACCCCTTCATTTAAACTTATAAACTTACATGCATATGATGTCTGTTCTTTTGGACAGACACCATTGATGACCTGCAGCCGTCTAGAACGAAATTAGAATTATATTAACACCTTCAGCTGCTAACGGGTGTTGATATGTATCAACTGGGACAGGTGAAAATGTGTGCTCCGACCGCGACTCGAACCCGGGATCTCCTGTCCCTGTTGATATATATAACGCCCGTTAGCAGCTGAAGGTGTTACTATAATTCTAATTAGCCCTTCATTTAGTGAACTTGTGCTACACGCTTCTCGAGTTACATTTACGGAAAAAAATCGGAACGCCAAAAAATAGTTAATGCACAGTAACGAAATCATCATGTAGTCATTAATGTGGCAATATCAGAGGTTAAGGTAAGCGCGAGATAAGCTATTGCAAAGGCGAAATGCTGGTACGAGGGCTATTCGGAAGTAAGGACCGATAAGTCGCGAAATGGAAACCACAGTGAAAGTCGAAACCTATTTGCAACAGTTAGCTACACCTTCCAGGTACTTCTCTACAAAGTCGACACTCAGACTTAGTCATTGTACCAACTTTTCAATTACCTCGTTATAGAAGACAGCCGCCTGTGCTTTTCGACAATTTTCTATTCTGGACTGCAGCTCACTGTCTGTGTCAAAATATTGTCTCCATAGCCAGCGGTTCATTTGAGCAGAGATGAAACTCAGGGGTAGCCAATTACAGGCCGTATTGTGGGTGATCAAACACTTTTAATTGAAAACGCTGCAGGAGCATCTTCATCGCCCCTGCAGAGTGCGGCCGAGAACTGTCGTGTAGAACGAACCGCACGACAGTTATGTTATGCGGATTGCATAGCTTCAGGCGAAATCTTTCGCCAGGCCCCCATACTTGGCGGGAGACGCTAATTTCTAGCCTTATTTACGTTCTCACTGTGAGCTCAGAACTAGAATGAAGCGACATGATGCGATCGACAGGCGTACTGGACACAGTGACCAACACATATGTGCAAAGCTTTATCAGATTTTCACTGTAATTTCCATTTTGCGACCGATCGTTCCTTACTTTCCGAATAACCCTCGTACATTAATAACCGATGTAAACGCCAGAATATTGAAAGCGATCACGGAAACGTGCACGTGTTGTAGAGGTGCCTGATATCAGTTTGCAGGATGGATTTCAGTGCTTGTTGCTCTTGGTCAAACAATTCAGGGACGGTTAATTCAGTTTGTGGATGATGCTGGATTTGTCATCCGATGATGTCCCATACGTGCTCGATTGGAGACAGATCTGGTGATCGAGCCGGCCAAGGCAACATGTCGACACTCTGTAGAGCATCTTGGGTTACGACAGCCGCATGTGGGTGAGCGTTATCGTGTTGCAAAACACTCCCTGAAATGCTGGACGGCACAATAGGTTGAATCAGCAGATTGAAGTACGATTTTTCAGTCTGGGCACGTGGGATAACTACTAGAGAGCTTCTGTTGTGATACATAACAGCACCACAAACCAACTCCAGTGTGTCTGGCACGCAGAGAAGTTTACTTGCAGGCTCTCAACTGGACTCCTGGTAATTAACAGTCGGCACCACAGGCACCGAGGTAGAACCAGCATTCCGGGGTGAGGAATTTTTCATCTGCCTCGACATGACTGGATGTTTGTGTTCTCCTCATGATTTCATCATCATTCATGAAAGTGGCGGGATTGGACTGAGCAAAGATTGGGAATTGGTTATTGTTGTCGTCGTCTTCAGTCCAGAGACTGATCTGATGCTGCTCTCCATGCTACTCTATCCTGTGCAATCTTGTTCATCTCCGAGTACCTACTGCAGCCTACATCCTTCTGAATCTGTTTAGTGCATTCATCCGACCGATCCCCTTCTTCTAGTCAAGTTGTCCCGCAAATTTCTCTTCTCTCCAATTCCATTCAATACCTCCTCGTTATTTATGTGATCTACCCATCTAATCTTCAGCATTGTTATGTAGCGCCACATTTCGAAAGCTTCTATTCTCATCTTGTCTAACGTATTTATCGTCCACGTTTCACTTCCATACATGGCTACACTCCATACAGATACTTTCAGAAACGACTTCCTGACACTTAAATCTATACTCGATGTTAACAAATTTCGCTTCTTCAGAAACGCTTTCCTTGCCATTGCCAGTCTACATTTTATATCCTCTCTACATCGACCATCAGTTATTTTGCTCCACAGACAGCGAAACTCGTTTACTACTTTAAGTGTCTCATTTCCTAATCTAATTCCCTCAGCACCACCCAACTTAATTCGACTACATTCCGTTATCCTCGTTTTGCTTTTGTTGATGTTCATCTTATATCTTCCTTTCAAGACACTGTCCACTCCGTTCAACTGGTCTTCCAAGTCCTTTGCTGTCTCTGACAGAATTGCGATGTCAACAGCGAACCTTAAAATTTTTCTTTCTTCTCCATGGATTTTAATACTTACTCCGAATTTTTATTTTGTTTCCTATATTGCTTACTGAATATATAGATTGAATAATATCGGGGAGAGGCTACAACCCTGTCTCACTCCCTTCGCAACCGCTGCTTCCCTTTCATGCCCCTCGACTCTTATAACTGCCATCTGGTTTCTGTACAAATTGTAAATAGGCTTTCGCTCCCTGTATTTTACTCCTGCCACCTTTAGAATTTGAAAGAGAATATTCCACTCAACATTGTCAAAAGCTTTCTCTAAGTCTACAAATGCTAGAAACGTAGGTTTGCCTTTCCTTAATCTATTTCCTAAGATGAGTCGTAGGGTCAAAATGGTTCAAATGGCTCTGAGCACTGTAACATCTGAGGTCATCAGTCCCCTAGAACTTAAAACTACTTAAACCTAACTACCCTAAGGACATCACACACATCCATGCCCGAGGCAGGATTCGAACCTGCGACCGTAGCAGTCGCGTGGTCCCGGACTGAAGCGCCTAGAACCTCAGGGCCACACCAGCCGGTATAATATAATAAAATAATGGTTTAAATGATAATAAAATGTTGAAATGCGTGGCTTTTTAAAATGCATTGAATTAACGAGATTAATTTTTCGGCATGAATGACAAGCAAAATAAGCTGAGCTATGCCTGGAAAGAAGTTCGTATTAGTTCATAATATTTTGCAGGGCGACGTAGTTTCTTTCTCTGCTGTAGATTTGTGCTTACTATTCTTTATAATGCTACGTTTGATCGCCGTGTTCACCTTTGAAGTCTTGACCGTGTTCCCATTAAGCTTATCGGATCTTTGTAATTTTCCGAAGTACACAGGTGGGCTTCAGTTATTGTAATTATTGTACTATTTGAAATAACAACTCGCACGACCTTTCTGTTAATAAAACAATACTGTTTTTTTCTAAACAGTGCACATATGAAATACATACTCCTCACTTATTCATAGCGCCTCCAAAATGGCGGTCTACAATTACTCGCTTAAAATGGCGTGCTTCTCACTCGTTCACTAGCTGAGCGCGAATCCTTCCTTTCTCCTACTGGTACCAGAAAAAATCCTCTGCTTTTTTACAACTGAAAGTCAAAAATACATGACGGTAGGCATAGGCTCTATGATGGGCTACCGCTTCATCTTCTCTCCTTGCTTTTAAAGAAGACGAATACAAAGGAAATGCAAAAGGTTTATCACAAGTCCAGAGTAGAAAATTGTCGAAGAGCACTGGCGGCTGTCTTCTGTAACGAGGGGATTGGAAAGTTGGTACAACGCTAACACAGACGTCTAAGTCTGAGCAGCGACTGTGTAGAGAAGTAGCTGCAAGGTGTAGCAGATGGTTGCAAATGAAACAGTTTGATTTTCACTGTGGTGTCTATTTCGCCAACTCTAGTTCCTTACTTTCCGCATAGCCCTCTCACGTTAGGCGTACTACATTCACGAACCATGATAAATAATTATGAACAACATTTTTAGAATGGTAGGCGTTTGACCCACAAGATGTGGGATTCACGTAGAAAAATTATAAACGTTGTGCCAGATGATGGTCTCAAGGTGAAGACTAGTTGCAGGTTAATAAATGAGTATCTGTGAGCAGCACGTGGCTACTTCATCTACTCACCTACACTTAAGTCGTACTGGTGTTGCCTCATCTCTGGGAATTCAGCAAAGAACTGCCGCAGCTCATCTGCCGCACATTCTGCTTGCTAGACGCCCCGCCCACCTCCATTACGTTCTCGTTATCGTCGTAATTACCTCATCCACTGCAGTCTGTATCCTAATCGGTTTTATTTTATGTCTCTTCTAGTACCTGCTAACGTGGTCCAGCTGCTTGCAAATAAGCCCCGAGTTTTTTCATGGATTTCGCGTTACAGCTCCGCGATTGCCTTACTTAACATTCACGCAGCGCCAGTTGCAGGGTGCCTATCTCGCAGCTTGCAGGAGCAACAAAAATTTGTTTTCAATGTTTCGGGTGATTACTGATCGAATCTAAAAATTCGACAAGCCGTCATAATCTACTCATTATACATTTACATCTACATCTATATGATTACTCTGCTATTCACAATTAAGTGCTTCGTAGAAGGTTCAATGAACCACCTTCTTGCTGTCTCTCTACCGTTCCACTCTCGAACTGAGCGCGAGAAAAACGAGCACTTAAATTTTTCCGTGCGAGCCCTGGTTTCTCTTATTTTATCGTGATGCACATTTCTCCCTATGTAGGTGGGTGTCAAGAGAATGTTTTCGCAATCGGAAGAGGAAACTGGTGATTGAAATTTCATGAGAAGATCCCGTCGCAACAAAAAACACCTTTCTTTTAATAATTGCCACTCCAATTCACGTGTCATGTCAGTGACACTCTCTCCTCTATTTCGCGATAATACAAAACGAGCTGCCCTTCTTTGTACTTTTTCTATGTCATCCGTCAGTCCCACCTGATGCGGATCCCACACCGCACACCAGTACTCCAGAATAGGGCGGACAAGCGTGGTGTAAGCAGTCTATTTAGTAGACCTGTTGCACCTTCTAAGTGTTCTGCCAATGAATCGCAGTCTTTGGTTTGCTCTACCCACAACATTATCTATGTGATCGTTCCAATTTAGGTTATTTGTAATTGCAATCCCTAAGTATTTAGTTGAATTTACAGTCTTCGGATTTGTCTGAATTATCGCGTAATCGAAATTTAGCTGATTTCTTTTAATACTCACGTGAATAACTTCACATTTTTCTTTATTCAGGGTCAATTGCCATTTTTCGCACCATACAGATATCTTATCTAAATCATTTTGCAATTCGTTTTGGTCATCTGATGACGTCACAAGATGGTAAATGACACCATCATCTGCAAACAATCTAAGACGGCTACTCAGATTGTCTCCTATATCGTTAATATAGATCAGGAGCAATAGAGAGCCTATAAAACTTCCTTGGGGAACGCCGGATATTACTTATGTTTTACTCGATGACTTTCCTTATTACTAATAAACTGTGACCTTTCTGACAGGAAATCACGAATCCAGTCGCACAACTGAGGCGATACTCCGTAGGCACGCAGTTTGATTAGAAGACGCTTATGAGGAACGGTGTCGAAAGCCTTCTGGAAATCTAAAAATATGGAATGAATTTGACATCCCCCGTCGATAGCACTTATTACTTCATGAGTATAAAGAGCTAGTTGTGTTTCACAAGAACGATACTTTCTGAATCCGTGCTGACTATATGTCAATAAATCGTTTTCTTCCAGGTACTTCATAATGTTCGAATACAGTATATGTTCTAAAACCCTACTGCAAATCGGCGTTAGTGATATAGGCCTGTAATTCAGCGGATTACTCCTACTTCTCTTTTAGGGGTATTGGTGTGACTTGAGCAATTTTCCAGTCTTTGGGTACGTATCTTTCTGTGAGCGAGTGGTTCTACATAATTGCTAAATATGGAGCTATTTTATCAGCATACTCTGAGAGGAACCTGACTGGTATACAATCTGGACCAGAGGCCTTGCCTTTATTAAGAGATTTAAGCTGCTTTGTTACACCAATGATATCCCTACATGAAGTTACTTCAATATCTGTCTATGACTCTCCATACGAGATAATATGCTGCGTGCTCGCTATCACTAAATTCTCTGTCCAGTCACAAATTTTGCTTGGGACCACATATGATGGTACTGTAGTTTCTACACGCTGATGTGACCCCGTGTCTAGCGCTATTTGGAAGCGGAGGAATATAGCAAGTAACTGCCTGCCACTATCCTTGGCTTTCAGGACATTATATAGGAAAAACTAGGAATATAGCAAGTAACTGCCTGCCACTATCCTTGGCTTTCAGGACATTATATAGGAAAAACGAAGTGTGGTTTCGCATTAAACTGTGTTTTTTTGGAATACATGCTGGTAAAACATTCTCTGCGTGTGAGATACGTCCTCGGAATCGGGGAATACGGAATACATAAAATTCGACCACGTATGAATTGATTTATCTTCTAATAAGCAAATCTGTTGAAGAAGTTGGGAAAACGTTTGATGCTCACGTACTGCCGATGTCATAACAAATGTTGGGCGTACATGCACGAACCATGATAAATAATTGTGAACAACGTTTTTAGACTGGTAGGCGTGTGCCACATAATATGTGGAGTTCACATAGAAAAATTATAAACGTTGTGCCAGATGTTGGTCTCAAGGTGGAGACTAGTTGGAGACTAATAAATTAGTATCTATGAGCAGCACGTGGCTGGTTCATCTACCCTACCCACCTACTCTTAAGTTGTCTTGGTGTTTCCTCATCTCTTGGAATTCAGCAAAGAACTGCCGTGTCTCATCTGCCGCGCATTCTGCTCGCTAGACGTTCCGCCCAACTCCATTACGTTCTCGTTATCGTCGTAATTACCTCATGCACTGCAGTCTGTATCCTAATCCGTTTTATTTTATGTCTCTTCTAGTATTTGCTAAAGCGGCTCAACTGCTCACAAAGAAGCCCTCAGGTTTTTGATGAATTTCGCATTACAGCTTCGTGACTGCCTTAATAACCATTCACAAAGAGTCTGTTGCAGGTTGCCTATCTCGCAGCTTGCAGGGGCAATAAAAATTTGATTTTCAGCGTTTCGGGTGATTACTGTTCGAATCTGAAAATTCAACACGCCGTCATAATCTACTAATTCAGAGTCATAGTCTTGCCTTATTGGTTTCAAGTAATCATTACAATTAGAAACTATGTATACGTCTTGAGATAGCATAATTGACGGCGCACAAATACACGGATTATATTCAAGCAGTGTTTGAGACCACTTAGCGGTTTCCAAGAAGCTGTATACATTATCTGAATATTTCACTAAGCTTTCTCTCGACAACGCATGAAAAATAACTTCTCTTCAAACGGAGATCGATTTTCTTAAAGAATCATGTTCTTTTTTTTGGGAGGGGTGGTGATCTTGGCGGGGGGGGGGGGGGGGGAGCATTACTGGTTGTATACTAATAGTAAGCATTCCTAAACACCTTGGAAACTTTGCCTTTGTTTTGAAAACCACTTTTAGATTATCGAAAGGTCTTTTAGACCATTTCTATTCTTCTGTTTATTGTATTTTACTATCCATCCAGTCATTCTCTTCGTCTGCCATACACTAAGAAACTCATCCACTCGTTCTACAACTTCATTCTTTTCTTCTCAATATATTCGTTGTGCTTTTTCTTAGTCTCAATCTAATTAATTTCAGAGTCCACTTTCAAAATTGTACTAGCAAGCTATTCAATCTATTGCTGAAGTTAATCTGGAGTGGTGGTAAACAGTGCAATGTCTTCACGAAAACATAGTTTCTCTAGTTATGTTCCATTCACAGATATTGCTTTTTCCATCTCCCAGTCAAATGACCACAAAAGTTGTGGCTGTACTGATGAGAAGAGTTTTGCTCACACGGGGTCTGCTAGCCTGGTTCCTCTTGCAGTTCTAAATTTCCCATTGTCATAATCTTTTTTTTTTTTTTTTTTTTTTGGACGTTGCACTATTGACATATTTGTAGTACAGTTTATTACCACATTAAACTGCAGCCCACCCGGCTAGCAGCGCGATCTGACGCGCTGCTTCCCGAGGGCTGGTTACCCTTATTCCGCCTCCGCTACACTATGTCGGCGATTGCTGCGCACACACACACACACACACTGTCTCCACGTACGCGAACACCATAATTACTCTACCACGTAAACATCTGGGGGTACATTCCTCTGGTATGAGACGATCCGGGGGGGGGGGGGGGGGAGTTATGCTGGGGGCCGAACCGCACAGTAACCCCAGTTTCCGTGTGGGGCGGTGGGGTGGGTGGACTGCTGTAGCCTGTTGTGGGGTTGTGAACCACTGAGGGCTACGGCGGACACGAAGCCTCTCCGTCGTTTCTAGGTCCCCGGTTCAATACACACACACCACACAGTATATTAAATCACAACATCAAGCATATTCCATGATCTGTTTTGATGATCAGACGAGAGAATTATTCAGATGTCCATTGTCCTATTCGCAGGACAGGATGGTCACAACCAATACCGTTATTCAGGTTAGTACACTACTGACCATTAAAATTGCTACACCAAGAAGAAATGCAGATGATAAAGGGGTATTCATTGGACAAATATATTATACTAGAACTGACATGTGATTACATTTTCACCCAATTTTGGTGCACAGATCCTGAGAAATCAGTACCCAGAAAAACCACCTCTGGCCGTAATAACGGCCTTGATACGCCTGGGCATTGAGTCAAACAGAGCTTGGAGGGCGTGACAGGTAGAGCTGCCCATGCAGCTTAAACACGATACCACAGTTCATCAAGAGTAGTGACTGGCGTATTGTGACGAGCCAGTTGCTCAGCCACCATTGACCAGACGTTTTCAATTGGTGAGAGATCTGGAGAATTTGCTGGCCAGGGCAGCAGTCGAACATTTTCTGTATCCAGAAAGGCCCGTACGCGACCCGCAACATGCCGTCGTGCATTATCCTACTGAAATGTAGGGTTTCACAGGGATCGAATGAAGGGTAGAGCCACGAATCGTAACACATCTGAAATGTAACGTCCACTGTTCAAGTGCCGTCCATGCGAACAAGAGGTGACCGAGACGTGTAACGAATGGTACCGCATACTATCAAGCCGGTTGAGACGCCAGTATGGCGATGACGAATACACGCTTCCAATGTGCGTTCACTGCGATGTCGCCAAACATGGATGCGACCATCATGATGCTGTAAACATAACCTGGATTCATCCGAAAAAATAACGTTTTGCCATTCGTGCACCGAGGTTCGTCGTCGAGTACACCATCGCAGGCGCTCCTGTCTGTGATGCAGCGTCGAGAATAACCGCAGCCACGGTCTCCGAGCTGATAGTCCGTGCTGCTGCAAACGTCGCCTAACTGTTGGTGCAGATGGTTGTCGTCATGCAAACGTCCCCATCTGTTGACTCAGGGATCGAGACGTGGCTCCACGATCCGTTACAGACATGCGGATAAGATGCCTGTCATCTCGACTGCTAGTGATACGAGGCCGTTGGGATCCAGCGCGGCATTCCGTATTACCCTCGTGAACCCACCGATTCCATATTCTGCTAACAGTCATCGGATCTCGACCAACGCGAGCAGCGATGTCGCGATACGATAAACCGCAATCGCGATAGGCTACAATCCGACCTTTTTGATAAACGTGATGGAACGCATTTCTCCTCCTTACACGAGGCATCACAACAATGTTTCACCAGCCAACGCCTGTCAACTGCTGTTTGTGTATGAAAAATCGGTTGGAAACTTTCCTCTTGTCAGCACGTTGTACGTGTCGCCACCGGCGCCAATCTTGTGTGAATGCTCTGAAAAGCTAATCATTTGGATATCACAGCATCTTTTTCCTGTCGGTTATATTTCGCGTCTGTAGCACGTCATCTTCGTGGTGTAGCAATTTTAATGGCCAGTAGTGTATGTAGAGTCTACATGAGACTAACTCATACTGTCTGGCTAACGAAACAGTATAATCCAGACAATCCCGAAGACATCAAAGGCAGAGAAATGTAACAACTATCGCACAATGACTTTACCAGCTCGTAGAACCAAGTCCGAATTTTGCTGAAGAGACTAATATTTGTAAAGACGGAGAAGAATGGATAAGAAGTGTGTAGCTGTATTAGATGACATTTTCGCATTAGAAAAAGTAAAGGTACTGGAGAGACAGTTCTGATTTGTTGGCAACTCGGATAGCCTCATCTCGCTAAGTTTAAATTTTCTATATGTATGGGTCTTTATCTCTAGAAATCTGAAATTTTGACAGCTGATTTTAGCATGTAAACTAGAATCAATGTATCCTTCTTGTTGGTTAAATGTTTTAATGTTTTTAACATTAAGCCATTTTTAATTGGGAACAATATCGTATAACGGCCTTTGATTCAGAGAATAAAACAGTTATTATAGTGATTCTAGTTCACTGACACCGTTAACTACTGTATATCATTTCTGAAAATTTGACTGACATTGGTTTAGTGCTTTGTGAGGTAGTGGTACATATAAGAATGGAAATACCTAGCGCTAGAAAGTGTGACGAAAGTAAATTAACGAATGTCTGATTTTATAAACAAAAATGTCCTGCAGCGGAATTAGGATCTTCTTCGTCTTCTTGAAAGTTCTCTTATTCTTATTGCTCTGGCATTCTTGATAATACGCCGAGATGACAACAGTCATTAGGATCATCGTAATGTCGTGTCGGACCTTCTTGTCCCTTGTGTGGTGCAACATTTCGATGTGGCGTGGACTCCAGATGTCGCTGGAAGCACACTGTAGAAATATTCTGTAGTCGTCCATAACTGCAAAAGTGTTACCGGTGTAGGATTTTGTACACGAACTGACCTCTTGATTCTGTCCCACAGATGCTCGATTCAGATGGCTCTGAGCACTATGGGACTTAACTTCTGAGGTCATCAGTCCCCTAGAACTTAGAACTACTTGAACCTAACTAACCTAAGGACATCACACAAATCCATGCCCGAGGCAGGATTCGAACCTGCGACCGTAGCAGTCGCACGGTTCCAGACTGCAGCGCCTAGAACCGTTCGGCCACCCCGGCTGGCCTAGGACCTTGAGACAACATCATTAAATGAAATAATAACATCACTTACCACCCATCTCAAATTTTCAATTTCAACGAAGACATTCTTAGACATACGATACCATATGACGTTGTCGGACGACCTTTCTTTATTTTATTTTGTATGGCTGATCAGAATCGTGAAGGATTTTTATGGTGATAGAGAACTCTAGTAGCTTAAGCTTTGCTGTATATGCACTACGACTGAGAACCGTCTGCACCAGTAAAATGAAGGGAAAAAAAAGTTCAAAAGTGTGTGAAATCTTATGGGACTTAATTGCTAAGGCATCAGTTCCTAAGCTTACACACAACTTAACCTAAGTTGTCCTAAGGACAAACACACTCACACCCATGCCTGAGGGAGGACTCGAACCTCCGCTGGGACGAGCCGCACAGTCCATGACTGCAGCGCCCGAGACCGCTCGGCTAATCCCGCGCGGGAAAATGTAAAAGATCGTCAATCTATGATCGGTGTAAATATGTTCCCATACAGATTGCCTTATTTCCTGCTCATTAGTTACTTTATATTTTATTACGACATCGTAGTACTGTTAAAATTCATTTATATTTTCATCAGAAAAGTGACCTCTAATGTTTTACCACCAGAACTCAAAACACTAAACCGCAGACCAAAAACTAAAATGTAAACAATGGGTTCCTTTGACAGTGGTAGCAACCGAGAGATCAAAGTTTGTACTACAAAAAAATGAAATCCACAGTCTTCTATAGTTCCTGATTTCTGAAATTCGAAGGTTTGAATACTGACACGTCATATGTCGGTAACTTTCCTCAATGTACATATAACGCTGAAAATAAAATATTTTAGGTAGAATATTTTAATACATTTTGCAACAGAAAATTTGCAGACACTTTCGAATTTCTTTATAGGCGAGAAAAGTGAAAATGTGATTTTCTTACCACTTTGTGGCACTCCCACACTACTTAATACTGAGAACAAGAGCTACAAAAATCAAGACACGCTCACTGTATATTCCACCTAGGAAAAGCTTTAGAAAACGGAAATCTGTGCACTTTGTTTGTGAAGTAGTTCTCAGTAATATACAATACTAGCGAATCCCGAATTTCCTCGCAGTTGCTGAATATGTATGGGAATCTTTCTCCATCCCTCTCTCTGCCCAACTCCTCTCTCCCTTTCCCCGTTCCCCCCTTCGCCCCTTCTTCTCCTCTCTTTCTCATTCCATCACCTTCTCCTCCTCCTCCTGCCTCTCTCTGTTGTTCTCCTCTCTTTGCTCATTTCTCCCCCTCCCCGCCGGCCGAAGTGGCCGTGCGGTTAAAGGCGCTGCAGTCTGGAACCGCAAGACCGCTACGGTCGCAGGTTCGAATCCTGCCTCGGGCATGGATGATTATGATGTCCTTAGGTTAGTTAGGTTTACCTAGTTCTAAGTTCTAGGGGACTGATGACCTCAGCAGTTGAGTCCCATAGTGCTCCGAGCCATTTGAACCCCCTCCCCTCTCTGTCCATCTCTTCTAGCCCCCCCCCCCTTCTCTAGCTTTGAGCGTTGTCTATTGGTGTTTCAAAGGTAGCCTTCACTAGATTTGAAGACACTTCAAATAAATGGGTAAATCAGTTGGGATCACTGGTACACGGGGTATGGCAAGGACCTATCCATCTACTGGGCCTCTGAGGATATTAACTTCGACGATAGTATTTCGCAAATAGCTTGGATTACAAAATTTCGTACGATTTAGTTTCCGTAGTAGTAGTAGTAGTAGTAGTAGTAGTAGTAGTAGTAGTAGTATTCTAACCATAAGTCGATAACCCATAAATGCAGCTTTCCCGTTTTCTGTTAAACCGACTGCCAAACAGCACGTTTCGTGTATGCAATTGTTTAAAAAGTTATGTATAAGGAGAAAGGAAATAGGTAGGAGAACCAATTGTTTAAATGCCCTGATACCGAAGTTAAAACTGACGCCGAGAAATGCAACTAAAACACATTTTCAGAGCACATTTTTTTTTCTCACAGTCGTTTTTAACAGATAACATGTACACAGTTGTTTAAGAATATGTGTAGCTATGCCAGTCTGAAGTTTATGACAGTATTCTGCAAGAACGTGAAGTAAATCGATCTAAAAAGATTTGAATTGTTTGTGAACAAAGTTTGCCTGTTGCATCTTATATAACTTAGATAACATATATTTATATTTTAAAAATATTTAGTCTATGGCCGTCCAAATTTTATTAGAGTAACGTGTGAAAATTTGAAGGAAATAAGTAAAGACGTTTCCGAGATTTTTGCTAACGATGTTTTCTACTTACGTGATACATATGTATTTATACACTATGTGTATTCAAAAAATATGTAGCCTCTGACCATCCGAACGTTTAGTAAAGCATCGTGTAAAAATTTGAAGTAAATCGGTCAATATCTTTTCGACATTTTTGTAACAATATTTCCCGTTTATACAGGGTATAGATGTTTGTATACCATATATATTAAAATACGCAGAGTATGTCCTTCCAAATCTTTATTAGACTATTGTATAAGAATTTGAAGTGAAATGGCCACGAACTTTTCGAGTTTTCTACTGAGAACGTTTCTCTGTTAATTATGCAAAAATGGTTCAAATGGCTCTGAGCACTATGGGACTTAACTTCTGAGGTCATCAGTCCCCTAGAACTTAGAACTACTTAAACCTAACTAACCTAAGGACAGCACACAACACCCAGTCATCACGAGGCAGAGAAAATCCCTGACCCCGCCGGGAATCGAACCCGGGAACCCGGGCGTGGGAAGCGAGAACGCTACCGCACGACCACGAGCTGCGGACGTTAATGATGCATATAATGTATTTTTATATTACATATATTCGAAAGGATATGCCCTTCGTGCGTCCAAACAGTTGATAAAGTATCGTGTAAAAATCTGACATAAATGACTTTAGATTTTTCTGAGATTTTTGCTAAAATCATTTCCCTTCATGTAGTGTACATATATTTTTCTAGATTTTTGCTAAAAGCCTTTCCCTTCGTATATAATGTAGCCTATGTCCGCCCGAACGTTTGTTAGGCTAACATGGAAAAATCTGACAACTTTTCTAGATTTTTGATAACTACGTTAATTCACGACTTGCTGTTATATAGTAGCATAGATACAGGGTGACAGTTATTGAGCTTGTATATATATATAGATGGTCAAATGGCCGGTGAGCCTTAACTATATATATATAAGGTTCACCGACCATTTGACCATCTTCTTCTGTGCGAAAGCACAAACAGTGCGCCGGCCGGGGTGGCCAACCGGTTAAAGGCGCTACAGTCTGGAACCGCGCGACCGCTACGGTCGCAGGTTAGAGCCCTGCCTCGGCCATGCATGTGTGTGATGTCCTTAGGTTAGTTAGGTTTAAGTAGTTCTAAGTTCTAGGGGACTGATGACCTTAGAAGTTAAGTCTCATAGTGCTCAGATCCATTTGAACAAACAGTGCCCGGACTCTTATAGGAATCAGGAAAAAGCCGCGAGTAATGAGTATAATGGGCAGGGGCACTATGAATATGGTGCGAGACAATAAGTTGCGAATGTGTGTATCACGGGAGACGTGCCAGAGATTTGTCCCTGCAGTTACACTGTCCTCGGTGGCTAAGATGGATAGAGCGTCTGCCATGTAGGCAGGAAATCCCGGGTTCGAGTCCCGATCGGGGCACACACTTTCAGCTGTCCCCGTTGACTTATATCAACACCTGTATGCAGCTAGGCGTATTCATTTCATTGTAGTTATTGAACTATATGACAAAAGCGTAAATCAGTTACAAACTACGGCGTACACACACTTCATTCAAAGTTCAAATGGTTCAAATGGCTCTGAGCACTATGGCACTTAACTTCTGAGGTCATCAGTCCCCTAGACTCACTACTTAAACCTAACTAACCTAAGGACATCACACACATCCATACCCGAGGCAGGATTCGAACCTGCGACCGTAGCGGTCGCTCGGCTCCAGACTGTAGCGCCTAGAACCGCACGGCCACTACGGCCGGCATACTTCACTCAACATGTCACATATATAAGGCTCACCGACCAGGTTATGACATGTTCGATATGCCTGTCACCATTGGCGATGATGTGGAACAGACGAATAGCGAGATTCTGCAAGTCCCGCTGAAGTGTCGGAACATCGATGCTGTCGGTGACCGCCTGAATGGCTGTTTTCAGCTCAGCAGTGGCTTTGGAGTTATTGCTGTACACCTTGTCTTTAATATAGCCCCACAAAAAGGTGGCGCATGTGCTCAGATTCGGAGAATATGGCGACCAATCGAGGCCCATACCATTGGCCTCTGGGTGCCCCACAACCAGAATGGGGTCTCCAAAGTGCTCCTCCAGGACATCAGACACTCTCCTGCTTCGATGGTGTCGAGCTCCGTCTTCCATGAACCGCATCTTGTCGATATCAGGGTCACTTTTCATAATGGGGATGAAGTAATCTTCCAAACCCTTTGCGTACCTTAGGTAGTCACCGTGCCATCAAGGCATATCGCACCGATGCTTCGGTGACTGGCCATTGCACACCACACAGTCACCTACTGAGCGTTAAGAGACTTCTCGGTCGCGAAATGCGGATTCTCAGTCCCCCAGACGCGCCCGTTTGGCTTATTGACGAACCCATCTAAATGAAAGTGGGCTTCGTCGCTAAACCAAATGATACTACGAGGGTCACTCCAAAAGAAATGCACACCATTTTTCTTTTAATCCATATTTTATTCTATGTTTGAAAGTTTTACAGTGTGTAGATACATCCTCTACGAACAATATTTTCATTTCTCCACATAATTTCCGTCCCTCTCAACTGTCTTACGCCATTTTCGAACCAGCGATTGTATACCCGCACAGTAAAATTCTGGACCAACCAGTTGGAGCCACTGTTTGGTAGCGTGCACAAGGGAGTCATCATCTTCAATCCTTGTTCAACGAAGAGGGTCTTTCAGTTTCCCAAAGAGATGATAGTCACACGGAACCAGGTCAGGACTGTAAGGCGGGTGTTCCAGTGTTGTCCATCCGAGTTTTGTGATCGCTTCCACGGTTTTTTGACTGACATGTGTCCGTGCATTGTCGTGCAACAGCAAAACATTCTGCTTTTGCCGATGTTGTCGAACACGACTCAGTCGAACTTGAAGTTTCTTCAGTGTCTCCACATATGCATCAGATTTTATGGTGGTTCCACTTGGCACGATGTCCACAAGCAAGAGCCCTTCGGAATCGAAAAACACCTTAGCAGTAACTTTTCCAGGACAAGGTGTGGTTTTGAATTTTTTTTTTCTTGGGTGAATTTGCATGATGCCACTCCATTGATTGCTTCTTCGTCTCTGGTGAAAAATGATGGAGCCATGTTTCATCACCTGTCACAATTCTTCCAAGAAATTCATCTCCACCATTCTCGTACTGTTCCAAAAGTTCGCTGCATACCGTTTTTCTTGTTTCTTTGTGGGCCACTGTCAACATCCTGGGAACCCACCTGGCACAAACCTTTTTTAACGCCAACCCTTTCAGTATTCTGCAAACACTTCCTTCCCCTATCCCAACGTAGCGTGACAATTCGTTCACTGTGATGCGTCTGTCAGCAGTCACTAATTCGTTAACTCTCTGCACACTGTCTGGAGTGTGTGCAGTACGAGGCCTGCCGCTGCGAGGACAGTCCTCAATATTGCCGTGCCCGCTTTCATCACGTAACCTGCTTGCCCACCGACTAACTGTACTGCAATCGACAGCAGCATCTCCATACACCTTTTTCAACCCCTTGTGGATATTTCCCACTGTCTCGTTTTCACAGCACAGGAATTCTGTCAGCCATCTCGAAGACATGCTGCGACGGCGCCACTCACGGGAACAGGTTGAACTAAGTTTGAGAACGAGCGGGAAGGATGTATCTAAACACTGTAAAACTTTCACAAATGCAGAATGAGAACCGTATTTGTACAGAAATAGTGTGCATTTCTTTTGGAGTGACGCTCGTACTTTCCATTCTTCCCAGCGGCCAAGTGCGCAGTTTGGCCGTCCTAACAAACCGTTCAGAAGTTATGACGATTTTATTTGATATAGTTCAATAACTGTCACTCTCTACGCAACAACCGAGGAGGACCGATAAGAATGGGAGAGAGACAGGGCGTAAAGGAAGGAGGAAGCCTTTTAATCTGCAGCAATGAATAGTAAACACATAGCGGATGAGATTCATCGTGAGTAGCGAAACTTGGCGGCAGTGGAAATTCCCGTGATGAGCGGTCAGCTATCGCACCCTGTGTAGTCGTGTGGAGAATGTGTATGTGATGTGCATGTATGTGTACGAAACGATGAGGTCTCGGAGATTCCCAAGGGCAAACGACGTAGCCTATTGTCTGCGCAGACTCGTGAAGAAGAGACACGCTATCACGGACGCGGATGTTCGGCAGACAATCCATTCTCTGGCGAGGAAAACCGCTGACTCACTGTGGATTTTATTGTACACTGCGTGATATTTTGATCCGTCGGTTTTCCTTGCGTTGCCCTGAAGAGAAAACCGCAGTTTTATAAATAAACGAACGCTGGGTTGCAGGCTAAGCTCACAGGAGAATATAGAGGTCTATATAAAAGAATGCAATCGATTCTTCAGATCGCTGTAGTCAGTATAGGACAGATGTTACCAAATTTGCGGAGACCATCAGCTCTGACTGCATTCAGATAATAACTAGTACCAACAGAAGCTCTCCTGCGAAAGTTTGGAAGGTAGGAGACGAGGTACTGTCAGAAGCAAAGCTGTGAGGACGGGGCGTGAGTCGTGCTTGGGTAGCTCAGTTGGTAGAGCACATGCCCGCGAAAGGCAAAGGTCCCGAGTTAGAGTCTCGGTCCGGCACACAGTTTTAATCTGCCAGGAAGTTTCATATCAGCGCACACTCCGCTGCAGAGTGAAAATCTCATTTCGGGTGGGGGTCAGTGAAATGAAAAGGAGAGGAGACAAGGATTTCTCGCAAGATGACTATAGGGTAACATTAACAGCAGCAACAAATGTAATGGGAGCAGGATTCGTTATGAATACGAAAGTAAGGCAGAGAATGTGGTTCTGTGGTGGTAGGATTGTTCTCATCAGAATCGACAGCAAACCAACATCGGCAACGATAGTTCACGTGTACAGGCAGAGGTTGCAAGCTGAAGATGCAGAGAAAGTATATGAGGATACTGCACAAATAATGCAATACGTAAAGGGAGATGAAAACCTACTAGTCTTGGAGGACTAGAATGCTGTTGTAGGGGAAGAAGAAGAAGAAGAAGAAGAAGAAGAAATGGTGACAGGAGATTATGGGCTTCGTGTTAGGAGTGAAAGAAGAGAAAGAGTAATTCAATTCTGTAATAAAATCCAGCTAGTAACAGCCAATACTCTCTTCAAGAATCTCAAGCGGAGGAGGTTGTAAGTGGGCTGTTTAGGTTTTTATGTTGGTAATGCCACGTAGCGCTCTATATGAAAATCACTGACTGTGCTGTGTAAAGTCTGTGGCTGGTTTGCATTGTTGGAATATTTGATATTGTAGTGTGTGTGTGTGTGTGTTGGGGTTTATGGGCGCTCAACATCGAGGTCATCAGCGCCCTGACACACAGTAAAAGGAACGAATGTGGAGAGACCTAATAAAACTGAAAAACACACTCAAAGCAGGAAAAGAGGGAAAATACGACCTGAGAAGGTAAAACCTAAGGTAAGGGATAACATAGCGACAAGAATGACATAGGAAACCGTCAGTGTCTGGCCACTTACATAAAATATGGGCGAGCTTGTCACACAGGAAACAAGTTAAAATCCCCTCCCTAAAATCTTTGTAAAAACATGCCCAGAACTTTAAAACTTTAACCACATTCGTCCGAGTGTTGCCTAAAAGAGTTGGCAGGTCCGCTGGCAAGGCAGCCGCGGCCCGCTGGTCAGAAAATAAAACGCAATCCAATAAAACGTGGCGCACAGTGACCTGGACGCCGCAAGCACCACACAGTGGAGGGTCCTCCCGCCGGAGCAGGAAGCCATGCGTCATAGGGCTGTGGCCTATTCGAAGCCGAGTGAGGAGAACCTCGTCCCGTCGATGGGGCTGAAAGGAAGTACACCACACACGCGTTGTGGGCTTGACTATTATATTATTGTAGTGTTAGGCAGCTGGATGTGAACAGCGCGTAGCGTTGCGCAGTTGGAGGTGAGCCGCCAGCAGTGGTGGATGTGGGGAGAGAGATGGGGGAATTTTGAGAGCGGACGATCTGGACGTGTGTCCATCAGAAAGAGTAAATTTGTAATATTGGATATCATGAACTGATATATATATATATATATATATATATATATATATATATATATATATATATATATATATATATGACGACTTTTGAACATTATTAAGGTAAATACATTGTTTGTTCTCTATTAAAATCTTTCATTTGCTAACTATGCCTATCAGTAGTCAGTGCCTTCAGTAGTTTGAATCTTTTATTTAGCTGGCAGTATTGGTGCTCGCTGTATTGCAGTAGTTCGAGTAACGTAGATTTTTGTGAGGTAAGTGATACATGAAAGGTACAGGTTAGTGTTAGTCAAGGCCATTCTTTTGTAGGGATTATTGAAAGTCAGATTGCGTTGCGCTAAAAATATTGTGTGTCAGTTTAGTGTTGATCAGAATAAGTAATGAGAGAAATGTCTGAGTACGTACAGTTCTGCTCAGCTATTTGAAAATCAAATGACGTAAGAGGTTTACCAGCACTGTAATTCATAAATTTTTCTAAGGGGACGTTTGACAAGGTATACTTGGAAAAGGCCGGGTGATACGGGAAGATTCAGTTAGATTACATCATGATCAGACAGGAATACCGAAATCAGATACTGCATTGTAAGTCATACCTAGGAGCAGATGTAGACTCAGATCACAATTTGGTAATCATAAACAGTAGGCTTTTAAGAGACTAATTAGGAATAATCAATGCGCAAAGAAGTGGGATACGGAAGTACCAAGGAATGAAGTGACGTCTTCGAAGTTCTCTGAGAGTCGAGATACTGCATAATGAACAGCTCAGTAGGCAGATAAATTGAAGAGGAATGGACATATCAAATGTGACAATCTCAAAAGTTGGGCAGAAGAACATAGATACAAAGAAGATAGCGGGGAGGAAACCATGCGTGACAGAAGAAATACTTCAACTGATCGATGAAAGAAGGAAGCACAAAAATGTTCAGGGAAGTTCAAGAATACATAAATAATATCACTTAGCAAATGAAATAATAGGAAGTGCAGGGAAGCTATGAGGAAATGACTATATAAAAATGTGAAGAGCGCTGACGAAGCATATAGAGAAGTCAAAACAACCTTTGTTGCAGTTAAAAGCATGGACGGTAACATTAAGAGTGCA
Organism: Schistocerca americana; assembly: GCF_021461395.2. NCBI lineage: Eukaryota > Metazoa > Arthropoda > Insecta > Orthoptera > Acrididae > Schistocerca > Schistocerca americana. The sequence goes on from NC_060128.1 coordinate 60,710,244, forward strand.
GTGGGAATTCCATTGTCAAACGCAGAGGTGAGAGTGGATAGGTGGAAACGGTACACTGAAGGCCTCTAAGAGGGGAAGACTTAACTGATGAAGTGATAGAAGTAGTACAGGAGTCGATAGGGAAGATATAGGTGGATGTAGTATAAGAATCAGAAAGCTATGGAAGATTAAAAATCAAATAAGACAGATGGGATGGATGATATTCCATCGGAATTTCTGAAATAATCGGGTGATGTGGAAAAAAGCGACAGTTGACCCTAAAATGCATGAGATTGGTGGTACACCATAACTTTCGGAAAAACATAATCCACACAATTCCGAAGACTGACAAGACTACTACACAGAAGAATGGAAAAGAAAATGGAGGATGTATTAGATGACGTTTAGTTTGGCTTTAGGCAGGTAAAGGCAGCGGAAATGCAGTTTAGACTTTGCGGTTGATAACTCCGTATCTAATTCGGTAAAAATGGAACCCTTATATGGGGGCCACTCAAACGAAAACGAGGCAGACGGAAAAAAAAAATCCTAATAAGCGCGAGTATGACTCGAATACTGAGGATTTCGTAGAAACATAATTGTGTATATATACAGTTCATCCACCCTAGGAATCGAAAATCTTAACGGATTTTGCCTCTACAGCAGTTCGTGAGACCAGCCCCTGACATGCAAAACGAAGCGGGCAAGAGACTTCGGCTTATATATCTAGACACAGGAGTTTTAATAAAATATTTTTTATTTACTCGCTAAGTCACAACTACAAGTTAACATTTTATGTTTGCATCCACTAATATTTTTCTACTATACTTCGGATGGATGGTAAACGCAGTGTATGTTCTGATGGCAGAAAGATACTCTACTGGCCATTAAAATTGCTACACCAAGAAGAAATGCAGATGATAAACCGGTATTAATTGGACAAATATATTATACTGTTAGTGACATGTGATTACATTTTCACGCAATTTGGGTGCATAGACCCTGAGAAATCAGTACCCAGAACAACCACCTCTGGCCGTAATAACGCCCTCGACACGCCTGGGCATTGAGTCAAACAGAGCTTGGATGGCGTGTGCAGGTACAGCTGCCCATGCAGCTTCAACACGATACCACAGTTCATCAAGAGTAGTGACTGGCCTATTGTGACGAGCCAGTTGCTCGGCCACCATTGACGAGACGTTTTCAGTTGGTGAGAGATCTGGAGAATGTGCTGGCCAGGGCAGTAGTCGAACATTTTCTGTGTCCAGAAAGGTCCGTACAGGACCTGCCACATGCGGTCCTGCATTATCCTGCTGAAATGTACGGTTTCGCAGGGATCGAATGCAGGGTAGAGCCACGGGTCGTAACACATCTGAAATGTAACGTGCACTGTTTAAACTGCCGTCAATGCGTACAAGAGGTGACGGAGACGTGTAACCAATGGCACCCCATACCATCACGCCGGGTGATACGCCAGTATGGCGATGACGCATACACGCTTCCAATATGCGTTTACTGTGATGTCGCGAAACACGGATGCCACTCTCAGGATGCTGTAAACAGAACCTGGACTCATCCCAAAAAATGACGTTTTGCCATTCGTGCACCCAGGTTCGTCGTTGAATACACCATCGCAGGCGCTCCTGTCTGTGATGCAGCGTCAAGGGTAACCGCAGCCACGGTCTCCGAGCTGATAGTCCGTGTTGCTGCAAACGTCGTGGAACTGTTCGTGCAGATGGTTGTTGTCTTGCAAACGTCCCCATCTGTTGACTCAGGGATCGAGACGTGGCTGCACGATCCGTTACAGCCGTGTGGATAAGATGCCTGTCATCTCGACTGCTAGTGATACGAGGCCGTTGGGATCCAGCACGGCGTTCCGTATTACCCTCCTGAACCCACCGATTCCATATTCTGCTATCAGTCATCGGATGACGACCAAAGCGAGCAGCAATCCCGCGATACGATAAACAGCAATCGCGACAGGCTACAAGCCGACCTTTATCAAAGTCGGAAACGTGATGGTACGCATTTCTCCTCCTTACACGAGGCATCACAACAACGTTTCACCAGGCAACGCCGGTCAACTGGTGCTTGTGTATGAGAAATCGGTTGGAAACTTTCCTCATGTCAGTATGAATTACGTTGAAGAGACAGTCTATTGACACACAGTCAAGATGGATTTAGAAAACATCGTTCTTGTTGAACAACCTGGTCTGTACTCACGCGAAGTGTTGAGTTCTATTGGCAAAAGATTTCAGATTGATTCCGTATTTCTAGAGCCCCAAAAGGCTTTTGACACTGCACGGCACAAGTGGCTTGTAGTGAAATTGCGTGCCTATGGAACATCGTCTCAGTTATGTGACTGCATTTTTGGCTTCCTGTCAGAGAGGTGACAGTTCGTAGTAATTGGCGGAAAGTCATCGAGTACAACAGAAGTGATTTCTGGCGTTCCTCAAGGTAGTGTTGTATGCCTTTTGCTCTTCATTATCTATATAAACGATTCAGGAGACAATCTGAGCAGCAGTCTTAGGTTATTTACAGAGGTTACTGTCGTTTATCGGCTAGTAAAGTCATCAGAAGATCAAAACAAATTGCAAAACGATTCAGAAATGATATCTGTACGGTGCAAAAATTGGAAACTGACCCTAAATAACGAAAAGTGTGAGGTCATCCACGTGAGTGTTAAAAGAAACCCGTTACACTTCGGTTACACGATACATCAGTCAAATCTAAAGCACATAAATTCAAGTAAATATCTAGGAATTACGAAGAACTTTAATTGTAAGGAACACATATAAAATGTGGTGAGGAAGGAAAACCAAAGACTGCGTTTTATTGGGACGACACTTAGAAAATGTAACAGACCTACTAAGGAGACTGCCTATACTACGATTGCCCGTCCTCTTTTAGAATACTGCTGCACGGTGTGGGATCCTTACCAGATAGGATTGACAGAGAACATCGAGTAAGTTCAAAGAACGGCAAAGCATTTTGCACTATCGCGAAATAGCGAGGAGGGTGTCACTGAAAGGACAATACGGGATTTGGGGTGGACATCAGTAAAACAAAGTTGTTTTCCGTTGCGGCGGAATCTCCTCACGAAATTTCAATCGCCAACTTTCTTTTGCGAATGTGAAAATATTTTGTTGATCTCTTCAACTTTTGTAGTCCTGTCTTCCTCAATTGCGTGTAATATTACGGTATATTGAAAACTTTTACTTTTTGGACCGTCTGACAACAACTGAACGAAACGCAATTTTGTTGCCATACGCGTTTCGCCTTTATTCTCTGCAAACCCTGTTCAGTGGCCTGGAATATGTAAATACTTTACTACTTAGTTTACATTTTGGGGCAATTTTCCTATAGGTTATAAGCAGTTCTGGTGGTTGGGTTTTACTATGATACAGTAATATTTTAAATTCTGCTTACAGGTTGCGCAGACGATTTTCTGCATATTGTTTCTGTTTCATTTTTAGTGCCACTCCTCTATTTTAATTGTCACTTGGGATTTCTTCCACATTTCACCGTGCTAGGAACTGAACACTTGTTTTGATGCAATTTTTTGGTTCGTGTTGGCGACTGTCGGATGTTTTTACCAAAGATCGAATGTTATTGCCAGCTTTCGGGGAAATGTGGAAGGTTTGTTTCGTACTTCCAACACCTGACATGTTCTTCGTACCGTGTTTTAAACTTGCTGCATGTCTGCCTATGAATACTGCATCACAACTTTGACATTCAAGGTACTATATATTCCTGATCCCTTGAATTTATCCCTCTTCGTAGTTGGTTGGCTTAGGAGTGACTGGAGGGTTTGCCCAGTCTTATATGCTATTTGGAAGTCCTGTCTCTTTAGTACGTTTGCAGCACTGTGTGCTAATTTATGTTGACGCCGCCCTATATAGGGATAAACGATCACCATAATGAAATAAGGGAAATCAGAGCTCGCAGGGAAAGATATACACTACTCGCCTTTAAAATTGCTACACGAAGAAGAAATGGAATGATAAACGGGTATTCATTGGCCAAATATATTTCACTATAAGTGACATGTGATTACATTTCCACGTAATTTGGGTGCATAGATCCTGAGAAATCAGTACCCAGAACAACCACCTCTGGCCGTAATAACAGCCTTGATACGCCCGGGCATTGAGTCAAACAGAGCTTGGATGGCGTGTACAGGTACAGCTGCCCATGCAGCTTCAACACGATACCGCAGTTAATCAAGAGTAGTGACTGCCGTATTGTGACGAGCCAGTTGCTCGGCCACCATTGACCAGACGTTTTCAGTTGGTGAGAGATCTGCAGAATGTGCTGGCCAGGGCAGCAGTCGAACATTTTCTGTATCCAGAAAGGCCCGTACAGGACATACAACATGCGGTCGTGCATTATCCTGCTGAAATGTAGGGTTTCGCAGGGATCGAAGGAAGGTTAGAGCCAAGGGTCGTAACAATTCTGAAATGTAACGTCCACTGTTTAAAGTGCCGTCAATGCGAACAAGAGGTGACGGAGACGTGTAACCATTGGCACCCCATACGATCATGCCGGGTGATACGCCAGTATGGCGATGACGAATAAACGCTTCCAATGTGCGTTCACCGCGATATCGCCAAACACGGATGCGACCATCGTGATGCTGTAAACAGAACCAGGATTCATCCAAAAAAATGACGTTTAGCCGTTCGTGCACCCAGGTTCGTCGTCGAGTACACCATCGCAGGCGCTCCTGTCTGTGATGCAGCGTCAAGGATAACCGCAGCCGTGGTCTCCGAGCTGATAGTGTATGCTGCTGCAAACGTCGTCGAACTGTTCGCGCAGATGGTTGTTGTTTTGCAAATGTCCCCATCTGTTGACTCAGGGATCGAGACGTGGCTGCACGATCCGTTACAGCCATGCGGATAAGATGCCTGTCAGCTCGACTGCTATTGATACGAGGTCGTTGAGATCCAGCACGGCGTTCCGTATTACCCACATGAACCCACCGATTCCATATTCTGCTAACAGTCATTGGATCTCGAACAACGCGAGCAGCAATGTCGCGACAGGATAAACCGCAATTGCGATAGGCTACAATTCGACCTTTCTCAAAGTCGGAAATTTGATGCTACGCATTTCTCCTCCTTACACGCGGCATCACAACAACGTTTCACCAGGCAACGCCGGTCAACTGCTGTTTGTGTATGAGAAATCGGTTGGAAACTTTCCTCATGTCATCACGTTGTAGGTGTCGCCACCGGCGCCAATATTGTGTGAATGCTCTGAAAAGCTAATCATTTACATATCACAGCATTTTTTTCGTGTCGCTTAAATTTCACGTCAGTAGCACGTCGTGGTGTGGCAATTTTAATGGCCAGTAGTGTATAGGTGTTTTTTCCGTGCGCTGTACGAGACTGTAGTAATAGAGAATTATTGTGGAGGTGGTTCGGTGAACCCTCTTCCAGGCACTCAAATGTGATTTTCAGGGAATTCATGCAGATATAGATGTAGGACTGTCAGACAGAGAGAGAGAGACGAGCGAACAACAAAACTAACGTTTTTGGAATATTTTGCCTTGCTGGACAGATTTCTGCTGAGAGCGACGTCGGCCTTGGCAAGCTACTGTGTAGGCGCTAGCGACGCGTGGCCTGCCAGAAGTGTTCCCCCGTCCCCCTGGAGTGGGAGGGAGCCCGGTTAGCAGATGGTTGCCGCTCGATTAGTACAAGTGGCGTTTAGCCGGCAGAGGTGGATGCCGTGCCGCGCCCCAGTGCCCCACAGCTGCGCCTCTGCCTGGATGATTGTTCGTTTAGCGGGACCCTCTGCACTACGCACGCACGTCAGTGGGACAGGCAATACCCCCATCTCCTGACGGACCGTATTTACGCTCAGCCCACTTGGACTGCAGGAGGAATCCCACACATCTTTCGAAGCATAGCAGGCCGGCCGAAGTCGCCGAGCGGTTCTAGGCGCTACAGTATGGAACCACGCGATCATGCCTCGGGCATGGATGTGTGTGATGTCCTTAGGTTAACAAGGTTTAAGTGGTTCTAAGTTCTAGGGGACTGATGACCTCAGCAGTTAAGTCCCATAGTGCTCAGAGCCATTTTGAAGCATAGCAAAACCGCTTACTGAGAAATTGTGTGGAACTGAACGAGTCCCAACAAGTGCTCCAGTTTTATTGTGTCATAAAAATACTGAAAAAATGTTTAAAAAAAGCCCTTTTCTACTGTTCCTTGTGCCAGTTGGTAGAAACGGAACGCGTATGGCATTACTTGATTGTCTGTCTGGTCGTCTGTTAATCCCGTTTTAGCTCACGAACGGGTAGAAGTATGAACTTAAAACTTATGCCACAACCGGTTCTTCTGGCGGCGTAAATAATTTAAGATTCAATGTATCTACATCTACATTTATACTCCGCAAGCCACCTGACGGTGTGTGGCGGAGGGCACCTTGAGTACCTCTATCGGTTCTCCCTTCTATTCCAGTCCATTATAGTTCGTGGAAAGAAGGATTGTCGCTGTGCCTTTGGGTGGGCTCTAATCTCTCTTATTTTATCCTCATAGTCTCTTCGCGAGATGTACGTAGAAGGGAGAAATATACTGCTTGACTCTTCGGTGAAGGTATGTTCTCGAAATTTCAACAAAAGCTTGTACCGAGCTACTGAGCCGGCCGCAGTGGCAGAGCGGTTCTAGGCGCTTCAGTCTGGAACCGCGGTCGCAGGTTGGAATCCTGCCTCGGGCATGGATGTGTGTGATGTCCTTAGGTTAGTTAGGTTTAAGTAGTTCTAAGTTCTATGCGACTGATGACCTCAGATGTTAAGTCCCATAGTGCTCAGAGCCATTTGAACCATTTTCGAAGGATCTCTGGAGCCTAAACAGCACCCCGATGTCTTCGGGCTCGCCAGTAGATCCAGTTACCCGTTAACCGGCGGTGCTATGAGTAGTTCGTAGTCTCTACCTCCGCCTGCATCCGGTTGTACCGTAGGATGCGGGTCGATAAGTTTCCATTCAAATTGGAATCTAGTTAACTCAAGCTACCTTTTTATGGTTCAAATGGCTCTGAGCACTATGGGACTTAACATCTGAGGTCATCAGTCCCCTAGAACTCAGAACTACTTAAACCTAACTAACCTAAGGACATCACACACAGCCATACCCGAGGCAGGATTCGAACCTGCGACCGTAGCGGTCGCGCGGTTCCAGACTGAAGCGCCTAGAACCGCTAGGCCACATCCTACGTTTTCATTCGTATGTTTCTAGCATAATGTTTTTCATATTAACCCAGTTCACTTGATATCTATCAGACATAATTTGCATAATTAAGAAGGGGCGATCAAAATGTTTTCGTCCGAGCCCGTTGTTGCAGCGTATATGCGAGTCCGCTGCAGGTGTATAAGCACCGACATGTAGGCGACGGATTTGTGTGATATTCATGGCTGTCCGAAGTGCTTGGGGTAAACGCGGAAACTTAAACTCCGGCGATGTTATTACGAAATGTGTACAAACAGGACCAACGTGGTGTTATTCTGTTCTTGACTGCCCAAGGACACACACTTGTACGCACCGGTATGTCTGTCGAAAACCTCTGTTGTGGAATGTCCCACCAAGGTGTTGTTACTTCATCATAAAGCACGTTCCCATATCGGAAATGTTGTAACGCAGAAGTTACGTCAAGTGGGAGGCCTCGAGAACCCACCCTGTAGTTTTGATGTCTCCCCATCTGATTATCACGCCTGCGGTCCCTTAAAGATGGCCTTGAAGTGTCGGACTAGTCTTCGTGCAGCAGGACATGGTGTTCTACCGGGCGGGTATCTTGAACCTGGTGCGTCACTGGGATCATTGCTTCAGTGCTTACGATGATTATGCCTGATTAGCATACCTATTCTGAACTGTATTGCTTTCCAACGGTAATTTTTGGTCACCCTTTATATTTTATGAATCGTTGAACCATTCAGTAGCCGGCCTTTGTGGCCGTTCGGTTCTAGGCGCTTCAGTCTGGAACCGCGTGACCGCTACGGCCGCAGGTTCGAATCCTGCCTCGGGCATGGATGTGTGCGATGTCCTTAGGTTAGTTAGGTTTAAGTAGTTCTAAGTTCTAGGGGACTGATGACCACACATGTTAAGTCCCGTAGTGCTCACAGCCATTTGAACCATTTTGAACCATACAGTAAATTTAATTTTCAGACGAAATGAATGAAATATTGACTAATAATTGAGTTAGCAGTCATGTCTTAATTATGGTGCATACCTCCTTGACGCTGAAACTGTTGGGTTGTTGTAAACGAGTATTACTATCAGTACAGCCCAACCGAGTATTACTATCAGTACCTCCCAAGCATGCACGGTAGTACAAAAGTTATTTTCTTCTACAGGGTGTTTCAAAAAGAATGTACGTTTTACAAAATATTGTTTAGTCTAAACTATCCATAGCTGCACCTCGGCTCGGCTACTGGAGACACGAATACGTAGTCTAGTTTATATTAATAGTCGCTAGATGTCAGTAGTCTTACGTTTAGCTTGGTAACCGACATATGTTAAAAAAGGCTACGCCGCAGCAGAAATCATTTTATCTTCTCGTGTTCGCGAAGTGCAACTCCGTGATTCCAGCGCAAAGACGCTTCAGGTTGACGTATCAAACTGATCATCCGAATGGGTGGAACATTCGCAGAGGATATCGACAGTTTCTGGATACAGGATGTGTATGTAAAGGTTCAAATGGTTCTAAGCACTATGGGACTTAACATCTGAGGTCACCAGTCCCCTAGAACTACTTAAACCTTAGTCTAAGGACATCAGACACATCCATGCCCGAGGCAGGATTCAAACCTGCGACCGTAGCGGTCGCGCGGTTCCGGACTGAAGCGCCTCGCGCACGGCCACCGCGGTCGGCTACGTTTTTACACTTACGTTTCTAGCATAATGTTTTTGATGTTAACCCAGTTCACTTGATATCTACCACACATAATTTGCATAATTAAGAAGGGGCGACCAAAATGTTTTCGTCCGATCCCGTTGTTGTAGTGTATGTGCAACGAAGCGCGAGTCCGCTGCAGGTGTATAAGCACCGACATGTAGGTGAGGGATTTGTGTGATATTCGTGGCTGTCCGAAGTACTTGGGGTAAACGCGGAAACTTAAGCTGCGGCGATGTTATTACGAAATGCGTCCACACAGGACCAATGTGGTGTTATTTTGTTCTTGACTGTCGAAGGACAATCACCTGTACGCTCCAGCATGTCTGTCGAAAACCACAGCCGGCCGTTGTGGTAGAGCGGTTCTAGGCGCTTCAGGTTGGAATACTGCCTCGGGCATGGATGTGTGTGATGTCCTTAGGTTAGTTAGGTTTAAGTAGTTCTAAGTTGTAGGGGACTGATGACCTCAGATGTTAAGTCGCATAGCGCTCAGAGCCATTTGAACCATTCGATTCTTGATCCCATTGACAATGATAACACTTTCGCACAATGCATCGTGTTCAGTGATGAAGCGACTTTCCATGTTGGCGGTCAGGTAAACAAACACAATGTTCGAATTTGCGGCCTACAGAACCCACATGCAGCCATTCAACATGAACGAGATTCGCCCAAAGTCCACGTGATTTATACGATATCCAGATCATCTGTGTACTGCCCATTCTCCTTTGATGAAAACACAGTTAAAGGTCAGCAATATCTGGTTATGTTACAGAACTGGTTGTTTTCGATGTTGGACGCAGACAACTTCATTTCCCAAGACGGGGCAGCCCCTCACTGGAGTGGCGAAGTGCGTGAATATCTGAATGAAACTGTACGGAACTGTAGGATTGGTCGTCAAGGAGCTGGCGACATAGCATGTCTCAGTTGGGCTCCACGGTCACCAGATTTGACACCCTCTGACTTCTTCCTGTGCGGTTTCGTTGAAGAGAACGTCTATGTAACACGCACCCACGGAACCTGGAAGAGTTGAAGAACCAGATCCGTACTGCCGTAGCATCAGTGACGAAGGACATGCTTGCCCGAGTATGGAACGAATTTTGAGTATCGATGTGATATTATTCGTGTCGCTGATGGAGGATATATTGAACATCTGTATTCTGAACTTCAGAGGTTCCTTAATATGTGTGTAAAGATTCATAATCATATGTCTTAAATTTTAATAAATATATGCATTCGAAATACGCCTATTCGTTTTCAGACACCCTGTACTACAAGAACTCCACCCGAATAGGCCGGCACCGACCGACCGCCGAGTCATCCTCAGCCCATAGGCGTCACTGGATACGGATACGGAGGGGCGTGTGGTCAGCTCAACGCTCTGCTGGCCGTGTGTCAGTTGACGAGACCGGAGCCGCTACTTCTCAGTCAAGTAGCTCCTCAGTTTGCCTCACAAGGGCTGAGTGCAGCCCGCTTGCCAACAGCGCTAGACAGACTGGATGGTCACCCATACATCTACATCTACATCTACATCCATACTCCGCAAGCCACCTGACGGTGTGTGGCGGAGGGTACCTTGAGTACCTCTATCGGTTCTTCCTTCTATTCCAGTCTCGTGTTGTTCGTGGAAAGAAGGATTGTCGGTATGCCTCTGTGTGGGCTCTAATCTCTCTGATTTTATCCTCATGGTCTCTTCGCGAGATATACGTAGGAGGGAGCAATATACTGCTTGACTCTTCGGTGAAGGGATGTTCCCGAAACTTTGACAAAAGCCCGTACCGAGCTACTGAGCGTCTCTCCTGCAGAGTCTTCCACTGGAGTTTATATATCATCTCCGTAACGCTTTCGCGATTACTAAATGATCCTGTAACGAAGCGCGCTGCTCTCCGTTGGATCTTCTCTATATCTTCTATCAACCCTATCTGGTACGGATCCCACACTGCTGAGCAGTATTCAAGCAGTGGGCGAACAAGTGTACTGTAACCTACTTCCTTTGTTTTCTGATTCCATTTCCTTAGGATTCTTCCAATGAATCTCAGTCTGGCATCCGCTTTACCGATGATCAACATTATATGATCATTCCATTTTAAATCACTCCTAATGTGTACTCCCAGATAATTTATGGTATTAACTGCTTCCAGTTGCTGACCTGCTATTTTGTAGCTAAATGATAAAGGATCTATCTTTCTGTGTATTCGCAGCACATTACACTTGTCTACATTGAGATTCAATTGCCATTCCCTGCACCATGCGTCAATTCGCTGCAGATCCTCCTGCATTTCAGTACAATTTTCCATTGTTACAACCTCTCTATACACCACAGCATCATCTGCAACAAGCCTCAGTGAACTTCCGATGTCATCCACAAGGTCATTTATGTATATTGTGAATAGCAACGGTCCTGTGACACTCCCCTGCGGCACACCTGAAATCACTCTCACTTCGGAAGACTTCTCTCCATTGAGAATGACATGCTGCGTTCTGTTATCTAGGAACTCCTCAATCCAATCACACAATTGGTCTGATAGTCCATATGCTCTTACTTTGTTCATTAAACGACTGTGGGGAACTGTTTCGAACGCCTTGCGGAAGTCAAGAAACACGGCATCTACTTCTGAACCCGTGTCTATGGCTCTCTGAGTCTCGTGGACAAATAGCGCAAGCTGGGTTTCACACGATCGTCTTTTTCGAAACCCATGCTGATTCCTACAGAGTAGATTTCTAGTCTCCAGAAAAGTCATTATACTCGAACACAATACGTGTTCCAAAATTCTACAACTGATCGACGTTAGAGATATAGGTCTATAGTTCTGCACATCTGTTCGACGTCTCTTCTAGAGACCTACGGTACACCGCTGCAAGAAGGGGGGCAAGTTCCTTCGCGTACTCTGTGTAAAATTGAACTGGTATCCCATCAGGTCCAGAGGCCTTTCCTCTTTTGAGCGATTTTAATTGTTTCTCTATCCCTCTGTCGTCTATTTCTATATCTACCATTTTGTCATCTGTGCGACAATCTAGATAAGGAACTACAGTGCAGTCTTCCTCTGTGAAACAACTTTGGAAAAAGACATTTAGTATTTCGGCCTTTAGTCTGTCATCCTCTGTTTCAGTACCATTGTGGTCACAGAGTGTCTGGACATTTTGTTTTGATCCACCTGCCGCTTTGACATAAGACCAAAATTTCTTAGGATTTTCTGCCAAGTCAGTACATAGAACTTTACTTTCGAATTCATTGAACGCCTCTCGCATAGCCCTCCTCACACTACATTTTGCTTCGCGTAATTTTTGTTTGTCTGCAAGGCTTTGGCTATGTTTATGTTTGCTGTGAAGTTCCCTTTGCTTCCGCAGCAGTTTTCTAACTCGGTTGTTGTACCACGGTGGCTCTTTTCCATCTCTTACGATCTTGCTTGGCACATACTCATCTAACGCTATATACAAGTGCTAGCCCAGCCTAACAGTGCTTAAAATTCGGTCATCTGACGGGAACAGATGTTACCACTGTGGCAACGCTATTAGCTATGTGCTGCTAACGTACTATAAAATACGTTGTAGTATGCGCGTTAGTGCTATCAAGTTATACACTTCCTTCACAGAGTGCCACTAGAAAAGAAATGTCGCAACACAAAAAGAAGTAACCAATAACATTCAATAATAGCGAGAAAATAAATTAATAGACACAAATTATTACTTAACTTTGATAATAACTTGATACATGGCGCCGGCCGCTGTGTCCGAGCGGTTGTAGGTGCTACAGTCTGGAATCGCGCGACACATAGTGCTCAGAGCCATCTGAACCATTTGATACATGGCACTAGATACCCTGTACCTAATGCAGGAAATCTAAATAACTTTCTTCTCTCTAGGCAATCTACGATATTGTCACTATGACTGAAAGTAACTATACAGACATTCGAAGTTAGTTGTTCCTGCCAGCCGGAGTGGCCGATCGGTTCTAGGCGCTGCAGTCTGGAGCCGCGCGACCGCTACGGTCGCAGGTTCGAATCCTGCCTCGGGCACGGATGTGTGTGATGTCCTTAGGTTAGTTAGGTTTAATTAGTTCTAAGTTCTAGGCGAATGATGACCTCAGAAGTTAAGTCGCATAGTGCTCAGAGCCATTTGATCCATTTTTGAACGTTACAGAGCGTCAATGTTATAGGCGTTGGCAACCTTAAAGGTGTGTATAAACAGGGTGTTTCGGTGATGGTGTTTTAAACTTCCTGGGATAACGGAGAAGGATAAATGTACAAGTTTGAGGTAAGAGTCTCTGTACTGGAAACGAACGAGACGAAAATTATAAGCGAAAACTGTTCTGATAACTCTGACAGATGGATTAATGAAGCAGTACTGTTGTTGCTAAGGCTATAGGGTAGGCAACTTTCAGAGGTGGCCGTGTGGACCAAAATAACAACAAAATGTACAGTAAACATGGGCTCTAAAATGCATACCTTAGGAGAGTTGAGCACTTGTTTATCTTCGCTAATATGAAACACATCTCCTCTCTTAAGGTATGCATTTTAGAGCCCATGTTTACTGTACATTTTGTTGTTATTTTGGTCCACACTGCCACCCCTGAAAGTTGTCCACCCTACAGTCTTAGCAACAACAGTACTACTAAATTAATTCCTGTTTCAGACGTATCAGAACGGTTTTCGCTTATAATTTTCGTCGCGTTCGTTTCCAGTGCAGGGACTCTTACCTCAGACTTGTACATTTATTCTTCTCCGTTATCCTAGAAATCTTGTAATATCATCACAATATCGTCCGGCCCCGGTAGCTGAGTGGTCAGCGTGACGGAATGTCAGTCCTAAGGTCCCGGGTTCGATTCCCGGCTGGGTCGGAGATTTTCTCCGCTCAGGGACTGGGTGTTGTGTTGTCCTAATCATCATCATTTCATCCACATCGACGCACAGGTCGCGTAAGTGGCGTCCACTCGGAAGACCTGCACCAGGCGAACGGTCTACCCGACGGGAGGCCCTAGCCACACGACATTTCATTTCACAATATCATCCTGCGCATACATACACTTATAGGCGCCGGCGCCTATAAACTGGACGCTCCGTAGCGTAGTTGGATGACTTTTTAGATCTGGGTTCCAGTGTAAAACGTTATCTACTAAGTTCCCCTCAAAAATCTCTAGAACTGTGTAGCATGAATTGTGAAACATCCTATACATGTAACTGCGAAACAGGTTTGTTTGCTTTGTCAATTCACAATAGAACCATTACTTTCATACCTAACCTGGAGCTCGGGCTACGGTACACATGAGTATTAACGCACTTACGGTAGATATATAGGAATAGTACGAGGGTATGCTGAGTAGTAATGCCCCCAAATTTTATGTGAAAACTCTCAAAGCTTTTTTAATTAAATTAACGTGCCAACAGTCTATATCTTTATTATCCTGTCAACAAAATTAGAAATCCTTTGCCGCTTGAGATGTCCAAATTGTCATGTGTAACATGGTGGTACACTCACTCAAAGCACTCCGTCTTCAGGCCACGAGTGGCCGACCGGGACCATCCGACCGCCGTGCCATCCTCAGCGGAGGATGCGTATAGGAGGGGCGTGTGGTCAGCACACCGCTCTCCCGGTCTTTATGATGGTATTCTTGACCGCAGCCGCTACTACTCGGTCGAGTAGCTCCTCAATTGGCGTCACGAGGCTGAGTGCACCCCGAAAAATGGCAACAGCGCATGGCGGCCTGGATGGTCACCCATCCAAATGCCGACCACGCCCGACAGCGCTTAACTTCGGTGATCTCACGGGAACCGGCGTAGCCACTGCGGCAAGGCCGTTGGTAACATGGCGGTGCGTAACGTAACTACGTGAACGCGTAGTTTCGAGGAGTTCCTTCACGCATGTTGCACCCTTCCCTTTCAGCGTAACATGCCAGACCACATACAAACACTGCGACATCTGCAGCTATCCGACACCTTGGCTTTACTGTCATGGATGATCTTCCGTTCAGTCGCGACTTGGTCCCATCCCTTTTTCATCTTTTACAGAACAGCTTCGAGCACTTCCCTTTGATAGTGATAATGCGGTGCAAGCAGATGTGAGGTTGTCGCTCGCTCAACAAATTATGTAAATTGAAGGTGGAGGGAGAGAGAAAGAAAAGGATAGGGAAAGAACTGATTATATAAACTGCGTTGGGACTTTATGCGGGAATAGCAGCTACGAGTGAAAATGTGGGCCTGACCAGGACTAGATCTCGGGATCTGCTTACCAGGCAGGCACCATTAGTGCACAGTGTATATAGCGAATGCACGGACTATATCGACACGCTCCCCAGCAAGAACAGAATCCCATCTTCAGCCACCTATCTATAGCTTCGTCCACGTCCTCCACGTTCGCTAATTCTAGACTCCCGCTGGAGATCGAACTATATTGTACATTCGTAGTAAAGGTTGCAGAGTCATTGCCACTCGAAATGCGTGGTGTCTGTTCTTTTGGACATGTGACTACGCTCAGGAGCAAACATTAATAACGTTTATTGTATTTACAATTAATTTGTTTTACGTTCTCTTGGACACGCTGCATAGGATATGTAAGTGTAAGACGTTATGGAAATAAACGCTCCAAAGCAGCTGCAGTAAGGTAACATATTTTTTTAATATTTTACACAACATTTCCTGTTTCGGCTTACTGCTGTTATCAATTGAATTGTGAAATAACATTAATAAGATTGTCTGTACGTAAATTGTGCCTGTTTTACCTTTATATTTGCGCTAGTGCTTACGTCTATTTACACCGGAAAACTCAACACCGCAAAACCGGAGAAAATTAAAACTGCGTTTGAAATATTACTTAAAAAACCGAAAGGACGTACTATGACATTCTCAAAGAACTGGAAATTTATTTTCATACAAAGATATATCCACAATAAATTCTAAATTTACACACAGATTTTAAACATAAATGCTCTCTAGCAGACTTTGTTGACATAATAGAACACGAAAAGACATATAAAAATGGCGAACAAAACTTCCACGACCATAGATAAAAATTTAAAGGAGAATAAGAACAACGATAGGTAACATCATTTTTGGTAAGCTGTATATATTTTGTAAATATATAGCATCATAGTAAAGAACTGTCAAAACTTTTATTTATATGTTTCGATAACTGCAAGAGATATTATAGTTAGCGAGATGTCAGGAAGACTTTATTATAAAACTTCCTGGCAGATTAAAACTGTGTGCCCGACCGAGACTCGAACTCGGGACCTTTGCCTTTCGCGGGCAAGTGCTCTACCAACTGAGCTACCGAAGCACGACTCACGCCCGGTACTCACAGCTTTACTTCTGCCAGTACCTCGTCTCCTACCTTCCAAACTTTACAGAAGCTCTCCTGCGAACCTTGCAGAACTAGCAAAGGTCCCGAGTTTGAGTCTCGGTCGGGCACACAGTTTTAATCTGCCAGGAAGTTTCATATCAGCGCACACTCCGCTGCAGAGTGAAAATCTCATTCTGGAAACATCCCCCAGGCTGTGGCTAAGCCATGTCTCCGCAATATCCTTTCTTTCAGGAGTGCTAGTTCTGCAAGGTTCGCAGGAGAGCTTCTGTAAAGTTTGGAAGGTAGGAGACGAGGTACTGGCAGAAGTAAAGCTGTGAGTACCGGGCGTGAGTCGTGCTTCGGTAGCTCAGTTGGTAGAGCACTTGCCCGTGAAAGGCAAAGGTCCCGAGTTTGAGTCTCGGTCGGGCACACAGTTTTAATCTGCCAGGAAGTTTCATATCAGCGCACACTCCGCTGCAGAGTGAAAATCTCATTCTGGAAACATCCCCCAGGCTGTGGCTAAGCCATGTCTCCGCAATATCCTTTCTTTCAGGAGTGCTAGTTCTGCAAGGTTCGCAGGAGAGCTTCTGTAAAGTTTGGAAGGTAGGAGACGAGGTACTGGCAGAAGTAAAGCTGTGAGTACCGGGCGTGAGTCGTGCTTCGGTAGCTCAGTTGGTAGAGCACTTGCCCGCGAAAGGCAAAGGTCCCGAGTTCGAGTCTCGGTCGGGCACACAGTTTTAATCTGCCAGGAAGTTTCATATCAGCGCACACTCCGCTGCAGAGTGAAAATCTCATTCTGGACTTTATTATAGATGCAATACGGTCGCCATTTCCAAACAGACATATTACCTTCTTGCAGCTGTTTTGGAGCATTCGTTTCGATATTTAATACTCTTTCAGAGGTTTCACATAAAATATTCTGAGGTATTACTTTTCATCGCGCCCTCGTATGAACTGTACATAAAATGGCATGACACATGAAAACTTACCTTGGACTTGTAACGACGCTACAGGTAAATCTCTCAACCCCATAAAAACGACATGAGGACGGTATATAATGAAAACCGACAAATATATTATACATTATGAGCAAAACACACGTCCTAGATCTACAACTAAAACATACAAACAAACACATCCTTGACGCAATCTACATATGACGTCAAAAGTCTAAGGAAAAACAGAGGGTTTGAGTTCTTCACTATAGCCGCTTCCTTTTCCTACGGCTGTGTTGTCACCGCTTGCGGTCAACATTGGTCCACACCTGTGTGCGATTAATTTAAGAAGATTATTTTCATTACTTAAGAAGAGCAGGCCCCAGATGCGGAACAGTCGTGGGCTTCAATACGCTTGAGGAGAGGGCGTCAGATAAATTCAATGGCGGCCCCACCCAACGAACACACACTGGCAAAGCAATTCAGCTGAGCGATTTGTTTTACCATACCCTTCTAAAAATGAGCTTTGTGCTGAAGAGTTTTAACGCTCCATGAAAGAAATTAACAGCCTGTGGGAGCAGGACAGAGAATGGAAAATTATAGGTAGATATCTTCCCTATAGCAAGCAGCATTCTGAACAACGAAGAGCTATATACTCGTATGTCCGCCATTCCGCTCATTAAGTGGAAAATACGCTTGTCGGAACAGTTTTGAGTAAGGTTTCCCGCAATGGTCAAAAACTTTCTTCTGACGACTTCTAATCCATTTGGGTGGACGCTTCTGTGACGCCTCTGAATCTGACTAAACTTATCTGTGACAGTTAAACTGTTATTCCTCATATTTATTCGTAACGCACTAGGTAATTTATTTCGGTCTATGATGGAAATATTCTGGACTGGGGCACAAACAATATTCCAGCCACACCGAGCCAGCATATGTATATACGATACGGCAGAAAGTAATTAGGCTAACAAGTTTCGCCGTTTTTGTGTAAAAATCTAAGCACCACATACAAACTATGCGAAGAGGCATTTGACTCTATACATCATCGTAGCATGCCTCGCCAGACCCTACCATCGCTTCTGACGGGGCCTCTCCAATAAAACTGACATGCTTTCAGTTTGCTAGGAACTCTTCCATCCACTCGAAAATTCTGTACGCTCCTCTCTTCTTTACTGAAAAATCGTACGAAACGGTAACGTGCCAACCGTGGAATATGATGTTTTATGACTTGCTACGGAGTACGCTACAGATTCTAAATTTTTAACAAGCGAGCGAGGTGGCTCAGCGGTTAGAACACACTGGACTCGCATTCGGGACGACGACCCTTCAAACCCCCGTCCGGCCGTCCCGATTTAGGTTTCACACGATTTCCCTAAATCGCTTCAGGCAAATGCTGGGATGGTTCCTTTGAAAGCATGCGGCCGATTTCTTTCCCCATCCTTCCCTAATCCGAAGTGACTGATGACCTCTCTGCTTGGCCCCCTCCCCCAAATCAACCAACCATTTTAACAAATTACAGAATATAGCTAGCATTGGAGTGTCGTTCAAGAAGTAGTGCAACACATTTCTTTCTGAAAGCAATTTGGTTTTATCCAAGATTGCAGTACTCCATATTACTCCCCACTCTTTTGGCTGCAAAGCTCTAGTTTTCAACGTAATCTGTGTTCAATGCAAAGATCTTACGCCACCTTACTGGCACTTACACCCGCATGGTACCACTCTACTGGTCGCCACTGGAGCCAACGTCTTGTTGCATCAATAACCTCACCATCACCCACATACTGCTTCCTAGGGAGACAAAGGTCATAAGGTGCGAGATCCAGGCTGTAGGGTGGATGAGGAAGAACAGTTCAATGAAATTGTGAGATCCTCTCGGGTGAACAGACCTGTGTAAGGTCACAGAGAAGGACAAGTTAGTTTTTAGTTTTTGTGGTGATGAACTCGCTGAAGACGTTCCATCTATTTCCTGAGGATAGGACAATACACATCAGAGTTGATCGTTGTACCGCGAGGGTGGACATCAAAAAGAATAACGCCTTCAGAGTACCAGAAGACCGTTGCAATTACTCTACCGGCTCAGGGTGCGGTTTTGAAAGTATTCTTCGGTGGAGAGGTGGTATGGGGCAACTGAAAGGATTGCCGTTTTGTTTCTGGTTCGAAGTGATGAGCCCGCGCATCACCACCTGTGACAATGGTCGCAAAAAATTGTAACGTGTAAGCAGTTCCACACAGTTGGTACTTGGTTGCTCTTTATCACCTTCTGTTAAAAGGCAAGGAACCCATTGGGCACACAACTTTGCGTACCTGAAGTGGTGGTGTGTAAGCAATACCAACAAAGACGTTCAGTTATACAGAGAGGTGTTTCATCGTGATACGTCTATCAACTCCAGAGAGAGTGTCCGCACGTTTCAACATTGCAGGAGTCAGATTTTAGCGACCTTGTTGCCCTAATACTCACCGCGCTTTCTTTCACTGGCGGGTCGACGTGGACATTCTCCAAGCGCCTATGAATATTTGCGATGCTCTGAATGAAATTTTCACTCTGCAGCGGAGTGTGCGCTGATATGAAACCTCCTGGCAGATTAAAATTGTATGACGGAATGAGACTCGAACTCGGTACCTTCGCCTTTCCTGGGCAAGTGGTCTACCATCTGAGCTACCCAAGCACGACTCACGACCCGTCCTCACAGCTCTAATTCCAGAGTTCGAGTCTCGGACCGGTACACATTTTTAATCTGACAGGAAGTTTCAGGCGATGCTCTGTTTTTTTCCGCCCAAAAGGAGCCCAATTACAGCTCTCTGCTTGGAATACATCTCCGTTGCAGATGCCATTTTGAAGGCTAGGTACAGCGTCGCCACCTATCTGAACTTCATAAAGCTACAGCGGCAGAAGTGGGAATATTTTACGAGGTCTCACAACAAATTTTTTCAATCGAAATTGCCCGAGGAAAAAATTGTGTTGCATTGCTTATTTAACACCCTTCGTACCTTTCCTCAGAGTTTGCCATGAATGTCACACGTTATGGATATTTTTCTTAGTAGTACGACGTCTCCAGCCGCAGTATTTTATTTATCCTTTCCTACCAAGTACGTGCAGTACAGCCATAGAAATGATACGTTCTTTGAATTTTAAGTGCAAATGTGGAAGCTTTTCCCCAATGAAGAAGATAAAAATTTCGTGACCAAACTAAGGGGATGTAATGCCTATAAAACTTCGATGTAGCGCTTGAAATCGAATAGCAACCTGGAAGCACATTATGACATAAAAGGCAAATAAAACATTGTCATTGAAAGCGTCATATTATGATGAAAAATCAATTGATGAAGTTGGTAGATTACGTAACTAATGAGGAATAGAATTGGGGAGCAAAGAAATTTGTGGTACAACCTGACTAGAAGAAGGGATCGGTTGGTAAGACTTGAAGGGAGCCCCAATTTAGTACTGGAGGGACGTGTCCGGGGGGGGGGGGGGGGGGGGGAGAGGTGGTGGTGGTGGTTGGTGTTTAACGTCCCGTCGACAACGAGGTCATTAGGGACGGAGCGCAAGCTCGGGTTAGGGAAGGATTGGAAAGGAAATCCGCCGTGCCCTTTCAAAGGAACCATCCTTGCATTTGCCTTAAACGATTTAGGGAAATCACGGAAAACCTGAATCAGGATGGCCGGAGACGGGATTGAACCGTCGTCCTCCCGAATGCGAGTCCAGTGTGCTAACCACTGCGCCACCTCGCTCGGTGCGGGGGCAGGGGGGGGGGGGGGAGGTAAAAACCGTAATGGAAAACCAAATTACTAGCAGATGAAGACGCTTGCACTGGTTAGAGTAACTTGGAGAGCTGCATCAAACCAGTCTTTGGACTGAAGACCACAACAACAATAACTTGAGATATTTTAAGTTTAGACATTTTATGGAACTATAAATTATGTTTTTGTGTTAATTGAGTTAAACAACGGAACCTATTAAGATAATGTGAAATGGCGTACCTCCCACCGTATTTTTATCTCCAGTGCTATGTTTGATGGTGCAGATACAGAAATATTTAACAGCAGAAAAAATGTTTGAAATGGCTCTGACCACTATGGGACTTAACATCTGAGGTCGTCAGTCCCCTAGAACTTAGAACTACTTAAACCTAACTAACCTAAGGACATCACATACATCCATGCCCGAGGCAGGAATCGAACCTGCGATCGTAGGGGTCGCCCGGTTCCAGACAGAGGCGCCTAGAACCGCTCGGCCACTCCGGCCCGCTTTTAACAGCAGTTCGTGATGTAAAAGCCAACAAATGAAATGGGCTGGAAATCATGAATCGATGCAATAATTTGTGGAACGGCAGACCATAGTTGACAAAGTGATCGGTGTTCTTCAGCCAGACCTGATTGCGGCGCACCTTGCCTATTGCCAATCACAGTTGCGTAGAGGAATGCGAGAAGTGACCGTGGAACTTCCCGGATGTTCTCGCATCGCTGGCAGATGCTGCCGATTACGCTCTCACAAATATCGCCAGTCCGGTTACGTCTGATCTGTGAACGGGTGCTGTCCAGCGAAACAAAAAAAGAAAAAACAACGCATAGCTGACCCTGCAGTCGCTCAATGATATCTCAATGACAGCCCGCTACTAACTCATCACACAATATGCTGCTTGGGCAACGAAAACGAAAACTATTGCACAACTGAAACAGCATCGATCTTGACAATGACGTCGTCCGCGATTGTGTCTAGCTATTAAAACTAGAACTTCAGGAAAGATGGCATATAAAAAAATTACTACACTACTGGCCATTAAAGTTGCTACACCAAGAAGAAATGAGGATGACAAACGGGTATTGGGCACATATATCATACACTCCTGGAAATGGAAAAAAGAACACATTGACACCGGTGTGTCAGACCCACCATACTTGCTCCGGACACTGCGAGAGGGCTGTACAAGCAATGATCACACGCACGGCACAGCGGACACACCAGGAACCGCGGTGTTGGCCGTCGAATGGCGCCAGCTGCGCAGCATTTGTGCACCGCCGCCGTCAGTGTCAGCCAGTTTGCCGTGGCATACGGAGCTCCATCGCAGTCTTTAACACTGGTAGCATGCCGCGACAGCGTGGACGTGAACCGTATGTGCAGTTGACGGACTTTGAGCGAGGGCGTATAGTGGGCATGCGGGAGGCCGGGTGGACGTACCGCCGAATTGCTCAACACGTGGGGCGTGAGGTCTCCACAGTACATCGATGTTGTCGCCAGTGGTCGGCGGAAGGTGCACGTGCCCGTCGACCTGGGACCGGACCGCAGCGACGCACGGATGCACGCCAAGACCGTAGGATCCTACGCAGTGCCGTAGGGGACCGCACCGCCACTTCCCAGCAAATTAGGGACACTGTTGCTCCTGGGGTATCGGCGAGGACCATTCTCAACCGTCTCCATGAAGCTGGGCTACGGTCCCGCACACCGTTAGGCCGTCTTCCGCTCACGCCCCAACATCGTGCAGCCCGCCTCCAGTGGTGTCGCGACAGGCGTGAATGGAGGGACGAATGGAGACGTGTCGTCTTCAGCGATGAGAGTCGCTTCTGCCTTGGTGCCAATGATGGTCGTATGCGTGTTTGGCGCCGTGCAGGTGAGCGCCACAATCAGGACTGCATACGACCGAGGCACACAGGGCCAACACCCGGCATCATGGTGTGGGGAGCGATCTCCTACACTGGCCGTACACCACTGGTGATCGTCGAGGGGACACTGAATAGTGCACGGTACATCCAGACCGTCATCGAACCCATCGTTCTACCATTCCTAGACCGGCAAGGGAACTTGCTGTTCCAACAGGACAATGCACGTCCGCATGTATCCCGTGCCACCCAACGTGCTCTAGAAGGTGTAAGTCAACTACCCTGGCCAGCAAGATCTCCGGATCTGTCCCCCATTGAGCATGTTTGGGACTGGATGAAGCGTCGTCTCACGCGGTCTGCACGTCCAGCACGAACGCTGGTCCAACTGAGGCGCCAGGTGGAAATGACATGGCGAGCCGTTCCACAGGACCACATCCAGCATCTCTACGATCGTCTCCATGGGAGAATAGCAGCCTGCATTGCTGCGAAAGGTGGATATACACTGTACTAGTGCCGACATTGTGCATGCTCTGTTGCCTGTGTCTATGTGCCCGTGGTTCTGTCAGTGTGATCGTGTGATGTATCTGACCCCAGGAATGTGTCAATAAAGTTTCCCCTTCCTGGGACAATGAATTCACGATGTTCTTATTTCAATTTCCAGGAGTGTACTAGAACATGACATGCGATTACATTTTCACGCAATTTGGGTGCATAGATCCTGACAAATCAGTACCCAGAACAACCACCTCTGGCTGTAATAACGGCCTTGATACGCCTCGGCATTGAGTCTAAAAGAGCTTGGATGGCGTGTACAAGTACAGCTGCCCATGCAGCTTCAACACGATACCACAGTTCATCAAGAGTAGTGACTGGCGTATTGTGACGAGCCAGTTGCTCGGCCACCATTGACCAGACGTTTTCAATTGGTGAGAGATCTGGAGAATGTGCTGGCCAGGGCAGCAGTCGAACATTTTCTGTATCCAGAAAGGCCCGTACATTAACTGCAACATGTGGTCGTGCATTATCCTGCTGAAATGTAGGGTTTCGCAGGGATCGAATGAAGGGTAGAGCCACGGGTCGTAACACATCTGAAATGTAACGTCCACTGTTCAAAGTGACGGCAGTGCTAACAAGACGTGACCGAGACGTGTAACAAATGCCACCCCATACCATCACGCCGGGTGATACGCCAGTATGGCAATGACGAATACACGCTTCCAATGTGCGTTCACCGCGATGTCGCCAAACAGGGATGCAACAATCATGATGCTGTAAACAGGACCTAGATTTATTGGAAAAAATGACGTTTCGCCATCGGTGCACTCAGGTTCGTCGTTGAGTACACCATTGCAGGCGCTCCTGTCTGTGATGCAGCGTCAAGAGTAGCCGCAGCTGTGGTCTCCGAGCTGATAGTCCGTGCTGCTGCAAACATCGTCGAACTGTTCGTGCAGATGGTTGTCGTCTTGCAAACGTCCGCATCTGTTGACTCGGGGATCGAGACGTGGCTGCACGATCCGTCACAGCCGTGCGGATAAGATGCCTGTCATCTCGACTACTAGTGATACGAGGCCGTCGGGGTCCAGCACGGCGTTTCGTATTACCCTCCTGGACCCACCGATTCCATATTCTGCCATTGGATCTCGACCAACGCGGGCAGCAATGTCGCTATACGATAAACTGCAATCGCGATAGGCTACAACCCGATGTTTATCAAAGTCGGAAACGTGATGGAATGCATTTCTCCTCCTTACACGAGGCATCACAACAACGTTTCACCAGGCAACGCCGGTCAACTGCTGTTTGTGAATGAGAAATCTGTGGAAAGTTTGCTCATGTCAGCACGCTGTAGGTGTCGCCACCGGCGCCTACCTTTTGTGAATGCTCTGAAAAGCTAATCATTTGCATATCACAGCATCTTCTTCCTGTCGGTAAAATTTCGCGTCTGTAGGACGTCATCTTCGTGGTGTGGCAATTTTAATGGCCAGTAGTGTATTTTGCGTTTAACATTATACACGGTCCAGTCATGCTGATGCGACAACGGCCTATGTCCGACGTCAACGTTCAATAACCACCCACAGACCGTTGGTGGCAGCGCTAGCAGTGGAGGGTATATAAAGGATATCGGCGGGGTGGGGGGGGGGGGGGGGGACGAGGACGCGGAAAACAGCGTAGACGTTTTCGTAATGCGGAAATGGAGCGAATTATCTGACGCCCAAATGGGCATCATCATTGGTTTTCGGACCGCGAGTGGCAGCATTTACGAAATGGCTAAGTGCGTAAACTGTTCACGTGCCACCTTGATACGCCGTGCATGGCACAAAATGGCGATTCCCAAAACTGGTGCCAAGGTAACCGTGCTGCACTACGGGCCATAAATGACAGGGGTGAACGCCGGCTGCAGAGGTGTGTATGGGCGAGTAGACGCGCAACTGTTGGGCAACTTACAGTCCAGATGAAGCAACGGTCTACCGACAGTGTCAGCTCAGCGACCATTCAGCAAACGTTGCTGCCTATGAGCTTCAGCAGCAGGCACGTGGTTCGTGCACTCATGCAGCGGCGAAAGCTGGAATTAGCACCAGTACTGGAACTGGAAGTCCACTGTGTGGCAACAGGTGACCCTTTCAGATGAATCACGTTTGTATGCTCCATCTGACAGATGGCCGTTGGCGTGTATGGGGAGAAAAGTCTGAAAGCGAAGGGTCCAGGCCGCATGCCTTATGGTATGGGTAATGCTCCCATGGCATTCGCTGTAAGGCACAATGGACCGAGACAAGTATGCCTCTATTCTTGGGGGACCATGCGCTTCTGTCCATGCAACTTGTGTTTTCATTGGCAGGATGGCATCTATCGGAAGGAAAATTGGTCTCACAGCTCGTAGTGTATGTATGTGATTCGAAGAGCACAACCATTACGGTACTCCCCAGGGAATCAAATTCCCTGGATCGAAAGTTTGTGGGACGGCCTCGATCGGGATGTTCACATAATGGTCTCAACTGGGGACTCTAGTTCAGGTGGCCACAGCACTGTATTGGCATGGCTGCACATCCCTGACAGTACCTTCCAGAACCTCATTGAATCTCTTCGTGCACATCTGGGCTCCCAAAGGTGTTTATTCATTCTTCTGACAATTCGTCACATTAATGTGGCTTGACCATGTAGTAGGAAGCCTAAATGAATATATATGTAATCGGGGTTCGGAAATGGTGCAGAATTTAGTACTCAGGTTTGCCACCTCTGGCAACATAAGTGGCTACGGAAATGGAAATGAGCATATGGCATTGTGGGTGTGGACTCCCCCATTTGGGGAAGTTTGGCTGCCGAGGGCAAATACTAATTGCATTCCACGCCACATTGGGCGACTTGCGCGTCGCAGATGGGGATGAAATGATGATGAGCACAACACCACACCCAGACCTCGAGCGGAGAAAATCTCCTCACCAAGCCTGGAATCGAACCCGGGCCCCTCGGCATGGCATGCCACTGCTCTGACCACGGGGGCAGACATAAGTGGTTATAACCCCACTGCACATTGAACCAAACTGAGCTTGGATAACAGAACATCATCATGTGTATGTGTACCTGAGGACAGCACAAGCGCGGTCCTACGTTATCTTGTTGGAAGATAACATCACGGAGACTCTGAAGATAGGGCACAGCCGTTGGTCTGAACAGGTCAGAAACGTAAAGGTTACTGTCAAAATTACCTACTGTACGGACCAGAGGCAGTAGTATGGTGTAGCCAGTGGCAGGTCGCATCAAACCTGTCAGAAGACTGATGACACACAAAAAAAAACCATTGGTAGTCCATACCATCATGGCAGATCCAGAACCCATATGATGACGAACGCACTCTGGAAACGTTCTTCGTCCTTGCGGGGACTCCACACAAGGATACGCCCATCGTGATGTTGTAGGCAGAACCGAGACGCATAAAAAGACGATGTGGTGTCATTCCTGTGTCCAGTTCTGTTGTTTGGCGTCCAAGTGTCGACACCTCTCCCTATGTTGCTGAGTCAGAGGAAGCCACCATAACGGTCGCTGTGCTGAGAGATCTTTGTGCTGCATATGTCGTCACACTGCGTGTATGGATATTTTTCTTGGTGCAACTAAGTCCATTTTGTGGATGAAAACACATAAGGTGTCTGTACAGTCCTGCACAACCAAGCGAATGGTTTGTCTATCCTCTTTGCCGCATGGGATTAGCCGAGCGGTCTGGGGCGCTGCAGTCATGGACTGTGCAGCTGGTCCCGGCGGAGCTTCGAGTCCTACCTCGGGCATGCGTGTGTGTGTGTGTGTTTGTCCTTAGGGTAATTTAGGTTAAGTAATGTGTAAGCTTAGGAACTGATGACCTTAGCAGTTAAGTCCTATAAGATTCTACACACATTTGAACTTTTTTTTTATCCTCTTTGCCGCTGTTAGTATGGGGCCGTATAGGTCATGCATGGTGTACAGTAAGGCATCCATGAATTGATCGATTCTATAGCTACATGGAGTGCATGACAGAGGGTGTTCAGTGTAGTATCACGAGTTAAGGTTGAAGCCCTAAAAATCGCAGGAAGTTCAACTGTTTCAATGACTTCGCTTGCACTGCATATTTCTCTTCACGGTCCTACATGAGCCGTACATGTGGAACTGAAGAATGTCTCTGGGTTCTTCACTTAAAATATTAATTTTATGTGTAGGCCTTTGTAGCATAATTCTTTATTGCCGGCCGGGATGGCCGAGCGGTTCTAGGCGCTACAGTCTGGAACCGCGCGACCGCTAGGGTCGCAGGTTCGAATCCTACCTCGGGCATGGATGTGTGTGATGTCGTTAGGTTAGTTAGGTTTAAGTAGTTCTAAGTTCTAGGGGACTGATGACCTCAGAAGGTAAGTCCCATAGTGCTCAGGGCCATTTGAACCATTTTTTGACTTCTATATTCAGGCATCGTATATGCAGGTGTATGAACTCATTGAACTAACTGCATATCTGTGCAAGTACTGCCTATCGTACTCAATGCAAAACTGACGATCTCGCATGGTTGAATGGCCTGGTGCTAGTTACACTTCGACTTCGGCGTTTTGTGTGGCCCTAATCTACCCCAGTTATCCATCCGGGGAAAGGGGACCTGCAGTTTAAGGTAGGGTCCGAACCACGTGTCGTTTATTTTAACTCCTCAAACCGCTGACAGGTGAAGTCTAGGTTAACACGAAGATTTTTCACTCTTTGTTTTAACCTACCCTACAATATTAAAATGTCCTGAAGAAGGTAGTGCTTATCAGTATAGCAATTCTACTCGATTGGTTCAGTGTGTTTCAAACATTTTGTAGACGCCAAAATTAGCACAGATCCGGGAACGCACCCCTGAGGTACAGAGCGGCCGGGACTTCTCACGCTGGGCCTTCTGCCGCTGCTCGCTTCCCCGTTGGCTCATTGTCCGTGGGCGGATGCACCACGTGTCTGCTGGTGAGAAATTCCCAACCCGAGCATCCAGCAATCTCGCAGGCTGCTTGTCATTCGGCCATAAACACCGCACTTGTCGGAAGACAATAGATCGTGGGAAAGGCGTCGTTTGGCGGCGTTGGCGGGCATTGTTTATGTGACGCGGAGTCAGTCGGATGCGACGGCAGCCTTCTCGGCAAATGTCAACATTCGTCCTCCACAACAGAAACAAGTTACCCTGCTGGTGGCGTATTTGCAGTCCTCTGCCACAAAAGCAATTACGGCTGTCTCACACGGAACTACATTATCACTATCAGTATCTACATCTACATATCTGCATCTACATAGATACTCCGCAAGGCACAGTCTGGTGCGTGGTGGAGGGTACCGTGTACCATTACTAGTCTTTTCTTCTCTGTTCGAAACGCCAACAAAGCGAGGGAAAAGCGACTCTCCATGTACATGCCTTTGTACGAGCCATACTTTCCCTGATCTTCGTGGTCCTTACGAGCAATGTACACTACTGGCCATTACTACACCAAGGAGAAACGCAGATGATAAACTGGTATTCATTGGACAAATATATTATACTAGAACTGACATGTGATTACATTTTCACGCAATTTTCGTGCATAGATCCTGAGAAATCAGTACCCAGAACAACCACCTCTGACCATAATAACGGCCTCGATACGCCTGGACATTGAGCCAAAAACAGCTTCGATGGCGTGTACAGGTACAGCTGTCCATGCAGCTTCAACACGATACCACAGTTCATCAAGAGTAGTGACTGGCGTATTGTGACGAGCTGGTTGCTCGGCCACCATTGACCAGACGTTTTCAATTGGTGAGAGAGCTGGAGAATGTGCTTGCCAGAGCAGCAGTCGAACATTTTCTGTATCCAGAAAGGCCCGTACAGGACCTGCAACATACGGTCGTGCATTATCCTGCTGAAATGTAGGGTTTCGCTGGGATCGAATGAAGGGTAGAGCCACGGGTCGTAACGTCCAATGTTCAAAGTGGCGTCAATGCGAACAAGAGGTGACACAGACGTGTAACCAATGCCACCCCATGCTATCACGCCGGGTTATACGCCAGTATGGCATTTACGAATACACGCTTTCAAACACGGATGCGACCATCATCGTGCTTAAAGAGAACGTAGCTTCATCCGAAAAAATGACGTTTTGTCATTCGTGAACCCAGATTCGTCGTAGAGTGCAGCATCGCAGTCGCTCCTGTCTGTGATGCAGCGTCAAGCGTAACCGCAGCCACGGTCTCCGAGCTGATAGTCCATGCTGCTGCAAACGTCGTCGAACTGTTCGTGCAGATGGTTGTTGACTCAGAGATCTAGACGTGGCTGCACGATCCGTTACAGCCATGCGGATAAGATGCCTGTCATCTCGACTGCTAGTGATACGAGGCCGTTGAGATCCAGCACGGCGTTTCGTATTACCCTCCTGAACCCACCGATTCCATATTCGGCTAACAGTCATTGGATCTCGACCAACGCGAGCAGCAATGTCGCGATACGATAAACCGCAATCGCGATAGGCTAGAATCCGACCTTTATCAAAGTCGGAAACGTGATGGCGCGCATTTCTGCTCCTTACACGAGGCATCACAACAACGTTTCACCAGGCAACGCCGATCAACTGCTGTTTGTGTATGAGAAATCGGTTGGAAACTTTCCTCATGTCAGCACGTTGTAGGTGTGGCCACCGGCGCCAACCTTGTGTGAATGCTCTGAAAAGCTAATCATTTGAATATCGCACCATATCCTGTCCGTTAAATTTCTCGTCTGTAGCACGTCAGCTTCTTGGTGTACCAATTTTAATGGCCACTAGTGTATGTTGGCGGCATTAGAATCGTTCCACAGTCAGTTTCAAGTGCCGATTCCCCAAATATTGTCAGTATTGTTTCCCGAAAAGAATGTCGTCTTCTGTCCAGGAATTTTCATTTGAGTTCCCGAAGCATCTCTGTAACACTTGCGTATTGTTCGAACCCACCGGTAACAAATCTAGCAGCCCGTCTCTGAAATGCTACGATGTCTTGCTTTGATCCGAACTGGTGAGGACCCCAACAGTCGAGCAGTGCTCAAGAATAGGTCACTCTACCCTCATACTTGCGGTCTCGTTTACAGATAAACCACACTTTCTCAAAATTTTCCCAATAAACGTAAGTCTGTCATTCGCCTTTTCTACCTCAACCATCACATGCTCGTCCCATTTCAAATCTCTTTGCAACGCTACGCCCAGATGTTTAAACGACTTGACGGTGTCAAACAGGACACTGGAAATACTGTATTCGATCACAACAGGACTGATTTTTCTATTCATTGTCCTCCTACAGTCACTCAACAACGACTCCTTTGCCCACCCTGTCCACCAAATCATTTGTGTATTATTTATTTATTTATTGGCAAATTATACACCTGTTACATGATTGAAAATGAAATTTTCACTCTGCAGCGGAGTGTGCGCTGATTTTGTAACTTCGTGGCAGATTAAAACTGTGTGCCGGACCGAGACTCCGGACCTTTGCCTTTCGTGCTCCACCAACTGAGCTACCCAAGCACGACTCACGACCCGTCCTCACAATTTTACTTCCGCCAGTGTCTCGCCTCCTACCTTCGAAACTTCACAGAAGTTCTCCTGCAAAATTTGCAGGACTAACACTGATGGAAGAGAGGATCCTCGAGTTCGTTGGTCCATTGTAATGGTGAGAGTTTTGTGTTCTTTGCTGTCGGTATTGATGTATTTTGTGCATGTTGTGCATGTGTGCTCTGTAATCGATACCTCGATTGATGTTTTCTAGATCTTGTTGTTGAATAATTTCCGTAGGTCGGAGATTATGCGTCTTCTGTCATCTGTTCTGTCTGAGTACCAGAGGGTCAATCTGGAATTAATGTCAGAACTTATCGCTAATTGTTTGACTCTGACGTACATTTCCAGACCTGCGATGTAGTCTGCGTACAGATGTATTTTTAATTATCTTTATGATAACTAAGTGTTTATTGCATAACTGTGTTATCTTAATTATGTTATAAGTTCTATTTAAAATTACTACTGCAGCCCTACAGCCATTGCTGCCTGTTATTGTGGTAGCATGTTTAGGTAGACATATTAGTAGGCCATTTCTATTATATGGTTCTTGTAAGCACATGATGTCTGACTGCAAGTCTGGTGCAATTTCGGGAATTCCGCGCTGACTGTCGTACTGTTTTTTTGTATTATGTTGTAAGATATTCATTTTTTGTCTACGTTTTATGCGTGTTTCGCGTGTACAAAACATTTACTGCCTGTCTGTGAGTAATCGAAATACGCTCGTCCGTGTGCTAGCTCTTACATGATCTACATACAGGGTGAGTCACTAACTACTGCCACCTAGAATAACTCCGAAAGTATGATAGGAGCTGAAAAGTTTGTGGGACGTAAGTTTCATGGGACAACGGGGGCCATAAGATGACGTTGGTTTTTTGTTGCTAGGTGGGGTCACGTCAGAGATATGAAGGTCAACTTCGTTTTCTTAACTGGTTCAAAATGGCTCTGAGCACTATGGGACTTAACATCTGAGGTCATCAGTCCCCTAGAACTTAGAACTACTTAAACCTAACTAACCTAAGGACATCACACACATCCACGCCCGAGGCAGGATTTGAACCTGCGACCGTAGCAGTCGCGTGGTTCCGGACTGAAGCGCCTAGAACCGCATGGCCACCGCGGCCGGCCTTTCTTAACTGGGATGCTATAGTTTGGTACTTATTTTCTGATAGCGGCTATCGAGACGAATCCAATGAGGTGTAACAGTAAGATCTTTGAAGGTCAACAAAGGTCAAAAAGGTGCTGGAACGCCCATTTACACAAGGTGTTCGAAGACATGACCACTGGTTTCAATGCAGTTACAATCACTTGGTATTCCTTATCACTTCGGCACTTACCGAAGCACACGCTCTGACAATTCTCACTCGTATTTCGTGCAGATAGTAAACATTCGCCGAATACGGCGTATCCATCTAACATGCCATTGACATGCAAACACCATTCGACGGTTTCGCTATACAACACTAATAGGAACGGTAAGACTAGTATCGCTGTATCAAGCGAATTTGAATGATATATTCCTTCGAAGAACAAATCGATATGCTTCTCATTTGCGGAGAATGTAACGAAATTCAGTGAGAGCTAGACACTTATACGCTGAAAGATATTCCCAACGTACTCACCCTACACGTCGTAACTTTAAATATGTGTATTGTAAAATGAGAACAACTCGATCTTTAATGCATCGGAAACATATGCGGCAAAGGAGGAAACGGAAATTTGTACTTTTGCCACTGTGGTTCGACATCCTTGTGTTAGTTCGCGTCAAATAGCAAGGGAATCTGGCATGAGCCAGAGAAGTGTTGTTCATGTTCTGCATCGCCATAGATATCATCCTTACCATACCAGTCTCCACCAAGAATTAACTGGTACGTATTGTATGCATCGCACTGAATTCAGCCGATGGGCTCAACTTCAGATTCAGAGTGAGGACACATTTATTAAATTGATTTTATTTACTGACTAGGCTACATTCACGAACAATGGAAATGTTACTTTGCATAACATGCATTATTGGGCAACTGAAAATCCATGTTGGCTGCGGCAAGTTGCACAGAAAAAATCGTGGTCGGTGAATGTGTGGATGGGATTCTGGAGAATAGAATTATAGGCCCCTATTTCATTGGAGGAAACCATAATGGTAGGAAGTACACCACATTCCTGCAAGAAACATGAGGTCTGTTATTGGAAGAAATACCTTTAGCAACAAGGAACAGAATGTGGTATCAAGAGGATGGGTGTCCGGCAAATTTTCGCTGATGGCTAGACATGAGTTGCAGAGACAATTTCCAAATCGTTGGATTGGATGCTGACGAAATATGTCGTGGCCGGCTCGTTCGCCAGACTTGAAGCCCTGAATATTTTCTTGCGGTGATTCGAAAAAGACATTGTTTATGTGGTGTCACCGCCAGACACCACACTTGCTAGGTGGTAGCCTTTAAATCGGCCGCGGTCCGCTAGTATACGTCGGACCCGCGTGTCGCCACTGTCAGTGATTGCAGACAGAGGTCTAGAGAGATGTCCTAGCACTCGCCCCAGTTGTACAGCCGACTTTGCTAGCGATGGTTCACTGACAAGATACGCTCTCATTTGCCGAGACGATAGTTAGCATAGCCTTCAGCTACGTCATTTGCTACGACCTAGCAAGGCGCCATTATCATTTGCTATTTATCTTGTGATCCATGTACCGTCAGACCGATGTTCACCAATTATGGATTAAAGTTAAGTATTCCAGAAGCTACGTACTTTTTTTACTAGACTCAACTCCTTTAACTGTTCCAGGCCTCACGCCAGCCTGCGTGAGCTTAAACGCGTGCCTTTCGGCTACCTCACAGTGGCTTGGCTGTCTTGCCAAGTCACAACAGTTTATAAACAAGTTCCAACTACACCTGAAGATATGCGAGAGAGAATTGTCAGAGCACGTGCTTCGATAAGTGCCGAATTCATAAGGAATAGCACTCAATCCTTGATAAGAAGATTGCTGCACTGCTTTGAAACCAATGATCATCACTTCGAACACCTTCTGTATTTGGACGTTCACGCCATCTTTGTGACCTTACTGTTACACATCGTTGGATTCTTCTCGATAGCCGCTTTCAGAAAAAAGTGCCGAACTATAGTATTCTATTTTTATTTAATAAAACAACGTTGACCTTCATATCTCTGATGGAACCGCAACTAGCACAATAAACCATCATCATATAATGGCCCCCTTTGACCTATGCGACATTCGTCCCACAAACTTTTCAGATACTATCATACTTTCGGAGTCATTTTTGGTGTCAATAGTTTGTGAGCCACCCCGTATATTTTTTCCAAGTCGAATGATTCTGACCTGTGCAGGCAGACCAGGAGCAAGAGATCGAGCAGAGTCTCTGCTGATGTAGGAATGTTTTCTGCCCTTAGGAGATTCTTCCTTCTCAGTTACTGGAAAACAGAGGGAATCTCCCTTTGGATGGCACAATCTTAAGTAGCAGCCGCTGCGCTCTCTGCAGTATCTCTTTTCTCTCCAGCCTACTTAAAAGGAAGTAAAATTCTAAATAATCATAATTAGTTCGAGTATAATGGCTTTTCTGGAGACTAGAAATGTACTCTGCAGGAATCAGCATGGCTTTCGGAAAGGACGATCGTGTGAGACCCAGCTCGCGCAATTCGTCCACGAGACTCAGAGGGCCATAGACACGGGTTCACAGGTAGATGCCGTGTTTCTTGACTTCCGCAAGGCGTTCGATACAGTTCCCCACAGTCGTTTAATGAACAAAGTAAGAGCATATGGACTATCAGACCAATTGTGTGATTGGATTGAAGAGTTCCTAGATAACAGGACGCAGCATGTCATTCTCAATGCAGACAAGTCTTCCGAAGTAAGAGTGATTTCAGGTGTGCCGCAGGGGAGTGTCGTAGGACCGTTGCTATTCACAATATACATAAATGACCTTGTGGATGTCATCGGAAATTCACTGAGCCTTTTTTCGGGTGATGCTGTGGTATATCGAGAGGTTGTAATAATGGAAAATTGTACTGGAGGATCTGCAACGAATTGACGCATGGTGAAGGGAATGGCAATTGAATCTCAATGCAGACAAGTGTAATGTGCTGCGAATACATAGAAAGAAAGATCGTTTATCATTTAGCTACAATATAGCAGGTCAGCAACTGGAAGCAGTTAATTCCATAAATTATTTGAGAGTAGGCATTAGGAGTCATTTAAAACGGAATGATCATATGAATACAAGACTGGAATAGAAGGGAGAACCGATAGAGGTACTCAAGGTACCCTCCGCCACAGACCGTCAGGTGGCTTGCGGTGTATAGATGTAGATGTAGATGTAGATGAAGCTGGCTTACTGTCGCGGTTTCTGAGGTGGTACTAGATAGATTGTGGTTTAGCGTTGACCGCTGATAAGGAGACATTTTAAGATCTCTTTGGGATGTCACACGGTTACACTTCATCGTTGATGTACACAGAAAATAACAGCGGTCCTATCACACTTCCCTGGGGCACTCGTGACAAGACCCTTGTCTCTGATGAACACCCACCGTTATCAGCCTTTAGTGGGGCACCGTGTCAGACACTTTCCGAAAATCTAGAAACATAGACTCCTGAATTTCTGTGAAGCGTTTGACACGGTGCCTTTCCCCCCTCCCCCGCCATTGAAGGCTGCTGACGGAGAGTGTATTCACCATTACTATCTAAAATAAATTACAGAAAGCAATCATTCCTACTACCTATCCCATATCCTCTTCAAACGCTTTCTCTGTAGTATTCTTTGTCTGTGTTCAGCGTTTCAAAGCTCCATGATTATTAGGTGATCATCTCCCCCTATACATACCGAAGTACACGTTTAATATCCTCACATATTTTCACTATCTCTGCATATTCTGCTTGTGACATTGGCATGTACATCCAAGCTGTATAGTCTTGCAGTAGCGCAGATACTAAGGTATCAGAGATTACGCCAGCGACTGCTTTTCATTCTGCCTAACTACAAGGGTGTGCTTCTACACTAACAAAACAGTTTCTTCAGAATTCGGAATGATCTTTGCAGGGGACGACGTGGATTGAGATTATGTCCATTCTTGTCCTATTTGGCCCGTTGGCTTGTTGGTCTTTATCTGTAATTCGCAGGATATCATGTGAGAAACAGCGAGACTATCGGTTCCACCAGCTTAGGGGAAGACGGGGAAGGAAGTCAGCCGTGCCCTGTCAAAGGAACCATCCCGGCATTTGCGTGGAGCGAATTAGGGAAATCATGGAAAACCTAAATCGGATGGCCGGACGCGGGATTGAACCGTGGTCCGCCCGAATGCGAGTCCAGTGTGCTAACCACTGCGCCACCTCGCTCGGCCAAGAAGAAGGGACAAGAGGACAGGATGTATGTTAAGACATCAGGGAATGACTTCCATAATACTATGTTTTCGCCACTGTCAAGAAGTCAGTGAAAGTATCAGCTGGTAGCGCGCCCGCGCGCGCGCGCGCACACACACACACACACACACACACACACACACACACACACACACACACACACACACACACACACACACACACACACATATATATGTCAAAGGAAGCTATATATATATATAGAAAATATGTTATGTGGACATGTGTCGGGAAACGCTTACTTTCCATGTTAGAGCTCATTTTATTACTTCTCTTCAAATCACATTAATCATGGAATGGAAACACACAGCAACAGAACGTACCAGCGTGATTTCAAACACTTTGTTACAGGAAATGTTCAAAATGTCCTCCGTTAGCGAGGATACATGCATCCACCCTCCGTCGCATGGAATCCCTGATGCGCGGATGTAGCCCTGGAGAATGGCGTATTGTATCACAGCCGTCCACAATACGAGCACGAAGAGTCTCTACATTTGGTACCGGGGTTGCGTAGACAAGAGCTTTCAAATGCCCCCATAAATGAAAGTCAAGAGGTTTGAGGTCAGGAGAGCGTGGAGGCCACGGAATTGGTCCGCCTCTACCAATGCATCGGTCACCGAATCTGTTGTCGAGAAGCGTACGAACACTTCGACTGAAATGTGCAGGAGCTCCATCATGCTTGAACCACATGTTCTGTCGTACTTGTAAAGGCACATGTTCTAGCAGCACAGGTAGAGTATCCCGTATGAAATCATGATAACGTGCTCCATTGAGCGTAGGTGGAAGAACCGTGGGACCCAATCGAGAAATCACCAACAATGCCTGCCCAAACGTTCACAGGAAATCTGTGTTGATGACGTGATTGCACAATTGCGTGCGGATTCTCGTCAGCCCACACATGTTGATTGTGAAAATGTACAATTTGATCACATTGGAATGAAGCCTCATCCGTAAAGAGAACATTTGCACTGAAATGAGGATTGACACATTGTCGGATGAACCATTCGCAGAAGTGTACCCGTGGAGGCCAATCAGCTGCTGATAGTGCCTGCACACGTTGTACACGGTACGGAAACAACTGGTTCTCCCGTAGCACTCGCCATACAATGAGCTCTAACATGGAAGTTAAGCGTTTCCGGACACATGTCCACATAACATCTTTTCCTTATTTGTGTGTGAGGAATGTTTCCTGGAAGTTTGGCCGTACCTTTTTGTAACACCTTGTGTATATATATATATATATATATATATATATATATATATATATATATATATATATATTAGTGACTTGAGGAGAATAGTTGCCTGCAGCAAGTGGTATAGTGACTAGCGTTGCTGCTTGCCGATCCCGGGTTCGATTCCCCCCGTGTTGAGGATTTTCTCTGCCCGGGGACTGTGTAAAAATTGGAACTTTGTACGGGCGCTGATGACCGTGCAGTTGAGCGCCCCACAAACCAAACATCATCACGAGTCTAGCAGTTGTGAGCAGTAACGTTGCAGTCAGAGACGCGTTCTTCCTGGTATTGCAGCATTCGGGCAGGCCAGTGTGAAAGGAAGAAAGCCATTAACTTCCGACACAGTTTCGGTATTTGCATGAATGTACCAGTCCAGCCGTAGATGCTTTTGGAATATGCAGATGCGAGATTCCATCGAGTCACGCTCGCAACGCAACTGCCTGGCCGTGGGAAAGTGTCCATCCAAGGTCCGCGGCGCGTAATGGCGAGTGTCGCAGTCATAGCTGTGGAGTGCCTGGGAAAGGCCGAGAGGGAAATGGCAGACATTCATTCCCAGCTGTCAGTCCACCAGAGGTCGCCCGTCGCCCAATTCTGTACACGTGGCTGGCTGTTGACACTGCGAACAGCCTGGGGACTGCGTGGGAGAAACTCCAGACTGGCATAAAGCTTAGTATAACAAGCAGCGATATGGAAACAGCCGCCTCAAAGGGACTATGGAATCTTTCCATTGCCGGCCGTTGTGGCCGAGCGGTTGTAGGCGCTTCAGTCCTGAACCGCGTGACCGCTACGGTCGCAGGTTCGAATCCTGCCTCGGGCATGGATCTGTGTGATGTCCTTAGGTTAGTTAGGTTCAAGTAGTTCTAAGTTCTAGGTGACTGATCACGTCAGATGTTAAGTCCCATAGTGCTCGGAGACATTTGAACCATTTTTGAACTTCCTTTCATGTTCAGGAGTGGAACAGATCGCTCTGAGGAGCGGCGCACTATTTATAGGCACTAGTTATTGCGATCGTAGCGCTATCTGTTAGTAGTTTTTCGAAGTACTTCAAAACTTCTACATAACATTCTTACAGCTTTCACATTCGGTGGACTTGTCTATAGATTTTAGTTTTTGAGATATTTAATTTTTAATTGAGGGGGTCCTCCGATGGACACCCTGCACCTTCGGTGGTGTATGTGGACACTGTATGAAAACTGTGATGCGAACAGAAAGAGACTAAAGATACAGGACTTCCAAATAGCATATAAGACTGGGTAAACCCTCCAATCACACCAAAGCCAACCAAACTACCAAGAGGAATAAATTCAAGGGATCAGGAATATATATACTTGAATGTCAAAGATGTGATGCAGTATACATAGGCATGACCTGCAGGAATTTTAAAACACGGTACAAAGAAAATAAGCCGGCTGGTGTGGCCTTGCGGTTCTAGGCGCTTCAGTCTGGAACCGCGTGACCGCTACGGTCGCAGGTTCAATCCTGCCTCGGGCATGGATGTTTGTGATGTCCTTAGGCTACTTAGGTTTAAGTAGTTCTAAGTGACTGATGACCTCAGCTGTTAAGTCGCATAGTCCTCTGAGCCATTTGAACCAATGTTTCCATTCAGAAATAATGACCACGGCCAATTACCCCGCTGGGAAACGATGAAATCAATTCCTGTTTTCCCAAATGCATCCACTGTCACACTTTCACGTCCGATTGAAACCGACATCCGTAGATGTCTTTTTTCAGGTCGCAAAATATGTGAAAATCATACGGCAGATGTTGCAGTGTTTCCGA
The DNA here is from genome assembly GCF_021461395.2 of Schistocerca americana. NCBI lineage: Eukaryota > Metazoa > Arthropoda > Insecta > Orthoptera > Acrididae > Schistocerca > Schistocerca americana. The sequence continues at coordinate 60,749,335 of NC_060128.1, forward strand.
ACCAAATCAGTGATGTCTGGCATAAGAGTACTAGGCAGTGTGCGGGTGGATGTCGTAGGGCTAGGCGATGATTCCTGGACATTTTGATTTCCAGCCTTCCGTGAAGCATTTGACGCGGTGCTCCACTGTACGGCAATGGAGGTACGAGAACATGGAATAGAATGGCAGATATGTGGGTGATTCCAAGAGTTCTTAAATGGTAGAACCCAGTATGTTGTTCTCGACGGCGAGTGTTCATCAGAGGTAAGGGTATCGCCAAGAGTGGCCCAGGGAACTGTGATAGGGCCGCTGCTGTTCTCTGTACACATAAATGATTTGGCAGACATGGTGGGCAGCAATCTGTGGTTATTTGCTGATGATGCTGTGGTGTACGTTAAGGGTCAAGTTTAGTGATTGTAGGAAGATACAAGACGATTTAGACAAAATTTCTAGTTGGTGTGGAAAAATGTAAGTTAATGCGGATGTGTAAGAGGATGAAACCTCTAATGTTCATATACAATATTGCTAGTGTCCTGCTGGACAGTGTAAAGTCGTTTAAATATCTGGACATAACGTTGCAAAGCGATAGGAGGTGGAACAGGCATGTGGGTTCAAATGGTTCAAATGGCTCTGAGCACTATGGGACTTAACATCTGTGGTCATCAGTCACCTAGAACTTAGAACTACTTAAACCTAACTAACCTAAGGACATCACACACATCCATGCCCCAGGCAGGATTCGAACCTGCGACCGTAGCGGTCGTGCGGCTCCAGACCTTAGCGCCTTTAACCGCTCGGCCACTCCGGCCGGCCAGGCATGTGGGAACTGTGGTAGCATAGGCGAATGGTCGACTGTGGTTTATTGGGAGAGTTTTGGGAAAGAGTGTTTCACCTGTATAGGAGACCGCATATAGGACGCTGGTGTGACCTATTCTTGAGTACTGATCGAGTGTTTGGGATCCGTAGTCAAATGGGAATCCCTGAAGGAAACGCGGCGTTTCGAAGAACACTGCTGAGAAAATTTAGAGAATTGGCATTTGAAACTGACTGCAGAACGATTATAATGCCGCCAACATCCACTGTGCGTAAGGACCACGAAGATTAGATACTAGAAATTAGGGCTCATGCGGAGACATAGAGACAGTCGTTCTCCCTCGCTCTATTTATGAGTGGAACTGGAATGGAAATGACAAGTAGTGGTACAGGCTACCCTCCGCCACGCACCATACGGTGCCTTGTGGAGTATCTATGTGGATGTACACTCATGCTCATAAATTAAGGACAATTGCAGAATGTGGTTCAAATGGCTCTGAGCACTATTGGACTTAACATCTGTGGTCGTCAGTCCCCTAGAACTTAGAACTACTTAAACCTAACTAACCTAAGGACGTCACACACATCCATACCCGAGGCAGGATTCAAACCTGCGACCGTAGCAGCCACGCGGTTCCAGACTGAAGCGCCTAGAATCGCTCGGCCGCCGCGGCCGGCGCAGAATGTGGTGCCACACAACGTGGCACTACACAAAACTGGCGCAAATAGCATAGTCACAAAGGGAACACACACGACACAGATCTGTACGTCCACAGTATTGGTGATAAGTTGAGAAAACCGTCCCGAAACACGTGTGCTACAAAACGCCACTGTTTCTTGCGCATGTATGGGGTATGGCGCATGTATGGGGTATGATCACCATGCACAAGTACACAGGCCGCACTAGGGGTTGGCATATTTTGGATCACGTGGTCGAGCAGCTGCTGGGGTATAGCCTCCCATTCTTCCACCAGTGCCTGTCGGAACCCCTGAAGTGTCGTAGGGCTTTGAATACGTCCAGCGATACTTCGGGTGTGAGCATCCCAGACGTGCTCGATGGGGTTTAGGTCTGGAGAACAGGCAGGCCACTCCATTCGTTTGATATCCTCTGTTTCAAGGTACTTCTCCACGATGGCAGCTCGGTGGGGTCGTACGTATACATCCATGAGGAGGAAGGTGGGACCCACTGCAGCCCTGAAAAGGCAGACATACTGGTGCAAAATGACGTCCCGATACACCTGACCTGTTACAGTTCCTCTATCAAAGACGTGCAGGGGTGTACGTGCACCAATCATAATCCCATCGCACACCATCAAACCATACAGGTTCCTTTCAAGGACATTAAGGGTTTGGTATCTGGTTCCTGGTTCACGTCAGATGAAAACCCGGCGCGAATCGCTGTTCAGACTACACCTGGACTCTTCCGTGAACATAACCTGGGACCACTGTTCCAATGAGCATGTACTGTGTTCCTGACACCAGGCTTCATGGGTACAAGGTGACTTCTAACATTATAAGATTATCTTCCAACCTGATCTGCTTAGCCGGCCGCGGTGGCCGTGCGGTTCCGGCGCTGCAGTCCGGAACCGCGGGACTGCTACGGTCGAAGGTTCGAATCCTGCCTCGGGCATGGGTGTGTGTGATGTCCTTAGGTTAGTTAGGTTTAAGTAGTTCTAAGTTCTAGGGGACTTATGACCTAAGATGTTGAGTCCCATAGTGCTCAGAGCCATTTGAACCATTTTGAACCTAATCTGCTTAACTCACGTTTTTCCACATTTACAGGAAGCTTTTCTTGTTCTCCTCAGTATCAGAGGTGAAATTTTGTGTACCGATAATATTTCCATTTTCTTCAGCGCATATCTAAATCAGTTAACGGAACTTAAAAACTGAACTCCACTGTCGCGACCATAGGATTGTTCGAAGCCACCCGTCAGCCGTGTCATCCTCTGCCAGTGGCTTTTGGTATGCCCATCTTTCTGACTGCAGGATTGAAAGACTCCGACCGTTCACTTATATACACTCCTGGAAATGGAAAAAAAACACATTGACACCGGTGTGTCAGACCCACCATACTTGCTCCGGACACTGCGAGAGGGCTGTACAAGCAATGGTCACACGCACGGCACAGCGGACACACCAGGAACCGCGGTGTTGGCCGTCGAATGGCGCTAGCTGCGCAGCATTTGTGCACCGCCGCCGTCAGTGTCAGCCAGTTTGCCGTGGCATACGGAGCTCCATCGCAGTCTTTAACACTGGTAGCATGCCGCGACAGCGTGGACGTGAACCGTATGTGCATTTGACGGACTTTGAGCGAGGGCGTATAGTGGGCATGCGGGAGGCCGGATGGACGTACCGCCGAATTGCTCAACACGTGGGGCGTGAGGTCTCCACAGTACATCGATGTTGTCGCCAGTGGTCGGCGGAAGGTGCACGTGCCCGTCGACCTGGGACCGGACCGCAGCGACGCACGGATGCACGCCAAGACCGTAGGATCCTAGGCAGTGCCGTAGGGGACCGCACCGCCACTTCCCAGCAAATTAGGGACACTGTTGCTCCTGGGGTATCGGCGAGGACCATTCGAAACCGTCTCCATGAAGCTGGGCTACGGTCCCGCACACTGTTAGGCCGTCTTCCGCTCACGCCCCAACATCGTGCAGCCCGCCTCCGGTGGTGTCGCGACAGGCGTGAATGGAGGGACGAATGGAGACGTGTCGTCTTCAGCGATGAGAGTCGCTTCTGCCTTGGTGTCAATGATGGTCGTATGCGCGTTTGGCGCCGTGCAGGTGAGCGCCACAATCAGGACTGCATACGACCGAGGCACACAGGGCCAACACCCAGCATCATGGTGTGGGGAGCGATCTCCTACACTGGCCGTACACCACTGGTGATCGTCGAGGGGACACTGAATAGCGCACGGTACATCCAAACCGTCATCGAACCCATCGCTTTACCATTCCTAGACCGGCAAGGGAACTTGCTGTTCCAACAGGACAATGCACGTCCGCATGTATCCCGTGCCACCCAACGTGCTCTAGAAGGTGTAAGTCAACTACCCTGGCCAGCAAGATCTCCGGATCTGTCCCCCATTGAGCATGTTTGGGACTGGATGAAGCGTCGTCTCACGCGGTCTGCACGTCCAGCACGAACGCTGGTCCAACTGAGGCGCCAGGTGGAAATGGCATGACAAGCCGTTCCACAGGACTACATCCAGCATCTCTACGATCGTCTCCATGGGAGAATAGCAGCCTGCATTGCTGCGAAAGGTGGATATATACTGTACTAGTGCCGACATTGTGCATGCTCTGTTGCCTGTGTCTATGTGCCTGTGGTTCTGTCAGTGTGATCGTGTGATGTATCTGACCCCAGGAATGTGTCAATAAAGTTTCCCCTTCCTGGGACAATGAATTCACGGTGTTCTTATTTCAATTTCCAGGAGTGTAATAAAGTGGAACATCTACAGACGTCCTTACGGTGTTATTTATTGTACGGCTAGTAGTTTCGGCGCTTCACTACATCATCTGCAGGCCTCAGTGTCAGTTAAGGAGTGAAGATGGCGTACTGAAGCACGGAAGCTGGTAGCCGTACAATAAATAACATCGTAAGGACGGGTGAAGGTGTTTCATTTTAATGCATCCGCCAACGGCGTCATTGGAAGCGGAATGTAGGGCTGTAAGTGTCTGCACACGGCTCTCCGGGCGGTTTGTCGGCTTCCCATACCTTGGAGCCGCTCTTCCTCTGTGCAGTAACTCCTCATCTGGCGTCACAAGGCTGTATCGACCCCGTGCCAGCCTCCCCGGCAGTAACGGCAATGGAAAGCAGGATCGCCACAGGACACTCAGGCAGAGTGGCAGCTGATCTCCACTGAAGCCCTGTACGGACGAGGACGCATCTTGCGCCTCAGCTGGTGCAATAGGATGGTACAACTTCCTGCTCCAAGAACAGGCATGCCATCTGGTAGCACCCTTCGTACACACAGTGACTGCAGATGGCGCAGAAAATGGCTGATAACGAACTGAGAGTGACAGCTGCTCATTATGCAGTCATCTGCAGTAATATCTCGTCGACGTCGATGAAGTTATTTACGCTAGCCTAACAGAGGATGGTGCTGTAGGGCTTGTATTTTAAGACGTGACGACGGCGGTCTGGAATTGCACAGTGTGTTGCCCGATGAACTGAGGTTGGAGGACAAAAGCTAAAAAACTAAACTCCGTCCGAATAGGCATTGGAGACCCAACGGTTCCGACCGGCCGCCGTGTCATCCTCTGCCCACAGGCGTCACCGGATGCGGATATGCAGGGGCATGTGGTCAGCACACCGCTATTTTGGCCGTTTGTCAGTTTACGAGACCGGAGCCGCTACTTCTCTATCAAGTAGCTCCTCAGTTTGCCTCACAAGGGCTGAGTGCATCCCGCTTGCCAACAGCGCTCGGCAGACCGGATGGTCACCCATCCAAGTGCTAGACCAGCCCGACAGCGCTTAACTTCGATGATCTGACGGGAACCGGTGTTACCACTGCGACAAGACCGTTGGAGAGGCTGGAGGATAGGGAATCATAAAAAGTTTTCTGACGATGGGCGAGACTAAATTCTTGATAACGAAGCAAAACAGTGGAGAATACCTATAATCACGATATCCTCAATTACTTCTGAAATTTGTGGTGACCCAATTTACCACTCACTGATGGATTCATACATGAACGTACGATGATTTCTTCAGAACATCGCCAAAACAAGTTAATGTAACAACACTCCTAAAGAAGCTGAAAAGTACAATAAGGGGACCTTTTTTGCTCAGAAGTGTTACTCTCAGCGAGAAACATATTTCGGGCTGAGGGTCTATTCTGGGTGCATCTACAACAATTCTTTGATGCACTTTTATTTCTTGTGTTTAGATAATTGTCAAACCCGTAGCATTCCCTTTATTCTGTTAAATTCGTTAGAAACAGCAACAATTATTTAATGTGGCATTCTTGTTTCCAACAAGATATTTCAGATGAAGGATGTGTCTCTGATCCAATCTTAAATTTTGCCTGTGTGGCAGGCTTTATCACACATTTTTATAGTTCGGCAGTCATATTCAAAATGTAGCCCTTCATTGTAAAAGGTAGATAAATGGTTACAGTGACAACGAATTTCTGTTCTCATCCAATAATCTTTATCCGTTGTCAAGATACGATGGGTTAAAGTCGAGCTAAGGCTAGTATGTAAAATTCGTTCTTAAATGAATTGAATGTGTAGAGAAGGCTAAAGTGGATCATATAAGTAAAAAATGCGTTCTTACAATAAAACTGGAAACTCGCTGTCAAAAACCTAGATTCAGTAGGATTTTACGTGACTTCGCTTTCCGCGCATCAGTTCTACGTTTCAAAATTGCGCGAATCAGTTCAAATTTTGTAAGAAGGTAGACAAATACATGTTGTTAATGGGCGACCTGTTGTTTTGTGATACCTTTATCCGTTGGCACGATACACGCAACACGCTTCGAAAGGCAATACCGAAACCTATACCGGGTCAACCGTCGCTCAAGTCAACAAAAATCCACTATGGTACAGTTAAAGTTAGGAACCGAAGCGAAAAACTCACCTATCATAGCATAAAAAAGCACTCCGTCCTCAGGCCACGAGTGGCCTACCGGGACCATCCGACCGCCGTGTCATCCTCAGTGGAGGATGCGGATAGGAGGGGCGTGTGGTCAGCACACCGCTCTCCCGGTCGTTGTGATGGTTTTCTTTGACCGGAGCCGCTGCTATTCGGTCAAGTAGCTCCTCAATTGGCATCACGAGGCTGAGGGCACCCCGAAAAATGGCAACAGCGCATGGCGGCCTGGATGGTCACCCATCCAAGTGCCGACCACGCCCGACAGCGCTTAACTTCGGTGATCTTATCATAGCATAACAAAAGCCGAATATGTCCTGGAGAGAGTTAAGTATGTCAAAGAAGGGAGCCAGCTTTTCGCCTTATCTGGCAGCTTGCAAGACATTTAAATAATTATTTTTTTTTACATATTCGCGCTTTTTTACGAGTTAAAACTACTTCCGTAGCCCCCAGAAAGCTACCATAGATGCAAGTTGTCGGCGCACCTGCATATTACAATTAATAGGCTACAGTCCATGATGCTGTGCCCAAAATCCAGACGATTCACGAGCCATAGAAAGCGATACATAATATCGAGTGGCTGAAGAGCATACATGTAATAGCTGGAGTTTTTCTGTGCGTATAAAGTTTGTGGGGAGTGGATTTGTTCCTGGGCGGCCGCTAAAACAACTTTTTGATTTCTAGGTGGAGGCGAGATTGACTTTTTTCCCCCGAGGCTACCATTTCTCCACAACGACCACCCCCTGTTACATGTACGGCGATGGCTGTGGACACTAATTTATGTTCTTCTAGAGGGAGGGATGGATCCACAATAAAGAGTAGGCGTGCATCTATGATAGGAAGTATCCCAGACCGGAATGTACGCATAGCAAATTTTAATGACACATTGTGGCTTATCGCATGACATGAAAAATGACATATTGGATGACAGGACGGCATGTGTCGTGTTATACCACATGACATCGTGTGTCATGTTACTTTACTTAACACTGTGCATCATATGGCATCACATGGTTACCAATGTTAACAAGTAGAAAACGTCGGATACGTCAAGACGTTTTTATGTAAATGGCTTTGAAGCTAGTTCCCCTGTTTTGCAACCCTAACTTTGCCCAGCACATAGCCGCTTATTTTTGTGCAATAACAGAAGCATCTTCCATTCTGGTTACCGGCATATTTAACGGTACCAATCCACAGACGGCTAGAAGGTAACTTATAGACAGTGCGGTGGGAAATACCACATCCTTGTTCCAATTTGTATCAAACAGCTAGGAGTTATTTATTTGTTGTAGAGGCTTCAGTTCCAGCAGAAAGACTTTTCAAAGGTAATAGAGTCATTTGTTTTCGAAGAAGTGGACTAAAATCAGAACATGAGAACAAAAAATTTTTAAAGTTTTTTAGGAAATAGGTTTTGGCATTGATTGATTTTTCATTAATATTATCTCTATTTTGAGCGACTTTTATTCTATTTTTTTACGTGCTGTAGTGGAACTTTATAAAATTTTTCGTGAGATTTCCCTCTTTATACACTACTGGCCATTAAAATTGCTACACCAAGAAGATAACGTGCTACAGATGCGAAATTTAATCGACAGGAAGACGATGCTGTGATATGCAATTGATTAGCTTTTCAGAGCATTCACACAAGGTTGGCGCCGGTGGCGACACCTACAACGTGCTCACATGAGGAAAGTTTCCAAACGATTTCTCATACACAAACAGCAATTGATCGGCGTTGCCTGGTGAAACGTTGTTCTGATGACTCGTGTAAGGAGGAGAAAAGCGTACCATCACGTTTCCGACTTTGATAAAGGCGTCGGATTGTAGCCTATCCCGATTGCGGTTTATCGTATCGCGACATTGCTGGTCGCGTTGGTCGAGATCCAATGAGTGTTTGCAGAATATGGAATCAGTGGGTTCAGGAGGGTAAAACGGAACGCCGTGCTGGATCCCAACGGCCTCGTATCACTAGCAGTCGAGATGACAGGCATCTTATCCGCACGGCTGTAACGGATCGTGCAGCCACGTCTCGATTCCTGAGTCAACAGATGCAGACGTCTGCAAGACAACAACCATCTGCACGAACAGTTCGACGATGTTTGCAGCGGCACGGACTATCAGCTAGGAGACCGTGGCTGCGGTTACCCTTGACGCTGCATCAGACAGGAGCGCCTGCGATTGTGTACTTAACGACGAACCTGGGTGCACGAATGACAAAACGTCATTTTTTCGGATGAGTCCAGGTTCTGTTTACAGCATCATGATGGTCGCATCCGTGTCTGGTGACATCGCGGTGAACGCACATTAGAAGCATGTATTCGTCATCGCCATACTGGCGTATCACCCGGTGTGATGGTATGGGGGTGCAATTGGTTACACGTCTCGGTCAGCTCTTGTTCGCACTGACGGCGCTTTGAACAGTGGACGTTGCATTTCAGATGTGTTACGACCCGCGGCTCTACTCTTCATTCGATCCCTGCAAAACCATACATTTCAGCAGGATAATGCACGATCGCATGTTGCAGGTCCTGTACGGGCCTTTCTGGATACAGAAAATGTTCGACTGCTGTCCTGACTAGCACATTCTCCAGATCTCTCACCAGCTGAAAAAGTCTGGTCAAAGGTGGCCGAGCAACTGGGTCGTCACAATACGCCAGTCACTACTCTTGATGAACTGTGGTATCGTGTCGAAGCTGCATGGGCAGCTGTACCTGTACACGGCATCCAAGCTCTGTTTGACTCAATGCCCAGGCGTATCAAGGCCGTTATTACGGCCAGGGTTGGTTGTTTGGGTACTGATTTCTCAGCATCTATCCACCCAAATTGCGTGAAAATGTAATCACATGTCAGTTCTGGTATAATATATTTGTCCAATGAATACTCGTTTATCATCTGCATTTCTTCTTGGTGTAGCAATTTTAATGGCCAGTAGTGTATGTAAAATAATGTATATTTAAAGTCGTCTCCCTAAATTTTTTATTAATTCATTAAACCCATTTCTCACAGTTTTAAATAACACGTGCAATTATAATCATCCTGAATTTTGAAATTAAATTTTTCCGCCAGAAGTGTCGAAATATCCCTTATATTTCATTCTATTAATCGTCGATATACTGTAGAAACTTAATGCGGCGACATTTGACGATCGATATTTATCTTACGTTGTCACATCCGTACTTAGCGTCACTCTACAGCCACCATTGTTGACGTGAAACTAAAGAGGACGACTAGTCGAATTCCACGCCACGATGACGAGGCAGACGGCCAGCTCGACCTCCAGGCGCTGAGAAGGCCACGGGGATTGCCGAGTGCTGGCAGTTATGTTTTTGAATGGCGTGCGAAACCATCCAAAAAAAGAGACAATTTGTCACTGCCACACTCCACAATTCTCCCACTCCATCCCTCACTTTTTCCCTTTTTACTTTTTTATGCCCTTTTGCACGTTCCTCTCTGTTTTTGATGTGCTGTTTCTCAGAATCGCTTACGGCTGAAGTGGGGCTACTTCCTCAACAACCAGGACCTCCCCTTTTTCCCAACCGCGCGTGCGCGCTCACGCACACATACACACAAACACGACTATTGGGGAGTAGTTGTGATGCAACTGGTCTAAGAACGACATTTCTCACTTATTATTGTCTCCTAATAATATTTAATCTCTTCTGAATAATTTGATGAATCATGTGTCAAATAATACCAGTTGGAAGTGTATGTTTCATCATTTCAGTGTTAATAGGGCAAACGTAATAAAATCCAGTGATGCTGCGTTGGCTTAAATAAGTATAGCTATCTTTGAAAGTATTCAGTCTCGAAGGCTGTGGTATTTATCTATTTATCCCTTGATTTAGTGTTCATGTTAAGACGATGGATGCACAGTGAAAACAGAAATGGCGATATTCCATACGCTTCTATGGCCAGTGCTCTGTAAGTGCTGAATTTAAAGCTTAACTCTAAAAATGGTATGGGAAGACTTGCAGCTAAAAACATTGATGAAGTCCAACATTATTAAGGAACGGCTGTAAGAAAGAACCCATATGACGTACAAGAAATGAGAAAAGCAGTGTGGGCTACGTTATTGCAGAAATAATACACTGATGATAATACTGTAGGTGAAACTTCCTGGCAGATTAAAACTGTGTGCCGGGACCTCTGCCTTTCGCGGGCAAGTGCTCTACCAATTCTCATTCTGGGATACTGTATATGACCTTTGACCACAAAGTGCTGATTCACCGTGCAAGTATTGCAAAGCTCAGTCAGTATGTGCAGACGAACAATTCAGGTACAAAAACAGCATTGCACATGCAGTGTATAGAGAGATAACTCATTCTGACCACTTTTCAAATGCTGCTAAACCACTGTATAGAAACGTAACTCACGCTGAACTACTTTTGAAATGCTTTTAAACCAGTCTACAGGGACATAACTCTTTCTGACCTATTTTTCAAATGTCTACGTGGTCGAAACCTAAAACCCGAATCAGTCTTCCAGTAATGTCACTTGGATCCTCATACCAAAAAGTTTTTGTAAGTATGACAACCCTATGTCTGGGTGTTTGTGATGCTGCAATAGCGTTTAGGAAGCTGGACCAACTTGACAGCACTCCAGGACCGAACATACGTCAAGACTTCCAGCAAATCGATCGATTGAGATCCATGAAAGCCAAGAGTGAAGCACAAATAATGATTAAAGAAGCAAGAGGCAGGAAAAGGAGTTACTTAAAACTTTGTACAAATTTCCAATGACTGTCTATCGAAGTTTCTGATTTAATGGATCATCGATATTGCAGTTTTAACACTGTACGTATACGGTGCGTGCATTACCCTTTAGACTCTACCGTGTATCAAACACTGGATGATTAGAGTGAATCGGAAGAGGTAACTGGCGTATGCTGCCCATTTGCTGGTGTTGTCCAATGCTCCCCCTTCAGTACAAGTCTCGAGTGGCAACCAATAGGTGCAGTTGTACCGGATAAAAAAATCGCATATGTATTGAAAAGAAAATTAGTGATTTCAATACATCGTTACCAATCCTATACCAGTGATGTTCTTTTGGTACCGGAACGCACTTCTTCAACCATACGACATGGAATTCACCTCACCCCCCGCCCCCCCCCCCCCCCGCCATGTGGTAAACATGACAAGTTTCGAATTTTGACAACTTACCATAAAGCTTAAAAAGATACATCATTTTTTCGCAAAAATACTGTTCTCAAATTCCAGTTTTTAAAACAGAGTTTCTTGTGATCAAAACAATAAAACCAAAAGATTTAATATAAACCTCTGGTGCTACCATCTGCTCCTACGGTATAGGTGTTTGAAGATAAGTTGAGCGTCGACGTATGTGCTAACAAGGGTGCAGGGGCAGGAAAAGGGGAATCATACAATTTAGGCTTTCACGGCCGGTACAGACTTCACCTAAAACTCCCGGGCTGATAGGCCGTCGTCGATTCGTAAAACTTTCCCCTATCGTTTCGTCTCCGACTGCGGGCGACATCTTCAGAGGCAAAGCGCTTTTACCTCTTAAGATATCTGCCGCAGTCGGAAATGAAACGTTAGCGGACAGCTTTATTCATCGACCACGGACTATCAGCCCGGGAGTTTAAAGTGAAGATCTCGAGGAACGTGACTGGCTCGAAAGGTTGCCAACTTTTAGCCGTGATCGTATTTGGTCAGCAGTTGTGGCATACAATAGGCTACGGCACAGAAAAAACAAGACTTCGTGAAAGCACATTATGCAGACGCTCGTGTTCAAACAGTTCTTACATTATTTATTTCTCACTGACATAAATAACACGAGACGTCGCCATTTTAGATCGCTGAGGTTGCTGGCAGACGTAAACAAAAGTTAGTCGACACAAGGTTACCGGTGGGTACAGAACACAACTTCTTTGTTATACTACACACACACACACACACACACACACACACACACACACAGTACCTTGCGTAACATTCTTACCCTTACCATATTGTCAATATTACGATGTTTTATAAATGATAGATCGACCTCTATCCTATGGTCAGGTGAGCTGAAGCACCGGAGAAACCAATAACTGAAAATAGTATCCTGTACTCTGTCCAGCAAATTAATGTGTCCACCTGTCATCCCGGGTTCGATTCCCGGCGGGGTCAGGGATTTTCACTGCCTCGTGATGGCTGGGTGTTGTGTGCTGTCCTTAGGTTAGTTAGGTTTAAGTAGTTCTAAGTTCTAGGGGACTGATGACCCTAGATGTTAAGTCCCATAGTGCTCAGAGCCATTTGAACCATTTTGTCCACCTGTCAACAGCCTGAACCAGCTTTTGAATGGCGGGCTGGTGCGAGACGTGCAGGAAGAGGGTAAGTGTGGTTCTGGAAGGCAGCGACAGGGATTCATGAAAGGTATAGGTTATTGTTAGTCAGGGCCATTCTTTTGTGGGGATTATTGAAAGTCAAATTGCGTTGCGCTAAAAATATTGTGTGTAAGTTCAGTGATGATCAGAATAAGTAAGGAGAAAACTGTTTGAGTACGTTGAGTTCTGCTCAGCTGTTTGAAAATCAAATGACGTAGAAGTTTACCAGCACAGTCATTCATAATTTTCCTAATGGGGCGTTCCATAGAACTATGAAGGGTACAAGGCCACAGGACCGTCGAAAGCAAGGAAAAACTATTATTTTACTTATTACGTGGTTTCTGAAGCACAGTATTAACTAAACTGACGTTCCAAACGTGATGGGGCAGCGAAATGCACATAGGCTATGCACGTGGCTGTACGAGGTGCATTCAAGTTCTAAGGCCTCCGATTTTTTTTCTCCGGACTGGAAAGAGATAGAAACATGCGCATTGTTTTAAAATGAGGCCGCGTTCATTGTCAATACCTCCCAGAGATGGCAGCACCGTACGGCAGATGGAATTTTACCGCCAGCGGCGAGAATGAGAACTGTTTTAAATACTTAAAATGGCGACGTTTTCCTTACTTGAACAGCGTGCAATCATTCGTTTTCTGAATTTGCGTGGTGTGAAACCAATTGAAATTCATCGACAGTTGAAGGAGACATGTGGTGATGGAGTTATGGATGTGTCGAAAGTGCGTTCGTAGGTGCGACAGTTTAATGAAGGCAGAACATCGTGTGACAACAAACCCAAACAACCTCAGGCTCGCACAAGCCGGTCTGATGACACGATCGAGAGAGTGGAGAGAATTGTTTTGGGGGATCGCCGAATGACTGTTGAACAGATCGCCTCCAGAGTTGGCATTTCTGTGGGTTCTGTGCACACAATCCTGCATGACGATTTGAAAATGCGAAAAGTGTCATCCAGGTGGGTGCCACGAATGCTGACGGACGACCACACGGCTGCCCGTGTGGCACGTTGCCGAGCAATGTTGACGCGCAACGACAGCACGAATGGGACTTTCTTTTCGTCGGTTGTGACAATGGATGAGACGTGGATGCCATTTATCAATCCAGAAACAAAGCGACAGTCAGCTCAATGGAAGCACACAGATTCACCGCCACCAAAAAATTTTCAGGTAATCGCCAGTGCTGAAAAATGATGGAGTCCATGTTCTGGGACAGCGAGGGCGTAATCCTTACCCATTGCGTTCCTAAGGGCACTACGGTAACAGGTGCATCCTACGAAAATGTTTTGAAGAACAAATCCCTTCCTACACTGCAACAAAAACGTCCAGGAAGGGCTGCGCGTGTGCTGTTTCACCAAGACAACGCACCCGCACATCGAACTAACGTTACGCAACAGTTTCTTCGTGATAACTTTGAAGTGATTCCTCATGCTCCCTACTCACCTGACCTGGCTCCTAGTGACTTTTGGCTCTTTCCAACAATGAAAGACACTCTCCGTGGCCGCACATTCACCAGCCGTGCTGGTATTGCCTCAGCGATTTTCCAGTGGTCAAAACAGACTCATAAAGAAGCCTTCGCCGCTGCCATGGAATCGTGGCGTCAGCGTTGTGAAAAATGTGTTCGTCTGCAGGGCGATTACGTCGAGAAGTAACGCCAGTTTCATCGATTTCGGGTGAGTAGTTAATTAGAAAAAAAATCGGAGGCCTTAGAACTTGAATGCACCTCGTAGTATCGCGTCCGTAAAAGTATAAAAGGGCAGATCACTGCTGGAGGTGTTACTAGTCCTCAGGCAATTCATGTGAATAGCTTTCCGACGTCATTATGGCCGCTGGATGGGAATTAACAGACTCAGAACGCGAAGTGGTAGTTGGAGCTAGATGCTTGGGACATTCCGTTTTGGAAATCGTTAGGGAAGTCAGTATTGCTTCGTCCACAGTGTCAAGAGCATGCACAGAATATCAAATTTCAGGCGCTGCCTCTCACCATGGGTAACGCAGTGGCCGAAGGCCTTCACGTAACGACCGAGAGCAGCGGCGTTTGTGTTGAGTTGTCAGTGCTAGCAGAGAAGCAACACAGCGTGAAATACCTGCAGAGCCGGCCGCTGTGGCCGAGCGGTTCTAGGCGCTCCAGTCTGGAACCGCGCTGCTGCTACGGTCGCAGGTTCTAATCCTGCCTCCGGCATGGGTGTGTTTGGTGTCCTTAGTCTGGGGGACTGATCACCTCAGATGTTAACTCCCATAGAGCTTAGAGCCATAACTGCAGAGATCAATGTTGGATGTGCGACGAATGGCAGTACTGTGAGATTTGACGTTAGTGGGCTATGACATCAGATCACAGATGCGAGGCTCTTTCCTAACATCACGACATCGCTTGCAGCGCCTGTCCTGGGCTCGTGACCACATCGGTTGAACCCTACACGACTGGCAAACCGTGGCCTGGTCAGATGACCCCCGATTTTATTTGGTAAGAGCTGATGGTAGAGATAGAGTGTGGTGCAGACGCCCACAAAGCCATGGACCCAGGACACTGCACAAACTAGTGATAGCTACATAATGGTGCTGGTGTGTTTACATGGAATGAAGTGGGTCCTCTGGTCCATCTGAACCTATAATTAAGCATGAACCTTCTTGGCAGATTAAAACTGTGTGCCAGACTGGGCACTTGCCCGCGAAAGGCAAAGGTGCCGAGTTCGAGTCTTGGTCCGGCACACAGTTTTAATCCGCCAGGAAGATTGATATCAGCGCACACTCCGCTGCAAAGTGAAAATCTCATTCTACAATTAAACAGATTTTGATGTTGAGTCATACAATAATTTTTAAATGAACACGCCACCATTTTATTGTATTGTTATTTTTTTTTTTTAAATGTGTGTGAAATCTTACGGGACTTAACTGCTAAGGTCATCAGTCCCTAAGCTTACACACTACTTAACCTAAACCATCCTAAGGACGAACACACACACATCCATACCCGAGGGAGGACTCGAACCTGCGCCGGGACCAGCCGCCCAGTCCATGACTGCAGCACCTCAGACCGCTCGACTAATCGCACGCGGCTGTTATTTATTTACTTAAGACCCAGGTTTCGGTGTTCTATGCCATTCACTCGAAAATGGCATAAAAAGCCGAAACCTGGGATGTAATTAAATAAAACAATAATACAGTCAAATATCGGTGTGACGATCTGAACCTGTAAATGAATAGAAATGGTTATGTTGGGCTACTTGCAAACAATATTCAGCCATTCCTAGACTTAAGAAGAACGTTCTGGACACTTTGAGAGAATGATTTGGCCACGCAGATCGCCCGACAGGAATCCTATCGGAAGTTTATGGGACTTAAACGAGACGTCAATACGGGCACAAAATCCTCCGGCAGCAATACTTGCCCAATTATGGACGGTTATAGAGGCAGAACGGCTGAATATTTCCAACGACTTCTTGAGTCCATGGCACGTCTAGTTCCTGCACTTACCAACGTGATATCAGGATGTACCACACGACTTTTATCACCTCATTGTGTGATACAGACAATAACACGTGTAATTTACTAAAGGACAATAAAAATTTCAATATAATTAATTGCGGCTTTCGATTCTATCAAGAAATCGTCGAAAGTACCACTATAGTCCACTTTGGAACATTCTGTAGCAGCGAGACGAACGGTTTCCATCGCTGCTCCATAATAGCATTTCGGAGGTAGAACCTTACTGTATCCACGTAGTGCCTTCATGGATGAGAACTTTGCGTTGCATTGTAGTCACATACTTAGCATACTTAGCAAATGAAAGATTTTGATAGAGAAAAAACAATGTATTTACCTTAATAATGTTCAAAAGTCATAATATACAGGGTGTTACAAAAAGGTACGGCCAGATTTTCAGGAAACATTCCTCACACACAAAGAAAGAAAATATGTTATGTGGACATGTGCCCGGAAACGCTTACTTTCCATGTTAGTGCTCATTTTATTACTTCTCTTCAAATCACATTAATCGTGGAATGGAAACACACAGCAACAGAACGTACCAGCGTGACTTCAAACACTTTGTTACAGGAAATGTTCAAAATGTCCTCCGTTAGCGAGGATACATGCATCCACCCTCCGTCGCATGGAAACTTCAAACACTTTGTTACAGGAAATGTTCAAAATGTCCTCCGTTAGCGAGGATACATGCATCCACCCTCCGTCGCATGGAAACTTCAAACACTTTGTTACAGGAAATGTTCAAAATGTCCTCCGTTAGCGAGGATACATGCATCCACCCTCCGTCGCATGGAATCCCTGATGCATTGATGCAGCCCTGGAGAATGGCGTATTGTATCACAGCCGTCCACAATACGAGCACGAAGAGTCTCTACATTTGGTACCGGTGTTGCGTAGACAAGAGCTTTCAATTGCCCCCATAAATGAAAGTCAAGAGGGTTGAGGTCAGGAGAGCGTGGAGGCCACGGAATTGGTCCGCCTCTACCAATCCATCGGTCACCGAATCTGTTATTGAGAAGCGTACGAACACTTCGACTGAAATGCGCAGGAGCTCCATCGTGCATGAACCACATGTTGTGCCGTACTTGTAAAGGCAAAAGTTCTAGCAGCACAGGTAGAGTATCCCGTATTAAATCGTGATAACGTGCTCCATTGAGCGTAGGTGGAAGAACATGGGCCCAATCAAGACATCACCAACAATGCCTGCCCAAACGTTCACAGAAAATCTGTGTTGATGACGTGATTGCACAATTGCGTGCGGATTCTCGTCAGCCCACACATTTTGATTGTGAAAATTTGCAATTTGATCACGTTGGAATGAAGCCTCATCCGCAAAGAGAACATTTGCACTGAAATGAGGATTGACACATTGTCGGATGAACCATTCGCAGAAGTGTACCCGTGGAGGCCAATCAGCTGCTGATAGTGCCTGCACACGCTGTACACGGTACGGAAACAACTGGTTCTCCCGTAGCACTCTCCATACAGTGACGTGGTCAGCGTTACCTTGTACAGCAGCAACTTCTCTGACGCTGACATTAGGGTTATCGTCAACTGCACGAAGAATTGACTCGTCCATTGCAGGTGTCCTCGTTGTTCTAGGTCTGCCCCAGTCGCGAGTCATAGGCTGGAATGTTCCGTGCTCCCTAAGACGCCGATCAATTGCTTCGAACGTCTTCCTGTCGGGACACCTTCGTTCTGGAAATCTGTCTCGATACAAACGTACCGCGCCACGGCTATTGTCCCGTGCTAATCCATCCATCAACGGGGCATCTGCCAACTCCGCATTTGTAAACATTGCACTGACTGCAAAACCACGTTCGTGATGGACACTAACCTGTTGATGCTACGTACTGATGTGCTTGATGCTAGTACTGTAGAGCAATGAGTCGCATGCCAACACAAGCACCGAAGTTAACATTACCTTGCTTCAATTGGGCCAACTGGCGGTGAATCGAGAAAGTACAGTACATACTGACGAAACTAAAATGAGCTCTAACATGGAAATTGAGCGTTTCCGGACACACGTCCACATAACATATTTACTTTCTTTGTGTGTCAGGAATGTTTCCTGAAAGTTTGGCCGTACCTTTTTGTGACACCCTGTATATATATAAACTCATGACATTCGTATTTACAAATTTCCTTTTTCTGGCGGACACTCGTACAGCTCGTCAGCTTATAGCGATCTCCCAAAACTCTTCTCTCTCTCGACATCCACCACTGCTGACGGCTCACCTCCAATTGTCCAACGCTACGCGCTGTTCACATCCAACTGCCCAACACTACAATTCCAACATAAAAACCTAAACAGCTTACTTACAGTTCCAGAGCTCACTGACGTATGCCTGAAAGTGAAACGCTGCGTGTGGTAGTGTCTGTATTTCGAATCGTCCAGCCCCTGCATAGAGTAAATATCTCTGGAGTGAGCATTCACATGCGCAGAACTGATTTTGTGTTGTCAACATGCATTGCCGGCCTGGTCACGTGTTCTCGGGACGTCGTGTGTGTGTCCGTATAGCGCCCTGTATGTTTAGAATGTCACTACATCCCTAGCACAGACGGATTCCTTTCGTAAGTGTCGTGGATTATTTATATACGTTGCGCAGACATTTTAACAGTACCCATTTGATACCGGGAATAAACCAATTAACGTAACTTTTAAGGGCAAGTGATATTGCATTCTGCTTCTTTGCGATGGGTGTCATAGTTCAGATGCACTCGATTTTTGGTAGTTTTCGGTACGATACGGCACTTTATAGTATTACAGAGCCTGACGTACATTTTTGCAGTAATAGTATTGCAAAACGACTTGACAGTACGCTGGTACTTTTGCAAGTGCCCGAAAACCACCGAATTTGCCACACTTTAGCCATTATATCCCTGCTAATTCGTCCTTTTTTCTGCTATTTCTGCGTATTTATGTTCTCGTTTCTGCGACCTAAAGCACAAATTTTTTTACTGGTGTCACTTTGAAGTGTTTGTTTAACACATTTTACGTGCTTGCTCCCAGTTCATTAAATAAATGGTAGACGGAGTAAGAAGGGGGAAAAAAGGCAATCGGAGAATAAATGTACTGTAAAGCAAATACACCATTAAGGGAAGTGCAAAGTGACACAAATGAAAGAGTTTGGAGACATGTTTACTAATATTTTACGCTTCTTAATCAAATGATGAAGTAAATAAATTGAAGGCAAAATACACCAAAGAAGATTAATTTGTACTTTGATTAGCTACACTATTGTGTTTTTTATTTGATTTGTGCAGAAAATGTATTTAATCTGAATGCAGAAATTGGTAGTAGGTGCTGTGGAAAATTAAAAATAGTTGGGATAGCATCTACCTTCAGCCACACACGTCCAAATTTTTCTCTTTCTAAACATTCCTCTTCAAAGTGTTTTGAACATACTTTGGAATATTTTGTGGGGACAAAATTACTCCTCCTCATTTTTGGAGCCACATCTTTACTCGTTGTTCATCCTTCGGGAAATTAAAATATAAATCACACGTAGTCATTGTCCATGGCCTAGACACACTTAGCATAACTTTATGGAAAACAAAAAGGTTTGGACACACATATTATACGAAGACAATTACAGACTCCCACTCTATTGAGTTTATCTGTCTCCCGTCTTTCAAATCCATATACGTAATCGACAATTCACTGATATATGCATGGAGGATAGTATTTGCTGAAGCAACTAACCATTCCCTTTCCTGTTCCACTAGCAAATTTACGAGAGGAAGCGATTGTTTGTAAGCTTTTGCACGAGCCGTAATATCTATTATACAGGGTGATTCAAAAATGCATGTAAATATTTCAAGGGTGTATTTGTGAGGTAAATATAAGACAAAAATGTTCTATACAATTTTTTCCATACTTGGCTTATTACAGAGTTATGAACAAAACAGGATAATACATTCAATACAACGTAAGGTATTTAATTCCCAGAGTTCACAGTTTAATTACAGTGCATTTGGACTAACAACGCAAACTGATAAATAAACGTGACGTAACAAACTGAAACAATTCCTCGCGAACACTGTATTAATTTAGGTCCTGTTGATTGAACTACAGCAATGCACAATAACTAAGGAAAATTGAAGCATTTTACAGACTGTACTGTACTGTACTGTATTTGCACAAATCTTAATGCAATGCATGTTCAAAATGCTGTCCCTGAACTTGCAGACAGACCCGTGCTCGTCGCATCAATGATCTCTGCACATTACACAGTCCGTTCAACTCTCCACGAATAATTTCACAACCACCTTCAATTCTTTGTTGTAGCACTTCTCTGTTCGGTACTGCAGAAGAATACACCAATGTCTTTAGTCGGCCCCATAAATAAAAGTCTAAAGGGTTCAGGTCAGGTGATCTGGCTGGCCAAGCAATTGGTCCTCCGCGACCTATCCATCGATGTGGATACGCAGAATTGAGGTACGCCCTTACGTTGCGGCTGTAATGGGCGGGAGCACCATCGTGCATAAACCACATGGTGGCTCGTGTTGCAAGAGGGACATCCTGTAACAATCCAGGCAATTCTCCCTCCAAAACTTCGCAGTACGCGTGCCCATTCAACCTTGGAGGCAGAACATGAGGTCCGAGTAAGTAATTCCCCACAATACCACACCAAATGTTTATGGAGAATTGATGTTGATATCCACGCACAATTCTCGCGCCAGGATTCTCGACAGCCCACTGGTGCATATTATGCGAATTGATTACACCCGCACGAGTAAACATGGCCTCATCTGTGAATAATATCCGCCGAATGAACATTGGATCATTCAAATGACGCTCTTGTAACCACTGGCAGAATTGCTGACGGCGAGGATAGTCTTCAGGTGTCAATTCGTGCACTTTTTGCAGGTGAAATGGATGCAACTGTTGTCTCCGAAGCAGCCGCCATACAGTAGATTGTGGAAGTCGTACAGCTGCACTAATTTGTCTCGTACTGATAGATGGATCTTGGTCTACCAGGTCCAAAACATGTTCCTCGACGTTCACTGCATGCTCAAGTGGTCGACCTGAATGTGGCCCAGGACGAATGCCATACTCCCGCATACGTCTGTCCACAGATACAAACGTCTGATGACTTGGTAACCGTCTTCCTGGAAACAGCTCACTGTACCTTCGTCTTGCTGCAAGTGCATTTCCATCTGCTGCACCATACACAAGGTGCATATCAGCATACTCACTGTTTGAGTACATCATGTGCACGAAACCTTTAGCCTTTCGACGATGAATGAACGACAGGACGTACTTTTCCGTTACCAACAACATCAGCGCCATCTTCCGTACAGTAGGGGTAAACATCACGTGCAAACAAAAACAAACACTATTCATGCAGTTTCGAATCAACTGTTGGGAGATACGTATGTGAATTACGTACCAGAATATGGCATCCTGCTGCTTGCACTGCCGTCGTTTTGATACGGACATGACTTTCGTATTTAACGATAACTCTGGAATTAAACGTTTATGGAAAAACATTTATAGAACATTTTTGTCTTATATTTACCTCACAAATACACCCTTAAAATATTTACATGCATTTTTGAATCACCCTGTATAGTCCTAAAATCGTAGAAAAATAGGTATACAGAATCAAGCCTTAATTATAATGCGTCTCGAAATTTTTAAGCATAGTACCCGTGAAAAATTACTATCCTTCCTCCACACATTTTTCTTTGCATCCGTAGCAACAACAGTAAATCAGCATCGTTATTACACTATCAACAAACGGTGGAAACACAACAAAGACTCTTGATATTATAAACTTCGAACTCTGAGGAAAGCACACACGCACAGCGAAGTCCCGAAAACAAGTGACAATCCTGGTTTGATGTCGACAACATGCGCAGAACGCAATGTTCACTCCAGAGATACTTACTCTATGGCTCACTCCAGAGATATTTACTCTATGAGTCCCTGCAGTGTGGCTAGCTGTGCGCTCTCGTGGTGCGTCCGCGAGTCTCGGACACGGGCGAAACACGCGAACGGCGATGCCGTCACGGTCTGCAACGCCGCGTGGGAGGCGGGGGCGGCGGGGGACCTCAATCTGCGACGGCCCGGTGCGCGCGTGGCGGATGTTGCCGACAGCGCCAGCCGCCGCTGCCTAGACCTCAACCACAACGGGCTCCTGTGTTTATCGAGCAACAGTACTGCGCAGAGCGTAGCACCGGTACGTTCTCCTCGCCGTTGAGGTCTTCAGCTCAAGGGCTGGTGTGACGCAGCTATCCACCCTATACTTATTGGCCTTTAGATTACAGCCACTGCCAGTCCCGGGACGGAACGCACGCAGTACACATGATGAGGGCAGTGCTCTGAGGTGACAAAAGTCGTGGGACAGCGAATGCACATATACAGGTCTTTAAAGTTAGTACCGCGATTAACTGTTTCTTATTTGCAGCGTTACATTTACACGATCATGATTTCGACCTGAAAGTGGGGGTACAGTCGTATTAAAAATACACCATTAGACACATCTATCTATCTATATCCGAAACCCGCTCCAGCTACTGCCGGGTCTGGGTGCTGACGAGTCCTCTCCACGTGGCTCGGTCCTCCCACCACTTTTCTTCCTCCACTTGCTGCCAGGTCACACTTCTCCTTTCCACAGATATTCTTACCCCCATTTTCCACCGTGTTCTTGAGCGCCCTCTAGGTCTTTACCATCCATCTTTAGTTCTTCCATAATTTTGGCGAGTCTCTGCCCATGAATCCTTTTAACATGCCCATACCATCTCAATTTCTTTTTTTTTTCAATTTTTTCTCTCATACTTTCTTGTTTAAGGTCCTTCCTAATCTCTTCATTCCTTACTCTGTCCATTCTTGTTTTTCCCTTAACTGCTCTGAGAAATATCATTTCCCCTGCTTGCAGTCTGCTCCAGTCCCTTTCTGTCATTATCCATGTTTCTCCACCACAGGTGACATTGTCTAAGGGTCAATATTTCTGGAAAAAGCAGACTGCTTTCTTTTATCACTGAGTATGCCATCTTAGGCACTGAATTCAGCCAAGATGGTATACTCAGTGATAAAAGAAAGCGGTATGCTTTTACCAGAAATATTGACCCTTAGACAATGTGTCTAAGAGTGCATTTTAAACACGACAGTACGCCATCTTAGGCACTGTATAACACTTAATACACTTCATAATGGCACTTTGAAGCCGAAATCATGATCGCGTAAATGTTACACTGCAAATAAAAAACAGTCTAATGGCGGTACTGACTTTAAAGAAATATATTATGACTGTGACCCCAAATTATGAAAAAATTATTTAAAAAATGATTACATACACTACTGGCCATTAAAAATGCTACATCAAGAAGAAATGCAGTTGATAAGCGGGTATTCATTGGGGAAATATGTTATACTAGAACTTACATATGGTTACATTTTCACGCAATTTGGGTGCACAGATCATGAGAAATCAGTACCCAGAACAACAACATCTGGCCCTAATAACGGCCTTGATACGCCTGGGCATTGAGTCGAACAGAGCTTGGATGGCGTGTACAGGTACAGCTGCCCATGCAGCTTCAACACGATACCACAGTTCATCAAGAGTAGTGACTGGCGTATTGTGACGAGCCAGTTGCTCGGCCACCATTCACCAGACGTTTCCAATTGGTGAGACATCTGGACAATGTGGTGGCCAGGGCAGCAGTCGAACATTTTCTGTGTCCAGAAAGGCCCGTACAGGACCTGCAACATGCGGTCTCGCATTATCCTGCTGAAATGTAGGGTTTCGCAGGGATCGAATGAAGGGTAGAGCCACGGGTCGTAACACATCTGAAATGTAACGTCCACTGTTCAAAGAGACGGCAGTGCTAACAAGAGGTGACCGAGACGTGTAACCAATGGCACCCCATACCATCACGCCGGGTGATACGCCAGTATGGCGATGACGATACACCCTTCCAATGGGCGTTCACCGCGATGTCGCCAAACACGGATGCGACCATCATGATGCTGTAAACGGAACCTGGATTCATCCGAAAAAATAGCGTTTTGCCATTCGTGCACCCAGGTTCGTCGTCGAGCAGACCATGACAGGTGCTCCTATCTGTGATGCAGCATCAAGGGTAACTCCAGCCACGGTCACCGAGCTGATAGTCCGTGCTGCTGCGAACGTCGTCGAACTGTTCGTGCAGATGGTTGTTGTCTTGCAAACGTGCCCATCTGTTGACTCAGGGATCGAGACGAGGCTTCACGATTCGTTACAGCTGTGCGGATAAGATGCCTGTCGTCTCGACTGCTAGTGATACGAGGCCGTTGGGATCCAGACAGGCGTTCCGTATTACCCTCCTGAACCCACCCATTCGATATTCTGCTAACAGTCATTGGATCTCGACCAACGCGAGCAGCAATGTCGCGATACGATAAACCGCAATCGGGATAGGCTACAATCAGACCTTTATCAAAGTCGGAAACGTGGTGGTACGCATTTCTCCTCCTTACACGAGGCATCACAAGAACGTTTCGCCGGCCGGTGTGGGCGTGCGGTTAAAGGCGCTTCAGTCTGGAACCGCGTGACCGCTACGGTCGCAGGTTCGAATCCTGCCTCGGGCATGGATGTGTGTGATGTCTTTAGGTTAGTTAGGTTTAAATAGTTCTAAGTTCTAGGCGACTGATGACCTCAGAAGTTAAGTCGCATAGTGCTCAGAGCCATTTTAGCCAAGAACGTTTCACCAGGCAACGCCGGTCAACTGCTGTTTGTGTATGAGAAATCGGTTGGAAACTTTCGTGATGACAGCACGTTGTAGGTGTCGCCACCGGCGCCAACCTTGTGTGAATGCTCTGAAAAGCTACTTTATTTGCATATCACAGCATCTTCTTCCTGTCGGTTAAATTTCGCGTGTATAGAAGGCATCTTCATGGTGTAGCAATTTTAATGGCCAGTAGTGTATTTATTGTATGGCTGCCAGTTTCGGTGCTTCAGTACGCCATCTTCACTCCTTAAGTGACGCTGAGGCCTGAAGATGATGTACTGAAGCGCCGAAACTAGTAGCCGTACAATAAATAACACCGAAAGGACGGTTGTAGATGTTCCACTTTATTATATAAGTGAGCGGTCGGAGTATTTCAATGTTCCAATCAGAAAGATGGGGATACCAAAAGCCACTGGCGGAGGACGACACGGCTGACGGGTGGCTTCGAACGATCCTATGGTCTCGACAGTGTTCAGTTTTTAAGTTCCGTTAACTGATTTAGAGATGCGCTGAAGAAAATGGAAATATTATCGGTACAGAAAATTTCACCTCTGATACTGTGGAGAACAAGAAAAGCTTCCTGTAAATGTGGAAAAATGAGAGTTAAGCAGATTAGGTTGGAACATAATCTTATAATGTTAGAAGTCACCTTGCACCTGTGGAGCCTGGTGTCAAGAACACAGTACATGCTCATTGGAACAGTGGTTCCAGGTTATGTTAGCGAACGAGTGTAGGTCGCGGTCGCGGTAGTATGACATACACATAAAACGGCAGTACATTGGCGGAGCCAGTTGTGTTAAGGAATTCATGTGAATATGGCCGCTCGACAGGATTTAACAGACTGAACACGGAATGGTAGTTGAAACTAGATGCACGGGTCATTCTTTTACGGAAATCGTTACGGAATTCAGTATTCTGAGATCCACGGTGTCAAGTGTGTGACGACAATACCAAATGTCAGGCATTACCTCTCACCACGGACAACGCAGTGGCTGACGGACTTCACTTAACAGCCGAGAGCAGCGGCGTTTGCAAAGAGTCGTTAGTGCTAACAGACAAGCAACACGGCCCGAAATGAACACAGAATTCAATGTGGGACGTACGACGAACGTATCCGTCAGGACAGTACAGCGAAATGTGGCGTTAATGGTTCTGAGGCAGCAGGCGACGTATGCGAGTGCCTTTGCTAACAGCACGTCATCGTCTGCATCGCCTCTGATGCCCTCGCGATTTTTCATTGGCAGGACGCTTTGAAAATGTGACACATGTACTAAAGAGACTACGTTCGTCCGCTTCAGAATACTGTTGCGCGATGTGGGATCCTTACCAGATAGAACTGACGGAGTGTATCGAGAAAGTTCAAAGAAGGGCAGCACGTTTTGTATGGGGTGTTCAAAAAACCCCTCCGCAGTGCCGTATGATTGTTAGCCGCGCGTGCCGTGATTGTTCGCCTGCCTGGGTTACTTCCCTTCAAGTGGACTCTCCCAACATTCCACTGTTTCGTTTGTCTTAGCCAGCGTCAGTAGTGTCGTTGGTGTGTGTCGTTCGTGGTGACGTAAACGTCTTAGTTCTTTTGTTCGTTTGTTTCGTTTTTGTCACTTAAAATGCTGACCATTGAAGAACGTGTGTTTTTAGTGGAACAAGTGTTCAAAACTGGAGGTAAATACACAGTTTCAGTTCGTCAAAGGTTTAATTCAGTTTTTCCGGAGACAACACTCCCACATGGCGATACTGTGCGAGATTTGATTAACAAATTTCGAAGTACGGGTTCAGTGACAGATGCACCGAGAAGTGGTCGTCCCAGCGTTTTGTCTGAGGATGAACTACTCGATATTTCCGATAAAATGTCCACGAGTCTGAACAAGTCAGTAAGAAAACTCGCCCAGGAAATCGATGTTAGTGTCGGAACGGCCCCCACACAGCTGCAAGGAAAAAATTGGAACTTTTGCCATTCAAAGTGACAGTCGTGCGAGAACTGAAAAATCCTGGTCATGGCAAGAGACAGCATTATTGTCAATGGTTCAAAATTTTCGTTCAACAAATTGGAAGGGATATTCTTAATGAAACGTTTTTGACTGAAGAGGCGTGGTTTCATTTATCCAGGTACACGAACTCGTAAAATTCTCGTATGTGGAGTACTGCGAAACAATTGTGTATTCATGAGGAACCATTTCATTTTGTGAAAATAGGAGTTTGGATTGCAATTTCTAGACATCAGATTGTGGGTCCCGCATTTTTCAACGAAACAATAAACGCACAACGATACTGCAGTGATATTCTGTACCCATTCATAGGAGAACTTAGGCCAAGTGAAATACTGAACGGTTATTTTCAACAAGATGGTGCAACCGCGCATACAGCTCGCGTTTCAATGTCACAGCTTGCTGATGTTTTTGGTGACCGCATAATTTCACAGGGACTTTGGCCTCCACGATCGCCTGACCTAACACCACCTGACTTTTTCTTCTGGGGTGCAGCGAAAGCAACTGTCTATAAAAACCGTCCACAATCCATCGATGAATTGAAAACTGTAATATGTTACAACTTGTGTTTAGAAACATGATAAGACGAATTGAATTGTGTATTCGACAACATGGGGGACACTTTCAACATTTAATGTGAAAATTTGTAAGTAAAAATGAATATTCAATAAACTAATAACTTGTATTTCACCGAGTTTCATTTCGGTATATTCACTGCGGCGTACGGCACGCGCGGCTAACAATCATACGGCACTGCGGAGAGACTTTATGATCATCCCGTATTATTGCGAAGTAAAGGAGAGAATTTCACTGAAATGATACAGAATTTGGGGTGGATATCGTTAAGACAAAGGCGTTTTTCGCTGCAACGCAATCTTCTCACGAAATTTCGACCACCAGCTTTCCCCTCCGCATGCGAAAATATTTTGTTGAGGCCGACATACATAGGGAGAAACGATCGGCATAATAAAAGAAGGGAAATCAAAGCTCGCAGCGAAAGTTATAGATATTCGATTTTTTACGTGCGCTGTACGAGATTGGAATAATAGACAATTATTGGGAAGGTGGTTCGATGAACCCTCTGCCAAGCACTTAAATGTGATTACTTTTGAATACATTGTGGGAGTAAACAGTGATCAAAGTGTTACAAATATTTATTATGAAAAACAGTCTTTATCACAATTTACTTATTACGGTGACCGGTTTCGACCACTACTGTGGTCATCTTCAGACATACAAGTAGTATACAAAGCTTTAATTAGAGGGCTACATACGTTAAAGAAAATACATAAAGTTATAAAGCTATAAAACGATGAATTACCAATGAGTAAGGACCTCCTCCTGCTGGAGAATCACTACTGGAGAAAGCAGTGCACGCCTTACTATATATAATGGAGGCTCCGCCCACTTCTCACGGAATGATGTCATTAATAACCAATGGGTTATAGATCGAATAACAATGTAAAATTTCTTAGTTAAAAGAACATTGTCAAGAAAGGAAAATAAACACACACTAAACTTAGCGTATTTAACAGCTATTGTCAATTAAAACGCGTTAAAAATATTTAAACGTGTAGGATAAATGAACTTCGTTTTGACAGTACATGGGTTGCCCTCTCAAGGCCTGTTAGTGAACCACTGGTTGCCCTGGTGAAGTTGGACGCCGTTCCAAAGATGAGGCAGCAGGCTTTTGACAGTACATGGGTTGCCCTCTCATGGCCTGTTAGTGAACCACTGGTTGTCCTGGTGAAGTTGGACGCCGTTCCAAAGATCAGGCAGCAGGCTTTTGACAGTACATGGGTTGCCCTCTCAAGGCCTGTTAGTGAACCACTGGTTGTCCTGGTGAAGCTGGACGCCGTTCCAAAGATGAGGCAGCAGGCTTCTTTCCACTGAAGTTGTTGTAAAGTCGATAGGCAAACTAGTGGTTGCCATGGTGATGACCTGCTGCCACATCTTTGGAACGGCCTCCAACTTAACCATGGCAACAAGTGGCTCCGAATGGTTCACTAACAGGCCTTGAGAGGGCAACCTATATGCTATCAAAACGAAGTTCATTTATCCTACATGTTTAAATATTTTTAACGCTTTTTAATTGACAATAGCTATTAAATTCGCTTAGTGTGTTTTTATTTTCCTTTCTTGAAAATGTTCTTTTAACTAAGAACGCCAGTGCAAAGATTTGGCAGCAAGCTTCTTTCTAACGAAGCTGATGCGAAAGTGGAATGGCAAAGACTTTCACGTCAGACGATGTACTATTGAGCAGCAACATGTCTTTATTGAAACGATTTTCAGTGAGTAGGCTGCAATAATAGTTAACTGACATGTATAGTACAACCTGCACAGATACGATTTACTGACGTAATAAGAGACTCCCATTCACATACACTATTCGTCATTAAAATTGCTACACCACGAAGACGACGCGCTACACACGCAAAAATTAACTGACAGGAAGAAGATGCTGTGATATGCAAATGATTAGCTTTTCAGAGCATTCACACAAGGTTGGCACCGGTGGCGACACCTACAACGCGCTGACATGACGAAAGTTTCCAACGATTTGTCATACACAAACAGCAGTTGACCAGCGTTTCCTGGTGGAACGTTGCTGTGATGCCTCGTGTAAGGAGGAGAAATGCGTACCATCACGTTTCCGACTTTGATGAAGGTCGGATTGTAGCCTATCGCGATTGCGATTTATCGTATCCCGACATAGCTGCTCGCGTTGGTCGAGATGCAATGACTGTTAGAAGAATATGGAATCGGTGGGTTCAGGAGGGTAATACGGAACGCCGTGCTGGATCCCAACGGCCTCGTATCACTAGCAGTCGAGATGACAGGCATCTTATCCGCACGGCTGTAACGGATCGTGCAGCCACGTCTCGATCCCTGAGTCAACAGATGGGGACGTTTGCAAGACAACAACCATCTACACGAACAGTTCGACGAAGTTTGCAGCAGCATGGACTATCAGCTCGGAGACCATGGCTGCGGTTACCCTTGACGCTGCGTCACAGAAAGGAGCGCCTGCGATGGTGTACTCGACAACGAACCTGCGTGCACGAATGGCAAAGCGTCAATTTTTCGGATGAATACAGGTTCTGTCTACAGCATAACGATGGTCGCATCCGTGTTTAGCGACATCGCGGTCAACGCACATTGGAAGCGTGTATTCGTCATCGCCATACAGGCGTATCACCCGGTGTGATGGTATGGGGTGCCATTGGTTACACGTCTCGGTGACCTCTTGTTCGCATTGACGGCACTTTGAACGGTGGATGTTATATTTCTGATGTGTTACGACCCGTGGCTCTACCCTTCATTCGATCCCTGCGAAACCCTACATTTCCGCAGGATAATGCACGACCGCATGTCGCAGGTCCTGTACGGGCCTATCTGGATACAGAAAATGTTCGACTGCTGCCCCGGCCAGCACATTCTCCAGATCTCTCACCATTTGGAAACGTCTGGTCAATGGCGGTCGAGCAACTGGCTCGTCACAATACGCCAGTCACTATTCTTGATGAACTTTGGTATCGTGTTGAAGCTGCATGGGCAGCTGTACCTGTACACGCCATCCAAGGTCTGTTTGACTCAATGCCCAGGCGTATCAAGGCCGTTATTACGGCCAGAGGTGGTTGTTCTCGGTACTGATTTCTCAGGATCTATGCACCCAAATTGCGTGAAAATGTAATCACTTGTCAGTTCTAGTATAATATATTTGTCCAATGAATACCCATTGATCATCTGCATTTCTTCTTGGTGTAGCGATTTTAATAGTCAGTAGTGTATATTACATAATAAATCTTAAAGACCAATACTAAAATTAAAAAAAATAAAAAAATCGAGAGGGCACAGTAGTTGTGCATATTATGAAATATTGTCTATGAAGTTCATATGTAGAGTCCAATTTTTTTTTTACATGTGACAATTTTTTAGAAGGCTTTGCTATGTCTTAAGTTGCATGCCAGTCTTAGAAACAAATAAAAATAATGAAAATGGAAGGAATTTAATATTGTAATACTATGCGCCGTAATGTTAAAAATGAAGGGATGTGCATTAGCAATATGCAGTTAAAGCATATAAGCAAACATTCTAAAAACAGATAGTCAGTCATAAAATAACGTAGATGTAGATGTGATCACATCGGTTGGACTCTACACGACTGGAGAACTGTGGCCTAGGCAGGTGAATACCTATGTCGGTTGGTAAGAGTTGGTGGTAAGGTTTGAGTTTGGCGCAGATCCCACGAAACTATGGACCCAAATTGTTGTCAAGACAGTGTGCAATCTGGTGGTGGCTCCATAATGGTGCGGATGTGTTTACACAGAACAGACTGGCTCTTCTGGTTCAACTAAACCGACTAGGAATGGTTATGTTTGGCTTTTTGGGGTCTGAAGCGCCTAGAATCGCTCGACGCAAAAACAACTAGAGTCATACGCGCCCTTGTCAGAACTGTAGAAATACTTAGTGTTCTGCCATACGGCAGGTCTTGTCATGGGGGAAGCCTCGTCAGAGAGGTCCATCACATGAGCATCTAGGGAAGTGATTCCAGTGGTGGTTTCCCGTTGCGTTCCAGTGATGAGGATAAAATGCTAATGAGGACAACACAACACCCAGTCCCTGAGCCCCTTGGCGGAACAGACCGGCGCACTGACCACTCAGCTATCGGGGCAGACAGAAGTGTTGAAGACAAAGAGAGGAGTTAAAAACGACTACACGTCAAAACCAACCGAGGGAAGAGAAGACATCTGAAAACAGGGACGTGGAGAAAGATCTATAACATATGCCATACAAAAACGGAGGTCCAGAACTAAAAATTAAATTACCCTTGCCATAATGCTACGACGGATAAGAAGTAAGACTCGGTCGACAGCCGGCTCATCGTTCGCTAACACAGACGTTATGCACTAATATATATATGTATGCAAGTCAGGGATGTGATAGGGAATATAATTGGAAGGAAAATGTGTAGTAGACAGGGGCTCAAAAATGCATACCTTAATTGCTGTGAGCACTCATTCACTAGAAGAGTTGTGTTTCCTATTAGCGAAGATGAACAAGGGCTCATAGCTCTTCACGTCTGCACTTCTGAGGCCATGTGGACTCTACATATTTTCCTTGTTTTGCTCCATAGGACCAACTCTCAAAATATGAAAAGCAAAGAGCTTACAGCAGAAGAGATTTGTTTCATAGTATTGAAGACGAGGATGTGTTCATAGGTATCGATTTTAGAGCCCATGTTTAGTAGACATGTTTTGCGCTGAATGATTGTACCTGTCCTCTCCCCAAATTCTGTGACCTCTCGTCCCGGGAATATATATATACACGGTTATACTTCATAGCATTACAAAGTCATGTACTCGCTCTATTTTTTATGCGGAATGCTTCTATTTGTACCGGACAACAAATTCCATAGTCCAATGGGGAGGGTGAATCGAGCCTCTGAGTGTATAGAGATGGCGGATTTAAAGATGACGTCATAGGAGCCGGTGGCAAGATGTGAAAGATTCCAGAATGAGATTTTCAGTCTGCAGCGGAGTGTGCGCTGATATGAAACTTCCTGGCAGATTAAAACTGTGTGCCGGACCGAGACACGAACTCGGAACCTTTGCCTTTCGCGGGCAAGTGCTCTACCAACTGAGCTACCCAAGCACGACTCACACCCCCTCCTCACAGCTTTAATTCCGCCAGTACCTCGTCTCCTACCTTCCAAACTTGACAGAAGCTCTCCTTTCTTCCAGGAGTGCTAGTTCTCCAAGGTTCGCTGGAAAGCTTCTGTGAAGTTTGGAAGGGTGGAGACGAGGTACTGGAAGAAGTATAGCTGTGAGGATGGTGCGT
This sequence comes from Schistocerca americana, assembly GCF_021461395.2. Taxonomy (NCBI): domain Eukaryota; kingdom Metazoa; phylum Arthropoda; class Insecta; order Orthoptera; family Acrididae; genus Schistocerca; species Schistocerca americana. Next base: position 60,782,085 of record NC_060128.1, read on the forward strand.
GAGTCGTGCTTGGGTAGCTCAGTTGGTAGAGCACTTGCACGCGAAAGGCAAAGGTCCCGAGTTCGAGTCTCGGTCCGGCACACGAATCTGCCAGGAAGTTTCGTAGTAATTTTTTGTTTACTTTTGTAGTACTGCAGTTTTACGTTGAGGACGCTTGCTCTGATTATTTGTTGTTATATCTTTGCAATTTTCAAGCTGGCAGGTTAGCTTCGTTATCGCTATCGTGCTGTTAATCATGGCTGCTCCGATGTCTATTTGCACCAAACAAGAGCAATGTTCAGTGATCCATGTTTTTCGGTCGGAAGGCGTATCAGGGGCCGAAATTCATCGAATACTATCGATCTTCCAGGTAGCTTTTCGTCGAGATACAGCCTAACAAGTGGTAGTGCTCTGGGGGACCACTCTTCCGTCTCCATACAAGTCTCGGATGGCAGGTAAAATGGATGTCTGAAGCTTCTGAAGGTACACCTCACTGGTAATTGTGCCGGTGGAAGATGGATAGGCCGTAGAGGTGCTGTGGAGTATCCACCACGTTCCCCAGACCCAACTCCTGTGGACTTTTACGTGTGGGGAACACTAAAGGACGTCGTTTATCGACAAAAGCCACGCACATTGGATGAACTTCGAGAATCCATTGTACATTCATGTGCAGATATCCAACTGAACACGTTGCAGTCAGTAGTTTGTGCTGCAGTTTGGCAGCATCGTTTGTGTGTGGATGTTAATGGTGACCATTTCGAACACCTATAGTGAAATATTTAAGTTGGACTTTAAGGTACACTTTCAGCAAAAATGAGCCTGCGGCTCGTGCTCTTGCGGTAGCATTCTCGCTTCCCGCGCACAGGGTCCCGGGTTGGATTCCCGGCGGGGTCAGGGATTTTCTGCCTCGAGATGACTGATAAGCTTATCTGGGCGTGGCAGGAAGTAAGCCCGCTCAGTAGCGCAATGGCGGCACCGGAAGCAGACTTTTCCAGCGGATCGCGCTAAGTTAAGACTCTAGCGCGATCCTCTGCGGCCTAGCGGCGGCCGAGCGAAACTCGATCAAGGTCACACATGTTCGACAGGGTTATGGAATAACAGCACACAGCCATGCCGAGCGAAACTCGTTCAAGGTCACCCGTGTTCGACAGCGTTATGGAATAACAGCACACAGCCATGTGTGCTGTTATTCCATAACGCTGTCGAACACGGGTGACCTTGAACGAGTCTCGCTCAGCCGCCGCTAGGCCGCGGAGGATCGCGCTAGAGTTTTAGCGCTATCCGCTGGAAAAGTCTGCTTCCGGTGCCGCCATTGCGCTACTTTCATCATCATTTCATCCTCATTCACTCGCAAGTCGCCGTAGTGGCGTTAAAGAGCTTCTGGAGCGGCGACCGAACCGCCCCGGGAGAGGTCTGCCGGCCACCAATGCCATACACTCATTATTACCAAAAATGAGACAACTCCATCAATTGGTTTGCAACTTATGGACTTTTAAACAGTGGATACAGCTTTTTGGACCCCTCTGTATATATGGTTATTCTTCTTAGCGTCACAAAGTCATGTAGTCGCTCTATTTTTTATGCAGGATGACTCTACCTGTACTGGACCAAAAATTCCACTTTTTAGTCAAACGGGGAGGGTGGAGACTCGAGAATTGAGTCTCTGAGTGTATAGAGATGGCGGGTTTTGAGGTGACGTCATAGGACCCGGTGGCGAGATGTGTCAGATTGTTTATATACATGAGGAACGAGAGTGGTCCTAACCCATTTCTCTTGGGCATTGCAGACGATATCCTTACGAACTGTGCTGATACGAGACACGTGTGAGCTACCACAGCGAGTCGTGTAGATTAGAGACGGGCTGGGCGGCCTACCTGAAGATGGCCATGAAGGCGGTGACCCAGCCGCCGGTGAGGGCGGGCGGCAGCGCCTCGGCGAGCGCGGCGGCCTCGACGGGCCAGGCCCGGCAGTAGACGCACAGCATCAGCAGCAGGGCGCCCGTCAGCTCGCCGAACACCGGCGTCAGCATCAGCGGCTTCCGCCGGCCGTGCCGGTCCGACCACGCGCCCAGGAACAGCAGCGCCGCCGCGGGCAGCGACGCCTGCAGCACGGCGCGCCACGCCAGCACCGCCGTCACCAGCTGCTGCACCGCCGCCTCCTGCACAGCGACGGCGGAGCGCGGGTCAGCTGCCAGCACGGTGGCCGCAAGTCCATAGCAGCGCTTACAGCACACACACACAGAATGGTCCAGAGGGCACACACGGCACTGAATTACATTGCTCTGCCACTGTGACAGCCAGATGCTGCATTGCTGCCTCCTGCACAGCGACGGCGGAGCGCGGGTCAGCTGCCAGTACGATGTCTGCAGATCCATAGCAGCGCTTACAGCACACACACACACACACACACACACACACACACACACAGAGAATGGTCCAGAGGGCACACACGGCACTGAATTACATTGCTCTGGCACTGTGACAGCCAGATGCTGCATTGCTGCCTCCTGCACAGCGCCGGGGGAGCGCGGGTCAGCTGCCAGTACGATGCCTAGAAGTCCATAGCAGCGCTTACAGCACACACACACAGAATGGTCCAGAGGGCACACACGGCACTGAATTACATTGCTCTGGCACTGTCAGCTAATGCACTGCCGCCTCCTACACCGTACCACAGGCCATGGGCTAGTACTACCACGATAAGCATACAGCAATGTTTCCAACACACAGATGAAATGGTCCCTATGGGTCCAACTCAGTGCCCATCTAAGCCATTGTACTGCATCTACATCTACATATACATCTACGAGGGTCACTCCAAAAGAAATGCGCACTTACGGTATATTGATAATTTTTACTTATGGACCGTCTGACAGCAACTGAATAAAATACAATTTTAGTGCCATACGCGTTTCGTCTTTATTTTCTGCAAGGCATCATTAGTGGCAGGTTGCGTGGACAATGTCTTACATATTACCTCAAGTTGCATTTTTGGTGTAGTTCTTCTTCTTATGAACGACAATTTCCGGTTTTTTTCCACATTCCACAGCACTATCCACTGAACGCTTGTTTTAATGTTTTCAGTTGCTGTCAGACGGTCCATAACTAAAAATTGTCAATATACCGTTATATTACACGCAACTGAGGAAGATAGGACTACAAAAGTTGAAGATGTAAACGCACACTATTTTTCTAAAAATACAGCTTTCATTCTTATAAGGACCACAAACATAAGATACGTGAAATTAGGCCTCATATGGAAGCATATTGCTAGTAGTTTTTCGCTTCCTCTGTTTGCGAGTGGAACAGGATAAGAAATAAGTAGTACAGGGTACCCTCTGCCACACACCACACGGTGGCTTGCGGAATACCTATGTATGAGGGTCACTCCGAAAGAAATGCACACTACTTTTTTTAAATACACCTTTTAATCTACATGTGTGAAGTTTTACAGTGTGTAGATACATCCTTCCCGCTTGTTTTCAAACTTAGTTCAACCTGTTCTTGTGAGTGGCGCAATCACAGCATGTCTTCAAGATGGCTGCTACACTTGACGTTCGTCAGCAGCAACGTGCTGTCATAGAATTCCTATGCTGTGAAAACGAGACAGTGGGAAACATCCACAAGAGGTTGAAAAAGGTGTACGGAGATGCTGCTGTCGATTGCAGTACAGTTAGTCGGTGGGCAAGCGGGTTACGTGATCAAAGTGGGCACCGCAAAATTAAGGATTGTCCTCGCAGCGGCAGGCCTCGTACTGCACACACTCCAGACAGTGTGCAGAGAGTTAACGAATTGGTGACTGCTGACAGACGCATCACAGTGAACGAATTGCCACGCTACTTCGGGATAGGGGAAGGAAGTGTTCGCAGAATACTGAAAGTGTTGGCGTTAAAAAAGATTTGTGCCAGGTGGGTTCCCAGGATTTTGATAGTGGCTCACAAAGAAACAAGAAAAACGGTATGCAGCGAACTTTTGGAACAGAACGAGAATGGTGGAGATGAATTTCTTGGAAGAGTTGTGATAGGTGATGAAACATGGTTCCACCACTTTTCACCAGAGACGAAGAGGCAATCAATGGAGTGGCATCATGCAAATTTATCTAAGAAAAAAAATCAAAACCACACCTTCTGCTGGAAAAGTTATGGCTATGATGTTTTTCTATTCCTAAGGACTCTTGCTTGTGGGCATCGTGCCAAGTGGAACCACCAAAAATTCTGTTGCATATGTGACGACACTGAAGAAACTTCAAGTTCGACTGAGTTGTCTTCGACCACAACGGCAAAAGCAGGATTTTTTGCTGTTGCACGACAATGCACAGCCACATGTCAGTCAAAACCATCGAAGCGATCACAAAACTCGGATGGACAACGCTGAAACACCCGCCTTGCAGTCCTGACCTGGCTCCACCTGATTATCGTCTCTTTGGGAAACTGAAAGACTCTCTTCGTGGAACAAGGTTTGAAGATGATGACTCCCTTGTGCACGCTGCCAAACAGTCGCTCCAACAGGTTGGTTCAGAATTTTACCGTGCGGGTAAGACAGTTGAGAGGGATGGAAATTATGTGGAGAGATGAAAATATTGTTCCTAAAGGACGTACCTACACACTGCAAAACTTTCAAACATGTAGAATAAAAGATGGACTAAAAAAAATAGTGTGCATTTCTTTCGGAGGGACTCTCGTACATTGATATTCCGCAAGCCACCACATGGTGTGCGGCGGAGGGTACCCTGTACCACTTGTCATTTCTTATCTGTTCCACTCGCAAACAGAGCAAGCGAAAAACTACTAGCTATATGCCTCCATATGAGCCCTAATTTCTCCAATCTGTTTTTTTTGTTCTTATATGCATTGTATGTTGGCAGCAGTAGAATCGTTTGGAAGTCAGCTTAAAATGCCAGTTCTCTAAATTTTCTTGACTGTGTCAAACAGGACACTAGTAACATCGTACCCGAAAATTTTTGGTTTGATCTTCATACTCTCCTCCATTAACTTACATTTTCTCACACTGAGTGCTATTTGTCACTCACCACACCAGCTGGAAATTTTGTCTAAGTAGTCTTGTATCGTCCTAGAGTCGCTGAACTTCGACATCTTACTGTAAACCACGGCATCATCAGCCAATGACGACAGATTGCTACCCACCCTGTCTGGCCAATATTTATGTGCATAGACAACAACAGCGGTCCTATCACACTTCCCTGGGGCTCTCCCGACGATACAACTGTCTCCAATGAACACTTGCCGTCGAGGACAACATACTGGCTTCTATTATTTAAGAAGTCTCTGGGCCACTCACGTATCTACTATTTTATTCCATATGCTCGTACCTTCATTAACAGTCTGCAATGAGCCACCATGTCAAATGCTTTCCATAAATCCAGAAATGTGGACTGTGCCTGTTGCCCTTCATTCATAGTTGTCAGTATGCCATGTGAGAAAAGGGCAAGTTTATTTTTGCATAAGCGTAGCTTTCCAAAACCAAGCTGATGAGCTTCTCAGTCTCATGTTTACCATATTCGAGCTGAGATTCCATCACCGTTGCAGTTAGCTATTCCATTGTCACCTCCTGAGTAGCACAGGGCACAGATTACAGAGCAGCACTACTGGTAAAGTCTAGAGCAATGTTTGTCTAAATTCAACTCACAGAAAGAATTTTCCATGACTATGCTACTATGTGAACATTCATGTCACTATACCAAGTTATTATAGCACTGCGACAGTCAGCTGTTGCACTGCCAACTGTACCATAAGGCCCAAGTCACAGACCAACACTGCTGGTGTAAATCTAGTACAATATCTGCAAATGTTACACGCACAAAGAATGGTCGACTGGGTCTGTTTCAGTGGACATTCATCCTATTAGACTGCAGCATCCAATTACTGCACTACTTCAGGACACAGGTCACAACCAACACTACCAGTACAAATGTAGAGCAATGTTTGTGATAACGAAACACTCAGAAGAAAATGGCCCATATCTGTCCAACCTAGTGCCCATTCATGTCATTGTACCAGGCTATTCTAGCACTGTGACAACCAGCTGTTATGCTCCTACCTCCTGCATACCACAGACCACAGATCACGAACCAACACTAGTGGTACACATCTAGAGCAATGTTTGCAAAAATTTGCCACGCGAAAGCAACGGCCCTCTGGGTTCAACTCAGTAGACATTCGTGGCATTGTACCACACGATTCCACTGCTGTGGGAACCAGCTATTACACTGTCACAGGTCACATATCAATATTGTGTAGAAATTTGAAGCAAAATTTGTAAAAACGTAATCCACAGAAAGAATGGTCGGTGGGCTAGCTAGTCTGTAGGCATTCATGTCATTAATTCGAAATACATTGCCGGCCGAAATGGCCGTGCGGTTAAAGGCGCTGCAGTCTGGAACTGCAAGACCGCTACGGTCGCAGGTTCGAATCCTGCCTCGGGCATGGATGTTTGTGTTGTCCTTAGGTTAGTTAGGTTTAACTAGTTCTAAGTTCTAGGGGACTAATGACCTCAGCAGTTGAGTCCCATAGTGCTCAGAGCCATTTGAACCATTCGAAATACATTAACTGACTGCAACTATCTTCGCATCAGCTGTATTGGAGATTATATATACTACCTATTAGTGAGACATGAAAATTTGTGCTGGACTGGGACTTATACTTGGATTTTCCACTTGTCATAAGAAGTCACCTAAATCACTTAGGCTATCTATTCATGCTACCAAGACTGACCCAAACTTTGTTATATCACAGACTCTACATCCGTATACCACAGTCCTTTACATTCAACACAGCTGGCACAAAGATATTTGCAGTCACAAAATTTATTTGGAATTAATTTTGGATTGTTGTCAATCGTCATTAAAGTCTGCTCATCCAGACAGGGAATTAAATAGTGATGTCATTGGACCATGTCATTACAGCACTGTGACAACCAGCTACTGTGCCATCAACTCCCGCATACCACAGGGCACAGGTCACGGACTAGAACTACTGATACAGATCTAGATCAACATTCGTGGAAAAGCAAAGGCAAGACTAGTTCCTATGAGTCCATCTAGGTGGACATTCAATGCATTGTATCATGTCGTTCTGGAACTGTGACAACCAGCTATGGTGCTGCCACATGGCACATGACACAGAGAAATACTACTGGTACCAATCTAGAGCAACGTTTACAAAAATGCAACACACAGGAAAAATGATCGCTATGGGTCCAGCTTTGAGGACATTCATGGCATTTTAGCACGTATTCCAGCACTATGGCAACCAGCTATCACACGGCTGCCTGTGTCGCATCACAGGGCAGAGGTCAAGGAGCATCATTACCTGTACAAATCCCGAACGAAAATGCAACACACAGTAAGAATGGTCAACGTGGATGCAATATGGTAGTTACATTTGGTAGTTAGGTGTAACAATTGTAGTACGACTTGCCAGTACTGTAATCCTCAGCAGCGTCACAGCTACTTCCTGTGTATTATCATGAAACACTACTACTGGTACAAATGTGGAGTAATATTTGTGAAACGGATCATCCAGAAAAGATGTCTCATATGGATCCAACTCAGTGTATATGAATAACGGTGGGTCCTATGCCTTGCTAGCAGTATAGAAACCACTGCATCCTATATATCACAGGGAATAGGTCAGGTACCAACGATATCAGTATAAATTAGGAGTAATGTTGGAAAAAATGTAATTGCCAGGAGTATGGGCGTGAACAACAGGTAATATACATCATGTACAAGAATAAAGAGGAAACAACGAGAATGGAAGACTAAGACCGAAGTATTAGCGTTAGAAAGGGCCTAAGGCAGGGAATCTCTCGCCCCTAACGTTCAATCTGTACATAGAAGAACCAATGACTGAACTAAAAGAAAGATTCAACAGTGCAATTAAAATTCAGAATGAAAGAATATCAATGATCACGTTGCTATACTCAGTAGAAGTGAACAAAGATTACTGGCCTGTTGGAAGGAAAAGATAAATAAGCACCGCATATGGGCTGAACGATAAAAAAAAGACCCACGTAATGAGGAGTATCAGATATGAAATAGCTACAACCCAAATATCAAAATTGAGTACCATGGAAATGAAGGAAGTAGCAAGTGGTGGACGAACCAAAGAGGACATGGAAAGCAGAGCAGCATAGGCAAAGAGGCATTCTACGTAGAAGTGTCGACTGCCATTAGTCTGAATCTTGTAGGGAAATTGGTAAACGCTGACATGAAGATATGAAGACAGTATAGATGTATCAGGAGTCACTTGAAGTGGAAGGAAGATAAGTAATTCTGGTGAGATGAACATAGGCCAATAATATCATCACAAAAAGGTATAATGGGAGAAGGATTGATTGAGGCAATATCACAATTTACATGTCCTAAGTGTACACATTCTCCTCCTACCGAGCCAGGTGGCGCAGTGGTTAGCACACTGGACTCGCATCCGGGAGGACGACGGTTCAATCCCGCGTCCCTCCATCCTGATTAAGGTTTTCATTGATTTCCCTATATCGCTTCAGACAAATGCCGGGATCGTTCCTTTGAAACGGCACAGCTGACTTCCTTCCCCGTCCTTCCCTAATCCGGTGAGACCAATGACCTAGCTGTCTGGTCTCCTTCCCCAAACAACCCAACCAACAACTCCTCCTAAATTGCAGAGCCATATATACACTACTGGCCATTACAGACGCGAGATTTAACCGACAGGAAACCGACAGGAAGAAGATGTTGTGATATGCAAATGACTAGCTTTTCAGGGCATTCACACAAGGCTGGCTCCGGTGGCGACACCTACAACGCGCTGATATAAGGAAAGTTTCCAACCGATTTCTCATACACAACCAGCAGTTGATCGGAGTTGCCTGGTGAAACGTTGGTGTGATGCCTCGTGTAAGGAGGAGAAATGCGTACTATCACGTTTCCAACTTTGATAAAGGTCGTATTGTAGCCTATCGCGATTGCGGTTTATCGTCTCGCGACATTGCTGCTCGCGTTTATCGAGATCCAATGAATGTTAACGGAATATGGAATCGATGGGTTCCGGAGGGTAATACGGAAAGCCGTGCTGGATCCCAACGACGTCGTATCACTAGCAGTCGAAATGACAGGCATCTTATCCGCACGGCTGTGACGGATCGTGCAGCCACGTCTCGATCCCTGAGTCAACAGATGGGGACGTTTGCAAGATAATAACCATCTGTACGAACAGTTCGACGACGTTTGCAGCAGCATGGACTATCAGCACAGAGACCATGGCTGGGGTTACCCTTGACTCTGCATCACAGACAGGACCGCCTGCGATGGTGTACTCGACGACGGACCTGGATGCACGAATGGCAAAACGTCACTTTTTTCGGATGAATCCAGGTTCTGTTTACAGCATCATGATGGTCGCATCCGTGTTTGGCGACATCGCGGTGAACGCACATTGGAAGCGTGTATTCGTCATCGCCATACTGGAGTACCACCCGGCGTGATGGTATGGGGTGCCATTGGTTACACGTCTCGGTCACCTCTTGTTCGGATTGACGGCACTTTGAACAGTGGACGTTACATTTCAGATGTGTTACGACCAGTGGCTCTACTCTTCATTCGATCCCTGCGAAACCCTACATTTCAGCAGGATAATGCACTACCGCATGTTGCAGGTCCTGTACGGGCCTTTCTGGATACAGAAAATGTTCTACTGCAGCCCTGGCCAACACATTCTCCAGATCTCTCACCAACTGAAAACGTCTGGTCAATGGTGACCGAGCAACTGGATCGTCACAATACGCCAGTTACTACTCTTGATGAACTGTGGTATCGTGTTGAAGCTGCATGGGCATCTGCATTTCTTCTTGGTGTAGCAATTTTAATGGCCACTAGTATATATATATATATATATATATATATATATATATATATATATATATATATATATATATATATATATTAGTGTCCCATTTATCTTGACTACCCTAAATAACTGTTTGTCCAGATACAAATTACAAAATGTTTCAAGCAAATGTTTTTCAGCCGTCAGGGCGACATCTATCAGCATGATTGCCTTCTTTATACCTTTGTTTTTTAAACGATATGAACAGCCGAATGACTTTTTTAAATGGTATCCTGTATTTTTTATTCGGTAATTCGTTTCCTCTCCTAAAGGCCTATTGAAAAATGTATCACAGTGTACCATTCTCTGAAACACAACGTTATAAATTATATAACACAACATTGACTTCGAGCCCAGGATCACAAACGCTTCCACTTGCTGAAGTTGCCAGAAAACAAATTAAAACCAAGTAAAAATAAAACACAGAATTGACTTTGACTCTCCTGTACCATTGCCCAGGAGAATATTCGAACATCGAAAAAACTGGAAATTTTTTTATTGTGGTATTCGAATGTATACACATTGACGAATTATTCCCAAAAATATTACGTGCGAACTTCAAAAAGTAACGATTCTGTGAGCGTTTGCAGCCGAGCGTGCACGACATCCCCCGGCGTTAGAGAGCCGGTTGACGTAAGTCGTTATCGCTGCAGTTACACCTGTTTATGCCAATTTGAGAACACGTGGTTGGCTGGAGCCTTGCTTGGGTAGCATAACTCAAAATGTGATCTAAAGTTTCAATAGTCTCATTTCCAGGTACGCTTCAAGAAACATAAATTACCAACTTTGCTTCAAGTTTGGACGTATGCCTGTTCAGTTTAGTCCACAATGCATTAATGCACGTGGCAAATGCCCTTCAAATCAAAATCGGAGATGAATTGCGCCGATTCTGTGAAGATAGAGACGCCAGCGGCAGTGTAGTCAGTGACGAGAAGGGATTTGAGGACGAAGATGAGGGCTTGTCAGGTCAAAGTAGCAGAAGGCGACCTAGCCGGGGCGATAGTTATTATGGACCAGGAATCGATGATATCCCCTAAGTTTCAAGCTCTGTCCCTTTTTTATATGATAAATACTTGTCAACTTTAACCTCGTTTTTCTTGAAACTATGTTTTTTGGCATGCTTGTCGTCGTCCACTATTTTCATCCGATTTTAATGATTTTTGATCTCACTTGAAGCAAACAGAATTCTCTTGAGTCGTCGTAACCGATTTTTTAATCCTGATATTTAGTATTCTTTCAAAAAAAGAGGGGTCCAAAAAATAGCCATTTTTTTAAATCTCTACAACTTCGACAATTTTTTTTTTTTTTTTCCGACTTCTACGATGAACTGAAACTACATCTGTAAGAATCACGGTGATACGTTAATTTCATGTCACAGATAACCACTACCGGAGTTACAGCGACAAAAGTAGAGCTACCTCATTTCAAGGCTGCCTCGGGAAGATCCTAGTGACACTGTGAAGATATCAATATTTTTCAATACAAAATACAAATAAGAAACTTCAAAGTATGCTTTATTCATCGCAGCAAACACCTTTTGTTTATTACATTCCGGTTTGCAGAAAAAAATCCTGAATTTGAGCAATATCTCCGTTAGCCACCCTGCCGTTCCCTCCTAATCTACACTATGCGATCAAAAGTATCCGGGCACATGGCTGAAAATGACTTAGGAGTTCGTGGCGCCCTCCATCGGTAACGCTGCAATTCAGTATGGGGTTGGCCCACCCTTAGCCTTGATGACAGCTTCTACTCTTGCAGGCAGGTGCTGCAAGGTTTCTTGGGGAATGGCAGCCTATTCTTCACCGAATGCTGGACTGAGGATAGATATCGATGTCGATCGATGAGGCCTGGCACGAAGTCTGTGTTCCAAAACATCCCAAAGGTGTACTAAAGCATTTAGGTATCTGTGCAGGAGAGTCCATTACAGGGATATTATTATCGTGCAACCACTCCGCCACAAGCCGTACATTATGAACAGGTGCTTGATCGTGTTGAAAGACGCAATCGCCATTTCCCAATTGCTCTCCAACACTGGGAAGCAAGAAGGTTTTTAAAACATCAATATAGGCCTGTGCTATGATGGTGCCACACAAAACAACAAGGGGTGCAAACTCCCTCCATGGATAACACGACTACACCGTAACACCACCGCTTCCGAATTTTACTGTTGGCACTACATTCGCTGGCAAATGACGTCCACCGCGCATTCGCCATACCCACACCCTACCATCGGATCGCTACATTGTGTACCGTGATTCGTCACTCTACACAACGTTTTTCCACTGTTCAATAGTCCAATGTTTACCCTCCTTACACCAAGCGAGGCGTCGTTTGGCATTTACCGGCGTGATATGTGGCTTATGAGCAGCCGCTCGACCATGAAATCCAAGTTTTCTCACCTACCACCTAACTGTCATAGTACTTGTAGTGGCTGCTGATGCAGTTTGGAACTCCTGTGAGATGGTCTGGATAGATGTCTGCCTGTTACAAATTACGACCCTCCAACTGTCAGCGGTCTCTGTCATTAGAAGACGAGGCCAGCCTGTTCGCTTTTGTGCTGTACGTGTCCTTTCACGTTTCCATTTCACTATCATCTCGGAAACAGTGGATCTAGGAATGTGGAAATCTCGATACGGATGTATGACACAAGTGACACCCAGTCACCTGACCACGTTCGGAGTCCGTGAGTTCCGCGGAGCGCCCCATTCTGTTCTCTCACGATGTCCAATGACAAATGATGTTGCTGATATGGAGTAACTGGCAGTAGGTGGCAGCAAAATGTGCCTAATATGAAAAACGTATGTTTTTTGGGGTGTCCGGATACTTTCTATCAGAACAGTGCAGAACAGTGTACTACACTGTAGAGCCCAAAAAAGAGATAAACCTGCCTAATATCGTGTAGGGCCCCCGTAAGAGTGCGAGGGGCTGGAGATCTCTTCTCAACAGCACATTGCAAGGCATCCCAGATATATTTAATAATGTCTGGGAAGTTTGGTGGCCAGTAGAAGTGTTTAAACTCAGAACAGTGTTCCTGGAGCCACTCCGTAGCAATTCTAAACGTGTGAGTTGTCGGCATTGTCCTGCTGGAATTTCCCAAGACCGTCGGAATCCACAATGGACATGAACGGATGCAGGTGATCATATAGGATGCTTACGTACGTGTCACCTGTCAGAGTCGTATCGAGACGTAGCAGGGGTCCCATATCACTCCATTACAGAGCCTCCACCAGCTAGAACAGTCCCCTACTGACGTGCAGGGTCCATGAATTCATGAGATTGTCTCGATACCCCTGCACATCCATCCACTCGATACAATTTGAAACGAGACTCGTGCGACGAAGCAACATGTTTCCAGTCCTGAACAGTCCAATGTCGGTGTTGAAGGGTCCAGGCGAGGCGTAAAGCTTTTTGTCGTGCAGTCATCAAGGGTACACGAGTGGGCCTTCGGCTCGGAATGCCCGTATCGATGACGTTTCTTTGAATGTTTCGCACGCTGACACTTGTTGATGGCCCAGCATTGAAATCTGCAGCAATCTGCCGAAAGGTTGCACTTCTGTCACAGTGAACGATTTTCTTCAGTCTCGTTCTTGCAGGACCATTTCGCTGCCGCAACGATTTCACAGTACACTCGAGAATTTGTCGTAGGGGGAAAGCCCCCACTTTATCGCTACCTCGGAGATGCTGCGTACCATTACTCGTGCGACGTTGAAACTCAATTAAATCCTGATAACCTGCCACTGTAGCAGCAGTAACCGATCTAAGAGCTGCGCCAGGCACTTGTTGCCTTATACAGGCGTTGCCGACCGCAGTGCCGTATTCTGCCTGTTCACATATCTTTGTATTTGAATACGCATACCCAGTGCTATTTTTCTGGGGGAACGCTGGGGGATGAGTACCCCTAAACTTTTTCGTTGACAAAGTAATTTTTTTTAGGATGCTGAGAACTTGGAAGAGTGCCAAAGACTTATTTCACGGACGTAAATTTTTTATTTCATTTTTTCGTGTTGGCAGTTGGAATTACTTTACTTTACTTTTTCGTGTTCGGAAACTACAATTTGTTTGCCCAGTATTGGGCAGTGTCCAGTGCTTCTTCTTTAGCCAGCCATAGATGGTCGAGGGTGCATCTGTGGGGGCAGGCAGGGCATTGTAGAAGATGTTCCATGTCCTGTCGAGTGCCGCAGTCGCATTTGACGTCATTTTCGTCCAAAAAACCCCATTTGATCAGATTAGATTTCACAGGAGCCACCCCAGTTCTGATGCGGTTAAGCGTTCTCCAGGTTTTTCAATCACCAGAAACGCCGCTTGGTGGGTCCTCTCTTAGTGGATAGTGGATGGGGGGCTCATCTAAGGCGCAACTTAGGAAACGGCGTCTGGATTTGAGTCTACTGGGGCCACACTCTAGGCCAAATATTGAGTGACGGGCATCAAAGGTTTGTTTTAGCTTCTCGGTATGTTCATGGGCTTTCCTACGTTGAGTCAGGGTCTGTGAAACCTGCGGACCTGTGAAGATTTTCTATGGGGGTTGGTTTCATGCAGCCTGTCACTATCCTACATGTTTCACTCAAGCTAATATCTACCTTTTTTGCGTGGGCGGATCTGCACCATACCGGGCAGGCATATTCGGCAGTTGAGAAGCACAAAGCTTGGGCTGAAGTTCTGACCACGGTAGGTTTGGCACCCCATTTGCTATTGGACAGCTTACTTATTAGGGAATTTCGAGCTTCTGCTTTTTTGCGCGTTTTTTCGCAATGATATTTGTATATCAATGTTCTGTGCAGCACGACGCCAAGGTAGGTGGGAGTATCTGTATCCCAGGTAACATTGAGCCTGTACTTTGCCTGCCTCGAGTTCAGATGGAATGCTCTCACTTAGCCGGCCGAAGTGGCCGTGAGGTTCTAGGCGCTACAGTCTGGAGCCGCGTGACCGCTACGGTCGCAGGTTCGAACCCTGCCTCGGGCATGGATGTGTGTGATGTCCTTAGGTTAGTTAGGTTTAAGTAGTTCTAAGTTCTAGGGGATTGATGACCACAGCAGTGCTCAGAGCCATTTTTTTGCACTCACCTGAGTTTTGGAGGGTTGGGTTTTAGAGAATTCTTTTTGTAGTAGGTAACTGTAGGTAATTGGAATACGAAACGATACCAGTGCAGTTTTTGGTGGGCAAAGTGACGTCATTGACTGTTTCAAGCATTTCGAAGCCGCGGCAACCGTTCTCGACAACTGAATCGCTGGCAGCCAGTTCGCCAAGCATGTAGTGCCCACGCCCGCTAATAGTGCGCGATGGTACTGCTGAACGGATGCGCGTACGCTAAAACGCCGAGCTCCATGTCCCTACCGTCCCGCTACCATGATGCTTCGCGATTCATTGCCGTCTTTGTTTTGTTGTTCTTTATTCGTTTGCGCTAGCTGTTCCGTTCTTGTCGGTTGTGCGAAGTTTTACTGTGGTGTCACCGCCAGACACCACACTTGCTAGGTGGTAGCCTTTAAATCGGCCGCGGTCCGTTAGTATACGTCGGACCCGCGTGTCGCCACTATCAGTGATTGCAGACCGAGCGCCGCCACACGGCAGGTCTAGAGAGACTTTCTAGCACTCGCCCCAGTTGTACGACCGACTTTGCTAGCGATGGTTCACTGACAAAATACGCTCTCATTTGCCGAGACGACAGTTTAGCATAGCCTTCAGCTACGTCATTTCCTAGGACCTAGCAAGGCGCCATATTCAGTTACTATGTCTTCTGAACAGATAATATTGTGACTCATATACCGTCAAGAGCGACGTTCATCATTTATTGATTCAAGTTCAGTATCAAACTACTTACGTCCGCTTTCTGAATTCTAATTCCTTGTCATGTTCCAGACCTCACGTCAGTATAGTTCTTCCCTCCTCACGTCAGCCTGCGTGAACAAAAACGCGTGCATTTCGGCCTCCACTCGTAACACGGTGTTGGCTCTTCTGCCAACCCAATATTTACGACAGTGTCCTGTCTTTCGTTGCAACTTGTAAGTTAAGTTGGATGTGAGAGATGAGCAGAAAACTAACAACCTGTGCTACATTTGAGGTGATGTCAACCGAAGTGTTCGATACCTCATTCTCTTGTATGTTTGGGAGTTTCTCGGTATCGCCTGCGTCAGTTGAGCTAAGTCAACTGAAGAATCTGATACCCTTTTTTTTTTTTTAGTTCGACATTTTGATGACGTCATGGCTAAAAGCAGACGGGTGGTACCGCATGCTTCAGTTATAAGTAGTTTTCGCTGCATTATATCCAATGTCGGAGTACCCTCAAACTGTTTTTTAGAAAAAAATCACTGGCCATACCTATACCAGTTTGTCTGGCGATTTAATGTGTTCCGGTTTCATTAGGCAGTAGAGGAGTGTTGAAAATTTCTGGCAGATTAAAACTGTGTGCCGGACCGAGACTCGAACTCGGGACCTTTGCCTTTCGCGGGCAAGTGCTCTACCAACTGAGCTACCCAAGCACGACTCACGCCCCGTCCTCACAGCTTTACTTCTGCCAGTACCTCGTCTCCTACCTCCCAAACTTTACAGAATCTCTCCTGCGAAGCTTGCAGGACTAGCACTCGTCAAAGAAAGGATATTGTGGAGACATGGCCTGGCCACAGCCTGGGTGATGTATCCAGAATGAAATTTTCACTCTGCATGGTAGAGCACTTGCCCGCCAAAGGCAGAGGTCTCGAGTTCGAGTCCGGTCCGGCACACAGTTTTAATCTTCCAGGAAGTTTCATACTGGCGCACACTCCTCTGCAGAGTGGAAATCATTCTGGTAACAAACTGTGCTTCATTTGAGGTGATGTCAACTGAAGTGTTCGATACCTCATTCTCTTGTATGTTTGGGTGTTTCTCGGTATCGCCTACTTCATTTGAGCTAAGTCAACTGAAGATTCCGATACCATTTTTTGTTGTATTACGACATGTTGATGACGTCATGGCAAAAAGCAGATGGGTGGTATCGCAGCATTATGTCCATTGTCGGAGTACCCTCAAACTGTTTTTTTTTTAGAAAGAAAGCACTGCGCATACCTATACCAGTTTGACTGGCGCTTCAGTATGTTACCGGTTTCATTAGCCAGTAGAGGAGTGTTTATAGCCGGTGTGTGGACTGTCCTTCCGATACGAGAGTGTCCTTGGGAAGGCCGCGTGTTGTGGAGTGGGTGAGGTGGCCGCGACGACCTCTGGGGCCTGAATGGGCCGCAGGCTGTTTGACACCCCGGACGCACGCTGTGTCTGTGGACCAGGGCCACCTGGCGAGGCCGCTGCAGCCAGCAGTGGAAGAGTCGACCTTGGGGCTCTCGCTAGCGATGGCTCGGCGGAGCCGCAAACACGGTTTCAAACAGCGGTCTGTGGGACTGCGCTGCAGTTCGCTCTGAGGCGACAACATTATTCCCGTGCGCCGCTAAAGCCGACAGAAGGCGCTCGTCTTCTCTATGCGTGGGTGGGGAACTGGCAAAAAATTCTGGCATAAAGAGCTGTACGTTTCACTTTTGGGGACAGTTGCCTGAATTGTACCACTTTTGAGATTTTGTTTTTTTGAGCGTAAGGAATAACTTGCAAAATTATTTAAGCCATGCCATCCTTAACCCTAGCATTACCAACGGGGGGGCCTCGTAGGCCCACTGACTCAGTTTTTCTATGTTGTATCCACACCCTTTGATATATGAACTTGAAAGCAAAGGTAATTGTTCGTTATTGAATGTACTATTGAGTCATTACAGAATTTCGGAATAAAAATGTAATTAAAATTCATTTACTTGATTTAATTCTCTGTGGGCCTTAGAAGCCCACCCGTTGGTAATAGCAAGGAAAGATTTACGAGGTTGAGTCTCTCGTTTCAAATTCTTACCATGAAACGAATTTTGGCATTGTTGCCTTCAGACATATTATTATGAAGCGGACCATTGTTATTTTCAGTGTTTCTGCTGCTGTTGAACCAGCAACATGAGTAGACATCGTTTACGTGATAGTTCCATTGAAAGAGTGCTAGAAGAAGTTTTGAACGAATCAGATTTAGAGGAAAGTGAAGTGGATGATGATGTGGAAGAAATTAGAACTGATTCATCGTCTGAGAATGAAGATGAGGTTGAAGCCAATCCACCAGATGATAATGATACGGAATGTGATAAATTCATTGCAAAAAGTGGACGAGAGTATATTACGAAGCCATCTCGACAATATCGGCGTTCTGTACAAAATATAGTGCGAGAAAGAATGGGGCTAGGACAACAAGGAAGAATTGCGTCTCCGAAAGAGGCTATAGAGCTCTTTTTTACACCTCAAATTATGAATCTAATAAAGCTACACTCAAATGAAGAGGCTTCTCGACTGGGTATTCAGCACACAGATGAAGATGAGTTATTTTGTTATATAGGACTCTTGCTAATCATGGGTTCAAATCATGACAATAAGATACCTGTCCAAGATTTATGGTCTTTGCTCCAGGGCCGACAAGTGTACTATGGATCAATGAGTCGGACCCGATTTTTCGAATTGACTAAAATATTGAGGTTTGATGATAAGAACACAAGAGAAATTCGTCGCCAGACTGACAAGTTTGCTCCAATGAGGGAAATTTTTGAAAGCTTCAATTCTTCACTTCCATTGTATTTCATTCCTGGTCTACATACAACAGTGGATGAGATGTTGTCTTTGTTCCGTGGTCGCTGTCCATTCAAGGTGTTTCTAAAAGAAAAACCTGGAAAATACGGCATTCTAATTCGAATGCTGTCTGATTCTGAGACTAGATATGTGATCAGCATGGACATCTATACAGGCAAGTCAGGAAATACACAGCATTCAAATGGACCGATGGAAATTGTAAAGAGACTAATAAAACCTATTGAAAAATCAGGCCGTAATGTTACCACAGATCGGTACTATACTTCAGTGGAGCTTGCTGAGACTCTATGGAATGATTTTCACCTCACACTTGTTGGCACCCTACAGTCTAACAGACGACACATACCTGAAGAGCTGAAGACTACAACTGGCCGCAGTTTACACTCTTCCATCTTTGCTTATACTGACCCTCAGACACAGAGGCCACCAGTTACTCTTGCAACAACGCTAGTCCGCGAGAAGCCAAAACGACTGCTGTTGATGCTTTCAACTTATCACTCAGAAGGGGTGTTGAATGAAGACTCAAAAAAGACTAACATAAATCTTTTTTATAATTCTACAAAGGGAGGCGTGGACACCATAGACCAGATGGCAAGACACTACAGCACAAAGAGAGGAACAAGAAGATGACCTTTGTCCCTCTTTTACACACTCATTGACATAGCAGCAATAAATGCATATTCACTCTTCCTCCTCAACTTTCCGAATTGGAAAAAGAATTTGCTAAACCGCAGAAGAGTTTTTATCACTAACTTAGGTCTCGAACTAATAAGATCTCAAGTAGATAAACGGGCACAAAATTTGTATGGACTTCAGAAGCCAGTAATAATGGCAATGGAAAGCATCACACAACGGAAGCTCAGCTGCTCTGTAGAACCATCATCCTCAACAGCAGAACCAGGAACACGTGGACGGTGCCACCTATGCTGCCAAGAAGCTGCATCTAAAAAGATCAAGTACAACAAGCTGGGAAAGTCAACTGTTACCTGCTCTCAGTGCCACAAAAAAGGCTGTGGGAAACACTGCAGGAAGACAGTGTTGTGTGAAAAATGCGTTGCAGAATGAGACAGTAAATTTTGTTTGCTTCATGTAGTGTATCGAATTAAAAAAGTCGTTTTTATAAGAAAACACTATTTTGAAACATTATTCCAAAAAATATATAAACTGAATCTCGTGATTTGTTCATTTTATTCCTATTATAATAACATCTTTTATTATCCAGTATACAAAAACAATGTCTAAGCATTTTGAATTGTTATTAGAGGTATCAGAAGTAAATAAACTTGATTTATGATAAAATAAATTGTGGTATTCTTTATGGGCCTTTGAGGCCCCCCCGTTGGTATTACATGTAACAAAAAATACGTTGGTAATGCTAGGGTTAACATTTGGCCACCGGCCTTGCCGAACTGGTAACACCTGTTCCCATTAGATCATCGAACTTAAGCGCTGTCGGGCTGGGATAGCAGTTGGATGGGTGACCATCCGTTCTGCTGTTGGCAAGCGGGGTGCACTCAGCCGTTGTGAGGCAAACACAGCTCGTGTGTGATCTGGTGTTGTCTTGCTGAAGGACAGGGTACTCCATGTGTGAACGCACTCTTCGAATTCAAAACTCGATTGCATTACGCTATTTCTTACGCATCGACGTAGTTACGTGACACACCGCCACGTTACACTGTACAAGTCGGAGCACTGTAGCGTCGGAGGGCTGGAAATATGTAGACATGAAAAGGATAAAAGAGTTTTCACATAAAAAAATTGTAGGCGTTTTTCATATCAAGGGTTTAAAATCCTCGAAATGAAGAAAGCAAATTTTTATTTTGGTTACTGTTTTGAGCTACATGAGAGTCATCTTCAGATCTAAGATATAATGCCGGCCGCCGTGGCCGTGTGGTTCTAGGCGCTTCAGTCGGGAAGCGCGCGACTGCTATGGTCGGTCGGAGGTTCGAATCCTGCCAAGGGAATAGATGTGTGTGATGTCCTTAGGTTGGTTAGGCTTAAGTAGTTCTAAGTTCTAGAGAACTGATGACCTCAGATTTTAAGTCCCATAGTGCTCAGAGCCATTTGAACCATTCGAATACATTGAACATGACGGCAACGCAGAACAGCTTCTAGGAGTCACTTTACTGCTCCAAAATACAGAAGTGCGCATAAAATAATAGCAAAGTTGACTAGCAAATGAAAAAGTAACTATTCGGCACGTACCATAACAACATTCTTCATTAGTATAATGGCCATGAAGGCACAACACATCGTTAAAATCTCTTTTCCTTTGTTCGCAGTATCCATACAAAATTAAGTAAACTTACTTTACACCGTTCATGGCCAATCAAATTGAATGAAGGTCATAAATGTGAAAAAATTCACATTAAGATATGGAAGAGGCATTGAAAATGAGACGATAATTACCTAAGTCAAAACTACCCACTAGAGTGAATATATAAAATCGATGGCTAGACCGAAGTACCGACTAGAAAACATCTTGTGTACCTAGATACACTGTCCTCTAGGCAGAAAACTCTTCCCTACTAAACCACAGTTGTACCATTTGATAATTGCTACATGAACAAAAATGTAACAGTGCTAAGAGATACTTATACAACCATTATTATAGGCGATGGTAATGTCATAAGGTGACAACAACGACAACGACGATGACAACGATGACAATGACATCAATGATGATTGTAACGACACACACCGACGATGAGTTAATGTTGTTGTTGCTGACGACCCTGATGATGATGGCACTCATGATGATGATGATGATGACGATGACGATGATTTCGATGACACTGATGATGATGACAATGACACTGATGATGGCAATGACACGGATGATGATGACAATGAAACTGATGATGACAAGGACACTGATGATGACAATGATGATAGTGATACTGATGGTACTGATGATGCTGACAATGACACTGATGGCGATAATGACAGTCATGATGACAATGACGAAGATGACACTGATGATGCTGACGATGCTGACGATGCTGACACTGATGATGTGGCGATGACTCTGATGATGTGGCGACAACACTGATGATGATGATGCTGACACTGATTATGAGAATGACACTGATGATGGTAATGATACAAGACACTGATGACACTGATGATGATAGCAATGACAATGATGATGTTCTTGATGATGATAATGGCACTGGTGATGAAGGCAATGACGATGAAGATGACCATGAGACCCATGATGATGACACTGATGATTCCAGTAATGTCACTGATGATCTGGTGATGACACTGATGATGACAACAATGACACTGATGATGCTGACACTGATTATGACACTGATACAAGACGATGATGATGGCAATGACGATGATGATGATGACAATGGCACTGATGATGCTAATGAAGACAATGACACTGATGAAGATGACAATGAGACCCATGATGATGACAACACTGATGATGCCAACGACAACACTGATGATGACACTGATGATGTTGACACTTATGATGCTGACACTGATTATGACAATGACGGTAATGATACAAGACACTGATGATACTGATGATGGCACGATAATGATGATGATGATGATAATGGCGCTGGCCGGCCGAAGTGGCCGTGCGGTTAAAGGCGCTGCAGTCTGGAACCGCAAGACCGCTACGGTCGCAGGTTCGAATCCTGCCTCGGGCATGGATGTTTGTGATGTCCTTAGGTTAGTTAGGTTTAACTAGTTCTAAGTTCTAGGGGACTAATGACCTCAGCAGTTGAGTCCCATAGTGCTCAGAGCCATTTGAACCATTTGATTTGATAATGGCGCTGGTGATGATAATGAAGACAATGACACTGCTGATACCAACAATGACACTGATGATCTGGTGATTACACTGATGATCTGTTGATGACGCTGATGATGACGCTGATGATGGTAATGATACAAGACACGGATGGTATTGATGATGGCAATGACAATGATGATGTTCTTGATGATGATAACGGCACTGGTGATGATAATGAAGAGAATGGCTGCTGATGAAGATGACAATGAGACCCATGATGATGACGACACTGATGATCTGGTGATGACACTGATGATGATGGCGATGACAGTTGTGAAGACGATGACGATGACAAAGATGATAAGGTACAAGGGGTGGAGCAAACTGTGCGACTTGGCGGTAGCCGCCCGGAGTTTCGGCGTGCCAGGTACTCCGCTGGCGCCTGCAGCGTTGCGTCAGCTGACCAGCTGTAGCGGACTGCGCCGAGTTCAAGGCCAGCCGGTCACACCCGCTGCGACTTGGCGTAGCGGTCCCCTCCCGTTTGCTTCGCGGCGCTAAAGCCGGCAATCTGGGAACAGCTCGTCCAAGGACACACCGGCGCCCGAGTAGGTCGCTACATCCCGGCATCACACCGACCGACCCTCTCAAGTTCGTTTTTGTCGTCAGCCTTAGCACCAGGCCGATACTGTGGCGTCGTCCGAAGAACCGTTTGCCAAAGCTAGGCTGTCACTTCTGAACGAAACCACAGAAAACGAAACTCGCCCCCCCCCCCATTCCCACAGTTTCCCCACGGCACCGCAATCGGTGGTAACTTGCGGCTGCGGTTCCAAGGTTCACATATCGCTCGATTCCGCCGACGACCGACATCGGCCGGAGACGGCCGAATCTGTGGACTGAAACCACAGGTTTATTCGAAACCTCAAATAGGCAAAACATTGATTCCAAATTCTAAGCACAGGTTGTAACTTCAAAAAGTAATTTGTTCAACTGAAAAGGGTGGTGTATCTTACCAGGTGAACTAGTATGAAATGAGCGTTAAGATACAAACGTGTCGATGGGGAACATTTTTTTGTGAACGAGCCTTTTTTTTTTTTTTTTTTTGATTGGTATGACATCTGTCAAAGATATTTAGTGTTCGTCAAGTCATGGGACACACAACATCATATGTTTTCATCGTGTTAATAATGTCGAATTTTGTACCAGAAAGTGATGATTTGCGGAAAGCATTAATTTTTTGTTTTCATTTGAAAAAGAAATGCTGCAGAGTCGCATCGAATGCTTGTCGAGGCATATGGTGATCATGCTCTATCAGAAGCAACATGCAAAAGATGGTTTCAACGGTTCAGATATAATGATTTTGATGTAAGAAATGAAGAACGTGGAAGACCACCAAAAAAGTTCGACGATGCCGAATTGCGAGCAATATTGGATGAAAATTATACTTTGAGTCAGAAGCAAATGTCAGCAATGCTAAATGTTGCACAACAAACAATTTCTGACCGTTTGAAAGCCATGGGAAAGATCCAAAAGTGTGGAAAATGGGTGCCACATGAATTGAATGAAAGACAGATGGAAAACCGAAAAACCATTTGTCAAATTTTGCTTCAAAGACATGAAGGAAAATCAATTTTGCATCGAATTGTTACTGGCGATGAAAAATGGAATGATTTTAAGAATCCTATACGGGAAAAATCATGGGTTATTCCGGGACAACCATCAACATCGACTGCAAAACCCGTGATGACTGGGTGTTGTGTGATGTCCTTAGGTTAGTTAGATTTAAGTAGTTCTAAGTTCTAGGGGACTGATGACCATAGTGCTCAGGGCCATTTTGAACGACTACAAAACTAGATCGATTCGGCAATAAGACAATGCTCTGTGTTTGGTGGGATCAGAAAGGTGTGGTGTATCATGAGCTTCTCAAACCCGGTGAAACTGTGAATACTAATCGCTACAGACAACAAATGGTCAAACTGACCTCTGCATTGATCGAAAGAAGACCAGAATGGGCCAGAATACAGGGAAAAATATTTTTTTTTACACGACAATGCACCTGCACACAAAGCAAAACTGGTTCAGGATACAATCAAAACACTTGGCTGGGAGCTGCTACCCCACCCGCCGTATTCACCAGACTTGGCCCCTTCCGACTACCATTTGTTTTCACCAATGGGACACGCATTGGCTGAGGAACACTTCGATTCCCACGAAGAAGTCGAAAATTGAGTGTCTGATTGGTTTGCTTCAAAAGACGAGCATTTCTATTGGCGTGGTGTCCACAAATTGCTAGAAAGGTGGTCAAAATGCATAGAAAGCAATGGTCAGTACTTTGAATAAAATGGTTTTACTTTTCAATTCAAAATTAGTGTTTCATTTCCACAAAAAAAAAACGCTCATTTCATACCGGTATGCCTGGTATATGCTTGTAGCTACTGTACTGGATCTTTTTTGTGGTAGTTTGTCATTATTTGTCTACAAATTATTATTACTGGCGTTTTATGTCAGGGGTAGTGATTCTATTATCATGAAGTAGTTTGTAAATTTGGTGTACGCTATATATTTCTACTTGTAAGTGCTTTAGGTTTTCAGCTTACCTTATGTTAGACATTGTGTTTGTTTTTCACTCGTGTGCTATGTGACAGTTATTGAATGTTAATCCACGTACTTCTGCGCAGCCGCGCGGGATTAGCCGAGCGGTCTTAAGCGCTGCAGTCGTGGACTGTGTGGCTGGTCCCGGCGGAGGTTCGAGCCCTCCCTCGGGCATGTGTGTGTGTGTGTGTGTGTGTGTGTGTGTGTGTGTGTGTGTGTGTGTAATTTAGTTTAAGTAGTGTGTAAGCTTAGGAACTGATGACCTTAGCAGTTAAGTCCCATAAGATTTCACACACACACTTCTGCGCAACTTTAAATAAATAATGAATGAGAAGCGCTAGTTTGGTTTTGTTCTACAGTATTATTATTAATGTGTTAACCGGTTTTCGGCTTACAAGACCATCTTCAGACGTTTACTGAGGATTGTCACCAAAGAAGTTACAATGTTTGTAAACAACATTCGAGGAGAAGTTACACGTCTATATTGAAGCAGAAAGCTACCGTAAATAACATATCTGACATCGTGGTGGCAGTGTAATGTCAAAGATGTTATTTACGGTAGCTTTCTGTTTCAATATAGACGTGTAACTTCTCTTCGAATGTTGTTTACAAACATTGTAACTTCTTTGGTGACAATACTCAGTAACTGTCTGCCCCTGGTGGCTGAGTGGTCAGCGCGACGGAATGTCATACCTAACGGCCCGCGTTCGATTCCGGGCTGGGTCACGCAAGTCGCCGAAGTGCCGTCAGCTCGAAAGACTTGCATCAGGCTAACGGTCTATCCGACGGGAGGCCCTTGCCACGCTGCATTTACATTTTAGTCAGTAACTGTCTGAAGATGGCCTTGTAAGCCGAACACGGTTAACACAATAAAAGTAATACTGAAGAACTAAAGAATCCAGCGCTTTTCATTTATTGTAATGTTGTTCTACCAAGAACCGACGCAAGATTCAGTTAACATGTTTAGATAAACAGACTGTTTATAACCGGCTTTCCAAGGTCACCACGAATTACCTCGAATACGTAACAGAACGCTTCTCCCGTCATTCACACATTCATAGAAGTTGTCTGGTTATCCCGAAAACTAAGGACTGAGTACTCGCCACGTTCTTTGCGAGCTCTTTAATAGCAGGAGCAGCAATACAACACTCGTATCCAAGCACAGAGGCGTCGTGATGTCCACCCAACCCTGTCGTTGTTGTGGTCTTCAGTCCTGAGACTGGTTTGATGCAGCTCTCCATGCTACTCTATCCTGTGCAAGCTTCTTCATCTCCCAGTACCTACAGCAACCTACATCCTTCTGAATCTGCTTAGTGTATTCATCTCTTGGTCTCCCTCTACGATTTTTACCCTCCACGCTGCCCTCCAATGCTAAATTTGTGATCCCTTGATGCCTCATAACATGTCCTACCAACCGACCCCGTCTTCTAGTAAAGTTGTGCCACAAACTCCTCTTCTCCTCATTAGTTATGTGATCGACCCATCCAATCTTCAGCATTCTTCTGTAGCACCACATTTCGAAATCTTCTATTCTCTTCTTGCCCAAACTATTTATCGTCCATGTTTCACTTCCATACATGGCTACACTCCATACAAATACTTTCAGAAACGACTTCCTGGCACTTAAGTCTATACTCGATGTTAACAAATTTCTCTTCTTCAGAAACGCTTTCCTGGCCATTGCCAGTCTACATTTTATATCCAACCATCATCAGTTATTTTGCTCCCCAAATAGCAAAACTCCTTTACTACTTTAAGTGCCTCATTTCCTAATCTAATTCCCTCAGCATCACCCGACTTAATTCGACTACGTTCCATTATCCTCGTTTTGGTTTTGTTGATGCTCATCTTATATCCTCCTTTCAAGACACTGTCTATTCCGTTCAACTGCTCTTCCAAGTCCTTTTCTGCCTCTGACAGAATTACAATGTCATCGGTGAACCTCAAAGTTTTTATTTCTTCTCCATGTATTTTAATACCTACTCCAAATTGTTCTTTTGTTTCCCTTACTGCTTGCTCAATATACAGATTGAATAACATCGAGGAGAGGCTACAAACGTGTCTCACTCCCTTCCCAACCACTGCTTCCCTTTCATGCCCCTCGACTCTTATAACTGTCATCTGGTTTCTGTACAAATTGTAAATAGCGTTTCGCTCCCTGTATTTTACCCTTGCCACCTTTACAGTTTGAAAGAGAGTATTCCAGTCAACATTGTCAAAAGTTTTCTCTAAGTGTGCAAATGGTAGAAACGTAGGTTTGCCTTTCCTTCATCTGTTTTCTAAGATAAGTCGTAGGGTCAGTATTGCCTCACGTGTTCCAATTTTTTCTACGAAATCCAAACTGATCTTCCCCGAGGTCGGCTTCTACTAGTTTTTCCATTCGTCTGTAAAGAATTCGCGTTAGTATTTTGCAGCCGTGACTTATTAAACTGATAGTTCGGTAATTTTCACATCTGTCAACACCTGCGTTCTTTGGGATTGGAATTATTATATTCTTGTTGAAGTCTGAGGGTATTTCGCCTGTCTCGTACATCTTGCTCACCAGATGGTAGTTTTGTCATAACTGGCTCTCCCAAGGCCGTCAGTAGTTCTAATGGAATGTTGTCTACTCCCGGGGCCTTGTTTCGACTCAGGTCTTTCAGTGCTCTGTCAAACTGTGTATGGGTTGTGAATGTGTACGGACGCTCATGACCGCCCAGTTGAGCGTCCCACACCGCAGACATCAACATCATCATCATCATCATCATCATCATCAACAACAACAACAACAACAACAACAACAACAACAACTCGTCGGGTTCTGAGAACAGGTGTGGCTATGGCATGGCGCTAAATACAGACGCAGCTGA
The DNA here is from genome assembly GCF_021461395.2 of Schistocerca americana. Lineage (NCBI taxonomy): Eukaryota > Metazoa > Arthropoda > Insecta > Orthoptera > Acrididae > Schistocerca > Schistocerca americana. The sequence goes on from NC_060128.1 coordinate 60,809,767, forward strand.
AGGAGGGACTTCGGCTGCGAGAGGTGTGGACGTAACCCACCTGTCGCTTGTGAAAATCGCCCGGCACGCACCTGCCGTTGTTGCCCCTATCGCGCCGCGCTCCCTTTCACGACGGCGGGCACCACCAAAGCCTTCTAGACACAAGGAATACGCACAGCGGTCATATCGGCACATGACGTCACAAACTGTTGGGCATCTTATCTTCAGTGGGCAGTCCTGTTGGCGTGTATGTTGTGTTATAAGTGTGTGACACGTGAAAGTCATATACAGGGTGTTACAAAAAGGTAGGGCTAAACTTTCAGGAAACATTCCTCACACACAAATAAAGAAAATATGTTATGTGGACATGTGTCCGGAAACGCTTAATTTCCATGTTAGAGCTCATTTTAGTTTCGTCAGTATGTACTGTACTTCCTCGATTCACCGCCAGTTGGCCCAGTTGAAGGAAGGTAATGATGACTTCGCTGCTTGTGTTGACATGCGACTCATTCCTCTACAGTACTAGCATCAAGCACATCAGTACGTAGCATCAACAGGTTAGTGTTCATCACGAACATGGTTTTGCAGTCAGTGCAATGTTTACAAATGCGTAGTTGGCAGATGTCCATTTGATGTATGGATTAGCACGGGGCAACAGCCGTGGCGCGGTACGTTTGTATCGAGACAGATTTCCAGAACGAAGGTGTCCCGACAGGAAGACGTTCGAAGCAATTGATCGGCGTCTTAGGGAGCACGGAAACTTCCAGCCTGTGACTCGCGACTGAGGAAGACCTAGAACGACGAGGACACCTGCAATGGACGAGGCAATTCTTCGTGCAGTTGACGGTAACCATAATGTCAGCGTGAGAGAAGTTGCTGCTGTACAAGGTAACGTTGACCACGTCACTGTATGGAGAGTGCTACGGGAGAACCAGTTGTTTCCTACCGTGTACAGTATGTGCAGGCACTATCAGCAGCCGGCCGAAGTGGCCGTGCGGTTAAAGGCGCTGCAGTCTGGAACCGCAAGACCGCTACGGTCGCAGGTTCGAATCCTGCCTCGGGCATGGATGTTTCTGATGTCCTTAGGTTAGTTACGTTTAACTAGTTCTAAGTTCTAGGGGACTAATGACCTCAGCAGTTGAGTCCCATAGTGCTCAGAGCCATTTTGAGCCACTATCAGCAGCTGATTGGCCTCCACGGGTACACTTCTGCGAATGGTTCATCCGACAATGTGTCAATCCTCATTTCAGTGCAAATGTTCTCTTTACGGATGAGGCTTCATTCCAACGTGATCAAATTATAAATTTTGATAGTCAACATGTGTGGGCTGACGAGAATCCGCACGCAACTGTGCAATCACGTCATCAACACAGATTTTTAGTGAACGTTTGGGCAGGCATTGTTGGTGATGACTCGATCGGGCTCCGTGTTCTTCCGCCTACGCTCAATGGAGCACGTTATCACGATTTCATACGGGATACTCTACCTGTGCTGCTAAAACACGTGCCTTTACAAGTACGACACAACATGTGGTACATGCACGATGGAGCTCCTGCACATTTCAGTCGAAGTGTTCGTACGCTTCTCAACAACAGATTCGATGACCGATGGGTCGGTAGAGGCGGACCAATTCCGTGGCCTCCACGCTTTCCTGACCTCAACCCTCTTGACTTTCATTTATGGGGGCATTTGAAAGCTCTTGTCTACGCAACCCAGGTAACAAATGTAGAGACTCTTCGTGCTCGTATTGTGGACGGCTGTGATACAATACGCCATTCTCCAGGGCTGCATCAGCGCATCAGGGATTCCATGCGACGGAGGGTGGATGCATGTATCCTCGCTAACGGAGGACATATTGAACATTTTCTGTAACAAAGTGTTTGACGTCACGCTGGTACGTTCTGTTGCTGTGTGTTTCCATTCCATGATTAATGTGATTTGAAGATAAGTAATAAAATGAGCTCCAACATGGAAAGTAAGCGTTTTCGGACACATGTCGACATAACACATTTTCTTTCTTTGTGTGTGAGGAATGTTTCCTGAAAGTTTGGCCGTACCTTTTTGTAACACCCTGTATATTTCATATAGTATTCGTCTACAGTTCTTCGAAGTATGGGATACAAGTGCTTTTGACAGGGAAATCATAAATCCCAAAAAGGCATGAAAGTGCACACGTTTAGATTTCCCAAATGTGTGAAGTTGAGAAATCGCTGGATTGCAGCTATTCCCACACAGGAATTTGTGTCTACGCATCATTGTAGAGTAAGTAAATAAAAAAAAAATTGCGTGTTATTTGTTTCCAGTGCACCACATTTGCCAATTGTTTTTAAAAGCAGTTATGTATCATGTACCAGTATCATTAGTTTATTAATTCTGGACCATTGCTACGAGGTTAATACGAAGCTGGCTCTGAAATGTCTCTCATATTTGCAACTACTGTCACACAGAATAGTTATATTAATTAGTGTGACTGGAAAATGTTTAGTAATCCTTATCATTCCTACCACATTATTGAATTTCCAGTAATTTTATTTGTAAGGGCTACAGAATGATTTTGTTCAGTTTTACATATACAGCTATTCGGAAATTTCAATTTTAGTAGAATACCTTAAAAATTGCTTTAATGAATCCAGTGTTCATCAGATTAAGCAGTTTAGAAAGGAGAATTTCGAGGTAAGTGCATTATGATTAAATTAACATCAATCTGTGACACAAATTTCAATTAAGGATATAGGAGAAACAGTCTTTTAATATTTAAGGTTCTAAAGTTCCGGAGAAACATGGAAATAAAACATTTTTTCGGGTTTTTTGATTTATTAAACATTATGTCAGGAGGTGCTCCATTTCGTCGAATGATTTGACTTTCGTGTGCGGTCAGCAAATTTTGAAATGGAGAGGAAAATTTACGAAAATAACCAGAGAAACAAATTCTTAAATTCTGTAGGAGCTCCAGCTGCTTTATTTAAAACCGAAAACGTCTGCTTGTTGTTGCATATTGCCGATTTTTTACTGTAAGAAAGCGTAGCTCCTGAGGTAAAACACAGAATTTAAAATTACAGTTTGTATTGAAGCCTAGAAACGCGTATTTAAGGCAAATCGTCAAAATAATTTTACATCTTGAAATAACATAGGGCAGTTTTGTTCAGTTACTTAACGCAGTGATATAAGTTTCGATACTTTCATTACAAGGACATGTAGAAGAGGAAAGCACGAGAATCCCTATGCGGTCCCAGCTCTAAAACTCGTAAAGTTCGTACAGCTGCTGAGTGGTTAACAGTAGCGTTGCGATACAGACCCGGCCATCGATATGTGACGTCACAAGTGTGCGCGCAGGCAACACCGGCTCAAAGGGAGGCCTCGGCGCTTGTTCGTGACGTCACGTCAGCTAGGCACGGCGAACGCCACGTCTGTTGCAGGCATACTCATAATGGTGGTGTCTCCCTCTCTGACACAGGAAAATGTGAAACTATTGGCGGTAGCTGACCAACACACATTGTTCTGAGATATTTATGCAATCAATTAATTGCGCAGTTCATTACACTTCTTAACAAATAGTGTACTCCTGAACTTAAATTTCCCGTTTTAGGGATTGACATACAAAAATAACTTCATGGTCCAGCAGCAACAGAATTCGTGCTTCTTTACCTTATTTGTAAATTTGAGGAAGTTACGTTTATACTGGGTTACTTTACAAGAAACTGTGAACATATTGGTGCTCTTCTTTAGATATCGTGGTTGACTATGGGGTGAGGAGCACTGAATGGCAATGAAATATCTTGCGATTGTACACGTTGCGGGAGGGGGTGGGGGACAGAAGAAGAGGCAAAAGAGCGATACTTGCTTTATCAAATAAAATTTTTTTATCTTATAAAGTTCCTCCTTTCAGTTGCAAGAGGGGAATATTTATCTTTTCTAATGTGCACGTTTGAAAAAGTTTAAGCTCAGCAGTGTTTTCGATTTATGAAGCTATTTTGTTTCCTGTTTAGAATTCCTTTCGTTGAAAACAACTGTAATCTAATGACTGGCAACATTGGACATTTACACATGTAAATTAGTTCACATTTCCAGTGACGATGTCTGTGGTGTGCGTACTGTAAGACCTTCGGTACACACACCATCAGATTATTTGACTTGTCGCTCTAACGAAGTAGGCGAGTGTCAGCAATATGTCTCGTGGTCTTATCGTGGCGTGTTTATCTTCTGCCGTTAGGTCAGACGATAGAAATGCCACTTGCACGCTTAGAGTAGCAGATTGATGGTGACCAACTTTAAACAGAACTTCATTAATTTTCACACACATTTATTAAAATAATAAAAATCATAGACATTACGTAACTTGACTCTGGATGCTGTTTACAATTGACATTCTGAAGTTCCTTTGGTCTTGGTACGTTAATCTTATTCTCAGACATCTCTGATACTTGACAAAAGTGTCTATCTTATTAGCCACAGACTGAAACTTGACTACAGACTAATGCAGACTAATGTAGACTGACTAATCGGAGGTCTGTACACTCCTTATAATACCACGAGCGTTCAGGTATCACTGCGCAAGTGTGATCTGCGAGGAGAAAAGGTTCTACCTTAGCAGCAATCTCATTGGCTGCGTGACATATTAATACGCGTGTCAGCGGAACCAGGATTTGGTCTGTCTCTAAGGCAGCGCCATCTCGTAGTGCGGAGACGGACGAGCGCTGCGCCTGCGCTGTTGTGCTTAGCGGGGCGCGCTCTAGTGGGAAAGTTGTGTACGCGCTGACTACACGGAACTATGTACACAACAATGTCAAACGAAAATAAATAAATAAATAAAGTGGTTCAAATGGCTCTGAGTACTATGGGACTTAACATCTATGGTCATCAGTCCCCTAGAACTTAGAACTACTTAAACCTAACTAACCTAAGGACGTCACACAACACCCAGTCATCACGAGGCAGAGAAAATCCCTGACCCCGCTGGGAATAAATAAATAAAAGAAACGAGTTCATTGTAAGTTGGTTGCGGTAAGTTTCGATAACAAAATGGATCAAGTAAATATAGTTACTTGAATGTGAAATTTCCGAAGCTTGCAATGGGGCAAAGCATCTGCTCATATTGATCTGCGTTTGTTTCGACGGGATTCAGTAATACAGAACTATGATCTTCATTTGTAGCTTTACGATAGTAAGAAGATCTTTCATCTAAATAAAACTGCAGAATCCAAGACAACACCAAAGAGTTTGTCCAAAAATAAGAGGTTTATAGTGATGAGCACGCCCAGGCGTTTCTGCCTGCAACAGACCTGGCGTTGGCCGTGCCTAGCTGACGTGACGTCACCAACAAGCACCGAGGCCTTCCTTTGAGTCGGTGTTGGCGCCGGCCTGTAGTCCAGGTGCTGTTGGCTCGACACACCGTTGCCGACAGCAAACAGCACACGCTGCTGCAGCGAAAGCAGAGGCTACGCCCGCGGCAAGCAGGTTTCGCAAACGCAACCTCGATGTGTGCGGGTCGCTGACTCGCGCCTCGGATTCTGCGCTGAGCTGATTAGCGGCGCGCCACCTCCCACACAGCCGGCAGCAACGTCGGCGGGACCGTGTGTGGGCCGGTGGGAAAGTGGGCCACTCGCTCACTCCGAGTGAAACACATCACGCCCTTTCTGTTTTTCACTTTTCGGGATAAACTCGAGAGCCAAAGAAACTGGTACACCTGCCTAATATCCTGTAGTGCCCCCGCGAGCAAGGTAAAATTATTGCCAGTTTTTGCGGTACATCTTTTGTCGGTGTTTTTAACTCTATAACTAAATGGGTCGTGACAGTCGCGTGCTTGATTGCTCTTGCTGTCAACACAGTAAACAAAATCGATATCTGGCATCACGACAGTCGCGCGCTCGATATGTGTTGTTTGCGAGTAATCTTGAAAATTACTTATAATAGTAATAGCCTTGAAATGCTTCCGAAAAGCGGATTAAGGCTTCTATACAGCAGACCGGAAACAGTCCCTTCCCGCAACCGTGAATACGACGTCGCTCACCACATCTTAATACGATTGCGCGGTTGCTGCTCATTATTAGAAAAACCGGAAGTGTTACTCGCAGAAATCCTTCCATGTGTCGGCTGTGGGGATCCTTTCCCGGGTTTCGGCCTCAAAATATACGATGTAGCTGCGAAGTTAAATCAGTAAGAGGCGCCACTTCCTTTCACAACAAAAAGAACATTTATTTACACCAAAAAGAAAACGAGTCATACAAAGATATTGTTGTTGTTGTGGTCTTCAGTCCTGAGACTGGTTTGATGCAGTTCTCCATGCTACTCTATCCTGTGCAAGCTTCTTCATCTCCCAGTACCTACTGCAACCTACATCCTTCTGAATCTGCTTAGTGTATTCATCTCTTGGTCTCCCTCTACGATTTTTACCCTCCACGCTGCCCTCCAATACTAAATTGGTGATCCCTCGATGCCTCAGAACATGTCCTACCAACCGATCCCTTTTTCTAGTCAAGTTGTGCCACAAACTCCTCTTCTGCCCAATTCTATTCAATACCTCCTCATTAGTTATGTGATCTACCCATCTAATCTTCAGCATTCTTCTGTATCACCACATTTCGAAAGCTTTTATTCTCTTCTTGTCCAAACTATTTATCGTCCAAGTTTCACTTCCATACATGGCTACACTCCATACAAATACTTTCAGAAATGACTTCCTGACACTTAAATCTATACTCGATGTTAACAAATCTCTCTTCTTCAGAAACACTTTCCTTGTCATTGCCAGTCTACATTTTATATCCTCTCTACTTCGACCATCATCAGTTATTTTGCTCCCCAAATAGCAAAACTCTTTTACTACTTTAAGTGTCCAATTTCCTAATCTAATTTCCTCAGCATAACCCAACTTAATTCGACCACATTCCATTATCCTCGTTTTGCTTTTGTTGATGTTCATCTTATATCCTTCTTTCAAGACGCTATGCATTCAGTTCAAGTGCTCTTCCAAATCCTTTGCTGTCTCTGACAGAATTACAATGTCATCGGCGAACCTTAAAGTTTTTATTTCTTCAAAAATGGTTCAAATGGCTCTGAGTGCTATGCGACTTAACTTCTTAGGTCATCAGTCCCCTAGAACTTAGAACTAATTAAACCTAACTAACCTAAGGACATCACACACATCCATACCCGAGGCAGTATTCGAACCTGCGACCGTAGCGGTAGCTCGGCTCCAGACTGCAGCGCCTAGAACCGCACGGCCACTTCGGCCGGCTTCATTTCTTCTCCATGGATTTTAATACCTACTCCGAATTTTTCTTTTGTTTGCTTTACTGCTTGCTCAATATACAGATTGAATAACATAGGGAGAGGCTGCAACCCTGTCTCACTCCCTTCCCAACCACTGCTTCCCTTTCGTGTCCCTCGACTCTTATAACTACCCATCTGGTTTCTGTACAAATTGTAAATAGCCTTTCGCTCCCTGTGTTTTACACCTGCCACCTTCAGAATTTGAAAGAGAGTGTTCCAGTCAACATTGTCAAAACTTTCTCTAAGTCCACAAATGCTAGAAACGTAGGTTTACCTTTTCTTAATCTAGCTTCTAAAATAAATCTTAGGGTCAGTATTGCCTCACGTGTTCCCACATTTCTACGGAATCCAAACTGATCCTCCCCGAGATATTATAATATATCATTCTACTGCGCCGCGAAAAGAACTAAGCTAACATTACTGTCACCGGAACACCGACAGTTATGCCTGATACGGAGACCCAGGGAAATGTAGAACAGGCTTTTGTGAATACTTGGGACGGTCAATTCCGTATTATCTACACCATGCTCTATCACGCAGTTATAAGTTCTTTTAGGGAAACTGCTAATTTAACTACTGACAGACGCATTTCTCTCTCTAGACGTATTATTGCAATGAATGCACTACGTATTCCAGAGCGTTTAAAGGTGGTGTTGGCCGGTTACGGGACGATCTCTAGATTGTAGTAACGGTCTTCGATTCGCTCGTCTATTCCGTCACCTTATTTCGTAGATCCTATGGTGCAGTTCCTGCTATGATAGGAAAAGGTTAGGATAAAAATCTGCAGGGAAAAGCGATAGCTGAAAACTATTTTGTTGGCTGTCCTAACAATTTACAGCTATTACATTGTTGCGTTCTATTTGCAGTTGCGTAGGCTCTAAATGAAATAACTAAAATTTATAGTGAACTTGAAGCAATGGCAACGGTTAATGATTTGTCATTTATACTAAGTAGCAATTGTTTATCTGCTACTGTTCGAATAATATATGCGTAAAAAACTGCCGCACCAAGACTTGGCTGGACTCGACTAATGGCTGGAGGGAAGTGACACCGTGAATACTGCAGGGCTGTCCATAAATCCGTAAGGGTACGAAGGGTTGCCGATCTCTTCTGAACTGCACATGGCAAGGCATCCCTGATATGCTGAATAATGTCCGTGAGTGGTGGCCAGCCGAAGTGTTTAAACTCAGAAGAAAGCTTCTGGAACCACTCTGTAGCGATTCTGGACGTGTGGGGTGTCGCATTGTCCTGCTGGAATTTCCCGTCGGAAGCAACAATGGACATGGATGGATGCACGTGGTTAGACATAGTGCTTAGGTACGTGTCACCTGTCAGAGTCGTATCTAGACGTATCAGAGGTCCCATATCCAACTGCACACGCCCCACACCACTACAGAGCCTCCACCATCTTCAACAGTCCCCTGCTGATATGCAGGGTCCATGGACTCATGAGGTTGTCTCCATACCTGTACACGACCATCCACTCGATACAATTTGAAACGAGACTCGTCCAGCCAGGCAACATGTTTCCAGTCATCAACAGTCCAATGTCGGTGTTGACGGGCCCAGGAGAAGAGTAAAGCTTTGTGTCGTGCAGTCATCAAGGGTACACGAATGAGCCTTCGGCTCCGAAAGCCATATCGACGATTTTTCGTTGAATGGTTCGCACGCTGATACTTGTTGATGCCACAGCATTGAAATCTGCAGAAATGTGAGGAAGGGTTGCAGTTCTGCCACGCTGAACGATTCTCTTCAGTCGTCGTTGGCCCCGTTCTTGCACGATCTTTTTCCGGCCGCAGCGATGTCACAGATTTGATGTTTTAGCGGATTCCTGATATTCACGTACACTTGTGAAACGCTTGTACGTGAAAACCCCCTCTTCATCGCTGCCTCGGACATGCTGTTTCCCATCGGTCGTGCGCCGGCTGTAGCGCCACGTTCAAAATTTAAATCTTGACAAACTGCTATTGTAGCAGCAGTGACCGATCTAACAACTGGGCCAGACTATTGTTGTCCTATATAGGCGTTGCCGTATTCTGCCTGTCTACGCATTTCTGTATTTGAATACGCATGCCTATACCAGTTTCTGTGGCGCTACAGTGTGTATAACATTCTCCTCTTGCATCTATTCGACACGATCGTGGTTTTGGCCTATTGTTCCATTCTCAAGTGATAGCTCACTAAGAACCGACTCAGTGCACTATAACTTTGCAAGCGCAGGTGACTCCTACATATTACCAAGATAAAACAATGGACCCTCAAAATTTACGGACAACAATCCTTAACATCGGTTTGCTGCAAAATTCTCGAACATAATCTCATTTCGTTTGTAAGAAATGTCCTTCATTGGGAAGCTCTTCTGTGCACGAAAACATCTCTAGTGCGAAACTGAGTTTACCGTTTTCTCGCAATATATCTTGCGCGTTATGGATGAAGGGAGACAGGGAGATTCCATCTTCATAGAAGTGGAACATACATACGTTCATACCTACATACAGATACAGGTTGAATATGAATAAAACCAACATACTCCAGGGACGTATTGCTGACTATAAATGCGCCGCGTGGTGTGGTGCAGTGGTTAGTTGCACTGGACTCGAATTCGGCAGGACGACGGTTCAAACCGGCGTCCGGCTATCCTGATTTAGGTCTTACATCATTCCCCTAAATCGCTTCAGACAAATGCCGGGATGGTTCCTTCCCCGTCTTTCCCTAGTCCGTTCCGACCGATGACTTCGCTGTTTGGTCCCCTCTCGCTAATCATCCAACCAACCAACCAACCGGAAATGAAGAAAAAAGGTCCTATGAAGACGTGTACGGAAATGCTTTGCTTCTGTAATCCGATGGGACCGATGACATCACTCTGTGGAGCCGGCCGGTGTGACCGAGCGGTTGTAGGCGCTTCAGTCTGGAACCGCGCCGCTGCTACGCTCGCAGGTTCAAATCCTGCCTCGGCCATGAACGTGTTTGATGTCCATAGGTTAGTTAGGTTTAAGTAGTTCTAAGTCCAGGGGAGTGATAACCTCAGCTGTTAAGTCCCATAGCGCTCAGAGCCATTTGAACCATTTTTCTCTCAGCCCTGAGCAAGTGAACCATGTTTAAAAAAATGGCTCTGAGCACTATGGGACTTAACGTCTGAGGTCATGAGTCCCCTAGAACTTAGATCTACGTAAACCTAACAAAACTAAGGGCATCACACACACCCATGCCCGAGGCAGGATTCGAACCTGCTACCGTAGCGATCGTTGAAGCGCCTAGAACCGCTCGGTCACACCGGCCGGCGAACCATGTTTACTACCAGACAATAATCATTACGACAAAGTAGCTGTGCAGTGCTGTAGTAGTACTTCAGACGTTTTTTTTTCTTTAAAAAATTATAAAAAAATATTCACTATTTATATTATTTTTCCTTTTCGATCTACGCATAATCATCCTTACTTGTTACATATTTCTTCAGCCGGCAGATGCGATCACAAGTCAACACAGCACTGCGAAATTCGTTCATCACCTGCCACACTTCAACTGAGAATGCATCAGACGGCGCAGAGGCAAAGACTGTGTCACGAAAACACCAAAGATTTTTCAACAGTAATATAATTTGCTCTCTCTGAGGTGCACATCGATAACTTACAGAAATCAAAATCACGTTCACACCTCACCTTACAATATCAGATGACGAAAAGATAGTAAAAAAAAAAAGCATAAAGGAACCGTATTGATCCGCATGGGAAATGGCAGTCTGGATCTCGAAAATTCTTTTCATTTGCCACATCATAACATAAGATATGTGTGCCATTACCCGTGTGGAATAACAGGCTTCCCATATGCTACTAAGTATAAAGACAAAACTATATCGTAAAAGCATTTCGGAAAAGTACCAAAACATAAACTGATTCCATTAGAACGAAGGTCTGCGTTCCACTTACCCAGATCGGTGAATACTCTTCACTCTGGCAACACTAACAGGTGTTTACCGCGCGCTGCATCGATAGACAATGACACAGGAATGTGTCCTCATTTCTTTGCTGCGCTCTGCAGGTCGTTCGTAGTAGCAAATAATTTGCAGCAGGAAACATGTGATTCACATTAGTGATGGACAAAACCGACCGCTTAAAACCGTTTCCGGTATTTTAGTTCAGAATAACCGGTATTTTACCTGTGTTTGCTTGGTGTCTGTTGAAATATGTGCTTTTCATTTTTCACTAATAACCGAGTAGAAAACCGAAATATCAATTAGCCAAAGTAACAGTGCTAACATTTTTCGTTTTTGAACAAACATTTCTTTAAAAAACGGGTCATTTTTATTCGTAAAATTTGCATTGGTTGAAGTATTGAATTATTACAGAAAGTAGGAAAACTATCAGTGTTATTTTAATAACGATGCCGACAGAAGTGAGCGACAAACACTCGGCACAGGAAATGGTACAGCATTGCTGAGACACTCAGTAACGTACCTGTTGCCGTGGGTGGTGGCTTAGAGGTACGTCTGTGCACGTGCAGTGTTGAAGACTTGCCTATCACCAGGTCCATAGGACAGTTTCTCACTGTCGTCGCCGGAGATGCATTATACCGCGTAATGACACCAACCTAGTCTGGAAATATTTTTACCAAGTGACGTAACGATCAAGTAAAATGTTTCATTTGCTTTGAAAGATTAAAGATTTTTCTGCTATTTCCATGAAATAATAAAAGAATAAGAAAATTACGGTAACACTGCCGCTCGGGATTAGCCGAGCGGTCTAAGGCGCTGCAGTCACGGACTGTGCGGCTGGTCCCGGCGGAGGTTCGAGTCCTCCCTCGGGCATGGTTGTGTGTGTGTTTGTCCTTAGGATAATTTACGTTAAGTAGTGTGTAAGCTTAGGGACTGATGACCTTAGCAGTTAAGTCCCATAAGATTTCACACACATTTGAACATTGTTTTGAACGGTAACAATAATAAATTAGAAAATTAACAATAATTCACATACATGTCGTGTGACTAGGGCCTCCGGTCGCGTAGACCACTCGCCGGGTGTAAATCTTTCGAACTGACGCCACTTCGGCGACTTGCGCAGCGATCGGGATGAAATGGTGATGATTAGGACAACACAACACTCAGTCCCCGAATAGAGAAAATCTCCGGCCGGGCCGAGAGTCGAACCTGGGTCCTTAGGTCTGACGGTCTGACGCGCTCACCACTCAGATACCGGGGCCGGACAATAATTCATTAATAGCAAACAATAAAATACAATGTAGGTGGTCCGCAGCTCGTGGTCGTGCGGTAGCGTTCTCGCTTCCCACGCCCGGGTCCCCGGGTTCGATTCCCGGCGGGGTTAGGGATTTTCTCTGCCTCGTGATGACTGGGTGTTGTGTGATGTCCTTAGGTTAGTTAGGTTTAAGTAGTTCTAAGTTCTAGGGGACTGATGACCATAGATGTTAAGTCCCATAGTGCTCAGAGCCATTTGAACCATTTGAACCAAAGTAGGTGATCTGTTGCTGTGTCTACATACAGCTAAGAGCCAAGGAAACCGTTACGAGTATTCAAATACAGAGATATGTAAACAGGCAGAATACGGCGCTGCGGTCGGCAACGCCTATATAAGACAGCAAGTGCCTGGCGCAGTTGTTAGATCGGTTACTGCTGCCACACTGGAAAGTTACCAAGATTTAAGTCAGTTTGCAAATACTCTAAAAAACTAAACTAAACTCCGCCCGAACACGCCACGAAGGCTCAAAGATACCGACCGGCCGCCGTGTCATCCTCAGCACATAGGCGTCACTGGATGCGGATGTGGAGAGGCATGTGGTCGGCACACCGCTCTCCCGGCCGTATGTCAGGTTACGACATCAGAGGCGCTACGTCTCGATCAAGTAGCTCCTCAGTTTGCCTCACAAGGGCTGAGTACATCCCGCTTGCCAACAGCGCTTGGCAGACCGGATGGTCACCCATCCAAGTGCTAGCCCAGCCCGACAGCGCTTAACTTCGGTGATCTGACGGGAACCGGTGTTACCACTACGGCCATTCCGTTGCAGTGAGTTTTAACGTGACGTTATAGCCGGTGCACGAGCAATGGGACACAGCATCTCCGACGTAGCGATGAAGTGGGGATTTACCCATACAACCATTTCAAGGGTGTACCGTGAATGTCAGGAATTCGGTAAAACATCAAATCTGCGACATCACTGCGGCCGGAAAAAGGTCCTGCACGAACGGGACGAACGACGACTGAAGAGAATCGTTCAACGTGACAGAAGAGTAACCCTACCCACAAATTGCAGCAGATTCCAGTGCTGGAGCATCAATTAAGTGTCCCAGTGGAAAGAATTCAACGAAACATTATTGATATGGGCTTTCGGAGCCGAAGTCCCACTCGTTTACCCATGATCACTGCACGACGCAAACCTTTACCCCTCGCCTGGATCCGTCACCACCGCCATTGGACTGTTGATGACTACCGGCCGGAGTGGCCGAGCGGTTCTAGGCGCCACAGTCTGGAACCGCGCTACCGCTACGGTCGCAGGTTCGAATCCTGCCTCGGGCATGGATGTATGTGATGTCCTTAGGTTAGTTAGATTTAAGTAGTTCTAAGTCTAGGGGACTGATGACCTCAGAAGTTAAGTCCCATAGTACTCAGAGCCATTTGATTTTTGTTGATGGCTGGAAACATGTTGCCTGGTCGGACGAGTCTCGTTTCAACTTGTATCGAGTGGATGGAAGTGTATGGGTATGAATCCATGGACCCTGCAAGTCATCAGGGGACTGTTCAAGCTGGTGGAATCTCTGTAGTTGTGTGGTGCGCGTGCAGTTGGAGTGATATGGCACCCCCGATACGTCTATATACGATTCTGACAGGTGACACGTACGTAAGCATCGTGTCTGATCCCTGCATCCGTTCTTTCCCATTGTGTATTTCTACGGACTTGGGCAATTCCAGCAGGACAATGCGACACGCCACACGTCCAGAATTGCTGCAGAGTGGCTCAAGGAACACTTTTCTGTGTTTAAACATTTCCGCTGGCCACCAAACTGGCCAGGTATGAACATTATTGAGCATATCTGGGATGCCTTGCAACGTGCTGTTCAGAAGAGGTCTCCACCCACTCGTACTCTTACTGATTTATGGACAGCCCTGCAGGATTCATGGTGTCAATTGCCCCCAGGACTACTTCAGACAATAGTCGTGTCCATGCCACGTCATGTTGCAGGGTTTTGCGTGCTCACGGGGGCCACACACGATATTAGGCATGTGTACCAGTTTCTTTGACTATTCAGTGCAATATAGGTTTATCTCAGTGCAATATAGCTTTATCTACATGTAGTCCTTGAAAACGGACAAATTGACAAGAAACACGGACTTCTTCAGTCTCACTCTTTAGGACTGACTATTGCTATTCCCCAAACAGTGTTATGTTCGCTGGTTACAACGTGATTTTTTAGCAGAGTCTCAAAAAATTGAAATCAGTAGGAGAATGCTACTGATTTTTTGTAGCATTCACCCACTTGCACTTTTCCAGAAAAGTGGAGAACGGTGGACGGTCCAAGTTTTCTTTTATTTGTCTCTTTTATTTGATATTCTGATTCAGTGTATCTTAAAACTGAGTCAAAATTTGTCACTCTTTGTTCGATTTCTACGTTTATTACAGGAAATAAAAGCAATAAAAAAAGTCGGAAATCGGTTATATAAGCGCGATTTTACCAGTCAGGTTAAAGTGGCATGAAAAAAAAAATCGATGTAACCGAAAATCGATTGTTTCAGCGATATCCGCAACTCCTGTATTCAACGTAATGAAGACAAACAGATGCTCATAGCTCTTGAAGTATGCGTTTTAGTGCCCATGTTTATTGAACATTTTTGTCTTATTTCGGTCCATACTACCAGCTCCCAAAATATTGAATAATCCTGTTTACACACCTGATATGGAGCTGGAGATCGACACACGCAACACCACTAAAGTAGTCCATATAAAACGTCTGTCAGCACTTCCAGATGGAAATTTTAAATTCCCAATGATGTTCTTATACCGTACGTACTGTGCCACCTTATTTGACCCCAAATGTCTAGCTCAAAGTGTTATGGTTCAAATGGCTCTGAGCACTATGGGACTTAACATCTGAGGTCATCAGTCCCCTAGAACTTAGAACTACTTAAACCTAACTAACCTAAGGACAGCACACACATCCATGCCAGAGGCAGGATTCGAACCTGCGACCGTAGCGGTCGCGCGGTTCCAGACTGATGCGCCTAGAACCGCTCGGCCACACCGGCCAGCTCATAGTGTTAATTTATTTAAAATACTTGCGTAAATACTCGGAATACGTAAAAGAAAAGGGATGATTTCCATCACAACTGCTTTAACTCTCAGAGGCCGTATGTTTTCACTGGTTCGTCGTGAGCCACTTTTCATTTCACGGTACGAGGCTGCCATTCCAGGTGTCAGCAGTAATTCTTCTGTCAAGGCAAAGAGGAAGAAAGAGTTAGAGCCCACGGTGTTTTATAGAGACGTTAACGTACACTCTTACAACCTTCACACGTTGAGCAGTAACTTACACAGGAGTGATGCAATCTTCTCTCACTACTGGTATTTTAGTGCGTGACCTGCCACATAAAAAGCTGCTGCGTTAACCATTAAAAAACGCGACGGTGGACAAGAGATGTAGTGGGCGAGCCTTACATTTATTTGCTTTAATGCTCCCTAATCTAACAGCCATATTTTAATAATTTTCATCATCGTCACATCATCATTATTATCAACATCATCACTATGATAATCATCATCACATTATCATCATCGTCATACTACAGTACTGTCATCATATCATGATCTTCTTTACATCATTGTCATCATACCATAATCATCATCTGATCGTTCTTATCTTACTTGTGATCTTATCATTTTCATCTTACCACTGTCATCTCACCACTGTCATCTTCTCATTGTCATTTTATCATCTTATCACTGTCAGCAAATCAGAATCATCATATAAACATCATTGTCATAACATAATCATTGTATTATAATCGTCATCTCCTGAAGGCGTAGTGACCTAGTTGCTACAACCACTCTCCCCTATTTTCTGTTGTCCCTCTCTTGATAATTTTGGCACCACTGGTTACCTTTAATAAATCGTCCACTATTCTCTTTCTTGTCATGTCTTTGGTTTCCTCTCCCGAAATTTGTCCCTTTGCATGTGTGTTAAAAAGTTAATGTGGCTCAATAACTGCCCCGAATGCCCCAAAAGTTTTGTTCTCCTTTTATGCATATCTGTTAAAAGGCTTTTCAGCTCATTTGCTTTTTTATAACATCTTCGATGGATTTTACTTCTGCACAGTTGTTGCACGTTATCCTGCTGCAAAGCGACCGTTCAGTCACCTTTACGTGCTTTCTCTCTGTCTTCTATCTACACGCTGTCTTCTTTTCTATACAAAACACTTAGTTCAACAGCAGTTAGTTCTCTTCGTTCATTGAAGCCACGTTTAGTCGCAGCAATTCTTTTTCTGATTTTGATGGTGCATCTGTTGTCCTCTGTAATCAGAGTGCCTAAATAACAAAATTTATCAACCTTGTTCAATTTCATTTCTTCCGATTGGGATGGCAAGTGTCTTCCTCATTTTTCGTTAGCTTACTTTTATAATTTTGGTTTTTTGATAGCGGTATGTCCAAACTGGTTTGAAGAGGAATGTGCAGATGCCCTGGAAAGGAGAGAGGAAGCCAGGAACAAATGGCTGAAGGGGACAAATCTGGCATAGGCCAAAGCACAATTTGAGGAGGTCCGAAAGACTACACAAGCAATTCTGAGAAGAGCAAAGAGGAAATACATAAGGAATATCATCACTGAAGCAGAAACAGTGGACAAAAGACGAGGGAAATGTTTCTGAGGGTGAAGTACCTCTGCAAAGGTCACCAGGCCAAGCAGAAATTTGTCAAAGATTCCCTTGATAAGATCCTGATGAACGATAGGGACATAGCTGAGAGATGGAAAGAGTACTTTCGACAGCTGCTAAATTGTGATGAACCCGAACTGCAGTTTGATTTCCAGTACCCAATTACAGCCGATGCAGACTATCCCCCACCTACCCTGGATGAGATAAAAACCAGAATCAGACACCTTAAACAGAATAAGAGTCCAGGTCAAGATGGAATACAGGCTGAAATGATCCTGGCAGGAGGAGAGAAACTTTCAGAAAAAATACACCGACTGATACAGGCAATATGGACCAAAGAAAAACTACCAGGAGAATGGAAAACAGCTCTGATTTGTCCAATACATAAGAAGGGCGACAAACTGAAATGTGACAACTATCGAGGAATCGCCCTGCTTAACGTCTGCTATAAGATCATGTCCAATTGCGTCATACATAGAATTCAGCCAGTGGCAGAATCTGTGATTGGGGAGTACCAGGGAGGTTTCTGGCCAGGACGGTCAACAGTAGATCACATCTTCAGTCTCCGGCAGCTCACTGAGAAACTGGATGAATAGGGTAAAGATTCGCATATTTTATTCGTTGATTTTAAGAAGGCCTATGATTGCATACATCGCAAGAGCCTGCTCAACTGTTTAAGGGAGTTTGGCATAGCAGAGAAACTCATCAATCTGATAAAGATCTGTCCGAACGAGACACATGCAAAGGTGAAGATGGGAAATCGCGTAACTGAGGAATTTGAAATTGTGACAGGACTCAGGCAAGGAGATGGGTTGTCCCCTATCCTGTTCAACTTTGCCCTCGAGAAGATCATACGCGAGACCTTCCAAGAGAACGAAGGGATTGAAATCGAAGGAAAGAGACTGGCATACTTAGCCTATGCAGACGACATCTGTTTACTCTCTAGGTCGGAAGAGGAGTTGGAGCAAATGATACCTAGGGGCACTTTTCACTGAGAACTCGTCATGTGAAGCAGAGATCAATGCCAGAATACAAGCAGGAAACCGATCTTACCACAGCCTAGCACAACTGCTTCGGTCCAGATATCCCTCCAGACAGTTCAAGATTCGACTATACAAAACCCTGATCCAGCCTGTTGTTCTACACTCCTGGAAATTGAAATAAGAACACCGTGAATTCATTGTCCCAGGAAGGGGAAACTTTATTGACACATTCCTGGGGTCAGATACATCACATGATCACACTGACAGATCCACAGGCACATAGACACAGGCAACAGAGCATGCACAATGTCGGCACTAGTACAGTGTATATCCACCTTTCGCAGCAATGCAGGCTGCTATTCTCCCATGGAGACGATCGTAGAGATGCTGGATGTAGTCCTGTGGAACGGCTTGCCATGCCATTTCCACCTGGCGCCTCAGTTGGACCAGCGTTCGTGCTGGACGTGCAGACCGCGTGAGACGACGCTTCATCCAGTCCCAAACATGCTCAATGGGGGACAGATCCGGAGATCTTGCTGGCCAGGGTAGTTGACTTACACCTTCTAGAGCACGTTGGGTGGCACGGGATACATGCGGACGTGCATTGTCCTGTTGGAACAGCAAGTTCCCTTGCCGGTCTAGGAATGGTAGAACGATGGGTTCGATGACGGTTTGGATGTACCGTGCACTATTCAGTGTCCCCTCGACGATCACCAGTGGTGTACGGCCAGTGTAGGAGATCGCTCCCCACACCATGATGCCGGGTGTTGGCCCTGTGTGCCTCGGTCGTATGCAGTCCTGATTGTGGCGCTCACCTGCACGGCGCCAAACACGCATACGACCATCATTGGCACCAAGGCAGAAGCGACTCTCATCGCTGAAGACGACACGTCTCCATTCGTCCCTCCATTCACGCCTGTCGCGACACCACTGGAGGCGGGCTGCACGATGTTGGGGCGTGAGCGGAAGACGGCCTAACGGAGTGCGGGACCGTAGCCCAGCTTCATGGAGACGGTTGCGAATGGTCCTCGCCGATACCCCAGGAGCAACAGTGTCCCTAATTTGCTGGGAAGTGGCGGTGCGGTCCCCTACGGCACTGCGTAGGATCCTACGGTCTTTGCGTGCACCGTGCGTCGCTGCGGTCCGGTCCCAGGTCGACGGGCACGTGCACCTTCCGCCGACCACTGGCGACAACATCGATGTACTGTGGAGACCTCACGCCCCACGTGTTGAGCAATTCGGCGGTACGTCCACCCGGCCTCCCGCATGCCCACTATACGCCCTCGCTCAAAGTCCGTCAACTGCACATACGGTTCACGTCCACGCTGTCGCGGCATGCTACCAGTGTTAAAGACTGCGATGGAGCTCCGTATGCCACGGCAAACTGGCTGACACTGACGGCGGCGGTGCACAAATGCTGCGCAGCTAGCGCCATTCGACGGCCAACACCGCGGTTCCTGGTGTGTCCGCTGTGCCGTGCGTGTGATCATTGCTTGTACAGCCCTCTCGCAGTGTCCGGAGCAAGTATGGTGGGTCTGACACACCGGTGTCAATGTGTTCTTTTTTCCATTTCCAGGAGTGTATATGGCTGTGAGACATGGAGTATCCGGAAACAGGACTTCCATAAGCTCCTTGTCTTTGAGAGAAAAGTGCTTCGGAAGATCTTCGGTCCGGTTCCAGATGCAGATACAGGGGAATGGAGGACCAGATACAGCCAAGAGCTTGAGCAACTATACCAGCAGCCCAACATAGCAGGAGGTGTCAAAGCCAAACGAATGCATTGGGCCGGCGATGTGGCCCGGATGGAGGGTCACAGATGGCCTCGGAAGCTCCTGGATTTCACACCTACAGGAAAGAGACCGCCAGGGAGACCCAAGAGGCGTTGGAGGGGGTGGACTCCATGAAGACCAAGTGTCAATAGATGTGGACGAATGGCGGATAGCAGCAATGGACAGAATACAGTGGAGGAGGAAACTTGTAGATGCGTGCGGTCCACTGGGCCTGATCACCTAGTAGTAGTAGTAGTAGTAGTAGTAGTAGTAGTTATGTCCAAACTTTTTCATAATTGCATAAAATGTGCTCAGACACGAACATTATTGAGCATATCTGGTATTTCTTGCAACGTGCCTTTCAGAAGAGATCTCGACCCCCTCGCACTATTACGGATTTTTGCAGGATTCATGGTGTCAGTTCCCTCCAGCACTACTTCAGACATTAGTCGAGTCCATGCCACGTCGTGTTGCGGCACTTGTGCGTGCTGGCGTGGGCCCTACACGATATTAGGCAGGTGTACCAGTTTCTTTAGCTCTTCAGTATATATCGCCGAACTGGCAGCAGAATAAATAACAATTTGAAAATTTAGACGACTGAAAGGTGTTTGATTTGACAATCTGTACTGAACAGCCGAAGTCCCGCAACCACCTTTTATAATTATGCTAGACAGACCTAATTGAAAGTGTTCCAGAGTTCCAGCCGCCATGAAGATGTAGATATGTATGTGCCTTATATTAATATCCGCCAATAGGCCCGGAAACCTATTCATCAAAGACAAGGCGATTCTCTCGCTATGGGAAACTGCTTAGCAGGAAAATTAGTAGACATTTTTATTAACCAGCTAGAAAAGACTTTCTTCGAGACGAATCCAGAGATTCTGACGAATATAGTACATTACAGAAGATATGCCGATGACTCAATTATTCTTTATAGAGGCAGTAAAACGCAGATAGTAGCTGTGGCACACAAGTTAAGCAGTATGCAGTCCAAGATAAAATTCACGACAGAAATTGATGTAGCCATAAAGATAAACTTCCTAGATCTGACGATTCATAGAAAAAATCGTAGACATGCGTTTCAAATATTTAGGAAAGCGACATGTACGGACGTGATTATCAATGCCCACTCCAATCACCCACTACGTCAGAAACATGCTTATTTTTATACAGTGTTCCACAGAATAGTAAAACTTACATTATGTCAAACTGAAGTGAAAAAATCACTTGACATATTAAGAAAGGTCGCCCTTGCGAATGATTATGGCCCAGATATAGTTAACTCCATACATAGCAAAATTAAAAAGAAGATAAAAAGGAGCGAGTAACGGCAGGTAAAACCGACATCCGAAAAGGATAAGTACGCTCGTATGAAATATACAGACAAAATATCAGATAAAATCGAACATATATTCGGAAGAAACTGCGTGAACAATACATTTTGGACTTCCGATAATTTAAAAAGACTAGTGCGTCATAACTTGCCACGGAAATGTAATAAATACCCGGCCGGAGTGGCCGAGCGGTTCTAGGCGCTACATTCTGGAACCGCGCGACCGCTACGTCACAGTTTCGAATCCTGCATCGGACATGGATGTGTGTGATGTCCTTAGGTTAGTTAGGTTTAAGTAGTTCTAAGTTCTAGGGGACTGATGACCATAGATGTCAAGTCCCGTAGTGCTCAGAGCCATTTGAACCATTTTTTTGACAACGCATCAACCTGTGTTCAGTGTATGCCGCCTTTAGGAATGAACTGTATGTATTTCGCATATATTCAATTAGATTACTAATAAGGTGGTTAAATATTGAACTTATTTTTAGATTGTAATACAAATTTTCTTTTGTATTGCTTTAGGATCTGAAGATGGTAATTGTATGGCCGAAACCGTTTTTGACTGTTTCATAAGAATGTGATTGCATCTATAAACAAACAAACAAAATTTTACAAAATATTCACTCACTCCATTGGCAAAATGTTTTTCCCAAAACCTGTTCATCAGATAGTGAAGAAATTTTTCTTTCTCTAAACACAAATATGGAAGAGAACAGGAAATCGGTAATTTTGGTACATCTACACATACATTTATACTCCGCAAGCCGCCCAACGGTGTATGGCGGAGGACACTTTACGTGCCACTGTCATTACCTCCCTTTCCTGTTCCAGTCGCGTATGGTTCGCGGGAAGAACGACTGTCTGAAAGCCTCCGTGCGCGCTCTAATCTCTCTAATTTTACATTCGTGATCTCCTCGGGAGGTATAAGTAGGGGGAAGCAATCTATTCGATACCTCATCCAGAAACGCACCCTCTCGAAACCTCGCGAGCAAGCTACACCGCGATGCAGAGCGCCTCTCTTGCAGAGTCTGCCACTTGAGTTTATTAAACATCTCCGTAACGCTATCACGGTTACCAAATAACCCTGTGACGAAACGCGCCGCTCTTCTTTGGATCTTCCCTATCTCCTCTGTCAACCCGACCTGGTACGGATCCCACACTGATGAACAATACTCGAACGATTGTTTTGTAAGCACCTCCTTTGTTGATGACTAAATTTTCTAAGCACTCTCCCAATGAATCTCAACCTGGTATCCGCCTTACCAACAATTAATTTTAAACGATCATTCCACTTCAAATCGTTCCGCACGCATACTCCCAGATATTTTACAGAAGTAACTGCTACCAACAACTCAACAGAGGAAAGTCCACTGGACCTGACGGGATACCAATTCGATTCTACACAGAGTACGGGAAAGAACTTGCCCCCCTTCTAACAGCCGTGTACCGCAAGTCTCTAGAGGAACGGAGGGTTCCAAATGATTGGAAAAGAGCACAGGTAGTCCCAGTCTTCAAGAAGGGTCGTCGAGCAGATGCGCAAAACTATAGACCTATATCTCTGACGTCGATCTGTTGTAGAATTTTAGAACATGTTTTTTGCTCGAGTATCATGTCGTTTTTGGAAACCCAGAATCTACTATGTAGGAATCAACATGGATTCCGGAAACAGCGATCGTGTGAGACCCAACTCGCTTTATTTGTTCATGAGACCCAGAAAATATTAGATACAGGCTCCCAGGTAGATGCTATTTTCCTTGACTTCCGGAAGGCGTTCGATACAGTTCCGCACTGTCGCCTGATAAACAAAGTAAGAGCCTACGGAATATCAGACCAGCTGTGTGGCTGGATTGAAGAGTTTTTAGCAAACAGAACACAGCATGTTGTTATCAATGGAGAGACGTCTACAGACGTTAAAGTAACCTCTGGCGTGCCACAGGGGAGTGCTATGGGACCATTGCTTTTCACAATATATATAAATGACCTAGTAGATAGTGTCGGAAGTTCCATGCGGCTTTTCGCGGATGATGCTGTAGTATACAGAGAAGTTGCAGCATTAGAAAATTGTAGCGAAATGCAGGAAGATCTGCAGCGGATAGGCACTTGGTGCAGGGAGTGGCAGCTGTCCCTTAACATAGACAAATGTAATGTATTGCGAATACATAGAAAGAAGGATCCTTTATTGTATGAATATATGATAGCGGAACAAACACTGGTAGCATTTACTTCTGTAAAATATCTGGGAGTATGCGTGCGGAACGATTTGAAGTGGAGTGATCATATAAAATTAATTGTTGGTAAGGCGGGTACCAGGTTGAGATTCATTGGGAGAGTGCTTAGAAAATGTAGTCCATCAACAAAGGAGGTGGCTTACAAAACACTCGTTCGACCTATACTTGAGTATTGCTCATCAGTGTGGGATCCGTACCAGATCGGGTTGACGGAGGAGATAGAGAAGATCCAAAGAAGAGCGGCGCGTTTCGTCACAGGGTTATTTGGTAAGCGTGATAGCGTTACGGAGATGTTTAATAAACTCAAGTGGCAGACTCTGCAAGAGGCGCCCTGCATCGCGAAGCCGGCCGAAGTGGCCGCGCGGTTCTGGCGCTGCAGTCTGGAACCGCGAGACCGCTACGGTCGCAGGTTCGAATCCTGCCTCGGGCATGGATGTGTGTGATGTCTTTAGGTTAGTTAGGTTTAACTAGTTCTAAGTTCTAGGGGACTAATGACATCAGCAGTTGAGTCCCATAGTGCTCAGAGCCATTTGAACCATCTGCATCGCGGTGTAGCTTGCTCGCCAGGTTTCGAGAGGGTGCGTTTCTGGATGAGGTATCGAATATATTGCTTCCCCCCACTTATACCTCCCGAGGAGATCACGAATGTAAAATTGGAGAGATTAGAGCGCGCACGGAGGCTTTCAGACAGTCGTTCTTCCCGCGAACCATACGCGACTGGAACTGGAAAGAGAGGTAATGACAGTGGCACGTAAAGTGTCCTCCGCCATACACCGTTGGGTGGCTTGCGGAGTATAAATGTAGATGTAGATGTACCAGTGTTTGTTCCGCTATCATATAATCGTACAACAAAGGATCCTTCAAAAAAATGGTTCAAATGGCTCTGAGCACTATGGGAGTTAACATCTGTGGTCATCAGTCCCCTAGAACTTAGAACTACTTAAACCTAACTAACCTAAGGACATCACACACATCCATGCCCGAGGCAGTGTTCGAACCTGCGACCGTAGCGGTCACGCGGTTCCAGACTGAAGCGCCTAGAACCGCACGGCCACACCGGCCGGCTAAAGGATCCTTCTTTCTATGTATTCGCAATAGATTACATTTGTCTATGTTAAGGGTCAGTTGCCACTCCCTGCACCAAGTGCCTATCCGCTGCAGATCTTCCTACATTTCGCTACAATTTTGTAATGCTGCAACTTCTCTGTATAGTACAGCATCATCCGCGAAAAGCCGCATGGAACTTCCGTCACTTTCGTGGACTGTACAATTACTTACTAAGCGTTTATGTAGATGTTTAGCAATACTCAATTTAACAGCTGTAAACTGATTATGTAATGGTCCAGTGGTGTACAATAAAGTTTTTGAGATTTTACAAGCGGATGTAGCCTTGCAATGGGGGGCCGTTCGACCGACGTGGAAGTCACACGACGCTATTCTTCTAAGCTTGCTTCTGTGCTCGTCAGAGCGCAGGCGTACGCAGGCGGTATTTGGCCGTCAGCAGAGAGTAACGACGCCGCACAGCTGTCTGCTTCATCGGCCACTCCATCTCCCATGCGACCATTCCCAGAAGGCCGGTTACTGCTGACGTTACGAGGGCGGCTCTGTCGAGGACCGACGCTCATTCTCGTAGGTTTATGCCTCATAAAACTACGCTGCAAAGCGCTGGGCCATTGTCACACTGGAAACTATTATTTGGCGAAAAGGTTTAAAAAGTTGGCTGGAATCTAAATACTGAGAAACTATAGCGGAATCTGTTATCGTATTCTGCACGTCTGTTTCCGCAAGTCAACATACGGTGAGTGAGAAACGGTTGTAGATAACTATTCGTACGAGGTCCAATTCCTCCGATTTTCTAGTTGTTGCGATATCGAGAGGCGTTTCCGGTAGGAAGAAAAATGTGACTTAACAGAAGAAGGACTTCTAACCCGAGATCGCTATAAATAAACTTTATTGAAGGTAATCGGTTTCGGTAAAAGTCAGTTAACATCTTCAGATCTGTAATAAAATTACAAGAACTCCTACAAACTGTTGTACAAATAATGCTACATTGAGCCATTTAGCCGAGCCCGACTCGGGCCTATAATGATATGTTTACGTAAAGTGTATGCATTTATAAATGTCCCCGTTCGTAGTCGCTAATTGTAACAATATGTTTACTTTTGTGCTGTAACATATAGCTATAATCAGCGTTGGAAATATATTTGCGAACGCCGACCGTGTGCGGCTGTTTCTTGTTGGACCGTCTGATCAGTCGGAAGTTGCATTGCAGAGGAGAGTAAATGCCTATCCAAAATATAATTATTTTTAGATAGCTCAACACGGATTTCCTAAGGGACTGTAGTTTATCATGCATTTACCAGTAGAATATGGCGCGGAGAACATATTTCGCCGCATGCATCTTCCGTCCGATTTCGACGAAAGAATTCGTGACTGAACTCTCTATTTGGCAGAAACATGAAGAAAATTAAATAACTTCATGAAGGAGTGCGACATAAATTCTATAATAAATAAATAGTCCATACACCAGTTCCATTTAACTCTGAATTTATGGCAATTAATGGATGAACTTACACTGCAATGAAGGATTTAACATGGATGCCGTTTTGACTGGCACTTCTCGTAATAAAAATAATTCCTTTGACGTTTTCACATACACGTCGCACAATAAATCTACTGCTATGCAGTATTGCACTTTCAGTATTGCACTTTTATTTTACACTAGAATAATATTATTTTAACAATAATAATACAGCGGCAAGACATGCGCGTCCGACACAAGTTACAAGAGACAAGAGAAAATGAGTAACTGAGTAACTGTTCATCGAGAATATTTCGTACATCAAAAGAATGTGTCGAAGTGTTCTTCTTCTGTCCGTTTTTCGCGCCGCGGTTTTCAAAGTCAGTAACTCACCGCATCTCTGACGGCGCTTCGACAATAAACACGTTACGTCACAGGACGTTTTCCTTTTACATTCTCGCAACTTTATCTGCTAACTGTAGCTGTTGCCGACATACTGCTCGATTAGTGAATGATTTAAAATGATAAGGCAATCGCCGCGCCGGATTAGCCGAGCAGTCTCAGGTCCTGCAGTCATGGACTGTGCGGCTGGTCCCGGCGGAGGTTCGAGTCCTCCCTCGGGCATGGGTGTGTGTGTTTGTCCTTAGAATAATTTAGTTTAAGTAGTATGTACGCTTAGGGACTTAAGTCCCATAAGATTTCACACACATTTGAACATTGGTAAGGCAATCACATAATGTTACAGGCCCCACATCATAGCCAGTCTCAACACTGTGTAGAATGGCATAGTTTAGCTATGTTACAGTTCAGGGTAAAAACTTAAACATTGCACACTTCCCTCGGTCCAGGCAAATGGAGGAAATCGGCTGGTTCTTTTGCATTATTGTTGATCTAGGATTGACGTTAGGAGATCTATAAATGCACCACTTGTTCATATGATGTTCCTAGAAAAAAAATCCGGAAAAATCATGATTTTTGGCACGAAAAGTACTAGTTGTGGGGATGGTCGCTTCTACTGTTTCTGTTCCTCGAAACTTTTACTGCGTGTTCTTAAATTGATGCTGTCGGAAACACTGAATTTTTTTTCGCACATCATTACCCGTTACCGAGATACAGCATTTCAAATTTCCCCTGCATATGAACGTAAAAAATGTACCGGTATGAGGCGTGAATGTAGCTTTAGCTGAAGTATTGATTACACGACAAGACTCTAGGGATATCGAAAGAGTGCTGTCTCCAAACTATGTTTTTAGTTGCCTTTTTTTTCACCAACAAAACATTATGACGCTCTTTTTATATATAATGGACACGACACTGCTTCACAAATGTGCAGTGACAAAAAAAATGGCACAAAAAGCGTCTAAGCATAACTAGAAAGAGCTTAAAATGACTGCCAAAAATTGTATAAAACTTGAGAGACTGCAAATTAAGTAAAATATTTCTTATAATATTTTTACTCTCTTAACGTACAAATCGTAAACCGGGCGTTTTGAAGAATCGCGATCTCTGAGTAAATTGTCAAAAAAAAAAAAAAAAAAAAAAAAAAGGTATAGCTAAAGATTTTGTGTTAACCTTTGTACAGGGCCCCAACGAATAACCAGAAGTGTCGCAACAGGAAGTGGCAGGCAGTGCCGGATGGACTTAACACCATGAATCCTGCATGGCTGTCCATAAATCTGTAACAGTACCAGGAGGTGGAGATCTCTTCTGTACACCAGATTGCAAGGCATCCCAGATATGCTCCATAATGTTCGTGTCTGGGGAGTTTGATGGCCACTGGAAGTGTTTAAATTCAGAAGAGTGTTCCTGGAGCCATTCTGTAGCAATTCTGTAGGGTATCGCATTGTCCTGCTGGAATTCTCCAAGTCCGTCGGAAAGCACGATGGACATGAATGGAAGCAGGTGATCAGACAGGATGCTTAAGTGCGTGTCTCCTGTCAAGAGTCGTATATAGACTATCAGGCGTCGCACATCGCTCCAGCTGCACACGCCCCACACCATTACAGAGCCTCCCCCAGCTTCACCAGTCCCCTGCTCCATGAGGTCCACACCCGTATACAGGGAAGACGAATGGAATATTCCAGAATTTGAAACACTAACAGCTGCTAGCATGAGTTTCTTAGAAGTAGATACCTTAGGGGTTGCGAAGCAACTCAAATCGCTTGATAAGGGCAAGTCTTCAGGTCCAGATTGTATACCGATTAGGTTCCTTTCAGATTACGCTGATGCATTAGCTCCCTACATAGCAATCATATACAACCGCTCGCTCACCGATAGATCTGTACCTACAGATTGGAAAATTGCGCAGGTCGCACCAGTGTTTAAGAAGGGTAGTAGGAGTAATCCATCGAACTACAGACCTATATCATTGACGTCGGTTTGCAGTAGGATTTCGGAGCATATACTGTATTCAAACATTATGAATCACCTCGAAGGGAACGATCTATTGATACGCAATCAGCATGGTTTCAGAAAACATCGTTCTTGTCCAACGCAGCTAGCTCTTTATTCGCACGAAGTAATGGCCGCCATCGACAGGGGATCTCAAGTTGATTCCGTATGTCTGGATTTCTGGAAAGCTTTTGACACCGTTCCTCACAAGCGACTTCTAATCAAGCTGCGGGCCTATGGGGTATCGTCTCAGTTGTGCGACTGGATTCGTGATTTCCTGTCAGGAAGGTCGCAGTTCGTAGTAATAGACGGCAAATCGTCGAGTAAAACTGAAGTGATATCAGGTGTTCCCCAGGGAGGCGTCCTGGGACCTCTGCTGTTCCTGATCTATATAAATGACCTGGGTGACAATCTGAGCAGTTCTCATAGGTAGTTCGCAGATGATGCTGTAATTTACCGTCTAGTAAGGTCATCCGAAGACCAGTATCAGTTGCAAAGCGATTTAGAAAAGATTGCTGTGTGGTGTGGCAGGTGGCAGTTGACGCTAAATAAAGAAAAGTGTGAGGTGATCCACACGAGTTCCAAAAGAAATCCGTTGGAATTCGATTACTCGATAAATAGTACAATTCTCAAGCTGTCAATTCAACTAAGTACCTGGGTGTTAAAATTACGAACAACTTCAGTTGGAAAGGCCACACAGATAATATTGTGGGGAAGGCGAGCCAAAGATTGCGTTTCATTGGTAGGACACTTGGAAGATGCAACAAGTCCACTAAAGAGACAGCTTACACTACACTCGTTCGTCCTCTGTTAGATTATTGCTGCGCGGTGTAGGATCCTTACCAGGTGGGATTGACGGAGGACATCGAAAGGGTGCAAAAAAGGGCAGCTCGTTTTGTATTATCAAATAATAGGGGAGAGAGTGTGGCAGATATGATACGCGAGTTGGGATGGAAGTCATTAAAGCAAAGACGTTTTTCGTCGCGGCGAGATCTATTCACGAAATTTCAGTCACCATCTTTCTCTTCCGAATGCAAAAATATTTTGTTGAGCCCAACCTATATAGGTAGGAATGATCATCAAAATAAAATAAGAGAAATCAGAGCTCGAACAGAAAGGTTTAGGTGTTCGTTTTTCCCGCTCGCTGTTCGCGAGTGGAATGGTAGAGAGATAGTATGATTGTGGTTCGATGAACCCTCTGCCAAGCAGTTAAATGTGAATTGCAGAGTAAGCATGCAGATGTAGATGTAGACCATCCACTCGATACAGTTTGAAACGAGACTCGTCCGACGAGGAAACAAAAATCGTTCAAATGGCTCTGAGAACTATGGGACTCAACTGCTGTGGTCCCCTAGAACTTAGAACTACTTAAACCTAACTAACCTAAGGACATCACACACATCCATGCCCGAGGCAGGATTCGAACCTGCGACCGAAGCGGTCGTGCGGTTCCAGACTGTAGCGGCTTTAACCGCTCGGCCACTCCGGCCGGCGACGAGGAAACATGTTTCCAGTCATCAACAGTCGAATGTCGGTGCTGACGGGCCCAGGCGAGGCGTAAAGCTTTGTGTCGTGCAGTCATCGAGGGTACACGAACGGTTCCGAAAGTCCATGTCGATGATGTTTCGTTGAATTGTTAGGACGCTGATACTTGTTGATGGCCCAGCAATGAAATCTGCAGCAATCTGCGGAAGCGTTGCACTTACGTCACGTTGAACGGTTCACTTCAGACGTCGTCGGTCCCGTTCTCGCAGAATCTTTTTTCCAGCCTCAGCGATATCTGATGTTTTACAACATTCTTGATATTCACGGTACACTCGTGAAATGGACGTACATCGCTACATCGCAGATACTTTGTCCCATCGGTCGTACGCCGACTTAACACCGCATAATCTTGATTACTTGCCATTGTAGCAGTAGGAACCGATCTAACAAGTGCGCCAGACACTTGTTGCCTTATGTAACCGTTGCCGACCGCAGCGCCGTATTCCGCCTGTTTACATATGTAAGTATTTGTATACGAAAGCCTATGCCATTTCCTTTGGCTCTACAGGGTATTTGTCAAAGTATATAAATAAACTGTGACAACTGTACTGATCTACAGAATTCGTTTCTTACAGCATAGGCAGCATCTCGCGCTGCAGCGGGGAAATGAATGGAATCAGCAGAAAAATGCTCTTGGTTGACAACAAAAAAGGCGAATACGATCCGCTTTACAAGACGGCGACAGAAAGGTGAGGAAGCAGCGGTGTCAATCCCCATTCCGTCTTCCGTACCGAAAGTTTCGGCACGCGAACATGCTCTCGCTTTTTTGTGCTGAGTGAGAGTAGCGGAGAGACAGCGGCGGTTTCTTTAAGTACTGTCACTGAACTTGCATACAAAATCGAGTGCCACGCTCCACAGCAGAGGTCTTGTGCAGCACGGAGAGATTTATTATCGAAATTTGAAGAGCATTCGTTACAGCCGGTGTCGGGAACACATTTCTTTTAGTTTACTCACTGAGCACGAAGGGGCGATCTGTAGCGATTAGTGATTCCCTAGGAGAGGAAGAAGTTCTTAGCCGAGATCGCAAAAAAAACTTCATTGTAGATGAGCGGCTTCGGTGAAACTATGTTACCATCTTCAGATGGCACATCCGAATGCCCAACAAATCTGGATACAGCGCGATTCCTCCAGCCAGCCAAACACAGACCCACAATGAGGCCTACTTCAAAGCCTGTCAGATGCTGATAGCGCCGTCTCACAGAAGTGCACGTCATCTCGGAGTCATTGACAGTGATCACCCAACATCCTCCGACGCTCTTCGCGCCCCTAACACACCATACCAGGCCTGGAAATAGCGCTAAACACGAACAATAGTAATGCACAGAGAACTGCAATTCTACAATCACTTACATACTCGCTGGAGGTGTGTACATGTACAAAGTAACATTGACATGCGCTTCATTTTTATGGTCAGATTGGCTATGTTAGTACTTGTTCGCCGTTGTTCCACTGTAAAATGGCGGCAATAAAAATTAGGGCCATCCTGCCCCTCGCCCCCCCCCCCATTCTCTCTTTCTACTTTTGTCATTTTATCACCCTTCACTGTGCAAAGGAGGTAGTGCCCTTCCATACAACGTAACGAATACGATTTTCTAACAAGTCGAAAAAGGTAAAAGTACGACAATAGGAGAGTTTCCTATACTGAAACTGTGGTTCGGTTTGTTGTTAATACGAGTGATTATAACAGTGTAACATTCAAATAGACAAAATGTCCGTTATTTTTATCTAATTTAAACTTAAAAATCATTACATATAAAGATATGGCACGTTATTGGCTGACGTTCTAGGAGTAAGACGAAGCTGTACGTCTATTACCCGGAGTGTTAGCCTAAGTTTCTAGGTTTTTACGAACCCCACTTGCAAACAGCATAGCTACTCTGATGCTCCAAAGAAACTGGTATAGGCAAGCGTATTCAAATACAGAGATATGTGAACAGGCAGAATACGGCGCTGCGGTCGACAACGCCTATATAAGACATCAAGTGTCTGGCGCAGTTGTTAGATCGGTTACTGCTGCTACAATGGCAGGTTATCTTGAGTTTGAACGTGGTGCTATAGTCGGTGCACCAGCCATGGCACACAGCATCTCTGAGGTAGCGATGAAGTGGAGATTATCCCGTACGACCATTTCACGAGTGTACAGTGAATATCAGGAATCGGGTAAAACATCAAATCTCCGACATCGCTGTTGCCGGTAGAAGATCCTGCAAGAATGGGACCAACGACGACCGAAGAGAATCGTTCAGCGTGGCAGAACTGCAACCCTTCCTCACATTTATGCAGATCTCAGTGCTGGGGCATCAACAAGTGTCAGCGTGCGAAACATTCAACGAGACATCGTCGATATGGGCTTTCGGAGCCGAAGGTCCACTCGTGTACCCTTGATGATTGCACGACACTAAACCTTACTCTTCTCCTGGGTCCGTCAACACCGACATTCGACTGTTGATGACTGGAAACATGTTGCATGGTCGGACGAATCTCGTTTCAAATTGTATCGAGCGGATGGACGTATACGGGTGCTGAGACAACCTCGCGAGTCCATGGACCCTGCATGTCAGCAGGGGACTGTTCGAGCTGGTGGAGGCTCTGCAATGGTGTGGGGCGTGTGCAGTTCGAGTGAAAGGGGCCCCTGACACGTCTAGATACGACTGACAGGTGACACGCACGTAAGCATCCCGTCTGATCACCTGCAACAATCCATGTACGTTGTGCATTTGGACGGACTTGGGCAATTCCAGCAGTACAATGCGACAGCCCACGGGTCGGCAATTCTTACGGAGTGGCTCCAGGAACACTCTTCTGAGTTTAAACACTTCCACTGGCCACCAACACCTCAGATATGAACATTATTGAACATATCTGAGATACCTTGCAATGTAGTGTTCAGAAGAGATCTCCATTCCCTCGTACTGTTACGGATTTATGGACAGCCCTGCAAGATTCTTGGTGTCAGTTCCATCCAGCACTACTTCAGACGTTAGTCCAGTCCATGACAAGTTGTGTTGCTGTACGATATTAGGCATGCGTACCTTTTCTTTCGCTCTTCAGTGTAAAAACGCAATGACGTTTTAAATTACAATAGGAAGGAATTTTTTGAACCCTGAGTGTGGGAATCTTCTGAAAGTTGATGTGTTTATCCTTCACCCCGTTTATAGCGGCGATATGTTCAACGACGGACAGTCTTTTTCCTGCTCACTGCTGAGTCATGAAACTCCCTCAAAACTAAGGAACTGTAGAGCTGTTTCAAATTGACCCGTATCTTACTGCCAAATTATCAGTCAAAGCACAATAAAATTTTCCTTGGCGATTCTTACAGCTGCTTTCCTTTATACAGGACATTCTACAGAGGCAACAGACATAGCAGGTGTTCTGTGGGGCGACGGATAGCGCATCGGACTGCAGATATAGAGGACACAGGTCCGAATCCTTGAAGGGGGATATATTTTTAAAGTTTTGCAGGAAATACGAAAATGGCGTCAGGAAGAAGTAGTTGTAGCATTTGTTTCGATGCTGGGATCTATTATGTTTAGTTTCATATTAATCTCACTCTGAGCAATGGACAACTGGGTATAAACGCATGTACTCTGCGTACAAACAGTTCACTTTTTTGGAAATCATTTGTAGTAGTGAAGATATGAACATACGCTCACTCTACAGTGCCGTGTAGGACTGTGAGGTTTAGTATACGGAGAGATATAAAGCGTGTACAACGTGCAGGTAACAGAAAAGTAAGGGCTGTGCTGTTCTTGAGGGTAAACCAACTTCAGTGCCTCAAGCCAGACTTGCTTCATCTTTATGAAAGGCGATGAAACTTCGAAACTTTAAATAACAAGGATCCTAGCTGGGTAGCACATAGACAAAAAACATTCATAGCGTGTAGGCTTTCACGGCCGGCGTCTTTAGTAATTAAAACTTCCGGGCTAAGAGGCCGTGGTCCAATAGTAGAAATACTTCTCCCTGACGTTTCGTTGCCAGCTGCGGGCAACATCATCTGAGAATGTCGTACACTCACCTCAGATAATGTTGCCCGCAAGTGGCAACGAAACGTCAGGGAGAAGTATTTCTACTATTGGACCACGGCCTCTTAGCCCGGAAGTTTTAATTACTGACTGACAAAAAACATTGTTTCTAATAAGGTAACAAACGTGGTCGCATTAACTGGTAGGACATATCTATTTGAACGAGACCGGTGAACGGTGACTGCAAATGTAAGCGCCTGTAAACGCCAAGGAAAAACCAATAATATTCTCTTTCTGATGTTGTGAAGATTCGTAACTGTGTTTTTTTCTTTTTTTTCATGTGAGCGGAAATAGAGGCGTTTTACAAGTAAGTTAAAATATTCTGTGGGCCTCGATTTGAACCAGCGATCTATGAATATCATATTATAAAATTCAACGGTTTACCGCTCTACTAGCTGAGCTACCAAATAAGAGCGCAGAATAGGGCAAAACCACAGTTTTCACTAAGAGTTTAGTTTTGTTGACTCACGCTGTCCTTCCTTGTAACAGTGAGAAAGTATATCTCTGAGGTAAATTAATGTTAACTGCAGAAAGTCAGCGAACTTAAGCGTCGGCGTGTTGGTATTTTGCCGGTACAGTGCAACCACATTTTACGCATCTTCTCGTACTGTGAAACACTTAAAAACAATTTCCCAGGGGTTTTTACAGGTATATTTGTACAGAGTGGTACTATACAGCATTTGTAACCCATTTTCCGAAACGTAAATTCCAAAACGAGACATCACTGTGAATTGACAGTATGTCAGTAGGAGCGACGAACTAGTCAGTGACGTCACAGGCATCACGTGACTCAAATCAGGCGTTTTAGGGGGCTTTCTAATTATTTGAATTCAATTTTTTTTTATGAGAGAACACTGAAATTCAAGAGAAAAAGCATGTTATGATCATAAAATGACATGATTAGGAATATAAGACAATTTCCAGATTACAGTCAAATACCCAATTCATCACGCTCTTCACCACCGAAGAGACGATCTCCAGGATATACTTGTCCGGAACAACAGGTAGTGGGGAACTCTTGCAAATGAGGCGGACAGTGGAAGAAGAGAACCATGCATTGGTAGACTATGTGAATGACAGCTAAAATCGGCACTGATTGAGGTCAAGACCAGCATCTGTAACTTGTAAGTTCAAATGTGTGTGAAATTTTATGGGACTTAACTGGTACGGTCATCATTCCCTAAGCTTACATACTACTTATCCTAAATTATTCTAGGGGCAAACACACAGACCCATGCCCGAGGGAGGACTCGAACCTCCGCCGGGACCAGCCGCACAGTCCACGACTGCAGCGCCTCAGACCGCTCGGCTAATCCCGCGCGCCCTCAACTTGTACGCACGGCAGACCAAGGAGCAATACCGGAAAGCTGTACTCCAATGTAGGACTGACGTGCTCTGTAATAACGCGATCCAGGTTTTGGAGATGGTAGAAGGCAAAATACGTAGAAAAAAGACCTGGTCTCGGATGACCGACGGAACCCTAAATGAGGAAAGTTGAGGTCTGATTTCCGTTGCACAGGAGCAAGCCACCAGAACTAATGCCATCAAAGCCAGAATAGAGAAACGAGCAAAAAAATGGCTCTGAGCACTATGGGACTTAACATCTACGGTCATCAGTCCCCTAGAACTTATACTTAAACCTAACTAACCTAAGGACGTCACACAACACCCAGCCATCACGAGGCAGAGAAAATCCCTGACCCCGCCGGGAATCGAACCCGGGAACCCAGGCGCGGGAAGCGAGAACGCTACCGCACGACCACGAGCTGCGGACAGAGAAACGAGCACATGACCCAAACAGCATCTAGAAAGAAGCTGACGAAACAGTTGACCATACCTTGAGCTCTTACAAGAAGATGGGTAAGAAAGCCTATAAGCAGAGGTATAAGGGCTGTGGCACGAATAATCCACTGGGAATCACGCCAAAATTTCCATCTGTCTGCCGGAGGCAAGTTTTTGGTGCCAACACGAGCCATAAAAAAGTTATCAGAAACTATGGTGCGAAATTTGTGTGACTCAGACAGATCGAATGCTCCAAGACAAAACGCCAGACATCACAACCGTGGAGAAACAGCTAGTGTCGATCATTTATATTGCCATCGCAGGTGATAGCACAATCGACGAGAAGCAAATGGAAAAACTTACTCGATATGAGGCCTTTAAATCGAGCTGGGGTGACTCTTTGTCCTACCACAGCCATGCAGCACTTTTTGAAAGAACTTTCCGCCATTTGACTGTAAGCAACAATTCTCTTATTTCACATGATCATTATTTCGGCCTTATAGTCATTCTTAAACGTATTTTTGAAATGTTACAAAATGTCAGACCTGCCTAAATGACATGTCTTATATAGTATACATGTCATATATACTATAAACCGGTCGTCAATTACAGGCTTTGAGTACATTTAAAAACATTTATGATATATGGACGTGATGAATGCAGATCACAACAACGTACTGTCTCTCAAATACCTCATGAAAATGGTTAATGTTTATTTTCTGCGCACAACGTCAGTCAAAAAAATAGTTCAAATGGCTCTGAGCACTATGGGACTTAACATCTGAGGTCATCAGTCCCCTAGAACTTAGAACTACTTAAACCTAACTAACCTAAGGACATCACACACATCCATGCCCGAGGCAGGATTCGAACCTGCGACCGTAGCGGAACGTCAGTCATGTTATGTGTCTTTGATATGTACTCGAACGCTGTAATACGATGACTGGTTTATAAGATCAAATATAAAGTTATTTCGGTGATGACATATCGTAGTCAACACGAAGATTTTGTGACATTTCAAAGTTCCACGACAGAATGGCTCTTGTTTCAGTCCAAAGACTGGTTTGATGCAACTCTCCATCCTATTATATTCTCTGCAAGCCTCTTCATCTCCGAGAATTACTCGTGGTCTTACGGTAGCGTTCTCGCTTCCCGCTCACGCTGTCCCAGGTTCGATTCCCGCCGGGGTTAAGGATTTTCCCTGCCTCGAGATGACTGGGTGTTGTTGTGTCGTCTTCATCATCATCATTCATCACAACTACGGTCGGAGGAAGGCAATGGCAAACCACCTCCGCTAGGACCTTGCCTAGTACAGCGATGCGGCTTTCCTGCATCGTCCCCTACGCTCCTCGGAGTACGGGACCTCATCACCACCACGACATCCTTTTGAATCTGCTTAGTGTATTCATCTCTTGGTCTCCCTCTACCACTTTTATCCCCCGCGCTACCCTCCAGCACTAAATTAGTGATGGCTTGGTGCCTCAGAATGCTACCAACCGATCCCTTCTTCTAGTCAGGTTGTGCGACAAATTTCTGTTCTGTCCAAAACTATTCAGTACCTCCTCATTAGTTACGTGATCTACCCATCTAATCTTCAGCATTCTTCTGTTGCACCACATTTCGAAAGAAGAATGGCTATAAAACCGAAATCATGATTGTGTGAAATAAATGAATAACAATTTACAGTCAAACGGCGGAAATTTTTTTCAAAAATACAGTGACTGGCGAAAACCAGTGAAACTAGTTCAAGTGGTTCTCTGGATTCTGGGCTGGCGTTGGTAAAATATGGAACTGGCAACTAGAAAAAGCCTCTTTACTGGGATTTGCACGACGTATCCGCTGATACGTCACTCCTATCTGCTTGGGAATGGTCCGCGAAGTGACAAAATGCGTAATCCAGCATAGTGATGTCATTTTCTCTGTTTACTGTTGCAATAAAATAATAATAATAATAATTTTGGCCTTTGCAGATGACCTGGCTATTTTTGTTAACAACATAGTCAGCAGTCAACAAGATCAATAGGCCGTCAGAAATTACTGAAAAAGTTGGACTCCAGATCTCTATCCAAAAGACAAAATATATGACGAACATCGGTGATGGACCTGAATGGATGATCACCAATCTGGGATAAATCGGACGAGTTAAGAATTTCAGGTGCCTCGGTGAAGTCGTGCAGGAGAATGGATTAGAAGAAGCAATTAATGCCAGGATGAGGAAGTTAGACCAAAGCATACCAACTGACAAAGAATACCTACAAAAAAAAGTCTGAGTATAGGGGCCAAGTTCCGACATTATAATACAGTTGTAAAATCTGAGGGCTTATATGCGTCCCAAACTTTGACCATGAGTAGACAAGGTCAATCTGAGAGGGTGGAAAAGCAAGAGGGTAGGATATTAAGGAAAATCCTAGGCAAAGAATCGGTTGATGGACAACGGCGAATGAGAGCAAATGAGGACTTTTACAGCAATACAGAACCTTGGAACAGCATCCATTAACAGGAGACGATTGTTATTTTACGGTCATCTCATGAGGATGGACGGTGACCGACTAACTAAAAGAAAATGGAGTTTCATCGAATCTAAGGAAGAATAGCCAAGATGGTTCGAAGAATGTGAAAAAGATCTTAGGCAGATTGGTATCTCAGAAAGAGAAATTCCTGACAGGGACAAATTTAGAAGATTGGTGAACAACTACCAAGGTTTTAAAATGGCATCAACGTCCGAAAGACAGAGAGGACCATTATCTGAAGAGCATAAAAAGGCACTTCTTGATGGGCTCAGAAGATACTGGCAGGAAGTAAAAGCTGGAAAAAGAAGAATACCTAGACACAAAAATGAAATTGGTTGTTACCACGCAGTCCATATGGGCTCAACTCGATACTAATAAAAAATAATAATAATTCACTTACAGGACGGTCGCTCTGGATCCCGAAGATACTATGCTTAGTCCGTGACGGCAGGAAGACATGGAATGATATGCAAATATAAAATACTAGAGGACATTCTCAGACTACTCGAGATAACTATGACACTCCGAAAAGTACTGGAGAAGTTATGTACGGTTGCACTAGCGAGGGAACCTCCGCATCGCACCCCCCTCAGATTTAGTTATAAGTTGACACAGTGGATAGGCCTTGAAAAACTGAACACAGATCAATCGATAAAACACGAAGAAGTTGTGTGGAACTATGAAAAAAATAAGCAAAATATACAAACTGAGTAGTCCATGCGCAAGATAGGCAACATCAAGGATAGGTTGAGCTCAGGAGCGCCATGGTCCCGTGGTCAGTGTGAGCAGTTGCGGAGCGAGAGGTCCTTGGTTCAAGTCTACCCTCGAGTGAAACTTTTACATTCTTTATTTTCGCAAAGTTATGATCTGTCCGTTCGTTCATTGACGTCTCTGTTCACAGTAATAAGTTTAGTGTCTGTTTTTGCAACCACACCGCAAAACCGTGCGATTAATAGACGAAAGGACGTGCCTCTCCAATGGGAACAGGAGACATTTGATCGCAAGGTCATAGGTCAACCGATTCCTCCACAGGAAAACACGTCTGATATATTCTATACGACACTGGTGACGGCATGTGCGTCACATGACAGGAATATGTTGTCGACCCACCTAACTTGCACACTTGGCGAATGGCTAAAAAGATTCTGCTACCTTGCCCGATTTAGGTTTTCTTTTGGATGTGATAATCACTCCCAAAACAGGGATGAAAACGTAAGAGTTTGTCACATAAACTGCAACAAATGAATGCAACAGTTTCACAGTCGCACCGTTTTCCCTGTGCTCTGTCAAAACATACGTTTTTAACGTT
Source organism: Schistocerca americana (assembly GCF_021461395.2). NCBI lineage: Eukaryota > Metazoa > Arthropoda > Insecta > Orthoptera > Acrididae > Schistocerca > Schistocerca americana. The sequence goes on from NC_060128.1 coordinate 60,849,271, forward strand.
CTCAAATTTTTCCGTGTGTAGACCGTCAAATCCTGCATTTGTCCTTCGGACGGACAGACGGACAGATTATAATTGTCTGAAAATAAAAAATTAAACTTTTCACTCGAGGGACCAGTTGAACCAAGGAATTCTCGTTCTGCAGCTGCTGACGCTAACCACGGGACCACGGCGCTCCTGAGCTCACACTATCCTTGATATAGCCTATCTTGGGCATGGACTACTCAGTTTGTATATTTTGCTTATTTTTTTCATAGTTCCACACAACTTCTTCCTGTTTTCTCGATTAATCTGTGTTCAGTTTTTCAAGGCCTGTCCACTGTGCCAACTTATAACTAAATCTGAGGGGGGCGCGATGGGGAGATTCCCTTGTAAGATGTTAAATCTGTTGCTTGGCAAGGGGCTAACAAATGTTCCGGCTGAGCCAGATGCAACGTGCATGCGACTGCACTTGTGTCTGCGTGGGTGTAATTACACACTGTACCCAGGCGTGGCCTCTAGCGCCGAGTTGCAGCTGTGGCGAGGCTATCCCCGCACGACAGATTTCCATGTTATGTAAGTGCTCTATATTCTGAGCTACGATTTGAGAAAACGTGTAGCCTCTATCAATTCTACATCAAAGTGTAGAGAATGTATGAAAAAATAACTGTAAGTAAAGCAGACGTCAGTCACGATATTGTTCTGAAGATCGCACTGCTTTAGTATGCACGGTGCTGTTGGAGATGGTGTGCTTATGCCTTCCACCTACCTTTGACCTGACTTACACAGACAAGTACTCGCAGTTTAACATGGACACGCAAGCACGATGCTATTCCGCGTTTTTCACGGTAACAGACACTGACAGGGGCGAAACAAATTTGAGTGAGCCCAAGGCGATCGGATCTCTACATCTACATCTTCATCCATACTCCGCAAACCACCTCACGGTGTGTGGCGGAGGGTACCTGGAGTACCTCTATCGGTTCTCCCTTCTGTTCCAGTCTCGTATTGTTCACGGAAAGAAAGATTGCCGGTATGCCTTTGTGTGGGCTCTAATCTCCCTGATTTTATCCTCATGGTCTCTTCGCGAGATATACGTAGGAGGGAGCAATATACTGCTTGACTCTTCGGTGAAGGCATGTTCTCGAAACTTTAACAAAAGCCCGTACCGAGCTACTGATCGTCTCTCTTGCAGAGTCTTCCACTGGAGTTTATCTGTCATCTCCGTAACGCTTTCGCGATTACTAAATGATCCTGTAACGAAGCGCGCTGCTCTCCGTTGGATCTTCTCTGTCTCTTCTATCAACCCTATTTGGTACGGATCCCACACTGCTGAGCAGTATTCACGCAGTGGACGAACAAGTGTACTGTAACCTACTTCCTTTGTTTTCGGACTGCATGTCCTTAGCATTCTTCCTATGGATCTCAGTCTGGCATCTGCTTTATCGACAATTAGTTTTAAATGGTCGTTGCATTTTAAATCACTCCTAATGCGTACTCGCAGATAATTTATGGAATTAACTGCTTCCAGTTGCTGACCTGCTATATTGTCGCTAAATGATAAAGGATCTTTCTTCCAATGTATTTGTTGTGTTTGCAGAAGTGCCAACACCGTGTTACTAGAGGAGGCTGAAATGCACGTGTTTTAGCTCACGCAGGCTGGCGTGAGGAGGGAAGAACTATACTGACGTGAGGTCTGGAACATGACAAGGAATTAGAATTCAGAAAGCGGACGTAATTACTTTGATACTTAACTTTAATCCATTAGTGATGAACGTCGCTCTTGACGGTACATGATTCACAATATTGTCTGTTCAGAAATCATTCTAATTACTGAATATGGCACCTTGCTAGGTCGTAGCAAATGACGTAGCTGAAGGCTATGCTAAACTGTCGTCTCTGCAAATGAGAGCGTATGTATACAGTGAACCATCGCTAGCAAAGTCGGCTGTACAACTGGGGCGAGTGCTAGGGAGTCTCTAGACTAGACCTGCCGTGTGGCGGCGCTCGGTCTGCAATCACTGATAGTGGCGACACGCGGGTCCGACGTATACTAACGGACCGCGGCCGATTTAAAGGCTACCACCTAGCAAGTGTGGTGTCTGGCGGTGACACCACAGTATGCTCAGCACATTACACTTGTCTACATTGAGATCCAATCGCCATTACCTGCACCATGCGTCAGTTCGCTGCAGATCCTCCTGCATTTCAGTACAATTTTCCATTGTTACAACCTCTCGATATACTACAGCTTCATACGCAAAAAGCCTAAGTGGACTTCCTATGTTATCCACAAGGTCATTTATATATATATTGTGAACAGCAACGGACCTACGACACTACCCTGCGGCACACCTGAAATCATTCTTACTTCGGATGAATTCTCTCCATTGAGAATGACATGCTGCGCTCTGTTATCTAGGAACTCTTCAATCCAATCACACCATTGGTCTGATAGTCCATATGCTCTTACTTTGTTCATTAAACGACTGTGCGGAACTGTATCAAACGCCTTGCAGCAGTCAAGAAACACGGCATCTACCTGGGAACCCGTGTCTATTTGTAATCTGACATGCAGAGAATTTTTTTTCTTTCTTATTTCCATTCCATTACTAAATTAATTTTTGTTCTTACAGTCGTCGGTATCTGTTCTTGACGTACTGTTCTAATTTAAAATTGTATGTAAATGTAAATATTGAACATGATAGAAGAATAAATTGCTTATTCTTGATTAATTCTATCAACTTTTTAAATAATTAATTGGAACTTACTCTTATGCGGGTTCTTGGTTCTTACCTGAACACTGAGCTCTAACTGCAAGGCGACAGCATGCATACTGTGGCGTAGTGACGTCACTTCTAGGCTCTCTTGCAGTGTACGCATTTGGCGCATAGTGGAATAAATTAACACGCCACCCAGGATGTGCATTATTATACACTGCTGGCCATTAAAATTGCTACACCGAGAAGAAATGCAGATGATAAACGGGTATTCATTGGACAAATGTATTATACTAAAACTGACATGTGTTTACATTTTCACGCAATTTGGGTGCACAGATCCTGAGAAATCAGTACCCAGAACAACCACCTCTGGCCGTAATAACGGCCTTGATACGCCTGGGCATTGAGTCAGAGCTTGGATGGCGGGTACAGGTACAGCTGCCCGTGCAGCTTCAACACGATACCACAGTTCATCAAGAGTAGTGACTGACGTAGTGTGACGAGCCAGATGCTCGGCCACCACTGACCAGACGTTTTCAATTGGTGAGATATCTGGAGAATGTGCTGGCCAGGGCAGCAGTCGAACGTTTTCTGTTTCCAGAAATGCCCGTACAGGACCTGCAACATGCGGTCGTGCATTATCCTGCTGAAATGTAGAGTTTCGCGGGGATAAAATGAAGGGTAGAGCCGCGGGTCGTAACACATCGCGAACAAGAGGTGACCGAGACGTGTTACCAATGACACCCGATACCATCACGCCGGGTGATACGCCAGTATGGCGATGACGAATACACGCTTCCAACGTGCGTTCACCGCGATGTCGCCAAACACGGATACGACCATCATGATGCTGTAAACAGAACCTGGATTCATCCGAAAAAATGACGTTTCGCCATTCGTGCACCGAGGTTCGTCGTCGAGTACACCATCGCAGGCGCTCCTGTCTGTGTTGCAGCGTCAAGGGTAACAGCAGCCAATGGTCTCTGAGCTGATAGTCCGTGCTGCTGCAAACGTCGTCGAAATGTTCGTGCAGATTCTTATTGTCTTGCAAAGGTCCCCATCTGTTGACTCAGGGATCGAGACGTGGCTGCACGATCCGTTACAGCCGTGCGGATAAGATGCCTGTCATCTCGACTGCTAGTGATACGAGGCCGTCGGGATCCAGCACGGCGTTCCGTATTACCCTCCTGAACCCACCGATTCCATATTCTGCTAACAGTCATTGGATCTCGACCGACGCTAGCAGCAATGTCGCGATACGATAAACCGCAATCGCGATAGGTTACAATACGACCTTTGTCAAATTCAGAAACGTGATGGTGCGCATTTCTCCTCTTTACACGAGGCATCACATCAATGTTTCACCAGGCAACTCCGGTCAACTGCTGTTTGTGTATGAGAAATCGTTTGGAAACGTTCCTCATGTCAGTACGTTGTAGGTGTCGTCACCGGCTCCAACCTTGTGTGAATGCTCTGAAAACCTGATCATTTGCATATCACAGCAACTTCTTCGTGTCGGTTAAATTTCACGTCTGTAGCACGTCATCTTCGTGGTGTAGAAATTTTAATGGCCAGTAGTGTATACCGATGCAATCTTGGTCTCTACACCATAACCTTGGATCCACCTCTTATCACGAGTTACGATCCTCTAGGCGCCTCGTTCTCATTTGGGGGATCCACAAGCTCTTCAGAGACTCCAACTTTCTGGTCGTGATTCGTGAGCGGTGGGACGAACTTGGCGGCAACGTGATGCAGTCCAAGGTGCTGTGTCATGATTTCGTGCCACGATCCAACTGAAATGTCAGATTCTTCTGCAATCTCTCGGGCAGTCAGTCTTCCATTGGCTCGCACAATTTCGTTGACATTCCTGACATGAGCGGCGTCGGTGGATGTCGAAGGGCGTCCTGAACGAGGGACAGCTTTAACTTCCGTCCGACCATTTTAAAACCCTGTGAACTGTTCTTAACACCGAGTACGGGTTAAGCACTCAGCAGCGCAGATTTCCTCCATCATCTGGCGTGTCTCTGTAAAGATTTTCTGGACTTTCACGCAAATCTTAACGCAGATGCGTTGGCTCTCCAACAGTGCCACACTGTGCGATACAACGTTCTACTCAATACAACACTGAACAATAACAGATATACAAAAATGAAACTTCCGGCACTTCATTAAACGTAGAGGTGTGCAGGGGTCCTAACCGCATTTCGCTCCACACACCTTGGGGTGAAATTACGAATGCTCCGGAATTTTTTTCAACAGACTCCGTACAAGATGGTGTATGATGTCGAAGTAGGGGTCAACATGTCATATACGAGGTGCATTCAAGTTCTCAGGCCTCCAATTTTTTTTCTCCGGACTGGAAACATGCGCATTGTTTTACAATGAGGCCGCGTTTGATGTCATTACATCCCAGAGATGGCAGCACCGTACGGCAGATGGAATTTTACTGCCAGCGGCGAGAATGAGAACTGTTTTAAATACTTAAAAAGCTGACGTTTTCCTTACTTGAACAGCGTGCAATCATTCGTTTTCTGAATTTGGGTGGTGTGAAACCAATTGAAATTCATCGACAGTTGAGGGAGACATGTGGTGATGGAGTTATGGATGTGTCGAAAGTGCGTTTGTGGGTGCGACAGTTTAATGAAGGCAGAACATCGTGTGACAACAAACCGAAACAACCTCGGGCTCGCACAAGCCGGTCTGACGACACGATCGAGAAAGTGGAGAGAATTGTTTTGGGGGATCGCCGAATGACTGTTGAACAGATCGCCTCCAGAGTTGGCATTTCTGTGGGTTCTGTGCACACAATCCTGCATGACGACCTGAAAATGCGAAAAGTATCATCCAGGTGGGTGCCACGAATGCTGACGGACAACCACACGGCTGCCCGTGTGGCACGTTGCCAAGCAATGTTGACGCGCAATGACAGCACGAATGGGACTTGCTTTTCGTCGGTTGTGACAATGGATGAGACGTGGATGCCATTTTTCAATCCAGAAACAAAGCGCCAGTCAGCTCAATGGAAGCACACAGATTCACCACCACCAAAAAAATTTCGGGTAACCGCCAGTGCTGAAAAAATGATGGTGTCCATGTTGTGGGACAGCGAGGGCGTAATCCTTACCCATTGCGTTCAAAAGGGCACTACGGTGCATCCTACGAAAATGTTTCGAAGAACAAATTCCTTCCTGCACTGCAACAAAAACGTCCTGGAAGGGCTGTGCGTGTGCTGTTTCACGAAGACAACGCACCCGCTCATCGAGCTAACGTTACGCAACAGTTTCTTCGTGATAACAGCTTTGAAGTGATTCCTCATGCTCCCTACTCACCTGACCTGGCTCCTAGTCACTTTTGGCTTTTTCCAACAATGAAAGACCCTCTCCGTGGCCGCACATTCACCAGCCGTGCTGCTATTGCCTCAGCGATTTTCCAGTGGTCAAAACAGACTCCTAAAGAAGCCTTCGCCGCTGCCATGGAATCATGGCGTCAGCCTTGTGAAAAATGTGTACGTCTGCAGGGCGATTACGTCGAGAAGTAACGCCAGTTTCATCGATTTCAGGTGAGTAGTTAATTAGAAAAGAAATCGGAGGCCTTAGAACTTGAATGCACCTCGTTAAGACGTAGTTGTAGAAGCATATAGGATATTACCACATGATTCTGTACCTGAAGAATTAACAATATAATACAAATCGATTTAATATATATATACAAAATGTAAACGCTTGCCGGGCAGGCTTTGGAGGCCCAACTGTACCGACCGACCGTCGTGTCATCCGTAGACCACAGGCGTCACAGGATGCGGGTATGGAGGGGCATGTGGTCAGCACACCGCTCTCCCGGCCGTATGTCAGTTTCCGAGACCGGAGCCGCTACTTCTCAATCAAGTAGCTCCTCAGTTTGCCTCACAAAGGCTGAGTGCACCCCGCTTGCCAACAGTACTTAGCAGAATCGGGCTGTCTCCCATCCAAGTGCTAGCAAACCCGACAGCCATACTTCGGTGTTTCCCCTAAATGATCGCGTGTCGATATTGACAGGGGTTGCGAGGCCTCTGGATGCAAGTGTTACTGTTTGACATCACGTCGGTAACTTGAGCGTCGACGAAGGTGAGATGAAATGATGAAGTCAACGCAAAGGCCTAGTCCATGAGTGAAGACCACATACAACACATGACCAACCGAGCTAGCGCGAGGCTCAAACAGCTCTACCCTATGCTCAACAGGCATAGCACACTGAACAGAAGGGTGTCGAGGTCAATGTACATGACATCCGACCCCTGATGACGTACGCAGCTCCTGTCTGGGGATACGCTGCGCCTACACGCCTGCGCCGTCTGCAGCTCATACAAAACAAAGTACTCAAAATCATAAGCAATGCTCCACGATACACACGCGTCGCGGACCTTCACCGGGAACACCTACTTGAGACTCTCACGGAGGTAATACGCAAACTCACCACAAGACTATACAGAAACTCCAGACACTCGCAGAACCCGTTTATTCTGAATCTGGGGAACTACGACCACAACCATAGACGGAAACATAAAAGACCAAAAGACATACTTGTAAGGACATAACATCTATGGCCAAGCATACGCAAACATAACGGCACAGGCGAGCTCGTGTTAATCAGACGCCATTACTGGATATCCAGCTGAAATACACTGCCGAATAACTGGCACCACACAGGGAAGCCGTACCGTACACACAAGCTCCACACATCCCCCACACAGTGAGATGATCTGGCCGATCTCCCACTACTGTATAACGATCTCGATTGTTCCAGGAATGTAGCGGCTGCAGCAACTGGGACACATCGCCATCGCTTGTCACGGTAATGATGCATGATACCTATACTCACAAATCCAACCTTGCATGAGCTATCGCAGCTAGTAAGCCACTAGTGCTCTTACTACCCATCCCACTGTCGCAGTGGTTTTTTCCCACGGCACGAGCCGTGGCATTTTTTCCCTCTGCTCTTCAAATCGCTACCCTCACTCGCGTTTCGTCCACTATCTATCACCTGATGGACCGTGTTAATGCGTAGTCTTACCCAGACGCACGGGTAACATCACAGCCCAGCATCCTGTGATCCACTTACTAGATAACTAACATGTTTACGGAGGTGACAGTAGAACTTTTGGTCTGGTCATCACGTTGGTGCGGGCGTGGAGGGGCCCCATCTCTAATTATTATAAGGATCCGGATAGACCGGAAATCGAACCCGAGACAAAAGTCCTGTTACGTGTACCTGTTGTGTTTAATAAACTTATGGAAAAACGCTACGAACTTCTGCACCAACCTGATAGATAAATGTCTGGGGAAAAGACTTGGCAAGTGTTTTATACGCACTGTGTAACTCCATAGGACAGAAGGGTGGATAAGACTCAAGGATGGAAACAAGCTAGAACTTCTGAGACGTGGATGTCGACGAGAAAGGATAAGCTGGATGGAAAGAGAAAGGAAACAGTGTTGGTGAGAGGAGAACTCTGCTACAGGTGATAAGAGAAATGGAGAAGACTGGAGGACAGATTCATAAGGATGGCAGTGCCTGCTAACGTACGTTTTGGAAGGTCTAGTTTGTGGGAGGAGATTGAGAGGAAGTATGAGATAGTTGTTGATAGTCGACATTAAAGGGAAGCTGAAACTACGCGGACCTGAAGCGAATGGCAGAACACAGGAGAAGGCTGAGAGTTACCACGTGACAACCTGCCTTTAGGCAGAGCACTAATACGGTTTTATTCTCCATAACACCCACATGAATCAATATTTTTTTTCGTGCCGATTGCACGATACTATGTCGAAAATTACCTTTGGTATAAGCGGTGGTCCCGAATCAGTTACCGCGTGCTTCATATCCAACAGTACGAATGGTGATGATGAGGTCACATTATCAGAGGAGCGTGGTGGATGATGCGGGAGACCCGCATCGCCGTACTAGGCAAGATGTGGTTTGCCATTGCCTTCCTCCTACAGTAATGGGGATGAATGATGATGATGAAGACGACAAAACAACTCCCAGTGATCTCGCGGCAGGAAAAGCACCTGACCCCTCCGGCAATCGAACCCGGGACCCCGTGCGCGGGAAGCGAGAACGCTACCGTAAGACCACGAGCTGCGTACGTTGTAACAGAGAAACTCCTAAATAGTATTAAAGCGCAGAGAACAAAACAAACAGAGTAAACTTCTAGTACGGGTGTTACAGGTCTTTTGTGCTCCGAACTGAGGATGCAATAGAATGGCGGCGCACGGTAGCCTGAAAACCTGTTCTAAAGTAGAAGTGCACAAGACGGTCCGCCACTCATTTATCGGAATGGCTGTGAAAGCCAAGGATGTCTGCCCTGTTACGGAACTCTCCGGTACCCTAGACCTTGGAACTCGGAACGCACTTCAATGCTAAATGAAGCCGTTGCAGCTAACAGGGAACCGGCCTTAATGTGGTTTCCGCATGGCCCATTTCATTCGTCATGCCTCGTATGGCAGTTTCAAGGTGTACGCAGCACGTAGAGGAACAAGAAAATAAAATTACTAGCAAATCCATCTTGTCAAGCCCAACCACCGATTCTTTGATGGCAGACATAAGACAAAAATGGCGAAAAAATTCGAATATTGCTACTGCGAAATTTAGTATATTGATTCTTTAAGAATAACATCGCAAAGTTTCGTAGTCAAATTCTTGCTAGAAATGTGTTTTAAAAAAGTCTGTTTGGAAGTCTCACTTGCCACATCCTCTATTCCTATGGTGTGATCCACACCTTCTCTACGATACGACATTTTTTGAGCGTAAATTTTTCGTTCACCTAGTCTAAACGAACTGCAGATGAGTCTTGAATGTGGAAGTAAAAAGAAGAAGGGAGATGACACTACAGACAGGCTGTACGTTATTTCTAAGCCAGAATGGGCGCCATTTAACCATCCCAAAACATTAGCAGATTACTGTTTACGAGAGCTTCTTGTTAATTATTTCTGTCGTGTGCGCACAGCAACTGTTAAAAAATTACAAGTCAAATTACAGAGATTACATGAATAACATAGTGTCAACAATGCAGTTTCGAAAGATTTTCTGTTCAATGCGTATTTGCTCTAGTAATACGACACAGAGTGACGTCACAGGGAAGTGTCACAGCGGTGGACTATGGGTGTGTGAATACGGCGAATCTAATGTTTTGGGCTAGTAAAGATGGCCGACATCGACTTCAAGCTTGTGACGTAATGGTACCTCCCCTCTCTATTTTACCTCCATCGTCTAGAGTATACATCTACATCTACATACATACTCCGCTATCCACCATACGGTGCGCAGCGGAGTGTACCTCGTACCACAACTAACATCTTCTCTCCCTGTTCAACTCCCAAACAGAACGACGGAAAAATGACTGCCTATATACCTCCATCGTCTAGAGTCTACATCTACATCTACATACTCCGCAATCCACCATACGGTGCGCAGCGGAGTGTACCTCGTACCACAACTAACATCTTCTCTCCCTGTTCAACTCCCAAACAGAACGACGGAAAAATGACTGCCTATATACCTCCATCGTCTAGAGTCTACATCTACATCTACATCTACATCCTCCGCAATCCACCATACGGTGCGCAGCGGAGTGTACCTCGTACCACAACTAACATCTTCTCTCCCTGTTCAACTCCCAAACAGAACGACGGAAAAATGACTGCCTATATACCTCCATCGTCTAGAGTCTACATCTACATCTACATCTACATCCTCCGCAATCCACCATACGGTGCGCAGCGGAGTGTACCTCGTACCACAACTAACATCTTCTCTCCCTGTTCAACTCCCAAACAGAACGAGGGAAAAATGACTGCCTATTTGCCTCTGTACGAGCCCTAATCTCTCTTATTTTATCTTTGTGGTCTTTCCGCAAAATGTAAGTAGGCGGCAGTAAAACTGAACTGCAGTCAGCCTCAAATGCTGGTTCTCTAAATTTCCTCAGTAGCGATTCACGAAAAGAACGCCTCCTTTCCTCTAGAGACTCCCACCCGAATTCCTGAAGCATTTCCGTAACACTCGCGTGATGATCAAACCTACCAGTAACAGATCTAGCAGCCCGCCTCTGAATTGCTTCTATGTCCTCCCTCAATCCGATCTGATAGGGATCCCAAACGCTCGAGCAGTACTCAAGAATAGGTCGTATTAGTGTTTTATAAGCGGTCTCCTTTACAGATGAACCAGATCTTCCCAAAATTCTACCAATGAACCGAAGACGACTATCCGCCTTCCCCACAACTGCCATTACATGCTTGTCCCACTTCACATCGCTCTGCAATGTTACGCCTAAATATTTAATCGACGTGACTCTGTCTAGCGCTACACTACTAGTGGAGTATTCGAACATTACAGGATTTTTTTTCCTATTCATATGCATTAATTTACATTTATCTATATTTAGAGTTAGCTGCCATTCTTTACACCAATCATAAATCCTGTGCAACTCATCTTGTATCCTCCTACAGTCACTCAACGACGACACCTTTCCGTACACCACAGCATCATCAGCAAACAGCCGCACATTGCTATCCACCCTATCCAAAAGATCATTTATGTAGACAGAAAACAACAGCGGACCTACCAAACTTCCCTGGGGGAGTCCAGATGATACCCTCACCTCCGATGAACACTCACCATCGAGGACAACGTACTGGGTTCTATTACTTAAGAAGTCAAGAGTACTGCGAGAAAGATTGCTTGTTCCTTTGTTTACAACGTGGTTTTTTTAATAGTACGCGCTACAAACTTATTTAGTTTGTAGTTTTGCATATATTAACCGGTTTTGCTCGAAATGGGTCGTAACAGTTGACGCATATTCAAAAAAGTGAGGAAATGTCGAATTTAACGTGGAAAAGGCGCAGGCAATATTCTTCGACAAACTTTCCACAGATGATTATCCATAACATTTTGTTCGTGACATATCGTGGTGCAAATATTTTCAGACAGAAGCCAGTGGAAAGCTACAGACCCCCATGGTTTGCCACTTCCTGTTTTAGGTGTTACAAAATCAACTTCCAGGTACCTGACCAATCCTGAACTTCTTAAAAAGTGTGTATATGAGAAAACACAGAATACAAAAGAATGCTAAAATGACGTTATACGGATGTCTAAAAACAGTATTTGTGTCCTCAATTGCTGTCATTATAGCTCCATGTGATGCCTGTCTAGTGTTCAATAATGGACACGCAGGCTGGATTAAGTGCGTCCACAGACTAAGCCCATTTCATTCGTCATGCCCCGTATGGCAGTTTCAGGGTGTGCGCAGCACGTAGCGGAACAAGAAAATAAAACTACTAGCGAATCCATCTTGTCAAGCCCAACCACCCATTCTTTAAGGGCAGACATAAAACAAAACTGCGAAAAAATTCGAATTTTGCTATTGCCAAATTTATTATATTACATGTGCGTTCACGGTGAAAGTACTCAGAAGCACCGATGAAGCACGAATGGACAAAGCTCAGACTGCAGAAGAAAAAAATGTGAAACTTGGTTAGGAATAGAAGGCAGGGGAAGAGATGCTCTAGGAAGACGAAGAAGAGAATAAAGATTATGGATACGGACAACATTAGTCACTACAGATATGGCAATACTGTTAAAAATTGAAATAAAAACTTTAAAAAAATGAATTGTCGTAAATTGACTTTTTTCTGCTATAATGCGCCTTTTTTCAGGAACCAGAGAGGCTAACATCCTGAAACTTGGAGTAGTTCTTAAGAATTACTTCCTGAATAATCAAATGGTTCAAATGGGTCTGAGCACTATGGGAGTCAACATCTTAGGTCATAAGTCACCTAGAACTTAGAACTACTTAAACCTAACTAACCTAAGGACATCACACACACCCATGCCCGAGGCAGGATTCGAACCTGCGACCGTAGCAGTCCCGCGGTTCCGGACTGCAGCGCCAGAACCGCTAGACCACCGCGGCCGGCCTGAATAATCGTGCGCAGCACTTTCTGTTACCTTTTCTCTGAGGAAAATTCTCCTTTAAAATTTGGGACAAATAGAGCAGTCCCGGATAACACAAAACTGAAAATTAATATAAAGCAGCTACGTCCTTCCATAAAAATATGTTCCACACGTTTTATTAGCCTCTTTTGCAGAGGTAAACTGTGAAATTCCAGTTTTACTGCTTAATTAGTTTACGAGAGAAGGTGTATTATAGAAACTGTGGTAATTAAAAATTTAAATCCTTATAAAATGTATGTCTATGCGCATTTTCAAACAAAATTTGCACAGAATATCAAGCATTATGTTGTACATAATAGTCTCAAGCTTTACTTTCTTAGCTATAATATTTTTGTAGATATATATATGTTTAAGTACAAGAATGTATTTTGTAATACGTCTGTCCTTGAAGAATCGAACTCCTGTGTATGAAACATCCGTTTATCTTCTGAACTATGTGTCGTACAATGATAAAATTTTGCAGGTAGATTCCGTGGTATATGCAGATATTGTCTGCAAAATACGTTGCGACTAGTATTACTACTAAAAATGGAATAATAAATCAAAACGGCATACTTGATGATGAAGCTTTACTCGATGAACGGCGACAGACTGTTTTCCTTTCACTATATTGAGTGTAGTGGCAGCGGAAAAACGTTTTCTACGTTTGAATTTACGTGCCCAGTTTTACTGAAAGTCGCTAAAGTGCTATCATTCGATGCTAAAACTACTGTCCGAACAGGTCTTGGAAGGCCCAACGGTACCGACCGGCCGCCGCGTCTTCCTCAGCCCACAGGAGTCAGTGGATGCGGGTATGGAGGGGCATGTGGTCAGCACACCGCTCTCCCGGCCGTATGTCAGTTTACGAGACCGGAGCCGCTACTTCTCAGTCAAGTAGCTCCTCAGTTTGCCTCACAGGGGCTGAGTGCACCCCGCTTGTCAACAGCGCACGGCAGACCGGATGGTCACCCATCCAAGTGCTAGCCCAGCCCGACAGCGCTTGACTTCGCGTATCTGACGGGAACCGGTGTTCCCACTACGACTCTGACAGTTGACCCTGAACGTAAATAAATGTAACATATTGCACATACATAGGAAAATAAATGCACTATGTACAGCTACACTATCGATGACAAACAGCTGGAGACAGCGTCTGCTGTAAAATACCTAGGCGTAACTATCCAGAGTGACCTTAAGTGGAATGACCATGTAAATCAGATAGTGGGGACAGCAGATACCAGACTCAGATTCATCGGAAGAATGTCAAGGAAGAGTAACTCGTCCACGAAAGGAGTGGCTTATAAGGCGTTTGTTCGCCCGATTCTTGAGTACTGTTCACCTATGTGGGATCCCTATCAGGTAGGACTGATAGAGGTGATAGAGAAGATCCAACGAAGAGCGGCGCGTTTCGTCACGACATCGTTTAGCTGGCGAGAGAGCGCTACGGAGATGTTAAAAAATGGTTCAAATGGCTCTGAGCACTATGGGACCGAACTGCTGTGGTCATCAGTCCCCTAGAGCTTAGAACTACTTAAACGTAACTAACCTAAGGACATCACACACACCCACGCCCGAGGCAGGATTCGAACCTGCGACCGTAGCAGCAGCGCGCCTCCGGACTGGAGCGCCTAGAACCGCACGACCACCGCGGCCGGCGGAGATGCTAAACAAACTGCACTGGCCGTGAAAGCCTACATTGTAGGCTCATTAATAGTCCATGTTTGAGTGACCAAGTGCAACAGGGATGGAACTACATCCCACAAACTCACTGCCGTCTCCTGTACAACAAAACGCGTCCATGATTGGATGCTTTCATTCAACATTCTGGCGCCTACACTAGTACTTAATAAGTCACCTGGGATAGTTTGTTTGGAGACATAAACACGTTTCCCAACTGTGTTTTTTGTATTCCGCCCTGCCTTGTATATGCCAGCGTAAGAATGCACTTTAAAATGTAAGCGAACATGGCTTCAAACTGTGCATCGATGACGTTTCTCGCTCCGTACTAGCAGCGTACTTTACATAGCGTCCGCAGGTCGTGTAGAAGACGCACTAACTCGTGCTCTCAGGAAAATCGGCACTTGTTTCAACCAGTGGCGGATATACAGGGTGGTCAATTGACAGTGGCCGGGCCAAATATCTCACGAAATAGGCATCAAACGAAAAAACTACAAAGAACGTACCTCGTCTAGCTTGAAGGGGAAAACCAGATGTCGCTATGGTTGGCCCGCTAGATGGCGCTGCCACACGTCAAACGGATATCAACAGCGTTTTTAAAATAGGAAGCCCTACGTTTAATTACATATTCGTGTAGTACGGAAAGAAATATGAATGTTTTAGTTGGACCACTTCTTTCGCTTTGTGATAGATGACGCTGTAACAGTCACAAACGTATAAGTACGTGGTATCACGTAACATTCCGCCAGTGCGGACGGTATGTGCTTCCTGATACATTGCCCGTGTTAAAATGGACCGTTTACCAATTGCGGGAAAGCTCGATATCTTGTTGATGTATGCTGCTCAGTATCCTGGACGACGTCAGCCAAGTGTCCGGACCGTCCGCTGGATAGTTACGTTATTTAAGGAAACAGGAAGTGTTCAGCCAAATCGGGAACGTCATCCACGACCTGCAACAAATGATGATGCCCAAGTAGGTGTTTTAGCTGCTGTCGCGGCTAATCCGCACATCAGTAGCAGGCAAATTGCGCGAGGTAGGGAGTGTCATTAACGTCGGTGTTGAGAATGCTACATCAACATCGATTGCACCCGTACCATGTTTCTACGCACCAGGAATTGCATGGCGACGACTTTGAACGTCGTGTACAGTTCTGCCACTGCGCACAAGAGAAATTACGGGACGATGACAGATTTTTTGCACGCGTTCTATTTTGCGACGAAGCGTCATTCACCGAGAGCGGTGACGTAAACCGGCATAATATGCACTATTGGGCAACGGAAAATCCACGATGGTTGCGATAAGTGGAACTTCAGCCACCTTGGTGGGTTAATGTATGGTGCGGCATTATGGGAGGAAGGATAATTTGCCCCCATTTTATCGATGGCAATAGAAATGGTGCAATGTTTGCTGATTTCCTAGATAATGTTCTACCGATGTTACTACAAGATGTTTCACTGCATGACAGAATGGCGATATACTTCCAACATGATGGATGTCCGGCACATAGCTCGCGTGCGGTTGAAGCGGTATTGAATAGCATATTTCATGACAGGTGGATTGGTCGTCGAAGCACCATACCGTGGCCCGCACGTTCACCGGATCTGACGTCCCCGAGTTTCTTTCTGGGGGAAAAGTTGAAGGATATTTGCTATCGTGATCCACCGACAACGCCTGACAACATGCGTCAGTGCATTCTCAGTGCGTGTGCGAACATTACCGAAGGCGAACTACTCGCTGTTGAGAGGAATGTCGTTACACGTATTGCCAAATGCATTGAGGTTGACGGACATCATTTTGAGCATTTATTGCATTAATGTGGTATTTACAGGTAATCACGCTGTAACAGCATGCGTTCTCAGAAATGATATGTTTACAAAGGTACATGTATCACATTGGAATAACCGAAATAAAATGTTCAAATATACTTACGTTCTGTATTTTAATTTAAAAACCTATCTGTTACCAACTGTTCCTCTAAAATTGTGAGCCATATGTTTGTGACTATTGCAGCACCATCTATCACAAAGTGAAAAAAGTGGTCCAACTAAAACATTCATATTTCTTTACGTACTACACGAATATGTAATAAAAATCGGGGTTACTATTTTAAAAAAAAAATGTAGTTGATACTCGTTTGACCTATGGCAGCGCCATCTAGCGGGCCAGCCCTAGCGCCATCTCGTTTCCCGCTTTAAGCTGGACGAGTTGCGTTCTTTGTAGTTTTTTCGTTTGACGCTCATTTAGTGAGATATTTGGCCCTGTCACCGATCAATGGACCACCCTGTATGTGCCTCCCTCCCCCCCCCCCCCCTTCTGGCGGAGCCTCCAGCATTTCCAGCCTCGCCGCCCCCGCCAGTCAGCCCGCATGCTATGTTCGTTCGTCAGTCGACCCGGCTGACTCGAGTTATCGAGTGGTTGTACTTTCACACGTAGCAGTCGCGTCTGCGTCATCGTATTTTGATTCCGTAGCATCGCAGGCGGAATCACTGAAAAGTAATGCCTCAGAATTTTTTATGTCCAAAATCATAAACATTTTAAAGGAAAACAAACGTTGTTAACATCCTGCACCGTCATTCTTCATGTGTATGTATGTACACACATCAAAAAAAGTTTTCCATCACCTCGATTCCGAGAGTTCCGGAACCTATACAGAAAATTGGAATGGAGATCAACATAAACATCATTTCTGCCCTTTTTATTACTCATGAAAACCAAACATTGCATGTTGTACCACCATATAGCGAGACATTTAGAGGTGGTGGTCCAGACTGCTGTACACACTGGTACCTCTAATACCCAGTAGCACGTCCTCTTGCATTGATGCATGCCGGTAATCGTCGTGGCATACTATCCACAAGTTCATCAAGGCACTGTTGGTCCAGACTGTCCCACTCCTCAACGGTGAGATCCCTCATTGGTTGATGGGTGGATCACGTCGTCCATAAACAGACCTTTTCTATCTATCCCAGGTATGTTCGATAGCATTCATGTCTGGAGAACATGCTGGCCACATTAGTCAAGCGATGTCGTTATTCTGAAGGAAGTCATTCGCAAGATGTTCTCGATGGGGGCGTAAATTGTTATACATGAATACCTCGCCAATATGCTGTCGATATGGTTGCACTATCGGTCGGAGGATGGTATTCACGTATCGTACAGCCATTATGGCGCCTTCCGTGACCACCAGCGGCGTACGTCGGCCCCACATAATGCCACCCCAAAACAGCAGGAAACCTCCACCTTTCTGCACTCGCCGTAAGGCGTTCAGCCTGAACGGGTTGCCTCCATGCAAGTCTCCGACGATTGTCTGGTTGAAGACATATGCGACACTCGTCAGTGAAGAGAACGTGACGCCAATCCTGAGAGGTCCATTCGGCACGTTGTTGGACCAATCTGGTGTCGTCGTTGTGAAGATGGACTTTGCCGAGGATGTGAGTTGCACATCATGCAGCCTATTGCGCACAGTTTGAGTCGTAACAGGACGTCACGAGGCAGCACGAAAAGCATTATTCAACATGGTGGCGTTGCTGTCAGGGTTCCCCCGAGCCATAATCGGTAGGTAGCGGTCATCCACTGCAGTAGTAGCCCTTGGGCGGCCTGAGTGAGGCATGTCCTGTCTCTCTGTATCTCCTCCATGTCCGAGCAACATCGCTTTGGTTCATTCCGAGACGTCTGGATAATTCCCTTGTTGACAGCCCTTCCTGGCACAAAAGTAACAATGCGGACGCAATCGAACCACGGTATTGACCGTCTAGGCCTGGTTGAACCTCGTATAACTAGAGCCGTGTACCTGCTTCGTGGTGGAATGACTGGAAGTGATCGGCTGTCGGACTCCCTCCGTCTAAAAGGCGCTACTCATGCGTAGTTGTTTACGTCTTTGGGCGGGTTTAGTGACATCTCTGAATATTCAAAGGGACTGTGTCAGTGATACAATATCCACAGTCAACGTCTACCTTCAGGAGTTCCAGGAACTATTAAATTATGATGCTTACAACGTCATCTATTGCTACGTTTTGTAACTATTTATTTTTCTTCTGCCATACGTGTTCCCCCTTCTCCGATAATATTCCTTTGCAATTTGACGTCATTCTTACCAGTGGCCTTATTTCTACAGCGGTTTCGAAGTTTGATTATAATCAGTCTGTACATCATAGACGTTTGACCCTTGAGAACGTCTTTAGAACCGTATAGTTACTTCTAATTTAAGCACCTACTGCTGTGTTTCAGGCAGAATCCTCCGTTTCATCCGATGTTGAGGTGCTGTTCCAATACAGTTGGAGAGCATCTGCGACACTGTTTGAGGGTTATGCTAAGTGGACTGTGACGTAAACGGGAATTTGAATGGAGGAGGGAGTTGGGTAAGCGTAGTTCGTGCATTTGTGCAAATCCACTGTTCCAGGATGGCGTAGTGGTTTGTGCACCTACCTAGGGAGCAGCAGACCCAGGTTCGAATCCCGGCCTTGGTACAAATTTTGATTCGTCGCATCGGTCTGTATATATGCATCATAAATATCTAAATACTTGAAACTGGCCTAAGGCCGAAGTTCTAGTATAGCACGAAAATAATATATCATGGTGTCCTTAAAAAGCTGCAGGTGTTTCCAGAATGAG
This sequence comes from Schistocerca americana, assembly GCF_021461395.2. NCBI lineage: Eukaryota > Metazoa > Arthropoda > Insecta > Orthoptera > Acrididae > Schistocerca > Schistocerca americana. The sequence goes on from NC_060128.1 coordinate 60,868,219, forward strand.
ATTTTCACTCTGCAGCGGAGTGTGCGCTGATATGAAACTTCCTGGCAGATTAAAACTGTGTTCCGGACCGAGGTTCGAACTCGGGATCTTTGCATAGTCCTCACAGCTTTACTTCTGCCAGTACCTCGTCTCCTACCTTCCAAACTTTACAGAAGCTCTCCTGCAAACCTTGCACAACTAGCACTCCTGAAAGAAAGGATAACGCGGAGACATGGCTTAGCCACAGCCTGGGGGATGTTTCCAGAGTGAGATTTTCACTCTGCAGCGGAGTGTGCGCTGATATGAAACTTCCTGGCAGATTGAAACTGTGTGCCCGACCGAGTCTGGCAGAAGTAAAGCTGTGAGAACGGCGCATGAGTTGTGCTTGGGTAGCTCAGTTGGTAGAGCACCTGATCGCGCAAGGCAAAGGTCCCCAGTTCGAGTCTCGGTCCGGCACACAGTTTTAATCTGCCAGGAAGTTTCAGCTGCAAGTGTTGTTTGTAAATCCACAACTCACCTCATAAACAAGACAGTACTCCAACAAGAGAACGCCCGACCACGAGGACACACAAAATTCTCAAGATTTGCTTATGCTCCATCTGATACCGTTTCTCCAATTAACGAGTGTCGCCAGGCACGTTGCTCGTCGATCTATGAGACATCTGGTCTTTAGAGGAACGACGCGTCAGTTGCCCATAGCAACAAGTAGCGCTGACCTATCGGGCCCAAGGCAGTACTCGCTGAGGTTTTGTTTTCAGATACGCGGGGCCAAACACCGAGCTACCTCAGCTGAAGGACGCAGTTAGGACATCGTACGTGGAGCCCGAGCCATCCTTCAGGCCGCGCCATTTGACTGTGGGCATGACATGCGCTTTCTGCGACAGCCAGTCGCGCTGGATAATTTGCACCTCGAGCTTTTAGAGAGCGATATTACCCCACCGCGCTACGGCAAGGGGTTTTTCTGGTGCTGCATCTGCGATGTTATATCAGTCTGGAGCACTGTTTTTTCTACGTAATACGAGCCACATGCTCGGCAAGTGACAACAATCCAGATTTGCTCGTCGGGGGACTGCATATGTCACATTCTCGCTTACTTTTGTCGTTCTATTGGAATGACTGGCAATTTTTGCTTTCAAGATGTTGCGTAGCCTGACATAATTTTTTTTTTTACAGCAACCTGGAAGCTCCTTGACGAGGTCATCTACGTCTGCAAGTATTGTCCAGCTTACTTCGGCAATAGCCCATTCGTCTTAGACCCTGAGTGCGCTATTTTCCCGAGCAGCCAATAGAATTTGCTCAGATGCTGCCATATTTAACCACTTGCTGGCGGAGAGAACACAGCGAATGCCGTAACTAGATTTCCCATAAACTTCACTCAGTTGAAGAGGGGTTAAAATAAGTAAACAAGTACCTCGACTTAGCCGTGGTACTTAATATTTCTTTTAGCGAGTACATATTTCGACCGGAGCTGGGCCGGCCGAAGTGGCCGTGCGGTTAAAGGCGCTACAGTTTGTAACCGCGCTACCGCTATGGTCGCAGGTTCGAATGCTGCCTCGAGTATGGATGTGTGTGATGTCCTTAGGTTAGTTAAGTCGCATAGTGCTCAGAGCCATTTGAACCACGTTTTCGGATGTCCACGCCAGATGTCGTTGCAGTGCTAATGCTGGAACCTTCCTCTTTGGTTTCTTTGGTTGCTCTGCAGTAGTTGTTGGCAGTGGAGGAGTGTTGCAAAATGGAGTCTGGTATGGACGCACTTATAAGACAGCGATGTGTGATTGAACTTCCGAAGAAAATTGTTCCGACTGAAATCCATCGACGGTGTATGGAGACGATACAACAGACGCGAGCAATGTGAGGCGATGGGTACGGTAGTTTCAAGGTGGTGGGAAGGGTGTGCAAGACAAGCCACGGATTGGTCGATCCTGCACAGCTATGATCCCTCGCAATGAAGAGCGTCTTGATCAACCTGTCAGTGCTGGTCGGTGATCAGAGGATTGTGTGCAAAACTGAATGTCGGCTGTGAAGCCTTGGAAACAATGTTGGGACATCTTGGTTACCGCAAAGGCTGTGTGTGATGCGTCGCAAGGATCCTTACAGAAGAACAAAGGACCCATCGAATAGAAGTTTGTCGGGACCTGCTGGATCAATATTGAGCTGAAGGTGACAATTTCTGAATAGCATCGTCACCAGAGATGAGACGTGGGGTCACAATTACCAGCTGATATCGTACAGGCAGTCCACGGAATGCCGACATGCGAATTCTCCGTCAGAGAAGAAGTTCAAGACACAGCCGTCTGCAGGCGAAGTGATGTGCTCATTGTTAAAAAACTAAAAACCCGCGTCGATTGAGAAAAAACCACCTAGTGTTAAGTGTTAAGTGTTAACCCAGGTTTCGCCGTAGATAACTACACCTTCTTCAGAACAACAATAAAACCCACAAGTGCCTAACAAGATCTTTGTCAATGATTAAAAGAATACCATAGCTATACATTTATAAACGAAAGAGAAAAGGAAAACACAAACAGTACATTTGTACAAAGTCAAAACCACTGCTTAACTTAATGGTGTACGCTCCACCTCACACCGGCCTATGTTCGATGGGCCATGACCCGCCATAAACTGCAGCTACAAACGGTCGCTCACTTACAAGCCTGACCCGCTACGTATGCACATGCGCAGGACAAGGGAAGTTACTTGATTGCGCATGCGCATACGAATACTAAAATGTTTATTCATGGCTCGGGGCTAAATAGCCCATATATTCCAAACCGTGGATCAACGTATATCAAAAAATGAAATGGATAGAACAAGAGACGAGCTAAATAGGAGATGAAATCTAAAAATAACGGCACACGGTTGCTTATACTAGTAAGGAAACATATATGAAGCTACCTCTGACAACAGGAGGAACTCTTAAAACTATTCCTAAAGACAGTAGTTAGCCAGGGGGGGGGGGGGGAAGGGGGCTGAGGGGGCGTAATCTAAAGACGTCGTGGTAATAAAGATATAGGGATAAAACGTGAGGTGTTCAACGGGCTAAAATTAACCTTCATCGTAGAAGGAAAACGAGGGTAAAAGGAAAGATGATGAACAGTTTGACCAACCGCGCTCGCCAATCAGAGTACGCACGTGAAAATTCCCAGGTCATCAGATTTACAAGTATGAAGAACAAAGTAAAGGCGCGAAACCTTCAAAAAAATTTCTACTTCTTAGTGGGAGTTGGTCATTGAAGATGTCGTCTTTATCATGTTGCAGATGCTTAAATATCTGCATTTCTTCCAAAACATCCAGTTTTAAGCCCTTAACCTCGGCATGTAGTATCTCGATATTAACTGGAGGGCTCGGCGCATGAGCCGTTTGCACAAGGTGTTCCGCATAAGTAGAGCCCTTAGTACCGTCACCGCTTCTAGTAAGAATATGCTCTTTATACCTGCGACCCACAGCTTGTCCCGTTTGCCAGACGCAAAATTTTGGGCAATCCCTGCATGTACTTTTATGTACACTCCTGGAAATGGAAAAAAGAACACATTGACACCGGTGTGTCAGACCCACCATACTTGCTCCGGACACTGCGAGAGGGCTGTACAAGCAATGATCACACGCACGGCACAGCGGACACACCAGGAACCGCGGTGTTGGCTGTCGAATGGCGCTAGCTGCGCAGCATTTGTGCACCGCCGCCGTCAGTGTCAGCCAGTTTGCCGTGGCATACGGAGCTCCATCGCAGTCTTTAACACTGGTAGCATGCCGCGACAGCGTGGACGTGAACCGTATGTGCAGTTGACGGACTTTGAGCGAGGGCGTATAGTGGGCATGCGGGAGGCCGGGTGGACGTACCGCCGAATTGCTCAACACGTGGGGCGTGAGGTCTCCACAGTACATCGATGTTGTCGCCAGTGGTCGGCGGAAGGTGCACGTGCCCGTCGACCTGGGACCGGACGGCAGCGACGCACGGATGCACGCCAAGACCGTAGGATCCTACGCAGTGCCGTAGGGGACCGCACCGCCACTTCCCAGCAAATTAGGGACACTGTTGCTCCTGGGGTATCGGCGAGGACCATTCGCAACCGTCTCCATGAAGCTGGGCTACGGTCCCGCACACCGTTAGGCCGTCTTCCGCTCACGCCCCAACATCGTGCAGCCCGCCTCCAGTGGTGTCGCGACAGGCGTGAATGGAGGGACGAATGGAGACGTGTCGTCTTCAGCGATGAGAGTCGCTTCTGCCTTGGTGCCAATGATGGTCGTATGCGTGTTTGGCGCCGTGCAGGTGAGCGCCACAATCAGGACTGCATACGACCGAGGCACACAGGGCCAACACCCGGCATCATGGGATGGGGATCGATCTCCTACACTGGCCGTACACCACTGGTGATCGTCGAGGGGACACTGAATAGTGCACGGTACATCCAAACCGTCATCGAACCCATCGTTCTACCATTCCTAGACCGGCAAGGGAACTTGCTGTTCCAACAGGACAATGCACGTCCGCATGTATCCCGTGCCACCCAACGTGCTCTAGAAGGTGTAAGTCAACTACCCTGGCCAGCAAGATCTCCGGATCTGTCCCCCATTGAGCATGTTTGGGACTGGATGAAGCGTCGTCTCACGCGGTCAGCACGTCCAGCACGAACGCTGGTCCAACTGAGGCGCCAGGTGGAAATGGCATGGCAAGCCGTTCCACGGGACTACATCCAGCATCTCTACGATCGTCTCCATGGGAGAATAGCAGCCTGCATTGCTGCGAAAGGTGGATATACACTGTACTAGTGCCGACATTGTGCATGCTCTGTTGCCTGTGTCTATGTGCCTGTGGTTCTGTCAGTGTGATGATGTGATGTATCTGACCCCAGGAATGTGTCAATAAAGTTTCCCCTTCCTGGGACAATGAATTCACGGTGTTCTTATTTCAATTTCCAGGAGTGTATTTCTGATTGGGAAAGTTTATCGCTCTTACTCTGCAAGGAGTGATGTGCACAGTCTCCTGCGATAGCCAGGTGTCGCTCTTTGGGATGTCCTGGAGCCTGGAGCAACTGTCAATTCAGCACGCTAAAAGACGACACTGCCTAAGCAGAAAGCCTGTGTTTCCAGGGTAAGCCAGGGCGGAACATCAACTTTCACCTGCTATATGATAACGCCAGGCCCCACTATTGCTACCAAGCAGCTCATTGAAAAATTCGGCTGGACTGTCGTACCACATCCACCGTATAGTCCAGATTTAGCGCCTTGAAACTTCCATCTCTTTGGCCTCAGAAAGAGGAGCGACGACACGAACATTTTCAAGACACCGAGGCTGTTGTCAAAGCGGTAAGGAAATACACTACTGGCCATTAAAATTGATACACCACGAAGATGACGTGCTACAGACGCGAAATTTAACCGACACGAAGAAGATGCTGTGAAATGCAAATTATTGGCTTGTAAGAGCATTCACACAAGGTTGGCGCCGGTGAGCAAAGTTTGCAATCGATCTCTCATACACAAACAGCAGTTGACCGGCGTTGCCTGGTGAAACGTTGTTGTGATGCCTCGTGTAAGGAGGAGAAATGCGTACCATCACGTTTCCGACTTTGATAAAGGTCGGATTGTAGCCTATCGCGATTGCGGTTTATCGTATCGCGACATTGCTGCTCGCGTTGGTCGAGATCCAATGACTGTTAGCAGAATGTGGAATCGGTGGGTTCAGCAGGGTAATACGGAACGCCGTGCTGGATCCCAGCAGCCTCGTAACAAAAGCAGTCGAGATGACAGGCATCTTATGCGCACGGCTGTAACGGATAGTGCAGCCACGTCTCGATCCCTGAGCCAACAGATGGGGACGTTTGCAGCAGCATGGACTATCAGCTCGGAGACCGTGGCTGCGGCTACCCCTGACGCTGCATCACAGACAGGAGTGCCTGCGATTGTGTACTCGACGACGAACCAGGACGCACGAATGGCAAAACGTCAGTTTTTAGGATGAATTAAGGTTGTGTTTACAACATCAATTTTCGCCGCATCCGTATTTGGCGAAACCGCGGTGAACACACATTGGAAGCGTGTATTCGTCATCGCCATACTGGCGTATCACCCGGCGCGATGGTATGGGGTGCCATTGGCTACACGTCTCGGTCACCTCTTGTTCGCATTGAGGGCACATTCAACAGTGGACGTTACATTTCAGATTTGTTACGACCCGTGGTTCTACCATTCATTCGATCCCTGCGAAACCCTACATTTCAGTAGGATAATGCACGACCGCATGTTGCAGGTCCTGTACGGGCCTTTCTGGATACAGAAAATGTTCGACTGCTGCCCTGGCCAGCACATTCTCCAGATCTCTCAGCAATTGAAAACGTCTGGTCAATGGTGGCAACAATATGCCAGTCGCTACTCTTGATGAACTGTAGTATCGTGTTGAAGCTGCATGGGCAGCTGTACCTGTACACGCCATCCAAGCTCTGTTTGACTCAATTCAGAGGTGGTTGTTATCGGTACTGATTTCTCAGGATCTATGCACCCAAATCGCGTGAAAATGTAATCACATGTCAGTTCTAGTATGATATATTTGTCCAATGAATACCCGTTTATCATCTGCATTTCTTCTTGGTGTAGCAGTTTTAATGGCCAGTAGTGTAGTTAGCCTCAGCTGTTTCCGGCGTGTAGAATCTGATTCATATTTGGCAAAAAATACACAACGAATGGTGGTGACGTTGTCGAAAGAGGGCAGTCTGCAGCTGAAATATTGCTCTATTTAGTTGTGCTGTAGTTTCCATGGATAAAAACAGGAGGCATTACTTTCAGAACGACCCTCGTGTTAGTCTAGGCCAAGGCTCTTAATTACGGGTGCCGTGTGCGCCTGTACGTGGAAAGGACGGAGGCGCACGTTGGGCAATGCGGGTCGGTGAGTGCTGCAATAACCGAGTGCACAGCGCGGAGCACACAATGGGTCGTTTCGCTTTGACGATCCCTGCAGCAGGAGGGACTGCCGCATCTCGCAGGGAAAGCTACGACAGCATGCTGATGTCTGGAGCCACGGTATGTGCTCGCAGACAGTTGAGTTCCACCCACTTTCTTACAGATTGCCGGAAAATAGCAAATACTCCGCAATACTGACGAAAAGCAAAATTGTTTGTGCCAGTCTTACGCATTATTTCGAATCTTTCACAAAAGCATGGCAAGCAAAATTTGTCTGCTGGAAATCGTTTTAAAGGTTCTTTAAATATTCGCCTTTGAAATATATACCCTTTCGCAAGTGTTCGAACTCGTTGCGGAAGCATGTTTTCCAGCCTGATGTTGAATACTTGCAGAGCCACGTTTTTTATATACAAACATACACTACTGGCCAATAAAATTGCTACACCAAGAACAAATGCAGATGATAAACGGGTATTCATTGAACAATTATATTATACTAGAACTGACATGTCATTACATTTTCACTCAATTTGGGTGCATAGATCCTGAGAAATCAGTACCCAGAACAACCACCTCTGGCCGTAATAACGGCCTTGATACGCCTGGGCATTGAGTCAAACAGAGCTTGCATGGTGTGTACAGGTACAGCTGCCCATGCAGCTTCAACACGATACCACAGTTCATCAAGAGTAGTGACTGGCGTGTTGTGACGGTCCAGTTGCTCGGCCACCATTGACCAGACGTTTTCAATTGGTGAGAGATCTGTAGAATGTGCTGGCCAGGGCAGCAGTCCAACATTTTCTGTGTCCAGAAAGGCCCGTACAGGACCTGCAACATGCGGTCGTGCATTATCCGGCTGAAATGTACGGTTTCGCACGGATCGAATGAAGGGTAGAGCCACAGGTCGTAACACATCTGAAATGTAACGTCCACTGTTCAAAGTGCCGTCAGTGCGATCAAGAGGAGACCCAGACGTGTAACCAACGGCACCCCATACCATCACGCCGGGTGATACGGCAGTATGGCGATGACGAATACGCGCTTCCAATGTGCGTTCACCGCGATGTCGCCAAATACGGTTGTGACCATCATGATGCTGTAAACAGAATCCGGATTCATCCGAAAAAATGACGTTTTCTGTTGACTCAGGGATCGAGACGTGGCTGTACGATCCGTTACAGCCATGCGGATAAGATGCCTGTCATCTCGACTGCTAGTGATACGAGGCCGTTGGGATCCAGCACGGCGTTCCGTATTACCCTCCTGAACCCACCGATTCCATATTCTGCCAACAGTCATTGGATCTCGACCAACGCGAGCAGCAATGTCGCGATACGATAAACGGCAATCGCGTTAGGCTACAATCCGACCTTTATCAAAGTCGGAAACGTGATGGTACGCATTTCTCCTCCTTACACGAGGCATCACAACAACGTTTCGCCAGGCAACGTCGGTCAACTGTTGTTTGTGTATGAGAAATCGGTTGGAAACTTTCCTCATGCCAGCACGTTGTAGGTGTAGCCACCGGAGCCAACCTTGCGTGAATGCTCTGAAAAGCTAATCATTTGCATATCACAGCATCGTCTTCCTGTCGGTTAAACCTCGCGTCTGTAACACGTCATCTTCGTGGTGTAGCAATTTTAATGGCCAGTAGTGTATTTTTCTGACACATAGGAACAAAAACAATTCAGTGCGAGTAATCTGTAGAGCAGGGATACAAGAATACGCGGAAGAAACCCCGAGGCACATGCGCTGCAGCACCAGTGACGCCACAGTGAACCCAGCCAGCGCTCAGTTGGCCACAACTGCCATAACATAGTGTGTTGTAATTGCGTTTAGGAGCGGAAAAAAGTCAGTTTACAGCAGTGTGAAGGTTTTTTAGTGACTAGCGATTCAGTACAGATTACACTGTAATTTTCAGCATATTGTGGAATGTTTAGAGCAAGTTTTTAAGTACAAAATAATGTTTAACAAGCTACGACATCGTCGCGAGAAAACAGTGACCCGTATATGTAATAAGTTTCCTTTAATTTACGATCGCCACTTGTAGTGACCACAGCACATAACGTGGTACGTTAGAAATTAGGACGCATATACACTGAAGCACCGTTTTCCACATCCCACTAGGTGAATACCGGGCTGGTCCCCATGTTCCGCCTCAGTTACACAAATCGCAGACATTTGAACACGTTCCACTATTTCATGGCTTATGCTAGATGCAGACAGCTGGGGTACACTAATTCTGTCCCGGGGGGTTTGGGGTGGCGACGGGAAGGGCATCCAGCCACCCTCCAACACTAAAATTCGCCATATCCACAGTGACAGGGCCGACCCCACGTTGAAGTGGGACAAAGACCCGAGGAAATGAAGCGACCAAGAAACGGATAGAAGCAAGGAGATATCTAAACAGACAGAATATGGCGTTGCGCTCGGCAACGCCTATATACGACAACAACTGACTGTTGCAGTTGTAAAAACGGTTACTGCTGCTACAATGGCAGGTTATCAAGATTTAAATGAGTCAGCTTGGAGCTAAAGTCGGAGTACGGGCGATGGGACACAGCAACTCCGAGGTGACGACGAAGTGTCCATTTTCCAGTGCGAGCATTTCACGAGTCTATCGTGAATATCAGGAATTCGTAAAACATCAAATTTCCGACATCGTTGTGGCCAGGAAAAGATCCTGCAACATCGGGGCCAACGGCGACTGAAAAGAATCGTTCAGCATGACAGAAGTGCAACACTTCCGCAGACCGCTGCAGATTTCAGTGCTGGGCCATGAACACGTATCAGCGTGCGAACCATTCCACGAAACATAATCGATATGGGCTTTCGGAGCCGAAGGCCCACTCTTGTTCCCTTGATGACTGCATGACTCAAAGCTTTACGCCTCGCCTGGGCCCGTCAACACCGACATTGGACTGTTGATGACTGGAAACATATTGCCTAGTCGGACGAGTCTTGTTTCGAATTGTATCGATCGGATGAACGTCATGTCTGGAGACAACCTCAGGAATTCATGGACATTGAATGTCAGCAGGGGATTGTGCAAGTGGGTGGAGGCTCTTTAATGGTGTCGAGAGCATGCAATTGGAGTGATATGGGACCCCTGATACGTCTATATATGTCTGTGAGAGGTGATACGTACGTAAGCATCCTGTATGACCACTTGCGTACATTCGTGCCCATTGTACATTCCGACAGACTTGGGCAATTCCAGCAGGACAATGCGAAACTCCACACGCCCAGAATTAGTACAGAGTGGCTCGAGGAACACTCTTCTGAGTTTAAACTCTTCTGCTGGTCACCAAACTCCCCAGACGTGAACATTATTAAGAATATCTGGGATGCCTTGCAACGTACTGTTCAGAAGATACCTCCACCCCCTCGTACCCTTACGGATTTACGGACAGCCCTACAGGATTCATGGTGTCTGTTCCGTCCAGCACTACTTCAGACATTAGTCGAGTTCATGCCACGTCGTGTCGATGCACTTCTGCGGTGTAACAGTTTCTTTGGCTCTTCAGTTAATAAAGCATGTTGCGCTCTAACACACAGTTTTTCATGTGTAACAGAGATTTACCTTTAAATATTTTTTTAACATAGCGTAATATTTTCGAAAATTTTCACTCCCTATTTCACCCCTTTAGGGGTTGAATTTCCAGAAACAGTGGAACAAGTATTGTTTTTCTAACAGAGAAGCCAAATACAATTTTTGTTTAGTTGTAACCGAGAAGTCGGATACCAGTTTACATACATGCAGCCTTAAAATGCTTTAGCACTTCTGTAATGATGATTTTTTTAAAAAAACAGAACAGCTTCCTCCCACTACTTTATCCTCCTGGTGGTTGAATTTCCAAAAACGCTGTAACATGTATTTCTTTTATTTCTGACGAAGAAACCAGATACAAATTTTCCTAGCTACAGCTTCAAAATTGCCTTAATAGTGACATATTTTTAAAACACATTTCTACTCCTATTTCATCCCCTTAAGGATTGAATATCGAAAAAATACCTTATTAAACGATTTTGCAGTATAAGATCAACACCCCCTGCAAATTTCAAGTGGCTGGGCAATGATAAGTCAGTCGGGACATTACTTTTATACACACCTCAACAAAAGTTCGGAATATCACAGAGTTTAATAGAATAACTTCTTATAGTACACCCACTGAGGTTTGTACAATACCTTATTAATTGTATGAATGCATGGTGTCTGTTATTTTGGACATGTTGGAAATCACAGCCACCACGCGGAAGTCGCAGCCGTGATACATTATATGAAAACTGAAGGTGGAGAGGAGCAGACAGGAAAGCGAAGGGAAGGGATTACTCATGTCAACTGCATGAGAACAACCGCTCGTTCACAGAAAGATCCGCGCCTACGGACAGGAAAATTGCTCAAGTCACACCAATATCCTAAAAAGGAAGTGTTCTGCTGAATTACAGGCCCATATCACTAATTAGAAGAATACGGAATGAAGATTAACAAGAAGAAAACGAAAAGCATGGTAATTGGAGGAAATGGGAGAACGTGCCGTATGAAAATAGGGGGAGAGGAAATAGAGCAAGTAAATAACGTCAGTTAAAAATGGCTCTGAGCACTATGGGACTTAACTGCTGTGGTCATCAGTCCCGTAGAACTTAGAACTACTTAAACCTAACTAACCTAAGGACATCACACACATCCATGCCCGAGGCAGGATTCGAACCTGCGACCGTAGCGGTCGCGCGGTTCCGGACTGTAGCGCCTTTAACCGCTCGGCCACTTCGGCCGGCCTAACGTCAGTTACTTGGGAAGTAATGTACGATATGTATTGCTCAACAGAAATTAGGAAAAGAATTGCAATGGCAAAAGAAGGATTGAAGAGGAAATAGAAATTGCTTTGTAGACCGCTAAACAAAGATATGAGGAAAAGACTCGCCAAGTTTTACATCTGGAGCGTTGCACTGTATGATGCGGAGACCTGGACATTGAGGAAGGAAGATGGAAGAAGATTGAACGCACTAGAGATGTGGATATGGAGAAGAGTAGAAAAAGTGAAATGGCAAGACCGAGTAAGGAATGAAGAAGCGTTGGGAAGAGTTGAAGAAGAATGAAACATGCTGAAAGTCATCAGAAAGAGAAAAGGGAACTGGATTGGATATTGTTTGAGGAGGGACTGTTTATTGAAGGAAGGAATAGAAGGAATGGTGGAGGGAAAAAAGGGGAAGAGGAAAAAGAAGATATCAAATGCTTGACAATATCAAAGGAGGCAAATATTCAGAAATGAAAAGACTGGCTATGGACAGACAAAAGTGGAAGAGGCTTAACCCACGACAAGACCTACCGTAAGGCAGAATACCACACTACTACTACTATCACTAACGTAGATTTGCAGTGGGGTTTTGGAACATATAGTCTGTTCGAACATTATGAAGAACCTTGAAGAAAACGATTTATTGACACGTAGTCAGCACGGATTCAGAAAATATCGTTGTTATGAAACACAACTATCTCTTTATACTCATAAAGTAATGACTGCTATCGACAGGGGATTTCAAACTGGGTCCATATTTTTAGATTTTCAGAAAGCTTTCGACACCGCTCCTCACAAGAGTCTTCTAACCAAACTGCATGCCTATGGAGTATCGTCTCAGTTGTGCGACTGGATTCGTGATTTACTGTCAGAAAGGTGACAGTTCGTAGTAATAGACGTAAAGTCATCGAGTAAAACAGTAGTAATATCCGGCGTTCCCCAAGGAAGTGTTATAGGCCCTCTATTGGTCCTGATCTATATTAACGACATAGGAGACAATCTGGTACCCGTCTTAGATTGTTTGCAGATGATGCTGTCATTTACCGTCTTGTTAAGTCGCCAGATGATGAAAACGAATTGCAAAATAAGTTAAATAACATATCCTTATGGCGCGAAATGTGACAATTGACCCCGAATACAGTAAAGTGTGAAGTTATTCACATGAGTTTCGACTATGCGATAAGTCACACAGATCTGAAAGGCTGTAATTCAACTAAATGCTTAGGGATTATAATTAGAAATAACCTAAACTGGAACGATCACATAGATAATGTTGCGCGCAGAGCAAACCAAAGACTGCTATTCATAGGCAGAACACTTAAGAAGTTGCAACAAGTCTACTAAAGAGACTGCTTACACCACGCTTGTCCGCCTTAGCCTGGAGTTTTGCTGTGCGGTGTGGGATCCGCATTAGGTGGGACTGACGGATGACATCGAAAAAGTTCAAAGAAGGGCAGCTCGTTTTGTATTATCGCGAAATAGGGGAGATAGCGTCACAGACATGATACGTGAATTGGAGTTGCAGTCAGTAAAACAAAGGCGTTTTTCGTTGCCACGGGACCTTCTCATGAAATTTGAACCACCAGTTTTCTCCTCCGATTGCGAAAACAATCTATCATGATCATCATGGTAAAATAAGGGAAATCAGGGCACGCACAGAAAAATTTAACAGCTCGTTCTTCCTGCGTGCAGGCAACGGCCTTGCCGCAGTGTATACACCGGTTCCCGTGACATCACCGAAGTTAAGCGCTGTCGGGAATGGCAGGCACTTGGATGGGTGACCACCCAGCCGCCATGTGCTGCTGCCATTTTTCGGGGTGCACTCAGCCTCGTGACGCCAATTAAGGAGCTACTCGACCGAATAGTAGCGGCTCCGGTCAAAGAAAACCATGATAACGACCTGGAGAGCGGTGTGCTGACCACACGCCCCTCGTATCCGCATCCTCAACTGAGGATGACACGGCGGTCGGATGGTCCCGACGGGCCACTTGTGGCCTGAAGACTGAGTGCCTCTTCCTGCGCGCCGTTCGAAAGTGGTACGGTCGAGAGACAGCTTGAAGGTGGTTCATTCAACCTTCTGCCAGGCACTTTACTGTAAATAGCAAAGAAATCATGTAGATGTAGATGTAGGACATCATGCAGAATCAGCGGCGACGAGTTTAAAATGTGTACTGGACCGCGATTCGAACCCAGAATCTCCAGTTTACCAGGCAGGCACCTTAATCACAACGTCATCCCGGACACAGTGTCCTCGCAGCTGCGCTGCCAATCCCCGCACTGCTCATGGACGACCCATATTCCCACCGTGCGCCACCTGCCCGCAACGCCTATCCATTTCTTCCATAGATTTTCGGACAACATGGTTGTGGAGATGAAGCAGCGATTAGTATGATTAATCAATTATTCAAAAACAGTCTTAATCGCATTTATTATTATTACAGCGCCAACCGGTTTCAACCTGACGGAGGGGTCATCTTCTGGGCGTTTACACCATTGGTCGACTGCTGGTGGTGTCACTCCTGTCTACATAACGGCAGGAAACTAGTTTTGAATAATTTATTTCTTCCTTGCTCGCTACTCTGGGAGGTCTGATGTGGTTGTGGATCCGCATTGCAGAAGGCGGATCCATTGTCCACCTAGGTGAATCACTCATACGAATGCTTGGTACCTGTCAGTTGGATTTGGACACTGTACAATGGAGACCTTCAACATGTCTCGCGCATGGTCAATTGTACTCATGTCTGGGGACTGTGCTGGTCAATGCATTCGGTTGATGTGCCATGTTTGAAGATACCGAGACCATGCTAGAGTATGGTGCGGTCTTGCATTGTCATCGACTAAGATGAGGTTGTCACCAACTTATCGTCTGTAGGGCCTTACAGTCATTTGTAGAACCTGATGGAGGTATTGGGAACCAGACAAATGGCCGTAGATGGGAAATACAGGCTTCCTCCGCCCCATCATTACTTCCGCACAGAAAATGATACTTCCACCTGCGAAAGGATGGACTTCCTGAACGTATCTGCGTTCCTGGTGTCGTCTAGCGCTTTTCCAATCCCCAACATGTCCAGTGACCGGTCGCAAACCAATCCTGGTCTCGTTCAGCAAACATGATATTGCTCCATTCTGCAATGGTCCAATGCTGATGTGCAGGAGCCCAGGTCCTTCGACTGCGTCGGTTCCGTTGATTCAGTACAAGACCTCTCATTGGTCTTCTGGAATGAAGACCGCCCTGATGCAATCTTCTACGCACTGTTTGGTCTGAGATACGAATCCCTGTTGTCCAGGAGAAGTCATTTGCAATATTTCTTTCAGCTGATGTTGGACGAAACGATCCTGCATTGGTGTTGTCATACGAGGACGACCACTGCGAGGTCTATTTTCACATTTCACGTCTCTCTGTACTTGCTCCACACCTCAGACACACCACTTTGAATGACATGCAGCCGATCGGCAACATCTTACTCTGTACTACCCGCTGAAAGGTGAGCCACCATCTTGACTATCAAAGTGTTGTGTCTGCAGCTCGTGGCCTAGTGGCTACCGTTGCTGCGTCTGGATACAGGGTCCGGGGCTCGATTCCCGGTGGGGTTCCTCTGCCAGAGGACTGGGTGTTTGTGTAGTCAAAAGATGGTTAAGTTGGCTCTGAGCACTATGGGTCTTAACATCTGAGGTCATCAGTCCCCTAGACTTAGAACTACTTAAACGTAACTAACCTAAGGACATCACACACATCCATGCCCGAGGTCGCGCGGTTCCAGACTGTAGCGCCTAGAACCTCTCGGCCACACCGGCCGGCGTTTGTGTAGTCCTTATTATCTCCTCATCGTCATCATTCGGGCAGTGCCGATACTGGAAATGGGACGATTTGGTACTTGTACGGGCGCTGATGACTACAATGCTGAGGCCCTACAAACCAACATCATCATCATCGTCATCATAAAAGTGTCGTGTGCCTATACGTGGCATGTTACTGCAATGCTGAACACAAACTGAATGAAAATGTTGTTGATAATGGACTCTTGCGGTGTACTGCGGCAGCGGTATGTTTACAAGACCAAGAAACTGCCACAAAGCATACCAGTTGTACACGTCGTCCAGTGTATGGGCTCTAACTGGATTATGCATGAAGTGCCTCGTAGGTAAGTGAGACATCTAGTACCGCAAACTACATTTTGCGATAGTATTCCAAATTTTTGTTGACCAGTTTATACAGAGATTACAACTTTTTGGCACTTACTAAATATTCAGAAGCTTAATTCAGTAGGTAAATCATTTGCTTGTTGTCTTATCATGAAAAACTCAATTGTTATAGTCACCACTACTTAATACAACGTCATTCACGAAGATATGCAAATACTTTAATATGTTATTCTACAAGTAAAGCTAAAGAAAAAGTTCATATAAACATGTGTCCGCAAATATTAAGTCACGGAGTTACGGCTAATACAAGATTTTGCCTCAAGTTTAGCAACTTCGCTAATATGAAGCCATAGCAAAACCATACGAGGTTAAATTGAAGCACGATTTTCGTTTATTTTGTTGTTATTGGTCTGGTAAATCTAATAAAACATGTACCAGACGAGTATCTGCAGCAGTTTTCCAGAACATCCAGGGAAGCAAAGATTATTATACAAGTAAATTTGTTTACTTTCTCTTAAGAATGTAGAAACTTTTATGTCATTGTTGGCAACCGTTAGCGAGTTGTTTCAGTCGTTTCCTAACCTTGAAACGAGTTAGTTTTTTGTATTGTTCAGTGAAAGAACATAATAACAGCGTATTTAAGTGAAATTATTGTAGTTTGTAGATTATTTATGAAATAGGGATGCCTTTCAATTTGACGACAGAGGAATAGGCCGATATGGTGTTTAATTATGGCAAATTGCACGGCAATGCTACGGCTGCAGTTAACTAATGGAGAAGTTTTTGAACATTTATTGTTAATGTATTGTGAAATTGTATGTACACTGTACAGCTTCCTTATCGCTGAGCTTTGTTTTGTCCGGTTTAACATGAATTCACATGTGCTATGGTATTAATAAAAGCAGACGATCTGACACATTCATTCAGTTTCAGTTAACGTTATTACCATCATTTTTTCAAAATTAAATTCTCTACGGCTTCTGTTGAAAACTTCGTGCAATTGTCTGGAGCAAGTACCGGGTGATCAAAAAGTCAGTATAAATCTGAAAACTTAATAAACCACGGAATAATGTAGATAGAGAGGTACAAATTGACACACATGCTTGGAATGACATGGGGTTTCATTAGAACAAAAGAAACGCTCCATATTGCTAGACGCGTGAAAGATCTCTTGCGCGCGTCGTTTGGTGGTGATCGTGTGCTCAGCCGCCACTTTCGTCATGCTTGGGTCCCCAGGTCCCCAGACCTCAGTCCGTGCGATTGTTGGCTTTGGGGTTACCTGAAGTCGCAAGTGTATCGTGATCGACCGACATCTCTAGGGATGCTGAAAGACAACATCCGACGCCAATGCCTCACCATAACCCCGGACATGTTTTACAGTGCTGTTCACAACATTATTCCTCGACTACAGCTATTGTTGAGGAATGATGATGGACATACTCAGCATTTCCTGTAAAGAACATCATCTTCACTTTGTCTTAGTTTGTTATGCTAATTATTGCTATTCTGATCAGATGAAGCGCCATCTGTCGGACATTTCTGAACTTTTATATTTTTTTGGTTCTAATAAAACCCCAAGCCATTCCAAGCATGTGTGTCAATTTGTATCTCTCTATCTACATTATTCCGTGATTTATTCAGTTTTCAAATTTATACTGACTTTTTGATCACCTGGCAGTTAATAAGTAAAAAATTTTATGAAATTACTTCTTTGCATCTCTCGATGTTCTGGAAAACTACTGCGGATACACGTCTGGGACAGCCGGCCGCGGTGGCTAAGCGGTTCTAGGCGCTGCAGTCCGGAACCACGCTGCTGCTACGGTCGCAGGTTCGAATCCTGCCTCAGGCATGGATGTGGGTGATGTCCTTAGGTTTAAGTAGTTCTAAGTCTAGGGGACTGATGACCTAGGATGTTGAGTCCCATAGTTCTCAGAGCCATTTGAACCATTTGAACACGTCTGGGACATGTTTTATTAGATTCAGCAGACCAATAACAACAAAATTAATGGAACTCGTATTTCACTTTAACCTCGTATAGTTTTGCGATGGCTTCATATTAGTGAAGTTGCTAAATTTCAGGCAAATTCTTTTATTGAGCGTAACTGAACATTTGTGGACCTATGTTTATATGAACTTTTTTCTTTAGTTTTACATGTAGAATAACATGTTAAAGTATTGGCATAGCCTCGTGAATCACCTGTATATCCGTGAGACGTGTGGTAGACGTACTTTCATGCTTAAGTTGGCCACTCCTGCCAATAATCACTCAATAAAGTGTTAGCCACTGTGGTGTGGTCTTATAGGAAGCTTCCCTTGTCTGTGAGTCACCAGGGGATCGGACGTGTAGCACACATATACTGCGTCTTCAGGCCACAAGTGGCCCATCGGGACCAACCGACCGCCGTGTCATCCTCAGGTGAGGTTAAGATGGTTTTCTTTGACCGGAGCCGCTACTATTCGGTCGAGTAGCTCCTCAATTGACATCACGAGGCTGAGTGCACCCCGAAAAATGGCAACAGCGCATGGCGGCCTGGATGGTTACCCGTCAAAGTTGAAAGGTATGTGCTGAGATTCGATCAGGATAGAGCCAGTGAAAAATGTCGATAGTTCCCAACCGCAAGGTTGGACGAGTAGTACAGCTTCGAGTAGTAAGATCTTTGACGGCTAACAGAGCTAGGTGCACGCGGAAAAAGTTTGAATAGTGGTGAGGAGATGCGCAGAGACAGCAGACGTGTTTCGAGTCGGAGCTAGATGCCTGCAGGAGGCAGCCGGGTCGTGACAGCATCAAAGTAAGAATTGGCGCTACGCACATAATAAGCTATATATTGAGCGAAACTCGGCACATACCTGGCGAAACTACACTCCTGGAAATTGAAATAAGAACACCGTGAATTCATTGTCCCAGGAAGGGGAAACTTTATTGACACATTCCTGGGGTCAGATACATCACATCATCACACTGACAGAACCACAGGCACATAGACACAGGCAACAGAGCATGCACAATGTCGGCACTAGTACAGTGTATATCCACCTTTCGCAGCAATGCAGGCTGCTATTCTCCCATGGAGACGATCGTAGAGATGCTGGATGTAGTCCTGTGGAACGGCTTGCCATGCCATTTCCACCTGGCGCCTCAGTTGGACCAGCGTTCGTGCTGGACGTGCAGACCGCGTGAGACGACGCTTCATCCAGTCCCAAACATGCTCAATGGGGGACAGATCCGGAGACCTTGCTGGCCAGGGTAGTTGACTTACACCTTCTAGAGCACGTTGGGTGGCACGGGATACATGCGGACGTGCATTGTCCTGTTGGAACAGCAAGTTCCCTTGCCGGACTAGGAATGGTAGAATGATGGGTTCGATGACGGTTTGGATGTACCGTGCACTATTCAGTGTCCCCTCGACGATCACCAGTGGTGTACGGCCAGTGTAGGAGATCGCTCCCCACACCATGATGCCGGGTGTTGGCCCTGTGTGCCTCGGTCGTATGCAGTCCTGATTGTGGCGCTCACCTGCACGGCGCCAAACACGCATACGACCATCATTGGCACCAAGGCAGAAGCGACTCTCATCGCTGAAGACGACACGTCTCCATTCGTCCCTCCATTCACGCCTGTCGCGACACCACTGGAGGCGGGCTGCACGATGTTGGGGCGTGAGCGGAAGACGGCCTAACGGTGTGCGGGACCGTAGCCCAGCTTCATGGAGACGGTTGCGAATGGTCCTCGCCGATACCCCAGGAGCAACAGTGTCCCTAATTTGCTGGGAAGTGGCGGTGCGGTCCCCTACGGCACTGCGTAGGATCCTACGGTCTTGGCGTGCATCCGTGCGTCGCTGCGGTCCGGTCCCAGGTCGACGGGCACGTGCACCTTCCGCCGACCACTGGCGACAACATCGATGTACTGTGGAGACCTCACGCCCCACGTGTTGAGCAATTCGGCGGTACGTCCACCCGGCCTCCCGCATGCCCACTATACGCCCTCGCTCAAAGTCCGTCAACTGCACATACGGTTCACGTCCACGCTGTCGCGGCATGCTACCAGTGTTAAAGACTGCGATGGAGCTCCGTATGCCACGGCAAACTGGCTGACACTGACGGCGACGGTGCACAAATGCTGCGCAGCTAGCGCCATTCGACGGCCAACACCGCGGTTCCTGGTGTGTCCGCTGTGCCGTGCGTGTGATCATTGCTTGTACAGCCCTCTCGCAGTGTCCGGAGCAAGTATGGTGGGTCTGACACACCGGTGTCAATGTGTTCTTTTTTCCATTTCCAGGAATGTAGCAAGAATAACTAATAAAATAGGTTATCTTTGGTTAAATAATGTCTAAAAGCTAGATAGAAATCCCATCGTTGATGCAATAAGCGTTTTGTGAAACTTTCTCGTAAATCCATGCTATAGAAGTTTTTTTTTTTAGTTTTTCACATGTGCCTTAAACGTTTGAACAATAAATATTTTTTAGATAAAATTAGAGTTTCATCTCACACCTTATGTCGTTCTCCGCATTCTGTGCTTGCATTGAACCAAAAGGTACATCAAAGGAAAGTTCCCATGAGTAAAGGTAATAATTTCATTTATCAGAGTAAAATAATCTATATGCCATTGCACAGTTGGCAAATTAGTCAGATCAGGACAGAATTTTTATTAAGTAACAAACAGGGCCAAAATGAGTAAAGTTATCTAGAATGACAATTTTATGCCATTTCGCTACTGCTGAGTTTAATATATGTTTTATTATCGGCTAAACGGGAAGGAGTGCGCGAGCTAAGTCCACAGACGCAGTCAGATGCAGGTTGGTCACTTTCATTTATTTTTACCACTAAACTTTCATGCAGTCAGATGTGTATTTTGAGTATTAATTTTCCAACAATATTTTCACGCAGTCAGATAAAGTTCAGTTCAGTTAAATACGCAGTCAGATGCAAGTTTTATTAAAGACTAAAGCAGTCACATGCAGTTCAGTCTAGTTTAAACAGAGAAGTTTTATTAACAACACTTTCAAAGTGCCGGTGACGCCCGACAGCGCTTAACTTCGGTGATCTCACGGGAACCGGTGTATCCACTGCGGCAAGCATCTTAGGTGAATGTTAAACAGCTCAACCGACACCACATACCATAACAGTGAGAAAGGGGTGTGGGGTTGGGAATTGGACGTCAGTGATAGTCGTACCAGAAGTACCTTGGCGCCACGTACCGTAAGGAGGCGTACTGAGTGTAGATGTAGATGTGGATGTAGATTTAGATAATGCATTCTCAGCCCCTAGACTGCAGCTACATACACATACCCTTGGTTTGGTATGCGCCAGACTGCCTACGAGGCTGCAGGTGGTGGCGCTAAGAGAGACGCGTGTTTCTTATCATACATTCCGCAGTGGCAGTAAAGCTGCCGTTGTAAACGCTCGCAGGCAAGAAGAGGTCTCGAAGTGTTGTAACGTGTACTGCTACCTGCCGCTACTATATGCAACTGTGGGGCTTTTGGCCATTCTGCAGGTAAGAATAATGGTAAACAGAGTTGAGGATGAAACTTACCGGCAGATTAAAACTGTGTGCCGGACCGAGACTCGAACTCGGAACCTTTGCCTTTCGCGGGCAAGTGATCTACGAACTGAGCTACCCAAGCGCAACTCACGCCCGTCCTCACAGTTTTAATTCCGCCAGTACCTCGTCTCCTACCTTCCTAACTTCACAGAAGCTCTCCTGCGAACCTTGCAGAACTAGCACTTCTGGAAGAAAGGATACTGCGGAGACATGGCTTAGCCACAGCCTGGGGGATGTTTCTCGAATGAAATTTTCACCCTACAGTGGAGTGTGCGCTGATATGAAACTTCCTGGCAAATTAAAACTGTGTGCCGGACTGAGACTCGAACTCGGGACCTTTGCCTTACGCGGGCAAGTGCGCTTTCCAACTGAGCTACCCAAGCACGACTCACGCCCGTCCTCACAGCTTTAATTCCGCCAGTACCTCGTCTCCTACCTTCCTAACTTAACACAAGCTCTCCTGCGAACCCTAGTAGAGCACTTGCCCGCGAAAGGCAAAGGTCCCGAGTTGGAGTCTCGGTCTGGCACACAGTTTTAACCTGCCAGGAAGTTTCATATCAGCGCACACTCCGCTGTGGAGTGAAAATTTCATTCTAGAATTGAGGATGTTTTAGGTGACGATCAATTTACCTTTCGGAAGGGTAAGGTCACGAGAGATGTGTAACAGAAATGAGACTAGTGAGAGAATTCTTCTCTCTCTCGAAGGAATATAACAAATATCAGAAGAAGCAAAGAGTATACGAAGTGCAGGCTACACAGGAAACGTTGCGATTGATAACTGAAGCACGGGGTCAGGGATTTTCTCTGCCTCGTGATGAGTGGGTGTTGTGTGATGTCCTTAGGTTAGTTAGGTTTAAGTAGTTCTGAGTTCTAGGGGACTGATGAGCATAGATGTTAAGTCCCATAGTGCTCAGAGCCATTTGAACCATTTGATAACTGAAGCAGATCAAGACACTGTCATAGAATTTGTCGACCTGGAAAAGGCGTTGGACAGTTAAAAGCGCTATAATATGTCGATATTCTGAGATATACTGAAGAGCCCTAGAAACTGGCTCACCTGCCTAATATCGTGTAGGGCTCCCGGGAGCACGCAGAAGTGCCGCAACACGACGTGGCATGGACTCGACTAGTCCAATCAAATGCCGTGTGACGAGGGCCTCCCGCCGGGTAGACCGTTCGTCGGATGCAAGTCTTTCGATCTGACGACTCTTCGGCGACTTGCGCGTCGATGGAGACGAAATGATGATGATTAGGACAACACAACACCCAGTCACTGAACGGAGAAGATCTCCGACCCAGCCGGGAATCGAACCCGGGCCCGTAGGATTGACATTCGGTCGCGCTGACCACTCAGATACCGAGGGCGGACACTCGACTAGTGTCTGAAGTAGTGCTGGAGGGAAGTGACTCCATGATTCCTGCTGGGCTCTCCATAAAACTGTAGGAGAACGAGGGGGTGGAGATCTCTTCCAAACAGCCCATTGCAAGGGATGCCAGATATGCTCAATAATGTTCATGCTTGGGGAGTTTGGAGACCAGTGGAAGTGTTTAAACTCAGAAAAAGTGTTCATGGAGCCAATCCGTAAGAGTTCTGGACGTGTGGGGTGCAGTATTGTCCTGCTGGAATTGCCCAAGTCTGTCCAAATGGACATGAATGATCAGACAGGGTGCTTATGTATGTATCACCAGTCAGAGTCGTATATAGACGTATCAGGGGCCTCACGTCACTCCAACTGCACACGTCCCACATCCCCACACCATTACAGGGCCTCCAGCAGCTTGAACAGTCCCCTGCTGACACGCAGGATCCAAGGATTCATGAGGTTGTCTCCATACCCGTACACGTCCATCCGCTCGATACAATTTGAAACGAGACTCGTCCGACCAGACAACATGTTTCCAGGCATCAACAGTCCAATGTCGGTGTTGACGGGCCCAGGCCAGGCGTAAAGCTTTGTGTCGTGCAGTCATCAAGGGTACACGAGTGGGCCTTCGTCTCCGAAAGCTCATATCAATGATGTTTCGTTGAATGGTTCGCACGCTGATACGTCTTGATAGCCCAACACTGAAATCTGCAGCAGTTTTCGGAAATTTTGCACTTCTGCCACGCTGAACCTCGTTGGTCCCCTTCATGCAGAATCCTTTTCCGGCAGATTTGATGTTTTACCGGACTGCATGTATTGACGGTACACTCGTTAAATGGTCGTACAGGTAAATACCCATTTCATCGCTACCTCGGAGATGCTGTGTCCCATCGCTCGTGCGCCGACTATAACACCACGTTCAAACTCTATTAATTCTTGATAAGCTGCCATTGTAGCAGCAGTAACCGATCTGACAACTGCGCCAGACACTTGTTGTCTTATACAGGCGTTGCCGACCGCAACCCCCGTATTCTACCTGTATTTGAATACACATGTATTGTCGCTTCAGAGTATAAGAAATGATGAGCTTCTCCGCAGAATCGGCGAAGAAACTAACACATGGAAAACAAAGAAGAAGAATTGGGATGATAGGAGATGTCTTATGACATTAATGAATGTCATGTACGTTGCCAATTATCCTCCAAAATGATGATGATGTTGGCTCAAGTGTGGATTTCGTGGCATCGAACCAGTCAGAAAGCTACGACAGGTTTCTTAACCGGGTGAACCAGTCGGTGGATTGCAGAACAGGTGCTGGGTTGCACTGAATTCCTGCCTGAATGGCACAGTTTTTATAGCGCTCAAGTTCGTCTGCTCCCGGACATTTTACTTACGTTGTCAGCATGTGGAAGCATTGCTCTATTTTGTTATACATTATCTCAGACACCTCCTACAACTCGGCAACTTAGTGTTGTTAGACGAAAGTAAATTTCAAGAATGATTCATGTTAATTAGCCTTGTTCTTATGTAGGATATAATGAGTATAAATACTGGTGTTACTACTGATGATTGAGAATGGTGTGCTGACAATGTTACATCAGGATTTACGTTATTAGGACAATCAAATCTACAGTTATTACAAGTTTTCAAGCAGGGACGTCGAACAGATGTGCAGAACTATAGACCTATATCTCTAACGTCGATCAGTTGTAGAATTTTGGAACACGTATTATGTTCGAGTATAATGACTTTTCTGGAGACTATACATTTGTTCTGTAGGAATCAGTATGGGTTTCGAAAAAGACGGTCGTGTGAAACCCAGCTCGCGCTATTCGTCCACGAGACTCAGAGGGCCATAGACACCGGCTCACAGGTAGATGCCGTGTTTCTTGACTTCCGCAAGGCGTTCGATACAGTTCCCCACAGTCGTTTAATGAACAAAGTAAGAGCATATGGACTATCAGACCAATTGTGTGATTGGATTGAAGAGTTCCTAGATAACAACGCAGCGTGTCATTCTCAATGGAGAGAAGTCTTCAGAAGTAAGAGCGAATTCAGGTGTGCCGCAGGGGAGTGTCGTAGGACCGTTGCTATTCACAATATATATAAATGACCTTGTGGATGACATCGGAAGCTCACTGAGGCTTTTTGCAGATGATGCTGTGGTATATCGAGAGGTTGTAACAATGGAAAATTGTACTGAAATGCAGGAGGATCTGCAGCGAATTCACGCATGGTGCAGGGAATGGCAATTGAATCTCAATGTAGACAAGTGTAATGTGCTGCGAATACATAGAAAGAAAGATCCTTTATCATTTAGCTACAATACAGCAGGTCAGCAACTGGAAGCAGTTAATTCCATAAATTATCTGCGAGTAGGCATTAGGAGTGATTTAAAATGGAATGACCATAGAAAATTAATCGTCGGTAAAGCAGATGCCAGACTGAGATTCATTGGAAGAATCCTGAGGAAATGCAATCCGAAAACAAAGGAAGTAGGTTACAGTACGCTTGTTCGCCCACTGCTTGAATACTGCTCAGCAGTGTGGGATCCGTACCAGATAGGGTTGATACAAGAGAGAGAGAGAGAGAAGATCCAATGGAGAGCAGCGCGCTCCGTTACAGGATGATTTAGTAATCGCGAAAGCGTTACTGAGATGATAGATAAACTCCAGTGGAAGACTCTGCAGGAGAGACGCTCAGTAGCTCGGTACAGGCTTTTGTTGAAGTTTCGAGAACATACCTTCACCGAGGATTCAAGCAGTATATTGCTCCCTCCTACGTATATCTCGCGAAGAGACCATGATAATAAAATCAGAGAGATTAGAGCCCACACAGAGGCATACCGACAATCCTTCTTTCCACGAACAACACGAGACTTGAATAGAAGGGAGAACCGATAGAGGTACTCTAGTTACCCTCCGCCACACACCGTCAGGTGGTTTGCGGAGTATGGATGTAGATGTAGATGTTGTATGTTTTTAGGTTGGTTAGTACCTATAAGTACATGTTACAAGTGCAACCCATTAATGTTTATTTTCTGCCGGGCAGCAGGTGATGTGTTTAAGTGTGCACGCAAGCTGATAAAACGGGTAGTCTATACTGGCAGGAGTAGTGCAGTTAGTTGGGGAGTTACGGCTGTGCAGAAAACATCAGGTCGTCAAGTTTGTGACGTGTTTGTGGGACGACTGTTCGATACAGAGAGGGAAACAAGCAACACATAGATGTGGATACATATCGAGGTACTACACAAAAATATTCGCCCTGGATAAGAAGATAAAATTACGTGAAGGCCTTCACATCCAGGGAGAGAGCTGCAGTTAATGTATAGAACTATTTACTAACGTTTCACCCCACTAGCGAAAAGCTTCTCAGAGGTAAAACTCTCAACAGAGTATTTCATTCTTCTTTATTTTGACTATGGTTTACAAGGACCATACAACCAACAACGGTCGTAAAGGAAAGGAGAACAGCACGAAATGACGAAGTTAGCATATAAACACACTCTTAAAGTAAAATAAAAGCGCAGTTAGACAAACATCAGAAAGCCGACGGCAGTGATGTCAATAACATTGGAGCAGAATTACAAATACCTCTGTGCAGCACGTTATGAGAAACATGCATATGCTCTTATAGAAAAGGCAAAACATTAATGGGCAAACACCGTATATCACACAATAAGTACAACAAAAGCTGAAGAACAGCTTTGCAAATAACATCACACGACAATGTGAGATTGTAGCATACAGATAGACGTACTTAAAGAAAAACCCAAAATGACAAACACAGTGCAATAGTGCCAGTGAAAACCTGAAATAAAATGCACGAGAGAGCAACAATGTACAAATAGAGGTCTGTACGGAAGTTAAAATACAAATATTACGCACATCATTATGAACTAGGCTGATACCACTTGAAAATAAAGATCTCGGCAACTCATAAACTAAATTTGGTTGCCGGTGGCTTCCAAATAGTCTGCGATCAAGTTATATTTTTCAGAACGGTGGAGAAGATCAGGAACAGTGGTAGGGAGGGAGTAGCCTCTCACAACCAACTTCTAATACAAGCGTAATTGCGCAGCCATGCACTGGGTTCAAATGGCTCTGACAAGGGAACCTCCCCATCGCACCCCCCTCAGATTTAGTTATAAGTTGGCACAGTGGATAGGGTTTGAAAAACTGAACACAGATCAATTGAGAAAACAGGAAGAAGTTGTGTGGAACTATGAAAAAATAAGCAAAATATACAAACTGAGTTGTTCATGGGCAGATAAGCAACATCAAGGACAATCGAACGCAGGAGCGCCGTGGTCTCGTGGTAACGTGAGCAGCTGCGGAACGGAAGGTCCTTAGTTCAAATCTTCCATCGAGCGACAAACTCTTATGTTTTCATCACTTTTTTGGGAGTGATTATCACATCCACAAGGATACCTAAATCGGGCAAGGTAGAAGAATCTTTTTTCCCCATTCGCCAAGTGTACAAGTTAGGTGGGTCGACAACATATTCCTGGTGACGCACATGCCGTCACCAGTGTCGTATAGAATATATCAGATGCGTGTTCCTGTGGAGGAATCGGTTGAACTATGACCTTGCGATCAAATGTTTTCGGTTCCCATTGGGGAGGCACGTCCTTTCGTCTACTAATCGCACGGTTTTGCGATGCGGTTGCAAAACACAGACACTAAACTTATTACAGTGAACAGAGACGTCAATGAACGAACGGACAGATAATAACTATGCAAAAATAAACAAAGTAAAATTTTCACTCCAGTGAATACTCGAACCAAGGACCTCTCGGTCTGCAGCTGCTCACGCTACCACAGGACTACGGCGCTCCTGAGTTCATATAGTCCATGATGTTGCCTATGTGGCCCATGGGCTATTCAGTTTGTATATTTTGCTTATTTTTTCACAGTTCCACACAACGTCTTCCTGTTTTCTCAATTGATCTGTGTTCAGTTTCTCGAGGTCTATCCATTGTGCCAACTTATAACTAAATCTGAGGGGGGTGCGATGGGGAGGTTCCCTTGTGAGCACTATGCGACTTAACTTCTAAGGTCATTGGTCGCCTAGAACTTAGAATTAATTAAACCTAACTAGCCTAAGGACATCATAGACATCGATGCCCGAGGCAGGATTCGAACCTGCGACCGTATCGGTCGCTCGGTTCCAGACTGTAGCGCCCAGAACCGCACGGCCATGCACTCGGAATATGGCAACTGAACTGAAAGCTCAAAACGCACCGAGCTTACAAGCGCATTATGAGTTGTTTAGAGGGCTCCACCTTTCATCACGTGATGCCACATACAAAATTATTTTTTAAAAGTGACATCAATTTCAGTTAAAACACTCTGATTAAAGATGGTATAAAAGTACACAAGGCAAATTGGTTCTTGTATACAAATGGTATATAAAAAGTACTGTAATCGAAGTGTTTACTGTTATCTCCAATAGCGAGTTTCATAGAAATCCTGACAATTGGTGCTTCCCAACAAAATTATGAATGAGCCAGCATTTATCACATCACGTGGACTTGATTTTCTTGTCGTGTTGCTGTACAGTGGCTTGATATGGTGATTTATTTCGACAAGTGGCTACAGTGCAATCCATATCGCTGAATATTTTGCGCTGCAAACTGTGGAACGGAATTTTTAACACGCAGTATACATCAGTTTGTCGCACTAAGGGCGGAATTAAAAACTCAGTGTTTGTCTGTGTATGCCTACGATTTATAACGATGGTAACCCTATAAATGTAGTGTTCCTGGAACCAGTGGCTTAGTTTTGTCGTTGACATGGGGAATCACAGATGTGCCCCATGGCAGCATAAGAAACTGAATTCCAGTGCACCCTCTTAGGGGCTAAAGTTTGCAAAATCTCTTCTCAATGGGCGTCTATGATAGATAACAAAGGTTCCACTACAGTTTACTGTTGCTAGGACCTATGAGCTTGACTGAGAGTCCCTACACTAAAAATTAGTTTGAAGCCACATTCAACTCCCTATGAAGTTGGAATCTGAAAAATCGTCCTATGGTTAGAGAGAAGAGAAAGGAAAAGGAGAGAGAGAGAGAGAGAGACAGAAAGAGGCGTATGGGAAGCATTGATAAGATTTACACGAAGCGCCAAGGAAACTGGTATAGGCATACATACGTAAGCAGCCAGAATACGGCAACGGGCCGGCCGGAGTGGCCGTGCGGTTCTAGGCGCTACAGTCTGGAACCGGGCGACCGCTACGGTCGCAGGTTCGAATTTTGCCTCGGGCATGGATGTTTGTGATGTCCTTAGGTTAGTGATTTTTAATTAGTTCTAAGTTCTAGGCGACTGATGACCTCTGAAGTCAAGTCGCGTAGTGCTCAGAGCCATTTGAACCATTTTTACGGCAACGTCTAGATAAGACGACAGGTGTCTGGCGCAGTTGTTAGATCTGTTACTGCTGCTACAATGGCAAGCTATCAAGATTTACGTGAGTTTGATCGTGGTGTTATAGTCGGCGCACGAGCGATGGGACACAGCATCTCAGAAGTAGCGATGAAGTGGGGATTTTCCCGTACGACCATTTCACGAGTGTACCGTGAATTTCGGGAATCCAGTAAAACATCAAACCGCCGACATTGGTTCGGCCAGAAAAAGATCCTGCAGGAACGGGGCCAACGACGACTGAAGAGCATCGTTCAACGTGACAGAAGTGCAATCCTTCCGCAAGTTGTTGCAGATTTCAATGTTCAAAATGTTCAAATGTGCGTGAATTCCTAAGGGACCAAACTTCTGAGATCACTAATTTGCTAAGTTATGCTAAGAACGACACACACACCCATGCCCGAAGGAGGGCTCGCGCAATCCGTGACATGGCGCCTCAAACCGCGCGGCCACTCCGCGCGACATTTCAATGGTGGACCATCAACGTCAGCGTGTGAACCATTCAACGAAACATCATCGATATGGGCTTTCGCAGCCGAGGGCCCACTCGTGTACCGTTGATGACTGCACGACACGAAGCTTCACGCCTCCCCATGGCTCGTCAACAGCGGCGTTGGATTGTTGATGACTGGAAACATGTTGCCTGGTCTCGTTTCAAATTATATCGAGCGGATGGTCGGGTGCGCACATGGCGAGAACC
Source organism: Schistocerca americana (assembly GCF_021461395.2). Taxonomy (NCBI): domain Eukaryota; kingdom Metazoa; phylum Arthropoda; class Insecta; order Orthoptera; family Acrididae; genus Schistocerca; species Schistocerca americana. The sequence goes on from NC_060128.1 coordinate 60,898,053, forward strand.
TCATGAATCCATGGACCCACCATATCAGCAACGGACTGTTTAACCCTTTCAGGGGAAGTGGTTCCGTTTGAAACCACCTACAATTTTCTCATTTTGTGGCGAAAGGGCAGTGGCTACATTTGGGACACCATTCAGCAGCCTAGTTGGTGCTGCCCTCTAGCGGCTGTCACTGGAACCGCTTCCAAATCTGTAAATATTAGCAAGTAGTGAGGCGAGTTGGATAGCCATTTTTGTACGCTGTGAGCGAACGTCTTTGTTCTCAAATTGTGACTGTATTCTTCTTTATTAGGTAACTTTTATGCATGTATTAAATGCAGAATACTGTTCTGTTTACATTAATACTATATGTACTGTAATAATAACCAAAATAATGCATTTATTTCCGTGAATGTTGTGATGGTTTCATTTGAAACCACCCTGTATGTGTTCAGTTTATGCATATATTTCATTTAATTTTTACATTTTTCTGCCTCACTGTATGAAAATTAATACAATAAAAACAAGGAAAAATTAAAAATTAATTTTTTATTTATTTTGCCCCTGAAAGGGTTAAGGCGATTGAGGCTCTGTAATGGCGTGGGGCGCGTGCAGTTGGGGTGATATGAGGCCCCTGATACGTCTAGATACGACTCTGACATGTAAGACGTACGCAAGATTCCTTCCTGGTCACCTGCACCCAGTCACGTGTATTGTGCATTCCGACAGACTGGGGCAATTCCAGCAGGACAGTGCGACACCCCACACGTCCCGGATTGCCACAGAGTGGCTCCAGGAACACTCTTTTGAGTTTAAACACTTCCGCTCGCCACCAATCTCCCGAGACATTAATAATATTGAGCATATCTTGGATTCCCTGCAACGTGCTGTTCAGAAGAGATCTCCACCCCTTCGCACTCTGATTTATGGACAGCCCTGCAGGATTCATGGTGTCACGTACATGCAGCACTACTTAGACGTTAGTGGAGTCCATGCTACCGTTGTGTTGCGGCGCTTTGCTCGCGGGGACTCTACACGATGTTAGGCGGGTGTACCACTTGCTTTGGCTTTTCAGTGGATAAGAGTTGGCGAGCGTGTTACGTCGGAGGACATTCCTCGGTTAAGAGGCAGATAAGCGGGACACGTAGTTTCCTGTAAACCAAAGAGATTACCTCATAGACGGTGACCTTACGAAGTAACAGAGCCCGTCGCGCACCGGAAGGCGCGCAAGGGGTATTGCGTTCAGGCAAGGCTATTCCGAGAAGCGTGTCGCTAGGAGACGATAGTTACTGTTGTATGTACGCAGGACTGCTTTAGACTCTTCCAAGAACAATGGGTCTAATGGCTCTAAGCATTAGGGGACTTAACATCTGAGGTCATCAGTCCCCTAGACTGAGAACTACTTAAACGTAACTAACCTAAGGACATCACACACACCCATGCCCGAGGCAGGACTCGAACCTGCTACCGTAGCAGCAGCGCGGTTCCGGACTGAAGCGCCTAGAACCGCTCGGCCAGAGCGGCCGGCTCGCGAAAAATCTGCGAGGCATCCTGCAGGTCTGCGCAGCTCACACTAATTCATTACCTTATAGCGACAACGAGAGCTGCAGGAAGATGGTGGTGTGGCGGAAGATGGTGTTGTGCCGCGATATCGATGTTGACCTTGAACCCGTGGGCCGACATGGTTCAAATGCTAATCATTTCTAAGAAAAATGGTTCAAATGGCTCTGAGCAGTATGGGACTTAACTTCTGAGGTCATCAGTCCTCTACAACTTAGAACTAATTAAACCTAACTAACCTAAGGACATCACACACATCCATGCCCGAGGCAGGATTCGAACCTGCAACCGTAGCGGCCGCGCGGTTCCAGACTGTAGCGCCTAGAACTGCTCGGCCACACCGGCCGGCGCTAATCATTTCTGCAGAACATACTAACGTACATGTCCTGTAAATACAGGGTGTTACAAAAAGGTACGGCCAAACTTTCAGGAAACATTCCTCACACGCAAATAAAGAAAATATGTTATGTGGACATGTGTCCGGAAACGCTCACTTTCCATGTTAGAGCTCATTTTATTACTTCTCTTCAAATCACATTAATCACGGAATGGAAGCACACAGCAACAGAGCGTACCAGCGTGACTTCAAACACTTTGTTACAGGAAATGTTCAAAATGTCCTCCGTTACCGAGGATACATGCATCCACCCTCCGTCGCATGGAATCCCTGATGCGCTGATGCAGCCCTGGAGAATCGCGTATTGTATCATAGCCGTCCACAATACGAGCACGAAGAGTCTCTACATTTGCTACCGGGGTTGCGTAGACAAGAGCTTTCAAATGCCCCCATAAATGAAAGTTGAGAGGGTTGAGGTCAGGAGAGCGTGGAGGCCACGGAATTGGTCCGCCTCTACCAATCCGTCGGTCACAGAATCTGTTGTTGAGAAGCGTACGAACACTTCGACTGAAATGTGCAGGAGCTCCATCTTGCATGAACCACATGTTGTGTGGTACTTGTAAAGGCACATGTTGTAGCAGCACAGGTAGAGTATCCCGTATGAAATCATGATAACGTGCTCCATTGAGTGTAGGTGAAAGAACATGGGGCCCAATCGAGACATCACCAACAATGCCTGCCCAAACGTTCACAGAAAATCTGTGTCGATGACGTGATTGCAGAACTGCGTGCGGATTTTCGTCAGCCCACACATGTTGATTGTGAAAATTTACAATTTGATCACGTTGGAATGAATCCTCATCCGTAAAGAGAACATTTGCACTGAAATGAGGATTGACACATTGTCGGATGAACCATTCACAGAAGTGTACCCGTGGAGGCCAATCAGCTGCTGGTAGTGCCTGCACACGCTGTACACGGTACGGAAACAAGTGGTTCTCCCGTAGCTCTCTCCATACAGTGACGTGGTCAACGTTACCTTGTACAGCAGCAACTTCTCTGGCGCTGACATTAGGGTTATCGTCAACTACACGAAGAACTGCCTCGTCCATTGCAGGTGTCCTCGTCGTTCTAGGTCTTCCGCAGTCGCGTGTCACAGGCTGGAATGTTCCGTGCTCCGTAAGACGCCGATCAATTGCTTCGAACGTCTTCCTGTCGGGACACCTTCGTTCTGGAAATCTGTCTCGATACAAACGTACCGCGCCACGGCTATTGCCCCGTGCCAATCCGTACATCAAATGGGCATCTGCCAACTCCGCATTTGTAAACATTGCACTGACTGCAAAACCACGTTCGTGATGAACACTAACCTGTTGATGCTACGTACTGATGTGCTTGATGCTAGTACTGTAGAGCAATGAGTCGCATGTCAACACAAGCACCGAAGTCAACATTACCTTCCTTCAATTGGACCAACTGCCGGTGAATCGAGGAAGTACAGTACATACTGATGAAATTAAAATGAGCTCTAACATGGAAATTAAGCGTTTCCGGACACGTGACCACATAACATCTTTTCTTTATTTGTGTGTGAGGAATGTTTACTGAAAGTTTGGCCGTACCGTTTTGTAACACCCTGTATGAACGTCCTATCTCTAGTCGTTCAAGGCGTTCTGTTTCTTCTGAACAAGAGTGTACCATCACTGATGTAAAATGCTACCACTGTACGAAGGGACAGCACGGTGTTGTGCTTCAGCGACAATACAGCGACCTCGGCTGCAGAAGCGTATCCTTTTCTGATTACCTCACACATTAGCATAAACTCGCCAAACTAAACACGAACCCTCTCACCCGACGAGTATGCGACTAAGGTCAAGAGTGGCTGAGGCAAGTGTCCACAGGGAAGCCAGCACACGCCAGTGCACAATCTTACTCGTTTACGTGGCGTTCTGAGTTTTCTACAGTGATCTCCAATATTACGATCTGCCTGGGAAAAAAGTAATCATCTCCATGGAAATCAGTGTTGGTTCTGCAGAACATCCACCACGCGAAATTCAGCTCAGGCTCTTGGCACACGACGTCCTCATTGCCATTCACAAACATCAGCTTGATTTTGTGTCTGTATACCTTCTATAAGCTTTTCATTCTGCAGCAAACTGATATGCAGATATCGCCAAGGTCAATGAATTATACGCATTTAATAACCGCGAAAACGCCACGGAGATGCTGGTACAACTGCGGCTCGCAGACGCTGCAACAGAGGCGCTGTGCACCGTATAGTATTTAGGGGAGAGGGTTGTACCTATTGGTAGTGTAGCTAGGAGCACTTGCTGTTTCACGATCGGTGTTCCAATCCAGCGGTACATTTCAGGATCACATGAAGATGCGCGCACCGGAGACCACCATAAACAGTTTCCGCTGTTTTCTACTGTTTTCAGGGTTTCATTTCTTAATCAGTAAAACGAAACCATTATAGGATTGGCCGTCTGTCTGCTCGACTGTTAAGAACCCTTTTTTTCAGGAACGGGTAGGCGTGTCAAGCTCAAATTTATATCACATAATTGTTAAGATGTAGGGCCCTCGGCAGCGTGAAAGTTGCAGTCTTCTAAGTCAGTTCAGTCAAAAAATATGGCCATTCGTTCCACACATTTTGATACTCAAAAAGTCACTCAGAAAAACGTAATAGGGTACTTGCCATTGACCTAGAATCATTAAATTCTCCGAGAAGCAAGGTTTCACAGTGTAAGGGGAAAAATCAAAAGTTCTTAATTTGTAAATACGTCGTACGAAAAACAAATTTCATTGTCTTTTGTTATCCGGCTTCAGCTATCAAAGTAAAACATTCTACGTCGACTTGGAATCCCTGGGACGATATCTTGCCAGTATCAATGTCGATAAGAGGCAAAAACTGTCAGTATCATCGATTCCCGGGATGGATGGTCTGTCTATATATACATAATTAAGTATTGTCGGAACCTCAGTACACATGTCATAGTCGCAGCTGTTCAGTGTTTATTCTTGCAAAGAGTTTGTAAACATCACAAATTCTACATATTCAAGAACTGAACAATACATTAAGGCTATTGGGAGAATACTGTTTCAGTTACAGAGTTTTGTGCTAAGTAAAATTTTATATATATTCGGGGAAAGACTGCCGGTTACAAAGTGAATGCTATTGTTTCAATATATGGAATAAGAAAATAAAGTTATACTACAGGGCTGGCTAGAGGCGAATGTCTGAAATGTGTTCCCACATAGAGCACTCTCCCGTACTGTCAAAATTTCGAGTCCGTACTTTCGTAGAAGTGTTACGCAACATTAAATGACTTGTTGTATGTAGATGTAAGTTGAGATTATTAGGAAATTGAAGTAATGTCCAAATAGGTATCGACATTTTATCCGCCTGGCTGAAAGACTAGCAACTAATTCATGGCGTAGAGAGACGCCACATCAAACGGCTTACGGAAGTTAAGATCCTGACACCCTGTGACTACAGAATTAATGATAGCCAGTGTCATCCATACTATACAAATGGTTCTAATGGCTCTGAGCGCTATGGGACGTATCTTCTGAGGTCATCAGTCCCCTAGAACGTAGAACTACTTAAACCTAACTAACCTAAGGACATCACACACATCCGTTCCCGAGGCAGGATTCGAACCTGCGACCGTAGCGGTCGCTCGGTTCCAGACTGTAGCGCCTAGAACCGCTCGGCCACTCCGGCCGGCTGCTATACAAACACTCTGCCTGGTAAAAAACCAGACTTTAGATTAACCGGTCAGAATAATGTTAAAACGGTTTCGACGAGATTTTGGCCGCAATCTCAGTGCTAGCAGACAAGCGACACTGCGTGAAATAACCCGCAGAAGTCAATGACAGACATATGACGAACGTATCCGTTAGGACAGTGTGGCAAAATGAGGCGTTAATGAACTATGGCGGCAGAGGACCGACGCGAGCGTTTTTTGCTAACTGCACGATATCGACTGCAGTGCATGTCCTGGGCTCGTGACCGTATCGGTTGGACCCTAGACGGCTCGAAAACCGTCGCCTCGTCTGATGAGTACCGATTTCACTTGTCAGCTAAAGGTAGGGTTCTAGTGTGGCGTAGACTCCACGAAGCCATGGAACAAGGCACCGTGCAAGCTGGTGTTGTCTCCGTAATGGTATGAGCTATGTTTAGATGCAGTGGACTGCATCCTCTGGTCCAACTGAATTGGTCATTTACTGGAAATGGTTATTTAAATAATTGAAAATCCACGATCGCTTCAATCGTTTATTAGATGACCGGTTTCGGCACTCTGAAGGTGCCATCATCAGATCTGAAACGTGGATTAACATTTATAAAACGACCAACGAAAGAACGACCACGAGAGCAGGTTTTTATTATTTTTTATTGGTTGTGACAATGATTTTATCAGATGGTCTGCCTCATATGCCATGATGTCCATATCGTTTTATAAATGTTAATCCACGTTTCAGATCTGATGATGGCACCTTCAGAGTGCTGAAACCGGTCATCTAATAAACGACTGAAGCGATCGTGGCTTTTCAATTATTTTAAGAGCAGAGTGATCGCCCCTCGACACACCATGTGTTCACTGCAAAGGGGAAATGGTTATGTTCGGCTACTTGGACACCATTTCCAATCATTCATGCACTTCATCTCCCTATACAAAGATGGAATTTTTATAAACGACAGTGCGCCCTGTCACCAGGCCACAGTTGTGTGCGATTGGTTTGAAGAACACTTTGGACAAGTCGAGGGAATCATTAGGCCATCCAGATTACACGACATGAATCCCATCGAACATCTATGGGACATAATCGAGAGGTCAATTCGTGCACAAAATTCTGCACCGGCAGCAGTTTCGCAATTATGGACCGCTATAAGGACAGCACGTGTCAATATTTCTCTAGCGGACTTCCGACTTGTTGAGTCCATACTGCTTCAAGTTGCTGCACTATGGCGAGCGGGTACAGTGAGTTATTCCATGACTTTTGTCACCTCAGTCTAAAGCTGTTGGCCAGCGGCCTTGGCACAGTGGTAACACCGTTTCTCGTCAGATCACCGAAGTTAAGCGCCGTTGGGCTGGGCTAGCAGTTGGATGGGTGACTATCTGGTTTGCCGAGCGCTGTTGGCAAGCGGGGTACACTCAGCCCTTGTGAGGAAAACTGAGGAGCTACTTGATTGAGGAGTAGCAGCTCCAGTCTCTGAAATTGACATACGCCCGGGAGAGGGGTGTGCTGACCACATGCCTATGGGCTGAGGATGACACGGCGGCCGGTCGGTACCATTGGGCCTTCACGACCTGTTCGTCAGGAGTTTACTCAGTGTAACGCTGTTACAATCTCTCCTGAGACAAAGTGGCTCACAACTATTGTAACTGGTGGTTGATGTCATGGTTACTGATACTGGGACGGAGGTGAAGTCTGAGCTGGTCCCAAACATATACCATTGGGGATGGATCTGGGTGTCTTACAGGCCAAGGAAGTATAACTCAGTCTCAAGCAAGCAGTTCGTAGACAGAGGCTCCGTCTGCGGACGAGCATTGTCCTTTGGAAAATGGCACTTTGGTACTGTTACCTGAGAGGTAACACATGATGACTTGATGTCATTGTTAATGACATTCGGATGGAGGTGAAGTCTAAGCTAGTCTCACACATGTTCCATTGGGTATCAATCTGGGTGTCTTGCTGGCCACGGAAGTACAACGCAAACAGTTCATAGAGACACGCTCCGTGTACAGATCAGCATTGTTCTGCTGAAAAACGGCACTCTGGTACTGCTACGTGAGAGGTAACGCAGAGTATCCAATGTCATACCATTGTGTCAGCGGTGTTCCCTCAGTCGCTACCAACCCTGAACTGAAGCCATACTCTCTAGTTCCCCACGCCATCACTAACACCGATGTGCTTCACCAAAACTTTCTTAGAATGGGACATCTTTCCAAGTGGCCGTCATGCTCGCCGACCATAGTTGTCCATAGTAGCACAGAAAGAAAGATCCCTTAGCATTTAGCTACAATATAGCAGGTCAGCAACTGGAAGCAGTTAATTCCATAAATTATCTGGGAGTACGCATTAGGAGTAATTTAAAATGGAATGATCGTATAAAGTTGATACTCGATAAAGCAGATGCCAGACTGAGATTCACTGGAAAAATCCTAAGGGAATGCAATCCGAAAACAAAGGAAGTAGGGTACAGTACGCTTGTTCGCCCACTGCTTGAATACTGCTCACCAGTGTGGGATCCGTACCAGATAGGGTTGATACAAGAGATAGAGAAGATCCAACGGAGAGCAGCGCGCTTCGTTACGGGATCATTTAATAATCGCGAAAGCGTTACAGAGATGATAGATAAACTCCAGTGGAAGACTCTGCAGGAGAGACGCTCAGTAGCTCGGTACGGGCTTTTGTTGAAGTTTCGAGAACATATCTTCACCGAGGAGTCAAGCAGTATATTGCTCCCTCCTACGTATATCTCGCGAAGATACCATGAGGATAAAATCAGAGAGATTAGAGCCCACACAAAGGCATACCGACAATCCTTCTTTCCACGAACAATACGAGACTGGAATAGAAGGGAGAACCGATAGATGTATTCCAAGTACCCTCCGCCACACACCGTCAGGTGGTTTGCGGAGTATGGATGTAGATGTAGAACCGTCATTCATCACTGAGCACAATGCGATGTTATTCATAAGCAATTTATGCTTCGCAGATGTGGCATCTTTTCGAATGCAGCCATTTGTGTTGGACTGTTACCAGCAGCTTACACTCGCGACGGTAGTCCCCTTCTCCGGAGCTGTTAGTCTCTGAACAGTGGTGTGGGACGACACCAAATTTAACAGAGTGTCCATTAGTTGTTGTTGTAGACAGGTGCAGATGAAAATGGAAAAGAGCGTTTGGCGTCATTGGCCTGGAGGCCCCTTACAGGGCACGTCCGGTCGTCCTGGTGCAGCTCTTATTACATTGGACGCCACATTGGGCGACCTGCGAGCCGGATGGGGATGAAATGATGATGAAGGCCACACAAAACCCAGTCCCTGAGCAGGAATCGAACGCGGGCCCATAGGACGGCCATCCCTCACGCTGATCACTCAGCTATCGGGGCGGACACAGGTGCAGATGCGAAGGGGTTATGATATGCTTAGTGCACAGTACATTGACCGTCCATTGTGACGTCAGACTTGGTCCACTGGAACCTTGACGATGAGTATGCCTGCCCTCACATTCCTATCCAGTCCATCACTGAGATACTGACACATCCGAATATCCCACAAATCTGGATTTGTACGATTCGACCAGATGGCCAAATGCAGCCCCCCCCCCTTCCCAATGAGACCTCTTTCGAATAGTTAATGCCCTTTGTGAGCTCTACAAGGAAAGGCAGCATGACTAAACACTATCAGCATTAATGGACTCTGCTGACCGTTCTACCTGTCGAGAGCATAGGAACTGTAATGGTTTACGCACCCGCCGATGGTGTACATGGGTACAAAGTTACAGGGACACTGGACTGTATCTCCTGGATGCTTCACTATCCTTGTCAGGCGGTATATAAATTGCTACCACTGGCAACATCATTCTCCGCACTTGCTAATTCGTCGGACACAATCTTTGCTTCCTTCATCTGACAGAAAGTGCGCTGTATGACGGCAGTATGATTTGGAAGATTTGTCTGTGGCCAGTGACGGGTACTTTTCTTGTCATCCACTACCAGAAAGTACCAGCGATTTTCCATAAAAATGACACCTGCAACCCTTCTGTACAATGAAACATTAAGAAAATCCTCTTGATGAGGAAGCCATACGAGTATTTAATAAGTATTGTAACACTTTTTTTGTGAAAACTACCTGGTTTTATTCAGAATTCCAGTACACCATATTATTCCCCACTCTTTTGGATGCAAACCGCCATTTCTGAACAGAATCTCCGTTCAAAGCTATGGCCTTACGCCACCTCACTGGCAAGGCACGTATGCCCGCACGGTACCACTCTATTGCTCGGCATCGGAGCCAGCGTCTTAGTGCATCGATAATCTCCCCACCACACACGCACTGCTCCCCTTGGAGTGCATTTTTCATCAGGCCAAACAGATGGAAATCGGAAGGTTCGAGATCCGGGCTGTAGGGTGGACGAGGAAGAACTGTCCAGTGAAGTTTTCTGAGTACCTCCCGCATGCACAGGCTTGTGCCGTCATGGAGAAATTCATTTGCATCTTTGTGGCGACCAACATGTTGATGTCGTTTCTTCAATTTCCTGATGGTAATACAACACACGTTAGAGTTTATCGTCACACCATGAGAGAGGTTTTCTTTTTCTTTTTTTTAAATGGTTCAAATAGCTCTGAGCAGTAAGGGACTTAACTTCTGAGGTCACCAGTCCCCTAGACCTTAGAACTACTTAAACCTGACTAACCTAAGGACATCACACACATCCATGCCCGAGGCACGATTCGAACCTGCGACCGTAGTGGTCCCGCGGTTCCAGACTGTAGCGCCTAGAACCGCTCGGCCACTCTGGCCGGACCATGAGGGAGGACCACAAACAGAATAATCTTAGATCGTCGGCATGACTATCAGCTCAGGATGCTGCTTTGAACTTTTTGTTTTGAGGAAAGGTGTTGTGGGGCAATGCCATGGATTACCGCTTTGTTTCCGAATCGAGGAAACGAACCCATGTTTCGCAGCCTGTGGCGACGTTCAACAACAAATTATCACAAGTAGCCTCGTAATACGCAAACAGTTCCTCAAAAATTGTCCTTTTTTTGCTCTTTATGCTATTCTATTAGGTGGCGAGGAACACAGAGTCCAAATGGTGGACTAGTGTGTCAGCTCTGCCACCAGAGACGCCCAGTTGCGCTGCGAGGTGCCTGATTGAGATTCGCCGATCACCTCGAAAGAGAGTGTCCGCACGTTCTAACATTGCAGGTTTCCACAGTTCTGTGCGACCGGCCACCACACGGGAGATGGGACAGGTTTGCACTATCTTGTTGCGTTGAAGAGAGACGTCTCGCTCAACGACTCACCATGCTTTTGTTCACTGCCATTCTGCAAGCGCATATGAATGTCTGCGATGCTCTGGTTTTCCGCCAAAAGAAACTCAATGACAGCTCTCTGCTTGGGACGCACTTCCGTTACGGACGCCATTTTTAGGGCTACGTAAAGCGCCGACAGCCATCGAAACTTCATGAAACTGTAGGGTCTGAAACGGGAATATTCCACAATGTCCCACAACAAAGTCCGCATTTTTTCAGCCGAAACTGTCCAATAAAAGTAGAAAAAAATTTCAAATTCCTAAGGGACCAAACTTCTGTGGTCATCGGTCCCGGGACTTACACACTACTTGAACTAACGCTAAGGACACCCATGCCCGAGGCAGGAGTCGAACCTCCGGCGAGAGGGGCCGCTCAGCCCGTGACATGGCGCCTCTAACAAACGGCTAAAAAAAAAAGTTGCATTACTTACTGAAGGCCCCTTGTAATATTCTAAAATCCTGTAGTGTAAAGTAATCGGTTTCAGTTACTCGTATGTTCCACGTGTTTTATGAGCTGTCACGTATGCAGGAGCCCTATCTAGTAAAGCTATATAGTCAAATAAAACGTGCTGAATCTCATATTATGGTTATCATTTTTGGACATGCTGCCGTAAAGTTTTTATTCCGCGGGCGTTTTTACGTATTGATATTCAGATCTGAAGATGGTCGTCACAGACCGAAATCGGCAGACGTTTGCTACAAATCACTTGAGTTGCAGAGAATTATAAAGTAATTACCCTGCAAGGAAAAATTTTTATGATGCGATCAATCTCCTAGTCATTCTTCGCAATATATTTCAATCCTAGAGTGACCCGGACTCGCATTCTGGAGGACGACGGTTCAATTCCGCCTCCGGCCATCCTGATTTAGCAAAATTTTGTACATGGATGCACGTTCAGAGACCGTGAATAGTTACAATTGAAAGAAAAACAGCCCTCGGTCACTATTTTTAACGAATTAACCGGGTTTCAACACTGCTAGGAAGTCAAAGTCCGTTTTGCAACCTGCACCACGCAAGTAACGAGCAGCCCTTAGTGGCTCGCCATTACAGTTTTCTTTATCTTAAATATCTTTGTGACTAATGACCTTTTGGCAAATTTCTTATTTTATAAATGACATGCAAGTACTGGCAGTCTTTCACGATAATTCCGTACTTTATACTATGTTTTTAGTCATAATTCTGTGACCATGTTATAGAACATACACCATTCTTTGATTCAAATTCTGAGGAAGACTCTCCTGGCAGTGTTTAAACCCCGTTAATTCGTTAAAAATAGTGACCGAGGGCTGTTTTCCTTTCAATTGATCCTGAATTAGGTTTTCCGTGATTTCCGTAAATTGGTCCAGGCAAATGCCGGGATGGTTCCTTTCAAAGGGCACGGCAGACTTCCTTCCCCGTCCTTCCCGATGACTTCGCTGTCTGGTCTCTTCCCCCAAACAACCCAACCCAACACAGAGTGCCATTTCTGCGGCGTGGACTCTATGACGTGATAGCTCAGCTGGAAAGAGTACGATCGGATAATATTAAGGGTCTGGGTTAGAGACTTGGTCAAAATTACCATTTCGATTGATATCAGAGTGTTTCATCAATGCTTACACGCCATAGCCGAATAACGAATCGCCTATTGTAATGAGATGATTGGTAGTCTTGTCGGTACAGATTGCAGAATGTTGACAGTAAGCGAGCTATCTTGTTTCAGGAAGGTTCAACTACTTGTGAAGGAAGCGATCGACCGCTGTATTTCTTGCCTTGCGCGTCCTTGTTGCGATTCCACTGCTTTAATCATCTGACTCACCTTCGACTTACGCCCCCTTGCTGGAGATTTTTATCGGCTCAATTAGGTGTGCCATTCGTACCTCTTCATGCACAATAACAATGTAAAAGAACCCCTCACCTTGGACCTCAAAGAGAAACGAGCACAAACGCCTATATTTCCAGTTCTTGGATACGGTGATGTTATCGTTCAAGGTCTTTCCCAGGAAATGCATGATGTTTGGGGCAGTGATGAACATATGTGTTCGAGGTGTCTGTGACTTTAGCCATTTGACTCATCTTTGACCACGTTCGGTCATATTACGTACAGCTGTCATTGCTACGTGTGGGCATGAGCGATTACTTTCACATACTCCGTCTCATCTACCGTCTTTTCAACGTACACAGCCATTCACATCTCTCAGTGGCCTTAAGGCTTTTGTCGGAATAACACAGTAGAAACAGTTGCTCCCGTCAGAGAAAAATTCTTTCCTCTCATCCCTTCATTCAGACTCTTCTCGCTATGAGAGTATTGACGGGCGATCTGTATTTGTATCATGTAACAAGCCCCTGTAAGCCATTTGTTTATTGACATGTCCTTTTGGACAAGACACGGCGTGTTTATTTGATCGATGCCAAATGTTTATAATGTGCGGAGCATTATCCACTTGACACCTTGTGTTCACCGTCAAATGAAAGCGTTTCACTACAAAAAAGAAGAAGAAAATGTTTAAGATCTGAAGATAACAGCTAACACTGTTGTCTTGAATAAAAAAATATTTTGGGCGATCTTGGCTTTCGAGTGGCTTTTTAGCAATTTTCAGTAACAGGTTCCAGATTCTGAAATGACGTCTTTGGCTACATCACAGAACTTAATTAACGTCTCAAAAGAGAACTAATGTCGTATCTCCTAAAACGACAATTGTATCTGGAGTTGTTTACGAAAAGCAGAATTGCCACTTGGTTGAAATGGCTCTAAGCACTATGGGACTTATTATCTGAGGTCGTCACAGTCCCCTAGACTTAGAACTTCTAACTAACCTAAGGACATTGCACACATCCATGCCCGAAGCAGAATTCGAACCTGCGACCGTAGCAGCAGCGCGGTTCCGGACTGAAGCGCCTAGGACCGCTCGGCCACAACGCGTGAAAACAGGAAGTAGACATACTGAAATGTGTAAAAAAGAAGCCAAACACAATGAATCAACAATAAGAAGTGCAACAGCGAACGAATTTGAATAGCCGCGACATCCTGGATATGTGGTCACAGTGTTAAGTTGGGAAAGGGGAGATCTCGTTCGTCGCCCATATTTTTTTCTTCACAAAATTATGAACTGTCCGTCCAGTCATTGATGCTGTATTTAAACGTGAGTCTGTGTCGTGGTGTAACGCCCCTTTGCTACAGCGAGGTGTTATGAAGGGACCTCCAAATATACGCGCCTCCTATTTGCTCTACACAAGTACTTGGTGTTACGACTTACATGTTCCGTTTTGAAAGTTTTGACTCTTGAATTCCCTTCTTGTAACATAGTTTACACCCAAACGGGTGTTTTCATTTCTGTGAGAGGTCTGTGCGGGATCTCTCCTGCTCTCGCTATTTATCACATTTACTTGCGATAGTAATATATTCTTACCATATGACTCATATTCTTTAACGGATGTATAATATAAGAATTGCCACGAACTGTAGAAGGAGAATGGACATATCAGTGACAGGACAGAAAATTCGTAACTTCCTGAAGACAAAAAAAAAAAAAAAATGACATGGCAGGAAGGAGACTTGAACACGGATTTCCTACTTTGCAGTCCAAGACAGTGACCACACAACCGTCCAATCATGGCGATGCGATTCTTGCAATTCGCTGCATTTGCACATCTTCAGGTTGCATCCTTCTATTTTGCTTTTTTTCTGCAGATCAGTACACTTTCTTCCTTTTTATATGCTTGATCTGTGTTCAGGTTTTCATGGGCTATCCACTGGACCATTTTACCACTAAATGTGAAGGGGATGCGGTGGAGAGTTTCTCTTGCAAGCAGGAACTGATCGTCTTACCTCCCACGCGCGTAAATCTCTTAACGGGTGTGGTGATGACTTTTGAATAGAACCACTCCACGGTCCAGCTGTAGCAGGTGTCCAGTTTTCACTTGACTGTCCCATATATTATCACTCAGTTCGTCGCAAACACGTAAGACATACAGCAACGATGCTATCACACTGCTCTGGGACACGGCAGATATTAACTCAGATGCCTGAAGATGACTATCACTACAGGTGATGCAATTATCTAAGAGCAAAATTACATCCAGTAAAAACTGCAGTATTAAACACTAACGACAAAGAAACATCATCAGCCTGGTGCAACGGCACCAGACAACTTTTTAACGCAGTCGAGTGCTTCAGAAAACGTAACAGCGAGATGTCCTCTGACCACAGGATTAATGAGTGCCAATTATGCAGGCAAATAAAACAAGTATTTACAAGTAGTAAAGAGAAGAAATGCACCTATTTCTAAATACACTAGAACGAGATTTTCAGTCTGCAGCGGAGTGTGCGCTGTTATGAAACTTCCAGGCCCGTGTGCCGGACCGAGACTCGAACTCCGGATCTTTGCCTTTCGGGGGCAAGTGCTCTAGCATCTGAGCTACGACTCCCGAGTTTGAGTCTCGGTCCGGCACACAGTTTTAATCTGCCAGGAAGTTCCATATCAGCGCACACTCCGCTGTAGAGTGAAAATCTCATTCCGTATTCCTGTTACACTTTCCTGTCACCTGCCAATCGTCAGAAGAATCGCTGATGCTCTGCATGTTTCTCTACATTCAACACAAGTTTTTAACGATGCAATCTCTTTCTACATAACAGTATCTATCGGAAATGTCTGCAGACTCCATCCCTCAGGTCATTCACGTATCTCGTGCAGAGCAGTGGTCCTAGCACACAGGCCTGAGGAACAGACTTCCGACTATCCTCTTCTTTCAAATAACGGAATACTGAGTCCTGTGTATCAGTAATATTTCAGTTGAATGATATATCTCTTCGGATTTCATATGTACGCACTTTTAGGGTCGCGTATATCAGTCAATGCAGATGATACATTCATTTATAATGATGTACTACCTAAGTGAAGCTGCATAAATATTCAGTCAGATCTCGATAAGAATTCAACGTGATGCAGAGATGGGGAACTTTCTCCAAATGCTCAGAAATGTAAAGTTTTGCAGTTCACAAAATGAAAAAATGTAGTATTCTATGACTATAATATCAAGGAGTCACTGTTGGAATCGGCCAACTGATACAAATACCTAGTGTGACACTTTGTAAGGATATGAAATGGAATGATCACGTAAATTCAGTAGTGGGTTAAGCATGTGGTAGACTGAGTACTGGGAGGTGTAATCAGTCCACAAAAGAGATTGCTTACAAATCACTCGGGCGACCGGTTCTAGAATATTGCTCAAGTGTGTTGGACCCATACCAGACAGGACTAACAGGGGGGTGATGAACGCATACAGAGAAGGGGAGCACGGATAGTCGCAGGTTTGTTTAATCCGTGGGACAGTGTCACTGAAGCAAATGAACTGGCAGACTTTTAAAGACCTGAACTATCCCGATAATCCCTATTAACAAAATTCCAACAACCGCCTTTAAACGATTGCTCTAGGGATATGGTACATCCTCTACGCATCGCTCACATAGGGATGGTGAAAACAAGATTGGAATAATTACTGCCGGCCGGTGTGGCCAAGTAGTTCTAGGCCATTCAGCCTGTAACCGCGCGACCGCTGCGGTCGCAGGTTCGAATCCTGCCGCGGGCATGGATGTGTGTGATGTCCTTAGGTTGGCTAGGTTTAAGTAGTTCTAAGTTCTAGGGGACTGATGACGTCAGAAGTTAAGTCCCATAGTGCTCGAGCCATTTGATCCATTTGAACGTTTTGCAATAATTAATGGCGCACAGAGGCATTCAAACAATCATTCTTCCCGTGCTGCATTCGTAAATGGAACAGGAACAAACAATAATAACTGTAACAATGGCATGTAACCTCTAGCATGTGCCTCACGGAGGTGTGCAGCGTATAAATGGTTCAAATGGCTCTCAGCACTATGCGACTTAACTTTCGAGGTCATCAGTCCCTTAGATTTAGAGCTAGTCAAACATAACTAACCTAAGGACATCGCACACATCCATGCCCGAGGCCGGATTCGAACCTGCGACCGTAGCAGCAGCACTTCCTTACTAAAGCGCCTAGAACCGCTAGGCCACAGCGGCCGGCTTTGATGTTGATGTACAAACGGTAAAAAAAAAAAATTACCGCCCATCTGTCTATGTATCTGTAAGTCGGTTCGGTTACTAAAAACCCTTTTCCTTAGGAACGTGAAGACGTATCAAGTGAAATTCATGTTTCATTATACTGTTTATAGCGTTTGGAGGCGTAAAAATTGTTTAGCTTCTAAGTCAATGCAGTCAAAACATACGGCCATTTATGTCGCATATTTTGATACTCGCTAACTCACATATAAAAATATATAAAGCACTTCTCCTTGAATTGGAATCATGGAATTTGGCAAGAATTAATGTTTGTCACAGTACAAGTAAAGGAAAAATATCCGAAAACTGTTAATTTGTAATTTTATCACATGAAAATGGTATTTCATTTGTAATTTGTTATCCGATTTCATACTGGAAATGAAAACATTCTCCAAAGTCTTGCAATCACTGGGACCGGTATATTGCCAGTATCAAAGTCGATAACAGGCAAAAAATGGCCGATATCCTCGATTTCCGGTATGGATGAACTGTCTGTGAACGTAATTAAGTCTGTGTCGTACCCTCAGTGTGCGAGTGCCCTTCGCACATTTTACCCTGCTGGCCATTAAAATTGCTACACCACGAAGATCACGTGCTACAGACGCGAAATTTAACCGACAGATAAAAGATGCTGTGATATAGAAATGATTAGCTTTTCAGAGCATTCACACAAGGTTGACGCCGGTAGAGACACCTACAACGTGCTGACATGAGGAACGTTTGCAACCGATTTCTCATACACAAACAGAAGTTGACCGGCGTTGCCTGTTGAAACGTTGTTTTGATACCTCGTGTAAGGAGGAGAAATGCGTACCATCACGTTTCCGACGTTGATAAAGGTCGGATTGTAGCCTATCGCGATTGCGGTTTATCGTATCGCGACATTGGTGCTCGCGTTGGTCGAGATCCAATGACTGTTAGCAGAATGCGGAATCGGTGAGTTCAGGGGGATAATACGGGACGCCGTGCTGGATCCCAACGGCCACATATCACTAGCAGTCGAGATGAGAGGCATCTTATCCGCACGGCTGTAACGGATCCTGCAGCAACGTCTCGATCCCTGAGACAACAGATGGGGACGTTTGCAAGACAACAACCATCTGCACGAACAGTTCCACGACGTTTGCAGCAGCATGGACAATCATCTCCAGGACCGTGGCTGCGGTTATCCTTGACGCTGCATCACAGACAGGAGCGCCTGCGATGGTGTACTCGACAACGAACCTGGGTGCACGAATGGCAAAACGTCATTTTTTCGGATGAGTCCAGGTTCTGTTTACAGCATCATGATGGTCGCATCCGTGTTTAGCGACATCGTGGTGAACGCATTTTGGAAGCGTGTATTCGTCATCGCCATTCTGGCGTATAACCCGGCGTATTGGTATGAGGTGCCATTGGTTACACGTCTCGGTCACCTCTTGTTCGCATTGACGCCCTTTGAACAGTGGACCTTACATTTCAGATGTGTTACGACCCGTGGCTCTACCCTTCTTTCGATCCCTGCGAAACCCTACATTTCAGCAGGATAATGCACGACCGCATGTTGCAGGTCCTGTACGGGCCTTTCTGGATACAGAAAATGTTCGATCCCTGCAGTGGCCAGCACATTCTCCAGATTATTGAAACCGCCTGGTCAATGGTGGCCGAGCAACTGGCTCGTCACAATACGCCAGTCACTACTCTTGATGAACTGTGGTATCGTGTTGAAGCTGCATGGGCAGCTGTAGCTGTACACGCCATCCAAGCTCTGTTTGATTCAATGCCCAGGCGTATCAAGGCCGTTATTACGGCCAGAGGTGGTTGTTCTGGGTACTAATTTCTCAGGATCTATGCACCCAAATTGCGTGAAAATGTAAACACATGTCAGTTCTAGTATAATATATTTGTCCAATGAATACCCGTTTATCATCTGCATTTCTTCTTGGTGTAGCAATTTTAATGGCCAGTAGTGGAGCCCTCCGGAAAGCGTTTGACCCCGCGCCACACTGCAGACAGTTAACGAAGGCCTGAGCACAAGGAACAGGTTCCTAGATATGTTACTGGCTCGGAGACTTCTTATGCAATAGAACACAGTATGTTGTCCTCGACTTGAAGTGTTCGTCAGTAACAAGGATATCGCCAGGCTTAGATGTTGAGTGACTGTAGGAGGGTACAAGATGACGTAGAGAAAGTTTCTAGTTGGTGTGAGGAATGGCAGCTAGCTCTAAATGTGGCAAAATGCAATTTGATGCAGATGAGTACGAAAAACAACCCCGTAATTTTCGAATAGAGGTTTAGTAGCGGGCAGCTTTAGGAAAGCTAAAGGCACCAGGGAGGCAGTTCTGACGTTGCGGTTGACAATGGAAGCAAGACGCACGAAAAATCAAGACACGTTCATAGGATTTGTCGACATGAAAAAAGCGTTCGACGATATCAAATTGTGCAAGGAGTACGAAATTCTGAGAAAAATAGTCGGTAAAATATAGGGAGAGAGGGGCAAAATACAACATGCACAAGAGCGAAGCAAGCAGAATTTATTTTTTCTCAAGTTCAGTTTCTTCAAGATGATTTTCTTTTTTGAACAATTTATTCTGTTTTTAAAAAAAAGATAGACTAACTTTCGACCAAAAACGAAGCGCTCGGATTGAAAAGTGTGTAAGGCAGGGGTGTAGACTTTCGCCCCTACTGCTCAGTCTGTACACCGAAGAAGCAATGACGGCAGTAATAGAAAGGTTATGGAGTGGAATTAAAATGCAAGCTGAAAGGATATCAATGATACGATTCGCTTATGACATTGCTATACTCAGTGAAAGTGAAGAAGAATTAAATGATCTGCTGAACGGAATGAACAGTCTAATGAGTACACAGTATGGTTTGAGAGTAAATCGGAGAAAGACGAAGGTAATGTGAAGTAGCAGAAATGAGAGCAGCGAGAAACTTAACATCAGGATTGATGGTCACGAAGTCAATGAAGTTAAGGAATTCTGCTACCTAGGCAGTAAAATAACGAATTACAGACGGAGCAAGGAGAACATAAAAAAGTAGACTAGCACTAGGAAAAAGGGCTATCATAGCCAAGAAAAGTATATGGTTCAAATGACTCTGTGCACTATGGGACTCAACTGCTGAGGTCATCAGTCCCCTAGAACTTAGAACTACTTAAACCTAACTAACCTAAGGACATCACACACATCCATGCCCGAGGCAGGATTCGAACCTGCGACCGTAGCGGTCACGCGGTTCCAGACTGTAGCGCCCAGAACCGCACGGCCACCCCGACCGGCAACAAAAGTATACTAGTATCCAATATAGGCCTCAATTTGAGGAACAAATTTATGAGAACGTGGCTTTGGAGTACAGGACTATATGTTAGTGAACCACAGGCTGTGCGAAACTCGAACCGGAGAGAGTCGAACCATTTGTGATGTGTTGCTGCAGAAGATTGTTGAACGTTAGGTGGACTGATAAGGTAAGGAATGAGAAGGTTCTGCACAGAAGCGGGGAGGAAATTAATATGTGGAAAACACGAACAAGAAGAAGGGACAAGATGATAGGACATCTGTTAAGACATGACGGAATGACTTCCATGGTACTAGAGGCAGCTGTAGAGGGCAAAAACTGTAGAGGAAGACAGAGATTGGAATACGTCAAGCAAATAATTGAGGACGTAGGTTGCAAGTGCTAGTCTGAGATGAAGAGGTTAGCACAGGAAAGGAATTCGTGGCGGGCCGTATCAAACCAGTCAGTAGACTGATGACTAAAAAAAAAAAAAAAAAAAAGGGGAAAAGAATAGAGCAGCCTACTGTTTCAGACAAAAATGCCGAAAGTGTTCAGCTTGACACTGCCTCATCGATTCAATATGTTGGCGTAATGTTACTAAGCGATATGAAATGGAACGAGCTTGTATGAACGGTAGTTAATGTTTATTTATTTCACTTAGGGAAGGTGGATGGTGAGATTCTAGGAAACTGTGACTCATCAGAAAGGAAACCGGGTATGAAACACTAGCTTCACCAGTTCCTAAGTACTGCTCGAATCTTTGAGACCCCACTAGGTCAGATTAAAGGCGGACCCCAAATTCAAAGGCGTGCTGTTTGATTTATTACAGCTAGTTCGATCAAGACGCGAGCGTTACGGAAGTGCTGCGTACAGCATAGCTGAGAGCTCCTGGAGGGAAATCGATGTTCTTTTCGCGAAACTGTATTGAGAATGTTTACAGAGCCGGCTTCTGCGGCTGACTGCAGAACGACTCTGCTGCCGCCAATGTACATTTCGCGCAAGTACCGCAACGAGAAGATACGAGAAATTAGGACTTCACCCTCGCTCCATTTGCGAGTGGAAGAGGAGAGGAAATGGTTAGTAGTGGTACAGGGCACTCTCCGCCATGCACCTGATGGCGGCTTGCGGAGTATATACGTTCACAAAGATGTAGATTTATCATCTTTCCTGCGCCACAAGTACACCTGCTTCACCAGAGGGCTAACTTACACTCTCTGTTCAAAATTTAAGTCGAGCTCATAAGACACGGTGTTTTTTTTAAAAATACGTGTTGTGGATTTACATCTCGAACCCTAGCATTCCAAACTATGTATTCAATAGTTTTTCCAGTCAATTGTAGCGTATTATTGATATTAGAACAAATAAGCCCTCGTTCACAAATATTAAGTCAAAACTGACCAGGTTTCGACGCTACTATGAGCGTCGTCTTCAGAATTAGACTAACTGTTCTAAAACACATTAAGTATATAATACATTAATAAAATTAAAGTTTGTACTGACTGGAAAAAGATGCAGTATTTACAAGTCACATATTAAAAAAATGTAACTCTTAGCGGCTCGCCATCTTACTTCCAACTATTCAAGACGTCGCCTTTCCGGCTTGATCTTTTTTAATATGAGACTTGTAAGTACTGCATCTTTTTCCAGTCAGTACAATAATTTTATTAATGTATTATATACTTCATATGTTTTAGAACAGTTAGTCTAATTCTGAAGACGACGTTCATAGTAGCGTCGAAACCTGGCCAAATGGTTCAAGTGGCTCTGAGCACTATGCGACTTAACAGCTGAGGTCATCAGTCGCCTAGAACTTAGAACTAATTAAACCCTACTAAGGACAGCACACACATCCATGCCCGAGGCAGTATTCGAACCTGCGACCGTAGCGGTCGCCCGGTTCCAGACTGTAGCGCCTAGAACCGCACGGCCACTACGGCCGGCCAAACCTGGTCAATTTTGACTTAATATTTGTGACCGAGGGCTTATTCGTTTTAATATAATTCTGACACGGTCCCCGAACCTTAGAGCTATGTTCAAAGTTGTGCGTATTATTTAGCTTATTTCAAGATTTGGTCTAAACACCTGTGGTTTGCCTGCACGACAGTAAGTGAGAGCGTTGTTTTGCAAAAAGAAAGAGTTGAATTTTGAAGTCTCATTGGTAGCACAGCATAGGATGTCACTACAGGACACACTTCCCCACCTTACACTCCACAACCAGATATCATACAAGTACACTGCACATAGCCTCTTTCGAAAACTCTAACACACCATCATCATCTGCATTTTTCTTGGAAACGTGTCCAAAAGCCAACGTGACACGTCATGTTGTTTATCCCAGTTTCAGGTTTGGGTCAAAAACCATGTGACATGCATTGGTAGATGAATAGATGATAGCATTTCTCGTGAGAGGGAAAGGTCTAGGTGCAGTCCAGCAGGGTACGCCTATCACTATATGATCGCTACACATATACTGAAGTCAATGGACCACCTCGATTGTGTCTCTTATTTCCAGATTTGCGTGAGAACCATAAGACATGACTAGATAGGGGAGTAGTTGAGAGCATCACCTGTGAAAGGGAAGGGCCCAGGTTTGAGTAGCATGTTAGGTACATCACTATACGTATCAAGCAGCCAGTGGGCGACCTCAAGTGGTGTCCTCTAGTTTCACATTTGGATGAAACCTACACGAATGAAGAGATAATCCTTGGATTGCAGTTCCCGGCAGAGGATCTAACTGGCCAAACTAGCTCACTCGCTCCGTCACTCATTAGCGTACGCACCTCGAGCCGAGTGCGGAGATGGCAATGACGTAGCTATGGAAGGCGTTCCACGTTCGCCTTTTCGGTAGGTGCAGTTCAGTTAAATTATTTTCATTTGGATGAAACCTGTGAGACATGTCTGGATAAGTAAGTAGTTGAGAGCATCACGTGTGGAATGTAGGGTCCATATTTCAGCAGGGTAGGTATCTCACTATATATTCACTATACATGTCCAAAACTGAGTGGGCCACCTATGTGGTTTCTCTATTTCCAGATTTTAATAAAAACGATCAAATGTATCTGGATGAGTAGATGAGACCACGACCTTTGGAAGGACTGGGTAAAGGTTTGACTCTAGCACGTTTGGTCTGTCACTAAGTGATCACTATACATGTCCATTAGCCAGTTGATAACCTCCTTTGCAGTCTGCTAACTTCATATCTCGTTGAAAAGCGTGAGGCGTGGCTGAATAAGTATGAAGTCGAGAGCATCATCTCTGTAGGGGCATTCAGGTCTGAGTTGGGCAGGGTAAGCCTATCTCTATATCATCACTACATACGCCCAAACCAGGACCACCTTGTCTAGTGCGTCTTATTTTCAGTTATGGATGAAAACCACGAGACGTAGCTAGATACCTGACAAGGGAACGTCCCCATCGCACCGCCCTCAGATTTAGTTATAAGTTGGCACAGTGGATAGGCCTTGAAAAACTGAACACAGATCAATCGAGAAAACAGGAAGAATTTGTGTGGAACTATGAAAAAAATAAGCAAAATGTACAGACTGAGTAGTCCATGCACAAGATAGGCAACATCAAGGATAGTGTGAGCTCAGGAGCGCCGTGGTCCCGTGGTTAGCGCGAGCACCTTCGAAACGAGGGGAGCTTGGTTCAAGTCTTCGCTCGAGTCAAAAGTTTACTTTCTTCATTTTCGCAGCTATGATCTGTCCGTTCGTTCATTGACGCCTCAGTTCACTGTAATAAGTTTAGTGTCTGTGTTTTGCGACCGCACCGCAAAACCGTGCGATTAGTAGACGAAAGGACGTGTCTCTCCACAGGGAACCAAATACATTTGATCGCAAGGTCATAGGTCAACCGATTCATCCACAGGAAAACACGTCTGATATATTCTATACGACACTGGTGACGGTATGTGCGTAACATGACAGGAATATGTTGTCGACCCACCTAACTTGTACAATGGCGAATTGTTAAAAAGATTCTACTACCTTGTCCGATTTAGGTTTTCTTGTGTGTGTGATAATCACTACGAAAAAAGTGATGAAAACATAAGAGTTTGTTTAGGTGCAGCGTAACCCTATCATGGTGCAGTTACCTCGCATCGAACGGACGGACGGACAGATAAAGAACTTGCCCCCTTTCTATCAGCAATTTATCGTAGATCGCTGGAAGAACGTAAAGTACCTAGCGACTGGAAGAAAGCGCAGGTCGTTCCCATTTTCAAGAAGGGTCATAAATCAGATGCGAATAATTATAGGCCTATTTCGCTTACGTCAATCTGTTGTAGAATAATGGAACATGTTTTGTGTTCTCGTATTATGACGTTCTTAGATAATACAAATCTCCTTCATCATAACCAACATGGATTCCGCAAACAGAGATCATGTGAAACTCAGCTCGCCCTATTTGCCCAAGAAATTCACAGTGCCGTAGACACTGGCGAGCAGATTGATGCCGTATTCCTGGACTTCAGGAAGGCATTTGATACGGTTCCGCACTTACGTTTAGTGAAAAAAATACGAGCTTACGGAATATCGGACCAGGTTTGTGATTGGATTCAGGATTTCCTAGAAGAAAGAACACAACATGTCATTCTTAACGGTTCAAAATCTGCAGATGTAGAGGTAATTTCGGGAGTACCGCAGGGAAGCGTGATAGGACCTTTATTGTTTACAATATACATAAATGACTTAGTTGACAACATCGGTAGCTCCGTGAGGCTATTTGCAGATGACACAGTTGTCTACAAGAAAGTAGCAACATCAGAAGACTCGTACGTACTCCAGGAGGACCTGCAGAGGATTAATGCATGGTGCGACAGCTGGCAGCTTTCCCTAAACGTAGATAAATGTAATATAATGCGCATACATAGGGGCAGAAATCCATTCCAGTACGATTATGCCATAGGTGGTAAATCATTGGAAGCGGTAACGACCGTAAAATACTTAGGAGTTACTATCCGGAGCGATCTGAAGTGGAATGATCACATAAAACAAATAGTGGGAAAAGCAGGCGCCAGGTTGAGATTCATAGGAAGAATTCTAAGAAAATGTGACTCATCGACGAAAGAAGTAGCTTACAAAACGCTTGTTCGTCCGATTCTTGAGTATTGCTCATCAGTATGGGACCCTTACCAGGTTGGATTAATAGAAGAGATAGACATGATCCAGCGAAAAGCAGCGCGATTCGTCATGGGGACATTTAGTCAGCGCGAGAGCGTTACGGAGATGCTGAACAAGCTCCAGTGGCGGACACTTCAAGAAAGGCGTTACGCAATACGGAGAGGTTTATTATCGAAATTACGAGAGAGCACATTCCGGGAAGAGATGGGCAACATATTACTACCGCCCACATATATCTCGCGTAATGATCACAACGAAAAGATCCGAGAAATTAGAGCAAATACGGAGACTTACAAGCAGTCGTTCTTCCCACGCACAATTCGTGAATGGAACAGGGAAGGGGGGATCAGATAGTGGTACAATAAGTACCCTCCGCCACACACCGTAAGGTGGCTCGCGGAGTATAGATGTAGATAATAATTGTCTGAACATAAAACTTTTCACTCGAAGGAGCCGGTCATGGTGGCCGAGCGGTTCTAGGCGCCACAGTCTGGAACCGCACGACCGCTACGGTCGCAGGTTCGAGTCCTGCCTCGGGCATGGATGTGTGTGATGTCCTTAGGTTAGGTTTAAGTAGTTCTAAATAACGAAAAGTGTGAAGTGATCCACACGAGTTCCAAAAAAATCCGTTGGAATTCGATTATTCGATAAATAGTACAATTCTCAAGCCTTTCAATTCAACTAAGTACCTCGGTGTTAAAATTACGGACACCTTCAGTTGAAAAGACCACATAGGTAATATTGAAGGGAAGGTGAGCCAAAGGTTGCGTTTCATTGGCAGGACACTTAGAAGATGCAACAAGTCTACTAAAGAGACAGCTTACACTACACTCGTTCGTACTCTGTTAGAATATTGCTGCGCGGTGTGGGATCCTTACCAGGTGGGATTGACGGAGGACATCGAAAGGGTGCAAAAAAGGGCAGCTCGTTTTGTATTATCACGTAATAGGGGAGAGAGTGTGGCAGATATGATACGCGAGTTGGGATGGAAGTGATTAAAGAAAAGACGTTCTTCGTCGCGGCGAGATATATTTACGAAATTTCTGTCACCAACTTTCTCTTCCGAATGCCAAAATATTTTGTTGAGCCCAATATACATAGGTAGGAATGATAATCAAAATAAAATAAGAGAAATCAGAGCTCGAACATAAAAGTTTACTTGTTCGTTTTTCCCGCGCGCTGTTCGGGAGTGGAATGGTAGAGAGATGGTATGATTGTGGTTCGATGAACCCTCTGCCAAGCATTTAAATGTGAATTGCAGAGTAATCATGTAGATGTAGAAGTTCTAGGGGACTGATGACCTCAGACGATGTCCCATAATACTCAGAGCCATTTGAACCATATGACCCACTCGAAGGAAGATTTGAACCAAGGACCTCTCGTTCCGCAGCTGCTCACGCTAACCACGGGACCACGGCGCTTGGAGCCTACAGTATCCTTGATGTTGCCTATCTTGCGCATGGACTACTCAGTTTGTATATTTTGATTATTTTTTTCATAGTTCCACACAACTTTTTCCTGTTTTCTCGATTGATCTGTGTTCGGTTTTTCAAGGCCTATCCACTGTGCCAACTTATAACTAAATCTGAGGTTCCATTGTGAGTAGATGGGATGATCACCTGTGGACCCAGTTTCGAGTCTGGCAGGGTGGTTGTATCAGTACGAGGCATCGCAAGCTGCTACGACAGGGGCGTCTAACCTGCTCCTGGTAGGCGCCGCTCTCCTTGAGAGCGAGCGCGTCACAGACGGTGTCGTTGAAGGCGAGGTTGACGGAGCACGCCTTCTGCAGGTTGAGGTTCTGCGTGGCGAGCGACGCCAGCACGGACGGCATCACGTAGCCGGCCACCAGCGGCTCCACCGTCACATTGGCCAGAGCCCGCCTCCACAGCGGCGCGCGCGGCTTGTCCTCCGCCTCCGCCGCCGGCGACTTGCCGCCCCCGCGAATCGGCTGTCCCGTCTCTGTCATGGTTTGGCGGCGACTGGCGGCTCGCGCCGTGACGGACGGCGAAGAGCGCTACAGCACTCTGCAAGGGGGGCAGGGGGCACTGAGGGAGGGGAACGGGGGCGGAGGTGGGGGAATGAACCGGAGAGCGCTAGGCTGGCCCGCGCCCATCCTGCCGCCGCGGCTGCGAATGGGGCCGCCGCTCCGCGATGTAAACAAACACGCGATGACAGTTGGCGACCACGTGGGAAGCTGTGTTGCAGGTCACGTGTTTTCTCACCTGTAGTATGAACAAAGGTATCTCCAGGTGCTGCCGGATTTCTCCATTTCATATTCAGCGAATCACTGTGCAGTCTATGGCAAATGGGGGCACCACTGCATAAATAAACACGGATTGACAGTTGGCGACCACGTGGGAAGGCATGTTGGAGCCCTCGTGTTCATTCACCTACAGTCTCAGCGATTCAAATGAGTGTATCTGTTCAGCCGTACATGCTCTGCGAACCACTGGGTAGTATAAGGATGCTTCTTATTGAAACACATGCAAGGGATTTCAAGAAGATTCACCCGTATTCACGAGAACTGTGCAGCCAGACGGCACGCCACGATGTAAATAAACAAGCGTGACATTTGGCAACCACATGGAAAGCAGTGTGCAGCTCTCGTGTTTGTTCAACTATTCAATCTTCCCTTAGCTATTCGAACTGTTGTGTCTCCAGGTGCAGCTGCATTTTATTGTACATTTTCTGCGAATCACTGTGCGGTGTATGGCCTACTAAATCACGTATGTTGAATTTAACCAAGGTTCATCCGAATTCACAATGCACTGTGCAACCAGCCGGTACTCCACGATACAAACACACGATGATAGGTGCAGACCACGTGTGAAACTACGTCGCAGGTCTCGTGTTTAGTTTGTTATCTTGCCTCAGCGATTCAAAAATGGCTCTGAGCACTATGCGACTTGAACTTGTGAGGTCATCAGTCGCCTAGAACCTAGAACTAATTAAACCTAACTAACCTATGGACTTCAGACACATCCATGCCCGAAGCAGGATTCGAACCTGCGACAGTAGCGGTCGCTCGGCTCCAGACTGTAGCGCCTACAACCGCACGGCCACTGCGGCCGGCCTCAGCGATTCGAATAAGTGTATCTTCAGGTTGTACATTAACATGCTCTGTGAATCAGTGTGCAGTATATGGCAGGGGCTGGTCCTTATTGAATCTCACATATGAAATTTCAGAAAGATGTAACCGCATTCTCAAAATACTGTCCACCTGGCTGGCATTCAGAGATGTAAACAAACACGCGATGACAGTTGGCGACCACGTGGGAAGCTATGTTGCAGGTCGCGCGTTTTCTCACCTGTAGTATGAACAAGGGTATCTCCAGGTGCTGCCGGATTTCTCCATTTAATATTCAGCGAATCACTGTGCAGTCTATGGGAAAGGGGGGCGCCACTGTATAAACAAACACGGATTGACAGTTGGCGACCACGTGGGAAGGCATGTTGGAGCCCTCGTGTTCATTCACCTACAGTCTCAGCGATTCAGATAACTGGATCTGTTCAGCCGTACTTCGTCTGCGAACCACTGGGTAGTATATGGCAGAGGATGCTTCTTATTGAAACACATGCAAGGGATTTCTAGAAGATTCTGTAGTGTTACTAGAGGAGGCCGAAATGCACGCGTTTTAGCTCACGCAGGCTGGCGTGAGGAGGGAAGGACTATACTGACGTGAGGTCTGAAACATGGCAAAAAATTAGAATTCAGAAAGCGGACGTAATTAGTTTCATACTTAACTTTAATCCATTAATGATGAACGTCGCTCTTGACGGTACATGAATCACAATATTTTCTGTTCAGTAGACATAGTAACTGAATATGGCGCCTTGCTAGGTAGTAGCAAATGACGTAGCTGAAGGCTATGCTGAACTGTCGTCTCTGCAAATGAGAGCGTACGTAGTCAGTGAACCATCAATAGCAAAGTCGGCTGTACAACTGGGGGGAGTGCTAGGAAGTCTCTCTAGACCTGCCGTGTGGCGGCGCTCGGTCTGCATTCACTGATAGTGGCGACACGCGGGTCCGACGTATACTAACGGACCGCGGCCGATTTAAAGGCTACCACCTAGCAAGTGTGGTGTCTGGCGGTGACACCACAGATTCAGCCGAATTCACAAGAACTGTGGAGCCGGCCGGCATTCCACGACGTAAATAAACACCTGTGACATTTGGTGGCCACATTGAAAGGAGTGTGCAGCTCTCGTATTTATTATACTATTTTGCCTTAACTATTCGAATAGTTGTGTCCCCAGGTGCAGCCGCATTTCACTGTACATTGTTCAAATTCAAATGACTCTGAGCACTATGGGACTTAACAGCTGAGGTCATCAGTCCCCTAGAACTTAGAACTACTTAAACCTAACTAACCTAAGGACATCACACACATCCATGCCCGAGGCAGGATTCGAACCTGCGACCGTTGCGGTTCCATACCGTAGCGCCTAGAACCGCTCGGCCACTACGGCCGGCGAAATTTTAGAACAACATAATTTTACTTTCACTGTGTGAAGGAGTCTTACTACTTTTTTGAGCTTCTTTCAGCACGTCCACTATTTCTCTTTGACTGTATGAAGCAAGTATAGGTGGCACAAGAGAAGAAGTGCGCCTGCACTGCGGCGTGGCGGTGTGAACGGAAAAACAAGATTACTAACGTGAAGAAATAGCACACCAGTTGCGTTAAAAAACAAAAATTTTCAACGCAACTAGTGTGCTATTTCTTCACATCGGCATAGTTCAAAAATAGTTCAAAAATAGGCGCTCGGTTCCAGAGTGAAGCGCCTAGAACAGCTCGCCCGGCTTACTGTACATTGTCTGCGAATCACTGTGCAGTGTATGGCCTACTAAGTCACTTATGTCGAATTTAAAGACGGTTCATTCGAATTCACAAGACACTGTGCAGCCAGCCGGTACTCCGCGATATAAACACACGACGATAGGTGGAGACCACGTGAGAAACTACGTCGCAGGTCTCGTGTTTAGTATGTTATCTTGCCTCAGCGATTCGAGTAAGTGTATCTTCCGGTTGTACATTAATATGCTCTGTGAATCAGTGTGCAGTATTCGGTAGAGGGTGGTCCTTATTGAATCTCACATATGAGATTTCAGAAAGATGTAATTGCGTTCTCAAAATAGTGTGCAGCTGGCTGGCACTCAGAGATGTAAACAACACACTATGACACTTGGCGACCACGTGGGAAGCGACGTTCCAGGTCTCGTGTTCATTGTAATATCTTGTCTCAGTGATTTGAATAAGTGTATCCCCAATGTCAGCCTCATTTGTATACTACATACTCTGCGGATCACTGCCTCGTATGTAGCAGAGAGTGCTTCTTATTGAATCATATTGTGGCGTCCCCGCACTCCAATCGCATGCTGATGTTGTCGATGCCGTAGAGCTGCTACTGCCACAGCTCTCGCCGTCGAGTTAAGACACGATGCGCGATGACGTAGGTGCCCGTTGGTGAACGGGAGACAGAAAAGCCAACTCGCACGATGGATTCTTCTTCTGATTTAAGATTGAATGATTCATTTCCCGGGGCATGGATGTGTGTGACGTCCTTAGGTTAGTTAGGTTTAAGCAGTTCTAAGTTCTAGGGGACTGATGACCCCAGATGTTAAGTCCCAAAGTTCTCAGAGCCATTTTTTCATTGCCCGGACATACAGTAGTTGTTAAATCTTATCTTATCCGCATCGTACACACCACCAATTGCGAGGAAACATTGTAATTATCAGTCTTCTCGTACGTTGTTGGCTCGTTGCTATGGAGTTGTTGAACCTGTATGAAGCGAGATCCACACATACTCTTTGATCACGTCTGAGTGAACCTACGCCGTAATGATAAAAAAATGTTCAAAAGTTCTCTTTTCAATTAATGAAGTACGTATTTTGATATTCAGATTAAACTGTCCCTGCTGAACAGTCGTTGGTTAACTATCATTGATTAAATCACTTAAAAATGTAGTCCACGCTTGATATTTCACTTGGAACGAACAGCTTATTGTTCCTTGGCCACTAAATACCTTATAACTTTCGCACCACACGCACACGCTGTTGGTTGGTAAAGTCAGTTCTATTAAAATTAAGTTTCTTGACAATTACGACAACTTGACTCTTCAGCGTAATTGTATTATCTTCGTGAAGTCGTGCAAATGTGTCCTACTCGAGACTAATTGAGTGCAGTCCTTTGATATACTATCCACTCTTCTTTTAGTTCCAACTATTTGAAAGTCAAGTCCAATATTCACTAGTTTGGTCAATAAAGTTCAATTAACCCGTTACACACGGTTAAACGCGTCATCAGTTCCTCTCTCTGCTTAGAAAATCAGTTTGCGAAGTTCACGAATCACGTCACGCAAGAAACACTTCTGAACGCAAAGCAATCTCGTCGCGTCCCGTACTCTCAATAACTAAGACAAGAATTGTTCTCGCAAGTCTTTACAGGTTTGCAGTAGGGTTTTGGAGCATATACTGTAGTCAAACATTATGAATCACCTCGAAGGGAACGATCTATTGATACGTAATCAGCATGGTTTCAGAAAACATCGTTCTTGTCCAACGCAGCTAGCTCTTTATTCGCACGAAGTAATGGCCGCTATCGAAAGGAGATCTCAAGTTGATTCCGTATTTCTAGATTTCCGGAAAGCTTTTGACACCGTTCCTCACAAGCGACTTCTAATCAAGCTGCGGGCCTATGGGGTATCGTCTCAGTTGTGCGACTGGATTCGTGATTTCCTGTCAGGAAGGTCGCAGTTCGTAGTAATAGACGGCAAATCATCGAGTAAAACTGAAGTGTTATCAGGTGTTCCCCAGGGAAGCGTCCTGGGACCTCTGCTGTTCCTGATCTATATAAATGACCTGGGTGACAATCTGAGCAGTTCTCTTAGGTTGTTCGCAGATGATGCTGTAATTTACCGTCTAGTAAGGTCATCCGAAGACCAGTATCAGTTGCAAAGCGATTTAGAAAAGATTGCTGTATGGTGTTGCAGGTGGCAGTTGACGCTAAAAAGCGAAAAGTGTGAGGTGATCCACACGAGTTCCAAAAGAAATCCGTTGGAATTCGATTACTCGATAAATAGTACAATTCTCAAGGCTGTCAATTCAACTAAGTACCTGGGTGTTAAAATTACGAACAACTTCAGTTGGATAGGCCACACAGATAATATTGTGGGGAAGGCGAGCCAAAGATTGCGTTTCATTGGTAGGACACTTGGAAGATGCAACAAGTCCACTAAAGAGACAGCTTACACTACACTCGTTCGTCCTCTGTTAGATTATTGCTGCCCGGTGTAGGATCCTTACCAGGTGGGATTGACGGAGGACATCGAAAGGGTGCAAAAAAGGGCAGCTCGTTTTGTATTATCACGTAATTGGGGAGAGAGTGTGGCAGATATGATACGCGAGTCGGGATGGAAGTCACTAAAGCAAAGACGTTTTTCGTATCGGCGAGATCTATTTACGAAATTTCAGTCACCAACTTTCTCTTCCGAATGCGAAAATATTTTGTTGAGCCCAACCTACTTAGGTAGGAATGATAATCAAAATAAAATAAGAGAAATCGGAGCTCGAACAGAAAGGTTTAGGTATTCGTTTTTCCAGCGCGGTATTCGTGAGTGGAATGGTAGAGAGATAGTATGATTGTGGTTCGATGAACCCTCTGCCAAGCACTTAAATGTGAATTGCAGAGTAGTCATGTAGATGTAGATGTAGACGAGAGCCAGCAGGCGACTTCGTCTGTGAAAGAGTGTTGTAGGCGCATTGAATTTCTTCGTTGCGCTTACAACTCTCTTCCACATAAAAGTTATCTCTGACTAACATCACCTTGGACTTAGCTTTCAAGATATTAATTGCAATTATCACTTGGATATTGGTCCATTAATTAAATCTGAGGTTTCTTCTTCCGCTTATCATAACAAAAACTCTCAGTTATGTATAATAATGTTATCAAAACTTCTTGGTGTTAGCTTATCGGCAAAGACGTCGTATTTGCCAAGATAACTCTTCCCTATTTCATATTATGAAATTCTGTCTTGATTGACTTTGAGGGGGTCGTTGGGGTGTTATAATATTCACAGGATTTCAAAAAGATTCATCCTTCACAAGAGGCTTTGCAGCAGGTTGCATTTGACATTTGACAACCACGTGCGAGGCTATGTTGCAGGTCTCTTGTTTGCTCACCTACGTTATCTTGTCCCAGCGATTCAGATAAGAGAGGGTGCTTCTTATTGAATCACATAGAGGGAATTTTAAAGAAGATGCAGCCGAATTCGCGAGACACTGTGCAGTCGACCGGCAATTCGCGATGTAAACAACACGCGATGACTATGTCGCAGATTTCGTGCTTACTAAACTAAAACTAAACTCCGTCCGAACAGACCTCGGAAGACCAACGGTCCGACCGGCCGCTGTGTCATCCTTAGTCCACAGGCGTCACTGGATGTCGTTATGGAGTGGCACGTGGTCAGCACACCGCTCTCCCGGCCGTATGTCACTTTACGAGTCAAGTAGCTCCTCAGTTTGCCTCACAAGGGCTGGGTGAAACCCGCTTGCCAACAGCGCTCGGCAGACCGGATGGTCACCCATCCACGCGCTAGCCCAGCCCGACAGCGCTTAACTTCGGTGACCTGACGAGAACCGGTGTTACCACAGCGACAACGCCGTTGGCAGATTTCGTGTTTAGCCACTTATATTATCCTCCACCAGTGATTCGAAGAAGTGTATCTACCTGTCAAGCCGCATTCCTACGCTGCATTCTCTGGGAATCACTGTCCAAAGAATGGGAAAGGCCACACGACTATGCAGACAAACACGTGATGACAGATGGCGACCACGTGGGTACCTATGATGCGGGTCTCTTGTTTATTCACCTATAATACCTTGTCACATCGGTTCTAACAAGTGTATCTCGAGATGCAGCCGTTTTCTTACACTACATTGCGAATCACAGTAATATGCACCGCTTTCTCGCGTGGGCAATTTTAAAAAGATTCCGCCGAATCCTCAAGGCTATATCTGCTACACGAATGAAGAGATAATCCTTGGATTGCAGTTCCCGGCAGAGGATCTAACTGGCCAAACTAGCTCACTCGCTCCGTCACTCATTAGCATACGCACCTCGAGCCGAGTGCGGAGATGGCAATGACGTAGCTATGGAAGGCGTTCCACGTTCGCCTTTTCGGTAGGTGCAGCTCAGTTAAATTATTTTCATGAATAGTGCGGCTCTGCGTCTCCTAGTGCTCAAAAGACTTGACAATATCACCAACAGTTTTAAGACACGTGTTTTTTATGCAAGGGGAAATTCGCAAGTCGACACCGGGTAGTGTGCGTTCGACGGTCTTTCACGTAGTCCACAGATATCTACCCGTCGTGCCAACCTAGAATCTGTCATTCTCCATGCGTCTGCTGTGTTTTGTAGCGACGTTTGTATTTTTAAACATATAGGGTTAAATTCGTACAAGCCCTGTAGGAGAGTGATGAACAAGAGCGTGTAGAGTTGTGTCAACTCATTCTGAGCGTGGAGATGAAGTAGTTTATATTCCGGAAAACAGCAGCCACGATGTTAGGAAGAACTTTGTTTATAGCTGGTAAAATTTACTATTCAGAGAATGTCGTCAATACGATAGCCAGCGAAAGGCAAAAAACGACGTGCTCCATTCTTTAAAATTTGCCTGCATCTAAAAAGAAAGAGGCCGAATTGGCGGTAAAGAATTGTTATTGCTACCATGACTAATCGCGGCACACACAAATTATTATGTAGAAAGTATGAGGTGGCAGTCTCTTAGCAGTTTGACTGCAGGGCAAAACAGGCATCATTACAACACAGCGATAGCTGTTTGTACAACATCTCTGTATCTTCTATGAAATAACAGCTATGTAAATGCAGCGTCTGTACATCTGAAATTCCTTGGCTTGTTTTTACTTGTGTTTACATACGTGCTGTATAACATAATGTGTATATATGTAGATAAAGATGTCTACTCATATTGTACTTCAATCCATGTATTGACCTCTGGCAATAGTACCGGGTAAGCAAAAAGTCAGTATAAATTTGAAAACTTAAATAAACCACAGAATAATGTAGATATATGGCGCTGGACACCAAAACGTCAGTGACTGCGCATGACAATCGTGTATAAAAGGAGCTGTAATGAGAGAGAGAGACCCCACCTCCGGACAATCCAAGCCAAGGCACGCTCCCGACTCCGTCTCCTCAAGCTCCTCTCCACACCTATAAGTCTCTCATCCGCCCTATCCTTTGTTATGCCCATCCGGTTTGGATCTCCGCCCCCCCTACCTTTTATAAATCCCTCCAAATCCTTGAACGTCATGCTCTCCGCCTCGCCTATCGCATCCGTCTCCCCTCCCCCACATGGATCCTGTACGATCTCATCCCCTTCCCCCACCTCCTCCTTTTCCTTGAAAGGATACGGATCCTGTACACCTCCCGCAAACTCGATCCTCCTCACCCGCTCGTCTCCCCGATCCTCTCCCACCCCCACCCGCTGCCGCGCCTGTATTCGCACGTCCCACCCGGTCTCCATCTCTCCACCCTCCTTACCCTCTCCCAAGGTGGCTTCCGCCAGCTCCCCCTCCCTGATGATGTCCTCCTCCCCTCCATCTACCCCTCCTATCAACTTTGACCCTGCCCCACCCCCACTTCCGGTGTCCTTTCCTTTGGGCACCCTCCCTCCCTTCTCTTCCCTTCCCTTCTCTTTCCTTTTCCCACGTCCCCTCTCTCCACCGCTCTTCCCACGGGTTTCCCCTCCCCCTTCCTCCCTCCCCCCTTTCTCCCCTGCCTGTGGCATCTCTGCTCTCCCCTCTCCCTCTCCCACTCCCTTCCTCCTCCTCCTCTCTTGGCAGGTCCCCGGACTCGCACACGCATAGTGAACATTCGCGCGCCGGAGATCGTCGACATCAGTATCTCGTGTGTGTGCTTCGTTGTGTGTTTCGTGCAGTTACGACTCCACTGTTCACATGTGCCATCGCCGTTCTCCGTGTTTTGTGCGCCGTGTCCACAAGTGTTGGTGTTTTTATCGTCCAACGTGAACGGCTTCATGTTTATTGTTTTTTTGTATCTCCATTTTTTGCCCGCCGTTTTTTGTATTGTCTGTATCACCTCTATGTCATGTTATTGTTCTACTTAAGGCTGAAGAGCAGCGTAATGTGCTGCTGCCAGCCCGCCTGTATAGGTGATTAAAATTACAATAAAGGAAAAAAAAAGAGAGAGAGAATCAGATGCGCCAGCAGTCGACACGTGTCGACGTTACCTGAAAAGGCGCTTTTAGTGAAGCTGTATTATCAGAATGGGGAATGTGCTAGTTCAGCGCTACGATCCTATCACCACAGGAAGGGGATTCGAACGGGTAAAGGTCCGTTGACAAATGTAGCTGTGGCGAGAATGATTTCGAAGTTCGAAGCCACGGGTTGTTTACACGATATACCCCGTAGTGGCCGACCGAGCACAAGGCGTAATGCTGCTGAGACAGTTCAGGAAGAAATGGAGACTGTAGCGGATTCGTCTACGCACGGGGAAGTCAGCGCTCGTGCAGTCGCACGTCGCACCGGCTTTCCATACACTTCTGTTTGGTTGGCACTGAGGCGTACCCTCCGATGCTATCCTTACAAAATCCATCGGCATCATGAACTGTTACCTGCCGATTTAGAGAAGAGGAGGGCATTTGCGGTGTGGGCGTTTCAAGAGATGGCGGAAGATGACGGTTGGTTGAGTAACGTGTTGTGGAGCGACGAAGTTCATTTCACGCTCCGAGGGTCTGTCAACGCCCACAACTGCAGAATTTGGGCAACCGAAAATCCTAGAACTGTCGTGCAAACTCCATTGGACGACGAGAAAGTCAAGGTATGGGTTGGATTTACCACATCTACCGTTATCGGGCCTTTTTTCTTCGTCGAAATGCGTGATTCTGGTTTTGTAACTGCTACCGTGACGGGTGAGAGGTACGCCGATATGTTACAGAATCTCATCATCCCTAGCCTGGCTGATAAACACCTGCTGGAACGTACGATGTTTATGCAGGATGGCGCTCCACCCCATATTGCTAGACGCGTGAAAGATCTCTTGCGCGCGTAGTTTGGTGATGATCGTGTACTCAGCCGCCACTTTCGTCGTGCTTGGCCTCCCAGGTCCCCAGACCTCAGTCCGTGCGATTATTGGCTTTGGGGTTACCTGAAGTCGCAAGTGTATCGTGATCGACCGACATCTCTAGGGATGCTGAAAGACAACATCCGACGCCAATGCCTCACCATAACTCCGGACATGCTTTACAGTGCTGTTCACAACATTATTCCTCGACTACAGCTATTGTTGAGGAATGATGGTGGACATATTGAGCATTTCCTGTAAAGATCATCATCTTTGCTTTGTCTTACTTTGTTATGCTAATTATTGCTATTCTGATCAGATGAAGCGCCATCTGTCGGACATTTTTTGAACTTTTGTATTTTTTGGTTCCAACAAAGCCCCATGTCATTCCAAGCATGTGTGTCAATTTGTACCTCTCTATCTACATTATTCTGTGATTTATTCCGTTTTCAAATTTATACTGACTTTTTGATCAGCCAGTATATAGATAAAGATGTCTACTCATATTGTACTTCAATCTATGTATCGACTACTGGCAATGGTGAATTATTTTCGATTTGTTTTAGTTTTGTGAACTCATACTCTCAATATGCCAATTTTTACTAAATCATTTAAACTCACCAGGACCAGAATTAAGCTAATTTTGTGAAAAAATAGTGATGTCGAAAGTCAAAGCACCTGAATATTAGAGCCCGGGGCTTGAAATATTTCGCGAATAAAAATAAAATTTCGATTGCGACTGAAGGCGGCTCTTCTCTGTTTTACGAAAGTAATGCAGTCACGGAAGAAACGCTGACAGCAATGGATGAAATTATGGTTACTTTTTATTCTAACACATAATAAGCTTTCTGACCCTTCCAGGCATGGGTGGTATGGAGGACAACTCACTGCAGGTACGCTTGTGTACGAGATATTATGGTCTGCTGTTATCTGCACCATCTGTACGGAGTATATGCCTAGAATACCCGTAATTCTGCCCTGAAAAAGGCATCTTAAAGCTTTACAAGCAGCTTTTAGCGTGATATACGCCGTCGTTCTCCGACTGTCTGCCAGTTACGATTTCTGTTGCATTAACTTGCCGGTCAAAAGCAGTCAATTTTAACGCTTCGGTGGAGTCCACGCTGATTGTGAAACTTCCTTGCAGA
Organism: Schistocerca americana; assembly: GCF_021461395.2. Taxonomy (NCBI): domain Eukaryota; kingdom Metazoa; phylum Arthropoda; class Insecta; order Orthoptera; family Acrididae; genus Schistocerca; species Schistocerca americana. The sequence goes on from NC_060128.1 coordinate 60,936,649, forward strand.
TTAAAACTGGGACTCGAACCAAGTGCTCTGCCTTTCGCAGGCAAGTGCCTTACCAGACGAATCGCGAACAGCCTTCACAGCCTTGCTTCAGCTAGAACCTCTCTCTCTATCTTAGCTCCCAACTTTCACAGAAGTTCTCCCGCATACCTTCCGGGAGTAGCTCTACTAGAAGAAATTATACTGCGGAGAAGTGGCTTAGCCGCATACTGGGCGACTGTTTCTGGAAGAGCTGCTGGTGTGTTAGGTCGACAGAGAGGTGAGTAAGAAAGTGGTGTCCACTGTCAATATCAATATGGGCGCGGCTGCACTCTTGCACTGGTTGTGCCATGGCAAAAAGTGACTCCGAAGTTCATCTACAAAAACTTCTAGTCATGCCTCAAACACGTATTTTGTAACTTCATTAAGAATGCATGCTGGAGGCTGATATGAAAGTACACGTCGTTACGTTGTATCCCAGATACGCTCTATGAGTGACAAGTTAGCAGTCCTGGCAGATCCGTCGAGCAGCCGTACATTACTCTAGGCGTTTGTGGTGTAAAACGACATGTGAGGTCTTGCGTTATTCTGCTGAAATTTACCACGTGGTGTAACACTATCACAGTAGACAAGAGGTGAATGTTCGAAATATTTGCCACAATGTAGACACAGGGACGCACAGCGATGCTACGCGGATTTACAGATGAAAGTGTAGTGCGTATGTTCACTACTTCTTGTAACTGGAATGTAGCCAGCTTGATTACCTCGCATTACGTAGATGTCGCCCAGCTGATTTCTTCTCCGCCGGTGGCGAGTTGTAACACTTCATCTGCATCTACATGCACATCGATACTCCGCAAATCACACTTAAGTGCCTGCAAAGAGGGTTCATATAACCAACTTCACAATAATTCTCTGTTAATCCATTTTCGAAGAGCGAGCAAAAAAAAACAAAAAAACGCCCATATCTTTCCGTGTGAGCTCCGATTTCCCTTATTGTATTATGATTATTATTTCTTCCGACGTAGGTCGGCGTCAACAAAATATTTTCCCATTCGGAGGAGAAAGTCACTGACTGAAATTTTGTGACAAGACCCCGCCGCAGCGACAAACGCCTTTGTTTTGTGTTTTGCTGATGTCCGCCCCAAATACCGTATCATGTCCGTGACACTCTCCTTATTTCTCGATAGTAAAAAACGTGCTGCTCTTCGCTGAACTGTCTCGATGTACTCGGTTAACCCTATCTGGTAAGGATCCCACACCCCGCAGCAGTATTCCAAAGGAGGACGGACAAGCATAGTGTAGGCTGTCTCTTTAGTACGTCTGTTGCATCTTTTAAGTGTTCTGCCAATAAAGCGCACTATTTGGTCCGCTTTCCCCACATTTTCCATGTGTTCTTTCCAATTTGTTTGTAATTCTAATTCCTAAGTTTTACATTAACTTACGGTCTTTATATATGATTGGTTTATCGTGTAACCGAAGTTTAACGGATTCCTTTTAGCGCTCATATTGATGACCTCACACTTTTCGTTATTTGGGGTCAATTGCCAATTTTCACACCATACAGATATCGTTTTTAAATCGTGCGATACAGAGTGTCGAATAATATGACAAATGGGTGGGTTTTAAATGGCAATAATAACAATAATCGTAAAATGATGGAATGCGAACTAGTTTTGTTTTGTTTCATTAATCACAAAATCAGGAGAAAGATTTTTCAGAGTCAATCTATCATTAATATTCATGACAGGGTTCCCGACCATTAATCATTGCCGGCCGGAGTGGCCGAGCGGTTCTAGGCGCTTTAGTCTGGAACCGCGCGACCGCTACGGTCGCAGGTTCGAATTCTGCCTCGGGCATGGATGTGTGTGATGTCCTTAGGTTAGTTAGGTTAAGTTGTTCTAAGTTCTAGGGGAGTGATGACCTTAGATGTTAAGTCCCATAGTGCTCAGAGCCATTTGAACCATTAATCATTAATTCGTGAGTGCCAGAAAAGTCACAAAGATGCTTCACACGATCTTAGATTTCTTTCAGCCAGGAATGCCCTTTTTGACTCAGCTAGACATGTTTTGGAAGTAATTCTGTATGGAGAACACAGGCGAACTGTGTTCAGCTCTCAGTGAAGACCGTAATATAATGTGGTAAATAAAGGTAAATGGTATCTTATGTTTCATTTAATAGTGTGTAAAAGCTAGATATGAACCCGAAACCCTGATTCACAAACAGGTATTAAGCTCTAGAAGCACTGTTCCAACAACAACAACAACAACAACGAAACCTAGTGATTAACAGACTTCGAAGAGAATACAAGTAAAAGAAAAATCATTTCTTTCCACATTGATCTAAAAACAGTTCTAATTCATTCTCTTGTATTTACTTGTCAGAGTACTGAGAGGTAGACAGATCACTGTAAAAGGTAGTGACGTCTGCTAGGTCTCACTGTCTTTCCTTCAGTTGTTTCAGCGAAATACCGATAACAAGAGATGTAGGGGATGCACAAAAATACGGAGACATAAAAAGCGGAAACCCTTAGCATGCCTAAATCTATTTAGGAAAACCGTTCGCATCCAAAACAACTTCCAGTCGTACTGGAATTGATAAATACAGATCCTGTATGGTTGTCAAGGGAATCTTATACCATGCTTCCTGCTAAATGGTGGCAGTTTCAGGAAATGATGATGGAGGTGAACGACAATCACACAGCCTTCTTAGATCAAAGGCGGAATAATAGAGCTGGTGACTGTGGTGAGCAGGGCGTTGTCGTCTTGGATCGCAGCACCAACAGGGGAGAAAAACTTTGTACCATAGTATGGACCTGATCAGTCATGTTGTTGCTGTTGTTGTCTTCAGTCCTGAGACTGGTTTGATGCAGCTCTCCATGCTACTCTATCCTGTGCAAGCTTCTTCATCTCCCAGCACCTACTGCAACCTACACCCTTCTGAATCTGCTTAGTGTATTCATCTCTTGGTCTCCCTCTACGATTTTTACCCTCCACGCTGCCCTCCAATACTAAATTGGTGATCCCTTGATGCCTCAGAACATGTCCTATCAACCGGTCCCTTCTTCTTGTCGAGTTGTGCCACAAACTCCTCTTCTCCCCAATTCTATTGAATACCTCCTCATTAGTTATGTGATCTACCCACCTAATCTTCAGCATTCTTCTGTAGCACCACATTTCGATAGCTTCTATTCTCTTCTTGTCCAAACTATTTATCGTCCATGTTTCACTTCCATACATGGCTACACTCCATACAAATACTTTCAGAAATGACTTTGACACTAAAATCTATACGCGATGTTAACAAATTTCTCTTCTTCAGAAACGCTTACTTTGCCGTTGGCAGTCAACATTTTATATCCTCTCTACTTCGTCCATGGACGAGGGCGTGGTCTGCAACACTCTTCACTGGAATGCGATCCTTGTTGTGTATTTCTTGGATGTTCTCTTAATTTTAGCTTGGATATAAACTACACTTTCTCACATGGAAATGGATGGTTCACCGTTGCCATAGTAAGAGGTGGTAGCGGAGTTTCTAGTGTACCTGGTCTTGAAAGTTTTAATGATATAGATGTAATTGCCTATCGTACCTATCATATGTTTGAAATTGGTAATAAAGATTTTGGTAAATCAGCTACACAGAACACTATTCTGAACACTGACTGATACCTGCATCGTATTGAAGATATGGTGCCTTTCGTGGTCAAATAAGAGAGCGCAACCTGCACGGTTGCCCGCCATCTATATTTATGTTCGAGCATGCGTTTCTTCCGATGTTTCGGTATTTTTGTCTAGTATCTGTAGCCTGGACCTCACTACGACACAGAAAAGGTGCTCACCGTCATCTGTGGCACGGCAACGCGTGGTAAACTGAGATTGTCAGGTTGTTGGTAAGGAGTGAAACCGAGGCGGCAGCGAGTTCTGACGGACTCCAGGCGAGAGAGTTCCGGCCTGGCGAATGGATCAGCGTAGCGGAAGGGACGTGACCAGCGCACGGCCAGCTGCCTGCCTTGAGCGTCGAGAAGCGCCGAGCCGGGGGAAAACGCCTGCACCCAGTGGAAAGCGGCTCAGCTACCTACCGGTCATTACGGCTGCGGCTCAGACACTTACTTACTCAAACTGCAAGGAAATCGGTAATGCTGCCATCAAGTCCCCGCGCCATTCACTGTACAATGGTTCAAAAATGGCTCTGAGCACTATGGGACTTAACAGCTGAGGTCATCAGTCCCCTAGACTTAGAACTACTTAAATCTAACTGACCTAAGGACATCACAACCATCCATGCCTGAGGCAGGATTCGAGCCTGCGACCGTAGCGGTCGCGCGGTTCCAGACTGAAGCGCCTAGAACCGCTCGGCCACCCCCGCCGGCCTGCGTTATTTAATGCTTGTAAAATCTGGCCAGTGAACGTGTAAATGGCATTCTCAGTAGAGCAACTCTTTTGAATTCTAGGCTGTGATTTACTGAGGATATTATTGTTTCTCGGGTGGGATACTATTGTAGAATACATCACTTTCTGAAAAATTTTGGAAAATGATGTCGCTAATGAAACAGGTCGGCAATCATCGACGTACCTCTTAACACATTTGTGTGTAGAGCGGATGAACAATGTCATGCTGCAGTCTCTCTGGAAAAATGTCCCGAATCAGTGATGCATTACATATCTCAGATAAGATAGAGCTTACTATACTGGAACAGATCTTCTGTACTCTGTGGGAAACACCATCAAATACATATGAGTTTTAATTTTTGAGGGAAAATATTACTAAACTATACTCCGTGCAAACAGGCCATGAAGGCCCAAAGGATACCGACCGGCCGCCGTGTCATCCTCCCCCAGAGGCGTCACTGGATGGTCATCCATCCAAGTCGTACGCCACCCCGACAGCGCTTGACTTCGGTGATCTGACGGGAACCAGTGTAACCACTGCGCCAAGGCCGTTGGCCGAGGGAAAATGCACTTTTCTTAATTTTAGAGGTGACTGGCGATAGGGAAGCTAGAAAATCTGAATAGGGAAGCACACCGGCCGGCACTGTACAATGGGTTTCAGATTACACTGAAGAGCCAAAGAAACCGGTACACCTGCCTAATATCGTGTAGGGCCCACGCGAGCACGCAGAAGTGCCGCAACACGGCACAGCATAGATTCGACTAATGTCGGACGGACTGGTGGAGAGAACTGAGACCATGAAGAGTTCGAGAGGTTGGAGATTCCCTCTGAACATTACGTTGCAAGGCACCCAGATACGCTTAATAACATTCATGTCTCGGCAGTTTGGTGGCCATGGGAGTGTTAAAACTCGAAAGAGTGTTCCTGTAGCAATTCTGGACGTTGGGGTGGCGCATTGTCCTGTTGGAATTGTCCGTCCGTCGGAATCCACAATGGACATGAATGGATGCAGGTGATTAGACACGATATTTACTTACATGTCACCTGTCAGAGTCGTATCTAGTAGTATCAAGGCTTCCATATACCTCCAACTGCACACGCCCCACACCATTATAGAGAGCTTCCACCAGCTTGAAAATTCCCCTGCTGACATGTTGATTCCAAGGACTTGTGAGGTTCACTCCAGACCCTTACACGTCCATTCGCTCGATACAATTAGGAACGGGACTCGTCCGACCTGGCAACATGTTTCCAGTCGTCAACAGTCCAAAGTCTGAGGTCCCAGGCGAGGCATAAAGCTTTGTAAAAGACGTCATATTTACGCCAGTGACTTGAACACTTTCTTTATTTCACGATTGCAATTTCGGCCTTAGGCCAAAATCAAGAGAAGATTTTATGGCTATTAGGCCATGTCAACCTAAAATGACCTGACACATTTATATGTCGTTGTCATTACTTGATGATGGCCCAAATTGCAATCGTGAAATAAAGAAAGTGTTCCAGTCACTGGCGTTAATATAATGTCTTTTATGAAGTTCTACATGACTGTGAATCCCAGGTATAAAAAGTTAAATAGAGCTTTGTGTCGTGCAGTCATCAAGGGGACACGAGTGGGCGCTGTCTCACGCTTATCGATCATGTTTTGTTGAATGGTTCGCACGCTGACACTTGTTAATTGCCCAGCACCGAAATCTGCAGCGGATTGCGAAAGGGTTGCACTACTGTCACGCTGAACGATTCTCTGCAGCCGTCGATGACCCAGTTCTTGCAGGATCTGTTACCGGCACCAGCGATGTCCGAAATTTGATGTTTTACCAGCTTCCCGATATTCAAGGTACACTCGTGAAATGGTCGTACTGGAAAATCCCCACTTCATTGCTACCTCTAAGATGCTGTGTCCCATAGCTCGTACGCAACGTTCAAACTCATTTAAATCTTGATAACCTGCCACTGTAACAAGTGCGCCAGACACTTGTTACCATACACTACTGGCCATTAAAATTGCAACACCACGAACATGACGAGCTACAGACGCGAAATATAACCGACAGGAAGAAGATACTGTGATATGCAAATGGTCAGCTTTTCAGAGCATTCACACAAAGTTGGCGCCGGTGGCGACACCTACAACGTGCTGACATGAGGAACGTTTGCAACCGATTTCTCATACACAAACAGCAGTTGACCGGCGTTGCCTGATAAAACGTTGTTATGATGCCTCGTGTAAGGAGGAGAAATGCGTACCATTGTGTTTCCGACTGTGATAAAGGTCGGATTGTAGCCTATCGCGATTGCGATTTATCGTATCGCGACATTGCTGCTCGCATTGGTCGAGGTCCAATGACTGTTAGCAGAATATGGAATAGGTGGGTTCAGGAGGTTAATACGGAACGCCGTGCTGGATCCCAATGGCCTCGTGTCACTATCAGTCGAGATGACAGGCATCTTATCCGCATGGCTGTAACGGATCGTGCAGCCACGTCTCGATCCCTGAGTCAAAAGATGGGGACGTCTGGAAGACAACAACCATCTGCACGAAGAGTTCGACGACGTTTGGAGCAACATGGACTACCAGTTGGGAGACCGTGGCTGCGGTTACCCTTGACGCTGCATCACAGACAGGAGCGCCTGCAATGGTGTACTCGACGACGAACCTGGGTGCTCGAATGGCAAAACGTCTTTGGCGACATCGTGGTGAACGCACATTGGAAGCGTGTATTCGCCAAAGCCATACTGGCGTATCACCCGGCGTGATGGTATGGGGTGCCATTGGTTATACGTCTCGCTCACCTCTTGTTGGCATTGACGGCACTTTGAACAGTGGACGCTACATTTGGGATGTGTTACGACCCGTGGCTCCATCCTTCATCCGATCCCTGCGAAACCCTACATTTCAGCAGGATAATGCACGACCGCATGTTTCAGGTCCTGTACGAGCCTTTCTGGATACAGAAAGTGTTCGACTGCTGCCCTGGCCAGCACATTCTCCAGATCTCTCACCAACTGAAAATGTCTGGTCACTGGTGGCCAAGCAACCGGCTCGTCACAAGACGCCAATCACTACTCTTGAACTGTGGTATCGTGTTGAAGCTGCATGGGCAGCTGTACCTGTACACGCCACCCGAGCTCTGTTTGACTCAATGCCCAGGCGTATGAAGGCCGTTATTACGGGCAGAGGTGGTTATTCTGGGTACTGATTTCTCAGGATCTATGCACCCAAATTGCGTGAAAATGTAATCATATGTCAGTTCTAGTATAATACATTTGTCCAATGAATAGCCGTTTATCATCTGCATTTCTTGTTGGTGTAGCAATTTTAATGGCCAGTAGTGTATATAGGCGTTGCCGACCGCGTTGCCGTATTCTGCCTGTTGATGTATCTCTGTATTTGAATGCGCATGACTTTACCACTTACGTTAGCGCTTCAGTGTCTATACGTACAACGAGGCGTAGATCGGTCCGTATTCTTGAAATACCGTTATCTCCAGCCCACATCCGTACTGAAGCGACAACATGCGCTACCTAATATATTCTAAAAATCTGCTATAAATACGTGATTTTTTGGGGGGGCTCATACCTAGGGTTCTATTGTTGATAGAAAGGTAGCCCTACCATGATCTCTGGACTTGTCTCGAATCTAGCGCGTGTGGTATATGATGCGACGAGAAGAGACTCGTACCGCTCGTTCAGCCAACAACTCTCACAGTATGAGATTTTCACTCTGCAGCAGAGTGTGCGCTCATATGAAACTTCCTGGCAGATTAAAACTGTGTGCCGGACCGAGACCTGATCTCGGGACCTTTGCCTTTCGCGGGCAAGTGCTCTACCAACTGAGCTACCGAAGCACGACTCATGCCCCGTCCTCACAGATCTACTTCTGCCAGTACATCGTTTCCTACCTCCCAAACATCACAGAAGCTCGTCTGCGAGCAGTTGCCCGCGAAAGCAAAAGTCCCGAGTTCGGGCGTCGGTGCGGCATAAAGTTTTAATCTGCCACCAAGTTTCAGCTCATACAGTACTACGTAAACAGATCTTTTGTTTTTACCTCTCAGAAAAGTCTGTTTTACGCCTCAGGAGGTAATTACCTCCAGGATTGGAACCGCTGCCTTGTTGTTGTTGTTGTTGTGGTCTTCATTCCTGAGACTTGTTTGATGCAGCTCTCTGTGCTACTCTATCCTGTGCAAGCTTCTTCATCTACCAGTACCTACTGCAAACTACATCCTTCTGAATCTGCTTAGTGTATTCATGTCTTGGTCTCCCTCTACGATTTTTACGCTCCACGCTGCCCTGCAGTACTAAATTGGTGATCCCTTGATGCCTCAGAACATGTCCTACCAACCGGTCCCTTCTTCTTGTCAAGTTGTGCCACAAACTCCTGTTCTCCCCAATTCTATTCAATACCTCCTCATTAGTTACATAATTAACCCATCTAATCTTCAGCATCCTTTTGTAGCACCACATTTCGAAAGCTTCTATTCTGTTTTTGTCTAAACTATTTATCGTCCAAGTTTTCACTTCCGTACATGGCTAGACTCCACACAAATACTTTCAGAAACGACTTCCTGACACTTAAATCTATACTCGATGTTAATAAATTTCTCTTCTTCAGAAACGCTTTCCTTGCCATTGCCAGTCTACATTTTATATCTCCTCTACTTCGATCATCATCTTTTATTTTGCTCTGCAGATAGCAAAATTCCTTTACTACTTTAAGTGTCTCATTTCCTAATCTAACTCCCTCAGCATCACCCGACATAATTCGACTACATTCCATTATCCTCGTTTTGCTTTTGTTGATGTTCATCTTATATCCTCCTTTCAAGACACTGTCCATTCCGATCAACTGCTCTTCCAAGTCCTTTGCTGTCTCTGACAGAATTACAATGTCATCGGCGAACCTCAAAGTTTTTATTTCTTCTCCATGGATTTCAATACCTACTCCGAATTTTTCTTTTGTTTCCTTTACTGCTTGCTCAATATACAGATTGAATAGCATCGGGGACAGGCTACAACCCTGTCTCACTCCCTTCCCAACCACTGCTTCCCTTTCATGCCCCTCGACTCTTATAACTGCCATCTGGTTTCTGTACAAATTTTAAATAGCCTTTCGCTCCCTGTATTTTACCCCTGCCACCTTCAGAATTTCAAAGAGAGTATTCCAGTCAACATTGTCAAAAGCATTCTCTAAGTTTACAATTGCTACAAATGTAAGTTTTCCTTTCCTTAATCTTTCTTCTAAGATAAGTGGTAAGGTCAGTATTCCCTGACGTGTTCCAATATTTTTATGGAATCCAAACTGATCTTCGCCGAGGTCGGCTTCTACCAGTATTTCCGTTCGTCTGTAAAGAGTTCGCGTTAGTATTTTGCAGCTGTGACTTATTAAACTGATAGTTCGGTAATTTTCACATCTGTGAACGCCTGCTTTCTTCGGGATTGGAATTATTATATTCTTCCCGAAGTCCGAGGCAATTTCGCCTGTCTCATACATCTTGCTCACCAGATGGTTTGGAACCACTGCTATCGAAACTGCAACAGTGAATAGATCAGTAAGCAGCTCAGTTAAAGGGAAATGGACATCTCGAAAAAGCCCAGAGACAGACTTTGAGAGATGAAATACTTCAGGTGATCAGCGAAAGAAAGACAAAAAGTTTAGGGTAATTCAGGAATACAGAAATACAAGTCCCTTGAGAACGAATTAAATAGGAAGTGCGGGGAAGGTAAGGCGAAATGGCTGCAGGAAAAATCTGATGAAATCTAAGAAGTAATGACTGTTGAAAAACGCACTCGGCGTGTAGAAAAGTAGAAACAACCTCCACCGAAAGAGCGGTAACATTAAGAAATAATTCAAAAGCCAAGATCGCTTAAATACTGTTTACTAGATGACCGGTTTCAACACGCTAAAGGTGCCATCATCGGATCTGTGAAGATATAACATGACAGGTTTGAGGGAGGGCTTACATGAGTTGTACTGTATATATTACTATTAGTGCAGTACTACATACCTCAATGTAGCTTAACTACAGCGGTCAAGTGTCAAAGAGTTTTATCTTATGACTTCGGTTTTATATATCTGATGGAATAGAATGACCACGAGAGCAGTTGTTTTATAATTTTTATTTCTGCGACAGGGATTTTATATCAGCTGGTCTGCCTCATGTATCGTTATATCCAAATGGTTTATACACGTTAGACTTGGAAGAGCAGTTGAACGAAATGGACAGTGTCTTGAAAGGAGGATATAAGATGAACACAAACAAAAGCAAAACGAGGATAATAGAATGTAGTCGAATTAAGTCGGGTGATGCTGAGGGAATTAGGCTTGGAAATGAGACATTTAAAGTAGTAAAGGAGTTTTGCTATTTGGGGAGCAAAATAACTGATGATGGTCGAAGTAGAGAGGATATAAAATGCAGACTGGCAGTGGCAAGGAAAGCGTTTCTGAAGAAGAGAAATTTGTTAACATCGAGTATAGATTTAAGTGTCAGAAAGTCGTATCTGAAAGTGTTTGTATGGAGTCTAGCCATGTATGGAAGTGAAACATGGACGATAAATAGTTTGGACAAGAAGGGAATAGAAGCTATCGAAATGTGGTGCTACAGAAGAATGCTGAAGATAAGGTGGGTAGATCACATAACTAATCAGGAGGTATTGAATAGAATTGCGGAGAAGAGGAATTTGTGGCACAACTTGGCAAGAAGAAGGGACCGGTTGGTAGGACACGTTCTGAGGCATCAAGGGATCACCAATTTAGTATTGGAGGGCAGCATGGAGGGTAAAAATCGTAGAGGGAGACCAAGAAATGAATACACTAAGCAGAGTCAGAAGGATGTAGGCTGCAGTAGGTACTGGGAGATGAAGAAGCTTGCACAGGATAGAGTAGCATGGAGAGCTGCATCAAACCAGTCTCAGGACTGAAACCACAACTACAACAAGCTACATTCAGGTATGTGATTCTGTAGTAACAGTAATGTATATAGTGTAACTCATGTAAGCCCTCCCTCAAACCTGTCATGTTATGCTTCACAGATACGATGATGGCACTTTTGTGGTAGAAACCGGTTATCTAGAGAACAGTATTTAAGCGATCTTGGCTTTTGAATTATTTCTAGAACAGTGTGATCGCGCCGCAAAACATTGTGTGTCAAACGGCTCTGAGCAATATGGGACTTAACATCTGAGGTCATCAGTCCCCTAGAACTTAGAACTACTTAAACCTAACTAACCTAAGGACATCACACACATCCATGCCCGAGGCAGGATTCGAACCTGCGACCGTACCAGTCGCGTGGTTCCGGACCGAAGCGCCTAGAACCGCTCGGCCACCGAGGCCGGCCATTATGTGTCCTCTGCAAAGGTAATATTAAGACTGAAACGGGAATTACATTGCTGACAGCGAAAAGGGGGCACGTAGAGATAGATAATATTCCAACGGAATTTCTAAAATCATTGCGGGAAGTGACAAAAAAATCGGTTATTCACATTGGAGTGTAGAATGTATGAGGCTGGCGATATACCATCGAACATTCTCAGTAATATTATCCGCACAATTTCGAAGGTAACAGCAGCCGACAGCTGTGAGAAGTATCCCACAATCAGCTTAACAGTTCATGCATCCAGGTCGATGACAACAATACCATAATATAGAAAGGAAAAGAAAATTGAGGATCTGCTTTGGTTTTAGGAAAGGTAAAAGCACCAGAGAGGCGTCGCGGTTCATAATGAAAGCAAGACTAAAAAAAAAAAAAAAAATCAAGATGCGTTGTTACACTACTGGCCATTAAAATTGCTACAGCAGTAAGATGACGTGCGACATAGGCGAAGCCGGCCGTAGTGGCCGAGCGGTTCTGGACGCTACAGCCTGGGACCGAGCGACCGCTACGGTCGCAGGTTCGAATCCTGCCTCGGGCATGGATGTGCGTGATGTCCTTAGGTTAGTTAGGTTTAATTAGTTCTAAGTTCTAGGCGACTGATGACCTCAGAAGTTAAGTCGCATAGTGCTCAGAACCATTTGAACCATTTGACAGAGGCGAAATTTAGCCGACAGGAACAAGATGTTGTGATATGCAAATGATTAGCTTTTCAGAGCATTCACACAAAGTTGGCGCCGGTGGCGACACCTACAACGTGCTGACATGCGGAAAGTTTCCATCCGATTTCTCATACACAAACGGCAGTTGACCAGCGTTGCCTGGTGAAACGTTGTTGTTATGCCTCGTGTAAGGAGGAGAAATGCGCACCATCATGTTTCCGACTTTGATAAAGATCGGATTGTAGCCTATCGCGATTGCGGTTTATCGTATCGCGACATTGCTGCTCGCGTCGGTCGAGATTGAATGACTGTTAGCAGAATATGGAATCGGTGGGTTCAGGAGGGTAATACGGAACGCTGTGCTGGATCCCAACAGCCTCGTATCACTAGCAGTCGAGATGACAGGCATCTTATCCGCACGGCTGTAACGGATCGTGCAGCCACGTCTCGATCCCTGAGTCAACAGGTGGGGACGTTTGCAAGACAACAACCATCTGCACGAACAGTTCGACGACGTTGGCAGCAGCACGGACTATCAGCTCGGAGACCATGGCTGGGAATACCGTTGACGCTGCATCACAGACAGGAGCGCCGGCGATGGAGTACTCGACGACGAACCTGTGTGCACGAAGGATATAACGTCACTTTTTCGGATGAATCCAGGTTCTGTTTACAGCATCATGATGGTCGCATCCGTGTATGGCGACATCGCGGTGAACGCACATTGGAAGCGTGTATTCGTCATCTAGCGTATCACCCGGCGTGATGGTATGGGGTGCCATTGGTTACACGTCTCGGTCACCTCTTGTTCGCACTGACGGCACTTTGAACAGTGGACGTTACATTTCAGATGTGTTACGACCCGTGGCTCTGCCCTTCATTCGATCCCTGCGAAACCCTACATTTCAGCAGGATAATGCACGACCGCATGTTGCAGGTCCTGTACGGGCCTTTCTGGACACAGAAAATGTTCGACTGCTGCCCTGGCCAGCACATTCTCCAGATCTCTCACCAACTGAAAACGTCTGGCCAATGGTGGCCGAGCAACTGGCTCGTCGCAATACGCCTGTCCTACTCTTGATGAACTGTGGTATCGTGTTGAAGCTGCGTGGGCGGCTGTACCTGTACACGCCATCCAAGCTCTGTTTGACTCAATGCCCAGGCGTATCGAGGCCGTTATTACGGCCAGAGGTGATTGTTCAGGGTACTGATTTCTCAGGATCTATGTACCCAAATTGCGTGAAACTGTAATGACATGTCAATTCTCGTATAATATGTTTGTCAAATGAATACCCGTTTATCATTTGCATTTCTTGTTGGTGTAGCAATTTGAATGGCCAGTAGTGTATGTTGCCGCCCTGGAAAAACCCTTCGACAACTTAAAATGGAGCAAGATGTTCGAAATTCTGAGAAAAATACAGGTAAGTTATAGGTGAAGACGGTGATACACATTATGTACAAGAATCGCGAGGGAACAGTAACACAGGAAAACCAAAAAGGAAGTGCTCGATTTAAAAACGGTATAAGACAGTGATGGACATAAAAGAAAGGTTCAGGAATGGAATTAAAATTGCTGAGAGAGAGAGGGGGGGGGGGGGGGGGGGGTGCAGGAGGTGGGGAGAGAGTGAGTGAGAGAGGCAACATATTGTGAAATACCAAATGCAATTGTGTGCTGGAGCATGAAGTATTCAGTTTACTCCAGTAACAGTTCGTTGTCGTTGTACTTACGTGTTTGTATTACGGGTGATGGTGCGGGGAGGGGGGGAAGAGGCCGAACGGAGGTAAGTGGCCCCTGCAGTCATCAGATTTTTTTGCTACAGTGACAGGAAAAACGCGCTCTTGTCACCGTCTGTAAAGTGGAGCCGTGCTTCCTTGTCGCTTGCACGGACACAGCGGTTATGGACGATTTGCGCCCGCCTAGAACGTTTCAACCAATATAACGCGGTCAATAAATCGTGCGCGATACAATAGACCATGGACTGAAACACGAGTCTCCCAGCTTTCGATCGCAGGTATACATAATAGTCTCAATTTGATCAGTATTGGTTAAAAACAGTCTTGGTTGCAATTGCAGTTTTTTATTTTTGAGCGACGCGTTTCGCCTTATTTAGGCATCTTCAGGTTATCTTTTCTAGATGGACGCGAGAGGCAACAAGATCTGCATAACGCGTTCGCGTTCACAGGAGCGAGTGAAAGAGTAAGATGGGGGCTCAGGTAGTGACTACGCGACCGCGTTATGCAAATCTTGTTGCCTCTCGCGTCCATTTAGAAAAGAACCTGAAGATGCCTAAATAAGGTGAAACGCGTCGTTGAAAAATAAAAATATGAAATTGCAGCCCAGACTGTTTTTAACCATTACTGTTAAGCACTGGTTTGCTGTATGCCACATATGATATGGAAGAATTTCAATTTGATCAAATTATAGTTTCTTTATGGAATAAAATGGGGGCAGGGGAAGGAGACAAAAATTTTTAAAATGAAATGACACAATAACAGAGAGTTTACTGGTCTGATAAACATTTAATTTTACGTATGCAGACTCAAGCAGCGAGTGAACATTTTATGGCAAGACTGGGAATCGAACCCGGGTCCCCTGTTTAGGGGGCAAGTGGCCTCCCCACTTTTTTTTTTTTTTTGTTCGTTGCGTTTGGTCTAGGCGGACGTCACAAGACATGCGTTCAAATTGATCGCTGACTCCTTTACTCAGTTTTTTTTTATTACAGAGAGCGAGCAGCCCTCTGACCGAACACGTTGACCTACCGTGCTGGCAGCCCACATTGCCACAGTGATGGTTTACCCAACTGCATGGATTACCCCGGCAGTCTATATACATAAAAATGGTTCAAATGGCTCTGAGCACTATGGGACTTAACATCTATGGTCATCAGTCCCATAGAACTTAGAACTACTTAAACCTAACTAACCTAAGCGCATCACACAACACCCAGTCATCACGATTCTATATACATAAAATCATACACGTATGAGACCAGTAATGTCTCTGACACTGCGTCATTTCATTTGTATAAGTGCCTGCACGTGGGTTTCAGGCTCGATCTGCCATTTACGTTCGGTGCTGGGGTGCTCTTCCAACACATGAAGACTCTGGACATTTCTATACATGTGTTAGGGGGGAATTTAAAGTAGGCTGGGGTCCTACTGAGATTATGCATCGAGAAGGGAGGCGTGCCAGCCTAATCCACGCAGTTGTCTGAACGGCTGCGCCAGTATGGTTTACTAGCAAACGCACCTGCCTATGAAGCAGGGGAACCGGGTTCGATTCCCCATCCTGGTACAAATTTTCACCCGCCGCTTCACTATATATACAAAGAAAACTGTCTATTGCAGTAAGCAGGTTCAAATACATGTAGGTTGCCACTCGTTACAAAGAGATGAAAGGTTTACACAGATGTGAAACTTTCGTGGCAGATTAAAACTGTGTGCCGAACCGAGACTCGAACTCGGGACCTTTGCCTTTCGCGGGCAAGTACTCTACCAACTGAGCTACCCAAGCACGACTCACGCCCCGTCCCCAGGCAGTGGCTAAGCCATGTCTCCGCAGTATGCTTTCTTTCAGGAGTGCTAGTTCTGCAATGATTGAAGGAGAGCTTCAGTAAAGTTTGGAAGATAGGAGACGAGGTACTGGCAGAAGTAAAGCTGTGAGGACGGGGCGTGAGTCGTGCTTGGGTAGCTCGGTTGGTAGAGCACTTGCCAGAGTTCGAGTCTCGGTCCGGCACACAGTTTTAATCTGCCAGGGAAGTTTCATATCAGCGCACACTCTGCTGCAGAGTGAAAATCTCATTCAGAGTCGTGGAGAGGCGGATCAAACCGGTCTTCGGACTCACGACTGCAACAGCATGATTGTATTGTATTATACGTTAACTGGGTGGCGAGAAACGACGGAGAGGCTCCGTCCCCGCCGCAGCCGCAGTGGTCCACAACCCCACGACGACTACCGGAGTCCGCTTCACCCCTCCGCCGCCCCACACAGAACCCAGGGTTATTGTGCGGTTCGGCTCCCGGTGGACCCCCCCCCCCCCCCCCCCCAGGGAACGTCTCACACCAGACGAGTGTAACCCCTATGTTTGCCTGGTAGAGGTAGAGTAATGGTCGTGTACACGTACGTGGAGAACTTCTTTGCGTAGCAATCGCCGACATAGTGTAACTGAGGCGGAATAAGGGGAACAAGCCCGCATTCGCGGAGGCAGATGGAAAACCGCCTAAAAACCGTCCACAGACTAGCCGGTTCACCGGACCTCGACACATATCCGCCGGGCGGATTCGTGCCAGGGACCAGGCGCTCCTTCCCACCCGGAAAGCCGTGCGTTAGACCGCACGGCCAACCGGGCGGACCAACAGCATGATACACATCTAGCGAAAAACACAGTAGGAGAAGATTGCCCACTGACTCGCCAGTTTTAACCCTGCGTTGCTACTGTATTCGTTTGTACCATCGTTGCTACGAGGGGCTCACAGACCTGACCTTCGTGTCAGTATGATATGTTAAGGTGGTTGCTGTCGTTGTTGTTGTTGTTCTTGTTGTTGTTGTGGTCTTCAGTCCAGAGACTGGTTTGATGCAGCTCTCCATGCTACTCTATCCTGTGCAAGCTTCTTCATCTCCCAGTACCTACTGGAACCTACATCCTTCTGAATCTGTTTATTCATCTGGTGGTCTCCTTCTACGATTTTTAGCCTCTGTGATTCCCTCCACTACTAAATTGATGATCCCCTGATGCCTCAGAATGAGTCCTACGAACCGATCCCTCCTTCTAATCAAGTTGTGCCACAAATTTCTCTTCTCCCCAATTCTATTCAATACCTCCTCATTAGTTATGTGATCTACCCATCTAATCTTCAGCATTCTTATGTGGCACGACATTTCGAGAATTCTATTCTTCTTGTTTAAACTATTTATCGTCCACGTTTCACTTCCATACCAATACTTTGCGAAATGACTTCCTAACACTTAAATCTATACTCGATGTTAACAAATTTCTCTTCTTCAGAAGCACTTTCCTTCCCATTGCCAGTCTACATTTTACGAGGGTTATTCCAAAAGTAAGGTCCGATTGATTGCCAAATTGAAACCACAGTGAACATCAGAAATGTTTTACTTGGCAATTAGCTACACCTTTCAGCTGCTTCTCTACGTAGTCGCCGTTCTGACTTAGACTTTTGTCATAGCGTTGTACCAACTTTTCAATAGCCTCATCATAGAAGGCAGCCGCCAGTGCTTTCCGCCAATTCTCCACGCTGGCGTACACCTCGTTGTCTGTGTCAAAATGTTGTCTTCAAAGACAGCGGTTCATGTGACCAGAGATGAAACTCAGGGGGAGACAATTGCGGACTGTATTGTGGGTAATCTCACATTTCCATTTGAAAACGATGCAGGAGCATCTTCATTGCCCCTGCAGAATGCGGCTGAGAATTGTCGTGAAGACGAAACAGCACGACAGTTATGTAATGTTGGCTGCATAGCTTCAGGCGAAATTTCTCACCAGGCCCTCGTACTTGGCGGCAGACACTATTTTCTAGACATCTTTACGCACTCACTGCGAGCTCAGAAATGAGAAGAGCGACGTGATGCTAACTGGGGTTATACTAGAGACACTACCCAACACATCTGTGCAAAGCTTTATCGGATTTTCATAGTCGTTTCCATTTCGCGACCGATCGGACCTTACTTTTGGAATAACCCTCGTATATCCTATGTACTTTGACCATCATCGTTGCTCCCCAAATAGAAAAATTCATCTACTAATTCCCTCAGTATCACCCGATTTAATTCGACATCATTCCATTATCCTCGTTTTGCTTTTGTTGATGTTCATCTTATATCCTCCTTTCAAGACACTGTCCATTCCGTTCAACTGCTCTTCCAGGTTCTTTGCTGTCTCTGACGGAATTACAACGTCATCGGCTAATTTCAAAGTTTTTATTTCTTCTCCATGGATTTTAATTCCTACTTCGAATTTTTCTTTTGTTTCCTTTACTGATTTCTCAATATACAGATTGAATAACATCGAGGATAGGCTACAACCCTAACCCCTGCTTCCCTTTCATGCCCCTCGACTCTTATAACTGCCATCTGGTTTCTGTACGAATTGTAGTCTTTCGCTCCCTGTATTTTACCCCTGCCAACTTTAGAATTTGAAGGAGAGTATTCCAGTCAACATTGTCAAAAGCTTTCTCTGAGTCTACAAATGCTAGAAACGTAGGTTTACCTTTCCTTAATCTTTCTTCCAAGGTAAGTCGTAGGGTCAGTATTGCCTCACGTGTTCTGATATTTCTACAGAATCCAAACTGATCTTTCCCGAGGTCGGTTTCTACCAGTTTTTCCATTGGTCTGTAAAGAATTCGAGTTAGTATTTTGCAGTTGTGACTTATTAAACTGATAGTTCGGTAGTTTCCACATCTGTCAGCACCTGCTTTCTTTGGGATTGGAATTATTATATTCTTCTTGAAGTCTCAGGGTATTTCGCCTGTCTCATACATCTTGCTCACCAAATGGTAGAGTTTTTTCAGGGCTCGCTCTCCCAAGGCTATCACTAGTTCTAATGGAATTTTGTCTACTCCCGGGGGCTTGTTTCGACTTAGGTCTTTCAGTGCTCTGTCAAACTCTTCACGCAGTGTCATATCTTCCATTTTATCTTCATCTACATACTCTTCCATTTCCATAATATTGTCGTCAAGAATATCGCTCTTGTATAGAGTCTCTATACGTTAAGGGTAGGAAGCACAAAAGACTTCACATTCACGTATGTTCTGTAGCGGCTTTGAGTTTGAGTAACTTGTCCTTTATTGTAACATTTACATACCGTGCATAACAAAAATGGTTACACAATGCGCCAGTCGTGTGCCATAGCACACAAAGTAGAACAATGAAAGTTACGAAAACCAAACTCAGGTACGAACAGATGAGCAGAAAACGTAAGTAAACAGAGAGTCTCCACAATGTCTTTTGAATGTACTGTTTCAACATGTCGTTTTACCACACCAGGGCACCACATGCAGTCTTTAGAAATTAAATTTGAGTGTTTTTTGAGACACTGAAAGTTAGAGAATTTGTAACAAATATATTGCATTTTGCTATCTTCACACCCATAGCAGTGTCCTCTAGTTCACACTCCCATCGTCTTGCTGTTCGACCCCCGCCAGTCTGTTGACAGATCTTTTGAGAGATCGGTTGATATGCTGACTGCCAGCCCTGTGTAGCAATTGGCCTCTGACAAGAGCCTTCCCAAGCGATTTCAGGAAGTCTCTCCTCGTTGTCTTCCCCCGGTTGTTAGCTCTAAAGATGACGGGACTACTTTTGCATGCTAAAATCAGTTAGCAAACGAATAAGGCCAACGGCCACCTTCTAGTTGTTCTTGCTACGTCATAGGTGACACGCATCTGATCTACAAAATCTACCCCACCCCTAGTAGCATTATACAGAGTTATCATCTCCGGCTTCATTTCTTCTCCAGTTGTTGCATCTACACTCCTGGAAATTGAAATAAGAACACCGTGAATTCATTGTCCCAGGAAGGGGAAACTTTATTGACACATTCCTGGGGTCAGATACATCACATGATCACACTGACAGAACCACAGGCACATAGACACAGGCAACAGAGCATGCACAATGTCGGCACTAGTACAGTGTATATCCACCTTTCGCAGCAATGCAGGCTGCTATTCTCCCATGGAGACGATCGTAGAGATGCTGGATGTAGTCCTGTGGAACGGCTTGCCATGCCATTTCCACCTGGCGCTTCAGTTGGACCAGCGTTCGTGCTGGACTTGCAGACCGCGTGAGACGACGCTTCATCCAGTCCCAAACATGCTCAATGGGGGACAGATCCGGAGATCTTGCTGGCCAGGGTAGTTGACTTACACCTTCTAGAGCACGTTGGATGGCACGGGATACATGCGGACGTGCATTGTCCTGTTGGAACAGCAAGTTCCCTTGCCGGTCTAGGAATGGTAGAACGATGGGTTCGATGACGGTTTGGATGTACCGTGCACTATTCAGTGTCCCCTCGACGATCACCAGTGGTGTACGGCCAGTGTAGGAGATCGCTCCCCACACCATGATGCCGGGTGTTGGCCCTGTGTGCCTCGGTCGTATGCAGTCCTGATTGTGGCACTCACCTGCACGGCGCCAAACACGCATACGACCATCATTGGCACCAAGGCAGAAGCGACTCTCATCGCTGAAGACGACACGTCTCCATTCGTCCCTCCATTCACGCCTGTCGCGACACCACTGGAGGCGGGCTGCACGATGTTGGGGCGTGAGCGAAGACGGCCTAACGGTGTGCGGGACCGTAGCCTAGCTTCATGGAGACGGTTGCGAATGGTCCTCGCCGATACCCCAGGAGCAACAGTGTCCCTAATTTGCTGGGAAGTGGCGGTGCGGTCCCCTACGGCACTGCGTAGAATCCTACGGTCTTGGCGTGCATCCGTGCGTCGCTGCGGTCCGGTCCCAGGTCGACGGGCACGTGCACCTTCCGCCGACCACTGGCGACAACATCGATGTACTGTGGAGACCTCACGCCCCACGTGTTGAGCAATTCGGCGGTACGTCCACCCGGCCTCCCGCATGCCCACTATACGCCCTCGCTCAAAGTCCGTCAACTGCACTTACGGTTCACGTCCACGCTGTCGCGGCATGCTACCAGTGTTAAAGACTGCGATGGAGCTCCGTATGCCACGGCAAACTGGCTGACACTGACGGCGGCGGTGCACAAATGCTGCGCAGCTAGCGCCATTCGACGACCAACACCGCGGTTCCTGGTGTGTCCGCTGTGCCGTGCGTGTGATCATTGCTTGTACAGCCCTCTCGCAGTGTCCGGAGCAAGTATGGTGGGTCTGACACACCGGTGTCAATGTGTTCTTTTTTCCATTTCCGGGAGTGTATTTTGTTGTCATGGTGCATAGTACTCATTAGAAGTAGGCACCTGTTTTTCTTTGGTACATAACTCACTAATGTGCACGGCTTCTGAAATATACATTTAAAGTCATCTACCTTTTGTGTTCACGAATTCTGGGGGAATTTCCGTCTCGTTCTTCCTTACTGTTCCCAAAAGTGTTAATCTATGGTCTTTCAGAAGTGAGAGGGCCAGTTCGTAGCTCGTAAACCAATTATCCATCGTTATGTTCCTTGCTGTTTTGGAAATATGATTACACAACCTTTTGACGACATCAGCTGCACGATTACTGAACTTATACGGTCCATCTGGCTGCTCACCTAAATAAACTTCCATATTTGACGTGTACGCCGTTTTTGCATCGTCTAGATTGAATATTTTTATTCTGCATTTGTCAGGTTTGAAAGGAATGTACATTCGAAAACTATACATCGTCCCCGAATTTGACAAGCATTTCATCTACAGTGGCATATTCTCCAAGAGAATAGTGTGCTATGCAGTTTTGGTGAACAAATCAAATACAGAAATCATATGAGCGCACACTCCGGCGCAGAGTGAAAATCTGATTCTGGAAACATCTCCCAGGCTGTGGCTAAGCCATGTCTCCGCATATGCTTTCTTTCAGGAGTGCTAGTTCTGCAAGGTTCGCAGGAGAGCTTCTGTAAAGTTTGGAAGGTAGGAGACGAGATACTGGCAGAAGTAAAGCAGTGAGTACCGAGCGTGAGTCGTGCTTCGGTAGCTCAGATGGTAGAGCACTTGCCCGCGAAAGGCAAAGGTCCCGAGTTCGAGTCTCGGTCCGACACACAGTTTTAATCTGCAAGGAAGTTTCAAATCAAATACATTTCGTAAAGGAGCCAATTTATCCTCATTTCGCTTGTCGGACCTAGTTGACTTATCGTCAAATCTCAGACACTCTGTCAGAAAACCTGAATCTCTGCGGGGTCATTGTACAGTAGAATAGTTCCAATCCTATAGTATCTCTGTCCCAGAGTTCTTCTGAATTAATCCTACGAGCTTTGTAGATTGCACCGATATACAACAGACCAAGAAATGCTTCAATTTCACCTTTATCTGCCTCATGAATGAAGGTCTGAGACGAAGAGCATCTCGACTTAGCGGATTCGATACATTGGTTAGTATGTGTCGCTACTTCATCCATTATTTCATCCGTCAAAAACAGCCGCCATATTTCTACATCTATCCTTTTATTCTTTGCCATTCCCTCACACCTGGAATATGTTACCTCGTTCTAATACGAGAAGTCTTTCATCCTGATCTCGCGGTTCTGGGCGCGCAGTCCGGAACCGTGCGACCGCTACGGTCACAGGTTCGAATCCTGCCTCGGGCATGGATGTGTGTGATGTCCTTAGGTTAGTTAGGTTTAAGTAGTTCTAAGTTCCAGGGGACTGATGACCACAGCTGTTAAGTCCCATAGTGCTCAGAGCCATTTGAACCATTTTTTGTCTTTCATCCATTCAGTACACTTGTCTTTACCAACAAAATATATCTTATTATTCTGATATCTATCACTGTCATCCCCACTTTCGTCGCTTTCCTTACCGTGTTCGCTATATAGCTCGACAGTTGAGTCTCCACCTTCGTCACCTGATTCGTCATTAACGATTTCATTTCGGAGTCCATTGTTACATATATCTTTTGTTGCATCAATTATAGCCCTCGACTGAAATAAATAGTCTGATTCAGGAATCTGAATGTGTACTACAAACGTATTTGTGTTGGGACAAAAGATACCATCAAATGGTTCAAATGCCTCCAAGCACTATGAGACTTAACAACTGAGGTCATCAGTCCCCTAGAACTTAGAACTACTTAAACCTAACTAACGTAAGGACATCACACACATCCAAGCCCGAGGCAGGATTCGAACCTGCGACCGTAGCAGCAGCGCGGTTCTGGATTGAAGCGCCTAGAATCGCTCGGCCACAGGGGCCGGCCAAACGATACTATCATTGCAACTCTGGGCCCTATAGCCCCAACAAGTACTCACCTACTTGCTACTGTCTGTCTGGCAGACCCAAACACGCTACGAGCGCTCCTAGACTGGACTTCCGCCGTCACTTGACGAGAAAATGGCACAGCTGTGTCAGGTAGGAAGGTACAAGGAACGCTGCTCTTGTGCAGTGTTCTCAACCTAACGAAAACGAATCGCTCACACAAGTCAGGGTCAGGGAGACCCACCAGTAGCAATGCAGGGTTAAGCGTCTTTGTGCCGTTCAGAGATACTTTTGGATTCGGGGATTCTGTCACTTACACGCCAAGGTTCGGTGGATGAAGACATGTTATCAGTGCAGTAACACTCAGCATATTACTGCAGAAGCAGTGAAAGAAGTATATTATGAATAAAAACTCGTCGCCTGTCTGTATTTCGGTTTCTTATTACCTATACGTACTGGGGTTGGGAAAAAGTACGGAAGCAGGGCGAGAAATGCGTACTTGAACATAGATCCAGATTCTAGGGAAACCTGCAATTTGTTCTGTTGCAGTTTACCGCTAATGCCACTAGCGCAATGTCCTCAACACTTTGCAAGCGTCAGCTATAGTGAGGGTAGTGTTCTGTGTAGTTGTGGGTGCATTATGTCAGCGCTAAGTGACTTGGAACACGGGAAAATTGCTGCTGCTGATATGGTGGGTGCTTCCTTAAGGATACAGGGTACTTTTCCGGCTCAATATTATGTAAAAACACCTATTTTTTCAGGCACAGTTAATAATGTATATGTTTAACAGATTTTTTTGTTGATATTAGGTAATGCAGAACACTTCCTAAGCAAATTATAAGCATTTTGAATATTTTTGAACCTTATTAGGGTTATTAAAAAATAACAAAGAAATTGATGCAATTTTTTTCCAAAATGCTTCCTCAAATTGAGGTACCATTTAATCCAATGTTATGCATTATAAGGAGACCAAATTTTTACCAGCTCTGCATGACATATGACATGATGGCTGAGGTACTAGACCTATTTAATTCCACCTATTATTTATATTACAAAGATAAAAAATTATCACATTTTAATTTTTATAATTTTTTTCCTAATAAAAATTTTATTTTCTCTATAATTTAGTTGATCCTGCAATAAAGCTTAGGTCTACTACGTAAGTATGGACTATTGCAAGTTACAGAAAAAATAGAGCAATGCTTTATAAACTTTAGGAAATATTTGTACCTGAATTCTGAAAAATACAACTTGTCGGAAATTTCGAATGTAGATATAAGTCCAATTAAACTGTGCCTCTTAACATTCCTGAAGCATAGTCTTCATTCTGCAGCATTTCTTCATCTTCAGGCTTCCTCTTGGCATTGCTTTTAGCACTTCTTGCTTCTTTGGTAACTTGAAGAGCGAATCTTTCAGTTTCATGCACCCACTGTCTGTCACTCACAAGAAATTGATCTTCCATATTAGAGACACATTTTATGCCTAAATTTCTCAGGACTTCCAACCTTCCTACCACTCAATCAGTGAAACGTATCACTGCATCTAGTACACCAGTTTTTAATGTAGTTAGTCCTACAAAAACATTCTTGGGTAATCTTTCCCATATGCAATGGTTGAAACATTCATTTGTATTCTGAGGGTCCCATAAAGACATTTACTAAGCAAAACAGGTTCACTCAGGTCTCTAAAAATTGGTTTTATTCAGTTCATAAAAGGCTCAGGAAGAGAATGCTTATGATGGTATATTTGACCGCTTTCTTTTGCTTTTGGTAACCACACCAAGAATCTGCTCTTTGAGGGCAAAATCCGTAAACAGGGTGGTCATCTGTGGACAACTTATGAAAGTAGGTGACCCATACAGCTTTTTCCATTGCTGTAACATCACTCAGAGGTGCAGTTCGTCTAATGGCTATTCCATAATAACGCTGAAGAAGGTCTATTTCAGTTTCTGTCAATCTGCCTCGACCAGCCATAGATTTTCCATCAGATAGCAACTTTCCTTTCATTTCTCTTCGTAGGTTCGTCAGTTTAGCATCCATCCTCTTTCACTCATGTCCACACCACTCCAGTTTTGTTATCAAGGTATCACCATAAACACTGCACTCATTAAATTTACTGAAAGCTTTAGAGTCCCTATCGCCTAGATACTTCGTATATCTAACGTTGTCTCCATCACACTCCATACCTCCACTGTAACCATCATAATTCTTAGAACACTGATGTTCAATATGTCCTTCAGTGTTACCATGGCAGGTGTTACAGTGCGTAGATAAGCACTCAACATCAACAACTTTTCCTTTCTTCAGAGATGTAGCACTTACAACACCATTCAAGTAACCATATCCTCGACATTGCCACGTCCGATCAAGTGCAACGGCAATGTTCCTGTTCCACTAATATTTACAGTTTCTTCTACTGCACATTTCATGGATACTTTAGACACAAATGTCAAGGCACCTAGAAGTATTTTTATGTACTTGCTGAACCTACTGGAAGGAGGAGGAAGGTCCATCAAACCACAAAACGTTTGAGCAGCCTTTTTTCCTTTTCCTATTGCACGCATTGCATGCACTAACTTCAGATTCACATCATATGAATTGTGCACAGTGTTCCAAGTCACTTTAGAGGTAGATCTATTGCAGGATCTACACATAACAACTAATTCTGACGCTAAACCATTCCTGCTACTTTGTTGTTCAGTTATTCCCAGAGACCCTATACCGTCACGTTGTTTACATTTCGCCACTTCCTTTATCAAATAAGATAATGTGCCCACACCAACAACAACAAATCCACTACAAACACCGTCATTGTTAACACGAAAATTTGAATCACCAGGAAGTGTGCCATGTGGGAGTTTCTTCCCTGAAGAACTGATACATAGGTTACTTCTAACAGTGTGGCTTGCTTTTTTTTTTGTGAACTGGTTACCACGGAATTTCATTTTTTGTATTTCTTGATGCGTGGCATAGTTCGTATTTATTGCACGCTAAAGGATATGTACTTCCACAAATATATGTAGCACTAGCGCAACAAATGTTCAGTAACACGTGAACAAACTGCTTTAGCGAAACAAAAGTAAATACTACCAAAGCTAATCATTTACAGACAATAGAAACATGCACTGTTACCAACATACACAATGTAGCATACGTATAATCGCTGGAAACATTAAGTTCACAGTTCTTTTCGAAATAATACTGGTTTCTGTAACAGAAATAAAGAGGACGTGGCGGCATTCATGACTGTAACTTTAAAATGTCGTAGATGTAGGTCATTTTTTCATTTTGAACCCCATAATGTGTATATCAATGTAAACAGGAAAGACTATTGCATTTAATAAAGCCACAAAAAAAAATTTAGATTTTTCCAAGATTTATAAGTGCCCTGTATCCTTAACCAAGGCAGCCGAAGTGTTTGGTTCAAAAATGTTCAAATGTGTGTGAAATCTAATTGGACTTAACTGCTAAGGTCATCAGTCCCTAAGCTTAGACACTACTTAACCTAAAGTACCGTAAGGACAAACACACACACCCATGCCCAAGGGAGGACTCGAACCTCCGCCGGGACCAGCCGCACAATCCATGACTGCAGCGCCACAGACCGCTCGGCTAATCCCGCGTGGCAAGTGTTTTGGTGTTTCAGGAGGCACCGTATCGAAGATCTGTTCCGCATATACGCAAAGCGGGAGAACACCATCCTCTATGTGTGTGTTAAGCGATCATGGAAGACGGTCACTGTGGACGGCTGTGAAGAAAAATAGCGCGACGGCAGTCGCAAAAGTCACTGCAAAACTGAACGTCGTATTCGCGTCTCCTGTCAGTAGCGAGACAACAAGAACTGAGGGCAGTAAGTAGACAGCTGCAGGGCGAGATGAATTTTCGTAACAACTCATCAGCAATGCAAGTGCCCGTAACAGGAACACGTGGTGAAGCACGCAATAAAACCTGGACTGTGGAGCAATGGAGAAATGTCTGAGTCTTGTTTCACACTGAATTACAGCGTGATTCAAAAAGAATACCACAACTTTAAAAATGTGTATTTAATGAAAGAAACATAATATAACATTCTGTTATACATCATTACAAAGAGTATTTAAAAAGGTTTTTTTTTTTTCACTCAAAAACAAGTTCAGAGATGTTCAATATGGCCCCCTCCAGACACTCGAGCAATATCAACCCGATACTCCAACTCGTTCCACACTCTCTGTAGCATATCAGGCGTAACAGTTTGGATAGCTGCTGTTATTTCTCGTTTCAAATCATCAATGGTGGCTGGGAGAGGTGGCCGAAACACCATATCCTTAACATACCCCCATAAGAAAAAATCGCAGGGGGTAAGATCAGGGCTTCTTGGAGGCTTTCATCACTCGTTCTCGGACGTCCAGAACTTTTCTCTTTGCACAAACACCCATTCTCTGTAAACTGTTTATACCAACGTTCAATACACCACCTATCAGGAGGTTTAACACCATACTTCGTTCGAAATGCACGCTGAACAACTGACGTCGATTCACTTCTGCCGTACTCAATAACACAAAAAGCTTTCTGTTGAGCGGTCGCCATCTTAGCATCAACTGACGCTGACGCCTAGTCAACAGCGCCTCAAGCGAACAAATGTACAACTAAATGAAACTTTATAGCTCCCTTAATCCGCCGACAGATAGTGCTTAGCTCTGCCTTTTGTCGTTGCAGAGTTTTAAATTCCTAAAGTTGTGGAATTCTTTTTGAATCAACCTGTACTTCGAGGAAAACGATCTATTGACGAACAGTCAGCACGGATTTAGACCGTATCGCTCTTGTGAAACACAACTACTCTTTACTCACGAACGAAGTGTTGACTGCCATTGACAAGGGATTTCAAATTGATTTAGTATTTCTATATTTGCGGAAGGCTTTTTGACACTGTAGCACACAAGCGGCTTTTAGTGAAATTGCATGCTTATGGAATATCGTCTGAGTTATGTTACTGCATTCGTGATATCCTGTGAGAGGTCACAGTTCGTAGTGAAACGTCCACTTACAAATTTGTGCATGACTGTGCTTAGACTGACACACAATATTTTTTAGCGCAACGCAAACTGACTTTCAAAAATCCCTACAAAAGAATGGCCCTGACTAACATTAACCTATACCTTTCACAAATCTTCGTTACTCGAACTATTGCAATACAGCGAGCGCCACTACTGCCAGGTTAATAGTGTTCGAAAGTCATAATATACAAATATATCAGTCCATGATATCCAATATTACAAATTTACTCTTTCTGATGGCCACACGTCCAGATCGTCCGCTCTCAAAACTCCGCCATCTCTCTCCCCACATCCATCACTGCTGGCGGCTCACCTCCAACTGCGCAACGCTACGCGCTGTTAACAGCCAACTGCCCAACACTACAATAGCGAACAACAATGCAAAAGCAGCCACAGACTGCACACAGCACAGCCAGTGATTTTCATACAGAGCGCTACGTGGCATTACCAACATAAAAACCTAAACAGCCTACTTACAGTAGTAACTGATGGAAAGTCATCGAGTAAAACGGATGTCATTTCTGGCGATCCTCAAGCTAGCGTTGCATCCAACCTCTTGTTCACTACCTATAAAAACGATTTGGGAGACAATCTGAGCAGCCGTCTTAGGTTCTTTGCAGATGACGCTGTCACTTATCGTCAAGTAAATCTATCAGAAGATCAAAAGAAAGAGCAAAACCGTTTACAAAAGATATCTGTATGGTGTGAAAATTGGCAATTGACGCTAAATAATGAAAAGAGTTAGAGTCTCGGTCCGGCACACAGTTTTAATCTGCCAGGAAGTTTCAACAAAAATCTAAATCACAACTTGGTCTTTGCAGTGGGCGGAGACGTGTGTGGGGAAATATTGGCGTAATCGGCTCTATGCATTAGTGACAGAAACTATGAGGGTTGCCCAGAAAGTAATGCACAGTATTTTTGTTCTACAACAGTTCTTTACTGAACATAATGAGAACTATGCACGCCACAGCAGGATGTTTTATCTACAGCATTTTCCCACCTAATCTCCATTCCGTTCTATGGCCTTCCTCCAGCGCGAAACAAAGGCGTGTATTCTGTGTCGCTACAAATCCTGGTCCTGGTTTCGGAGCCAGTGCTTCACTATGTGGATCACCTCCTCATCGTCCTCAAAATGTCTTCCACGAATGGCATCCTTTAATGGCCCAAACTAGGTGGAAGTCCAAGGGGGCAAGCAATTCAGGGCTGTAGGGTGCAAGGGGTAACAATGTATAAACCCACTTTTGCGATGTGTTCAGCAGTCTTCAGACTTATGTGGGCCCGAGCATTGTCGTGCTGGATTGCTGTGGCGCCGAAGTAGCCGGAAGCGAGCCTTGAGTTTTGTTAACGAGTTAACACATGCTTCTGAGTTAATGATACCGCGTTGGCATCACATCAGTCAGAATCACACGTTCACAGTCAGAACACGGTGATCATGGCCTAACTGGCAGAAACAGTTGCTTTTAATTATTTTTTTTCCGTGGGGAATGGGAATGGTGCCATTCCATCTACTGTCGTTTTGTTTCTGGCTCAAAATGCTGAACCGAGGTTAAAAAATGTGGTGTCACCGCCAGACACCACACTTGCTAGGTGGTAGCCTTTAAATCGGCCGCGGTCCGGTAGTATACGTCGGACCCGCGTGTCGCCACTATCAGTGATTGCAGACCGAGCGCCGCCACACGGCAGGTCTAGACAGACGTCCTAGCACTCGCCCCAGATGTTCAGCCGACTGTGCTAGCGATGGTTCACTGACAAATTACGCTCTCATTTGCCGAGACGATAGTTAGCATAGCCTTCAGCTACGTCATTTGCTACGACCTAGCAAGGCGCCATTATCAACTGCTATTTATCTTGTGATGCATGTACCGTCAGACCGATGTTCACCAATTATGGATTAAAGTTAAGTATTCCAGAAGCTACGTACTATTTTTGCTACTATAAAGACCTTTAACTGTTCCAGACCTCACGCCAGCCTGCGTGAGCTTAAACGCGTGCTTTTCGGCTACCTCGTAGTGGCTTGGCTGTCTTGCCAAGTCACAACAAAAAATATATCGGCTCAACCACTTGTTTATAGTGTAAAACACTAAGATTGACGCGTTTCAGAAGTCAAGCTTCCATCATCAGAATAATAAAAAGTAAAAGAACCTGTTAAAACTCGCTAAAATGGAACATGCACCAGGAACAATAAAATTGATAATAAAATTAAAACATCGTGGCTACTTCCCTTGTTGCAGCCGTGTCTTCCAAGGTGCATCTCCACGTAGTCGTAACAATATAAAAAACTCTAAAATGGTGTGGGCTATGGTGTTCAACATGTAACCACATGGCTCTCTCCTCTATCGTCGTAACCCGCCCGTGCGTCTTCGTTGATACCACACACCACGTAGACAAACACGACACTGAAACGCGAGTGAGCTCACGCGCAACTAAACAAGGAAGTCACAGAGATGTCTATACAAACAGATAACGTATACATGTTCCAAGGACCTCATGAAATGATGGTAGCCTATCAATTGCTAAAAATGTAGTTACTAAAAGAAACCAGTGGAATGTCTGAAAAAGTTATTTGTATCACCAGTTACCTGTTCATTCAGTGTGTTCTGATTATCCACGCCATACATCGTAATTTCCAGCTGTTCTAGTAGATCCAGCTTTTTGCCTTTGTCCTGTCTATGTAAAATAACGAGATCCTGATCTATTCCCAACATGGGGTGTCCTGTTTCCCAAATATGCGTGGCTACAGCTGACTTCTCGAAATTATTAAGCCGGAAAGCAGCGCTATGTTCTTTGTAACGTACTTTAAAGGACCTACCTGTTTGGCCTACATAGCTTGCCTTGCACGTGTTACACTGAATTTTATATACCCCAGCTCTCTCATATTTATCGCTTTCCTGCTGTAAATTATTTCTTAGTTTAAACCGCAGCGTATTATTGGTCTGAAAAGCGGTATCAACTTTAAAAGGTTTGAAAATGTTAGCCACTTTTTGCGAAATATCACCGAAGTATGGTATTGTGACTCTCGTAATATTATTTGCGGTATTCTCCCTTGCGTTCGCGCGCTGTTTCTGGCAAATTAATTTATTGACAACGTTTGTATCAACACATCAGTTGTGGTTGGTTTCCTAAATATTTTAGAAACTTGCCTACCATTTTGTTTCGTAATACTTTTAGAGTTTTTAATATTTTGACGACTGTGTGGAGATGCACCTTGAAAGACACGGCTGCATCAGGGGAAGTAGCCACGATGTTTTAATTTTATTATCAGTTTTATTGTTCCTGGTGCATGTTCCATTTTAGCGAGTTTTAACAGGTTCTTTCACTTTTTATAATTCTGATGATGGAAGCTTGACTTCCGAAACGTGTCAATCTTAGTGTTTTACACTATAAACAAGTGGTTGAGCCGATATATTTTTTAACATTGACATTCGCAACCACGACCTCTCGTCCAGTATGGATAAAATCAAAGTGCTGAACCGAGTTTTCATCACCTGTCACAGTGCGGGACAAGAAGGTCTCTCCATCACCTTCAAAACGTTGCAACAAATCAAGACAAATGTTTTTTTCTGTGCGATTTGTGATCCACCGTTAGACACCATGGGACCCATCTTGCACACATTTTTGAACATTCGCGAGTGCGGATAATTGCATCCACGTTCTCTTTGCTTATTGACAGGTGCCGTGTCAACTGCCGACTCGTAATGCGTCTGTCCTCGCGAATGACGACATCAGCTCGCTGCAACATGTCAGGAGTGACAGCCGTGGACGGTTGCTGCAAATCGTGGAGCTCCGCCGAACCACCATCTGATGACCTCACCCTCCGTGCCCAGCCACTAACTGTACATCTGTCAGCAGCAGATGCTGCATACACTTTGCACAAGCGTTTGTGAATATCCCCCGCAGTTTCTTTCTCTGCAGTGAGAAATTCAACAACGGCACTTTGCTTCTAACGTACATCATCCAGAGACGCCATTTTGAAACTGTCCTGCAGGTGCGCTATCTGTCGGAAGTGACGGAAACTTGGTGCGCTCACTCAGGAAACTTCAGATATTACATACGCATTCGTAACATTGTTTCCGGCTGAGAAAAAATGCAATTATTTTCTGGGCAACCCTCGTAGAACGTTTAACATCACCACGCAGCTTTGTCACTACAACTGCCATGTTTCTGGTGTTAGCAGAAATGGAAAAAAAGCGAGGAAGTCGACAATGAAGTGTTCCGGACAAATCCGATATGTGACGAAACCGAACGACGTAACCATCGGACAACTTTTATCGTGCCACTTATGCGCGGTTACCATTGTTGGTGAAGTGCTTAACGCCAAAAACGAACGTACATCGTTTCCCGTCCAATTCTTTCCCTAAGCAGCATAGGCAGGTTGCTAGTTGTTCATTTACGGAATAATTAATAATAAATCGGTACCTAAATATACAGCACCCCCATGAACCACGGACCTTGCCGTTGGTGGGGCGTGCCTCAGTGATACAGATAGCCGTACCGTAGGTGCAACCACAATGGAGGGGTATCTGTTGAGAGGCCAGACAAACGTGTGGTTCCTGAAGAGGGGCAGCAGCCTTTTCAGTAGTTGCAGGGGCAACAGTCTGGATGATTAACTGATCTGGCCTTGTAACATTAATCAAAGCGGCCTTGCTGTGCTGGTACTGCGAACGGCTGAAAGCAAAGGGAAACTACAGCCGTAATTCTTCCCGAGTGCATGCAGCTTTACTGTATGGTTAAATGATGATGGCGTCCTCTTGGGTAAAATATTCCGGAGGTAAAATACTCCCCCATTCGGATCTCCGGGCGGGGACTACTCAAGAGGACGTCGTTATCAGGAGAAAGAAAACTGGCGTTCTACGGATCGGAGGGTGGAATGTCAGATCCCTTAATCGGGCAGGTAGGTTAGAAAATTTAAAAATGGAAATGGATAGGTTAAAGTTAGATATAGTGGGAATTGGTCAAGTTCGGTGGTAGGAGGAACAAGACTTTTGGTCAGGTGAATACAGGGTTATAAATACAAAATCAAATAGGGGTAATGCAGGAGTAGGTTAAATAATGAATAGGAAAATAGGAATGCGGGTAAGCTACTACAAAAAGCATATTGAACGCATTATTGTGGCCAAGATAAACACGAAGCCCACACCTAATACAATAGTACCAGTTCATATGCCAACTAGCTCTGCAGATGATGAAGAAATTGATAAAATGCATGATGTGATAAAAGAAATTATTCAGGTAGTGAAGGGAGACGAAAATTTAATAGTCATGGGTAACTGGAATTCGACAGTAGGAAAAGGGAGAGAAGGAAACATAGTAGGTGAATATGGATTGGGGGGAAGAAATGAAAGAGGAAGCCGCCTTGTAGAATTTTGCACAGAGCATAACTTAATCATAGCTAACACTTGGTTCAAGAATCATGAAAGAAGGTTGTATACCTGGAAGAATCCTGGAGATACTGAAAGGTATCAGATAGATTATATAATGGTAAGACAGAGATTTAGGAACCAGGTTTTAAATTGTAAGACATTTCCAGGGGCAGATGTGGACTCTGGACTCTTGGTTATGAACAGTAGATTAAAACTGAACAAACCGCAAAAAGGTGGGAATTTAAGGAGATGGGACCTGGATAAACTGAAAGAACCAGAGGTTGTACAGAGTTTCAGGGAGAGCATAAGGGAACAATTGACAGGAATGGGGGAAAGAAATACAGTAGAAGTAGAGTGGGTAGATCTGAGGGATGAAGTAGTGAAGGCAGCAGAGGATCAAGTAGGTAAAATGACAAGGGGTAATAGAAATCCTTGGGTAACCGAACAGATACTGAATTTAATTGATGAAAGGAGAAAGTACAAAAATTGAATAAGTGAAGCAGGCAAAAAGGAAAACAAACGTCTCAAAAATGAGATCGACAGGAAGTGCAAAATGACTAAGCAGGGATGGCTAGAGGACAAATGTAAGGATGTAGAGGCTTATCTCGCGAGGGGTAAGATAGATACTCCCTACAGGAAAATTAAAGAGACCTTTGGAGAAAAGACAACCACTTGCATGAACATCAAGAGCTCAGATGGAAACCCAGTTCTAAGCAAAGAAGGGAAAACAGAAAGGTGGAAGGAGTATATAGAGGGTCTATACAGGGCGATGTTTTTGAGGACAATATTATGGAAATGGAAGATGATGTAGATGAAGATAAAATGGGAGATACGATACTGCACGAAGAGTTTGACAGAGCACTGAAAGACCTGAGTCGAAACAAGGCCCCGGGAGTAGACAACATTCCATTAGAACAACTGACAGCCTTGGGAGAGTCAGTCATGACAAAACTCTACCATCTGGTGAGCAAGATGTAAGAGACAGGCGAAATTCCCTCACACTCCAAGAAGAATATAATGATTCCAATCCCAAAGAAAGCAGGTGTTGACAGATGTGAAAATTATCGAACCATCAGTTTAATAAGTCGCATATGCAAAATACTAACGCGAATTCCTTACAGACGAATGGAAAAACTGGTAGAAGCCGACCTCGGCGAAGACCAGTTTGTATTCCGTAGAAATATTGGAACACGTGAGGCAATACTGACCCTACGACTTATCTTAGAAGAAAGATTAAGGATAAGCAAACCTACGTTTCTAGCATTTGTAGACTTAGAGAAAGCTTTTGACAATGTTGATTGGAATACTCTCTTTCAAATTCTAAAGGTGGCAGGGGTAAAATATAGGGAGCGAAAGGCTATTTACAATTTGTACAGAAACCAGATGGCAGTTGTAAGGGTCGAGGTGTATGAAAGGGAAGCAGTGGTTGGGAACGGAGTGAGACAGGGTTGTAGCCTCTCCCCGATGTTATTCAATCTGTATATTGAGCAAGCAGTAAAAGTAACAAAAGAAAAGTTCGGAGTAGGTATTAAAATCCATGGAGTAGAAATAATAACTCTGAGGTTCACTGATGACATTGTAATTCTGTCAGAGACAGCAAAGGTTTTGGTAGAGCAGTTGAACGGAATGGACAGTGTCTTGAAAGGAGGGTATAAGATGAACATCAACAAAAGCAAAACGAGGATAATGGAATGTAGTCGAATTAATTCGGGCGATGCTGTGGGAATAAGATTAGGAAATCAGACACTTAAAGTAGTAAAGGAGTTTTGCTATATGGGGAGCAAAATAACTGATGATGGTCGAAGTAGAGAGGATATAAAATGTAGACTGGCAATGGCAAGGAAAGCGTTACTGAAGAACAGAAATTTGTTAACGTCGGGTATAGATTTGTCAGGAAGTCGTTTCTGAAAGTATTTGTATGGAGTGTAGTCATGTATGGAAGTAAAACGTGGACGATAAATAGTTTAGACAAGAAGAGAGTAGAATCTTTCGAAATGTGGTGCTACAGAAGAATGGTGAAGATTAGATGGGTATTTGACATAACTAATGAGGAGGTATTGAATAGAATTGGGGAGAAGAGGAGTTTGTGGCACAACTTGACTAGAAGAAGGGATCGGTTGGTAGAACATGTTCTGAGGCATCAAGGTATCACAAATTTAGTACTGGAGGGCAGCGTGGAGGGTAAAAATTGTAGAGGGAGACTAAGGGATGAATACACTAAGCAGATTCAGAAGGATGTAGGTTGCAGTAGGTACTGGGAGATGAAGAAGCTTGCATAGGATAGGGTAGCATGGAGAGCTGCATCAAACCAGTCTTAGGACTGAAGATCACAACAACAACAACAACAGCTCTTAGCTACTGACCGCGTCGACAATTGCGGTTACAATAACTTCCCGCTCGGCGCAACAATAGAAAGTTTCCACTTCACGATAATGCATGGATTTTTAACACTGAGACTGTTCGTCAATTTTTCACCGAAGGAAACAATTGACGCAAAATAAAAGCTGTGGAAAGCAATAAATGCAATCTTGCGCTTAAAATAACTGGCGCACGGACGTTAGAATAAGTAACTCTTTGAAACTTCCTGACAGATTAAAACTGTATGCCGAACTATGACTTGAACTCGGTCCCGAGTTCGAGTCTCGGTGCGGCACACAGTTTTAATCTGCCAGGAAGTTTCATATCAGCGCACACTCCGCTGCAGAGTGAAAATCTCATTCAAGTAACTCTTTGTTTCCATGCAGTGGCAAAGAGCAAATAAGCCATACTGTCCGAATTTGCCCCGGTGTCCAAAGTCACCCCGTTTGACGGTACTTTAAGTAGCCTCCGCTACAGAAGGAATGGTGGCTTACGGAGTGTAGATGAAGATGCAGATACTGACATAAATAAACCTCAGTCACTTGTATTCGAAATAAGCATGTTCTCATTCTGAGTGTACTCAAGTGCCGAACACCTAATGTTCACCAACATCGCAGGCGATCATTCCTTCTCTCGATTGCGGTTGCCTTGATCAGCGCAATTATTGTACCCAACAACAAGCGTATTCTGCAGAATATAAATTTGTTGGCAAGTAAAGTGCTCGGCACAGCAGAATTTATTTTATACGCTTATTCGGTGTCACCCTACATTCGTCACTGTTAAGCAGGAGTTCGTGCTGAGAAACAGAGGGCTCGTTAAGGCAGCAAGTGGAACAAACAGGGAGGACATTAAAACGTAAACGTAAAAACCGCCTGGCGGCGTTACGAGCCGCTCAATGGCGGGTAATGATTACAAGGCTCAAGTGGCGAACGAGTAAATCTGGGCATGAAGGTAAGTGAAGAGAAATCCGAAACAGCGCTCGGTTCAAGGGTCCCGACTGCCGCGGCACAGAATAGCTGAAGGCGACGTGTCGAAACGAGGAGTGGAGCAGCCGCGAGACACGGCAGCCGCAGTGGGGCGTCCACGTCTGTGTCAGTGTGGCCTGGCGAGTGCGGGGAAACGGCCGACCGCAGGCGCCCTAGCTATCTGACTGAGGCCCCAACCGAGGAAACTGTTCTCCCAGAGCAGAATTAGACATGGTTGTCCGGAATTCTGAGTTGACTACGTACACTACTGGCCATTAAGATTGCTACACCACGAAGATGACGTGCTACAGACCCGAAATTTAACCGACAAGAAGGACATGCTGTGATATGCAAATGAGTAGCTTTTCAGAGCATTCACACAAGGTTGGCGCCGGTGGCGACACCTACGATGTGCTGACATGAGGAAAGTTTCCAACCGAAACGGCAGTTGACCGGCGTTGCCTGGCGAAACGTTGTTGTGATGCCTCGTGTGAGGAGGAGAAATGCGTACCATCACGTTTCTGACTCTGATAAAGGTCGGATTGTAGCCTATCGAGATTGCGGTTTATCGTATCGCGTCATTGCTGCTCGCGTTGGTCGAGATCCAATGACTGTTAGCAGAATATGGAATCGGTGGGTTCAGGAGGGTAATACGGAACGCCCTGCTGGATCCCAACGGCCTCTTATCACTAGCAGTCGAGATGACAGGTATCTTATCCGCGCGGCTGTAACGGATCGTGCAGCCACGTCTCGATCCCTGAGTCAACAGATGGGGACGTTTGCAAAACGACAACCATCTGCACGAACAGTTCGACGACGACTGCAGCAGCATGGACTATGAGCTCGGAGACCGTGGCTGCGGTTACCCAAGAAGGTGCATCGCAGACAGGAGCGCCTGCGATGTTGTACTCAACGACGAACCTGGGTGCACGAATGGCAAAACGTCATTTTTTCGGATGAATCCAGGTTCTGTTTACAGCATCATGATGGTCGCATCCGTGTTTGGCGACATCGCGCTGAACGCACATTGGAAGCGTGTTTTCGTCATCGCCATACTGGCGTATCACCCGCCGTGATGGTATGGGGTGCTATTGGTTACACGTCTCAGTCACCTCTTGTTCGCATTGACGGCACTTTGAACAGTGGACGTTACATTTCAGATGTGTTACGCACTTCGCTTTACCCTTCATTCGATCCCTACGAAACCCTACATTTCAGCAGGATAATGCAAGGCCGCATGGTGCAGGTCCTGTACGGGCCTTTCTGGACACAGAAATTGTTCGACCGCTGCCCTGGCCAGCACATTCTCCAGATCTCTCACCAATTGAAAACGTCTGGTCAATGGTGGCCGAGCAACTGGCTTGTCACAACACGCCAGTCACTACTCTTGGTGAACTGTGGTATCGTGTTAAAGCTGCATGGGCAGCTGTACCTGTACACGCCATCCAAGCTCTGTTTGACTCAATGCTGAGGCATATCAAGCCCGTTATTACGGCCAGAGGTGGTTGGTCTAGGTACTGATCTCTCAGGATCTGTGCACCCAAATTGCGTGAAAATGTAATCACATGTCAGTTCTAGTATTATATATTTGTCGGTTGAATACGCATTTATCATCCGCATTTCTTCTTGGTGTTGCAATTTTAATGGCCAGTAGCGTATAATAGTGGTTCCAACATTTCTCCTTCTGCAACACTCGTCCGTGCGTGGGCGTTACCGCAGAAGCTCCTAATCGCTACAAGGAAAACTAGTGGATGAGGTCTGTTCAAAGAATTCCAGAACACTGGGGATTTTGCAGCAGCAGTAGTGTCTTGGAGCGAAATGCGGTTGGCATCACTGCACACGCCTGTGTTTAATGCGCAGATGTCGGCAATTTTAATATTGTACGTCTGTCAATTATTGTTCAGTAGTGTA
Organism: Schistocerca americana; assembly: GCF_021461395.2. Taxonomy (NCBI): domain Eukaryota; kingdom Metazoa; phylum Arthropoda; class Insecta; order Orthoptera; family Acrididae; genus Schistocerca; species Schistocerca americana. Next base: position 60,975,539 of record NC_060128.1, read on the forward strand.
TTGAGTACAGCGTTGGGTCGTACAGTTTGCAAATTTCTAGATGACATAGTTAGAGAAGCAACGCGTCTGCATTAAATTTTGAGTGATACTCAAACAAAACCTTTGCAGAGACACACCAGATGATGCAACAAGTGTGCGGTAATGAGTGCTTAAGCCGTACTCTGTTTTACGAATGTTTCACACAGTTTAAAAATTTGCCGGACGGAAGTGAAAAACGACACTCGTTCAGGATGCTATTCGACGGATACTGACGACGATCATGTTAGGAAACGTCACAGAAATTGTGCTTGCCAATCGAAGACTGTCTGTCCGAGAGATTGCGGAGGAATGTAACGTTTTAGTTGGATCATGTCATGAAATCCTGACACAGCACCTTGGAATGGATCGTGCCGTCGCTGAAGAGGTCAAAGGTATCTTAACTAAAATGAACTTTTTCAATCTTGTTTTATCTTCTGTTAGCTGTTTGCTTGCATGATCTGCAGGTGTCCGCAACTCGTGGTCGTGCGGTAGCGTTCTCGCTTCCCACGCCCGGGTTCCCGGGTTCCATTCCCGGCGGGGTCAGGGATTTTCTCTGCCTCGTGATGACTGGGTGTTGTGTGATGTTCTTAGGTTAGTTAGGTTTAAGTAGTTCTAAGTTCTAGGGGACTGATGACCATAGATGTTAAGTCCCATAGTGCTCAGAGCCATTTGAACATTTTTTGATCTGCACGTAAAGTAGTGCCTGTCTCAATAATTCATCAAAAAATATGTACATTTTTTTAAAAAATGTATATACCTCAAGAAAGTTTGACATATCGCCTGTTTCATTTATTTAAAAACCGGTATGCAAATATTGATGAGCGACGGAAGAGAACAAAGCACAGCTAAACAGCCCGATCATTTTCTATTAGAATTGCACACGGCATAAAATCATTGTTAAAAGAACGGCAAAAATCTACCGCCTGCAGGAAAAAAGAAATGTTTGGAAAGTTAGTCTGTATTGGACGCCAGCTATAATCCCGGCTATGCGACGTGTGAAAATACAGGAAACAGTATTAAATCCAGCTTGAAAGATAATTGTGAAAAATTAGTTTATTTTCTTATAATATTAATCTCCCTTGGGAGCAAATCTATTCCTCTCTCTCTGCACATAATTATATACATATTTCAAGGAGAAGACTATCAGCTTACAGACTCTGTGGTTGCTGTAATTTAAAGTTTTTTCGTTCATCCGTTCTGGAATCTAAGAAAGATAGTGGGAGGTAAATTTACTGGTAACAGAGAAAAAGCCTCGTCCGAAATTTTTTCACTTTCGGAAGATTGTAATCTCATTGCTTCTTTCAATCAACGCGCGAATGCTCATCTACATCTACACAGATACTTTGCAAATCACACATAAATGCCTCACTGGTAGTTCATAGAACCATCTTCACAATAATTCTCTATTATTCCAATCTCGAACAGCGTGCGGGAAAAACGAACACCCACATCTTCCCGTGCGAGCTATCATTCCCTTATTTTACTATGATGATCGCTTCTCATTATGTAGGTAGCAGTCAGCAAAATATTTTCATATCCGGAAGAGAAACTCGGTCATTGAAATTTCGTGAGAAGTTTCCGCCGTAACGAAAAACGCATTTGTTTTAATGGTCTCCACCCCAAATCCTGTTTCATGTCCGTGACATTCTCTCCCCTCTTTTACAATAACAGAAAACGTGCTAGTACTCTTTAAACTTTCTCAATGTATTCCGTTATTCCTATCTGGTAAGGATCTCAGACCGCGAAGCAATACTCCGAAGCAGAACGGACAAACAAAGTGTCGGTATGAAACTTCCTGGCAGATTAAAACTGTGTGCCCGACCGAGACTCGAACTCGGGACCTTTGCCTTTCGCGGGCATGTGCTCTACCATCTGAGCTACCGAAGCGCGACTCACGCCCAGTACTCAATTTGGAAGGTAGGAGACGAGATACTGGCAGAAGTAAAGCTGTGAGTAGCGGGCGTAAGTCGTGCTTCGGTAGGTCAGATGGTAGAGCATTTGCTCGCAAAAGGCAAAGGTCCCGAGTTCGAGTCTCGGTCGGGCACACAGTTTTAATCTGCCAGGAAGTTTCATATCAGCGCACACTGCGCTGCGGAGTGAAAATCTCATTCTGGAAAGTGTCGGTAGTCTCTTCAGTAGATCTGTTACATTTTCTAAGTGCTTTGCGAATAAAAAGCGGTCTTTGTTTTGCCTTCCCCCAATATTTCCTATGTGTTCTTTCCAATTTAAGTTGTTCGTATCTGTAATTTCTAGGTATTTAGTTGAATTTATCGCCTTTAGATCTGACTGACTTGTCGTGTAACCAAAGTTTAACGGATTTCTTTTAGCACTGTTGTCGATGACCTCACACTTTTCGTTATTTAGGGCCAACTGCCAATTTTCGCACCATTCAGATATCTTTTCTACATGGTTTTGCAATTTGTTTTGATCTTCTGATGAGTTTATAAGTCGATAAACGACGGCGTCATCTGCAAACAACCTAAGACGGCTGCTCAGATTGTGTCCCAGACCGTTTGTACTAATAATGTACAGCAAAGGGCCTATAACACCACCTTTGGGAACGCCAGAAATAACTTCTGTTTTACTCTATGACTTTCCGTCAATTACTACGAACTGTGACCTCTCTGAATGGAAATCACAAAGACAGTCACATAACTGAGACGATGTTCCATAGGCACCCAATTTCACGACAAGCGGCTTGTGTGGTACAGTGTCAAAAGCCTTCTGGAAACCTAGAAAGACGGAATCAATTTGAAATCCCTTGTCAATTGAACTCAACACTTGGTGTGAGCTAAGACCTACCTAGTTGTGTTTCACAAAAACCATGTTTTCTACATTTGTGCTGACTGTTTGTCAATAGACCGTTCTCTTCGAGGTAATTCATTACGTTCCAACACAATACAGGGTGTTACAAAAAGGTACGGCCAAACTTTCAGGAAACATTCCTCTCACACAAATAAAGAAAATATGTTATGTGGACATGTGTCCGGAAACGCTTAAATTCGATGTCAGAGCTCATTTTAGTTTCGTCAGTATGTACTGTACTTCCTCGATTCACAGCCAGTTGGCCCAATTGAAGGAAGGTAATGTTGACTTCGGTGCTTGTGTTGACATGCGACTCACTGCTCTACAGTACTAGCATCAAGCACATCAGTACGTAGCATCAACAGGTTAGTGTTCATCACGAACTTGGTTTTGCAGTCAGTGCAATGTTTACAAATGCGGAGTTGGCAGATGCCCATTTGAAGTATGGATTAGCACGGGGCAATAGTCGTGGCACGGTACGTTTGTATCGAGGCAGATTTCCAGAATGAAAGTGTCCCGACAGGAAGACGTTCGAAGCAACTGATCGGCGTCTTAGGGAGCACGGAACATTCCAGCCTATGACTCGCGACTGGGGAAGACCTAGAACGACGAGGACACCTGCAATGGACGAGGCAATTCTTCGTGCAGTTGACGATAACCCTAATGTCGGTGTCAGAGAAGTTGATGCTGTACAAGGTAACGTTGACCACGTCACTGTATGGAGAGTGCTACGGGAGAACCAGCAGCTGATTGGCCTCCACGGGTACACTTCTGCGAATGGTTCATCCAACAATGTGTCAATCCTCATTTCAGTGGAAATGTTCTCTTTACGGATGAGGCTTCATTCCAACGTGATCAAATTGTAAATTTTCACAATCAACATGTGTGGGCTGACAGGAATCCGCACGCAGTTGTGCAATCACGTCATCAACACAGATTTTCTGTGAACGTTTGGGCAGGCATTGTTGGTAATGTCTCGATTGGGCCCCATGTTCGTCCACCTACGCTCAATGGAGCACGTTATCATGATTTCATACGGGATGGTTCATGCACGATGAAGCTCCTGCACATTTCGGTCGAAGTGTTCGTACGCTTCTTAACAACAGATTCGGTGACCGATGGATTGATAGAGGCGGACCAATTCCATGGCCTCCACGCTCTCCTGACCTCAACCCTCTTGACTTTCATTTATGGGGGCATTTGAAAGCTCTTGTCTACGCAACCCCGGTACCAAATGTAGAGACTCTTCGTGCTCGTATTGTGGACGGCTGTGATACAATACGCCATTCTCCAGGGTTGCATCAGCGCATCAGGGACCCCATGCGACGGAGGGTGGATGCATGTATCCTCGGTAACGGAGGACATTTTGAACATTTCCTGTAACAAAGTGTTTGAAGTCACGCTGGTACGTTCTGTTGCTGTGTGTTTCCATTCCATGATTAATGTGATTTGAAGAGAAGTAATTAAATGAGCTCTAACATGGAAAGTAAGTGTTTCCGGACACATGTCCACACAACATATTTTCTTTCTTTGTGTGTGAGGAATGTTTCCTGAAAGTTTGGCCGTACCTTTCTGTAACACCCTGTATATGTTCTAAAATGCTGCTGCATATCGACGTTAATGATGTCGGCCTCTAATTTAGTGGATTACTCCTACATGTGGCGGATACTGAAATAAAAGGTCGCAGAGTAGAAAAATCAATGAAAGTGTGCGATAGTGGATGGGAAACTGGTCCGGATGGCATAACCTGCGAGGTTGTACCGAGGTTAAGCGGAAGACCTTGCTCCACTGCTATTAGCAGTTTATTGTAGGTCAGTAGAGCAATGCAGCGTACCTAGCGCCTGGAATAAAAGCGCACGCCATCGCCGTCTCCAAAAGCTAACGTCGGACAGAGGCACGGAAATTGTAACCCTGTACTGCTGAAGGCAATGTGCACTATAATTACGGAACATATTTTCTTCTCACACATTATAAGGGTTATGGAAGATGGAATTGTATAAAAATCAACCTAGATGCTACAAATAAAGATCTTGCAGACGTCAGCTCGCTGTGTTGAAAAGAGGCGCAGTTGAAAAAAAGGCGCTGAGGTTGATGCCGTATTGTAAGACACTTGGTTTAACTGACAAAGGGGACCCTCAATACTGTGAATCACGGATTTTGATGCGCTTCAACTATGTTGTAGAGGCACTTACCCTGAGTGCCTGGCTATCCTGTATTTCAGCGACGAGCCTTGGTTTTTGAGAAAATCGATTTTGACGTTCATTGCGCTATGTGTATATCCGTAACAGTACACACATTTCTGGAATGTCAGCGTAACGCAGCGGCAAAGGTTCACGGCTACCACCCTGGAAGTACCGTGTTCGAAACCTGCTCATTTATTTTTTTTAAATCGACTGAATTTCTCAATTTCATTTCGAAGAATATCAACAAACAGTGTAAGGTGTACGAAATTATAAAGATGTATTAAGTTAATAATTTTTTGAAATATTCATTACATTTGTGGTTCGCAGTTGGAGTTCCAAATGTTCATACAACGTTACTTCTTGTATTACCTGAAATCAGTCTCCACCCATTATCGTCCCCTCTCCCGTGAATAGCGTTAGCCATAATGGGAACCCTAGCTCCTAGGCCGACGAGGATGCGAATTGCATTCCTTTGCGTTCGCATCTAACTACAGCGTCACTTGAATGCAAAGCGTCTCTAATGCCGTGTGTTAGAAAAATTCTGTGAAATGAAAGAACCAAGTGTTGCTGCAGTAGTGCAGCCAGAATAAGATCCACAAGTAGAGTAGTTGAACGAAGAATGAAAAGGGGAAATCACAAATGCCAACTAAACACGCCGAAAATCTACTCCGCGATTTGAATCTCGTAACCAATACACCGCCGAGCGTGATCTCTGAAAATTCCGTTGCAGTTGCCGATGAGATCTGTATCGCAATACAGGATCTCTTGGACGAAAGACAGATCATTATTGATGATGAATTGATAGATTTCAACGAAGAAGATGAATTCGGAGAATATGATGCCAATAACAAACCGAATGAATATTTGAAAAAAATACTAACTGAATATATCTTTATAATTTCGCACACCTTACACTGTTTGTTGATGTTTTTTGAAAGAAAATTGAAAAATTGGGTCGATCTGAAAAGAGAAAAAAAAGCCCTCGTACACGAGCAGAATTCGAACATGGTACTGTCAGTGCGGTAGACGTGAACATTTACCGCTGCGCTACGCTGACTTGCTCAGAACATGTGAAATGTTACGGATATAAAAATCGCGCAATGAACTTCAAAATTGATTTTCTCAAAAACCAAGGCCCGTCGCTAAAAAAACGGGTAGCCAGGTACTCAGGGTAAGTGAATCTACAACATATTTGAAGCGCATCAATATCCGTGATTTATAGAATCTGGGGTTCCCTTTGTGTTTTCGTTCTTTCTATGAATATCCGCTGTTCAGAATATCGTACAATGATAAATTTATGTTTTGCATTGTATATTAATTACAGAATGAGGACGGGTGGTGAGTTGTTGTTGGGTAGCTCAGTCAGTAGACCACTTGCCAGTGAAAGGCAAAGGTCTCGAGTTCGAGTCTCGGTTCGGCACACAACTGAAATATACTAGAAAGTTTCTTACGTAAACTGTAGCTGCACTCGTAATTATTCTGTTACATGGATTACACGGTGCCGGAGCGAGATGTGGCGACAACAGAGCCACCTACCAGCGAGAACCTGCACCACGTGCCAGCTGCCGGCAGACAGCTGAAAAACTGCAGCCATTCACGGCGAAGGCTGTTGATACTATAATTACTGCCATGATTTAGAATTTATCCGTAGTAACTTGTCGATGTATGTTCTTATCTTGTGTGGGAAGTCGGAACCAGACTTGAGAATTCGGTGTTGTATGAGATTGCATCCGGAACGGTTGACAGAATATTAGATAATGTCGTACTGTGGGATGCTGTATCTTATGATAGTTAGATGGCAACGCGTGAAGAGGAAAAGATTTTTTTATGATTTTGTTTTTTCATAGAAAAGCTTAGTTCGAACATAGTAACGAAGTTCTTGTATAATTGTACGCTTTTGACTCTACGCCACGACGTTTAGAGAACAAGGTTCGATAGAAGAAATGTCTCGTGATCCAATTTGCCGAGTTGCTATTTCTTTGTACAGGAACCGTATGATTCTTACCAAAATTGCAACTTTTAAAGTCGAAGAACTTAACTGAATGTGAGTATAACTTAAGGTCCTGCAAACGCCTTAAGAACATAACTAAAAGCAGATGAACAAGAGCTTTTGGGATGAAAAATCAGAGGCACTTTTTTTCTAATATTTTTCTGATGCAATGGGTGCTCTATGATATTTCAGTAGCAAAGATAATACAAGACCAGCTAGCCGCACAATAAACCAAAAAGATGTTATTTTCTTATTTTTTAAAAAAATTTAACACCTATTTAATCATTTCATAGAAAATCAGAGTTGTTAAAGTGTTAATGAGGACACATTAATCTCTGAGTGCGCCGCAGTAGCAACTAATAACCCTGTAAAACTACTTATAGGTCAAGAATCCCTTAGAACATATTAATATGATTGTATTTACGATTTTACAAATAAAAAATTCGTTATAGGCTGGATAGTCTACTAATTTTCTTTATTTATTTTGTGCGATTCTCTAATTTCGATACTATGTCATCTTTGAAGCACATGCATGACATCAACATATGTACATCACGTTGTACGTTGTGTAAACATGGGATTCATCTTACCCTTCTACGCCGGCCGATGTGGCCGAGCGGTTCTAGGCACCACAGTCTGGAACCGCGCAACCGCTACGGTCGCAGGTTCCAATCCTGCTTCGGGCATGGATGTGTGTCATGTCCTTAAGTTAGTTAGGTTTAGGTAGTTCTAAGTTCTAGGGGACTGATGACCTAAGCAGTTAACTCACATTCAGTTAAGTTCTTCAACTTTATATGTTGTTGCAAATTTGGTAAGAATCGCTACTGTTCCTGTACAAAAAATACCAACACGTTACCTTGAACCACGAGACAATTCTTTTATGGGAATTGCATGCAGTCATATTTAAATCAACGATTTGGGCATAGGAACAAAGATCTACACCTCTTAACTATTTATAGTCTCCCTAATACATGTACTTTAAAAAACTACTGCACAAAAATAACGTGCCTCTAAAAGCCTGAAAAACTACTTTCAAATTGTAGGCATTCATAGGATCAACGATATACACGGTATAAAATACCATTAAGAAATTCTCTATAAAATAATATATAATCTCTTACAACATCTAGGGGTAGCGTCTTTGATTCATAATCAAAACGTCTTCGGTCCCAGGTTCGAATACCGCCGCTGCTTAAATTTTGATAAATAATCAGCACTGGCGGTCGAAGACTTCCGGCATAAGAACTCCCCCCTCATTCTCCCTACGGCCTTGTCAAACAGGGCCTAGGAGCGGATAGAGGTTTAGGGCACTTTTGTCCCAGGGGTGGGAAATTATCCCTAAAGGCGGAAGAATCAGCAATGATCAACGACATGAGGATGCAGAAGGCAATGGAAACCACTGCATTAAAGACACGTAACGTGTATCCATAGGCCATGTGGCTGTAATTGAAGAAGTGTCATGATGACCTCTCCACTGGCAAAAGATTCCGGAATAGTCCCCCATTCGGATCTCCGGGAGGGGACTGCCAAGGGGGAGGTTACCATGAGAGAAAGATTGAATAATCAACGAAAGGATAACGTTCTACGAGTCAGGGCGTGGAATGTCAGAAGCTTGAACGTGGTAGGGAAACTAGAAAATCTGAAAAGGGAAATGCAAAGGCTCAATCTAGATATCATAGGGGTCAGAAAAGGAAGTTGAAAGAAGAGATATCGACAAGTTTATTGTGATGAGCGCCACATATTATTCTCACATATTTTTGACCAATGAAGACTTTGTTTCTTAAGGATGAGTTACCCCAGAAAATTTTTTCATACGACATTATTGAATGAACATGTTGAAAGTAGGTTATCTTACTGATTTGTCTCTCTCCAAGATTTGCAACAATTCAAGTGGAAAAATGACTTGTTTTAGAAGTTTAAAAATGTGTTTTTTTTTCAGTTTACTGACTCATCGATATGGAGACCTAAGAATTTTGAAGTTTCCACTTTTAATTATTTCCTCGTTGTGTATTACATTTATCGTTGGTGGCAGTACACCTAGACGTGCAGAACTGAATATGTTCTGTCTCTTTAAAATAGAGTGCGAGACCAGTTAACGACAGTGTTAAGAACTTCGTTTACTATTTCTTCTGTTGCTGTGTGCATGCTTGGATTGATTACAACACTAAGCGTCATCCGCAAAAAGACTTAATTCTGCTTGCTGTATAGCAGACGGAAGAGCATTTACATGTATGAGAAACAATGGCCGGCCTAAGATACAGCCTTGGGGAACTCCATTTGTGATTCTTCCCCAGTCACAGGAATCTTTCTGATCAAACTGGTTGAATTAATCTGTATAACCGTCTGCATTATTTTAGTTAGATATGAGATCATCCGTTAATTGGCTATATCATCAGATCCATAAAACTTCACTTTACGTTTCTAGGAGGCTATTGTTGTTTACAAAGTCAAATCCCTTAGATAGGTTACAGGAAATACCAACCGGTATGACTGTCTTATTTAATGCTTGTAAAATGTCACCAGTGAACGTGTAAATGGCGTTCTCAGTAGAGCAACGCTTTTAAATTCTAGGCTGTGATTTATTCAGGATATTATTGTTTCTCGGGTGGGATACTATTGTAGAATACATCACTTCCTGAAAAATTATGGAAAATGATGTCGCTAGTGAAACAGGTCGGCAATCATTGACGTATCTTCTATCAGCTTTGTCTGTAGAGTGGATTAACAATGTCATTCTTTAGTCTCCCTGGAAAAATGTTCCGAATCAGCGATGCATTACATATCTCATATAAGACTGAGCTTACTATACTGGAACAGATCTTTCGTACTCTGTGAGAAGCGCCATCAAATACATATGAGTTTTTATTTTTGATGGAAAATATAAGTTTCTTAATTCAGAGGTGACTGGCGATAGGGAAGCTAGAAAATCTGATAGGGAAACACTAAGGCTGAATTAAGATATGGTGGGGGAAGACAAGTATTTATGCTCAAATGGGTATAGGGTTACATCAACAGCAGCAGAAAATGGTATTACGGGGGTAGGATTCGTTATGAACAGGAACGTAGGGCAGAGAATGTGCTACTGTTAACCATTCAGTGACCGGGTTGTTCTTATCAGAATCGACAGCAAATCAATATCGACAACGATAGTTCAGGTATACATGCCGACGTCGCAAGCTGAAGATGAAGGGATAGAGAAAGTGTATGAGGATACTGAAAGGGTAATACAGTATTTAAAGGGGGATGAAAATCTAATAGTCATGGGCGACTGGAATGCAGTTGTAGGGGAAGGAGTAGTAGAGAAGGTTACAGGAGAATAAGGGCTTCGCACAAGGAATGAGAGAGGAGAAACACTAACTGAGTTCTGTAACAAGTTTCAGCTGGTAATAGCGAATACGCATTTCAAGAATCACAAGAGGAGGAGGTATACTTGGAAAAGGCCGGGAGATACGGGAAGATTTCAATTAGATTACATCATGGTCAGACAGAGATTCCGAAATCAGATACTGGATTGTAAGGCGTATCCAGGAGCAGATATAGACTCAGATCACAATATGGTAGTGATGAAGAGTAGGCTGAAGTTCAAGACATTAGTCAGGAAGAATCAATACGCAAAGAAGTGGGATACGGAAGTACTAAGGAATGACGAGATACGTTTGAAGTTCTCTAACGCTATAGATACAGCAATAAGGAATAGCGCAGTAGGCAGTACAGTTGAAGAGGAATGGACATCTCTCAAAAGGGGCATCACAGAAGTTGGGAAGGAAAACATAGGTACAAAGAAGGTAACTGCGAAGAAATCATGGGTAACAGAAGGAATACTTCAATTGATCGGTGAAAGGAGGAAGTACAAAATTGTTCCGGGAAAATCAGGAATACAGAAATACAAGTCGCTGAGGAATGAAACAGATAGGAGGTGCAGGGAAGCTAAGACGAAATGGCTGCAGGAAAAATGTGAAGACATCGAAAAAGATATGATTGTCGGAAGGACAGACTCAGCATACAGGAAAGTCAAAACAACCTTTGGTGACATTAAAAGCAACGGTGGTAACATTAAGAGTGCAACGGGAATTCAACTGTTAAATGCAGAGAAGAGAGCAGATAGGTGGAAAGAGTACATTGAAAGCCTCTATGAGGGTGAAGATTTGTCTGATGTGATAGAAGAAGAAACAGGAGTCGACTTAGAAGAGATAGGGGATCCAGTATTAGGATCAGAATTTAAAAGAGCTTTGGAGGACGTAAGATCAAATAAGGCAGAAAGGATAGATAATATTCCATCAGAATTTCTAAAATCATTGGCGGAAGTGGCAACAAAACGACGTTGGTGTGTAGAATGTATGAGTCTGGCGACATACCATCCAACTTTCGGAAAAGCATCATACACACAATTCCGAAGACGGCAAGAGCTGACAAGTGCGAGAATTATCGCACAATCAGCTTAACAGCTCATGCATCCAAGTTGCTTACAAGAACGATATACAGAAGAATAGGATGCGCTAGATGACGATCAGTTTGGCTTTAGGAAATGTAACGGCACGAGAGAGACAATTCTGACGTTGCGGTTAATACTGGAAGCAAGACTAAAGAAAAATCAAGACACGTTCATAGGATTTGTCCACCTGAAAAAAGCGTTCCACAACGTAAAATTGTGCAAGATGTTCGAAATTCTGTGAAAAGTAAGTTCAAATGGCTCTGAGCACTATGGGACGTAACATCTATGGTCATCAGTCCCCTAGAACTTAGAACTACTTAAACCTAGCTAACATAAGGACATCACACAACACCCAGTCATCACGAGGCAGAGAAAATCCCTGACACCTGTGAAAAGTAGGGATAAGCTACAGGGAGAGACGGGTCATATACAATATGTACAACAACCAAGAGGGAATAATAAGAGTGGACGATCAAGAACAAAGTGCTCGTATTAAGAAGGGTGTAAGACAAGGCTGTAGCCTTTCGCCCCTACTCTTCAATCTGTACATCGAGGAATCAATGATGGAAATAAAAGAAAGGTTCAGGAGTGGAATTAAAATACAAGGTGAAAGAATATCAATGATACGATTCGCTAATGACATTGCTATCCTGAGTGAAAGTGAAGAAGAATTAAATGATCTGCTGAACGGAATGAACAGTCTAATGAGTACACAGTATGGTTTGAGAGTAAATCGGAGAAAGACGAAGGTAATGAAAAGTAGTAGAAATGAGAACAGCGAGAAACTTAACATCAGGATTGATGGTCACGAAGTCAATGAAGTTAAGGAATTCTGCTACCTAGGCAGTAAAATAACCAATGACGGACGGAGCAAGGAGGACATCAAAAGCAGACTCGCTATGGCATAAAAGGCATTTCTGGCCAAGAGAAGTCTACTAATATCAAATAGCGGCCTTAATTTGAGGAAGAAATTTCTGAGGATGTACGTCTGGAGTACAGCATTGTATGGTAGTGAAACATGGACTGTGGGAAAACCGGAAGAGAAGAGAATCGAAGCATTTGAGATGTGGTGCTATAGACGAATGTTGAAAATTAGGTGGACTGATAAGGTAAGGAATGAGGAGGTTCTACGCAGAATCGGAGAGGAAAGGAATATGTGGAAAACACTGATAAGGAGAAGGGACAGGATGATAGGACATCTGCTAAGACATGAGGGAATGACTTCCATAGTATTAGAGGGAGCTGCAGAGGGCGAAAACTGTAGAGGAAGACAGTTGCGGTATGATTTGTTCTTATGTTAAATTCACAAATGAAATAAAGAAAATGTTAGCTGAAGGCATTACAAAACATATAGTTATCGTATTGTCAGTTTATAAACATTGACTATTTTATTTGAAATATTCTTGGCTTTTCGGAAGGAAGGGGGTCAATATTGCCACGAAGTTTCAGACATTTCTTGACGTTCTGAAAAATCGGGTCTTCTGCAGAATCTTCGCGTCATTCTCTCACGATGTTTGTTGATGTCTGATCCTGACATTTCAAGATGTTAAAACCGATTGAAAACTTTTGCATTATAAATTTGAAAGCTGGACTGTAATATTACTTTGGAAAACATCGTGCGCGAACGACGCGAACATCGGGCAGGAGTCCCGTTTTTACAAAACGTCAACAGACCGCCGGGAAAGCCTGAAGAATTACATTTGAGTTTTTGTTTATCCGCATAATTTGTTTTCGCCAGAGATCATAAGCACTTTTGTGCAGTTGAGTAATATAGACTCTGTTACGTAATATTAAATGGAAACCAGGTTAAAATTTTAGCACCGAACTGTTTAGAATGTTCTAACTACAGAATACTTTAGTATCAATTATCAGTCTGAAATGATTTCCTATCACCAATCAGACTAATAAACTCCATTTTATCTCTTGCGTAATTTTTTAGAAAACAAAGATAACTAAAATTTTTTCACTAGCGTCAATTTGAATCTCGTATTTATTTATTTTCGTAAAGTGACATTACTTTTTCCAGTATCACTTTTTCAAAGATTCTCTTCACAAAATTTTCAAGGTTAATCAGAAGATCTTTTCACGTAATTTCAATCTCCAACGTTCTTCTCCACATGTGAAAATATTTAGATGGCGCCCACCTACACAAGGATAAATGATCATTGGAGTGACGTAAGAGAAATCAGAGGTCACACGGAATGATGTGTTTGTTTTTCCCGCGCAGAGTTAGAGAGTGGAACTGTAGAGAAAAAGCGTGAAAGTGGTTCGGTGAACCCTTTGCCAAGCACTTAAGTGTGAATTGCACAGTAATGATGCACTTGTAGACTGCAACTCTTGACATTTCAAGATCTTAACACCGGCTGAAAACTTTTTCATTATGGATTTGAAAGCTGGAGTGTGCTATATCTTTGGAACGTTGGCCGCTGATTATTTTGTGGTGTGCATACGCAAACTCTGGAGCCTGAGATATTATTATCGCGAGTGGCAGCGAGCGATCAGTTGAGAGTAGTCGGAAGCTGCCTGCGGTGGAGTGAGGCCGCGCTACTTGAGAGGTCGCTACTTTTCGTGACCTTGCTAGGAACACTGGAGGATAATTTGGTATTAATTGAGGATTTTTGGTAATTTGCCTTTTTGTTACATGTAGTTTTGCTTGCTTACGTACTGAAGAGCTTTTTACAGATTTGTGTGTGCAATACATTCAATGTAATATTGGTATCTTTGTTGTGACCAGATACGTGAGCATTGATTGTAGATATTGTGGAATAATTGCTAATCATACAGCCGAGGAAAAGGAAAGTTTTTTTTTTGTTTTCTTTTTGTTTTTTCTTTTTTTTTTTTGCACTGCTTGAGGCTTGTTGACCAAACCCCTTCTGATCACTCAATTTCTATATAAAAATGGCTCTGAGCACTATGGGACTTAACATCTATGGTCATCAGTCCCCTAGAACTTAGAACTACTTAAACCTAACTAACCTAAGGGCATCACACAACACCCAGTCATCACGAGGCAGAGAAAATCCCTGACCCTGCCGGGAATCGAACCCGGGAACCCGAGCATGGGAATTTCTATATAAAAATTGCAGTAGCTGTGTCAGTTGTTGTGACCATGAATTGCCCTCTGCATGGATCGCAGTATTCTTTTTGAATTAATTTAGCATGTTGCTGGATGCAGCATATTCACGCAGTTTCAGCGGCAAGACGAGGTAAGTTGTCTGTCGGTACTAATTGTTAGGAGGTGTCAGAAAATATTTTGGTAATCGCGATCAGATACAAGAGAATTTGATTTTCTTGATTTATGGGAAGATTAATAAATTTCTGTTTTCTTGTTCTGAATCAGAATACTAATATTGTCACAGACCTAGCTTTACATATTTCCCTACATGTTTCACCAGAAAAATAATAATTACCAACATCTTAATTAAACAACTTTGGAATTATATCCCTCTTTCCTTACTTATTGTTGGCGCTCTTGGCATCTTATGTTTTCAGCAGTGAAGCAGTATCAGCAAATGGCTGAGTCCGGAGAGCTGAATGACTCCGAACGGGTATTAGTTATTGGATGTCGCCTGAGTAACAAATCCATTACGGACGTTCCACCTTTCTAACGTAGCCCAAGTCGACTGCTTGTGATGTAACTTCAGAGCCAAAGAAACTGGTACACCCGCCTAATATCGTGTAGGGCCCCTGCGACCACGCTGAAGTCCCGCAACACGACGTGGCGTGGGCTCAACTGATGTCTGAAGTAGTGCTGGAGGGTACTGACATCTTGAATCCTGGAGGGCTGTCGATAAATCCATAAGTGTACAGTGGGGTGGAGATCTCATCTGAACAACACGTTGCAAGGCATCCCAGATATGCCCAATAATGTTCATGTCTGGGAACTCTGGCGACCAGCGAAAGTGTTTCAGCTCAGAAGAGTGTTTCCAGAGCCAGTATGTAGCAATTTTGGGTGTGTGGGGTGTCGCATTGTCCTGCTGGAATTGTCCGTCTGAATGCACAATGGACATGAATGGATGCAGGTGATGAGACAGGATGCTAACCTTCGTGTCATCTATCACACTCGTATGTAGATGTATCAGGGGGCCCATATCACTCCAACTGCGCACGCCCCACACCATTAGAGAGCCTCCAGCAGTTTGAACAGTCCCCTGATGGCATGCAGGTTCATGGATTCATGAGGTTGTTTCCATACCCGTACACGTCCATCCGCTCGATACAATTTGAAACGAGACTCGTCCGACCAGGCAACATGTTTCCAGTCATCAACAGTCCAAAGTCGGTGTTGACGGGCCCAGGCGAGGCGTAAAGCTTTGTGCAGTCATCAAGGGTACACGAGTGGGCCTTCGGCTCCGAAAGAGCCCATATCAATGACGTTTCGTGGAATGGTCCGCACGCTGACGCTTGTTGAAGACCTAGAAGTGAAATCTACATCAGTTTGGGTAAGGGTTGCACTTCTGTCACATTGAGCTATTCTCTTCAGTCGTCGCTGGTCCCGCTCTTCCAGGACCTTTTTCCGGCC
Source organism: Schistocerca americana (assembly GCF_021461395.2). NCBI lineage: Eukaryota > Metazoa > Arthropoda > Insecta > Orthoptera > Acrididae > Schistocerca > Schistocerca americana. The sequence continues at coordinate 60,991,489 of NC_060128.1, forward strand.
GCAGCGATGTCGGAGATTTGATGTTTTGCCGGATTCCTGATATTGACGGCACAGTCGTGAAATGGTCGTACGGGAAGTCCCCACTTCATCGCTACCTCAGAGATGCTGTGTCCCATCGCTCGTGCGCCGACCATAACACCACGTTGAAACTCACTTAAATCTTGATGATCTGCCGTTCTAGCTGCAGTAACCGATCTAACAACTGCGCCAGACACTTGTTGTGTTATATGATGCCTACCACAGTACCGTATTCTGCTTGCGTACATATTTCTGTATTTTAATACGCATGGCTACACCAGTTTCTCTGACGCTTCAGTTTAATTGTGTAGGGCAGACGTGAAGGAACGATTGCAGCTAAACCGAGACTAGGCAGACCTGATGTGCTGACGGACGGGGATCGTCGAGCTTTGCTCAGGGCGCTTGTAAAAAATCGCATTAAATCAGCGGAAGGAATCACTCATTAATTCCAAACTATTACCTGCAGTCCACCTAGTGCAAAGACTCAGTTTAGACTTAAAAGCGTTTGCGCTACTGCTAAGATTTTTGAGTTCTTGTGGTAGCTTCTTGAAAATGGATGCAGCAGAATAGTGCACTCCTTTCTGCACAAGAGTCAAGGAAGTGCATTCCACATGCAGATTTAATTTCTGCGTAGTATTAACTGAGTGAAAGCTGCTAACTCTTGGGAATAAGCTTATATTGCTAACAACAAACGACATTAAAGAAAATATATACTGTGAGGGCAATGTCGAAATTCCCAGACTATTGAATAGGGGTCGACAAGAGGTTTTCGAACTTACACCACACATAGCTCGAACAGCCCGTTTTGGAGCCAAAAATACCCATTTTGAATCAGAAGAATTACCCCAAAAAGTAATACCATATGCCATAAGCGTATGAAAATATGCGAAGTAGATTACTTTTCATGTTGAAATGTCACTTATTTCAGATACTGTTCTAATGGTAAATAAAGCGGCGTTTAGTTTCTGAACAAGATCCTGAACATGGGCTTTCCACAACAGCTTACTATCTATCCGTACGCCTAGGAACTTCAACTGTTCCGTCTCGCTTATAACATGCCCATTCTGTCTGATTAAAATATCAGTTCTTGTTGAATTGTGAGTTAGAAACTGTAAAAACTGAGTCTTACTGTGATTTAGCATCAAATTATTTTCCACAAGCCACGAACTTATTTCATGAACTACATTATTTGATAATGTTTCAATATTACACACAAGATCCTTCACTACCAAGCTGGTGTAATCAGCAAACAGAAATATTTTTGAATCACCTGTAACACTAGAAGGCATATCATTTATATAAATAAGAAACAGCAGTGGCCCCAGCACCGACCCTTGGGGAACGCCCCATTTAACAGTGCCCCACTGGGACTGAACATTATTACCACTCTCAATATTGCGGAGAATTACCTTCTGCTTTCTGTTCTTAAAGTAAGAGGCGAACCAATTGTAAGCTACTTCCCTTACTCCATAATGTTCCAACTTCTGCAGTAATATTTTGTGGTCAACACAGTCAAAAGCCTTCGTTAAATCAAAGAAAACACCTAACGTTCGCAACCTTTTATTTAATCCGTCCAAAACCTCACAGAGAAAAGAGAATATAGCATTTTCAGTTGTTAAGCCATTTCTAAAACCAAACTGTACATTTGACAGCAAATTATGTGAATTTAAATGCTGTGCGTAGGTAGTTAAAAAGTATGAGGTCCAATGGTCAAGCAGCTCCTCATAAGCCACACGTAACCCTGAACGACGCTCCAGATGCTCCATACAGCGATCCTGCTGGACAGTGGCTGACTGACGAGTGATTTGGAGTGATGAGTGGTAAATGACAATCCAGTGGAAGAGGTTGGAAAAATTTTGGAGGGCATTACCTACCATCTTGTGTACAACATTTGGATGGGTCACCATCCAGGTCTGCCAAGTGCAGAGGAAATGGTGTTATGATGTGGGTGTGTTTGTCGTGGTCAGGATGTGATCCCCTTATTTGTGCTTGAGAAAACTCTAAGTGCAGAAAGAGATGAACACATTTTATGGGAACAGTTCAGAAACGCTGATCTCAAGAGCAGGGCAATCCACCATTATCATGAACTTGTATGTGTGAGGCAATGTTCTTCCTGGAATGTCCAGATCCCCATCTTGAACCTTTTGGATGAGTTACAGGGTCTACTTCGCACCAGAGCCTAGCGTCCAGTCCACAATCGTCTCTGGTTTCACCTCTTACAGAAAAATAGCTTGCGTTTCCTCCACAGACATTAAGACACTGAATCTCTTCCCAGCCGAGTTCAGTCATAAAGACGAAGAGTGGACACACCCCTTATTCATGTTCACTGATAGATCGCCGGATGCCAATGGCCTTGCCTCGGTGGTAACGCCGGTTTCCGCCACATCACCAAAGTTAAATGCTGTCCGGCTTAGCTAGCATTTGGATGGGTCACCATCCAGATCTGTCAAGTGCTGTTGGTAAGTGGGGTGCACTTAGCCCTTGTGAGGCCAATAGAGGAGCTATTTGACTGAGAGGTAGCGGTACCAGTCAGGAAAACTGACAACAACTGGGAGAGCTGTGTGCTGATTACATGCCCCTCCATACCCACACCTGTTGATACCTAAGAGCTGGCCGGAGTGGCCGTGCGGTTCTAGGCGCTACAATCTGGAACCGAGCGACCACTACGGTCGCAGGTTCGAATCCTGCCTCGGGCATGGATGTGTGTGATGTCCTTAGATTAGTTAGGGTTAATTAGTTCTAAGTTCTAGACGACTGTTGACCTTAGAAGTTAAGTCGCATAGTGCTCAGAGCCATTTGAACCATTTGATACCTAAGAGCTGAGGATGACACACCATCCGATCGGTATAATTGGGTTTTCACGGCCTGTCTGGATGTTGTTTCATTGTTTTTTAGATGTCCAGATACTTTCGAACAGATATCAGTCATACAAGGTGAAAAAAATGGGTCAAATGGTTCTGAGTACTATGGGACTTAACATCTGAGATCATCAGTCCCCTAGAACTTATAACTACTTAAACCTAACTAACCTAAGGACATCACACACATCCATGCCCGAGGCAGGATTCGAACCTGTGACCATAGCGGTCGCGCGGTTACAGACTGAAGCGGCTAGAACCGCTCGGCCACAGCAGCCGACTATAAGATGAAAGAAGCAAAAAATTAACTCGGGCATTTGTTTGTGCGGAAAAGGGATAGAAACTACAAGCGACTTAGATGATATAACATTGTCATAGCGGTACTTCAAGCAGCTCTGTAGTTATTGTTTCTCTAGAATCATAATTCCCTTAGCAAAGTAGTACGGTCACATTTCGTACCAAAATCTGCACTTCCTCTTGAAGCTGCTGACAAAAATTCCTTTTGCACAGCGGAATGTGAATGACTTAAGCGAGAAGATAGCATTCGAATGGCGCAGCAGTAAAAATGTTGTACACGGTGGAGAGCCGGAAGCCGTCAAATTCGAAAAGCATTTAACCTCCGCCATTAAAATTCCTTTGTTCATTGTTGACAGTGAGCACAAAAACAATCCAAAGATTATGGGAGACAGACCCTCTGTTCACCTGCTGACTGATAACTGAGCGAGTCGCCAAACGGTCGTTTTACAGACTTTTAAATTCATTAACAGTCAATAATTCGTGGCTTGACCTCCCATGAAAGACTAAAGGTGTAGGCAGCTGTTTTACATGATAGGAAATACTGCAACCACCCACAAGTGTTCTGAAATGATTTCATTGTACCATTACCAGCTTAAGGGCTGTACCCATCGTCAGACGAAAGCATTCACTTCTTTGCAAAATTTTCATTTCTGCTTAAAAACAACGTTTTTGCGATGCATAGTTTACAAAAGGGTTTACATTTGCGTCGTAAAATATGATAAAGTTTCGCGATATCATAGTTGTACACTTATTCACCGATGAGCCGAAACATTATGACCACCTGTCGTTCCACTTTTCAAAGACACTAGAACAGAAATTCTGCTTCGCATGAATTCTACAAGTCCTTGGCAGAATGCCAGAAGCATATGGCGCCAATATGTCTACCTACAGGTCACGCAATTCCCCTAAATTATGGGGTGATGGTTTACAGCCAGGCAACTGGCACCTGATACCTGTTCCAGTGGGCACAGATCAGACACATTTTCTGGTCAAGACAATGTGAGTTCACCATAATGGCCCTCTGACCACTGCAGCACGATTATGACCTTGAAATACGGTCATTTATCCTACTGGAAGTTGTCATCCCATAGCGGGCGACTTCAGACATGAAGTGACGCACAATAATGTTCACGCAGTTCACTGCTGTCTTGATGCCTTCAATTACCACTGCAAATCCCATGGAAGCCAAACTCTGTGCACCCATAGCTTAATTCCTCCGTCACTGGCCTGCATCTATGGCGCGGTGCGTGTTTCGTGCAGCCATTTGCCTGGATGACGGCGTGTCCGGCTGTAACTAGAAATGCGATTCATTCGATAGGCGATCTGTTTCTTTTCATCCACGGTAAAAATTCAATGATGCTGTGCCCAGTGCAATCAGAACTGACAGTGTCGTGGGGTCAACACAGGAACAGTTGGCCTCGTATGATGTGGAGGTCCATATTCAACAATGGCCTTTGAACGGTGTCAACTGAAACACACCAGAATTGTACTCTGTCGTTAGATCTACCACAGATGGCTGCCTATCCTGGATCACACAGTGGCGGATACTCTGACCTCTACGTTTTGTGACAACACGTGGACGTCCAGTACCATACGGCTTACTCATTATTCCACCAGCCAACTACTTTCCATTGGTGCTCATAACAATAGTACGCCAACAGGGGACCAGCGTCGCCGTTTCAGAGATTACCGTTTCCAGTCTCAACGCCACAACAATGCTCCCTTTATCAGAACTGCTCGTATCAGTAGATTTCCGTATTTTCGCATTATTTCCTACAGTGTTCAAAAATGGTTCAAATGGCTCTGAGCACTATGGGACTTAACATCTGAGGTAATCAGTCCCCTAGAATTTAGAACTACTTAAACCTAACTAACCTAAGGACATCACACACATCCATGCCTGAGGCAGGATTCGAACCTGAGACCGTAGCGGTCGAGCGGTTCCGGACTGAAGCGCCTAGAACCGCTTGGCCACACCGGCCGGCTCCTACAGTGTAATTTACAAAAACAGTTGCGGTGTTCTGTAACCAAAATGGACAAAATAAAGCTGTTTTACGTTTATAGCACAATTAATATTCCAAACAACGCCTTAACTGAAACTTCCTGGCAGATTAAAACTGTGTACGGGACCGAGACTCGAACTCGTGACCTTTGTCTTTCGCGGGTCAGTGCAAGGTTCGCAGAAGAGCTTCTGTAAAGTTTGGAAGGTAGGAGACGAGGCGCTGGCAGAAGTAAAGCTGTGAGGATGGGGCGTGAGTCGTGCTTGGGTAGCTCAGATGGTAAAGCACTTGCCCGAGAAAGGCAAAGGTCCCGACTTCGAGTCTCGGTCCGGCACACAGTTTTAATCTGCCGGGAAGTTTCATATCAGCGCCCACTCCGCTGCAGAGTGGAAATCTCATTCTGGAAACGCCTTAACTGGTGGCTGAGGCAAATGAACAATAACGTTTAAAGGTAAGTTATATCGGGAGTAATGTGATCGTTTATGATTTGTCAGACGTGATGTTCGTTACGTAAAAGGTACGTGCGGTTAGGTTTCACCTTATCGCACGGTGTTTCCTGCTGAATACCGTTTCACAACAGTGTGTGCGGTTGAGGCTGTGTTGTGTTTTTATCGTTTCAGCGTAATATACGGTTGTTATTTTACTTTTCCTCAGATCAGCCTTTCTACTGATTCGATGTTCTCCTGCATCTTTTCCTACCTTGCACTGATCGTTACTATTTATACCTAATTAGTATGCCCAACCTGTTTTTGCGTAGCAAGGTGGAATATCTGACATTGCTGAAGTATCTCTCTTAACATTGATGCTATTTTTTTTTTATTTTCTTATATAATCAGTTGTTGTCGTCAACGTCGTAACCTTTTCTGTTATTCTTGTGGTGGTGCTTTTTGCTCTGGTGACCGGTTTGAGACAGCTTTCCACGCTGATTTATCCTTTTGCGAGCATATTCTTCTCTCCATAAATATTGCATCCATTTGATCGTGCGCTCTCCCCCAACATTCCCCTCCACAACTGAACCATACTTTGATGCCCCAGGATGTTTTGTAGCTATCTATTCCTTCTTTTAGTCAAGTTGAACCAAAAATTCCTTTTCTACCCAATGCAGTTCAGTATCTCTTCATTATTTAAACGATCTACTCTTCAGCATTCCTGTCTAGTAACAAACTTGGAAAATAAATTTATTTATTTATTTATTTATTTATTTATCCTGGCAAGATTAGGGCCATCAGGCCCTCTCTTACATCTAACCAGGCATTCTACTTATTTTACATTCATATGTTTTAGTAGGCGTGTTAAACTACATCTAGTACAAAAAGTGAAATAAACAATTTGAAAGGTACACCTGGAAAAATACATACATATAGAGTTTATATTCTTAGGTCACAAGTACTGTTATAATTAGACATTATTGAAGAGACAGAGTTTAGATAGGAGTGCTGGCAGCAGGTAGTATGAGGGAGACTCGTGGTGAAGGGAGGATAAGAATAGAGACATGATGAAACATAATTAAGGAAATATAAAGGAAAAGAAGATTGCGTGGCTAATAGAGATAGATGAAGAGGAAGGCATCTCAGGAGCAAGATAGGAGACGCTAGCTTTGCTATTTGACAGATGAGGGGATTGTCCTTGTACATTAATTTCGTGGAGAACTTTGTGAGGATGATAGTAGGAAATGTTTCAACTTCTTCTTAAAAGCAGCAGGAGATCGAATTTTGCGCAAGGTAAGGGGCAGTTTGTTCCAGAGGCGGACAGCGGCAACTGAGAAGGAGTTTGCAAAAGTTTTTGTTTTGTGAGTGGGCACAGTTAGGATACCAAATAAGAGTGACCTCGTGTTTTGATTATGATGACATGACAGGTTTTTAATCTCTGAAACAAGGTACTGGGGTGCTTGCGCGATGAGGAGTCGGTGGAGTAGACATAGAGTGTGGTAGTCACGCAATTTGTCCGGCCGCAGCCACCCTAGCTCGGAGTATGAAGCACTAACATGATCATATCGGCGAATGTTGCAGGTGTAACGCACACAGGCATTCATGGTTAGCTCTAGCCGTCTTTTGTTTTCACTACTCATGCCTTGTTGAATCACATCACAATAGTGGAGGTTCGGTAGAACGAGTGCTTGCACGAGCTGGCGTTTCAAGTCCTGTGGAAATATGTTCCGAAACTTTTTGAGAGCATAGAGACAAGCAGACGTCTTTCGGCACACTGCGACTGTATTCTCCGCCCAGTTGAGATGCTCATCCAGAGTTACACCCAAGTTCTTCACTGTTTTCTGATATGGTATTGGAGTACCGTCGAGCAGAATAGGAGGTAGCCGTTCGCGGAAATCTGAACTTATTAATTTCTGATGGGCTATTAAGATTACTTGCGTCTTTTTTGCATTTAGTTTAAGCCCCAGGTTTTTCGCCCATCTCACTACTGAAGACAGATCATCATTCATCTGAGCGATTGCAGTGTTTACATCTTCAGGTCTGACGCTTAGCTAGAGCTGGAGGTCGTCGGCATAGAAATGATATTTACAGGAGGACAGAACCGACGAAATATCGTTGACATATAAAGAAAACAAAAGTGGTCCTGAGACTGATCCTTGTGGCACTCCCGAGGAAACATGTTTCCAGGAAGATTTTTCATGTACGCAGACAACACATTGCTGTCTGTCTTTTAAGTAGCTTTCAAACCATCTCATTGCACTATCAGAGAAATTAAGCTGTTGCATTTTTCTGAGCAATATGTCAAAGCTAACAGTGTCAAAAGCTTTGCTGAAGTCCAGTAGCGTCAATATTGTTGCCTTTCGATTGTCGATGGCATATTTCAGGTCATCAGTTACTTTAATTAGAGCAGTGTTTGTGCTGTGATGTTTACGGAAACCAGATTGAAATTTGTCATATAGGCTGAATTCATGCAAGTGTTCAGTGATTTGGTCATGAACAATATATTCAAGTGCTTTGGAAACAGCAGGCAGTATGCTAATTGGTTGGTAATCACTAGGCAGTTGCGGGTTTTCGATCTTAGGGATGGGTCGAATTAGGCTTCTTTTCCATGCAGTGGGATATATTCCGTTCACGAGGGAAAAATTAAATATGTCAGTTAAGACAGGTACTAAGATATCGGCAACATTCTTAATCATGGTTATACCGATACTGTCGTTGCCTATTGCATCAGAAGAGATTCTCATTATTGCTTTTCTTGCCGTATTTGTTGTTACATGTTTTAGATGGAAGGTATCGTTTGGGGATTCTTGTGGACGGTAATTATCAGCTGTGCTGGTATTCAGAGGTGCAGAGAAAAATTCATTTAATTCGTTAGCTGACACACGAAAAGTAGTTTCCGATTTTGCCTTTCCGACCCCCAAGCTACGGAGATTCTTCCATAGAGTCGTGGGCGTCAGATCGCTGCATACAAGGGAGCGAGCGTGCCTGATTTTAGCATTGTGAATGCATTGTTTCACTCTGTTCCGTAGCTTTCTATATTCTTCGAAACGCTCGGGTTTAGGATCTGCCTTGAAACGCCTGTGGGCAGCATCCCTATTAGTCATCATTTGACGTAATTCAGCTGTCAGCCATGGAGCAGGAGATTTTCTTACACGGATTGTGCGCACAGGTGCATGTTTGTCATAGAGGGCAGTGAGTTTATCACCAGGTTCATTAATTTTGCCGTCGATTGTGGGTTTTCTGATTATTTGATGCCATGAGATTTCTGAGCAATCGGCTGTTAGAGCGTCAAGGTCAATACGTTTCATGTTCCTACAAGTTATGTAACGCGATTTGATCCTTGGGGGCTGCACAGAGTAGGCCAGGAATATTACATCATGTGCTGAGAGGCCAGGGGCCGATGTTTGACCAACATCTCTTACTTTGTCAGTCTGTTTCGTTGCGATTACGTCTATAAGAGTATGACTGTGCGCCGTATGGTGTGTAGGTTGTAATGGAAGAATGTTCATGCTATTGCAACTAAACAGTCTTCTTAGGTTTATTGCGGAGGGAGTGTCTCTTAGCAGGTCTATGTTCAAATCACCCATTACGATGACATGTTCGTATTGACACTCGTGGTAAATTCTGGAAACAACCGAAAATCTTATGGGGCCAAGTTGGGAATGTATATAGGATGGTAGATGACGGTGAACGCGAGGTGTCGGATACTTGCAGATGTCTCAGCGCTCGTGTGCTGGCGTTGTTATGCTGAAGTAGGCGGCGCTCCACCTGCGGAGGAAGTTCGACACATACAAGGTGAAACACGTATGTAACGCAGCAGCGATGGCGAGGCATTGTAGCATCTGTGACCAGAGAGTATGCGCTTGACCGCGCGAGTGTTGCGAGCGGTTCTTAGTCTGTCAGTCAGTCGTTGCGAGTCTGTAGCTCTGTCTAGTTGAGTGCAGTACTCTGTCAGTAGTCGTCGCGTGCAGTACGCTAATAGTCGTCATGCAGAGCGGTCGGTCAATAGTAGCAGCCCAGTGCGGTTGTGTGATGTAGGCGGTCGGCAACACTGGTCAAGATGGTGAATAAGGTATACTGTTAATTAATATAATCATTAGATAATGAAAAATTTTATTTATTGTAATTATTCTCCAACAAGTTCCCCAATAATAATTTTTATTTCAAAAGCATTTTCTCAAAAATTTAATTTTTTATTGAACTAAAGATTTCGCTGCACTTCCCATTTCATTCCACTTCTTTTGAAGAAAAATTTCAGTAAATTCACAGAAAAAAGGAATATTATTATTTGCAATGCAGTTCCTCCAAGCCGTGCGCAGAAATAAGAGCAGAAATGTGACATCCAGTTATTCTGAGGTAAGACTTTAATTCTGATTGTTTTACACAGGGCCAAAGACCGATATTTCGGTTTATTGAATTTTCTTATCACTGAATGGACTTTAATTTTTTGTGAAGAATTTATATTTGAGTCAGATTGCGAATTTCACATTTTTGTTACCATTGTCAGTACATTTCATTGTGGGCAGGTTACGCATAGAGCAATGTCCATTAGCATTCTTAAATAATATTGTCCATACTTTTTCAAAATTATTGTGGGGAGGTTACACTCGGCTCCCATGTGTATTAAGTATTGTCCTTTATTTCTTTTAAAATTACGGTGGGGAAGTTACACTTGGCGACCCTGCCAGGATCGAATTTCGTTGAGAGTCTTTTGAAAAACAGTCACATATCTGCTCTTATTTGCTTAGATATAATTAGGATTTGGCGCAACGCTTTTATTAACTTGTGACTTTCTTTCTACAGGTCAACTGCAATTCGTTGCTCTGTTGTATTTGTGTGTTGCTTTTGCATTGTGCTTATTTGTTTTGTGAATAATTGTGACTATTGCAAAAATGCCGCGAAAGACTGTGAATAGTGTATCGCGAAGTATTGTGAATGAAATTACCGACTTAAACAACGTGACCGATAGTAATAGTGATACGCAGCGTAATGATGACAATCCTCCGTTCACTAACAATCAGTGCATTCCAACCACTAATGATGACTTTTACCTTAATGATGAACAAACGAACTCAATTGTCTCGTCTGTTAACTTGACGACAATTGATGACGCGGAGCAGTCTATAGTAATGAGTGCTGCCGAGCTTAACATAACCGATTTAGTAAATTCACGTGACGAGCAGACAAATTTGTCTAATGAAGATGAACAGATCACACAAAGTAGGACGGATTTATTTAATTCCGAAATAATGTCTGACAGTGTACATCCGACTGATAAACGTTTTTGTAAATTACAGAATGACCAAATGGTCACGGAAAGCGAGACAATTCCAGATCCACCACTAAACAGCACAGAGAATATAAACGCTAATTTTGACTTGGTACGAATTATGACAAGTTTGATACAACAGCAAAGTGAGAAAATAGACAAAAAATTCAAACAATTTATGAAAAAACAAGACAAACTTAGTGAACAGATCAGACAAGATAATGAAAAACTCAAACAACAACTTGATGAAAGTTTCGACAACCATTTCAAACAACTTAGCGAAGCAATTGATAAAAGTTTCGAACTCACAAACGAAAAACAAGACGACATTAAAGAACAGAAGAGACAAGTTAGTGAACAGAATACAGCTGTTACCGTGCAATGCCAGGACATTAAAGAACAATTACGTGTGAATACTAAGACTTGTGCTAATAACAGTAATGAAAAAGTTGGCACTGTTGCACAAGAATTAAATAGTACACGTGTAAGCACAACAGAATTACATAAAGGCGAAATTAATGCAGTCACCGAACAATGCCCTAAAAACGCAGTACAGATTCGCGACGAGGTTAATTTAGAGTCAGTGGAAGTTTCACACACTCCGAATACGGAAGTCAATAATAAAAGTGAACGACAGAACAACCAAAATGTCGAAAGTTTTCAAGTAACAGAATTAAAAACTATTTCAGTCACCAATACGTCACAGAATCCGCCACGTTGCGAGCATTTGTCTGACTCACGCAGCGTGTATAATGTGAACAATTTACAGAGACTACGCGACTTAAAATCTGAAAAGCTACGTAACTTGAAGTACGAAACGACACAGACAAACAGACTCACACAAAAACCCGAACGTGTTCTCAAATTCAGTGACGAGAACGTTGATAATAAGCAGTTTGCATTTGTAAGAAAAAGTAAAGAATTTAATAATGACAGAACACAGGTACACGCTTTGAGCTATATACGACAATTTGTTTTTGTACTTTCACCGCTATTATCTGTAATGGAGAAACTAGCTTTGAATCTGAGGCGACAATTTGCTATTGTATTTTCATCAGCATTACGTATTATGCAGAAACTAGAATTAACATGGATACAATTATTTACTTTTGGAATTTTACCGCTATTGCTTGCAACGCAAAAGCTAAAATTTATTTGCAGTGCGTAATAGACCTCAGGGGATTCATTACGCTTTAATGAATATGTGCCGTAGCGAGCATAGGGCCCCGAGCTGTAGTAGTGCTATTTCATCTTTAGTTTTCTGCACTGCTGCCTTTTCTTCTACTATCCTTTATATCTATCAAAACTGCTCTTTAACTATTGCTCTATCTAGAATTAAGAAATATTGTACTGAAAACCCGATATGACAAATCTTTTACCGAATGTGACAATTTTCAGTAGGCACTCCCGTAATGACAACTACCGCCGTAATTTTAATTACAGATAAAATCGTAATCATCAGTATGTGTAAAATTATCAGCAATAGGAACCATATTTTTTTGTAACAATAGATGTTTTTCACCACAACAGCATGAAAGTAAGCCGCTTAGCATACCTAACTAACAATGCAGTCTGCAAGGTCAACCAAACTTTAATGTTTCGCCGCGTGCACGTATAGTCCCAGCTCCAACAAATAGTAACGCATGGCAGCAAAGAAATAACTACGTACAGATAACACACTATTTAAACTCGCATCGCAATGCACCGTATAGAAATGACTATCACGACAGACGTAAAATTAATTAGCACAATTTTCAGCGTACACTTAATAACAGTCGATCTTTTCAGCAGCAAGAACATCAGCAACAACACATTATCATGAATGAAACAGACAATAGGTGTCATCTATAGCGTAACAGGTCAATAAGAAATAACAGAACAGTCATATAGTGGATATGCCACAATATTCTCCCGTAAATAATAACACATACGATAGATTTTAACCAGATACAGCACAGACTGCATATTCCAGTAACGTAAGCAATAATTTAGACACGCAGAATTTTGTTCACGAAAATGTTATTAATTTTGACGCCATCCGACACACGTTTGCATTAAGGACAGAATTACGACGTATGTAGACGATATTCTTATTGCAGAAGCTAACTGGTCTGAACACAATGTGATTTTAGAACAACTGTTGCAAACTTTTCGTGCACAAGGACTTCCAGTTAATCTCAGTAAATCGCACTTTGGCAAAACTTCCATAAATTTCTTGGACACGTAATCTCAGCAGAAGGCATTGCACCTGATCCGGAAAAACTTCAGGCTCTACATGACATTAGTGTTCCTACGACGAAGAAGCAATTACGCAGTTTTTTGGGCTTAATTAACTTTTTTCGTAAATTTATTCATCACTCTGCTTTAGACACACCCAGATTATGCCAATTAACAGGTAAAAACAGTATCTGGTCTTGGGATAAGCAAGCACATTCTGAATTCATGAACCTGAAACATGCTCTGTTGAATGCACCACTTTTATCGCACCCAGATCTTACTAGAAATTTTTCCATTGCCACCGACAGTTCCAACACCGCTTTAGGCGTACATATTTTCCAGGAAATTGAAGAAGATGGTTCTACAGTAATTAAAAACATCGCATTTGCAAGTCGCATTCTGTCACCTGCTGAACGAAATTGCTCCGTTACAGAACTTGAAACATTATGTGTTGTGTGGGCTTTAACGAGATTTCGGCACTTTCTTTATGGCAGACATACCACCGTTTACACAGACCATAGAGCTATACAATTTTTGCTTTCAGCTAAATTTACTCACGACAGATTAAGTAGATGGAAACTTTATTTACAGGAATTTAATTTTACAATAGTTCACATTCCCGGCACACAAAATGTTATAGCAGACGCACTATCGCGTTCTCTCGGCAACAATCAGCAAGACGTAGCAACCAACTTCTGCAAAACAAATTTCAGTGTCATGTACATTCAGCAAGTTGCATTTGAAAACTTTATTTCATCGTCATTACAGGACATAGCACAAGAACAAAACAAAGACAATGTCTGGAAAGAAATTAAACACCTTTGGCTAGATAAGAATAATGTTACGATTAGGAACCATTACACTGTGCGCAATGACATTCTGTTTCGCCGCTCTCATCCTGATAGCAACAATTGGTTATTATGCATTCCTGACGAACTGGTTAACAAATTAATTTGGTACACTCATTTAAGTTACGCACATTACGGAGCACGAAAATGTTTTCTTATACTGAGACAGAACTGTTATTTTACTAACATGGAAAAACGTATACGACGAGTTTTAGCGTCTTGTAAAATTTGCCAGAAAGCTAAATCAGACACCACTTCACATATTCCTCCTTTATATCCCATTATACCTGTTAAATTAAGACATATGGCCGCAGTAGATATTTTTGGTCCGATTCCGAGAACTAACAGAGGTTTTTGCTACATTTTTGTCGCTGTTGAGCTCACTTCAAAATTTGTTACTTTCACTCCGTTACGCAAAGCTACTGCTAAAACTGTTTCGAAAGCATTTGTAAAACATTTTCTATCTCATGTAGGGCATGTAATGAAAGTAATTTCTGATAATGGATCACAATTTCGATGTGGCGTATGGACACGTATGTTACGAGCTAGAAACATTTCTCCGATCTATATATCCAAGTACCACGCTTCTTCGAACCCCTGTGAAAGGTTAATGAAAGAAATTGGTAAACTGTGTAGAATATACTGCCACAAAAGACATATTGATTGGGATACACACATACTCTCATTCCAAGATGTAATTAATTCCATACCAAATGAATCCACTATGCTATCTCCGTCTGTTATACTGAAAAATGCTGAACCACCTAACAAAATTAAAGAGTTAATAACATTTCCTACATCTCGTCGATTACGACACCACGAAATAATTGACATTGCGCTGAACAACATCAAACGTGCCGCAGAGCGCCGGAGAAGACAGCAAAAACAGGTTTGTACACGCCGCGACTTTCACGTTGGACAGAAGATATTAGTACGTACACACTATTTATCCAGTAAATTAAAAGGTAAGTGCAGTAAATTTGAACTTCTATACGCAGGTCCATATCGGATTCGCAGCATCCCTCACCCCAATGTTGTACACGTCGAAACTTTGAGAACCAGAAAATCGAAAGGCAATCACCATATCTCAAACATTAAATCGTTTATTGAGTGAAACCACTGTATGATTCAACACACTATGATGCCATTTACTAATGCAATTATTTCACCTGACTAATTACTGATGATTATCGTATTTTTTCTTGGCAAGTGCCCGACAAGGTAAGGTTAGCAGGTCGCTTTTCTTGTCGTTACACATCAGACCGTGCATACTTTTTCAGACACACTTACGTATTTTATGACTAATTATGCAATATTAGCTAATGACATGTTAATTTCATTACATTTTTTTTCATTAAAGTCTTTAAGTCTCGCCTCGATCAACTACACTACATACAAGCTGAACACAACGAACGTCACATTTGTCTTTTTATGTACGATTGTATTCCAGTTTTGTTTATATGCACTGTGAAATAGTTAAGGTATAACACACCAGTGACTTTGACATATTTTTGCCTTATGACATCTCAACATCGTGACTGTTTTACATTTTTTGCTGCTGCATTGTGATATTCTGTGTACAATTTTGCATCTGAACACTGTCAATGTCTTTGACATATTACGTTTTCTGTCATGTTATGCTGTATGGTTATTTATCTCACCATAAACCAGTCATTATTTAGTGGGTATAGGATTTAAATGCAAGACATTAATTTTTGTTCATCAATTTCAGAAAGAAGTGATGCGTGTAAGAGATAAATTCAACAGAAATGGGAATTTCACCTGCGGAATAAACGAAAGAAGATGCAATAGCTTTATGAGGAAGAGTAAATGGATCAGGATTGGCAGGCATTAACAAGAATATACAATACTCATCACAGAATAGCAGTCTTAACTAATTTTTTCTTTCAGAATACAAGGTGATTGATGCAGGCTGTCAGACTGAACTACACATCTTAGTTTTAGTGATGAAATATGCTAGAGATAAGGAATAGTTGTATAATGAGTAATGAAATGATTTTTTGCAGATGATAATGAATACTGATGAATAATGATGAAGGAAATGGTATTATGAATAATGAAGTTTTTCTTTACAGGTGATGATAATAGTGAAGTTATGATGATATGGATAATGAAGTTTTCTTTACAGATGAGGATAATGTTGAAGTTATGTATTTATGCTACGTAGTTATTTAAGTATTTGTTGCAGTTTGCTTTGACAGCAGGTGTTACATTGCATAGTAGGATGACTGAAAGTTTTGGAAAGGACAGCTATGGAACACATTTTTATACACACTTCACTGCCTGTTAATTCGAAGTTCACTACTTTTCAGCATAGTGTGTGTTTCTTCTTTCAGGTCAATAATCCGTTTTTGTATTTTTTCCAGGAGAAGCTTTTCATGATACTTACTAAACCTGTTAGTTATTATACCTGTTCTAGTACTTGCATTTTTATTTTTTACCCATTTGTGTTTATCACTTATAAATGTGATCACATATACTGCCTTGTTACATAATCTTGCTACAGCTGACTCATGACGAATGACGTTACCTATCCTCATTTGCAGCAATAGGTCAAAAGCAAATAGTGTTATGCCTCACCAATTAATTATCGATCCCAACGCAATGCATTGCTAACAAAAAAAAAAAAAAATGTATTACCAATCCCAAGTAGTGATACCAGTTTGAGAAAATTCTGAATAATACTGATTAGCTCTGAATAGTATGTCACTTGAGTAATGACCTCTTAATGAGAAAGTATATATTTAAAATAATGCTTTGTCACTAGCTAATAATTGCCACTGTTTATTGTAATGAGACTACTTATAATGCGCATGATTATTAATGCTATGACTGTAATTAACTGATTTTTAATAATGACTTTGTAATGATCTGAATACTACTGAAGGAGAAACACTGTTTATTGTAATGGGACTACTTATAATGCCCATGATTATTAAGACTATGACTGTAATTAACTGATTTTAATATTGACTTTGTAATGATCTGAGTAATACTGAATGATGAACTATGTTTGGTTCTATTCAATACTTGCTGGCCACTGAGTGCCAATAATTAATGTCACTCCACGAATTGTTATTAATTATGCCATTAATTAGACCTTTTTTTCCATGTTGAGTTTTCATGTTTTGGTTAATGGCCAATGAGTACCAATAATTTGTATCACTCAATGTATTATGTTAATGCTAGGCCAATAATTGACTCTCCTTTTCAATTAAGGCTTCTGATGAACATTATTCTGTCTTACTAAATATACTTTGTAACTGGCCAAGGACCGCCACTGTTTATTGTAATACGATTACCCATGATGCCAGCTAGTGATTCTTAATAGATTGTAATGACACATAATTAATTAACTATGGTACTGTTTAATAATGCTTTGTAATTAATTAAGGCTAATAATTCTTACTATATTGGAATGACAAATGATTAATTAATTATCTGTAATTAGACAAATGATTAATTAACGACAAATGATTAATCAACTGTAATTAGGAAAAGGCTAATGATTTTTATTGGAATGACAAATGATTAATTAATTAACTGTAATTAGACAAATGATTAATTAACGACAAATGATTAATCAACTGTAATTAGGAAAAGGCTAATGATTTTTATTGGAATGACAAATGACTAATTAACTGTAATTAGGAGAAGGTTAATGATTTTTAATTATACTCTGTAACTAAAAAGAATGCGATTATTTCATAATATTTTGTAACCAGGAAAAGAAGGCTACTGATTCTATGTAAAACAATTAATGAACATTTTTCTGTAATACTACATACTTGGTACAGAAATGTTCAATAACTGGGCTATGAATGCCACAAACTATCAATGAAGACTGTAATTGTCAATATTATGTGACTTGATGTCCTTCACCTCATAAGCTGACTACCCTGAATTACTGCAATGTCCATTTGTCCTGTTTATCCTAGTGATCATGGAGCACTATATTTGGTTTTTGCACTAATTCTACGTTGGTGTGCCTTGTAAGAGTGTGGTGTTGACACGACATGCTGTCCACCACTATGAGCGATGAAGACATTATTATGGTCCCACTGTTTGGTGTAGGTAATGTACTGCCAAAATGAAAACATGGAACATTACTACGACAGTTCAGTGTCTTGGCTACACTGATAAATTCTGATGGGAAAAGAACTTCAAGTTGTGTCACTTGGTGTTGTACTTCTGTGGAAAGATATGGACTTTCAGAGCAGCTGTGTGCAATCTAAAGTGCTACAACCATGATGCAATCCTTCCCTTTCCTATCCTGATTCTTGTCACATAAAGAAAAAAATTTTTGGTAACATCATTTATGTTCATAGGTTATACATTTTTTCGATTCCTGAACTCCAGTGCGAGTACACTTATGGCACTGGTCGACATGATGTTTGCCATTATGTTTATTTGTTGTGAAAATGCTAAAGACATTTTTCAGTGCATGTGCACTTTGGACATGATTTTTTTTGCCATTATGTTTATTTATTGCGAAAATGCTAAAGACATTTTTCGATTTGTTCTGAAGTACAGTATATGTACACTCTTGTCTTTTATATTGTATATACATTTTTTTTATTTTCTGAACTACAGTGCATGTGCACTTCTGTTAGGTGTTAATATGTTTTCTACTGAACTTCAGTGCCTGTATACGTATCTCATTTTTCAATATGTTTTCTACTATTCTGTATATTCAATACTTTAATGCGAATGCACTTATGCCATTTGTTACTAATTGTACATACATTTCATCAATTACTGATATGTTCTCAACTGCAGTGCATGTGCACTCATGTCACTTGTCAACATAATATTTTTTGCCAGTCTGTTTATTTGTTCTGAATATGCTAAAGAATTTTTTCAGTGCCTGTGCACTTTGTTATCTGTCAAATAATTTGTATATACATTTTTCTGATTTGCTACTATGTTTTGTACTCACATTTTGTCTTTGTCTGATATATTTTGTACTTAGTGCGTGTGCACAACATTTAAATATTCTGTAAGTTGTAGGATTTTGTTAATTAAAGAAAAATTTTGCCGCGATTGCCAAGTCCAAATGACTTACCATCGCTGCCAAATTTTTGCCCCCCCAGTGGATGGTTATGAAACACGTATGTAACGCAGCAGCGATGGCGAGGCATTGTAGCATCTGTGACCAGAGAGTATGCGCTTGACCGCGCGAGTGTTGCGAGCGGTTCTCAGTCTGTCAGTCAGTCGTTGCGAGTCTGTAGCTCTGTCTAGTTGAGTGCAGTACTCTGTCAGTAGTCGTCGCGTGCAGTACGCTAATAGTCGTCATGCAGAGCGGTCGGTCAATAGTAGCAGCCCAGTGCGGTTGTGTGATGTAGGCGGTCGGCAACACTGGTCAAGATGGTGAATAAGGTATACTGTTAATTAATATAATCATTAGATAATGAAAAATTTTATTTATTGTAATTATTCTCCAACAAGTTCCCCAATAATAATTTTTATTTCAAAAGCATTTTCTCAAAAATTTAATTTTTTATTGAACTAAAGATTTCGCTGCACTTCCCATTTCATTCCACTTCTTTTGAAGAAAAATTTCAGTAAATTCACAGAAAAAAGGAATATTATTATTTGCAATGCAGTTCCTCCAAGCCGTGCGCAGAAATAAGAGCAGAAATGTGACATCCAGTTATTCTGAGGTAAGACTTTAATTCTGATTGTTTTACACAGGGCCAAAGACCGATATTTCGGTTTATTGAATTTTCTTATCACTGAATGGACTTTAATTTTTTGTGAAGAATTTATATTTGAGTCAGATTGCGAATTTCACATTTTTGTTACCATTGTCAGTACATTTCATTGTGGGCAGGTTACGCATAGAGCAATGTCCATTAGCATTCTTAAATAATATTGTCCATACTTTTTCAAAATTATTGTGGGGAGGTTACACTCGGCTCCCATGTGTATTAAGTATTGTCCTTTATTTCTTTTAAAATTACGGTGGGGAAGTTACAAAGGTTTGAGGTATTACTTTTCAGGACTCCTTTTACTTACTCCATAGTCACTTATTTTCCCTCCTCGTCCTCCTCCCCAATAACAAAACTAGTCTGCTACTGCCAGTGCAGTATGTCTTCATCTGATTTCCTTAGTATCACCTGATTAAACTCGACTACATTCCATTATTCTCGTTTTACTTTTCTTCTCGACCAGATTCCCAGAACACTGTCTCTTCCGTTGAACTTATCTTCCAAGTGCTTCGCCGCCTCTGGAAAAATCCTTATACATATGGAATGTGAACATTGCTCCACCTGACTGATTTTCTATATCCGTTAAGTTTCAATATATCTTATTGTTTGGTGATAATGATATATTTTGTAAAGCAGTATTTTACTTTTGGAAATTCTGAAAATTACAGATACAGTAAATCACGTGCTCTTAAAATTTTGATCCCATTCATATCTGTTCCACGATTGAGCCTAATACTTCTGCGTAAATAACATTTTGTCTTCTTATGTATTTTGTTATTTAGGAAACGCTGGTACACAGAAATATAAATATAAGAAGCACAAGTTTTCGCAAGGTTTCAAAAATGCAGCACCACAATTTTGTAATGCCGACTATTTTTTGTATTTAGGAATCTATAGCTTTACTAGAAGAAACATTTTTGTTGATGAAATACATAAGATGCAAATTTTGTTTCTGCAATAAACTTCGCGTACTTGATCAGAAAACACAGTGCAATTTTATGAGCCTAAAAATGCAGCCATAATAACAGACCCGAATGTTAACGCTAATTAAAGGATTCACATTAAGCAATTATGCATAACAGCTCCATTTTAAAACGGTTGTAAATATTGTCCGCAGTTACTGTCTTTAGTATCACTAAATGTGTAATTAGGCTATATATTTGTTTCAGGTTGGTGCATACGTTCGTATCGTTTTTGTTCTGCATGTTGATCTTCCGGCTGCTATGCGTTTAGTTAGCTACTAGCTTTGCGCGTTGTGCTTTGTTCGCATACACTGTATGGTCCGCACAGATATTTTTGTTTATGTTTAACGAATTGTTATGTTATTCACAAATTCCACATTAATCAAGGCCATATAAGCATGGTCTTTCCCGAATGTACTTCTAACCAAAAAGAAATTCTGGTAGCTGGGGTCAGAGGTCTTTGTTAATCTTGCCTTTTGTGTTCATTTAGTGGTATTTCCACAGAAACTATCATCCCCTAACACAGATTACCTTAGAAGTCAAATACGAATTTTCGTAGATTTTCTTTTAAAATGTTTTAATACGCCGTTAACTGAATATTTTCATCCCCTATCTCACCCTCTTAGGGGTCGAATTTCCAAAAAGCAATGAAACACGTAATTTATGATTTTCAAGCGAGAATCCAAACTCCAATTTTCATAGACTTAGCTTCAAAAATACTTTCACAATGAAATATTTCCATTAAAGCCGTCGTCCCTTCCTTTATCCCCTTAGGGGTTCAATTTTCCAAAAACGCTGAAACACATATTTCTTATTTTCGGTCGAGAAACAAAGAAACCAATTTTCGCAGTTCTAGTTTCAAAATTGGTTTAATACCGACATTTTACAAAAGCCTTTCATCTCCTATTTCATACCCTTAGGAGCGCAATTTGGAATTCTCCCTTCTTAAATGATGTTTACAGTATAAGTTTCACATCCTCTCTAAATTTCGAGTTCCTATCCATAGTGGTTTCGGCTGGGCAATGGTGAGTCTGGCCGTATTTCACACCCTTAGGAGTTGAATTTCCTAAAACAGTGAAACTCTCATTTTTTCAGTTTCTAACGGAGAATCAAGTCCCAGATTTCATAGACTTAGCTTGAGAAATGTTTGCATAATGAAATATTTCATAAAAACTTTCATCCCCAATTTCAGCATCAGATGAGTTGAATTAACAAAAACAACGAAACACGTTTTTTCTAACCGAGAAGAAAAATTTCGCAGACTTGGATTTAAATACTCTTTTATTATGAATTATTTCCTAAAACATTTCATCCCCTATTTAACTCCCTTGGGATTGAATTTCCAAAAATATTGAAATACGTACTTACTTTATTTGCAACCAAGGTGTCAAATATCAATTTTAATAGTGGTAGCTTTGTTCTTTAATAACGATTTCTTTACAAAAAACAACTTTCACCCATCATTTCACCCCCATAGAGTCTAAATTTCCAAAAATTCTGAAGCATTTATTTCCTTATTTTTGACCGAGAAACTAAATACCAATTTTCGTAGGTCTAGCTTCAAAATTGCCTTAACATCGACATATTTTCACAAAGCCCTTCACCATCTATTTCATCCCCTTCAGGATGTAATATCGAAAAATTCCTTCTTAAACGACACCTTAAAACCTTCCCGTCTCCTCTATATCTCTTTTTTTGTTACACAAACTTTCCTTCTGCAATAACCTATGAAACCTTCCCTTAGAATTTCTATCTCTTGCTTAATAATAACAAATGAAATCTTCCCTTTGAAATTAATTCTCTTTCTCAGTCTTCGCATACAAATTTAAATGCTGCTTATTAATAGTGATTTCCTGATTCTTTCGAAGAAAACATAGAATGTGTCGTCGTCGTGGCCCTCAGTCGTTATCTGCAATTACCCAAAACTGTTCCTCACCTTTTTTACTGTTACTGGAACGCCATCTGACTGCTACATCGAACTGCGACATGAATATACTTACTCTGTTTAACTATACCCTATTAGCTGCTGGTAGGCTGTCATAATAAGTGGCTGTATTTATTACCAAAGCTGACATTATTCTTTAATAGCAAAGCTGACGTTATTCTTTAATTAATTTGACTGAAGTTACGTAATTCATAGTTAAACTTTTTCTTGACAACAATAAAATTTTGCAAAGTTTTACGTTGATGGTTTTTGAGATGGATTATAATCAGTAATGCAACATTGCTGGCAAAAATTATTTATATCCTGAGTGAAATGATTTTACAAACGTTCAAATGGGACTTAGGTTTTACAATAATGTTACAAGTAGCATTGCGCAAACATACCTTCAGTAGTCTTTAGTTTCTCATAATAATGATTCAATAATATTAGTTCCTCTTATGATAATAGTTAGCTGATGTCTCTGTACGTCTGTTTATAATCTCTTGTGAATCATAGCTGGTCGCTGGCAGGCACACCGCTCCTCTCAACCTCTCGCTTCAGACCTGCTAACGACTCGCTTCACATCTCGCTTACTACTGACTTCCTACGAACGCTAAAGTGCGGTCTCTCCTGCCAACAATGCTTTCTGGTGCAGACAATCCCTGCTATCATTACAAAATGTATCAATGCGAGCTCTTTCCCGCTCTTTTCTCAAAATGTATCCATACGCTGTCTCTCCCGCCCTTTTTAAAATTATATCAATGTGCGGTCTCTCTTGCCAACAACACTTTGCTGCAGACATTCTCTGCTACCACAATTATTTCCAACATGACAAATATTAATTATTTCTACTTAATCCTATTAATAAAATATAAACATCTTTCACAAATTGTGGTTTGATAATAGACAGTAGAAATATGCACGTCTTACAACCTATAATGTAAGATCAAAACCTTCTGTAAATTTCATGTTTCCGGTTTGGGCTGGACGATGACGTGTCAGTCATTCAGTCAGCAATTCCCTTTAGTGTACAGAAAAGACAGTCATTTTTTATTTGTGCTACTGGCTATTAAAGTTGCTACACCACGAATATGACGCGTTACGGACGCGAAATTTAACCGACAGGGAGAAGATGCTGTGATATGCAAATAATTAGCTTTTCAGAGCATCCACACAAGGTTGGCGCCGGTTGCGACACCTACAACGTGCTGACATGCGGAAAGTTTCCAACCGATTTCTCATACACAAGCAGCAGTTGACCAGCGTTTCCTGGTGGAATGTTGCTGTGATGCCTCGTGTAAGGAGGAGAAATGCGTACCATCACGTTTCCGACTTTGATAAAGGTCGGATTGTAGCCTATCGCCATTGCGATTTATCGTATCCCGACATAGCTGCTCGCGTTGGTCGAGATCCAATGACTGTTAGCAGAATATGGAATTGGTGGGTTCCGGAGGGTAATACGGAACGCCGTGCTGGATCCCAACGGCCTCGTATCACTAGCAGTCGAGATAACAGGCATCCGCATGGCTGCAACGGATCGTGCAGCCACGTCTCAATCCCTGAGTCAACCGATGCCGATATTTGCAAGACAACCACCATCTGCACGAACAGTTCGACGACGTTTGCAGCAGCATGCACCATCAGCTCGGAGACCATGGTTGCAGTTACTCTTCACGCTGCATCACAGACAGGAGCGCCTGCTATGGTGTACTCAACGACGAAGCTGGGTGCACGAATGGCAAAACGTCATTTTTTCATATGAATCCAGGTTCTGTTTACAGCATCGTGATGGTCGCATCCGTGTTTGGCGACATCGCTGTAAACGCACATTGGAAGCGTGTATTCGTCATCGCCATACTGACGTATCTCCCGGCGTGATGGTATGGGGTGCCATTGGTTACACGTCTCGGTCACCTCTTGTTCAGACTGACTGCACTTTGAACAGTGGACGTTACATTTCAGATGTATTACGACCCGTGGTTCTACCCTTCATTCGATCCCTGCGGAACCCTACATTTCAGCAGGATAATGCACGACCGCATGTTAAAGGTACCGTACGGGCCTTTCTGGATACAGAAAATGTTCGGCTGCTGCCCTAGGCAGCACATTCTTCAGATCTCTAACCAATTCAAAACGTCTGGTGAATGGTGGCCGAGCAACTGACTCGTCACAATACGCCAGTCATTGATGAACTATGGTGCAGTGTTAAAGCTGCATGGCAGCTGTACCTGTACACGCCATCCAAGCGCTGTTTGACTTAATGTCCAGGCGTATCAAGGCCGTTATTACGGCCAGAGGTGGTTGTTCTGGGTACTGATTTCTCAGTATTTATGCACGCAAATGGCGTGAAAATGTAATCACATGTGAGTTCTAGTATAATATATTTGTCCAATGAATACCCGTTTATCATCTGCATTTGTTCGTGGTGCAGCAGTTTTATTGGCCACTAGTATTACTTACAACTGAAGTCTCAGTTACGTGGATCTGTTGTGTTTTATTTAACTTATCAGAAAAACGCTACGAACTTATGCACCAACCTAATGTTTTGTCAGTTATTTCAGTAAAAACTCCTTCGCTAGTCTTTAAATAGGCGTCACGGAGAACGGCAACGACAGTCACTGGCCATTCGCAACTGATCTCCAGTCACTGTTCATGAGCTACGCTCTAGTACCGGTATAGCTATAAGAATTTTTAATGGTCTTGATCGCAATATAATGTGGTAACAACTACATATAACAGGTTCCGGTTGGGTAGCTACCATCCATAGATCATGCTTGCAGTATAATTAGTAAAATGGTTCTAATGGCTCTGAGCAATATGCGACTTAACTTCTGAGGTCATTAGTCGCCTAGAACTTAGAACTAATTAAACCTAACTAACCTAAGGATATCACACACATCCATGCCCGAGGCAGGATTCGAACCTGCGACCGTAGCGGTCGCGCGGTTCCAGACTGTAGTGCCTAGAACCGCTGGGCCACTCCGGCCGGCAATATGTGAATTATCGGAGTTGAAATTCCCGTAGTGGGTAGAGACGACCAGCGTACATCAGTGTTGTTCATATTTAGTGATGGTATGAGGGCTGGTAGGGTATGTGAGAGACGTACACAGCGTCAGATGTTGAGTGATCACTGTGGAGAATAGAGACATACCACGTACAGATGTGAGACAGCGTTGTCAGCATCTGACAGAGTTTGAAACAAGCCTCCTTGCAGGATCTCCATTTGGCAAGCTGGCCGAATCATGCAACACGTATATTAATGTAGAGTTAGAATGTGGCAGTGGCCTGGTGGTGGCAGGAGTGGGAATATGAAGGCAGATGTACTGCTTGCCAATGTCTCTGTCTACCACACCTGATGAGCTCAACTAAGCACCACCGTATTGTGCACCAAGTACATGGTAACGCCTTCACACCTGCCTCTGCCACCAGAGAACGAGTAACTGGCCCCCAGCGACATTCTGTGTCACCCCTGCACCATTGGTCGAAGATTAGCAGCTACTGGACAATGGAATATCTGCCCCACACATAGGGCTGCCATTAACACCACAAAACTAACAGATGCATTTGTCATGACCAGGAAGTGTGGACTGCTGACACACAATGGCCTGGTATGGTTCCTTTGAGAGGACGCGGCTGACGTCCTTCCTCATCGTTCCCTAGTCCAATGGGACCAATGTCCTCACTGCTTCGTCCCCTCCTGCAAAGAAACCAACCAACCAACCATGGCATCCCACTGTTTTCGTCGATGTATCGTGTTTCTGTACCACCTCCAAGTGACCATTGGCGGCGAGTATTGTCAAGACTTGGGAAGTCTCCTCTGTGCTGGCATAAACTGTCGCCAGACACCAGACAGCAAAGATGAAGTATGAAGATAGATTAGAAGGCAGTGGACCAAGCATCCCCATCACGAGAGAGGCCAGAGACACACCCACAAGCAACAAGCCGACAACGCCCACTCGACAACGTGTATTTAGGCGGCCTCCGCTGAGCAAAGGGTGGAGGTTCGAGTCGTCCCTCGGACATGGGTGTGTGTGTGTGTGTGTGTGTGTGTGTGTGTGTGTGTGTGTGTGTGTTTGTCCTTAGGATAATTTAGGTTAAGTAGTGTGTAAGCTTAGGGAGTAATGACCTTAGCAGTTAAGTCCCATTTTTGAGCAAAGGGCTTCACATGCTCAGTCAGTCATCCAGTTTGGCATCTGTCAGTTTACTCACAGAGCGGGTTTAGTTCACCACAGGCTACAACAGTACATAGCGACCAGATTAGTGACTGTAGCAGGACTAGTTTACCTCAGCCAGAATTGTACTTTGCATTAGTCTGCAAGAGGACTGTTACTGATGAGCTTGTACCACAACACATGGACTCCGTTCAAGTTAAGTAACTGTTTCCAGTTCATGTAAATAAAAAACTGTATTAATCCACATGCGCATTTATGTTGTAGAAAGAGGATACTGGCCACCCATAACAACATCCTCTCCATTGCATCCTTGTGGTACAACACTCTAAAGTCCCATTTTAGCAGTGTTTTGGAGAGAAACAGTAGTGCTATTCATGGTGTGGTATGACTTCTGATTGTGTTTCGTTGTGCTTGAGGGAACTACCATGCCACAACAGTGTATCAGAGAAATCATGAATCCTCACGTGTTGCCTTTCATGTGACAGAACCTTGGTGCCACTTTTCAATAGGACAATGCTCTTCCACAAATGGCACTTGTTCCTATAAGCAGACAGCATGATGCTGCAGTTCTGCCATGCCTAGCAAAATTCTCACAGCTGTCCCCAACAGAACATGTGTGGTACTAGCGTAGACATAAACTCCATCCCAGTGCAGTTATTCAGGATATCAAGGGGCATTTACAGAAGCCATAGGCCATCTTATCTCAGGAGAGGCTACAATGGCTGTATGACATCCTACCCAACCAAATCAGCACATGGATCCAGGCCATAGGGGAGCCAAAATCAGAGTGGGCATACTCAGCTATTTGTAAATTTTGTAATCGCTGAAGTAACATCCCATAGTCTCTCACTGCGTGAAACGTCATTGCGTTTATTTCTCCTCTGGTGGGTTCTTCACTTTTTGTCATGCAGTGTAGATTACAATCCTTCGTGACTATATAGATTAGTTGCAAGATTTTGGGAAACTAATGAACAACGAGAGCTGCACGCTGACGATCATATACGCTGTTCATAAAATAACTATACTGCCACCGTCATCCAAATTTCTGACGTGTCACCTTGGTTACTGAAAAAATTTACCAGTATCTATTTCATCAGCAGTCGAGGCAAAGACGATATCATGCTATGGTTTTAAGACCATTAACCTTATGCATTCTTTATGTGCGTACTACTATTTCCGCGCTCTACTGTTCCTTACAGTTCCACGTTAACTAGTCCTAGATGCAGTAGCATGTGTCCCACTAAAATGATGGATAGCACATGTGGTCCATTTAGTAATCTCCATGAATTCCAGTCGAAACGTTCACTGAGAATCTCAACTGGTAACTTCCAGAAAATTGCATAGTGGTGTCGAAACTGTATTTCTCATTTCCGACTACAGATTCCTTATTGCAGAATGTTCCGAATTTCATCCACTACAGTCTTCCAAATTTTTAAAACGTCATTCTATATCACGCTGTATATTCAAACAGTATAAGCAGAGTCATTTAGTGACGATATCCGTAGGGATTATACTGTACTTGTATAGCATAATATTACAAGCTAACAAAGAAGTACTAGTGAATTAGTAGTAAACTACAAATGAAAAACTTACAAACGACAGAATATACAAACTTTAAGTTTCAGCCTTTTTCTGCACGGATTTTTATCGATAGGCTTCTGTAAGAAGCTACTGCAGTTAGTTTACTGCACTACTACATCAAAGTTCCCTACACATTTCATGTGGGCTACCATCTTACCAAAAACACGTAACACAAAGTCCCTCTTATGGAACGCAGACATAAGGCATCACAACCAGGTAATACAACTGGAAGCCCTGTATTCACTGAAACACTGTCCATCACCAACCACAGTCCAATTGAAAGGTTGGAGATCAAAGAAAAGAAGACATTAAGAAAAATCCCAGGCTCTAGAATCCACAACACAAAATTCATTAACATGAGAAACGAAACCTTGTGCTGATTTTTATCCACTTGAGAATTTGGGGTAAGGTCCAACGTAAAATGAACACATTTCATAAGACAAAGACTTTTTTAATACCTTTCTAAACCGGTTGCCTATAATAAAGAAATATTTACGCGATTTAGGCCGTTCCGGTAATTAAGTCCCAAAGTTTGAAACTTTGCTTTTGGGCTCTTGTAATGTTTGCTCAAATAATGAAGTTGTATGTTCGACCGTAACTGACAGCCCTTTGTTTTGGCCCCTTTCCACAATTTATTGTATCTGTCCTGTACTGCGGGTTTAGCAGGGAGCTTCAATAAATACAAACACACACACACAATATATATATATATATATATATATATATATATATATATATATATAGTGGTCCATTGATAAAGACCATGCCAAATATCTCACGAAATAAGCGTCAAACGAAAAAACGACAAAAAACGAAACTTGTCTAGCTTGAAGGGGGAAACCAGATGGCGCTATGATTGGCCCGCTAGATGGCACTGCCACAGACCAAACGGATATCAACTGCGTTTTTTAAAAATAGAAACCCCCATTTTTATTACATATTCGTGTAGTACGTATAATGTTTTAGTTGGACCACTTTTTTCGCTTTGTGATAGATGGTGCTGTAATAGCCACAAACGTATACGTACGTGGTATCACGTAACATTCCGCCAGTGCGGACGGTATTTGCTTCGTGATACATTACCCGTGTTAAAATGGACCGTTTACCAATTGCGGAAAAGGTCGATAACGTCTTGATGTATGGCTATTGTGATCAAAATGCCCAACGGGCGTGTGCTACGTATGCTGCTCGGTATCCTGGACAACATCGTCTATATGTCCGGACTGTTCGCCGGATAGTTACCTTATTTAAGGAAACAGCAAGTGTTCAGCCACATGTGAAACGTCAACCACGACCGCACTTCAGTAGCAGATAAATTGCGCGAGAATCGGGAATCTCAAAAACGTCGGTGTTGAGAATGCTACATCAACATCGATTTCACCCGTACCATATCTCTATGCACCAGGAATTGCATGGCGACGACTTTCAACGTCGTGTACAGTTCTGCCACTGGGCACAAGAGAAATTACGGGACGATGACAGATTTTTTGCACGCGTTCTATTTAGCGACGAAGCAAAACAATGTTCAAATGCGTGTGAAATCTTATGTGCCTTAACTGCTTAGGTCATCAGTCCCTACGCTTACACACTAATTAACCTAAATTATCCTAAGGACAAACACACACATCCATGCCCGAGGGAGGACTCGAACCTCCGTCAGGACGAGCCGCACAGTCCATGACTGCATCGCCTGAGACCGCTCGCCTAATCCCGCGCGGCAGCGACGAAGCGTCATTCAGCAACAGCGGTAACGTAAACCGGCATAATATGCACTATTGGGCGACGGAAAATCCACGACGGCTGCGACAAGTGGAACATCAGCGACCTTGGCGGGTTAATGTATGGTGTAGCATTATGGGAGGAAGGATAATTGGCCCCCATTACATCGATGGCAATCTAAATGAAGCAATGTATGCTGATTTCCTACGTAATGTTCTACCGATGTTACTACAAGATGTTTCACTGCATGACAGAATGGCGATGTACTTCCAACATGATGGATGTTCGGCACATAGCTCGCGTACGGTTGAAGCGGTATTGAATAGCATATTTCATGACAGATGGGTTGGTCGTCGAAACACCATACCATGGCCCGCACGCTCTGGATCTGACGTCCCCGGATTTATTTCTATGGGGAAAGTTGAAGGATATTTGCCATCGTGATCCATCGACAACGCCTGACAACATGCGTCAGCGCATTGTGAATGCGTGTGCGAACATTACGGAAGGCGAACTACTCGCTGCTGAGAGGAATGTCGTTACACGTATTGCCAAATGCGTTGATGTTGACGGACATCATTTTGCGCATTTATTGCATTAATGTGGTATTTACAGGTAATCACGGTGTAACAGCACGCGTTTTGAGAAATGGTAAGTTCACAAAGGTACATGTATCGCATTGGAACAACCGAAAGAAAATGTTCAAACGTACCTAAGTTCTGTATTTTAATTTAAAAAACCTACCTGTTACCAACTGTTCGTCTAAAATTGTGAGCCATATGTTTGTGACTATTACAGCGCCATGCATCACAAAGCGAAAAAAGTGGTCCAACTAAAACATTGATATTTCCTTACGTAATTCACGAATATGTAATAAAAATGGTGGTTCCTATTTAAAAAACGTAGTTGATATCCGTTTGACCTATGGCAGCGTCATCGATCGGAGCAACCATAGCGCCATGTGGTTTGCCCCCTTGAAGCTAGACGAGTTTCGTTGTTTGTAGTTCTTTGTTTGACGCTTATTTCGTGAGATATTTGGCCTGCTCACTATAAATAGACCACCCTATATATATATATATATATATATATATATATATATATATATATATATTGTTAACATTGAATATAGATTTAAGTGTCAGGAAGTCGTTTCTGAAATTATTTGTATGGAGTTTAACCATGTATGGAAGTGAAACGTGGATGATAAATAGTTTAGACAAGAAGAGAATAGAAGCTTTCGAAATGTGGTGCTACAGAAGAATGCTGAAGATTAGATGGGTAGATCACATAACTAATGAGGAGGTATTGAATAGAATTGGTACAACTTGCCTAGAAGAAGGGTTTGGTCGGTAGGGAATACTCTGAGGCATCAAAGGATCACCTATCTAGTATTGGAGGGCAGCGTGGAGGGTAAAAATCGTAGAGGGAGACCAAGAGGTGAATACACTAAATAGATTCAGAAGGATGTAGGTTGCAGTAGGTACTGGGAGATGAAGAAGCTTGCACAGGATAGAGTATCATGGAGAGCTGCAGCAAACCAGTCTCTGGACTGATGACCACAACAACAATAACGGTTACTTATACGAGGGCCGTTCAGAAAGTAACCTCCGGTTGATTTAAAAAAATACACCAAGTTAAATAAAAATATTTTAATATATACATCTTACAACTACATCTTTGCACTATTTTTCTACATAGTCTCCATAGCGATTGAGGCACTTATCGTATCTCTTCACAAGCTTTGAAATTCCTTCTGCATAAAAATCACCCGCTTGTGCCTGGAGCCAGCCTGTGACCGCATCTTTGAGCTCTTCGTCGTCATCAAACCGCTGTGACCCGAGCCATTTCTTCAAATGCATGAAGAGGTGATAATCACTTGGCGCCAGGTCTGGGCTGTAAGGTGGATGGTTGATAACGTCCCACTTGAAGGACTCAAGAAGGGCCGTTGTTCTGCGAGCAGAGTGAGGACGGGCGTTATCGTGCAAAAAAACGATACCGGAAGTCAGCATACCACGGCGTTTGTTCTGTATAGCCCGTCGTAACTTTTTTATTGTTTCACAGTACACGTCTTGATTAATGGTCGTACCACGTTCCATGAATTCAACCAACAACACCCCTTTGGCATCCCAAAACACCGTTGCCATCAGTTTTCTGGCAGAAAAATCTTGCGAGGCTTTTCTTGGTTTGGTAGGCGAATTTGAATGTGCCCACATCTTTGATTGTTCTTTTGTCTCAGGGTTCACGTACTTAATCCAGGTTTCGTCACCGGTCACGATTCTGTTTAACAATGGTTCTCCTTCGTCCTCATAACGTGACAGAAAGTCTAATGCAGAGGCCATTCTTTGAGTTTTGTGGTGGTCGGTAAGAGTTTTGGGCACCCATCGTGCACAGAACTTACGGTAACCCAATCTTGCTGTCACTATCTCATAGAAGAGAGTCTTAGAAATCTGTGGAAAACCAGTAGACAACTCCGACATTGAGAAACGTCGATTTTCACGAACTTTTGCATCAACTGTCTGAACGAGTTCGTCAGTCACCAATGATGGTCTACCACTCCTCTCTTCATCATGAACGTTTTCTCGTCCACTTTTAAATAAACGTACCCATTCACGACAACTCCTTCACTCATAACTCTTGGTCTGTACACGGCACAAAGCTCACGATGAATAGCTGCTGCAGAATATCCTTTGGCTGTAAAAAACCTTATGACAGCACGCACTTCACATTTGGCGGGGTTTTCTATTGCAGCACACATTTCAAACTGCCACAAAAACTAAACTAGCGCAGGTACGACGTTCACTCGACCACGGCTTGATGCCGACTGACCTGTTGAGTGCGTGAACGCACAGATGGCGTCGCTACTCCCCCCACAACCCGCACTGTGACCAATCGGAGGTTACTTTCTGAACCGCCCTCTTAGTAGTCAGGGGTAACCTGCGGTAGTTTTAGAACTCCGTCCACACGTAACTGGTACTGACGGAAATTATAGTGCCATATTTGGTTACAGTGTTGCCAAATTGCATCTCTTTGACGTGCATTTTCTATCGAAATTAAGCACGGCACGAAATTTGACGTTTCCTACTGTTAGTACGCAAAGAATCGCACTGTGACGTCAGAGTGAGAGAACATCAGTTCGCGCTTTATATAGAAATTCGGGACATTCAAGCTCTCCATTTTTTGTCGGTGGAAGTGTGAACGGCTGCTTGGCCTAGTTTAGGGGGAAAGATTTGGACGACATTGCCGTTGCCGCTATACGACTAGCACTTGTCGCTGCGTATAAGGGCAGCGAATGATATCCCGATCTCGAGACAAGTGCTCCAATAAATAATAAGGAACTGCTGTTTACCTGCTGCGAAGACGACAATGTCGGGCTCTCGAGCCATCGAGGTTTAGCGATGCCGCGGCGCGCGTTCTCTGCCCGCCGCCTGCTGGCCCGGGGAGCGATATTCGTCCACGGCTGTGCGAGATAGACGGAGCGGCACAGGACAGGGCCTTTGAGGCGGGCCCGGACGCCGCGTCTTTTTACACACACACACATATATATATATATATATATATATTGTGTGTGTGCTTGTATTTATTGAAGCTCCCTGCTAAACCCGCAGGACAGGACCACCCTGTGTATATATAATCTTAAGGAAACGGATAAGGACTTAAGAGAACTCAAAATCGCAGAAAATATGCGAAATATGTGCATAGATAAAAGTACAAGAAAATAAGCAAAGGCATGGAAGTGAGGTTCCAAGCCGAAATGAAAACCAGACGAAAATCCAAATCAATAAAGTAGAAAGGAGAGCAAGCTCAGAAAGAATGAAAGAATACGTGGACCATAGAAAGACTTAAAAAACTAAAAAATTATTCGATTTTACTAACCACAAAGCCGGATGAAACGAAAGAACAAAGAAAAGTGTTCCACTACGTTGAGGATATTAAAATTAATGAATGTGTTATACATACAAAGGAATGTAGATTTGTAGAAAGTAATAGAATAAGTGTATATTATCCGATATTACGATATTTTCTAAATTTCCTTGGTCTACCAGAACAAAGGGTCGTAATAATCACAATACACCATTGTTGCATGGTAAAACGTATCTCATCTCAAGATTTGACAACACAGTCTCAAAACTTTCTTTTAAAAGCTATGAGCCTATTGTTACTACGATTCGAAGTATGTTGCTGCAAATGTAAACCTAGATGATAGTGCCTCTATCACAAACGCTTAAAATTTTTGTGAGTAATAGATTTTGTGTAATGATCGTGTAGGATAAGGCACAAGAATTAATACGCTGAACTGTCACTGATGTTTGGTAGTAAAATTCCATAACGTCTTATTTGATGCTGCAGGATAAAAAGAAATATGTTCAGCCACGATAAAATTGAGAAAAAGAAGGAGAGGGCTCCTTCAGAGTACGTAGCCACTAAAATGAGAAATTAGTTTTACGATGAAAGCGCAGTGCACAAGAAATAGCCGTTCATATCGAAGTCCAACAGGTCACATAGTCAGGATATGAGCGTAGGGGAGCAGATGCAAGAATTTAGCATCGTCAGACTTGATAAAATCCAGGTGGAGGTGGTTTGCTGTTGCCTTCCCCCGACCTGTGATGAACTGTCGGGTTTATATCTGTGCCGTGTCGATGATTATGATGCACCTAGCTTAACGTCCCCAACTGACAGGTCACCATCAGCAGTGTCAAATGCTCCCACATCACGAGACACTGCGGAGAAGTTTGAAATTTAAACCAGGACGTTGGCGTAAATTCTGGTGATCAGGAAATTTACGTCGCCCTCTCTCCCCGTCTTGCCGGCTAAATAATCACGGCGAGAACACGTTAAGTGCCATAACCCAATTTCCCAGCAATTTTCGGTCAGTGTAAGAGGAACCAAAATAAGCGAGCACGTGTCTCGACTTATCCGTAGATACTCGAACATTTCTGAGAAAACCACCATTAAAGTCTCCGACGTAATTTAGAGGGCATTTAGCGCGCTATAAGATCTTCCCAATTCGTGGCATTATGGCTGGTGTCACGGTCTCTTGCGTTCCGTATTCGAAGCCCAGTTATTGTTTTCATTCATTCTATTTTATTTTTCTCATTCATCTACTCACGTCCGTAGAAAGTTACTACAAGGTTTCTTATCAAGACATACACATTTATAATAAACGTGTGTATGGTATTTTCAGGCGTTATTATTCTTTTAAATTCACATGTTCTTATATCTCATCCTTATATTAATTCCTAATTCTCATGTTTTATTCTTACGTTCGTTCTTCAGGAAGATTTTGTGCATTCCCTTGGATGATACCTGTGGTAGAAACATTCGAAACGTAGAAATTCGGAGGACCACTAGGATCGAGCGAAGGCATGATTACCACAATAATGTTTTTTTCTTATTAATCTCATTTGCGAAAGAAATGTTATTAACATTGCTGAAGCTTTAACGCATTGGCAATAACTTAGCGGCAAACAACCCATAACGGGCCAGTTTTCCGGAAACCGGACATTGTAACCGATTATAAACCAAGATATACTACAGGAATTTCACCGAATACAATTACATATAATTTTTCCATTCATTTTTTCTTTTCTTACTTTTTTTTAAATTAATTCACCAGACATACAATTAGTAGACGAACAATGGCAACGTTATATTAGTATTGTTGTTGTTGTTGTCCTCAGATCTGAGACTGCTTTGATGCAGCTCTCCATGCTACTCTATCCTGTGCAAGCTTCTTCATCTCCCAGTAACTACTGCAACCTGCATCCTTCTGAATCTGCTTAGTGTATTCATCTCTTGGTCTCCCTCTACGATTTTTACCCTCCACGCTGCCGTCCAGTACCAAATTTGTGATCCCTTGATGCCTCAGAACATGTCCTACCAACCGATCCCTTCTTCTAGTCGAGTTGTGCCACAAACTCCTCTTCTCCCCAATTCTATTCAATACCTCCTCATTAGTTATGTGATCTACCCATCTAATCTTCACCATTCTTCTGCAGCACCACATTTCGAAAGCTTCTGCTCTCTCCTTGTCCAAACTATTTATCGTCCCCGTTTCACTTCCATACATGGCTATACTCCATACAAGCACTTTCAGAAACGACTTCGTGACACTTAAATCTATACTCGATGTTAACAAATTTCTCTTCTTCAGAAACGCTCACACAGTAAAGCTGCATGTCCTCGGGAAAAATTGCGGCTGTAGTTTCCCCTTGCTTTCAGCCGTTCGCAGTACCAGCACAGCAAGGCCGTTTTGGCTAGTGTTGCAAGGCCAGATCAGTCAATCATCTAGAGTCTAGATTCTAGACTGTTGCCCCTGTAACTACTGAAAAGGCCGCTGCCCCTCTTCAGGAATCACACGTTCATATTAGCATACACAGGAAAATATTTGTGCAGTATCTTCTACCGGTTGGGTAGCTAAATGAGAAAACAGTCGGGTTCGAATATGGGGCGCAAAAGTGCGAAGCCATGATGCTAGCCATTGTGCCACAGTTTCGGTTGAACCATTTATTCGCTAAAAGCCGTCTAAAGAACGCTGGAAACTATGAGGGTCGTTTCCTCACAAACGGTCGAATGCCTACGGACAAGCGGAGACACATGTTCGCTTATTTTGGCTCCTCTTTCACTGAGCGAAGTTTTGTGAAATCGGTTATAGCACTTAGCGTGTTCTCCTCGACGGAGTGAAGATTTTGCAACAGCAAGATTCGAACCATGTCACCTCCGCGTCGAGTGCCACCACACAGTTGTTGTTGTTGTTGTGGTCTTCAGACCAGAGACTGGGTTGATGCAGCTCTCCATGCTACCCTATCCTGTGCAAGCTTCTTCGAGTAACCACTGCTTAGTGTTTCATCGCTTGGTCTCCCTCTACGATTTTTAACCTCCAATGCTAAACTGATGATCCCTTCATGCCTCAGAACGTGTCCTGCCAACCGATCCCTTCTTCTAGTCAAAAGCACTCCGTCTTCAGACCACGAGTGGCCTACCGGGACCATCCGACCGCCGTGTCATCCTCAAGCTGTGCCACAAATTTCTCTTCTCCATCACCGCCCAGGAGGAGGCGGATATAGCAATCCATACCCGCTGTTAAATATTTCTCCTTCATTCTACGAGTGTATCTTTCGATTGGAGATGACTTCCTTTCACACTGGCAAATCATTGGCAGAGGTGAGGGAAGGAATAAGCGCTAGAGAAAGGAACCATGGGATCATCTGTATATCGAACACCATACTTTTGAATTTGTAATTCGATACTTAACAACCTAGTTAATGAAAAAACTCCCATGAGTAGTTCCCAGAATTAGTGTTGATTTAAAATTTCTCGCCGTATTAATTTGACGATGATACTGCAAAAATCGAAGGCGTTTAGACACTACAGAACGGGGCACAAGACAAAAACCTTGCTGTGAAATGTGACAGAACGAAGTAATGCTGCCCAATGTCTTTGTATATCATAACTGAAATGGAGACAGCTGAAAATGGTGAGTGGGAAATGGATAGTTTTGAGAAAACAAAACGGAAAGGAAAAATAAGCTTCAACTTTCTGGCGACAACGAAGTAAATAGGGAAAATCTCTAGTTCCGACAGGACAAGGAAGCGGAAAAATTATTTCCACAGGAACTATGCTGGATATCCCGTTAGGGAATTTGCGGGTACTACGAAAAGCCTGAACTAGCAAGTTACGACCGGTCATTGAACCCCAGCCCTCCAGAATGATGAGTTCGGTGCGACCGTTTTGAAGAGTTCATGTGAACGACTAAAAACTTTGAACATAGCCGCTAAGGTTTAGTGACCGTGTCAGAATTATATTAGAATAAGCCCTCGGTCACAAATATTAAGTCAAAATTGACCAGGTTTCGACGCTACATTGAGCGTCGTCTTCAGAATTAGACTAACTGTTCTAAAACATGTTACGTATATAATACATTAATAAAATTAAAGTTTGTACTGACTGGAAAAAGATGCAGTACTTACAAGTCACATATTAAAAACAATCTAAGCAAGAAAGGCGACGTCATGAGTAGTTGTAAGTAAGATGGCGAGCCGCTAAGGGCTGCTCGTACCTGAGTGAACACGGGTTGCAACAGAACTGAGGTGCCCACGTTAGAAAGTGTGGACAAGTAAACATGATGTTGCTACGAGCGCCAGCTAGTAGCCGCAGAAACAACTAGGCTACTGTACATTCAAAATTAGACACGTGAAATTGTGATGCAGCTGATTCAGGCATAACGTAAGCACTAATGAAGTTACATATTTATCTGCTTTAAACAGAGATACATTTTGTAACGTAAAAAAACGTCATTTATGACATACAAGAAAACAGCAAAGATGTTGCAACCCTTGATCTTGATCACTAAAGTACGAGCAGCCCTTAGCGGCTCGCCATCTTACTTACAACTATTCATGACGTCGCCTTTCCGGCTTAGATCTTTTTTAATATGTGACTTGTAAGTACTGCATCTTTTTCCAGTCAGTACAAACTTTAATTTTATTAATGTATTATATACTAAATGTGTTTTAGAACAATTAGTCTAATTCTGAAGACGACGCTCATAGTAGCGTCGAAACCTGGTCAATTTTGACTTAATATTTATCACCGAGGGCTTACTTGTTCTAATATAACTGAAGGACTGTTTGAGTGATATAAACAATATACAAAAACCGACAAGTAGACCTGCAAAAATATCGCGAAATGGCTAAGAAGTTTAATTTCAGATTTTACTTGTGACAGTTCATACCTAAAAATAATTTTTAGTTCATTGATGAAGATCTTGGGGAGACAGCCCAGATGATGAAACTATCAATTAGAATATCTCTCACATTTTGAATATAAATAAATAATAAAGGAAACAAGGGAAATGTAGTCGATCACATCTCATCTCTACCACAGTCACTGGCCTTTAGTGTTTTAAAGTATTAGTAATTTTATTGTCAAACTCAGAATGGGAAACTATCTTACTTTAGCGTATGTACGTAGTGAAGCAAGCAATGATTTTTACGATTACAGATAGCAACGCGCGCAGTCTGTGCCTAAAAGGAAAGCCATTCGGTACTTGCATTACACAACATTCTTCATAATTTAGTGTCACTATATTGTCATTTTTAATTCCATGCCATGCCAAACTGTCAAAAAATATCCGTTGCAGCAACATCGGAAAAGCACTAACAGTTTACACAAGAAATATGCAACAACTTTTCTTTTTAACAAAAACTTATGAACGAAGTGTTAATATAAGCTGAAGTACCTCTCTTATCACCGACCCATGTTCAACCTGTACGCTCCTAATTGAAGGAAGAGTTATAACGATACCAATACACACTCTGCAGATTTTAACGAAGAACAGCGCTGTATTTGCTCATTTCGAAAGGTTAGCCATTTTCAATATAAAAACCAATCAGATTAGAATGACAATTACTGATCTGATTACATCCAAGACACATGAAAACTCAAAATAGGTTTATGCAAAGAACAGACGCTATAACAGATGATTAATATCTGCCAAGAGAGAGAGAAAAAAAAAAAAAAAAAAAAAAGACAATGCCACCACTTAGTCCGCTCAAATACGTCGTAATGACCGCTAAACGCATTTCAACGGAAAACTTGTGAAACAACATGGTAGGAAGCCCATTAAATTTCAGGCATGCAGCCGCGCTAATAGAATTTCCTCCAGAATGAGATTTTCAGTCTGCAGCGGAGTGTGCGCTGATATGAAACTTCCTGGCAGATTAAAACTGTGTCCCGGACCGATACTCGAACTCGGGACCTTTGCCTTTCGCGGGCAAGTGCTCTACCAACTGAGCTACCCAAGTACGACTCACGCATCGTCCTCACAGCTTTACTTATGCCAGTATCTCGTCTCCTACCTTCCAAACTTTACAGAAGCTGTCCTGCGAAACTTGCAGCAAGTTTCATATCAGCGCACACTCCGCTGCAGAGTGAAAATTTCATTTTGGAAACATCTCCCAGGCTGTGGCTAAGCCATGTCTCCGCTGTATCATTTCTTACAGGAGTGGTAGTTCTGCAAGGTTCGCAGGAGAGCTTCTGTGAAGTTTGGAAGGTAGGAGACGAGGTACTGGCGGAATTAAAGCTGTGAGGACGGGGCGTGAGTCGTGCTTGGGTAGCTCAGTTGGTAGAGCACTTGCCCGCGAAAGGCAAAGGTCCTGAGTTCGAGTATCGGTCCGGCACACAGTTTTAATCTGCCAAGAAGTTTCAGAATTTCGTCCACTGATATTTCGGCCGCGTATCGTCCGGCCATCCTCATAGTGAGTCACAAGACCGACGACGAGATGCCAAGCGCGGCCTTATACGCTCCACCGCGGCGGTACTGCGCATGCGGCTCACAGATGCTGGTCGGTGGCAAAGAAATACGCTTACACGTGCACCGCCTGTGGCGAAGGCGTACAGACATTCGATACGATTATCGATGTACGTTCGGCGGCTGTGACACCGTGACGACTTCCCTCCAGTTTAATTATCCCAAGACCCGGATTCCAAGCTTTGTCCAAATTAAGACCATTATCTCTATTTATTAAACCATTAGCTAATCTAATCTCTATAGCTTCCTTGAAGACAGGTTCCCAAAAGGAAGAGATGGATGTTAAAATCTTCACATCACTGTAATTCATGCAATGCCCCGTATCAATACAATATTCGGTCACAGCTGACTTCTGCCTGTAATAAGCATGTGTATCTTCGATGCCCCACACATCTCTCATGAAAGGTCCGTGCTATTTGACCTATGTACGACTTTCCGCAAGGAATCTGATACACACATACGAAGCTGTAAATCGTCCTTCACAGAGCCGAGTAAAGTTGCAAGCTTCGTGGGGGGCCGGAAATTCACCTTAGCACAGTGGTTCTCAAGAATACGGCCTATCTTCGAAAAAAAGAGCACCCACATAGGCCAAAAATGCACTACATCTGAAGGAATTACTACCTTCTTCCCAATCACATACCTGCATTCTAGGTTTTACATTGAATGCTCTACGAATTTGTTGAGGAGAAAATCCACTCGATTTAAAAATGCTCTTGAGGTTGTGAGCTTTTCTTGCAAATTATCTTTATCGGATATACACTATGCTCTATGCACTAACGTCTTAAGGACACCTATGGTCTGTGAAGGGTGATGGCAGCTACTGGTATGTACACTACTGGCCATTAAAATTGCTACACCACGAAGATGTGCTACAGACGTGAAATTTAACCGACAGGAAGAAGATGCTGTGATATGCAAATGATTAGCTTTTCAGAGCATTCACACAAAGTTGGCGCCCGTGGCGACACCTACAACGTGTTGACATGAGGAAAGTTTCCAACCGATTTCTCATACACAAACAGCAGTTGACCAGCGTTGCCTGGTGAAACGTTGTTGTGATGCCTCATGTAAGGAGGAGAAATGCGTACCATCACGTTTCCGACTTTGATAAAGGTCGGATTGCAGCCTATCGCGATTGCGGTTTATCGTATCGCGACATTGCTGCACGCGTTAGTCGAGATACAATGACTTAGCAGAATATGGAATCGGTGGGTTCAAGTAGGTAATACTGAACGCCGTGCCGGATTCCAACGGCCTCGTATCACTAGCAGTCGACAGGCATCTTATCTGCATGGCTGTAACGGATCGTGCAGTCGCGTCTCGGTCCCTGAGTCAACAGATGGGGACCTTTGCAAGACAACAACCATCTGCACGAACAGTTCGACGACATTTGCAGCAGCACGGACTATCAGCTCGGAGACCGTGGCTGCGGTTACCCTTGACGCTGCATCACAGACAGGAGCGCCTGCGGTGGTGTACTCGACGACGAACCTGGGTGCACGAGTGGCAAAACATCATTTCTTCGGATGAATCCATGTTCTGTTTACAGCATCACGATGGTCGCATCCGTGTTTGGCGTCTCTGTCACCTCTTGTTCGCATTGACAGCACTTTGTACAGTGGACGTTACATTTCAGATGTATTACGACCCGTGGCTCTACGCTTCATTCAATCCCTGCGAAACCCTACATTTCAGCAGGATAATGCATGACCGCATGTTGCAGATCCTGTACGGGTCTTTCTGGATACAGAAAATGTTCTACTGCTGCGCTTGCCAGCACATTCTCCAGATCTGTCACCAATGCAAAACGTCTGGTCAATGGTGGCCGAGCAACTGGTTCGTCACAATACGCCAGTCACTACTCTTGATGAACTGTGGTATCGTGCTGAAGCTGCATGGGCAGCTGTACCTGTACACTCCATCCAAGCTCTGTTTGACTCAATGCCTAGGCGTATCAAGGCTGTTATTACGGCTAGAGCTGGTTTTTGTGGGTACTGATTTCTAAGAATCTATGCACCCAAATTGCTTGAAAATGTAATCACATGTCAGTTCTAGTATAATATATTTGTGCAATAAATACCCGTTTATCATGTGGATTTCTTCTTGTTGTAGTAATTTTAATGGCCAGTAGTGTATGTCAGGTAGATTTTTTTTTTTGTTATGGTTTTAGGGCGCAAAACTGCTGCGGTAATTAGCGCCCGGTCTGTAGCTTAGGAAAAGGTAAAAAACGGAACTGGGAACCAGCAGAAATGGGAACGAAACTCAAAAAATTGGAGAAACGAAAACAGAACGAAAGCTTAAAAAACTACTATAGAAGGGGGTTGGTTGTCCCCAAAAAGAGCTTCAAATGACTGACGTCATTTCACTGGCACTAATAAATTCGAGAACGCGATCGGCTGAGCGCGTGTCATCTGCTAAAATCGACGATAAATCAGGCGGTAGCTGTAGACGGGAGCGTAACGTATTAAAATAGGGGCA
The DNA here is from genome assembly GCF_021461395.2 of Schistocerca americana. Lineage (NCBI taxonomy): Eukaryota > Metazoa > Arthropoda > Insecta > Orthoptera > Acrididae > Schistocerca > Schistocerca americana. Next base: position 61,034,301 of record NC_060128.1, read on the forward strand.
CTCAATTAAAAGGTGTCTTACCGTCCACAGCTGAGAGCAATGGGGACAGAGTGGGGGAGGATCGCCGCTTAAAAGATGTCGATGGCTAAAAAGACAGTGCCCTATCCGGAGTCTAGTTAAAATTACCTCCTCCCGACGACGCGTTCGGGAGGAAGAGGTCCAAGCGCAAGGAAGGGCTTTCACTTCCCGCAATTTATTATGGGGAAGTGCTGACCAATGCACATGCCATAAACGAACAACTCTGCGACATAAAACGCTCCGTAGATCGGTGAAGGGAATCGACTGAATAGCTGGCCGAGGAAGAGAGACTGCAGCCTTGGCCGCTATATCGGCCGCCTCATTCCCAGAGATACCAACGTGTCCTGGGATCCAGAGGAACGCCCCAGAGATGCCCCCCAAGTGGAGCAAGTGTAGGCAGTCCTGAATCCGGTGGAGCAGAGGGTGGACAGGGTACAGAGCTTGGGGACTCAGGAGAGAGCTGAGAGAATCTGAACAGATAACGTACTGTATCCGCTGATGGCGACGGATGTATTGGACAGCCTGGAGAACAGCGTAAAGCTCCGCAGTATAAACCGAACACTGGTCGGGAAGCCGCAATCTATTTGGGGTGTCGCCAACAATATAGGCACTCCCTACACCTAACGATGTTTTCGAGCCATCAGTGTAAATAAACGTGGCTTCCTTCATTTGTGCACATAGAGCAGCAATTGGCTGACGATAAACAAGTGAAGGGGTACCATCCTTGGGAAACTGACAAAGGTCACAGAGCAGGCAGGTCCGGGGCCGGAGCCAAGACGGTGCTGTACCCCAAGTTGTCAAGAAGGTTTTAGGAAAGCGGAAGGAAAGAGAATGGAGCAGTTGACGGAAGCGGACTCCCGGTGGTGGTAGTAGGGAGGAAGGGCGGCCTGCATACCCTAAATCCAAGGAGGCGTCGAAAAAAATGTCATGGGCCGGATTAGCAGGCATCGAAGACAGATGGCTAGCATAACGACTCAGAAGGACTGCTCGCCGATTGGACAGCGGAGGTTCAGCAGTCTCAGCATAAAGGCTTTCCACAGGGCTGGTGTAAAAAGCTCCAGACACTAAACGTAATCCACGGTGGTGGAGAGAGTCGAGACGCCGAAGAATGGACGGCCGAGCAGAGGAGTAAACTAAGCTTCCATAGTCCAATTTCGAGCGCACTAAGGCGTGATAGAGACGGAGAAGGACCAATCGGTCCGCTCCCCAGGAGGTACCATTCAGGACACGGAGGGTGTTGAGGGACCGCAGACAGCGAGCCGAAAGATAGGAAACGTGGGAGGACCAGCACAGTTTTCTCTCAAACATAAGATCTAAGAATTTAGCGACGTCCGAAAGCGGAAGGTTGACAGGTCCTAGATGTAAGGAAGGTGGAAGAAACTCCGTACGACGCCAAAAATTAACACAAACGGTCTTACTGGGAGAAAAGCGGAAGCCTGTTGCGATGCTCCAAGAGTGGAGGCGATCGAGACATCCTTGAAGACGTCGTTCAAGAAGGCTGGTCCGTTGAGAGCTGTAACAGATTGCAAAATCGTCCACAAAGAGGGAGCCCGAGACATCAGGAAGGAGACAATCCATAATTGGATTTATGGCAATGGCAAACAGTACAACACTCAGCACGGAGACCTGGAGTACTCCGTTTTCTTGGGAGAAAGCACTCTAAATGTGCGCTCTGCCATAAATTCGCGAAGAAAAAGTTGCAGCCGACCTCGAAAGCCCCAAGAGAACAGTGTGCGGAGGATGCCTGTCCTCCAACAGGTATCGTATGCTCTCTCCAGATCAAAAAATATTGCTACTGTTTGGCGTTTCCGGAGAAAATTGTTCATGATATAAGTGGAGAGAGCAACAAGATGGTCAACTGCAGAACGATGCTTTCGGAAACCGCATTGGGCAGGTGTTAAAAGACTGCGGGACTCCAGCCACCAAGCGAAACGGCAATTCACCATACTCCTTACAGACACTACCCGTGAGAGAAATGGGGCGATAGCTAGAGGGGAGATGTTTGTCCTTTCCAGGTTTCGGAACAGGAACGACGATAGCTTCCCGCCATCGTCTGGGAAAAGTACTGTCGGTCCAAATTCGATTATAAAGGCGAAGGAGGTAACGCAGACTATGGGTTGATAAATGCAGCAACATTTGGATGTGGATACCATCCGGTCCTGGGGCGGACGAGCGAGAAGAAGAGAATGCATGTTGTAGTTCCCGCATGGAGAAAACAGTATTGTAGCTTTCGCGATTTTGGGAGAAAAAAGCAAGAGGTTGCACTTCCGCTGCACGTTTCTTCGGGAGAAACGCTGGCGGGTAATTTGAAGAGCTCGAAATCTCAGCAAAGTGTTGACGCAATGAGTTAGAAATTTCGACGGGGTCCACTAACGTATCATGCGCGACAGTGAGCCCAGAGACCGGGGAGAAACTAGGCGTGCCAGATAACCGTCGAATCCGACTCCAAACTTCCGAGGAAGGAGTGAAGGTGTTAAATGAGTTAGTAAAGAAGTCCCAGCTTGCCTTCTTGCTATCGCGGATGACGCGACGGCATCGCGCACCGAACTGCTTATAGCGGATACAGTTGGCCAAAGTAGGATGGTGGCGGAAAACGCGGAGAGCGCGTCGCCGCTCACGTATTGCGTCACGGCATGCCTCGTTCCACCAAGGAACTGGGGGGCGCCGGGGCAATTCGGAGGTGCGTGGTATTGAACGTTCCGCAGCTGTAAGAATAACGTCTGTAATATGTGTGACCTCATCGTCGACTCTGGGAAAGTGACGGTCATCGAATGTCCCTAGAGACGAAAATAGTGTCCAATCGGCTTGGGCAAACTTCCAGCGTCGCGGGCGCATATATGGCAGTTGAGGCTGCAGTCTAAGGACACATGGAAAGAGGTCACTCGAGTGTGTATCATCAAGGGCGAACCATTCGAAGCACCGAGCTAGCTGAACAGTACCGACCGAAACGTCCAAATGAGATAAATTTGTCGTGGAGGCAGACACAAATGTGGGGACCCCAGTGTTTAGGCAAACAAGATCAGCTTGGTGGAAGACGTCTATCAATAGTAAGCCACGTGGACAAGGATGTGGAGATTCGCAAAGCGGGTGGTGGGCATTGAAGTCCCCAACCAGCAAAAAGGGGGGTGGAAGCTGACCAAGAAGATGAAGGAGATCAGCTCGTGCCATTGGTGTGGACGATGGAATGTATACAGTACAAAGAGAGAAGGTGTATCCAGAAAGGGAAAGACAGACAGCGACAACTTGGAAGGAAGTGTTTAAGGGGATTGGGTGATAATGGAGAGTATCATGGAGAAGAATCATGAGTCCTCCATGTGCTGGAGTGCCTTCAACAGAGGGGAGATCAAATTGGACTGACTGAAAATGGGGGAGAACAGAGCGGTCGTGGGGACGCAGCTTTGTTTCCTGAAGACAGAAGATGACCGGCGAGTAGGATCGTAAGAGGATCGACAATTCATCCAGATTGGCTCGAATGCCGCGGATATTCCAGTGGATAATGGACATAGGGTGACCAGAGCTTGCGACCGACAGTGCGGAACGGCATTCAGCCGAAGGCAGAAGATCCTGATCCGTAGGTTGGTCAGGAGCAGCTCCTGCCACCAGCGATCGGCCGATTGATCGGCCGCCAGCAGTGCGCCTCGGCGACACAGAAGACGGCCGAGGGCGATTTCCGCCAGGTGGTGCTGTAGATGAGACACGCCTTGGCGGAGAAGGAGATGAACTGGGTTTCTTAGTAGCCTTCTTGGAAATATGATGTTTAGATGAAGGAGGAACCGATGGTTGTGAAGTTGGGGTACATAAAAAATCTTCACGAGTATGCTCTTTTTTCGAAGTCTTGGTGTCTGACTTTTGGGCTCGAGATTTAGCAGAACCCGATGAAGGGTGAGTCATAGAGTGGGCAGGCGAAAGTGGTGAGGTTGAATGGGCGATCTTTGCGCTAGCCGATCGGAAGACCCTGGCACTAAAGGTGAGGTCGCAAGTCTGCGTGGCCGCCTCCTTTGTTGACCGTGGAGAAGCAAGGACAGTGCTGTATTTTCCTGTCTGAGTCACAGTGGGCTTTCGACTGGCGAATAATGTTCGAGCAGCAAAGGTCGACACCTTTTCCTTCACTCTGATCTCCTGAATGAGCTTTTCGTCTTTAAAAATTGGGCAATCTCGAGAGTAAGCAGCGTGGTCACCCATACAGTTGATGCAACGAGGGGATGGAGGTGGACAAGCACCCTCATGGGCATCCTTGCCACACGTAACACATTTGGCCGGATTGGAACAGGACTGGCTGGTGTGATTGAACCGCTGACACCGATAGCAATGCGTAGGGTTTGGGATGTAAGGGCGAACGGAAATTATTTCATAGTCCACTTTTATGTTTGATGGGAGTTGACTTTGTCAAATATCAAGAAGACAGTACAGGTTGGAACGATGTTCGTGTCAAACCTTTTCATGACTCTATGAACAGCCGTTACGCCCTGGTCAGACAGGTAGTGTTGAATTTCCTCGTCGGACAATCCGTCGAGGGAGCGTGTATAAACGACCCCACATGAGGAATTTAAAGTGCGGTGTGCTTCCACCCAGACAGGGAAGGTGTGGAGCAGTGAAGCACGCAGCAATTTTTGTGCCTGGAGGGCACTGACTGTTTCTAACAACAAGGTGCCATTTCGTAATCTGGAACAAGACTTTACAGGACCTGCGATTGCGTCGACACCTTTCTGAATAATGAAAGGGTTGACCGTGGAGAAGTCGTGACCTTCGTCAGACCGAGAAACAACAAGGAACTGTGGCAACGATGGAAGGACTGTCTGTGGCTGAGACTCATTGAACTTACGCTTGTGAGCAGACATAGTACAAGATGAGGAAACCATTGCGAAAGTATCCCCCACGATTACCGGCGTCTCCGATGGCGCGCTCCTCCCTTGTGGGGGCCCTCTCTGAGGGCACTCCCGCCTTAGGTGATTGTTCACACCTCAGGTCACACTTCCCGAGAAACGGACGGAGGTACCAATCGGCACTTTCGGAAGTTATCAGCTCGGGTAATCACCCCTCCCTGGGCCTGGCCGTTACCAGGGGGTACGTACGTGTCCTACCTGTCTACCCGGGGCGGGGAATTACGCGTTACCCCGTCACCGGCTACGCACGAAAATGCGAGGGTCGGCCTTCAGACACGCACAGGGAGGAAGAAAGAGAAAGGGAAAAACGAAGAAAGAGAAAGGGAAAAACAAAGAAAGAGAAAGGAAAGAAGAGAGGTCTCAAACGCTGCAGCGGAGAAAAGGGTAAAGAGAAGTAAGGAAAAGAGAAGGACAAAGGAAGGATGAGAAGGCGAAGAATGCGTTACATTCATGAGCGTCCGTCTCCGGACGTAGGCACAAAACATACTCCCAGAGGGGGAGAAAGGGAAGGAAAGAGACAGCGGCGGGGGGGGGGGGGGTGAAGATGGGGGATGGGGAAGGATGCGGAAAAGGGATGTTATGCAGCCTGGAAAGGAAGGAGGGCCAAATTAGCTCAGGGTCCCGTGCTCGCTACGCACGTATCCACAGAAGAGTTGTGGACCCCCTGGGGGGATGTCTGGTAGAGTCAGTTGTTAAACCAGCAACCACTCAATACAAAAGACGCTTTAAATTTAAACATGCCCAGCGGGACAATTTCACCGAAGAGCTTGACAAAGAGGTGAAGAACCTAGAAGCGAGCCCCGAAAAATTTGACACATTTATTGAATTACTTAGAACTATATTACGCAAAAGCGTCCTCTGAGGTTGTGGAGCTGAGTATATACCTGGCCTCGACGAAAAGTCAAAAGTTCTCCTCGAACTTACCAACAGCTCATCGAAGGAAACCCGTTTTCAGAAGAAGCAAGCGCGGCGGGAAAAGAACTCTTCCGGGCTATATCAGACTCAAGAAGAGCGAAATGGCGTAACTTAATCACAAGCCTAGGCATGAAACAGAATAGACGAAAGGCATGGCAATTTCCTGAAAACATCAATAATGTTCCCCTCCCCCCTCCACCAAACTAACATTCAGAATTCGTATAAGGTCACACGAAATCAAATAGCACATCAGCTCGTACTCAACGAACAGCAAATACACAAGAAAGCAGCTTCAGAGATTCACTCACCAAGAAGACTATCTAGGCACTCCCTTTACCCCGGAAGAAACAATCTCTCTAATGAAGAACTGTGAATCTGATTGATTAGATAATCCACACCCAGAGCAAATAAAAATATTCGGACCCACTACCAGAAGGTGGTTATTTGATAAACAAATACGTCCTGTAAACGAAGATCCCCAACATCTGGCAGAAGACAAAGATAGCAGCTATTCCAAAACATGGAAAGAGCCCCAAAGATCCCAAAACTTTTCAGCTCTATGAAGTACTAGAAAGAATGATCCTCAGCCGCATCTCCGCACATTTAGACCAGAATATTATTGAAGAGCAAGCAGATTTCTGCCCTGCAAGGTCATGCTGTGGGCAAATTTTGAACCTTACACAGCACATACACTATTGGCCATTAAAATTGCTACACCAAGAAGAAATGCAGATGATAAACGGGTATTCATTGGACAAATATATTATACTAGAACTGACATGAGATTACAAAAAAATGGCTCAAATGGCTCTGAGCACTATGGGACTTAACAACTTAGGTCATCAGTCCCTTAGAACTTAGAACTAATTAAACCTAACTAACCTAAGGACATCACACACATCCATGCCCGAGGCAAGATTCGAACCTGCGACCATAGCAGTCCCGCGGTTCCAGACTGCAGCGCCAGAACCGCACGGCCACCACGGCCGGCACATGAGATTACACTTTCACGCAATTTGGGTGCATAGATCCTGAGAAATCAGTATACAGAACAACCACCTCTGGCCGTAATAACGGCCTTGATACGCCTGGGCATTGAGTCAAACTGAGCTTGGATGGCGTGTACAGGTACAGACCCAAGCAGCTTCAACACGATACCACAGTTCATCAAGAGTAGTGACTCCCGAATTGTGACGAGCCAGTTGCTCGGCCACCATTGACCAGACGTTTTCAATCGATGAGAGATCTGAAGAATGTGCTGGCCACGGCGGCAGTCGAACATTTTCTGTATCCAGAAAGGCTCGTACAGGACCTGCAACATGCGGTTGTGCATTATCCTGCTGAAATGTATGGTTTCCCAGGGACCGAATGAAGGGTAGAGCCACGGGTCGTAACACATCTGAAATGTAACGTCCACTGTACAAAGTGCCGTCAATGCGAACAAGAGGTGACGGAGACGTGTAACCAATGGCACCCCACACCATCACGCCAGGTGATACGCCAGTATGGCGGTGACGAATACACGCTTCCAATGTGCGTTCACTACGATGTCGCCAAACACGGATGCGACCATCATGATGCTGTAAACAGAATCTGGATTCATCCGAAAAACTGACATTTTGCCATTCGTGCACCCAGGTTCGTCGTCGAGTAGACCATCGAAGGCGCTCCTGTCTGTGATACACCGTCAAGGGTAACCGGAGCCATGGTCTCCGAGCTGATAGTCCGTGCTGGTGCAAACGTCGTCGAACTGTTCGTGCAGATGGTTGTCGTCTTGCTAACGTCCTCATCTGTTGACTCAGGGATCGAGACGTGGCTGCACTATTCGTTACAGCCATGCGGATGACATGCCTGTCATCTCGACTGCTAGTGATACAAGGCCGTTGGGATCCAGCACGGCGTTCCGTATTACCCTCCTGAACCCACCGATTACATATTCTGCCAACAGTCATTGGATCTCGACCAACGCGAGCAACAATGTCGCGATACGACACTCAGATGTTTAGGACGGGTGGTAGGGACAGAGCATCGAGTGACATTATACTGAGTGCACTATCCGAAAATTACCTCGAGCAATTAAACAAAGAACCGACTCGTGGAGATAACATCTTGGACCTACTGATAACAAACAGACCCGAACTTTTCGACTCTGTATGTACAGAACAGGGAATCAGTGATCATAAGGCCGTTGCAGCATCCCTGAATATGGAAGGTAATAGGAATATAAAAAAAGGGAGGAAGGTTTATCTGTTTAGCAAGAGTAATAGAAGGCAGATTTCAGACTACCTAACAGATCAAAACGAAAATTTCTGTTCCGACACTGACAATGTTGAGTGTTTATGGAAAAAGTTCAAGGCAATCGTAAAATGCGTTTTAGACAGGTACGTGCCGAGTAAAACTGTGAGGGACGGGAAAAACCCACCGTGGTACAACAACAAAGTTAGGAAACTACTGCGAAAGCAAAGAGAGCTCCACTCCAAGTTTAAACGCAGCCAAAACCTCTCAGACAAACAGAAGCTAAACGATGTCAAAGTTAGCGTAAGGAGGGCTATGCGTGAAGCGTTCATTGAATTCGAAAGTAAAATTCTATGTACCGACTTGACAGAAAATCCTAGGAAGTTCTGGTCTTACGTTAAATCAGTAAGTGGCTCGAAACAGCATATCCAGACACTACGGGATGATGATGGCATTGAAACAGAGGATGACACGCGTAAAGCTGAAATACTAAACACCTTCTTCCAAAGCTGTTTCACAGAGGAAGACCGCACTGCAGTTCCTTCTCTAAATCCTCGCACAAACGAAAAAATGGCTGACATCGAAATAAGTGTCCAAGGAATAGAAAAGCAACTGGAATCACTCAATAGAGGAAAGTCCACTGGACCTGACGGGATACCAATTCGATTCTACACAGAGTACGCGAAAGAACTTGCCCCCCTTCTAACAGCCGTGTACCGCAAGTCTCTAGAGGAACGGAGGGTTCCAAATGATTGGAAAAGAGCACAGATAGTCCCAGTCTTCAAGAAGGGTTGTCGAGCAGATGCGCAAAACTATAGACCTATATCTCTTACGTCGATCTCTTGTAGAATTTTAGAACATGTTTTTTGCTCGCGTATCATGTCATTTCTGGAAACCCAGAATCTACTATGTAGGAATCAACATGGATTCCGGAAACAGCGATCGTGTGAGACCCAACTCGCCTTATTTGTTCATGAGACCCAGAAAATATTAGATTCAGGCTCCCAGGTAGATGCTATTTTTCTTGACTTCCGGAAGGCGTTCGATACAGTTCCGCACTGTCGCCTGATAAGCAAAGTAAGAGCCTACGGAATATCAGACCAGTTGTGTGGCTGGATTGAAGAGTTTTTAGCAAACAGAACACAGCATGTTGTTATCAATGGAGAGACGTCTACAGACGTTAAAGTAACCTCTGGCGTGCCACAGGGGAGTGTTATGGGACCATTGCTTTTCACAATATATATAAATGACTTAGTAGATAGTGTCGGAAGTTCCATGCGGCTTTTCGCGGATGATGCTGTAGTATACAGAGAAGTTGCTGCATTAGAAAATTGTAGCGAAATACAGGAAGATCTGCAGCGGATAGGCACTTGGTGCAGGGAGTGGCAACTGACCCCTAACATAGACAAATGTAATGTATTGCGAATACATAGAAAGAAGGATCCTTTATTGTATGATTATATGATAGCGGAACAAACACTGGTAGCAGTTACTTCTGTAAAATATCTGGGAGTATGCGTACGGAACGATTTGAAGTGGAATGATCATATAAAATTAATTGTTGGTAAGGCGGGTACCAGGTTGAGATTCATTGGGAGAGTGCTTAGAAAATGTAGTCCATCAACAAAGGAGGTGGCTTACAAAACACTCGTTCGACCTATACTTGAGTATTGCTCATCAGTGTGGGATCCGTACCAGGTCGGGTTGACGGAGGAGATAGAAAAGATCCAAAGAAGAGCGGCGCGTTTCGTCACCGGGTTATTTGGTAACCGTGATAGCGTTACGGAGATGTTTAATAAACTCAAGTGGCAGACTCTGCAAGAGAGGCGCTCTGCATCGCGGTGTAGCTTGCTGTCCAGGTTTCGAGAGGGTGCGTTTCTGGATGAGGTATCGAATATATTGCTTCCCCCTACTTATACCTCCCGAGGAGATCACGAATGTAAAATTAGAGAGATTAGAGCGCGCACGGAGGCTTTCAGACAGTCGTTCTTCCCGCGAACCATACGCGACTGGAACAGGAAAGGGAGGTAATGACAGTGGCACGTAAAGTGCCCTCCGCCACACACCGTTGGGTGGCTTGCGGAGTATCAATGTAGATGTAGATGTAGATACGATAAACTGCAATCGCGATATGCTGAATTCCGACCTTTATCGAAATCCGAAGAATGACGGTTCCCATTTCTCCTCCTTACATGAGGCATCACAACAACGTTTCACCATGCAACGCCGGTCAACTGCTGTTTGTGTATGAGAAATCGGTTGGAAACTTTCCTCATGTCAGCACGTTGTAGGTGTCGCCACCGGCGCCAACTTTGTGTGAATGCTCTGAAAAGCTAATCATTTCCATATCACAGCATCTTCTTCCTGTCTGTTAAATTACGCGTCTGTAGCACGTCATCTTGGTGGTGTAGCAATTTTGATGGCCAATAGCGTAGAAGATGACTACGGAAACAAATCACAGGTGTAGCGTCTATCGACGTTACAGCCGTGTATGACACCATTGACCATAATAAATTAATACCAAAAATATGAAACACCACGAAGGATTACCGACTGGCGCAATTCATCCAGTGTCTGCTGCAGAAGAAACGCCACTTTGTTACGCTGCAGACAAAGACACAGCAAAATGGACTGCCCCAGGGTAGCGTCCTTGCCCCACTGATATACAACGACTACACCAATTACCAGCCGATTAGTACAGATGCTCGCTCCCTCATCTACGCAGATGATACAGTCTTCGTTGCTCAGGGCAAAACGTTTGAAGAAGTGGAAAGAAAACTGACAACAGTGCTTGGGAATCTATCTGCGTACTATGACCATAACAACCTAAACGAAACCCAGCAAAAACCCAAGTCTGCGCTTTTCACCTGCGCAGTAGAGAGGCCAGGAGAAACTTCAACGTAACCTGGGTAACCTGAGTCGAAACAAGGCCCTGGGAGTAGACAACATTCCATTAAAATTTCTGACGGTCTTGGGAGAGCCAGTCCTGACAAAACTCTACCATCTGTTGAGCAAGATGTATGAAACAGGCGAAATACCCACAGACTTCAAGAAGAATATAATAATTCCAAGGAAAGGCAAACATACGTTTCTAGCATTTGTAGACTTAGAGAAAGCTTTTGACAATGTTGGCTGGAATACTCTCTTTCAAATTCTGTAGGTGGCAGGGGTAAAATACAGGGAGCGAAAGGCTATTTACAATTTGTACAGATCCCAGATAGCAGTTATAAGAGTTGAGGGACATGAAAGGGAAGCAGTCGTTGGGAAGGGAGTGAGACAGGGTTGTAGGCTCTCCCCGATGTTATTCAATCTGTATATTGAGCAAGCAGTAAAGGAAACAAAAGAAAAATTCGGAGTGGGTATTAAAATCCATGGAGAAGAAATAAAATCTTTGAGGTTCGCCGATGACATTGTAATTCTGTCAGAAACAGCAAAGGACTTGGAAGAGCAGTTGAACGGAATGGACAGTGTCTTGAAAGGAGGGTATAAGATGAACATCAACCTAAGCAAAACGAAGATAATAGAATGTAGTCGAATTAAATCGGGTGATGCTGAGGGAATTAGATTAGGAAATGAGACACTTAAAGTAGTAAAGGTGTTTTCCTATTTCGGGAGCAAAATAAGTGATGATGGTCGAAGTAGAGAGGATATAAAATGTAGACTGGCAATGGCAAGGAAAGCGTTTCTGAAGAAGAAAAATTTGTTAACATCGAGTATAGATTTAAATGCCAGGAAGTCATTTCTGAAAGTATTTGTATGTAGTGTAGCCATGTATGGAAGTGAAACGTGGACGATAAATAGTTTGGACAAGAAGAAAATAGAAGCTTTCGAAGTGTGGTGCTACAGAACAATGCTGAAGATTAGATGGGTAGATCACATAACTAATGAGGAGGTATTGAATAGAATTGGAGAGAAGAGGAGTCTGTGACAGAACTTGACAAGAAGAAGGGACCGGTTGGTAGGACATGTTCTGAGGGATCAAGGGATCACAAATTTAGCATTGGAGGGCAGCGTGGAGGGTAAAAATCGTAGAGGGAGACCAAGAGATGAATACACTAAGCAGATTCAGAAGGATGTAGGTTGCGGTAGGTACTGGGAGATGATGAAGCTTGCACAGGGTAGAGTAGCATGGAGAGCTGCATCAAACAAGTCTCAGGACTGAAGACCACAAAAACAACAAGCTGGAGGGGACAGCTCCTCTCATTGCGACACACAAAACACTTTGGAGTGAAACTTGACCGTGTTCTCACCTTCAAGGATCACTTTTCAGACACAAGGATAAAAGTGAGTTCCAGGAACATTATCACCCGCAGGTTTACAAATAGTAGATGGGGAGGTCAACCCACAGTTCTCCGAATGTCGTCTCTAGCGTTATGCTTCTCCGCTTCGGAGTACTCGACACGTGTGTGGCGAAAGTCCACCCATGTAAAACAAGCAAATACAGCTGTGAATGAGAGAGGACGCATCATAACAGGCTGCCACCATCCAACTCACGAAAACCAGCCGTACCCCCTTATGGGAGTACCCCCTCCAGACATCAGAAGCAGAACAGCTGTAGAAGTCGAGAAACAAAAACAAGAAACAGATTCCAGTTGTGTTTGCAGAAGTGCCAACTCCGTGTTACTAGACGAGGTCGAAATGCACTCGTTTTAGCTCTCGCAGAATGGCGTGAGGAGGGAAGAACTATATTGACGTGAGGTCTGGAACATGACAAGGAATTAGAATTCAGAAAGCGGACGTAATTACTTTGATACTTAACTTTAATCCATTAATGATGAACGTTGCTCTTGACGGTACATTAGTCACAATGTTGCCTGTTAAGATTATAGTAACTGAATATGGCGCTTTGCTAGGTCGTAGCACATGACGTAGCTGAAGGCTATGCTAAACTGTCGTCTCTGCAATTGAGAGCGTCTGTAGACAGTGAACCATCGCTAGCAAAGTCGGCTGTACAACTGGGGCGAGTGCTAGGGAGTCTCTCTAGACTAGACCTGCCGTGTGGCGGCGCTCGGTCTGCAATCACTGACAGTGGCGACACGCGGGTCCGACGTATACTAACGGACCGCGGCCGATTTAAAGGTTACCACCTAGCAAGTGTGGTGTCTGGCGTTGACACCACACCTGTCATCCAATATTTGGACACTATCCACAATCTAAAAGACTTAAATCATGGAAGAGTTTTCTGCTGATCCAATCCCTTTACCGCCTAAAGCACGACGGTTTCTGGCGAAACTCGGAACCAGAAGGACCAGGGAAGAACCTGTAGCCGGCTTCGAAGTTCCATACACGATCTGGAAAACCTTACACAGATTAAGATCTGGTTTATCACGATGCAAATTAAACCTGAAGAAATGGAGCTATATCAGTACAAATGGCTCTGAGCACTATGGAACTCAACTTGTTAGGTCATCAGTCCTCTAGAACTTAGAACTACTTAAACCTAACTAACCTGAGGACATCACATACATCCACGCCCGAGGCAGGATTCATACCTGCGACCGTAGCGGCCACGCGGTTCCAGACTGTAGCGCATAGAACCGCATGGCCACAGCGGCCGGCTATATATCAGTACAGACGAGCAGTCCGAATGTGGATAACTGCAAGACCCACAACATCTACTTGCCTGCAGGAAATTTTACCAACCTTGCACGATACAAGATGTACTAACAGCAAATGACACGGCCGTACATACTGCAATGTACTGGACTTCACATTGGATATAAAGATTGTAATCCCAAACTATCATACCAGCTGTTTTAAATGAACATTTTTTTCTCTGTTTTTATATTTTACTTTATTTAATCTTCACTTCTCTTAATACCATGTGTAGTATTGCTTTATGTTTTATATTTTATCTTTATTGTAATTAGAAATGTTTTGGGGGATCATGTTCAACCTGTGTAACATGTATCTGACTGCTGCTTGTTTGTAGTTCTGTAGGTAGTTTGAAGTTGCATCTAAGATAATGTCACTTGTTGTGGGTTTTCTCTCTATGTCGAATGAGTGTTTGTTATTGTCGTTTCTTATCGTTATGTCTAAAACGTTGAGAGTGTTTTCTTGTTCTTCTTTTGTGAACTTTATGTTTCTGTGTACAGTATTTATGTCACTGTGTACTTGCTGTATTCTGTTTTTAGGTTCATCTACCATGCGTATTATGTCATCCATGTATCTGTACCAGTAGATGATGATGTAACTTTCCTTTGTTATCATATCTTCAAATATTAGTTTTTCTATGTGTTTCATGGAAATGTTTTCTAATGTTCCTCAGATAGGTGAACCCATGGGTAAACCTTCTTCTTGTATGTAGTATTCTTGTTGAATTCAAGATAATTTTCTTGTGTTACTAACAGTAATAATTTTGTGGCTTCGCCTGTGTGTTCATGTGGTAGCTGGTTGTAAGTTTTCAGGTTTTCTTCAATTATTTTTATGGTTTCATTAAGAGGGATGCAACTGTACCTACTTTCTGTGTCTAAAACAGAAAAACAACGAAGTGCTAACAGACGGCAATTTCCGATGTAAGCGAGAAAGCAGCCGAAAAATCACCGTAAGTACAAACCAACCCATTTTTAACGAACTTTTTCTCGATATAAAAGTAAATCAAAATGTAAATAAACTTAATTACAGACCACTGATGATGCTTTACCTCAATAAAGCTAAACGCGTATGGTGAAAAAAATCACGCATTTTCGTAGTTGGAACAACGGATCAAAAATACGCTCGTGAACTCAACAATCGATTCTGGAAATCCGCTTCTGGCTGCCAGTTTTCCATTTTCCAATCGATTTTCGCTCCCACGTAAACGCGCAACTGTTTTTGAAACGTGCTTGGATTGTCAGGTTACGTCTTGTTTTCAAAATTTCGACTAATATGGACGGAGCGACTTATTGTGATGAGAAGGAGACGCAGAAATATTAGACTGAACACGAAACAGTAATATGTCAGTGAAGAGAAATAGTTATTGTATTGACTAAATCAGAAATTGAAATAGTTTTCCAGACACCATATTTCACTGGGCTAGCAAATGCTCTTCGGACTTTCACATGTAAACACGGCAGCGAGAAACGGTTTACGAAATTCGGTTTTCGGCTTTCGGAAGCCGTTTCGCATGTAAACGTAGAAAAACATTATTTAATTTCGACATCAAACCACGTCGATGTGTTTAGATCTGTTATTATTGGGTATCGATATGCAAATGTCCATGTGAAAACTGAAAGCATTTTACAACATGGCACATTCCCAAGGTGAACAAAATTAACGAAAGTGGTTAGTACGAATAGATATTTACACTACTGGCCATTAAAATTGCTACACCACGAAGATGACGTGCTACAGAGGCGAAATTTAACCGACAGGAAAAAGATGCTGTGATATGCAAATTATTAGCTTTCCAGAGCATTCACACAAGGTTCGCGCCGATGGCGACACCTACAACGTGCTGACATGAGGAAAGTTTCCAACCGATTTCTCATACACAAACAGCAGTTGACCGGCGTTGCCTGGTGAAACGTTGTTGTGATGCGTCGTGTAAGGAGGAGAAATGCGTACCATCACGTTTCCGACTTTGATAAAGGTCGGATTGTAGCCTATCGCGATTGCGGTTTATCGTGTCGCGACATTGCTGCTCTGTTTGTCGACATCGCGGTGAACGCACATTGGAAGCGCGCATTCGTCATCACCCGGCGTGATGTATGGGGTGCCATTGGTTACACGTCTCGGTCACCTCTTGTTCGCATTGACGGCACTTTGAACAGTGGACGTTTCATTTCAGATGTGTTACGACCCGTGGTTCTACCCTTCATTCGATCCCTTCGAAACCCTACATTTCAGCATGATAATGCACGGCCGCATGTTGCAGGTCCTGTACGGGCCTTTCTGGATACAGAAAATGTTCGACTGCTGCCCTGGCCAGCACATTCTCCAGATCTCTCACCAATTGTAAACGTCTGGTGAATGGCGGCCGAGCAACTGGCTCGTCACAATACGCCGGTCACTACTCATGATGAACTGTGGTATCGTGTTGAAGCTGCATGGGGCAGCTGTACCTGTACACACCATCCAAACTCTGTTTGACTCAATGCCCAGACGTATCAAGGCCGTTATTACGGCCAGAGGTGGTTGTTCTGTATACTGATTTCTCAGGATCTATGCACCCAAATTGCGCGAAAATGTAATCACGTGTTAGTTCTAGTATAATATATTTGTCCAATCAATACCCGTTTATCAACTACATTTCTTCTTGGTGTAGCAATTTTAATGACCAGCAGTGTATTTCACAGAATTAGTAAGGAACATACCAATCCTCCGTAGGTGGCATGTGGAGATGTTAATAAATACACTGCCGAAATTTTTCCAATCCATGTGTCGCATACAGCAAACCAGTGCTTAACAATATTGGTTAAAAACAACCTTGGTTGCAGTTTTTTATTTTTCAACAAAGCGTTTCGCCTTATTTAGGCATCTTCAGGTTATCTTTTCTAGATGGACGCGAGAGGCGCCACGGTCTGCATAACGCGTTCCCGTTCACAGGAGCGAGTAACAGAGTAAGATGGGTGCTCAGGTAGTGACTAAGCGACCGCGTTATGCAGATCTTGTTGCCTCTCGCGTCCATCTAGAAAAGATAACCTGAAGATGCCTAAATAAGGCGAAACGCGTCGTCGAAAAATAAAAAATTGCCACCAAGATTGTTTTTAACCAATATTTTTAACCAAAACTACACAGTCATAGCGGGCCAGAGTGGCCGAGCGGTTCTAGGCGCTAAGGTCAGGAACCGCGCGACCGCTACGGTCGCAGGTTCGAATCCTGCCTTGGGCATGGATGTGTGTGATGTCCTTAGGTTAGTTAGGTTTAAGTAGTTCTAAGTTCTAGGGGACTGATGACGTCAGAAGTTAAGTCCCATAGTGCTCAGAGACATTTGAACCATTTTTACACAGCCATGAACAACATTTCATAGTCAGACTGGCTGTTCAATTTACTGTTGGTTTCCTTGTGAACATGACAAACGTACAATATACAAGATTAGAAAAATACTAACTCTCCGAACTTCATCTTATGCGTAGTAATGGGTAGTAATGGGTAGTAAATGAACTTCGAATAATGAAAATCTCTGCAACGTTACGTACTTGGTGTAGTCGTTTTTATCATTGTACTTTTTCAGACTTACTTTCCCTTAAGCTTTCATTCTATTCTCTAACTACACACTAACCTCCTCCATGGTTTCCCGCCAATTTTCCGTTTCTTATCCCCATTCTTCAGTTGTACCTCTTTCTCCAAAGTAAAAATCAGCAAATCCAAATGTCTCCTTTCTGATGTAACGCGGCATACCCCAGCTTTTCATGTCCTCCACTACTGAGTTCATTCTTTTCCTAGCCATGTCCTGCTTCAAACCAAAATCAACTATGAACATCACATAATCACACTTACTAAAACTGTATCTGCTACATTAATCCCGGCGCGGTTCTAGGCGCTACAGTCTGGACCCGCGCGACCTCTACGTTCGTAGGTTCGTATACTGCTTCGGGCATGGATGTGTGTGATGTCCTTAGGTTAGTTAGGTTTCAGTAGCTCGATGTTCTAGGGGACTGATGACCTCAGATTTTAAGTCCCATAGTGCTCAGAGCCATTTGAACCATACATTAATCCCAGATTACGCCGAATTGAGTGAACATACTTGTCGCTTCCAAATTATTCCATTTTCATCTGTTAGTATGTACTCTGACCAGCGTATTGTGGCCGTGTTTCACTAAGTCGATATAGACAGCAACACGAAACAGTATATATTTTCACTACTTTCTTTCTTCTTATTGTTCTCAGTTATCTTATGCGTTATGTGTACTGACCTGTAATGAGACACTGTTAAGTAAATTGATGCTATTATTTTGTGTTGCAATATTGTTCGCAACGTACCTGTGTATATTATCGTTATGTTTCTGGAAGTTTAGGCTCAGCAGAAAAAAATGATATATGTAAAAAGTTTTAAGGTGACCCAGACATAACTGCATGCTTGACAAGCACGCTTGCGCAAGCATGCTTGCCCAAGCTTGCTTGATAGTGTGTAGGATAAATGTGCGCAAGCAGTAGTACTGTACGGGCAGCTGGATGCTTGATCAAATTTCGATTATGCATGCTTGTGCAAGCCTTCAAGCGTGTGTATACTTGAGCGTGTGTACCAAGAATAAGGAAGCTTATGCAAGCATTTGTCATTGTCTGGCTTGATTTAATTCTCATTTGGTTCTTTTAAGTAACATTCTTTATAAAGGCCATACTGTACTGTAGGCCAAGTCAAAGAACACAATAGTATAATGGAGAAAAATAGAAGAAAATCAACAGTACGGTGAAATCGTTTCCCTATAGTATCTAACCCGAATAGTTGACATGGGGATAATGTTTTGGTTTCTTTAACCATTCTTTATTACACGTATCACATTTCTTTTGTCGTAACAAAAGCAAAAAGGTTGCCAAACCCAGCGCGACATTTTCTGACAAACAAACTAATGCTTATAAAAGCACACTTGAACCGTGTGTAGGTTGCACAAACGTGCTTATCAAGCATGCAGTTACGTGTTTGATCGATTTTACGAACGAAAAGGAGACAATTGATGAACGAGTGGGTTCAAGGAGACTGAGATGTGTAAGAGGAAATCGCGAATACGGAGCAGTTCTGAGAAAAGTCTGTTAGTTTGTGAAGAGAAGAGTTGTTTGTGTGGAAATAAGAAACAGTTTGCTGAACACTGTTTCATCGTGATGTATACTGACAATGGGCAGCCAACAAAACTAAATTCTTGTGATATGTAAGACGAACTAGTGGGTGCGAACTTTGTTGTTTCGGTACATTGATAATTTTTACTTATTGACCGTCTGACAGCAACTGAATAAAACACAATTTTAGTGCCATACGGGTCAGACGGTCCACAAGTAAAAATTATCAGTATACCGTAATACTACACGCAACTGATTTTGTTGTTTCGCGTTACTGACGAGTAGAAATATGACTGATCTCTCTCAGCACATCGAACTGTCTTTTGCTTTGCTTTGTACAAAACTGCGTTTAGAAGTGTGAGGGTCAGGTGTCCAGCCTTTCGTTTTGACTGCAATAATAAACCGACCTCTGCTGACATTGTTAAAGTCAGTCCCATATTCAACCTCAAAACAGAGTTTATTTCCTTAACGTTTTTTGCTGCTAATCGAAGCTACGAGTCAGTCGTAAAAATTTTTATTTAGGTTTTGTCATTATTTCAATAATTATCAAGATCGTCATCGCCATCTTGTAGAAGTTCAGCGGTCTTCGAGGAAAGTAGACGTCAGATCCGTAACACATCTCTCACGACAGCGGAAACACACGTTAAACAAGTGAATACATCAAACCTGACTTCGTTAGTATCACGTAACAACAAAATCATTATCCTGACTGTAGATTCACTGAGACGAACTTCACAGACGGTGATAGTGATTCTCGTAAGAAATATGTAACAATGTTATCTGCATGTCAGCTGCGTTCAGCGGCACATAATTTTCTCTCGTAGTGACAACCTCACAATCAGATGATATAACCGGAGCTATGCTTACCTCAGAAGTTTTGCGGTAATTTCCAATAATGTTTGCCGATGATACATTTATAGCTGTCACACCCAACAGACAAGAATTAACTGATGAAATTGTAAACGAAGCTTTTCAGAAAATCATTCAGTGGTTCTGTGCAAATGGGCTCTCATTAGACTTTGACAAAACACAGTATATACAGTTCCACATAGTAAATGGAATGACACCATTAATAAATATAGACTTCGATCAGAAATCGGTAGCTAAGGTAGAATATTCAAAATTTGTAGGAGTATACATTGATGAGGCCGTGCGGTCGCAGGTTCGAATCCTGCCTCGGGCATGGATGTTTGTGATGTCCTTAGGTTAGTTAGGTTTACGTAGTTCTAAGTCCAGGGGACTGATGAGCTCAGATATAAAGTCGCATAGAGCTCAGAGCCATTTGAATCATTTTGAACCATTGATAAGGGGTTTAACTGGAAGAAACACACTGAAGATCTACTGAAACGTTTGAGTTCAGCTACTTATGCTATTAAGGTCATTGCAAATTTTGGCGATATGCATCTGAGTAAATTAGCTTACTACGCCTATTTTCGTTCTCTGCTTTCTTATGGCATCATATTCTGGGGTAACTCATCACTGAGTAAAAGAGTGTTCATTGCACAAAAACGTGTAATCTGAATAATTGCTGGAGCTCTTCCAAGATCATCCTGCAGACAGCTATTTAAAGAGCTAGTGATCTTCACTGTAGCCTCACTAGATATATATATATATATATATATATATATATATATATATATATATATATATTCACTTATGAAATTTGTTATTAACAATCCGAACGAATTCAAAAGTAATAGCAGTGTACATAGCTACAACACTAGGAGAAAGGATGATCTTCACTACTCAAGGTTAAATCTAACTTTGCGTCACAAGGGGGTAAATTATGCTGCCACAAACGTCTTTAGTCACTTACCTAATAGCATCAAAAGTCTGGCAGATAGCCATATAGCATTTAAAAGAAATTTATTTCTGAATGCCAACTCCTTCTGCTCATTAGATGAATTTTTAGGTATAGTAAGAGGGTAATTTCCCCACCCCCAACCAAAAAAAAATATTAATTGTCATGTAATATTTTGTGTAATGTAATATCTTGTATAGACACCTTTTATTAACCTGACTCGTTCCACATCATTACGAAGTGTCGTATTCATGATCTATGGAACAAGTACTAATCTAATCTAATCTAACCTGTCGGGGCCGACTGGAACGAAACCATAGATATGAAACGCGCGATTCTGAATCTATCACGCCACTGCGGTGGCGGGCGTTATGATGAATTATTTGTAAGCTGCCAGGGAAACCTACATGATTTATGTCCGTAGTGAGTTGGAATGTCTGCAGTAGTAGACGTTTCTTCGGCCCGTTGCCTCAAGAGAAAGAATCTAATTCCATTCTTACGTAATGTAGAAAATTGTTTGAATTTTTGTCGTAAAAATGAACTAATACCGGATGAGGAAAGGAGGGAGTGTGTTGACTGCGGTGGGGCTAAGTCTATAAAAGTTCGTTTGAAGAGTTCTGATAGTGAAATACTTTTACAATTTCATTGTGGAATCTGTGGTAAACGAACGAATATCAGGATGAATACACGGTTTTGACTATTCAAAATCATCGCTCCAGACCAGCATAATTCTTGTGTTTTGCTAGATTAAGGACTGCATCTTGTAAGCAACAGCATCGGAAACTGACTTATCTACCAAAACCGTGTGCGACTACTTCGGGTTTTGCAGAGAAGTGTATTATGTAATAGTGACTAACGACACTGTACAGATAGGTGGACCAAATAAAGTTGTTGAAAGAGACCAACTCTATTTGTTTCAGTATCTGTATTTCCATAACTTGCGGTTGCAAGGAAAAGTTGGCGCATGTGACACTCTACATAAATTTTTGCATGACATACTCAAGGTTTTGGCTAAAAGGGAATAAATGCTTCCCGCAGCATACACATCAAATCCACTTACTCATGACGACAACATCGACGGCATGGAGGTAAGAACAGAGGGAGACGCCGTGACGTCACAGCTGTGAAGCTATGTGAAGCCGAGGGTAGCCATCTCAATCCGGCCAAAACATTGCTGCTGTAAGCTTGTGTGCATAGGCTTGTCGCTCGCTTTTGGAAGGATTTTGCGCTATTATGGTGACTTGTGTGGTGTTCGGGTGTACGAATCGTTCTGATTGTGATGCGAAATCGAAGGGAGTAACATTTCATGTGTAAGTTGTCTCGTTAAGTGTGACTTTACAACTTCATTGTGAATGAACGTGTGCTACATCGGTACTTGTACTATAGCGTGTTTTTCTCCTGTATGATTTTAGATTTCCTAAAAATAAAAGTCGGAAAGCTCTGTGGGAGAATGCCGTGAGGAGGAAGAATTGGCGTGCGTCTAAATGGAGCACTATATGTTCTCAGCATTTCCGAGAAGAGGACATAGACCGAACTTCCCTTTCAACAGTAAGGCTCCGAGAAAATGCTGTACCATCAGTTTTCCCTACACACCCAAAACATTTGCAAAAGGTATGTTAATTCAAAGAATTAAATTCTTAGTTTTCAAGTTCACGTTTCAGTTTAATACGTACGTATCGTCGATAATCGAAGTGTTGAGTAACTCACTTTGCCTTCATCATGTACCAAATTAAAAGCTAACACTACATTAACTGGCGTAAAGTACAGGCCTAAACAGGACACTGTGTAGATTTGCCATTCTATGTACCGTATTTCAGTAAATATTGGTGGTAATGAACAGTGTTTCCCAGTAGTGTAACGTAACTGAAATGTCCCAGTACGTATTACAAACAAGATGTATTTATGGGGCTTTGCAGGGAGGGTATAGCTAACTTAGTTTTCAGTTTCTATTATTTAGTTTGTGATACACGTTTATTACTGAATTAACAAAATTGTATCGTTTACATTATTCGTAATATTACATCAAAAACTATTTTTAATCAGAAGAGACGCGGAATTTCGCCTTTACGAGATTTTATTTTAAGCAAAAACTTTGAAACAACCAATCTGATGACGTTACATGCGTATATGGTGCAATTAGCGACCGTAATACACGCAGCGCTATAGCACACTGGCAATGTTTTGGTCAGAGTGTCACGGCAGCGATCCACGCCCCCATGGCTTCAAAACGTAGTACGGCTGGGATACGTAGCGCCATCTCCCCTTATTCTTACCTCCATGATCGACGGCGTGTGAGGTAAGTCATTTCCTTTGCAATAACAAGTATTTTAGTCAACGCTCTTCTTTCGTCGTTGCGGTAGTGACCACCATAAACACTGTTCATAACGCCCACCACCGCAGTCCCATGATCGATTTAGAATCGCACGTTCGATATCTATCGTTTGGAGCCCGCGGCTTCGATAGGCAAACATTCTTGGATACTACCGGTTTTGCATTGAGTAATATCTCCTTTCTTCCTTGTTCGTCCCACTTGACGTTGCATAATATCTTCTTCCTTCCTTTTTTGTCATAATTCACATTACGAGAATTATTAAGTTAAATGCGTTTTGAGAGAGCTGCAGATGAGATTAAAAGAGTATAGTAATTTACTCATGTAATCAAAGTTAATGGTGACCTCGTTGTGAAGCGTAACAGATTTTTGTGTCGTTGACAGCCGTTTCAAGTTGGTACTAGTTACATTCAAAGGTACCATTAACTTCCACTGCAAACAACTGAGACTTGGTTATTATGAGTGATCAGAACTTTTCCTCCACTTATCTGCCTACGCACGTCAGCAAAACTATTCTGCTGACTTATTCTCTCCATCATTATTCCAGGAAACATGTTTGAGAAACTTTCCCATGCATTTAATATCGCACTTTACTGTTAACATATAGCAGTTACCACTACAGCTGAAGCCAAAATATTTTGTGTATTTTATCTGTTCGATATGTTTTGTTGTATTCTGTGTTTTGCAAATATGGGTGTATCTGCTGGCCAGGGTGGCCGAGCGGTTCTAGGCCCTACAGTCTGGAACCGCGTGACCGCTGCGGTCGCAGGTTCGAATCCTGCCTCGGGCATGGATATGTGTGATGGCCTTAGGGATGTTAGGTTTAAGTAGTTCTAAGTTCTAGGGGACTGATGACCTCAGAAGTTAAGTCCCATAGTGCTCAGAGCCATCTGAACCTTTCTTTTTTGTGGGAGTATCTGTGTGGCGCGTGGATTATATCAGTCAGGTGAAAAGATATCAGCTGGCTCGATGAAACACATTCGGTCAGGTTAGAAGATTTCTACAATTAATAGATTTTGAGAGAAGAGGCGTAGCATTTCAAATAATATATAGATAGCCAGGTGGTGTGACGACAGTATACTGTACTCTGTGAACCCAAGCTCACATTCCGTGTGGGAAGACTGCAGGCTACCTAAATATTGGTTCAGTACAGTGACAGTATAATGTATGCCCATGAAATGTTTACAAGCTACTGGAAATTTCATACAACTGTATTAAGCTGCGATTTTATCCATATTGGATGAGATGTCGTGGTTGTGAATGTCAATGTTAAAAAATATATCGACTCAACCACTTGTTTATAGTGTAAAACACTAAGATTGACGCGTTTCGGGACTCAAGCTTCCATCATCAGAATGATAAAAAGTAAAAGAACCTGTTAAAACTCGCTAAAATGGAACATGCACCAGGAACAATAAAATTGATAATAAAATTAAAACATCGTGGCTACTTCCCTTGTTGCAGCCGTGTCTTCCAAGGTGCATCTCCACATAGTCGTCAAAATATAAAAAAACTCTAAAATGGTGTCGCCTATGGTGTTCATCATCTAACCACATGGCTCTCTCCTGTATCGACGTAAACCGCTCGTGCGTCTTCGTTGATACCACACATCACGTAGACAAACACGACACTGAAACGCGAGTGAGTAAACAAGGAAGTCACAGAGATGTATCTACAAACAGATAACGTATACGTGTTCCAAGGACCTCATGAAATGATGGTAGCCTACTAATTGCTAAAAATTTAGTTACTAAAAGAAACCAGTGAAATGTTTGAAAAAGTTATTTGTATTGCCAGTTACCCGTTCATTCAGTGTGTTCTGATTATCCACGCTATGTATCGTAATTTCCAGCTGTTCTAGTAGATCCAGCTTTTTGCCTTTGCCCTGTTTATGTAAAATAACGAGATCCTCATCTATTCCCAACATGGGGTGCCCCGTTTCCCAAATATGCGTGGCTACAGCTGACTTTTCGAAATTATTATGCCGGAAAACATCGCTATGTTCTTTGTAACGTACTTTAAAGGACCTACCACTTTGGCCTACATAGCTTGCCTTGCACGTGTTACACTGAATTTTATAGACCCCAGCTGTCTCATATTTATCGCTTTCCTGCTGCAACTTATTTCTTAATTTAAACCGCAGCGTATTATTGGTCTGAAAAGCGGTATCAACTTTAAAAGGTTTGAAAATGTTACCCACTTTTTGCGAAATATCACCGAAATATGGTATTGTGACTCTCGTAATATTATTTGCGGTAATCTTCCTTGCATTAGCGAGTTTTAACAGGTTCTTTTACTTTTTATTATTCTGTTGATGGAAGCTTGACTTCCGAAACGCGCCAATCTTAGTGTTTTACACTATGAACAAGTGGTTGAGCCGATATATTTTTTAACACTGTCTTAAGCTGAGTTGTAGTAGTTGTTCAGTCAGCAACCAGAAAAGTGAGACAGGAATGTTTTAGCACAGATCCTAATTTTGTTACAGATAATTTGTGAAAATCAAAACTCCTTTTGCCCACGGTATGCCGTTTGGTTTATTACGAGTTGAATATTTACTTCAACATTTATTCTGTATTACTAGCAGAATGTTGTGTATTGCCTTCTGTAGAGTAGTGAACTGCACACCAGTTTATCTTTAAACACATATTTTTCGTTCTAGATTCGTGATCCAAGTTGAAATATTGTCAAGCAGATTACAGATCATATTGGCCTTGCTTCTCACAAATTTTGCGTAAGCTATGCCGAGTTTTGTTGTAATTATTAACTTACATCCACCGTCTCCATCTTGTCCAGCACTGATCTTATTTTATAATGTTATGAACAAAGGATAGCCTAGATCAGATAATTTGTTTTCTTCTAATTTTCTGTTTCTGCCGAAATATGCCATTCAGAGACAATGTGGAGAAGTACGTAGTTACCACAAGTATCAGCTAGTCCACGTCCTCGTAACTAACTTTCAGTCACATTAGCAAGTGAGTCATTACCAGGACAGATATTACCGGAATCGTGCATGTAGTAGAATTGTAAGGATTACAACTTCAGTACAACAGCCAGCCAAAAACTGTGATGTAAAAAAAAAAAAAAACCAGTCACATCTAATCAGTACCAACTTCAGAATTTTAAAAATTCATCCACTTTGATACTTGGATGCTAGATTCTTGCTTTGCGCTAGTTACTTGCTCGGTGCTGTAGCACAAACAAGAAATTGTCTTCCTCTTTTTAGAGAAACGAAAACGGAATACGTTTGATATCTACAGAGAAAGAAATTTGATAGACACAGCTTATATGCTAGAGTGACTGACAAGAGCGTACAGGTTCCGAGTGACACACTTCTTTGGGAATAAGTGAGTGGTTTCAGGACGGGAAGTTCGAGCGCAAAAGGTGTATACATTCTAAAATGGTTAATAGAGAAAGGTGCGAATTTAATACGGAAACATATGTACCCTTTATAGATTACGTACAATCCTTCGACTGTGTAAATGACAAATACTATGGTGCGTATTACGAAAATGAGGCTAAACACGACGGGTACTGAACGATATGCTCACAGACCCGAAAATAATGAATAAAAGAGGTGCAAGAAATTTAGATATGACATCCGTAAGCAGGGAGTCAGACAAAGATGCAGTTCATCCCCGAAATTATTTAATATGTACACTGCCGACGTCTTAAGAAGGTGGAAAAATAACGTACATCCTGCGTTACAGATATCACAACATAGAACCATAAACATCTCCCTTTTGCGGGCTATTAGTTTATTGTAACTGGCGATAAAAAGAAATTTCAATGCGCCATACGTAAGTTGCACCTGCTGGGCAAAGAATGCAATATGGATATCTCAATAAAACTAGCCTTCCAACTCAATAAGCACACGTATGACAAAAAGTCCCCCTTATGGAACACAAAAATAAGACACACATGGTAATAAACGCGGAAGCCCTATATGTAGCCGGAATACTATCATCAACTATTGTCCAACTGAAAGGCTGCGAATCACAGGAACTGTGGTGTCACCGCCAGACACCACACTTGCTAGGTGGTAGCCTTTAAATCGGCCGCGGTCCGTTAGTATACGTCGGACCCGCGTGTCGCCACGGTCAGTGATTGCAGACCGAGCGCCGCCACACGGCAGGTCTAGTCTAGAGAGACTTCCTAGCACTCGCCCCTGTTGTACAGCCGACTTTGCTAGCGATGGTTCGCTGACAAAATACGCTCTCAATTGCCGAGACGATAGTTAGCATAGCCTTCAGCTACGTCATT
The DNA here is from genome assembly GCF_021461395.2 of Schistocerca americana. Taxonomy (NCBI): domain Eukaryota; kingdom Metazoa; phylum Arthropoda; class Insecta; order Orthoptera; family Acrididae; genus Schistocerca; species Schistocerca americana. Next base: position 61,061,437 of record NC_060128.1, read on the forward strand.
TGCTACGACCTAGCAAGACGCCATTATCATTTGCTATTTATCTTGTTATGCATGTACCGTCAGACCGATTGTTCACCAATTATGGATTAAAGTTAAGTATTCCAGAAGCTACGTACTTTATTTGCTAGTCTTCATTACTTGTCCTGTTCTAGACCTCACGCCATCCTGCGTGAGCTTAAACGCGTGCCTTTCGGCTCCCTCTCATTGTGGGTTGGCGCTCTGGCCAATCCACAACAGGAACATTAAGAAAAATACTAGACCCACAAATACCGTATCAAACTAATCCAGGTAAGAAATGAAACCCAACCGAAGAGCCGAAAAATTCTCAGACACAATGACAACTATGGTTCAAATGGCTCTGAGCACTATGCGACTTAACATCTGAGGTCATCAGTCCCCTAGAACTTAGAACTACTTAAACCTAACTAACCTAAGGACATCACACACATCCATGCCCGAGGCAGGATTCGAACCTGCGACCGTAGCGGTCGTTCGGTTCCAGACTGTAGCGCCTAGAACCGCACGGCCACTCCGGCCGGCAATGACGACTATACGAATTGACTTATTATCGACTTTGCCTCAGAGTGAATACATATGGACCAACCGAAATTTGACTACTTCTGCAACAAAATACTGAACCAAATTGGTTTAAAAACAGCGAGGGAGACACTCACACACATACACACACAGCCAGAGAGAGAGAGAGAGAGAGAGAGAGAGAGAGTGGTGAGGGGAGAGTTCCAAGCAGAAAAACAAACCAAACCAAACAATCCAAGCTTTTGAAGAACTAAACAATACTGGACCAATAGGAAGTCACAGAACATTGAAAAGTAATTGATATAACGTACCCCAAACTCAGGTGAAAGGAAAGACGAAGGAAACGGAGGTTCAAAAATGGCTCTGAGCACTATGGGACTTAACATCTATGGTCATCAGTCCCTTAGAACTTAGAACTACTTAAACCTAACTAACCTAAGGACATCATACAACACCCAGCCATCACGAGGCAGAGAAAATCCCTGACCCCGCCGGGAATTGAACCCGGGAACCTGGGCATGGGAAGCGAGAACGCTACCGCACGACCACGAGATGCGGGCGAAACGGAGGTAATAGCATTTTAAAGGAATTGCGCTTGTTATACCTAAAATTGTTATTAATAACAGAGTAACTAAGCAAGTTAACATCTTTAATTACCTAAAGACACAAAATAAGCCTCCTCAGCTTTTCTATGCATGTGACACTATTAACAGAACGTTGAAGACTGGAATTAGAAGCGAAACAAAGGCAAAGTTGTATAAACTGTGGTTGTTACATCTATGTTGTATGAGAGTGTAACTTGAGTTAGTGAGGAGGGTTGGGTTGTTTGGAGGAAAAGACCAAACATCGAGGTCTCTGGGTTAGTGAGATTTAGAAGAACAGTGAAAGGTGGCACACGCCAATACCGGATTACGAATGAACAAATCGAAGAAGAACTGAGTTTTGAAGCGATAAACAACACAATAAAGAAGTATAGAAAAATACATGTGCAGAATGCCAGAAGGAAAACTAACAAAACAGCTGTGGAGGCACAATCTGAGAGGAAGAGAAAACGCTGATAGGCACAAAATAATATAGACTCAGTGACTTTTGAAGACAGAACATCCAGGTAGTCTAATCCCTGAAAGTGAAGATGATAGTGTCGAATACCCACAAAAATTGTTTAATTTAGAGCACCAAACAATTAACAAGCGAAAAGCAAGACTCCAACATGGAAGTATCTATGAACCTTTTTTTTAGTAAAATGAAGAAACGCAAAAAAAGGGTAAAAGGGACCTAGAAAAATCCGAAAAAACGTGTATCACGACGGACTCCAAAAGTTACCAGGATATGGAAACACGTAAAATGCAATAAAAATGGACGGGAGGAAAATCGCGTGTTGCATGGACTTAAGTTACATAAATTCCATAAAAAACGTGCCCCATCGCTGCGCAACCGCGACCGCGAACAGGAAAACTATGCATTGGCAATTATTACCAGCGAGTACTTTTTATTATAACAATTTTCATGGAACTTTACGTGTTCCTAAACAGGTCGCCCTCACAGTGAAAGATTGTGGATTAAGCAACTGTTGTGCAGTTTCCTCATTTTGCAGTCTCATTTATTCCGTAAGTATAACTTCTAAGAATCATATAAAAATGGATTTTTTTTTTATTTGAGACCGGTAATTGTTATACGTGAGTAAAATTTTTATACCCTACCTTTGGCTGATTGTTGTATTTCTTTACCATTTCACGTGATCATTGTTGTATAGTCGCGACAATTATTAATACATCTGACGGAAATAGAATCAAAAGATGGTCGTTACATTGCCGTGTACTGAATTTCCGATGCACAATTGGTTGTAACAAGTAGTGATATTTCCGTTTCAGGCACTTTAGCTTTATCAGGCACCACAACTTTGGTCATTTTATAGGGAAGTATGAAGGGTGTTCCCATGGACTTGACCTAAATCATCTCAGAAATCATTGATCTTTCCTTTGTGGGCGGCCGCAGTCATTTAGAATTTTTTGGAAAAAATTTCAGCCGTTTGAGTGTTAATTGTTCATTTATTTTATACCATCGCAATTTTGGCTTTATTGGCATTCTCAAGTGCATGATGAAATGTTACAATATATCTGACCTGCCTGTCGTCGAGAAAAAAACATTTTTCTGGCCTAAGGACCAGTGTGAGAAAGTATGAGTACATATCGAAAATACGTAATATGGCTGACATTGTGCACAGTTAATATACAGTACGATGTATTTATCAGCCCATACAGTCTCGTAACCTGCATCGTCACTTATGTACATCATGCATCTGAGAATGGCCACAAAGCCGAAATCATCATCGTCATGTAAAATTAATTAACAATCAACAGTCAAATGGCCGAAATTTCTTCCAAAAAGAAAAACCTATCACAAATAATCGTTTGTACACATACGTGGCAAAATGGACACTGCAACATTTCATTAGTTATCAACATTGTAAATTTACATAACCAACTAAGCCGGCCGTGGTGGCCGAGCGGCTCTAGGCGCTTCAGTCTGGAACCGCGCGACTGCTACGGTCGCAGGTTCGAATCCTGCCTCGGGCATGGATGTGTGTGATTTCGTTAGGTTAGTTAGGTTTAAGTAGTTCTAAGTTCTAGGGGACTGATGACCACGGCAGTTGAGTCCCATAGTGCTCAGAGCCATTTGAACAATTTTTTTTAAGGACGACTCGGTAATGAGCCGAAGTCAGTAATCAGTAAAGACAAATGGTTCAAATGGCTCTGAGCACTATGGGACTTAACTTCTAAGGTCATCAGTCCCCTAGAATTTAGATCCGCTTAAACCTAACCAACCTAACATCACACATATCCATGCCCGAGGCAGGATTCGAACCTGCGACCGTAGCGGTCGCGCAGTTCCCGACTGAACCGCTCGGCCACACCGGCCGCCAGTAAAAACAATTTGCGAACTTGACGCGGGTTTTTATCCACACATGTTGTAAATGTATCGGTGTGAGATGAGGTACTTTGGGCTGGAATGTAAGAGACGTCGGTGAGAAACTTTATAATTTGGTCTACTGACGATATAAATCCAATTAGAACTGTTAAACAATTTTATTTACGTGTACAGGCTGCACTACGTGCAACATTAATCACAATAGTACAAATTTTCGCAGTCCAATTTCTACGAAAGCGCGGCATCACTGGGCTAAGTTCTGTCGTAACCGGTGGAATAAACGCCAGTGTCATAACAAAAAATCGCGTTACTGAGTATTTTATAAGAAACAGAAGCGCTGTTTTTACACTTCGTAGGTTTTCATCTACCATTTTCAATGGATAAAATTTAAGTCCGATGTCGGTCGAACGGTGTCGCAGACGATGAACTTGGTGGTTTGTTAAACGTTAAAAATCCAGTTTTTGGCAGTAACTTCACAATGTGTTTGCAAGGTACTTTAAGGTAGTTCACGACTCGTTCCAGTGCAGTGCACACGAGCAGTTCACAGGCGTCATAAGAACCCTCTTCCACCGCAGAGGCACTCGGCGCCGGTGCTGACCTCGAAGATCTCGACGTCGACGGTGCACGTGGAGGAGGAGGCGGCGCCACAGCGACGGTAGTGGGTCGCCGAAGAAGTCAGCCACCGGTGCTTGCAGAATTCTAGCCGGGCCTCCGTCAAGGTCATCGTCAAGCTGACCCGAGACTTCTCGGTCCACGCGCAGAAGCGCAGCTGCGATCGCTGGCTGTAGGCGCAGATGGAAACGGCGCATGCGCAGTGGCTGACGATCTCCTCGGAGGACGCTCCCAGCTGCCAGCGAGCTAGCCGCATCTCCAGTGTAGCCCCGACGCCGGGCGTCGCCACACTCCACGTCGTCTCGAAATACGACGTCGTCTCGTTGGCCCAGTGCGACTTGAGCTCTTCCCACGACGTCAGTTCTTCGGGCGCGTCACTGACCGAGCTGTTCATGCCGCGCGCTCGCAACACAACTAGGGAACACACATACGGGCTAGTCGAACAGGGCCGGATCTAAGCGGCGCGGTTACGTTACACTCGGCTTCTAGAGGGGTGCGTGCGGTTAAACACCTAGCCCGCGACTGGCGACAGACAACAGCGCATCGGCAGCGGCGCAGCGTGAGAATGCGTGCGACTGCGTTTCGCACTTGCTGACGAAGCCCCCTCGGCGGTTCACTGCTCGGCCATTGCCTCTCGCAGGTTCGCAAACACTCACCTGCCACGCTCCGATTCCTCGTAGCGGCGGCGCAAATCGAAGCACGTACCGTTCGCCGAATGCCGACTGTCAGCAAAATTTGATGCTATTGTTACACGTCTTTTGTCGTTTGTTGTGGTCTTCACTGCCTTGTTTCCTCGGTCGCGAGATACACAAGGCAGTAGATGGAGATCAGGTTGACGCTGAGTGTGACTTCCGGAAAGTCTTCGACACACTTCCCTAGTAAACAAAATACGTCCAAGAACACAGAACAGAAACCAGTAGCAGATCTTGGAAGCCGAAGGACGAAAACGGTAAGATAGTTACTGTAGTGTTGGCAGAAGAGCCAACACCGTGTTACTAGAGGAGGCCGAAATGCACGCTTTTTAGCTCACGCAGGCTGGCGTGAAGAGGGAAGAACTATACTGACGTGAGGTCTGCAACATGACAAGGAATTAGAATTCAGAAAGCGGACGTAGTTAGTTTCATACTTAACTTTAACCAATTAATGATGAACGTCGCTCTTGACGGTACATGATTCACAATATTATCTGTTCAGATTATAGTAACTGAATATGGCGCCTTGCTAGGTCGTAGCAAATGACGTAGCTGAAGGCTATGCTAAACTGTCGTCTCTGCAAATGAGAGCGTATGTATACAGTGAACCATCGCTAGCGAAGTCGGCTGTACAACTGGGGCGAGTGCTGGGGAGTCTCTCTAGACTAGACCTGCCGTGTGGCGGCGCTCGGTCTGCAATCACTGATAGTGGCGACACGCGGGTCCGACGTATACTAACGGACCGCGGCCGATTTAAAAGCTACCACCTAGCAAGTGTGGTGTCTGGTGGTGACACCAAAGTTACTTAGGGAGGTCACGACGTTTGGAATGCGGATTTGCTGCAAACTTCGTACACTCTTAGTACTCCATGAACACAACAAAACGTGTAAGCAGTAGCGCGTACTTCTCAAGCGTTATTCAGAAAATCGCAAAATACTTTCGGTCGTCAAATACTGGGTGATCAAAAAGTCAGTATACATTTGAAAACTGAATAAATCACGGAATAATGTAGATAGAGAGGTACAAATTGACACACATGCTTGGAATGACATGGGGTTTTATTAGAACCAAAGAAATACAAAAGTTCAAATAAATGTCCGACAGATGCCGCTTCATCTGATCAGAATAGCAATAATTGGCATAACAAAGTAAGACAAAGCAAAGATGATGTTCATTACAGGAAATACTCAACTTGTCCACCATCATTCCTCAACAATAGCTGTGGTCGAGGAATAATGTTGTGAACAGCACTGTAAAGCATGTCCGTAGTTATGGTGAGGCATTGGCGTCGGATGTTGTCTTTCAGCAACCCTAGAGATGTCGGTCGATTACGATATACTTGCGACTTCAAGTAACCCCAAAGCCAATAATCGCACGGACTGAGGTCTGGGGACCTGGGAGGCCAAGCATGACGAAAGTGGCGGCAGAGCACACGATCATCACCAAACGACGCGCGCAAGAGATCTTTCACGTGCTTAGCAATATGGGATGGAGCGCCATCCTGCATAAACATCGTACGTTCCAGCAGGTGTTTATCAGCAGGCTGGGGATGATGCGATTCTGTAACATATCGGCGTACCTCTCACCCGTCACGGTAGCAGTTACAAAACCAGAATCACGCATTTCCTGGAAGAAAAAAAGGTCCGATAACGGTAGATGTGGTAAATCCAACCCATACCGTGACTTTCTCGTCGTGCAATAGACTTTCCGCGACAGTTCTAGGATTTTCGGTAGCCCAAATTCTGCAGTTGTGGTCGGTCCACAACGCGTTACTCAACCAATCGTCATCTTCCGCCATCTTTTGAAACGCCCACACTACAAATGCCCTCCGCTTCACTAAATCGCCAGGTAACAGTTCATGATGTCGATTGATTTTGTACAGATAGCATCAGAGAGTACGCCTAAATGTCAACAAAACAGTAGTGTATGGAATGCCGGTGCGACGTGCGACTGCACGACCGCTGACTTCCCCGTGCCTAGACGAACCCGCTACAGTCTCCATTTCTTCCTGAACTGTCTCAGCAGCATTACGCCTTGTGCTAGGTCGGCCACTACGGGGTCTATCGTCTAAACAACCCGTGGTTTCGAACTTCGAAATCATTCTCGCCACAGCTGCATTTGCCAACGGACCTTTACCCGTTCGAATCCCCTTCCTACGGCGGTAGGGTCGTAACGCTAAACTAGCGCATTCCCCATTCTGATAATACAGTTTCACTAAAAGCGCCTTTTCAGGTAACGTCAACATGCTGTGATTCTCTCTCTCATTACAGCTCCTTTTATACACTATTGTCATGCGCAGTCACCGACGTTTTGCTGTCCAGCGCCATCTGTAGGACATTTTGTGAACTTTGTTTTTTTTTCTTCTAATAAAACCCCATGTCATTCCAAGCATGTGTGTCAATTTTTACCTATCTACATTATTCCGTGGTTTATTAAGTTTTCAAATTTATACTGACTTTTTGATCACACGGTATATAGCTGTGCGTGGCCATTTTTACATGAAGGGGCGGCAACCGAGTGGTTAGCGATCAAGTCCCGTAATAGCTGGATCAATGGAGAGTCACGTTCGTCAGTTTCTTTTTTTATTTTCAACACCGTCATTTTCTTTACTATTTATATTACAATTGATATAATGAGAAAAATACGTGTAATCGGATAAAATTTTATTAAATTTACAATGTCATTTGGCAGTCTACAAATTTTTATTATCACAAGTAATATAATATTCATAACTGTCGACTAGTAAACGACCAAAAGCATAAAGTGATACTGAAAATGTATGCTTCTACGTGATTTGAGAAATCCTTTATATCTGGAAGGAGCCCGAAACGACTTGTTACCTCTAAATTTTGATCGGCATAGACGGCTTTCGAAACATGTGCAATTAATCGTCACTTTCGACATTACAAGTTGCTGGATGGTATTTTTTGTAAAAACATGGAAAACAAAGTTAAACGGCACCAGCTGCATTGAATAAATGCTACGTTCCCGCATACGCAAGGTCTTTTGAGGTTTTCCGTGGAAAAACAACCCTCGTTAACATTTTCAAAAACCTCTCTTTCAGCCGATAATTTGGAAGCAAACCATGCATAACGCAGTATTTTCTTAATATCGGCGCTGATAATTGGTCATGCAGTATCGAGTTTATTTTAATAGCGCCTTCACGAGAAGCAATTACTCGTTCTCTTTCGATTAAATACGAACAATTTTTAAGACACGGAGACTCGGGCAAGCATACATTTTCAGTATCACTTTATGCTTTTGGTCGTTTACTAGTCGACAGTTATGAATATTATATTACTTGTGATGGTAAAAATTTGTAGACTGCCAAATGACATTGTAAATTTAATAAAAGTTTATCCGATTACACGTATTTTTCTCATTATATTAATTGTAATATAAATAGTAAAAAAATGACTGTGTTGAAAAGAAAGAAAGAACTGACGAACAGGACTCGATCCAGTGACCCAATGGTTACGGGGCTCGAACGCTAACCCCTTTTTAAATTTTTTTTTTTTTTTTTTTTTTGCTTATGATCGTTGTGTTTGGTCGTTGCGGACGTCGCATGACATCCATTCAAGTTCGTTTTGTTGATCCTTCCACTCAGTTTTTTATTACAGAGGCCAACACGCTCTCTGACCGAACACGCTGAGCTACCGTGCCGGCAATCCACTCGGCTGCCGCCGCTTCATGGTAAAAATGGCCACGCACAGATTTATATATTTGACGACCGAGATTATCTTACGATTTTCTCAGTAACGTTTGAGAAGTACGCGCTACTGCTTACACATTTTGTTGTCCTCGTGGAGTACTACGAGTGTACGAAGGCTGCAGTAGATCCGCGTTCCAAACGTTGTGGTCTCCCTTGTTAGTTCGATGTTCCGTGCATCGTATTCACAGGGGTAGCATTCATCTCACGCTAGATGAGGACACCCCTACGTCGTGGTGACGTAACGCTACGTCATCGTGACGTAAATAACCTACATCGACTACATGAGAACGTTGCAGTTGTACTACACAGGTTGCACCGATAACGTGAAAGCCAAATGTAAATAGGTGTGTACAATCGAAGTGAGAGCCGTTGTGTCGTATGCTCGCCCCAGCTGAATTACTTATTAAGCAGTAAAACAATTTTCGATGTTATTGTGTGTTTCTTGAATGAAATTAATGTCTGAACGAAGGAACCATAACAATAGCGAAATATCATGAGGCAGCTGCCGCATCGCGGTCGCGAAGTGGGACCGAGGCTGTTCCAGATAAGTTTTATAGTCTGACGATAATTCATGGATTTACAGTTTTAGCTTGACGATGTCTACTATGGACATCTGTTACTGTTATTCTGAAGAAGGTTAGGTTATACCAACTGCAACCTAGAAAACTGAACTTAACACAGGGGAACTTCTTAAAAGAACCGAAGCTCGCCTAGACAGACATTAACAAAAATCACATACCCGCATACACAACAAACAAAACGAAAACTCTCGATCTCTTTCTCTTTCTTTCTTTCTCTCACACACGCAAACACACAAGCACACACACACACACACACACACACACACACACACACACACACACACCTCCCCCCCAACTCCCCCCCCCCCCCCATCCTAATGTGAAATTAGCTAACATATTTTGGACGGTACATTTGCCCAACTCGTATAAGAAAACATTTAAATGGGCAATACGTTTGGGGAATACTACGTCTCCACGAATATTCGTGTAAGTGACTTTGAAGTGTGGAAATCCGGCGTTTCCCCTTCACTACAAGAGATTTCACAGCTGACCAATAACCATCTATGCTATTCGTGCAGCCCCTGTGGACAATGATCTGAACTCAAAATTGTGATTAACTACGAGATACTGACAACCCCTTTCCCCTGAATCCTTAAATGAAGAAAAACCATCTGAAATTACACTGGAACCCTCTGCAACGTGATCTTGAATTAAGCTGACCAAAACTTCCTTCCTTCGATTGCGTACTACTCTAAACACTAAATCGTAACACTCTTGACCTGAAACTACAGCCCCGCAAACCCATAATCCCACCGGAGGTTCCCCCCTGTTGTACTTCCTTTTGCCAAAATGGTCAATTTCGACTGTACCTTCGGCCTCCCCCCCCCCCCCCCTCCCCCAACGGCCCCCTATATTTCATGTATTCCTCACAAACTTCCCTACAAAAAGGGTACCAATCCACAACTGTACGCTTACCCACACGACATTCATGGACACACAGCCACACAGGATATCTCAAACACCAACAGTACGCGACTTTCATAATGTCTCTAAACGCGGGCTTAGATTTTTCGAACCACGTCTCTCGTCTAATGGACCGCCACAACCGATCTGTGCTACAGCGCCATATGAATAAGTCTTGAGTACGGCGACGAGATACACTTGTGAGGCGCGTATGCTTGCCGTACTCATGACATCGAACATACTCGGCAACGAGACCACACATTTGCAAAAAACGAATCTTGGCCAACATGTCTACGCCCATAGCCTTTCTCAAATCATCCACGTTCATCGGAACAGATAAATCCATACCTACAAATGAAAATGAGATACTAAAAATTGTCCTAAAATAAGAAACTAATAGTCCAAATTATCTCAATATGACTAAGAATAAAATTAAGTACCGAATGAATTGCAAACAACCAATTATTTCAATAAATGCACACGAAGAATATCTTGACCAATATGTAGCGATCTCTTTTAAAATCACATTCAATTATTTTAATGTTCAATGATGGCGGTTATTCGGAACACAGAACTGTTTTATTATCTATGGCTGAAAGCATAGAGTAAATATCTCTGGAGTGAGCATTGCGTTCTGCGCATGTTGTCAACATTAAACCAGAATTGTCACGTGTTCTCGGGATACGCTGTGCGTGTGTGCTTTCCTCTGAGTTTGAAGTTTTTAATATCAAGAGTTTTCGTTGTGTTTTCACCGTTTGTTGATGGTGTAATAGCAATGGTGAATTACTGGTGTTGCTACGAATGCAAAGAAAAATATGCGAAAGGAGGGATAGTAACTTTGGGTCTAGTTTAGCAGGGGATACAACCCATCGGCTTTGACCAATGACGTCAGAATTGGCCAGAGAGCATGTATTACAAGGATGAAAGAGCTGAGAAGAATGTTCAGAAACAAAGGAATGTAAGAGAGAAAAACTGTACTTCACATATATAAGGGCCAGACACATTTTCACGTTAACGATATCGCGTGTTTGTATCTTAGTATTTCTCCGCAAAATACAATGAAAAGAAATGAATGAAATATATTACTAGCAAAGAATACATCGCGTTACATGTATGTCAGTTGTATCTCGAAACTCTTTAGAACTGTATTGCTTAAGTGCAGTACGGGATGCAAGTTCAGCGTACGTCGATTTCTTAGTTTCAACTAGCATTGCTGTCGTGTTGTTCACTTGAACTATGTATCCCCTGCTTCATTAAACCGTAAAGGAAACACCGGATACAAATTAAAAGCTCACTCGAAGTGTGTTGCTTAAGTACAGTACGGAATATGGGTTTGTCGTAAGTCGATTTCTTCGTTTTCACTAGCATTACTGTCCTGTTCTTCACTTGAACGATGTATGCTCCGCTTCAGTAAACCCTAAGTGGAACACGGGATACAAATTGTAGATGTGTTGTTTATTTCGTCTCTGCTATTACTAACAGTCCTTTCTTACGCACATATCAGTACTACTGATGACAGCAGGATCTACGTATGTAATATATGTATACCAGACTTCCGTTGACCTCTATATATGTACACTGGTAACGAAAAGGTGGAAATAGACGCAAGTTACATTTGCAACCTGTACCGTAACTGAACTACACGGAGACAAGAAGACGACACATGTAGAATTTGTATCCCGTACTTCACTGTGGGGTACAGTTTTCTTGTTGCCTTGGACGCTAATAGTATCCCATTCGTTACTTGAGCTATATAGCTATACGCAACATTTGTATCTTGCTCGCCAATTGAATATATAGTGTCGGTGTAAAGGCGAAGTGAAGGACGGGATACAAATTTCAGTTGTGTCAGGGGTTTCGCCTGTGATATAGCAAGTACACATTCGAAAATGTCGTACTGATGCTAGTGCTGGGAAACGAAAGAAGATCGACAGCTGAGAAATTTCTATTACGAACTTCACAACACGAAAATACACATATTTGTGGAATAAAACAGTGAAATATGTCAAAATAGTGAAATACAGTGAAAGAAGCAAATGGAAAAGTGAACTTACCGTGTGCATGGAAATAGTGACAAATAACCGAAGCTCGCCTAAACAGACAGTAACGAAAATTACATACCCACAAACAGACAAATCCATTCCTATAAAAGAAAATAAGACAGTATAAATTGTTCTACAATAACAAACTAATACTCCAAATTACCTCAATATCATTGCGAATAATTTTAATGTACAATGATAGCCCTTATCCGGAACACAGAACTGTTTTATTATCTATGCCTCGAAGTGATTACTATCTATGACTAATGTATGACGTCATTGGTCAAAGCCGACGGGTTGTATCCCCTGCTTCACTAGACCCGTAACTTTCCATGGGTATTATGTTTAAAAATTTCGAGACGCATGATAATGAAGGCTTGATTTTGTAGACCTATTTTTCTACGATTTTATGACTATATAATAGGTTTTACGGCTCGTACAAAAGCTTACAAACAATCGCTTCCTCTCGTAAATTTGCTAGTGGAACAGGAAAGGGAAAGGTTAGTTGTTTCAGCAAATACTATCCTCCATGCATTTATCAGTGACTTGTCGATTATGTATATAGATTTGAAAGGCGGGAGACAGATAAATTGAATAGAATGGGAGTCTGTAATTGTCTTCGTATAATATATGTGTCCTGTGGTGTCACCGCCAGACACCACACTTGCTAGGTGGTAGCTTTAAATCGGCCGCGGTCCATTAGTACATGTCGGACCCACGTGTCGCCACTGTCAGTGATCGCAGACCGAGCGCCACCACACGGCATGTCTCGAGAGACTTACTAGCACTCGCCCCAGTTGTACGGACGACTTAGCTAGCGATGCAACACTGACGAAGCCTCGTTTATTTGCAGAGAAGATAGTTAGAATAGCCTTCAGCTAAGTCAATGGCTACGACCTAGCAAGGCGCCATAGCAATTGATAGTTATCGTATGAAGCATGTCTCATCAAGAACGATGTATACAAATGATGAATTAAAGTTAAGTATTCCAGAAGCTACGTACTTTTCTTTATAGCATTCATTACGTATCCTGTTTCAGACCTCACGCCATCCTGCGTGAGCTTATAGCGTGCATTTCGGCCTTCTCTAGCAATATAACATGTCCAAACCTTTTGTTTACTGTAAAGTTACAGTAGGAGACCATGTTAAGTGTGTCTAGGACATGGAGAATGATTATGTGCGTTTTATATTTTAGTTTCCCGAAGGATGAACAATGAGTAAAGACGTGGCTCCAGAAAATGAGGAGGAGTGATTTTGTCCCCACAAAATATTCCAAAGTATGTTCAAAACACTTTGAAGAGGAATGTTTGGAAAGAGAAAAATTTGGACGTGTGTGGCTGAAGGTAGATGCTATCCCAACTATTTTTAATTTTCCCCAGCACCTACTACCAATTTCTGCATTCAGCTTAAATACATTTTCTGCACAAACCCAATAAAAAACACAAAAGTGTAGCTAATCAAAGTACACATTCATCTCCTTTGGTGTATTTTGCCTTCAATTCATTTTCTTCTCCATTTGATTAAGAAGCGTAAAATATTAGTAAATATGTTCCCAAAGTCTTTCATTTGTGTCACTTTGCACTTCCCTTAATGGTGTATTTGCTTTACAGTACATTTATTCTCCGATCGCCTTTTTTCCCCCCTTCTAACTCAGCCTACTATTTATTTAATAAACTGGGAGCAAGTACGAAAACTGCGTTAAATAAACACTTCAAAGTGGCACCAGTAAGAAAACTTGTGCTTTAGGTCGCAAAGACGAGAAAATAAATACGCAGAAATTGCTGAAAAAAGAACGAATTAGCAGTGATGTAATCACTAATGTGAGGCAAATTCGGTGTTTTTCGGACACTTGCAGAAGTACTAGCGTACTGTCGTTTTGCAAGACTATCACTGCAAAAATGGACGTCAGGCTCTGTAATACTATTAAGTGCCGTATCATACCGAAAACTACCAAAAATCGAGTGCATCTGAACTGTGACACCTATCGCAAAGAAGCAGAATGCAATATCACTTGCCCTTAAAATTTACGTAGCTGGTTTATTCCCGGTATCAAATGGATACTGTTAAAATATCTGCGCAACATACACTCCTGGAAATTGAAATAAGAACACCGTGAATTCATTGTCCCAGGAAGGGGAAACTTTATTGACACATTCCTGGGGTCAGATACATCACATGATCACACTGACAGAACCATAGGCACATAGACACAGGCAACAGAGCATGCACAATGTCGGCACTAGTACAGTGTATATCGACCTTTCGCAGCAATGCAGGCTGCTATTCTCCCATGGAGACGATCGTAGAGATGCTGGATGTAGTCCTGTGGAACGGCTTGCCAGGCCATTTCCACCTGGCGCCTCAGTTGGACCAGCGTTCGTGCTGGACGTGCAGACCGCGTGAGACGACGCTTCATCCAGTCCCAAACATGCTCAATGGGGGACAGATCCGGAGATCTTGCTGGCCAGGGTAGTTGACTTACACCTTCTAGAGCACGTTGGGTGGCACGGGATACATGCGGACGTGCATTGTCCTGTTGGAACAGCAAGTTCCCTTGCCGGTCTAGGAATGGTAGAACGATGGGTTCGATGACGGTTTGGATGTACCATGCACTATTCAGTGACGATCACCAGTGGTGTACGGCCAGTGTAGGAGATCGCTCCCCACACCATGATGCCGGGTGTTGGCCCTGTGTGCCTCGGTCGTATGCAGTCCTGATTGTGGCGCTCACCTGCACGGCGCCAAACAAGCATACGACCATCATTGGCACCAAGGCAGAAGCGACTCTCATCACTGAAGACGACACGTCTCCATTCGTCCCTCCATTCACGCCTGTCGCGACACCACTGGAGGCGGGCTGCACGATGTTGGGGCGTGAGCGGAAGACGGCCTAACGGTGTGCGGGACCGTAGCCCAGCTTCATGGAGACGGTTGCGAATGGTCCTCGCCGATACCCCAGGAGCAACAGTGTCCCTAATTTGCTGGGAAGTGGCGGTGCGGTCCCCTACGGCACTGCGTAGGATCCTACGGTCTTGGCGTGCATCCGTGCGTCGCTGCGGTCCGGTCCCAGGTCGACGGGCACGTGCACCTTCCGCCGACCACTGGCGACAACATCGATGTACTGTGGAGACCTCACGCCCCACGTGTTCAGCAATTCGGCGGTACGTCCACCCGGCCTCCCGCATGCCCACTATACGCCCTCGCTCAAAGTCCGTCAGCTGCACATACGGTTCACGTCCACGCTGTCGCGGCATGCTACCAGTGTTAAAGACTGCGATGGAGCTCCGTATGCCGCGGCAAACTGGCTGACACTGACGGCGGCGGTGCACAAATGCTGCGCAGCTAGCGCCATTCGACGGCCAACACCGCGGTTCCTGGTGTGTCCGCTGTGCCGTGCGTGTGAGCATTGCTTGTACAGCCCTCTCGCAGTGTCCGGAGCAAGTATGGTGGGTCTGACACACCGGTGTCAATGTGTTCTTTTTTCCATTTCCAGGAGTGTATATAAATAATCCACGACACGTACGAAAAGAATCCGTCAGTACCAGGGATGTAGTGACATTCGAAATATACAGGGCGCTATACGGACAAACACACGACGTCCCGAGATCACGTGACCAGGCCGGCAATGTTATGTTGACAACACAAAATCTGTTCTGCGCATGTGAATGCCCACTCCAGCGATATTTACTCTATGGCTGAAAGTGAAGACATTATTATCTATGAGTAATGTATGACGTCATTGTTCAAAGCCGACGGGTGGTATCCCGTTCTTCAGTAGATCCAAATCAACGAAATTGACCATGGGTAAAAAAATTAAGCACAGATAACACCACCAGTAAACAAAGCAAAGATAACAAAATCATACAAATCCACAGATTAATAACACAGACGTAACCATAGTACCAATAAACATAAACATTAAGGTACGTTTACACTGGGATACATGTATCGCGACATGTATGAGCGACATGTCAATTTGACATGTCGCGATACATCACCTCATACAAAAATTCACGGAACTTGTATGCGGACCCTCGAGCTCATACATGTCGCGTATACATTTTGTATATCGCTTTTTGGCCATATACGCGACATGTATGAGCGACATTTGAAAAACTCGCGCATGCGCAGTACTATGATTTCCTGTCGTCTTGTCGCCTGCCGCTTATTTTGACGATTAGCGCATGCGTAGTACCAGGCTCTTTGGCGGCTGTTTGAGTTTTGGAGGTGCCGACTATCGTTTCTACCTTAATGTATCTGCATAGAACATCAAAAAGTGCCATATGCAACATTATTCTTCGTGTTTGCGAGGCTATTGTGCAAGTTTTATGCCAAGAAGTGAAGGTAAAAGTTTTATATATATCAGAGTATGTAATACATTCTATAATTTTTTCATGCATCTGCAACGTATATCAGTTTTTTGCTATTATTCCGGCGGCCTCGGATGATAATGTTGACAACGGATGCCGACAATCGTGTGTAAGACGTTGGCATTAGCAATCGCGCGACAACGCAAATGTTTTGTAATGAAATCTTCGTTTCAAGAGGAATCCCCAGTGGCTAAAAAAATGGAGTGTTACTGCCAACTGATCCTCTGGTGGAATCGCTTCCCGAAAGTTTGTGTTGGTTTTGGACACAAGAGGAGCCACAAGTGATAGCAAACCGCGGAAATCCTCCATACTCATCCTAACGTAATTTCTAAAATATGCGCCATCCTTTAGCGTTAATTCGCGAGAAACTCTGTCACCATCTACGCTTCCTCCGCCTTTTCTTCGTATCATCTTCCAAAAGAGCAAGTGTACCAGCACATAAAAATGTGAAATCTTCCAAATCGTCGTCGAAAGCTATCGCACAGTGATACATATCAACCAGTGTAAACGCACGCTCATACATGTATGACGTTGATACTTGTCAACTCATACAAGTCGCGATACATGTCGCAAAGTCGCATATACATGTATCTCATACATGTGCCGATACAAATGGCAGTGTAAACGCACCTTTACATCTACTGACAAACCCACATAGACATATGTCTGTGCAAACCCATAAAGTAAATCAGTGAAGTAACGATATTCCAGTACACAAAGCAAAGATTACAACATCTCACAATCACGTGGAATAAGAATTCAGAGATGTAACCATAGCACATAGTTAAAAGCTATCAAAAGAACCTGTCAAATATAAAAATAATCGACCATCTCAAAAATAATGAGCAGTACCTGCATAAACTGAAGGTTAATGCGTCTCCACCTACAGTAACATTTCGGCAGCACCAGCAGTATCGATGTCCTAACGATGTAAGTAATGCAAAATTGTTACGAAATTTGTAAACAACGAAAATGTAAAAAAAAAATTCATTGCAAGATTGAAATTCCTACACATAGCTTAAAAACAGCTATGGGAATCGATATGAGCTCGTAGCAATCAGAACAGCTCAATAAAAAACATTATAGCAGCATAACTGGTTTTCAATATACACTGCAGCGCGCCAAAGAAATTAGTAAAGGCATGAGTATTAAAATACAGAGATAAGTAAACAGGCAGAAAAAATTGCTCAAATGGCTCTGAGCACTATGGGACTTAACATCTGAGGTCATCAGTCCCCTAGAACTTAGAACTACTTAAACCTAACCAACCTAAGGACATCACACACATCCACGCCCGAGGCAGTATTCGAACCTGCGACCGTAGCGGTCGCGCGGTTCCAGACTGAAGCGCCTAGAACAGCACGGTCACACTGGCCGGCTAACAGGCAGAATACGGCGCTGCGGTCGGCGAAGCGTATATAAGGCAAGTTATGGCACAGTTGTTAGATCGGTTACTGCTGCTACAATGGCAGGTAATCAAGATTGTCAGTTTTAACGTGGTGTTATAGATTAGATTAGATCAGGTTAGATTAGTTTTCGTTCCATAGATCCGTGCTGAAGAGATCCTCGTGGATGTGGAACGTCTTTTTTTTAAGGTGAAATAACAATACTAATAGTATGAATATATACAATAAATCATTTGTTTCTATTAAAAAATTCGTCAATGGAGTAGAAGGAGTTGGCCACTAGTAAGAATTTCAGGCTCCTTTTAAACTGATCTATATTTGTAACAAAATTTTGTATGTTTACTGGCAAATTATTGAAGATGAGTGTTCCTGAGTAGTGGACCCCTTTTTGACCTAAAGTAAGTGCTTTTAAGTCCTTGTGCAGATCATTTTTGTTCCTGGTATTGTATGTATGAACTGAGCTGTTTGTTGGAAAAAGAGATATATTATTTAGGACAAATTTCATTAAGGAGTAAATATACTGAGAGGCAGTAGTTAGTACACACAGTTCTTTGAAGAGGTTTCTGCAGGACGTCCGTGAATTTACTCCGCAAATAATACGTATTACACGCTTTTGGGCTCTGAAAACTTTTGTTTGACTTGAAGATTTATCCCAAAATATTGTACCATATGACATTATGGAATGAAAGTTGGCAAAGTATGCAAGCTTTTTCATTTTTATGTCGCCTATGTCTGCTGACACTCGGATTGCAAATACAGATTTGTTAAGGCGTTTCTGCATTTCTGTGGTGTGCTCCTCGCAACTGAATTTATTATCAAGTTGTAATCCCAGGAATTTAAGACTGTCAACCTCTTCTATTTGCTCTTCTTCATACTTTATGCATATGCTGGGTGGAAACGTCTTATAATCGGGGCACGAGCGATGTGCCACAGCATCTCTGAGGTAGCGATGAAGTGGGGATTTTCCCGTACGACCCTTTCACGAGTGTGCCGTGAATATCAGGAATACAGTAAAACATCAAATTTCCGATATCATTGCGGCCGGAGAAGGATGCTGCAAGAACGGGACCAACGACTAGTGAAGAGAATCGTTCATCGTCACGGAGGTGCAACCCATTGGCAAATTGGTGCAGATTTCAATGCTGATCCATCAACAAATGTCAGTGTGCGAATCATGCAACGAAACATCATCGATATGCGCTTTCGGAACCCAAGGCACAATCCACACTTCTGTATCCTTGATTGTACGAGACAAGGTTTTACGCTCGCCTGGGCCTGTGAAAATCGACAGTGGACTGTTGATCTGGAAACATACTGTATGGTCGGATGAGTATCGTTTCAAATTGTATCGAGCAGATGGACGTGTACAGGTATGGAAACGTCCTCATCAATTCATGGACGCTCTATGTCAGCAGCAGACTGTTCAAACTGGCGGAGGCTCTGTAGTGGTGTGGGGCGTGTGCAGTTGGAGTGATATGGGAGCCCTGATACGTCTAGATACGACTCTGACAGGTGACATGTACGTAAGCATCCTGTCTGATCACCTGCATCCATTCATGTCAATTGTACATTCCGACTGAGTTTATGAGAACAATGCTACGACACCTCACACGTCCAGAATTGCTACAGAGTGGCTCCAGGAACACTCCTCTGAGTTTAAACACTTCCGCTGGGCACCAAAGTCCCCAGACATGAACATTATTGAACATATCTAGGATGCCTTGCAATGTGCTGTTCAGATGAGATCTCTACCCCTCGTACACTTTACGGATTTAATGACAGCCGTGCAGGATTTATGGTGTCAGTTCCCTGCAGCATTACTTCAGACATTAGTAGAGTCCATGCCACGTCATGTTGCGGCACTTCTGCATGGTCGCGGTGCCTTACACGATATTAGGTGGGTATACCAGTTTCTTTGGCTCTTCAGTGTATGATATCCTTACAAGAGATATACAAGGCTGCAGGGCCACGAGAAATAAAAATACAGTTGTATGAGTGGGATAACTCTTTCAAACGAGACTCAAGTTTTCTTTAAACTGTTCAGCAATTGCATTGTCGGTAACAGGAACCAATTACAAATTTAGTCCGGTATCCACTATAACCTCTGTCCATAGTAATTCAGCAGAACTATTTACTTCAATTTCGCTACAAGACGGACTACTTCTAACAGCTGTAAACAATCCACCAACTATATTTAACCTCTCCTTATGCAGGGTGGTCCACTGATCGTGACCGGGACAGCCAGCTGGAGTGGCCGAGCGGTTCTGGGCGCTACAGTCTAGAGCCGAGCGACCGCTACGGTCGCAGGTTCGAATCCTGCCTCGGGCATGGATGTGTGTGATGTCCTTAGGTTAGTTAGGTTTAATTAGTTCTAAGTTCTAGGCGACAGACGACCTCAGACGTTTAGTCGCATAGTGCTCAGAGCCACTTGAACCATTTTTTTTTTTGACTGGGACAAATATCTCACGAAATAAACGTCAAACGAAAAAACTACAAAGAACGAAACTTGTCTAGCTTGAAGGAGGAAACCAGATGGCGCTGCCATACATCAGCCGGATATCAACTGCATTTTTTAAATAGGAACCCCCATTTTTTATTACGTATTCGTGTAGTACGTAAAGAAATATGCATGTTTTAGTTGGACAACTTTGTTCGCTTTGTAATAGATGGTGCTGTAATAGTCAGAAACATATGGCTAACAATTTTAGACGAACAGTTGGTAACATGAAGGTTTTTCAAATCAAAATACAAAACGTAGGAACATTTGCACATTTTATTTCGGTCGTTCCAATGTGATACACGTATCTTTGTGAACTTATCATTTCTGAGAACGCATGCTGTCACAGTGTGATTACCTGTAAATACCACATTAATGCAATAAATGCTCAAAATGATGTCCGTCAACCTTAATGCATTTGGCAATACGTGTAACGACATTCCTCTCAACAGCGAGTAGTTCGCCTTCCGTAATGTTCGCACATGCATTGACAATGCGCTGAAGCATGTTGTCAGGCGTTGTCGATGGATCACAATAGCAAATATCCTTCAACTTTCCCCACAGAAAGAAATCCGGGGACGTCATATCTGGTGAACGTGCTGCTATTCAGTACCGCTTCAACCGCACGCGAGCTATGTGCCGGACATCCATTATGTTGGAAGTACATCGCCATTCTGTCATGCAGTGAAACATCTTGTAGTAACATCGGTAGAAGATTACGTAGAAAATCAGCATATATTGCACCATTTAGATCGCCATCGATAAAATGGGGGCCAATTATCCTTCCTCCCATAATGCCGCACCATACATTAACCCGCCAAGGTCGCTAATGTTCCACTCGTCGCAGCCATTGTCGATTTTCCGTTGCCCAATAGTGCATATTATGCCGGTTTACGTTACCGCTGTTGGTGAATGACTCTTCGTCGCTAAATAGAATGCGTGCAAAAAATCTGTCATCGTCCCGTAATTTCTCTTGTGCCCAGTGCCAGATCTGTACACGACGTTGAAAGTCGGCGCCATTCAATTCCTGGTGCATAGAAATATGGTACGGGTGCATCGATGTTGATGTGGCATTCTCAACACCGACGTTTTTGAGATTCCCGATTCTCGCGCAATTTGTCTGCTACTGATGTGCGGATCAGCCTCAACAGCAACTGAAACACCTACTTGGGCACCATCATTTGTTGCAGGTCGTGGTTGACGTTTCACATGTGGCTGAACCCTTCCTGTTTCGTTAAATAACGTAACTATCCAGCGAACGGTCCGCATATTTGGAGGATGTCGTCCAGGATACAGCACACGCCCGTTGGGAATTTTGATCACAATGACACACATCAACACGATATCGACCTTTTCCGCAATTGCTTAACGGTCCATTTTAACACGGGTAAGGTATCACGAAGCAAATACCGTCCGCAATGGCGGAATGCTACGTGATACCACGTACTTATACGTTTGTGACTACTACAGCGCCATCTCTCACAAAGCGAAAAAAGTGGTCCAACTAAGACATTCATATTTCTTTACGTACTACACGTATATGTAATAAAAAATGGGGGGTTCCTATTTAAATACGCAGTTGATATCCGTTTGACCTATGGCAGCGCCATCTAGCGGGCCAACCGTAGCACCATCTGGTTCCCCCTTCAAGGTAGACGAGTTTTGTTGTTTGTAGTTTTTTCGTTTGATTCTTATTTCGTGAGATATTTGGCCCGGTCACTGTTAGTGGACCACCCTGTATACTGTGCGGTTCTTTGTAAAAATTTTAGCTCAACTTGGCTCCGGCTTTCAATACCTATAGCGAGTCGTGGTTCAATTGCCTTCTGTTGTTGTATGGAGGTCTTGTTCTTTCCCTACAAAACCACGAAAATTTACTGTGACTTCCTGACATTTAAGCCGCATGGGGTGGTCGCGCGGTGTGAGTCGTTCCCACGGTCCGCGCAGGTAGCCCTGTCGGAGGTTCAAGTCCTGCCTCGGGCATGGATGTGTGTGATGTCCTTAGGTTAGTTAGGTTTAAGTAGTTCTGAGTTCTAGGGGACTGATGACCATAGATGTTAAGTCCCATAGTGCTCAGAGCCATTTTTTTGCAAAACGATTTGGAAAAGGTTTCTCTATAATGTCAAAATTGGCGGCTGACCCTAACTAATGGAAGGTGTGAGGTCATCCACATAAGCGCTAAAAGGAATCCGTTACTTCACTTACGAGATAAATCAGTCAAATTTAAAGACTTTAAATTGAAGTAAATAGATAGGAATTACAATTACGAACAACTGAAATTGGAAAGAACACACACGGAATGTTGTCGGGAATGTGAACCGAAGACTGCGTTTTATTGGCAGAACACTAAGAAGATGCAACAGGTGTACTAAAGAGACTGCCTACACTACGCTTGTCTGTCCTTTGTTGGAGTACTGCTGCGGGGTGTGGGATCCTTATCAGATTGGGTTAACAGAGTACATCGAGAAAGATCAAAGAAGGGCAGCACATGTTGTGTTATCGAGAAATAGGGGAGAGAGTGTCACGGACATGATATAGGATTTCATCTACATCTACATACATACTCCGCAATCCACCATACGGTGCGTGGCGGAGGGTACCTCGTACCACAACCAGCATCTTCTCTCCCAGTTCCACTCCCAAACAGAACGAGGGAAAAATGACTGCCTATATGCCTCTGTACGAGCCCTAATCTCTCTTATCTTATCCTTGTGGTCTTTCTGCGAAATGTAAGTTGGCGGCACTAAAATTGTACTGCAGTCAGTCTCAAATGCTGGTTCCCTAAATTCACTCAGTAGCGATTCACGAAAAGAACGCCTCCTTTCCTCTAGAGACTTCCACCCAAGTTCCTGAAGCATTTCCGTAACACTCGCTTGATGATCAAACCTACCAGTAACAAATCCAGCAGCCCGCCTCTGAAATGCTTCTATGTCCTCCCTCAATCCGACCTGATAGGGAACCCGAAGGTCGTATTAGTGTTTTATAAGCGGTCTCCTTTACAGATGAACCACATCTTCCCAAAATTCTACCAATGAACCGAAGACGACTATCCGCCTTCCCCAGAAGTGCCATTACATGCTTGGAATGGACACCATTAAAAGACAGGCGTTTTTTTGTTGCGGTGGAACCTTCTCACGAAATTTCGATCACCAACTTTCTCCTCCGAGTGCGAAAATATTTTATTTAGGGAGCAACGAACATCATAATAAAGTAAGGGGAACCAGAGCTCGCACAGAAAGATACAGGTGTTCGTTGTTTCCGTGCGCCGTTCGAGATTGCAATAACCCAGAATTATTGTGTAGGTGGTTCGATGCACCCTCTGCTACGCACTTTAGTGTGGTCTACGGAGTGTCCACGTAGATGCAGACAGACGGGTAGACGTGTGATTGACCTGTGTCTCGCTAGTGCTCACTATCCCTTTTTTCTTTTTTCTTCTTCCGGCAGTGTCGGTGACCTCGTGCTTCGGACAGAGTCGATCACCGACCGTTCTGCCAGACGCAGCGGCCGCGTTGCGTGCAGACAGTCGACGTCAGCACCTGCGGGTTGTGCAAGCCGACACACATCGCCGCCCGCTGACAGTTTAGCGAGTGCAGAACAGCGCATTCTTGCGACGCAAAGCAGCGGACCCGTTTACGAAACTAGCGGATGTTCCCAGACACGCCGTCCGTTGCACAAACGCGATATCCGGCGCGAATGGCCGAGCTTATGGTTACGACGTGCCTTCTACGTCTACTGACACACGTGTACTGCACAGTCCAACGTAGGAATTCTTACCGGTGATGATCATTTGGATCCATCCGCGTAACCCAGTGGACGTTCATTACGTTTCTTGGTAACGGACAGAGCTGTATGTTGGAACACTTTTCACACTTTCGCCGGTAACCAGATAGATGTTTGATGTGTTTTATTCCATTTTTAAATCACAACATTCGTTTTGTGTACTGTGCTCTCATTCATAAATTATAAAAATTTCTCTGAAAATGTAAGGGTTTTCCAAACACGAAAACCTGTTCCAAGGGACTAGAGATAGTCAAATGAAAACGAGACATTTAGAAACAAAACTGGCCAAGTGCGAATAGTAATCGTGCACTTACAAACTATGTAAATATTCTCTACATACAGGGTGTTACAAAAAGGTACAGCCAAACTTTCAGGGAACATTCCTCACACACAAAAAAAGAAAATATGTTATGTGGACATGTGTCCGGAAACGCTTAATTTCCATGTTAGAGCTCATTTTATTACTTCTCTTCAAATCACATTAATCATGGAATGGAAACACACAGCAACAGAACGTACCAGCGTGACTTCAAACACTTTGTTACAGGAAATGTTCAAAATATCCTCCGTTAGCGAGGATACATGCATCCACCCTCCGTCACATGGAATCCCTGATGCGCTGATGCAGCCCTGGAGAATGGCGTATTGTATCACAGCCGTCCACAATACGAGCACGAAGAGTCTCTACATTTGGTACCGGGGTTGCGTAGACAAGAGAGTTTTCAAATGCCCCCATAAATGAAAGTCAAGAGGGTTGAGGTCAGGAGAGCGTGGGGGCCATGGAATTGGTCTGCCTCCACCAATCCATCGGTCACCGAATCTGTTGTTGAGAAGCGTACGAACACTTCGACTGAAATGTGCAGGAGCTCCACCGTGCATGAACCACATGTTGTGTCGTACTTGTAAAGGCACATGTCCTAGCAGCACAGGTAGAGTATCCCGTATGAAATCATGATAACGTGCTCCATTGAGCGTAGGTGGACGAAACTAAAATGAGCTCTAACATGGAAACTAAGCGTTTCCGGACACATGTGCACATAACATCTTTTCTTTATTTGTGTGTGAGGAATGTTTCCTGAACGTTTGGCCGTACCTTTTTGTAACACCCATAAAAAGCAAAGCCTGATCGACTGACTCATCATCGGCCAGCCCAACCCGCTAAGGATAGAAACTTGAAACCTAGAGAAGGTATGTGTCTTATACTGTAGACGTCGTTTAAAAAGGTAGTTTTAGAAATTGCAACGCTAAGGGGCTGAAACGGGGGCTGAAGTGGTTTTTATTTTTTTGAAAAATGTCACTGTCAAGGCAATTTTGAAGCTAAATCTACGAAAATTGGTATTTGGTTTCTAGATCAGGAATAAAGAAATACGTGAAACTTCCTGGCAGATTACAACTGTGTGCCGGACCGAGACTCGAACTCTGGACCTTTGCCTGGCGGAATTAAAGCTGTGACGACGGGGCGTGAGTCGTGCTTGGGTAGCTCAGTTGGTAGAGCACTTGCCGGCGAAAGGCAAAGGTCCCGAGTTCGAGTCTCGGTCCAGCAAACAGTTTTAATCTACCAGGAAATTTCATATCAGCGCACATTCCGCTGTAGAGTGAAAATTTCATTCTAGAAAGAAATGCGTGTTTCAGCATTTTTGGAAATTCGACCGCCGGCCGTTGTAGCCGAGCGGTTCTAGGCGCTTCAGTCCAGAACTGTGCGACTACTATGGTCGCAGGTTCGAATCCTGCCTTGGGCATGGGAGTGTGTGATGTCGTTAGGTTAGTTAGGTCTAAGTAGTTCTACGTTCTAGGGGGCTGATGACCTCAGATGTTAAGTTCCACAGTGCTCAGAGCCATTTGAACCAATTTTTAAACTGTTTTGGAAAATAAATAATTACTAAAGAATTACGAAAGATTTTTTAATGTTACATTTATGACAACTGGTATTTGATTTCTCGATTAGAAATTTAAAAAATACTTGTTTCAGTGTTTTAGGAAATTCAGTCTCTAAGAGAGTGCAATAGGTGATGAAAATTTTTAAGAAAATATTTCATTACCTTAAACAATTTTAAAGCTAAATTTATTAACATTGGTATTTCACTTCTCGGTTGGATATAAAGAAATATTTAAATGAAATGTCACTGTTTCAGAAGCTTTACTGGTCCCATACACATATGATGTTATGTACCGGGTGATCAAAAAGTCAGTATAAATTTGAAAACTGAATAAATCACAGAATAATGTAGATAGAGAGGTACAAATTGACACAAATGCTTGGAATGACATGGGGTTTTATTAGAACCAAAAAAAAAATACAAAAGTTCAAAAAATGTCCGACAGATGGCGCTTCATCTGATCAGAATAGCAATAATTAGTATATCAAAGTAAGACAAAGCAAAGATAATGTTATTTACAGGAAATGCTCAATATGTCCACCATCACTTCTCAACAATAGCTGTAGTCGAGGAATAATGTTGTGAACAGCACTGTAAAGCATGTCCAGAGTTATGGTGAGGCATTGGTGTCGGATGTTGTCTTTCAGCATCCCTAGAGATGTCGGTCGATCACGATACACTTGCGACTTCAGGTAACCCCAAAGCCAATAATGGCACGGACCGAGGTCTGGGGACCTGGGAGGCCAAGCATGACGAAAGTGGCGGCTGAGCACACGATCATCACCAAACGACGCGCGCAACAGATCTTTCACGCATATAGCAATTTTTTTTTTTTTTGTTCTAATAAAACTCCATGTCATTCCAAGCATGTGTGTCGATTTTTACCTCTGTATCTACATTATTCCGTGGTTTATAAGTTTTCAAATTAATACTCACTTTTTGATCACCCGGTACATAGACTGAATCGGTGAGTACCAAGAGTTGTGGCCGGGTTCGATTCCTTGCCTTGGTACAAATTTTCACTTGCCGCTTTAGTCTCTACACATAGACATAAATATTTATTAGGGGATGAATGTTGATATGAAAATATCTTCACAAGAAAGCAAAAGGCATGATTGCCAAAAACTCTGCAGTCCAGCTACGAAAATCACTTTTTGGTCAGAAGTACATTCGGAAAAGACAACGCTTATATGGCCTTTTACATCTACATGGTTACTCTGCAATCCAGACTTAAGTGCATGGAAGAGGGTTCATCGAACCATTTTTATACTACTACTATACTATTCCACTCTCGAATGGCGCGTGCGAAAAAGGAACACCTAAATCTTTCCATTCGAGCTCTGATTTCTCTTATTTTATTATGATGATCATTTCTCCCTACATAGGTGGGTGACGAAAAAATATTTTTGCATTCGGAAGAGAACATTGCACCCCAACTCCCGTATCATATGAGTGACACTTTCACCGCTATTGCGCGATAACAGGAAACGGGCTGCCCTTCTTTGCACTTTTTCGATGACCTCCGTCAATCCTACCTGGTAGGGATCCCACACAGCGCAGAGGCCGGACACGTGTAATGTAGGCTCTCTCTTTAGTGGGTTTGTCGCATCTTCTAAGTGTTCTGCCAACAAAGCGCGGTCTTTGTTTCGCCTTCCCCACAATATTATCCATGTGGTATTTCCAATTAAAGTTGCTCGTAATGGTAATTCCTAGATATTTAATCGAATTGACAGCCCTTAGATTTGTGCGGTTTATCGTATACCCAAACTTTATCGGATTTCTTTTAGTACCCATGTGGATGACCTCGCACTTCCCTTTTCGAATCGTACAGAAATTCTCTCTAGATCATTTTGGAATTGATCGTCTGATGATTTTACTAGACGGTAAATTATAGCGTCATATGCAAACAATCTGAGGGGGCTGCTCAGATTATCACCTAGATCGTTTATGTAAATCAGGAACAGCAGAGGGCCTATGACACTACCTTGCGGAACGCCAGATATCACTTCTGTTCTACTCGATGATTTACCGTCCATCACTACGAACTGTGACCTCTCTGAGAGGAAATCACGAATCCAGTCACACAACTGAGACGATACTCTATATGCACACAATTTGATTAATAGTCCCTTGTGAAGAACGGTATCAAAACCCTTCTGGAAATCTAGGAATATGGAATCGATCTGAGATCCCTTGTCGACAGCATTCATTACTTCATGGGAATGAAGAGCTAGCTGAGTTGCACAAGAACGATATTTTCTGAATTTGTGTTGGTTATGTATCAATAAGGCATTTTGGGTCGACAGAAGCGTCCGATCCAACGCGTCGGCTTTGACCCGTGACGTAAGGGTGTTGTCGTGTGTGACGTCATGACGGCGCAGAGTTTGGTTTGAGTGTGGCTGTCTCCAGTTCTGTTTTATCTTATTTTATTTACTTTTCTGATCTGTTCGTTCTATCTCGTGAGATTTTTTTAAAATTTAAAAACACTTATTACTTATTTTAATTATCTGTTTCCTCGAATTTCTGTTTTAGTTTATTATATTTATCTTTCTGATCTGTTCGTTCTATCCCGTGAGATTTTTTTTTTAAAAAGACAAAAAACACTAATCAGCTACTGAAGCATCTTTATCTTCTATGGGTTGCAGGGGTTACGACCCATGGGGAGGTGGGTGGGTATTCATGCATGGCTGTCTTCACTTACACGTTGTAGCTACGCAAGGCGTCTAAATTTGTTTATATTTAGTTTGCCCCCCACCCAAAACACCCCATTTCCCGCTCTTGTCACGTTAGTGTCATTAGGCTTCTTGTGGAAAGTGTCTGTGTTTGTTTTTGTTTCCGCCATATTTGTGACGTCATGGGTCAAAGCAGACGGGTGGGATCGGACGCTTCCGTATTTCCAGCATTTTCTTCTTAATTAGGATGAAAAGCTTAGAAGGTGTTGCACTTTATGAACAACATAAAAACTCGATTAAATAGAAACAAAATGATCTCTGTAGGCCATACAGTTTTTATATATAAACAGGGTAATGAACATTAATAAAACCGACAAACTGTAAGTGAGGATTCCTGACTGGAAATGGAAGAAAAAAGGTTCTATGAACATGTGTCCGGAAATGGACGGTGTGCATTCAACAACAAATCGTCCCGTAATACAGAGCTGCATCACATCCACGTCATAACAGATGTACAAAGTGCGTTCCACGGGATTGCAAGTGACAGGGATAGTAGCGGTTGCCATACAGCACACACGTAATCGTACTTTGGCTTACACTATGATGGCGGGACACTTACCTAGAGCGTGTACTAGGAGTGTAGAACCCGGTCCTTCAAATCTGTTGCACGCACAGTCCGTCGCTTCCTTGCATGTTCGTTTGTCTGAAAGTACCAATGAGCAACCAAACACCCAAGAAGGACTTGAAATGTTGTGTGGTGTGGATGGAGGTCTGTGAGAGTACTTGCCTCTCGACCGTTTCCGTCTGCTTGGCCGTACACAAACACTGTCTCTGCTTGTTCCCGACACGAATACCGCACCGTTGTGCCGCTTACAGTACGCTGCGTTACTCACACTGCCTGCAACACACAAGCAATACACGGCACGTGGTCAGAGGAAGTGTCATTCGTGAGCACCATCTACCGTGGCAACCATGTATTTCCAGACATGATCGTAGGAGCTTTTCTCCTCCATTTACAGTCTGGAATCCGCATTGCGGTTTGTCGGTTTCATTACAGTTCACTCCACATAAATAATTATCTATATACACCCTTCCTGGGAGTCGAGAATCTCAACGATTTTTGACTGTTTTGGGTAAAGACACTAGCAAGATATCGGCCGCGGGAATTACAAGACAGTAGGAAAATCTCTACAGTAGTTCCTCAGTCTATCCCGTACGTACAAAAAGAAACGAGCAGAGGACTTAAACTTATGTATGTAAATATAGAAGATTTAATAAAATATTTTTATTTTCTTACTAAAACATGACTACAACTTATATTTCGTGTTTGCACGCAGAAATGTTCACCTATTATACTTTTGACGGCTTATGAATGCTATGTATGTTTCAATGAGAAAAAGATATTTTTTGTAATATATTTCTCAATTTTCAGATTGTTTTACTTTATTTGTACTGTGAAATCCCGCTTCTTGCAAAATTTCATGTTCCTAGCTGAACGGAAAATCTGTATGGCTTTTGATGAGTGAGGTTTCCAGTATCAAAATATGCAGCGAAAATGATCGCATCTTTCGATTGCAACGACTTAGAAGCTTAAACGTTTGCCACCTCCGGTGGACCATAGACGTCAGTAGGTGACATAAATTTGAATTTGATACGCTCATCTGTTCAAAAGAAAAAGGGGTAGAAACAAATGGACAGACAGACAGATGGATGACAAATAACCAAAAAGTATTCTTTCATGTAATATAATTACAAAATAACAATTTTCGAATTTTTGCCCTTCAGTCTGCTGTGAAACCTTGCTTCTTGCGATATTTCATGCTTCTAGTTCAACGGGAAGCACCCTATGAGTTTTGATGAGAGAGTTTTGAGCATCAAAATAAGTGGCATAGATGGCCGTATCTTTTGACTGAAGTGAGGTACGGAATCCTAAAAATAAGCTTTTTTCAAATATGAATAACTGTTCCAAGATGCAAGGGGCAGTCAGAGGAAAACGAAACAGTTGGAAAAAGAGTAAGTAAACTGTTCATAATTTCAAAAGTAATCGCAATAACTGTAAATACATTTATTCCGCTGTGAGACAAGGGTCGACCGCTGTGACCGAGCGGTTCTAGGCGCTTCAGTCCGGAACCGCGCTTCTGCTACGATCGCAGGTTCGAATCCTGCCTCAGGCATGGATGTCTCTGATGTCCTTAGGTTAGTTAGGTTTAAGTAGTTCTAAGTCTATGGGACTGATGACTTCAGATGTGCTTAGAGCCATTTGAACCATTTGTGAGACAAGGCGGTGAATGCTT
This sequence comes from Schistocerca americana, assembly GCF_021461395.2. NCBI lineage: Eukaryota > Metazoa > Arthropoda > Insecta > Orthoptera > Acrididae > Schistocerca > Schistocerca americana. The sequence continues at coordinate 61,092,337 of NC_060128.1, forward strand.
TCATACAAAAATGTTTCCGACTGTCTATGGAACCACAATTGTACACAGAGGTGCATCTCATCGTTCGAAGAAAACGACAATGTCTTTCTTCAGGGCTCCAAAACTATGGAAATCTCATTGGGAGTGACCGGGATTATGTGGAGTAATTGGGCCCGCCAACATGTTGCGAAGGTTGTTTCGACTACAAAGCAGAAATTTCGATGGGACGCTTTCACGTATTCTCATATCTCTGTCCGACTGTTAAAATCCCCTTTCCACAGAAACGGGTGGACATAAGCTGAAATTTATGCCACATACTAAGGTGTATGGGCCCCTGGCTGTGCAAAAAAATTCAAGCTTCTAAGTCAGTGTAGTCACAAGATTCGGCTATTTATGTCACGTATTGTGATACTCGCAAACTCAGTCATCAGAACCTATGTGCTACTTCCCATTGGCTTATAATCATGAAATCTGTGAGACTAGTCTGCGAATGTTTGATCCACAAACAGCTTGAAATGGCATATCTATGTGCAGTACGTACAGAAACCAGATGACAGTTTTATAACTGTCATCTGGTCCAGGCCCATGAAAGGGAAGCAGTAGTTGGGAAGGGAGTGAGACAGGGTTGTAGCCTCTCCCCGATGTTATTCAATCTGTATATTGAGCAAGCAGTAAAGGAAACAAAAGAAAAATTCGGAGAAGGTATTAAAATCCATGGAGAAGAAATAAAAGCTCTGAGGTTCGCCGATGATATTGTAATTCTGTCGGAGACAGCAAAGGACCTGGAGGAGCAGCTGAAACGGAATGGACAGTGTCTTGAAAGGAGGATATAAGATGAACATCAACAAAAGCAAGACGAGGATAATGGAATGTAGTCGAATTAAGTAGGGTGATGCTGAGGGAATCAGATTACGAAATGAGACACTTAAAGTAGTAATGGAGTTTTGCTATTTGGGGAGGAAAATAACTGTTGCTGGTCGAAGTAGAGAGGATATAAAATGTAGGCTGGCAATGGTAAGGAAAGCGTTTCTGAAGAAGAGAAGTTTGTTAACATCGAGTATAGAAAATATTTGTATGGAGTGTAGCCATGTATGGAAGTGAAACATGGACCGGAAATAGTTTAGACAAGAAGAGAATAGAAGCTTTCGAAATGTGGTGCTACAGAAGAATGTTGAAGATTAGATGGGTAAATCACATAACTAATGAGGAGGTGGAGTGGCCGAGCGGTTAAAGGCGCTACAGTCTGGAACCGCACGACCGCTACGGTCGCAGGTTCGAATCCTGCCTCGGGCATGGCTGTGTGTGATGTCCTTAGGTTAGTTAGGTTTAAGTAGTTCGAAGTTCTAGGGGACTTATGACCACAGCAGTTGAGTCCCATAGTGCTCAGAGCCATTTGAACCATTTTTTTTTAATGAGGAGGTATTGAATAGAATTGGGGAGAAGAGGAGTTTGTGGCACAGCTTGACTAGAAGAGGGGACCGGTTGGTAGGACATGTTCTGAGGCATCAGGGGATCACAAATTTAGCATTGGAGGGGAGCGTGGAGGGTAAAAATCGCGGAGGGAGACCAAGAGATGACTACACTAAGCAGATTCAGAAGGATGTAGGTTTCAGTAAGTACTGGGAGATGAAGGAGCATGCACAGGACAGAGTAGCATTGAGAGCAGCATGAAACCAGTCTCAGGACTGAAGACCACAACAACAACAACAACGTGCAGTAATCGCTCCTGGACATCTGATGATGGACAAATTCCGAAACGCGTCATTTTAGCAATAAGGCCATTCCTTAAGTGATGTCTGAGTTTTACCACTGCAATACAGTCAGCCTGAAAGCAGAGCTATTGATTATTATAATAATGCTCACCTGTTCTGGCGTGACTTTATGTCACATCTATGTTACTGAAATTAATATGTTGTCGAAAATCTTGAAATCCCTGGGACCGATATTTTGTCAGTATCAATGTCGATAACAGGCAAAAATTGTCGAGATTCTAGATTATCGAAATGAATGAATTCTCTGTATACGTAATTACGTTCGTACGGAACCTTTGTACGCGAACAGTACCAGCATCAGGCCAAATCTGTCTTGCTTTCATTTGATGTGTCTTATACAGGGTGAAACGTATTTAAACCGACAAACTCTGGGAGGTTGCATGGGAAATCTAAACAAATATTTTTCCCGAATGTCATTTTTTCCTATGAGGATTATTTAAACCGGTGGAGGCCGTATTACGCTCTTCAGTTGTAGGCAACTGCTGTCCACCAGTGTAGTAGTGCATTGTCTGTTTACTAGTGGATCGATACACCTGGAGTGAGTACACTGATATGGTTGGTGCGTACTACGTAGCGCACCACAACCGACGAGCTGCACAGCGGGTTTATCAACAACAATATCCTAATCGCCGTATCCCGCATCATACGACCTCTGCTGCTGTGTACCAACGTCTGCGTGGGACCGGGTCATTTAGCAGATTACCTGGACAGGGACGCCGTCGCACGGTAAGAACGCTGCAATTTAAGGAAACTGTCTTACAGCACTCGTGCAATTGCACGTAACATGGGGACGAATCAGAACGAATGTAAGAACAGTCCTTCGAGAGCAATTGTTACGTCCATTTCACTTACAGCGTGTCCACAACCTGGAACCAGTTGATTATCGACCCAGAGCACAGTTTTCGCAGTGGTACCTGGAACAGTGTGAAATCCTCTGTGTTGTTTACCGATGAAGCAACATTCGGGAGTGATGGAGTCTTCAACATGCACAGTTCGCAAGTTTGGAGTGAGGATAACCCACATGCCACAGTTACTAGCGCTCATCGAGTGCGGTTCTTCGTTAATGTGTGGGTCGGTGTTATTGGGGACTGTTTAACTGGGCCGTATCGACTACCTAGACCATTAAATGGAAGGCAATATTACAAATTTCTCGCCAGAGCATTGTCAGAATTGCTGGAAGACGTCCCGCTCCCTACAAGACAACGCATGTGGTTCCAGCATGACGGGGCGCCGGCACATTTCAGTCGTCGTGTGCGTCGATTCCTGGACCGACGGTTCCCAGAAACGTGGATTGGCAGAGGTGGTCCTGTACCACGGCCTGCTCGATCCCCAGATATGCCCCTCATGGACTTTTTTGTATGGGGAGAGATGCGTAACCTTGTTTACGCAACTCCTGTTGCATCAGAAGAGTATGTGGTTGCCCGCATAGTAGCAGCAGCAGGAACAATTCAGGATACTCCAGGGGATTTTGCCCGTGTCAGAACATGATCCGACGGTGTAACCTTTGTTTACGTCTCAATGAAGGATATTTGAAAATCTACTGTAATTGAAATTGGGTTGTGTTAATGTGTTGTCTCTCGGTCATTAAAAAATGGAAAAGGGTTTGTTGGTTTAATTAATTTGCCGCCAGAGAAATCTTCCTCTACCGGCTTAATTACACCTCATAAAAAAATGACATTAGGGAAAAATATTTGTTTAGATGCCCCCTAAGACCTTCCAGAGTTTGTCGGTTTAAATACGTTTCACCCTGTATAACATGGTCATCTACCAAGGAACAAATATTCTATTCATATTTAGAAGTCTTGCTCTCGAAAAAATCATGTTGATACTGTATTTAAAAGTTTGAGTGTTACATTATTACTCTACAACAGACCAGTAATCGCCATGATAAGAGAAAGAAACTAATTTCATTTCTAAATGTCACGTGTTCCGTGGAAAAGAATTTTTTCGATTGAGAATGCAACATGGCACACTGTTGACGAAGTATGGTTTAACCATTCACACGTTATGTAAGTAGTTTTTAAGATATATATACTTTTACTCAGTATAAAACTCTAGAACAAAAGAATCAACAATAACCTCCAAATACACTACTGGCCATCAAATTTGCAACACCATGAAGAAATGCAGATGATAAACGGGTATTCATTGGACAAATATATTATACTAGAACTGAGATGTGATTACATTTTCATGCAATTTAGGTGCATAGATCCTGGGAAATCAACCGCAGAACAACAACCTCTGGCGGTACTAACGGCCTTTATACGCCTGGGCATTGAGTCATTGTACGTGTAGAGCTGCCTGTGCAGCTTCAACACGATACCACAGTTCATCAAGAGTAGTGACTGGCGTATTGTGACGAGCCAATTGCTCGGCCACCATTGACCAGACGTTTCCAATTGGTGAGAGATCTGGAGAATGTGCTGGCCAGGGCAGTAGTCGAACATTTTCTGTGTCCAGAAAGGCCCATACAGGACCTGCAACATGGGGTCGTGCATTATCCTGGTGAAATGTAGGGTTTCGCAGGGATCGAATGAAGCGTAGAGCCACGGGTCGTAACACATCTGAAATGTAACGTCCACTGTTCAAAGTGCCGTCAGTGCGAACAAGAGGTGACCGAGACGTGTAACCAATGGCACCCCATACTATCACGCCAGGTGATACGCCAGTATGGCAATGACGAATAGACTCTTCCAATGTGCTTTCACCGCGATGCCGCCAAACACGGATGTGACCATCATGATGCTGTAAACAGAACCTGGATTCATCCGAAAAAATGACGTTTTCCCCTTTGTGCACCCAGGTTCGTCGTCGAGTACACCATCGCAGGCGCTCCTGTCTGTGATGCAGCGGCAAGGGTAACCGCAGCCACGGTCTCCGAGTTGATAGTCCGTGCTGCAGCAAACGTCGTCGAACTGTTCGTGCAGATGGTTGTTGTGTAGCAAACGTCCCCATCTGTTGACTCAGGGATCGAGACGTGGCTGCACGATCCGTTACAGCCATGCGGATAAGATGCCTGTCATCTCGACTGCTAGTGATACGAGGCCGTTTGGATCCAGCACGGCGTTCCGTATTATCCTCCTGAACCCACTGATTCCATATTCTGCTAACAGTCATTGGATCTCGACCAACGCGAGCAGCCTTCTTGTGTTACGATAAACCGGAATCACAATAGGCTACAATCCGACCTTTATCACACAATGTTGGCGCCGGTGGCGACACCTACAACGTGCTGACATGAGGAAAGTTTCCAACCGATTTCTCATACACAAACAGCAGTTGACCGGCGTTGCCTGGTGAAACGTTGTTGTGATGCCTCGTGTAAGAAGGAGAAATACGTACCATCACGTTTCCGACTAACCTAAGCACATGACACACATCAATGCCCGTGGTAGGATTCGAACCTGCGACCGAAGTAGCAACGCAGTTCCTGACTGAAGCGCCTATGTCCGCTCGGCCACACCGGCTAGCCCCTCTGTCTAAAAATGGTTTATCATTACGTGTTACCGCATTGCACCATGTGCTATGCAACAATTGCAATATTGTTCGGAAATATTATTTAAAAAATAGAAATCTAGCTTTGGCGCTGTCTCTTGCTGTTTGCTGTTGCTCTTTCGAGAAATTTGCAACAGTGTTGTCAAGACGCGAGTACGCGGAAAATTTGATTAAGCCCAAGTACTTGTTTTACTGTAGTTGCGCATTTGATATGAAGATAAGTTGTATTCATACCAGATATAGTTCAATTCAAATTAGGTTCTGTTTAGTCGAGTCTGAGTTGGATAACAGTTTGTGGATACACAGTTCTGGTAATACGTAGACTTTTTACAGAGAAGGAAATTTGGACTAAATCTCGTACAGAAACAGACAGTGGGGAACTTACACAGTCTCCCACACACTGTGTAAGTAGGCTGTTTATGTTTTCTTATTGGCAACGTTACGTAGCGGTCTGTGTGACAATCTCTGGCTGTGCTGTGTGCAGTCTGTGGCTGGTTTGCATTGTTGTCTGCCATTGTAGTGTTGGGCAGCGGCAGCTGGATGTGAATAGCGCGTAGCGTTGCGCAGTTGGAGGTGAGAAGCCAGCAGTGGTGGATGTGGGGAGAGAGATGGCGGAGTTTTGAAATTTGTCATGAACTGCTATATATATATGATGATATTAAGGTAAAAACATTGTTTGTTCTCTATTAAAATCTTTCATTTGCTAACTATGCCTATCAGTAGTTAGTGCCTTCCATAGTTTGAATCTTTTATTTAGCTGGCAGTAGTGGCGTTTGCTGTATTGCAGTAGTTCGAGTAACCAAGATTTTTGTGAGGTAAGCGATTTGTGAAACGCATAGGTTAATGTTAGTCAGGGCCACTTTTTTTTAGGGATTTTTGAAAGTCAGATTGCGTTGCGCTAAAAATATTGTGTGTCAGGTTAAGCACAGTCATGTATAAATTGTTCTAAGGGGACGTTTCGTATGTCGACCCTTAGCCGCGGATACCTCACTGGAATCTTCTGATTTTTTTCTTGTAGTTTGTGTAATTAGTGTAGCTATTGTTTATTGCTAGCGCGTAATTGTAGAGAGAATTTCCTTTGTACTCGTAGTTTTTCATTCTTGTACAGCAAAACAGTAGTGGCATGCATGTAGATTTGCACCAAGTATTTCGCAGCTGCGCTTGCGATTAACGAGATATTATTTTCAGTGCTATGTTAATGTGTTCTCTTATTGTTGCTCTTCAAATTGTGTTTTTCTGTGTTATCGTGTGAAATATTGTGACAATAATGGCGTGTGAAAAACGTAACACTAGGCTCCAAAGTAAACTGAGAAATAATAGTGACGACGAGTGTAGCTTACCAGCACCGCTGTGTAATGAATTAACAGACGTTCAAAGTAGTAATTTGGTAACTGTGCATAGGGAAATGGAGCGGGCGTCAAATAATGGTGTAGACAGTGAAACAGGTAGTGAACAGGGAAGCATTATCGATCGATCGGTCGGCAACAGCTCGCCTCAGGAATGGGGAATGACAGAACACAATATTGCAAATACTGTAGACTCAGGTTTTGGGTTCTCACCGTTTTCTCAAATGAGTCAAGAAACATTTTCTGCTTGTCAAAATGTGAATGTTGCCGGTGCAACTTCACTGCCGAAAAGCACTGAGGAACATGTTTCAGACACCAGTGCATTGTTATTACAGTTAATGCAACAAATTGGACAAAGGCTACAAAAATTAGACACAATGGAACAAAATCTTCAAAAGTTAGACACTATGGAACAACACCAGAGACAAACACAGCAACAGTTAGACACAGTGGAACAAAATCTTAAAAAGTTAGACACAATGGAACAAAATCTTCAAAAGTTAGATATCACACTTGAACAAACACGTGAAGATTTAACTACTGAGTTACATAACATTGAATCGAAATGTCAAAAAGTCTGTAATGACGTAAAAACACAAATTTGTGAGCATTTTCAACCTACTTTTTCGCGGCATGAAAATGCATTACAGAATCACGAAGCAGCCATAAAAGAACTGCAAACCATTGTTCATGAAAATCATGAGACTTTGTGGGCTAAAATTGACTCAGTTGCATCTACCGATTCGGTTACGCAACTTGCAAAAACTCAGGAAATCTTGAAGGACACAGTAGATTCGATTTCAACACAAATGGACACTCTGAAACTTGGTTCGGAAGAACACACTGAGGAAATGTGTTCACTATCGGAGAAAGTAGCCGAACTTTCGGATCAGGTCACTAACTTATCTACAAAGGTAGATGATGATCTGAATGACACAAGACCTGTAGCCTTCACTGACACAGAAGAGTATGAACAAATTAGAAAATTCAAACAAAATCAACATCAAATCAATACACAGTACAAAAGAGAAATCCGGGAAGTACAAGATCAGTTGACGCAGGTAATACAAGAATTACATATTTCAGAGGACACTCGCGCTCCAGTACGGGAAGAGGGACATAGAAATACGGAACAACCAGAAAATAATAACACAGGACACTTCGGAAATTATGAAAGAAATTGGCAAGGCGCATTGGATTTTGAGATGGAACCGCCGACACGACGTAACGATGACCGATATGCTACTCGCCGACATGATGATTTTGACTATAAGCTGTTCATTACTACACGTAAATTCAAAACGTTTAAGAATTCTGCCAACGACATTCATCCACAAGCGTGGCTCCATCAATTCTCTCATTGTTTTCCTCCCAACTGGTCACTGGAGCACAGGTTAGAATTTGTGTGTGGCTACTTGGAGAATGAGCCAGCTGTAAGAATGCTATCGGTCATTCACAATTGTCACAGTGAAGGAGAATTTTATCATGCCTTCCTCTCAGCATATTGGCCTCAAACTGCACAAGACCGAGTAAAACATAGTATCATAATGATGAAACGTTTCGAACAATCTGAATTTTCCAGTCTTATGAAATATTTTGAAGACATGTTGCATAAGAATCAGTATCTTTCAAACCCATACAGCCCCTCAGAACTCATCCGCATTTGCTTAATCAAATTACCTGAACATTTACGACATATTATTTTGGCAGGACGTTGCAAAGACGACATTGTAGCTTTTCAAGGACTCTTAGAAGAATTAGAAATTGACACAGACAGTAGCCGGATGCAAAAACAGGAAAACAATCACTACAGGTCACATACGTCACAATTCCGTGACGACAGAAGCAATAACTGGACACGTCAAGGCTATTCTTACAACGCAAATCGTGACCAAAACAGACATCACCCATATGACAACCACTGGCAGAGTAATAATAGTTACAGAGGAAGATCGCATTTCCATAGTAATGAATATGACAGAGATTACCTTAGAAACAGACAATATGGGAACCAAAACAATTATTATCAAGGGAGACAGAATAACTTCAGACGCAACAGTTCAGCGCGCAGGTACGATTCAGGAAGAAATTCTTCACCACATGACCGACAAGAAAGAAACTACAGGAACTACCGACATGACGACAAACGATATAATCATAACGATGGGCGTGAATTTCGTCAGAACTGGCGGGATTCAAACAGAGCTGGGCCCTCTCGGTAAGGCGAATTTGTAGAAGTTAGGTCTCCAAATCCCAATAACGACGCGCGCCAACAAAGGGACGGAAAATGACTTGCACCGCAGGCAGCCACGTTCGCCGGCTGGCTGGGAGAAAAATAACATAGCTAACCTTGAGAAAAATTCCAGTATTCTTTACCGACGTATACGACATGATAATTCCGTTGACGCTCGAGCTTTGCATAGTAGGAAGAGTAAAGGCTTGCACCACATTTCACATGTAAAACCGTTTATTGAAAGATAATCTGCTTTTTAACTTTGTCTTTGCCATAAAACTTTTAACTTTACATTACTAGTATGCTTTGTCAGACTTAGAATCTGTTAATATGCAACAATGTTTGAAGTTAAATATCCAGTCAAGAACCAAGAGAACTTATTTAAACAGAAATTACGAATGCATTGTTATTGTGAACAGACGACACAGTGTTATTGTGTGTGTGAATTCTTGCTTGTTTGTTGCACGATTACGTAACGACTATAAGGCTCACATACTTAGAACATTTACCAGTACTGTTAATGAGATTTTAATGCAACATTTTGGTTGACCTGAAAATACATTCTGGATTTAAAGTACTTTCTGTGAGATACCAGATGACACAGTGGTTAGTTTACGTGACAGCTACATGATTATATCACAACGCTACTAATGTGTGACACAATTTACATTGTTGCTTTTGCGGTGTATCTGTTTTATATCTGCACAGTTTTTATGTATTATTCTGGAAAGCAAAATACGTTTTAGTAGTAACTTTTGCGGTATAGCTACAACGAGACAGCCTCTTCCGTAGCACAACAATACGTTACAGTACAGTTCTTTGTTCATCACGGCAATAAGCATAATAACTACGATATCTATACGCAAAGCATTTCACTTTTGGTTATGATGAGGTAAGTACATTGACTTCAGCAGAACTTTGCTTACAGAGGACGATAACTACGACACTTCCACAGAATTATCTTACAGCAAGACGCACATTTAGCGCTACAGGACACGCATTTTAGTGATTAATTTTGTACTTAAACCACTTATTTTTTAAAATTTTTGAATTACAAAGAAAGTTTTTCTGTGATACATTTCATTCCATTGCTGTAATCTGTAACACCTGGGGGTATAATTACATTAATCCTCAGGGGGGTACACGCCTACTTTGTGTACCATGTGTTTGGCAAGCACAAGGAGCCCTAGCTTATATGTATTTGCTTATACAACTTTACACATCGGTACCATATTTCTCCAACACACAAATTACACAGCTATCTGACCATTTAACTGAGAGATAAACATTTTTTTTGCTACGTCAGTGACACATGTTTACGCAATTACAGAGTTGGATTACTTCACACTTACGAAATTGTATTTTTGTCTGTACTTCGTGAATTGTTCATATTTTTTCAGAACCATTGTGATACTATAAGAGCTTTGAATGATGTATTTGGTAAGGGAGCATGGTTTTAAAGTACGTTTGAGGTAGATGACACTATTGAAATGAGCAGAGAATTTTTTTTTGGTTTTGACATTATTGCAAAAAGCTACGACGTTTTTGAGATTTGACTGAGGTGTTATGATATTATTATGACGACGATGTGTATTATGCTGTTGAGGTATGTTTATGATCAATGAGATGATGCTATATGAGGAATTTGATTATGCTATGTCTTTATTATAATGAAATATTGAAGAATGTCTACGAATACGTATATCTGTAGTAAGGTAAGAAATAATGAGTAGTGGTTAGGGACGCTGATTTGTGAAAAAGGTTGTTGGAAACCAAGAATCGTACTTTAAGAGTTATGAAATGTGTGTAAATGCATGAATGTGTCACAATGCTGACGAAAACGTTTTGAACACTGTTATATTCATAGGATTTTGTTTCTACACATTTGCAACGCAAATTCTCGACCGGTGAAATTTTTTATATGAGACTGTCACTGTAATCCAAACTGGTGTCGTAAATATTTCGGTAAGAAAGTTAAGTGACCACCTGCACATAATGCGTCATGGGCACCCAGATGGGCGACAGTCGCCTGAAGGAAAAAAAAAAAAAAAAAAAAAACCATTAGCGTGTGCCTTTCAGAGGTACAGGTGGAGAAAAAAAAGGGAGGCCATTATCCTCGCTATTGACATTCCTTTGTAGAAAGCATCGCAAATACGACACACTCATAACTTGGAAACATTCTTACATCTGCACACCTGATTAGGACAAGTGTCTATCTATGAGAATTGAGAGAATTTCTACTAACTTATGAAATGCCTCATGACTACTGAATGATTATTTTATGCTTTACTTTGTACATAGTTGCTTATTTCATTTGATATCTGGTTTCCAGCTGTCTTGCAGCATTGGTTTCATAAAATAAAATTAAATGCATTTGCTAATGTGAACACTTTCTGTCAACAGATCTATTAAATAATAATTTTGTGATCCACATTCTTCAAAAAAGGAGCACTTGGAAAGGAAAGAACAATAAGAAGGGACTAGTAACAGTAACTGCATACATAATATTCTTTTCAAGTACATGGTAATATTTTTTTTACAATAAGTTGTTGTGGTGCACCACTTTAATTACATAGACATTAAGATGTGATTATACATTTCCCTTGTCTGCATTGTTATCTTTAGTGTACTATTTTTTCTGCTTGAGCTTTGTCACGCTTAGGTATACGTTATAGCATTTACTGCTGCTGTTTGCCAGGCATAGTGCTACTGAATTTTAATTTGTGTTACTCTGCTAAGCCAGATTTATTTTTCTTGTTTGCTGCACATTGCCTTATATTAGTTGTAATATTGCAATTGCTTTGCTAATTTCTATAATGCTGCTTGCTTTGCAAATTTGAATTTTTTTGCATTGCTGTTTGTGTTAATTGTTTTGTGCTGCTGCATTGCCTCGTCCCTTAGTTTAGCATCTGAGCTCAGTAGATTTAAGTTAGCTTAAGAGGGGGTAGACTATATAAGAGAATGAGTTGCGATGAATTGGAAGAAACGCATTGAGAAGATATAAGAAACAGATTTGGCAAAAATGAGTATTGTGCACTGAGAAATAATTATTTTGAAATAAATATGAATAGAATACAGAAAGCAGGTATAGATAGGACCTTTTGGAAATAATGAGGAACGAAGGGAGATCTCCAAGAAGTAAAGAAAGTTTTGTTTGCAAAATACTACAGTAAAACAAACCCTGTCCTTTCCTTTTGTATTATTATGCTATGTGTTTGTGTACCCTTGTGTATTTCTTTTCTTCCTGTCTCTGTGTAGTTTCATAGAATTTTTTCTTCTTCTAATACTAAGCTACATTCACTATGATGAGGAATACTGTTATCCTCAAATATAATTTGCATTAATAATATGTTATTTACCTTGTAAATATGCTTAGATATTATTTATTCTGTTTTGTGTTGTTGCTCATGTGTGAAGTTGATGTTTCAAAAGTTATTCTGATCTTTTTTGTACGTACTTATAATTCCTGTAACACTGATGTATATGTTATTTCGATTCTTTTGTAAAGCCTGTATTACTACAAATGTTATCTGTATTATTACGTTTTTAATGATGTTTTCTGTATCTTTGTAATTGGATTTTCATGTTATAAAATTGTAATTGTCACCAGTTCATCATATTATTAACTTGTACGTTACATTTCACTGCACACATTTCTGTTGGTCATAGTATATGGACAATATGTAAGAAGTAGGGACTGATAGTGTTTGCACGTGTGTTAATAATTCAGCAAGGGACTGGATAACAGCATTGCTGGTTCTGAGGACAATTCCAAAATCTTTGTGAGTGCACAAGTGGTGGTTATGGACTTGCTACATTATCTGCAAGACTCTTCAATGGTGATTGTGCACCTGCACAGTCACAACAGATGGCTGCTGGCCATCTCTAGAAGGACTACAGTGGGTCTACATCTTTGATGACCCACCAGTACCATTATTTCTACAAGGACTGCAGTGGGTCTGCACCTCTGGTGGCCCACCAGTACCGTACACTCTACCAGCACTACTGTGGGTCTACTCTGTGATGACCTGCCTACCAGTATTCTTCAAAACTTCGACTGATTCTGCTGTGGGTTTGCTCTGTTGTGGCCCATTACCTGTCAGCATGTCAAGAGTCAGCACTGTCTTTCCGTTGGAAGGACAACACTTCTTCTTCAAAACCGCATGGAAATCCACAACTTCCGTGTGCATTGTCTTTTACTGCTCAGACTTTGAGAAAAGAAACGGCAGTTTTACTGTGATGAATGATTAGGACTGTTTTTATGGACTGTGAGAAAGTTTAGCTTTTGACCAACATTGTATCAATAAGTGTGTGCATTTGATATCTTTGTTATTGTAATTATGAAAAATTTTATCAAATCATTATTGGCCACTGCCCAAAACAATTTGTAAAATTTTTTGTGGGGACCATGGGGGCTATGTAAGTAGGCTGTTTATGTTTTCTTATTGGCAACGTTACGTAGCGGTCTGTGTGAGAATCACTGGCTGTGCTGTGTGCAGTCTGTGGCTGGTTTGCATTGTTGTCTGCCATTGTAGTGTTGGGCAGCGGCAGCTGGATGTGAATAGCGCGTAGCGTTGCGCAGTTGGAAGTGAGCCGCCAGCAGTGGTGGATGTGGGGAGAGAGATGGCGGAGTTTTGAAATTTGTCATGAACTGCTATATATATATATATATATATATATATATATATATATATATATATATATATATATATATATATATATGTGTATGATATTAAGGTAAATACATTGTTTGTTCTCTATTAATATCTTTCATTTGCTAACTATCCCTATCAGTAGTTAGTGCCTTCCATAGTTTGAATCTTTTATTTAGCTGGCAGTAGTGGCGCTCGCTGTATTGCAGTAGTTCGAGTAACCAAGATTTCTGTGAGGTAAGCGATTTGTGAAACGCATAGCTTAATGTTAGTCAGGGCCATTTTTTTTGTAGGGATTTTTGAAAGTCAGATTGCGTTGCGCTAAAAATATTGTGTGTCAGGTTAAGCTCAGTCTTGTATAAATTGTTCTAAGGGGACGTTTCAACTGCTCCACTGCAAGTTTACAATTTTTGGGGAGCTCATCTACTAAATGAAAGCGGATGACGATGGTTTTGTCGTAGATGAGGAATTTTTCGTGAATATTTCACTCTGGCTTTATTGCTGGCGTGGAGCGATCGCAAACGAGTGTGCTCCATCGTACCAATTTTCTCGAGATCGGTGACAGATAGAGACCTCCACCCAAGTCTGAAGACAAAATTCGATATGTTAGTTAAATTTCATTCTCAGCAACGTATTATGCAATATGCACCAAACGCAAAATCATAGCGACCCTTGTTTTTCATTGCAAACTTTTTAGAATTTCACGCAGTGTCTTACTTGCATGTAAATATCACAATAAGTGTGGCGATAAACGAAATGATGGGCACATCATCATGAACCTGACATGTTGTTGTTGTTGTTGTGGTCTTCAGTCCTGAGACTGGTTTGATGCAGCTCTCCATCCTACTCTATCCTGTGCAAACTTCTTCATCTCCCAATAACTACTACAACCTACATCCTTCTGAATCTGCTTGGTGTATTCGTCTCTTGGTCTCCCTCTACAATTTTTACCCTCCACGCTGCCCTCCAGTACTAAATTGGTGATCCCTTGATGTCTCAGAACATGTCCTACCAACCGATCCCTTCTTCTAGTCAGGTTGTGCCACAAACTTCTCTTCTCCCCAATCCTGTTCAGTACCTCCTCATTAGTTATGCGATCTTCCCATCTTATCTTCAGCATTCTTCTGTAGCACCACATTTCAAAAGCTTCTATTCTCTTCTGGTCCAAACTATTTATCGTCCTTGTTTCACTTGCATACATGGCTACACTCCATACAAATACTTTCAGAAACGACTTCCTGACACTTAAATCTATACTCGATGTTAACAAATTTCTCTTCTTCTGAAACGCTTTCCTGGCCATTGCCAGTCTACATTTTATATCCTCTCTACTTCGACCATCATCAGTTATTTTGCTCCCCAAATAGCAAAATTCGTTTAGTACTTTAAGTGTCTCATTTCCTAATCTAATTCCTTCAGCATCACCCGACTTAATTCGACTACGTTCCATTATCCTCGTTTTGCTTTTGTTGATGTCCTTTCAAGACACTGGCCATTCCGTTCAGCTGCTCTTGCAGGTCCTTTGCTGTCTCTGACAGAATTACAATGTCATCGGCGAACCTCAAAGTTTTTATTCCTTCTCCATGGATTTTAATACCTACTCCGAATTTTTCTTTTATTTCCTTTACTGCTTGCTCAATATACAGATTGAATAACATCGGGGAGACGCTACAACCCTGTCTCACTCCCTTCCCAACCACTGCTTCCCTTCCATGCCCCTCGACTCTTATAACTGTCGTCTGCTGTCTGTACAAATTGTAAATAGCCTTTCGCTCCCTGTATTTTACCCCTGCTACCTTTAGAGTTTGAAAGAGAATATTCCAGTCAACATTGTCAAAAGCTTTCCCTAAGTCTACAAATGCTAGAATCGTAGGTTTGCCTTTCCTTAATCTTTCTTCTAAGATAAGTCGTAAGGTCAGTATTGCCTCACGTGTTCCTGACATATAAAGCTATAACTAACATAAAAATGATTTTTTTTGCCGAATAAGTTCTGTAAAATCGTTCGTGAAATACTGCAGGAGTGCGCCTCGATTCTGTCTTCGCCGATCGGCCGAAGGGTGGAAAAAACCGTCGGGACCCCTTTCTGAACAGACAAACGATCTCGCCCAGAGCACTGGACGAAATTTAGGCAATAATTTTATCCTGAAACTATTCCATTGGTCCGTGTTTAAATACAAAAAACAACAACATGAGATTGTGGGTCCACCTTGATGCAAAATGCTTTTATTATTTATTTATTTATTCCCAGACTAGTTTCAGCGGTAAATATCACCATAATCAGTAGGTTCTTTGAGTCTAAAACATGCAGAAATAGCACTTTATAAAAGATTAAAATTTTGTAACTATGGGGATCGACAGCCTTCAGATGTTTAATAAACGTAAACAGGGTCCTCAGTGGACTGTAACTACTTAATCGTGCGATTAGTTAATTTCGACTAATTGTCATTGTCAAGCAGCTGGAGAACCAACATGGAAAAGCACTAGATTCTCTGCATACATCGCCAAGTATAAATAATACTTTCACACCTCACGTTAAGATGTTTTATCTTAATGCGAGGTGTGTGAAGTGTCTTTTATTTGTAACGATGCATGCAGACAATGTATTGCTTTTCCATGTTGGTTCTATAGCTACTTGACAATGACGAGTAGTCGAAGTTAGCTAAACGCGCCATTAAATAAAAATCGCATTACAGCCTACTACGGACCATGTTTACGTTTAATTGTAAATCATTGATACGTGTCTGCTGTTTCGTTCCACATATTGTTTTCTGTGAATAACTTCACAATACCTTACTTACTATACGTCACTGCATGGTTTTACAATTGTTGTCGCTGTTTCCGGAATTTTTCTGCTTTTTTTGCTGCCGTTTTTTGTCGGCATACTTCATGTCAACTGTAACTGTATGAGTGGCTGTTAGTAAACGAACACACATACGTGAACTTATGTATGGCAGCGCTATACAGCCACTCCTCTATAACACGTAGAGACATAAAAAAGGAACAGAAGACCTCAGAACTCCCGCTACAATTGCCACAACCCTGTCGCAATATTCGATACACATCTTGCGACACACGCTAACAGCGAGATGGCGTAACGTTATGGATTAAGACCAAAGTGCGAAAGTTATGTTTCTCTGTGAGGAAAAGTATCTGCAACTCATCCAGCTAACGTGAGTACATGACAAACTACGTACCAAGCGACTAAATACCAAACCTGAATCCACAGCACTTACGCAATTTCAACTGTAATGACATACATACATCTACATCTACATGGATACTCTGCAAATCACATTTAAGTGCCTGGCAGAGGGTTCATCGAACCACCTTCACAATTCTCTATTATTCCAATCTCGTATAGCGCTCGGAAAGAATGAACACCTGTATCTTTCCGTACGAGCTTTGATTTCCTTTATTTTATCTTGGTGATCGTTCCTCCCTACGTAGGTCGGTGTCAACAAAATATTTTCGAATTCGGAGGAGAAATTTGGTGGTTGGAATTTCGCGAGAAGATTCCATCGCAACGAGAAAAGCGTTTCTTTTAATGATGTCCAGCCCAAATCCTGTATCATTCCTGTGACACTCTCTCCCATATTTCGTGATAATACAAAACGTGCTGCCCTTCTTTGAACTTTTTCGATGTACTCCGTCGGTCCTATCTGGTAAGGATCCCACACCGCGCAACAGTATTCTAAAAGAGGACGGACAAGCGTAGTGTAGGCAGTCTCCTTAGTAGGTCTGTTACATTTTCTAAGTGTCCTCCCAATAAAACGTTGTCTTTGGTTAGCCTTCCCCTCAACATAAGTTAACGGTTAAGTATTTGTTTAGTAACAGCCACTCATACAGCTGCAGATGACATGATGCAGGGTGAAAAGTATTTAAACCGACAAACTCTGGGAGGTTGTAGGGGACATTAAAACAAATGTTTTCCCCTAAAGTCGTTTTTTTCCTATGAGGATTATTTAAACCGGTGGAGGCCGTATTACGTTCTTCAGTTGTTAGAGGGCGTATTACGATCTTCAGTTGTAGGCAACTGCTGTCCACCAGTGTAGTAGTCCATTGTCTCTGTTTACTAGTGGATCGATACACCTGGAGTGAGTACACTGATGTGGTTGGTGCGTACTACGTAGCGCACCACAACGGACGAGCTGGACAGAGGGTTTATCAGCGGGTTTATCCTAATCGTCGTATCCCGCATCATACGACCTTTGCTGCTGTGTACCAACGTCTGCGTGAGACCGGGTCATTTAGCAGATTACCTGGACAGGGACGCCGTCGCACGGTAAGAACGCTGCAATTTGAGGAAGCTGTCTTGGAGCATGTGGAGCGGGATCCTTCAATCAGCACTCGTACATTTGCACGTCACATGGGGACGAATCAGACGAATGTAAGAACAGTTTTCCATTTTTTTTATGACCAAGAGAAAACACATTAACACAACCCAATTTCAATTACAGTAGATTTTCAAATATGCCTTCATTGAGACGTAAACAAAGGATACACCGTCGGATCATGTTCTGACACGGGCAAAAACCCCTGGAGTATCCTGAATTGTTCCTGCTGCTGCTACTATGCGGGCAACCACATACTCTTCTGATGCAACAGGAGTTGCGTAAACAAGGTTACGCATCTCTCCCCACACAAAAAAGTCCATGAGGGGCATATCTGGGGATCGAGCAGGCCACGGTACAGGACCACCTCTGCCAATCCACGTTTCTGGGAACCGTCGGTCCAGGAATCGACGCACACGACGACTGAAATGTGCCGGCGCCCCGTCGTGTTGGAACCACATGCGTAGTCTTGTAGGGAGCGGGACGTCTTCCAGCAATTCTGGCAATGCTCTGGCGAGAAAATTGTAATATTGCCTTCCATTTAATGGTCTAGGTAGTAGATACGGCCCAATTAAACAGTCCCCAATAACACCGACCCACAGATTAACGAAGAACCGCTCTTGATGAGCGCTAGTAACTGTGGCATGTGGGTTATCCTCACTCCAAACTTGCGAACTGTGCATGTTGAAGACTCCATCACTCCCGAATGTTGCTTCATCGGTAAACAACACAGAGGATTTCACACTGTTCCAGGTACCACTGCGGAAACTGTGCTCTGGGTGGATAATCAACTGGTTCCAGATTGTGGACACGCTGTAAGTGAAATGGACGTAACAGTTACTCTCGAAGGACTGTTCTTACATTCGTTCTGATTCGTCCCCATGCTACGTGCAATTGCACGAGTGCTGTAAGACAGTTTCCTTAAATTGCAGCGTTCTTACCATACGATGGCGTCCCTGTCCAGGTAATCTGCTAAATGACCCGGTCTCACGCAGACGTTGGTACACAGCAGCAAAGGTCGTATGATGCGGGATACGGCGATTAGGATATTGTTGTTGATAAACCCGCTGTGCAGCTCGTCCTCTATGGTGCGCTACGTAGTACGCACCAACCATATCAGTGTACTCACTCCAGGTGTATCGCTCCATTAGTAAACAGAGACAATGCACTACTGCACTGGTGGACAGCAGTTGCCTACAACTGAAGAGCGTAATACGGCCTCCACCGGTTTAAATAATCCTCATAGGAAAAAATGACATTCGGGAAAAATATTTGTTTTGATATCCCCTACAACCTCCCAGAGTTTGTCGGTTTAAATACTTTTCACGCCGTATATGCCGAGAAAAAAAAAAAGGGAAAAAAATCCACAGAAAATATGTCGGAAACAGCGGTAATAATTGTGAAACAATGCTGCGACGTATAATAAGTAAGGTATAATGAAATTATTCATGTCATCAATAATTGGAACAAAAAATACACATGTAATAATGTCTTACATTGCTTTATGACTATGCTGTTTCTGCATGTTTTAGAGTCACTGATGTCGCTGAAACTAGTTTGGGAACAAAAAAATAACCAAATTTGTCACTGCGCATCTAACACAGTATCGTACCCAGACTATACGTTGCTCTACAGAGATTCACCATCGTCTTTCCATAAGAGTCGTGTATCTACTGGTTCACACGAGTACATACAGTTTTTATTGTTTTATAGTGTTCGCTTTATTTTGGTGAAACTGCAGTCGCACGTGTATTTGAATGTTCAATAGTGAGTTCGACGACGTAGGTCCCCGACAATCGCTTTAACTGTTAGCGAGCTCTCAGCTCGTTTCACTAGCGGTCTCTGTATGCGACATCGTGTTGACACGTCCCAAACTTTCATTGTCGAAGGCTGCTGTCAGAGACGTGTTTTAAGAAGCCCTGTGCCTCGGAATCGATCGGCTACCCCTTGATGACACTCTCCCACGTATAAACAGTTCTAGCTTCCCACAAGAGTGGCCGATCGGGTCTAGGCTATTCAGTCCGGAAACACGCGGCTGCTACGGTCGCAGGCGCGAATCCTGCCTCGGGCATGGATGTGTGTGATGTCCTTAGGTTAGTTAGGTTTAAGTAGTTCTAAGTTCTAGGGCACCGATGACCTCATATGTTAAGTCCCATAGTGCTCAGAGCCATCTTTTTCGTTTCGGATTTATTTGCTTAAAAGTTTATTTACCATTCTTTTATTATTTTCGTTTGCAATGGGATTTCATGTTTGCATACTCTAGGTTCAAGTATTTTACAGTAACGCTTCTTACTTGTTACACTACAGACCATTAAAATTGCTACACCACGATGATGACGTGGCACAGACGCGTAATTTAACCGACAGGAAGAAGATACTGTGATATGCAAATGATTAGCTTTTCAGAACATTCACACAAGGTTGGCGCCGGTGGCGCCACCTACAACGTGCTGACATGAGGAAAGTTTCCAACCGATTTCTCATACAGAAACAGCAGTTGACCGGCGTTGCCTGGTGAAACGTTGTTGTAATGCCTCGCGTAAGGAGGAGAAATGCGTTCCATCACGTTTCCGACTTTGATAAAGGACGGATTGTAGCCTATCGCGATTGCGGTTTATCGTATCGCGACATTGCTGCTCGCGTTGGTCGAGATCCAATGACTGTTAGCAGAATATGGAATCGGTGGGTTCAGGAGGGTAATACGGAACGCCGTGCTGGATTCCAACGGCCTCGTATCACTAGCAATCGAGATGACAGGCATGTCATCCGGATGGCTGTAACGAATAGTGCAGCCACGTCTCGATCCCTGAGTCAACAGATCAGGACGTTAGCAAGACGACAACGATCTGCACGAACAGTTCGACGACGTTTGCAGCAGTACGGACTATCAGCTCGGAGAGCGTGGCTGTGGTTACCCTTGACGCTGCATCACATACAGGAGCGCCTGCGATGATGTGTGTACTCGACGACGAACCTGGGCGCACGAATGGCAAAACGTCATTTTTTCGGATGAATCCAGGTTTTGTTTACAGCATCGTGATGGTCGCATCCGTGTTTAGCGACATCGCGGTGAGCGCACATTGGAAGCGTGTATTCGTCATCGCCATGCTGGCGTATCACCTGGCGTGATGGTATGGGGTGCCATTGGTTACACGTCTCGGTCACCTCTTGTTCGCATTGATGGCACTTTGAACAGTGGACGTTACATTTCAGATGTGTTACGACCCGTGGCTCTATCCTTCATTCGATCCCTGCGAAACCCTACATTTCAGCAGGATAATGCACGACCCCATGTTGCAGGTCCTGTATGGGCCTTTCTGGATACAGAAAATGTTCGACTACTGCCCTGGCCAGCACATTCTCCAGATCTCTCACCAACTGAAAACGTCTGGTCAATGGTGGTGGAGCAACTGGCTCGTCACAATACGCCAGGCACTACTCTTGATGACCTGTGGTATATTGTTGAAGGTGCATGGGCAGCTGTACCTGTGCACGCCATCTAAGCAATGCCCAGGCGTATCAAGGCCGTTATTACGGCTAGAGGTGGTGGTTCTGGGTACTGGTTTCTCAAGATCTATGCACCCAAATTGCGTGAAAATGTAATCACATGTCAGTTCTAGTATAATATATTTGTCCAATGAATACCCGTTTATCATCTGCATCTCTTCTTGGTGTAGCAATATTAATGGCCAGTAGTGTAAATAGCTAAGTGTTCATTGTATGGATAGAATGTTAGGTTATTAGCTTTTCTATTTTTTTTTAATTTTCAAAGCCTGTGTAGAAGATTCGCACCTTACTACACTCATGCTCATAAATGAAGGATAATGGTGATACATGGTGAAACAACGCTCTGGTGGGCGGCCTGCGGGTTTAAATCACCTCGGGGTATGACCGTGCGGTGCATTTGACCTGCGGTCGTCGCATGGTGGCGCTGGCAGCAGTCCACATACGCAGAGGTGTGTTGGTGCACGTCAGAGTACGGTGCAGCGAGTAAGTGTGCAGACGTTTTCAAACGTGTTAATGGTGACTGTGTGTTGAAGATGGCTCAAAGAACGCATATTGATGACGTTATGAGGGGTAGAATACTAGGGCGGCTGGAGGCTGGTCAAAAACAGCAGGTCGTATCACGGGCCCTCCGTGTGCCACAAAGTGCGATCTCAAGATTATGGCACCGTTTCCAGCAGGCAGGAAACGTGTCCAGGCGCTACAGTACGGGACGTCCACAGTGTACAACACCACAAGAAGACCGATATCTCACCATCAGTGCCCGCAGACGGCCACGAAGTACTGCAGGTAGCCTTGCTCGGGACCTTACGCAGCCGCTGGAACAATTGTCTCCAGTCACACAGTCTACAGGCGACTAAAAAGACACGGTTTATTCTCCCGGAGACCTGCAAGGTGCATTCCACTGACCCCTGGTCACAGGAGAGACCGTAAAGCCTGGCGTCAAGAACACAGTGCACGGTCATTGGAACCGTGGTCCCAGGTTATGTTCACAGACGAGTTTAGGTGTAGTCTGAACAGTGATTCTCGCCAGGTTTTCATCTGGCATGAACCAGGAACCACATACGAACCCTTTAATGTCCTTGAAAGGAACCTGTATGGTTTGATGGTGTGGGGTGGGATTATGATTGGTGCACGTACACCCCTGCATGTCTTTGACAGAGGAACTGTAACAGGTCAGGTGTATCGGGACGTCATTTTGCACCAGCATGTCCTCCTTTTCAGGGCTGCAGTGGGTCCCACCTTCCTCCTTATGGACGATAACGCATGGCCCCATCGAGCTGCCATCGTGGAGGAGTACCTAGAAACAGAAGATATCAGGCGACTGGAGTGTCCTGGCTGTTCTACAGACCTAAACCCCATCTAGCACGTCTGGGATGCTCTCTGTTGACGTATCGCTGCAGGTCTTCAAGACCCTATGACACTTTAGGAGCTCTGACAGGCACTGGTGCAGGAATGGGAGGCTATACCCCAGCAGCTGCTCGACCACCTGATCCAGAGTATGCCAATCCGTTGTGAGACCTGTGTACGTGTGCATGGTGATCATATCCCATATTGATGTCGGGGTACATGCGGACGAAACAGTGGCGTTTTGTAGCATGTGTGTTTCGGGACGGTTTTCTCAACATAAACCAATGACGTGGACTTAGATATCTGTGTCGTGTGTGTTACCTCTGTGCCTATGCCATTAGCGCCAGTTTAGTGTAGTGCCACGTTGTGTGGCACCACATTCTGCAATTATCCTTAATTTATGAGCATGAGTGTAGAACTAGAATTACAATGAGTCGCACTTGTATAAATGACAGGTTAGAGAAATGCCACTACCGCACATCACTACCGAAGGTACTTATATGACTGCAGATAAGCAAAACTCCTCCCTAGAAAAACAAATTAAGCGTAGAACACAGTGGCTCAAATAAAGTGAGCAGAGACAAAACTCTCGAGCGACAAGTATCATGTCAGCAGTACACTTCTCCTTCTGTTAGTTAGTGCACTACATGATTCTACTTAGTAAACAGTCTGATAGATTCACTACTTCATGGCGTTGTGGTGTAACTCGATTAGTTCACAACACACTGTACAGTGTATCTGTATCCGACTTTCGTTATATAAGTGTTGCGACGTGTTATCATTCCAAAAAATTGTAACATTTAATCAGTTTTATAAGTTCTGCACATCTTGCACCATTTTACACTGTCTAACACTTTTTCCAGGTCGACAGTCCTATCAACGTGTTTTGGTTTTTCTTTAGTTTTGCTTCCTTTATCAACTGCAACGTCAGAATTATCTCCCTGGTGCCTTTAATTTTCCTAAAGCAGTAATCGTCATCTAACACATCCTCAATTTTCTTTTCCATTATTCTGTATATTATTCTTTTCAGCAACTTGGATGCATGGGCTGTTAAGCTAATTGTGCGATAATTCTCGCGCTTCGCGGTTCTCGCTATCTTCGGAATTGCGTGGATGATGTTTTTCCGAAAGCGAGATGGCATATCGTCAGTCTCATACAATCTACGCATCAAAGTGAATAGTCGTTTTGTTGCCATTTCCCCCCAATGATTTTAGAAATTCCGATGGAATGCCATGTGTTCCTTCTGCTTTATTTGATCTTAAGTGTTGCAAAGCTGTTTTAAATTCTGATTCTAATACTGGCTCCCATAACTCTTCCCTGTCGTCTGCTGTTCTTTCTTCCGTCGTCAAATAAGTCCTTCCCGTCATAGAGGCATTCAGTGTACTCTTTCCACATATCCGCTCACTCCTCTGCATTTAACAATGGAATTTCCACTCAACTCTTAATGTTATCCCCTCTGCTTTTAATTTCACCGGAGGTGATTTTGACTTTCCTAAACGCTGAATCCTCCCTTCCGACAAATTTTTTCGATGTCTTCACAATCTTTATGCAGCCATTTTGTCTTAGCTTTCCTGCATTTCCTTTTTTTTGCTATCGTTTCGACCCTGCTATGGACCACGAAGATTTTTATCTCTTCCCTCATTGTGTTTTCCTTTTTTGCCAGTAGATTTTCATTTTGGCTGACTGTGCTTCTTTTCTCTGTTTTGACCATTTGAAGGCAGGTCGTGGAACTGGCGTAATAAGCGAAATAAGGTTTTTAGTAATTTTGACTTTTTCTCTGACAACTTCTCGATCCTGAATGTCATCAAATGAAATTTCAGCTCCCTGTAAATCCTTTTTAACTTGGCTTCCCCATTTTGAATACGATTTTGTCTTTTAAATTGACGAATGTATGCGATGAGTAAGTCTTTGTGGTTTAATTATGTTGTGTACATAGTTCCGCGTAGTCAGCGCGTACGCAACTTTCCCACTAGAGCGCGCCCCGCTAAGCACAACAGCGCAGGCGCAGCGCTCGTCCGTCTCCGCACTACGAGATGGCGCTGCCATAGAGACGGACCAAATTCTGCTTCCACCAATATGCGTATTAATATGTAACGCAGCCAATGAGATTGCTGCTAACGTAGAACCTTTTCTCCTCGCGGATTACACCCGCGGAGTGATACCTGAACGTGCGAGGTATTATGACGAGTGTACAGACCTCCGATTAGTCAGTCTGCATCAGTCTGCATTTGTCTGTACCAGTCTGCATTTGTCTGCACCAGTCTAATCAAGTTTCAGTCTGCACCTAATAAGATTATCATATTCCTGTACATAGCCATGAAGAGAAATGTATAGACACTTTTTCAAGTATCAGAGATATGTGTGAATAAGATTAACGTACCAAGACCAAAGGAACTTCAGATTGTCAATTGTAAACAGCATCCAGAATCAAGTTACGTAATATCTATGATTTTTATTATTTTAATAAATGTGTGTGAAAATTAATCAAGTTCTGTTTGGAGTTGGTCACCGTCAATCTGCTACTCTAAGCGTGCAAGTGTCATTTCTATCGTCTGACCTAACGGCAGAAGATAAACACGCCACGATAAGACCACGAGACATATTGCTGACCCTCGCCTACTTCGCTAGAGCGACAAGTCAAATAATCTCATGGTGTGTGTACCGAAGGTCTTTCAGAATGCACACCACACATTCCTTCCATATGACCAAAACACATCATTCTCCACTTCCTCATGCAGGTAACAATGTCTTCTGTAAGTTCGTATAATTCACAGATGTGTCTTCGGCGGAATTCTCCGTTTTCTTTGATAGGGTCAAGGATTTTCCTCAAAATTTTCCGGTCTTTTATTTCAAGCACTTCGTATTTATTTCGTTCCTAAACTTCTTGTATTTCTATATCTCTGAATTGTCTCCGCTGTATCCCTTCTTCCAGGAGTGCTAGTTCTGCAAGGTTCGCAGGTGAGCTTCTGTAAAGTTTGGAAGGTAGGAGACGAGATACTGGCAGAAGTAAAGCTGTGGGTACCGGGCGTGAGTCGTGCTTCGGTAGCTCAGTTGGTAGAGCACTTGCTTGCGAAAGGTAAAGGTCCCGAGTTCGAGTCTCGGTCGGGCACATAGTTTTAATCTGCCAGGAAGCTTTTAGAATGTAATTGGTGTTTATTGCAGGATTCTATCGCGAGTCGTTTACGAGATATCGTGTTGTGCGAAGTTCCCACACCGACACTTGTTTGTGGCATCCAGCCTGAGTAGTTGCTGGTTACGATGCTGTCGTGTTTGCTTACAGTGTGCTCGTGTGTTCCTCGAGTGCGTTGCTACTTGCTAGTCAGTGTGCGTGACAGTCCAAGCAATGCGTCGTGAGTGGAGGATGGAGATTCACCAGTGCAGGAAACGCCGACAAGCTCGTGATGTATGCGTAGTGTATGAAGAATGCAGTTCTTGTAGGTGTATGCGACAAAATATTCCAATAGACGTCAACCATCTCGGCAATTATTTATCAGCCTCTTCAATCAGTCACGTGAAAGTGACAGTGGAACGCGTACTCAACGTAACAGAAGTAAACAAGTGACGACAGAAGAGGGGGGAAAGTAACGTCCTCGCTGCTGCTGCTGCTGTCGCAATCGCACGAGGAACTGCCATGGGTCAGGCGAGTGTCCTCCACACTCTCCATCGACATACGTTCCATCCCTATCACATTTCCCTCCATCAAGACCTGTATGAAAACGATTACCAGAATCGTATTAACTTCTGTATATGGTCTAACATTCTGCGTGGTGTCTGTTCTAAGTCGTGTCTCCCTACCACTTTCGCGCAACGACGCTCTGAGCGTGTTTTTTAGGGAATTGACTAGTTTGAACCTGGGACCTGTTGCTGATAAGGAGACGTCAGACCACACATGGCATGCAGAGTTCAGAAGAGTTCAGTGAGACTAGCGATGATATAACCAAATACTTAATGATTTCAGCGTCAACTCCACTGCACTCCCTGTAAAAGAATCTTAATACTAACTAAATTTAGTGGAAGGGGTTCAAGGCCTTCCTATTTTTAGTTAGCTGGTAAAATAACGTCGAAAAAGCAGTTAAAGTTTACCATTGGAAATTTTATTCTACTCACAAAAAATTGTTTATAAATTGCACTATTGATAAAAGGAAATATTTTAATACAGGATGATAAAAACCAACTGCGTCCAGCAAAAATGTGAACGAATATTCCCTGAGTGGGTTTTCAAGTTCTAAAATGGATCGAAGGATGACCTATGCCATATCACATCTATAATCTAAGTTTAAATTAAGTTTCACAAGAGGAAACTATGGTCTACAGTGACCCTCAATTATCTTTAATTACTTATCTAACTTGTCGTAAATTACAGTGGCTGATGTGGCTTCTCAATAATTATATAACAGAAAAATCATCGAGTTTCAGATTTTAACCTACGTAGCAAATGTGAATACAATGAGCTTCAATTGACGATCGACACTAGTATTACGCAAAAAGGGGGTGTAACAGATGAGACTTCTGCAGTTCTGAGTGAAGCTTTATGCGCTGTTATGCGGCATCTCGTGCGTTCATTACCTTGTCCGTGTTCGTCAGGGGGCGGCGGCCGGCGCAGCTCTGCTCACCTCGCCGTCTCCGAAGCAACTCTCTCCTAGCTTCTCCTTACTACAATTTACCGAAGTTGGCTTAAAAAAAACTATCAGGCTGTGTTTTCATCTGACCAATCAGGGCCTGAATATTAAACTTAAGCTCCGCCTACAAAAATTCTGTCTATCCAATGAGAAACGTTATACTTTTCTGGTGTGGCCCTTTTAGTGTTATGGTAAGATCTATACTGTTCTTCTGGAGGGCTCTATCTTTTAACATGGGCAGGGGGGGGGGTGGTCCTGGTGGTTGGCTGGCGACGTGGGTGTCCGTCCCTTACCGTAGCGCCTTCTAGCTTAACACGTTTCTGCTCTTGGCTTCTGTTCTCGTTTCTTCCCTCAGAAGTGCGTCTGTTTCACGGTGGGAAGGTATGTCATGCATTTAGGCGTTATTGTGTTAGTCTGTGGTATTCCATTTGCTCACTCGTTGATCGTATTAATTTGGTTAATTTAATGTCAGGATTTATTCGGAGCTATGTGGCATTCTGCCGGATTTGCTTATCATGTCAGGGTTTTCATGGAAGGTGTTGGATTTGCCTGACACCTTACAATGGGCGTTAAGATACAATACTCCAGATGCCCCTTACCAATCATGGGCAAGTGAACCGGTGACACGTGCACTATTGGACAGTCCTCACTGACGCCGGCCGCTGTGGCCGAGCGGTTGCAGGCGCTTAAATCCCGAACCGCGCTGCTGCTACTGCCGCAGGTTCGAATCCTGCCTCGGGCATGGATGTGTGTGATGTCCTTAGGTTAGTTAGGTTTAAATAGTTCTAAGTTTAGAGGACTGATGACCTCAGATGTGAAGTCCCATAGTGGTCGGAACCATTTGAATCCCCACTGACTACGGCAGCGTCCATGGAGTGTGAACGTGTGGTGTGCGATAGTAAACCATCAACTCATAGGCCCGTTTTTCATAGACGGAACACTGAACACTCAAGTATCACACCTTCTGACCGACCACTTCCACGTTCCTCTGCAGACTAGGAGGAACCTGTGGTACCAACATGATGGCTGTCCAGCTCAAAGCGCATCAAGTACTGCAGCATGCCTTCATGAACTGTTTCTAGATCGTTGTGTTGGACGCAAAAAACCTATACATTGGCCGGACCATTCCCAGGTTTTGACGTCTACACCCGTGCTCTAGCGGTACCGTCTTTGATTCGTCATCGAAACGTCCTCGGTTCCAGGTTCCAACTCCGCCACAGCTTAAATTTTGAATAACAATCATCAGCAATGAAGGCCAAAGACTTCCAGTGTCAGAAATCACCCCCACTCAGCCAGACGGCCGTGTAAAAGAGGGTGGAGGAGTGGGTAGAGTTTCAGGGCATTCTCTTGCCATTGGGGAGGGAAACTGCTCCTAAAGGTGGAAGAATCGGCAATGATTAACGGCATGAAGATGCACAAGGCAATGGAAACCACTGCATTAAAGACACATGACGATTATCCACAGGACATGTGGTCTATAATTTGAAAAGTGTCATGATGATCTCTCCCGTGGCAAAAGATTTCGGTCCGCCCCGATAGCTGAGTGGTCAGCGCGGCGATCTGTCACGTCTAGGGGCCCGGGTTCGATTCCCGGCTGAATCAAAGATTTTCTCCGCTCAGGGTGTTGTGTTGTCGTCATTATCATTTCATCATCAGTGGAAGGCAACGGGAAACCACCACTGGAATCGCTTCCCCAGACGCTCATGTGGTGATCCTCTCTGACAAGGCTTCCCATGACAAGACCCGCCGTAAGGCAAGAACACAAAGTTAAAAAAAAGATTTCGGTGTACTTTCCATTTGGATCTGTGGCAGGGGACAGAGGGTACATGGGAGGGTACCGCCCCGGGGGGAAGTGACCATGGGAAAAACACTGAATGACCAACGAAAGGATAACGTTCTACTAGTCGGGGCATGGAGTGTCAGAAGTCTGAACCCGGTAGATTCAAAAATGGCTCTGAGCACTATGGGACTCAACATCTTACGTCATCAGTCCGCTAGACTTAGAACTACTTAAACCTAAGGACATCACACACATCCATGCCCGAGGCAGGATTCGAACCTACGACCGTGGCAGCAGCGCGGTTTCGGACTGG
Source organism: Schistocerca americana (assembly GCF_021461395.2). Taxonomy (NCBI): domain Eukaryota; kingdom Metazoa; phylum Arthropoda; class Insecta; order Orthoptera; family Acrididae; genus Schistocerca; species Schistocerca americana. The sequence goes on from NC_060128.1 coordinate 61,121,714, forward strand.
AGCGCCTACATTCGCTCGGCCACCGCGGCCGGCGAACCCGGTAGGGAAGCCAGATAATCTGAGAAGAGAAATGCTAAAGGTCATATGAGATTGCAGGCTTTCTCGGCGAATCTCGATGATAAAATCTTCTCGGATTGACAGCCGAGTCGGTGCGTTGTTCTCCAGCAACGTTTCAGGAAGTTTCTTGCTTCTCCTGAAGCTGCCAAGTAAGAAACATACTGAAATGTTGCAGGAGAACAACGCATCGACTCGGCTGTCAATCCGAGAAGATTTTATGACGCTAAGAATCAAGCTAGACACGTATACGGTAATATCAGCAGCTGCAAAAAATAGTACGAGGGTGAGTCAAATGAAAACCTTAAATTTCTAATAACAAATCGAAATTTCGCGCCGTTATCCTGTAAGTTGGTAAGCGTGCTACGAACAGCGTGCAGAATGGCCTGTAGGTGGCAGCATAGTGCAGATGCACACATACTGTCGCAGTATCAGTATAAGAATGGCTCCCCCACTTAAACTTGCACCAGGGAAGAACAGCGTTCTGTTATTCGGTTTTTGCGTATTGAAGGTGTGAAACCTATGGAATTTCATCGACGAATGAAGGTTCACTACGGTGATACATGTTTGTCACAGCAGCAAGTCTACGAATGGAGTAGGAAGTTCGCAAATGGTGTGTGACTTCAGTGGAAGATGCTCCTCGTCCAGGTCAGGCACAACGAGTTGTGACTCCACAGAACATTGCAGAAGTTGAAGCCATAGTGAAGGAAAACCGCCGAGTGACAATGAATGACATTGCAGCATGTTTACAGATTACTCGTGGGTCAGCACACCACGTTGTGCATGCTGTGCTCCATTTTCACAAAGTGTCTGCAAGATGGGTGCCACGGCAGCTGACTTATGACATGAGAGAACGACTTGTTGATGCTTGTGAAGAACTTCCTCGGCGCTTTGAACGAGAAGGTGATGGCTTCCTTGCAAGAATCGTTACTGGGGACGAAACCTGGGTTCACTTCCACCAACCGGAAACGAAGAGAGCGAGCAAGGAATGGCGCCTTTCCTCATAACCAAAACCAAAGAAGTTTCGAACAGAACCATCAGCAGGGAAGGATATGCTGACTCTCTTTTGGGACGAAAAAGGCGTCATTTTGGAGCATTACATGCCTAGAGGGACCACTGTCACCAGTGCATCATACACAGATCTCCTAAAAAATCATCTGCTGGCTGCAATCAAATCAAAGCCACGTGGATTGCTGTCAGCATGTGTTCTTTTGCAACATGAAAATGCAGGACCCCACACTGCCCATACAACAATTGCAAGAATCACAGACCTGCATTTTGAGTGTCTTCCTCATCCACCATACTCACCAGACCTTGCCCCAAGTGATTTCCGTATGTCTGGACCACTCAAAGACGCAATGGGAGGAAAGAAGTTCCGTTCTGATGAAGAGGTACGCCACGCGGTGCATGAGTGGTTGCGCGGACTACCAAAATAATTTTTTTCTAAAGGAATTTATGCACTTTGTAAGCGCTGGACGACTTGCATTGAGTGTGGGGGAGATTATGTTGAAAAGTGGTACACCTTTGTAGCACTTCTGCACAATAAATAATATTTATAAAAATATTTAAGTTTTTCATAACGGGAATACGATTAGTTAAGAACAGGAAGGTAGAACAGAGAATGAGCCGCTGTGAACAGTTAAATGATAGGCTCATCCTTCTCAGAACTGACAATGAAGAGATAGAGAAAGTATAGGAGGATATTGAACTGGTGATTCAGTATGTAAAGGGGGTTGAAGATATAATAGTCATGGGGGATTGGAATGCAGTTGTATGGGAGGTAGTAGAAGAAAGGCTTACGGGACAATATGAGCTTGGTAGTTGAAACGAGAGTTTCTAATTGAGTTCTGCAATAAATCTGAGCTAGCAGTAGTGAACACTCTGTTCAAGAGCAGAAGGCACGGGAAAGTTTCAGTTATATTACACCATGCTCAGTCAGAGATTCTGAAACCAGAAACTGCGTTGTAAGAGGTGCACAGGAGTAGATATATATTCAGATCACAATTTAGAAGTGATGAAGAGTGAGCGCAAAGAAGTGGGACACGTTAGTACTAAGAAATAAAGAGATACGTTGGAAGTTCTCTGAGGCTATAGCCACTGCAATTATGAATATCTCAGTGTACAGTACAGTTGAAGAAGAATAAACATCTCTAAACAGGGAAATCACGGAAGTTGGAAGAAAATCGTAGGTTCACGGACGGCAACTGCGAAGAACTCATGGATAACAGATGAAACACTTCAGCTAATCGACGAAAGAAGGAAGTACAAACATTTTCACGCACACCACATGTTGTCTGGAGGTGTCTGTGCACTGTGGTTGGTGATCGTGTCTCATGGTACCACAGGACACACTGTGCCTTCTCCTGATTGGTTAACATGGCTTCTTGGGCACTGCACCTTATCCACTACTTACGCACTGCAAACCTAAAACAGAAAAAAACCTTTGATAGTTGTAAACAATTCGACACAAGTTTCATATTTGTATCTTACTTCTAGCCTGAGTTATCAATTTATGTAATCAGGGAAAGACTTTTCGGACACCCTGTATAATCCGGTAGTCCAGCAAATAACTATTACAATAGTCAGTGCCTTTGTTCTTTACTGACTGATAGTCACTAGTGAACTAGCAACTTAAAATAGTGCATTTTTATTTATGTCGTCACTTTGGCGTAGGTCAAGGGTTGTGTGGGAAGCTAAGAACTCTTGAAAGAAGTACGGGTAAGAAACAGAGCTGAATTATTGTTCTCGGCTGAAGGCTGAATGGGAAAGGTGTGTAGACGCAGAACGAATGGAAACAATGGAGTCCAGAAATACCTCAGAGTCAGACGCAGCCGTGTCTGAGGCCAGCTGTGCAGCTGCCGTGGCCGCCGCGTTCCGCTGAAGATTTCAAGGCAGGAGAAAGGCTCCCAGCGTAATACTCACCTTCTGGCACTTTTTAATCTGCTCTAGGCGGCGACGCCATTAGAAGCGGGGCGGTTTCGTAAGAGTCGCAAGGCTGACGGAAGGAATGTGCTCTGTCCTCGCTCTTGCGAACTTCTACATCTACATCTGCATCTACATTTATACTCCGCAAGCCACCCAACGGTGTGTGGCAGAGGGCACTTTACGTGCCACTGTCATTACCTCCCTTTTCTGTTCCAGTCGCGTATGGTTCGCGGGAAGAACAACTGTCTGAAAGCCTCCGTGCGCGCTCGAATCTCTCTAATTTTACATTCGTGATCTCCTCGGGAGGTATAAGTAGGGGGAAGCAATATATTCGATACCTCTCGAAACCTGGTGAGCAAGCTACACCGCAATGCAGAGCGCCTCTCTTGCAGAGTCTGCCACTTGAGTTTGCTAAACATCTCCGTAACGCTATCACGCTTACCAAATAACCCTGTGACGAAACGCGCCGCTCTTCTTTGGATGTTCTCTATCTCCTCCGTCAACCCGACCTGGTACGAATCCCACACTGATGAGCAATACTCAAGTATAGGTCGAACGAGTGTTTTGTAAGCCATCTCCTTTGTTGATGGACTAAATTTTCTAAGGACTCTCCCAATGAATCTCAACCTGGTACCCGCCTTACCAACAATTAATTTTATATGATCATTCCACTTCAAATCGTTCCGCACGCATACTCCCAGATATTTTACAGAAGTAACTGCTGCCAGTGTTTGTTCCGTTATCATATAATCATACAATAAAGGATCCTTCTTTCTATGTACTCGCAATACATTACATTTGTCTATGTTAAGGGTCAGTTGCCACTCCCTGCACCAAGTGCCTATCCGCTGCAGATCTTCAGCATTTCACTACAATTTTCCAATGCTGAACCTTCTCTGTATGCTGCAGCATCATCCGCGAAAAGCCTTATGGAACGTCCGACCCTATCTACTAGGTTATTTATGTATATTGTGAAAAGCAATGGTCCCATAACACACCCCTGTGGCACGCCAGAGATTACTTTAACGTCTGTAGACGTCTCCCCATTGATAACAACATGCTGTGTTCTGTTTGCTAAAAACTCTTCAATCCAGCCACACAGCTGGTCTGATATTCCGTAGGCTCTTACTTTGTTTATCAGGCGACAGTGCGGAACTGTATCGAACGCCTTCCGGAAGTCAAGGAAAATAGCATCTGCCTGGGAGCCTGTATCAAATATTTTCTGGGTCTCATGACCAAATAAAGCGAGTTGGGTCAACTTCCTTGCAAGGCTGACAGGTAATCAATCATGCTGCTCCATCGTGACTACAATGATAACCACCACCACCACCACCACCACCACCACTGTCCACCATCACCATTCGTCTTCAACATCACTCTCCATCATCGTCACTGTCCCACTCTCCACTGTCGGTCAGACATGTCACCATCAATTTGTAGCATGATGATCCACCACCAAGCCGCTCGGGATTAGCCGAGCGGTCTGCGGCGCTGCATTCATGGACTGTGCGGCTGGTCCCGGCGGAGGTTCGAGTCCTCCCTCGGGCATGGGTGTGTGTGTTTGTCCTTAGGATAATTAAGGTTAAGTACTGTGTAAGCTTAGGGGCTGATGACCTTAGCACTTAGGTCCCATAAGATTTCACACTCCACCACCATCATCGTTGTTAGCACCTGTCATCAACTTTGTCTATAGCTGACATAGAACAATCTCTGTAAATTCCCATCCACCATTATCACCATCCAACATCAACATCAATGTTCCTCATCAGTGTTAGCATCCATCATCAGCATTGTCTATAAACTACACTACTGGCCATTAAAATTGCTACACCACGAAGATGACGTGCTACAGATGCGAAACTTAACCGACAGGAAGATGATGCTGTGATACGCAAATGATTAGCTTTCCAGAGCATTCACACAAGGGTGGCGACACTTACAACGTGCTGACATGAGGAAAGTTTCCAACCGATTTCTCATACACAGACAGCAGTTGACCGGCGTTGCCTGGTGAATCGATGTTGTGATGCCTCGTGTAAGGAGGAGAAATGCGTACCATCACATTTCCGACTTTGATAAACGTCGGATTGTAGCCTATCGCGGTTGCGGTTTATCGTATCGCGACATTGCTGCTCGCGTTGATCGAGATCCAATGACTGTTAGCAGAATATGGAATTGGTGGATTCAGAAGGGTAATACGGAACGCCGTGCTGGATCCCAACGGCCTCGTATCACTAGCAGTCGAGATGACAGGCATCTTTAGCCGCATGGCTGTAACGGATCTTGCAGTCAGGTCTCGATCCCTGAGTCAACAGATGGGGACGTTTGCAAGACAACAACCATCCGCACGAACCGTACGACGTTTGCAGCAGCACGGACTATCAGCTGGGAGACCCTGGCTGCGGTTACCCTTGAGCTGCATCAAAGGCAGGAGCGCCTGCGATGGTGTACTCAACGACGAACCTGGGTGGACGAATGGCAAAACGTCATTTTTTCGGATGAATCCAGGTTCTATTTACAGTATCATGATGATCGCATCCGTGTTTGGCGACATCGCGCTGAATGCACATTGGAAGCGTGTATTCGTCATCGCCATACTGGCGTATCACCCGGTGTGATTGTATGGGGTGCCATTGGTTACACGTCTGGGTCACCTCTTGTTCGCACTGACGGCACTCTGCACAGTGGACATTACATTTCAGATGTGTTACGACTCGTGGCTCTACCCTTCTTTCGATCCCTGCGAAACCCTACATTTCAGCAGGATAATGCACGACCGCATGTTGCAGGTCCTGTACAGGCCTTTCTGGATACAGAAAATGTTCGACTGCTGCCATGGCCAGCACATTCACCAGATCTCTCACCAACTGAAAACGTCTGGTCAATGGTGGCTGAGCAACTGGCTCGTCACAATACGCCAGTCACTACTCTTGATGAACTGTGGTATCGTGTTGAAGCTGCATGGGCAGCTGTACCTATACACGCCATCCAAGCTCTGTTTGACTCAATGCCCAGGCGTATCAAGGCCGTTATTACGGCCAGAGGTTGTTGTTCTGGGTACTGATTTCTCAGTATCTCTGCACCCAAATTGCGTGAAAATGCAATCACGTATCAGTTCTATTATACTGTATTTGTCCAATGAATACCCGTTTATCTTCTGCATTTCTTCTCATTGTAGCAATTTTAATGGCCAATAATGTAGATAAAATCATTGTATGATGATTGTTTACTACCATCCATCATCAACATCATCACCTTTCATGAACACTACCATTGTTCATCACCGCCATCCGTCATCAGTGTTATCATTCAACGTCACTGTCACCATCCATCATGTCACAATCTATGAATGTCACCATCAGCAATATGAACATCAGCACCATCAATTGTCACATGATCAACATCACCATCCTCTATGTCATTGTCAAACATCAGACTCATAAATGTCACAATCATCAATATTATCATCATTAATGTCATCATCACCTTCATCACCATCCATTTAATATCCACTTTTTGTCAAAACCACCTCTAGACTTCAATCTTTATTGACCTGCGCCAATTACCCTCCTGCATGCTATCTGATGTTATCTGTCTGCTATCTCCCAAGCTGTAGTGTCAATACCTTATCAACACTTAGAATCCAGCAAACAGCTTAACTGGTCCATCTAGTACGCCCTACAAACTTTTATTTACGTCACGGTTTTCCACTACAATCTGCTCCCTGGTCCACTTGCTTTTCTGACTCTCCTAGCATTTCCCAAAACGAATCTCTGCATTCCTTGCTGATCAACCCTAACTTTTTAATACTTTCCCCATCCGACTGCCATAAATCTAAATATCTGCCACAGACAGATTACAAGCACTCGTTTTCAGCCACGCTCAACTCTTAGATTTGAAAACGTTAACTAGCTTACCAGAATCAGTTCAGCTCATTTTAACTCCTTTGATTCTTTCCTTTGATGAACCGTCCAGTTATTAGCATCCTCGAAGATACATCTTCATGTACATTACGAAATTCATCTAAGGTGCGTGGAACCACGTGCTACTGGCACGCAAGGCTTTTTACTGGAGATAATTTGAAGAATTTTATCCAGTTTCAAACTCGTAAAACTGAAGTTCATGAGAATGAATTTCGACCAACATCTGTTTCGTAGTCTTTACCCTGTCTACACTAGACCAACTTGCTTCAAAACCTGGGCAGGATAGAAGTAGCTGTATGTTCCAACTTAAGTCACGAGAATTTTTTTGTAGATCGCCCTTGTGCTTACTTGTGCAATGCTGCGGTGGCATTTCAGTTACAATTTGATATGATAGGTACTGTGACAGTTACCAGTAAACAGAGAATCAGAAATGACAGATTCATCACATATCGTTTGCATGGGCTGTTTAATAGGAGAATATGACAGCGATCCTGTCCAGCTGCCAGGATCAAATAAGATGGGTAGTCCAGAAGGTATGGTTATGACTAACAGGTGTAATAGCGTATAGCGACTAAAAAACAAACAAGTACTGACATTATCCGAAACCGTCAGATGCAAAGTTTCCCCTGCGTGGCTCCATTTTTTTAAAGGCTTGTCTATTATCTTGATACAGTGTACAACAAAAGTAAAAGATCACTTTGTTGAGCAGGCTGCTAACTTATCTGTCAGGAACTTCGACGCAAATTCAGCCTGGCGACTGCTCTGGCGCCTGAAAGTAGGCAAACCGCACAAAAGGGGAGTCGAAGGGGTTGCCTAACTTTCAGCCGGTAGACGTCGAAATTCCTGGAGCCAGAAAGTTGCGTGGGTGGTAGCGAGGGTGTTGGCGAACTGGGGGCTGTTGTAGGGACCCACTGCCGGTTTATTCACACACATGTTAATGTTACACTCATGCGTGATCATATCACACGTGGGTGGAAAATGCAGCGATACCCTACGATGTTTGGATCACGTTTAAATTTCGTCGAATGGCTTTTAACGGTTCCTAGTGGTCGCAACCTGTACAAAAGAGTAATAAACTGCGGTCAGGCTGCTCCTCAAAGGCGTGCGATCACGCTCAATAGGAATGCAGCACCATAACTTCCTTATAAAAGGGCTGAAACGTTAGCAGTGTCAAAGGTTGCCAAGAACGACTGCATTGTTCACCGTGCTGCGAACTGCCGTTTTCCACCGCGAAACGTGTACGAATCAGTGCCCCAAGGAAAGGAGCAGTCTCACTGACGCCTCTTATGCCACCCCGAGAGGGCTTTCCGGGTCTGTCTCGCGCGACGGTGCGTCTGAAATGGTTTCCTCGGACACGCGTGAGAAAACCGCATGATTTCAACGCTCGGTGTCGCAGTTATGACCTCCATCGCAGAGACGTGCACGGCAAAAATCCTAGAAGGAGACCAAGAGATGAATACACGAAGCAGATTCAGTAAAATGAAGGTTGCGGTAGTTACTCGGAGGTGAAGACGCTTGCACAGGATAGAGTAACATGGAGAGCTGCATCAAACCAGTCTCTGCACTGAAGACCACAACAACAACAACTTTGCGTCCGGATGCCATTCTTGTCGTTGCATCCATCAATTGCTAGAGGCTGGGGGAGGAGGCTGGGCAACAAGGAGGTAGGGGGGGGGGGGGGGAGTAACCACCTCTATCGTGTAAACCTTGTTCTGTTTTTTACCGTATTTTAACTGTTTGTGTGTATCCAAGGCGATGAAAGTCGAAAACGGCCTAAATATCGTGCTGGCCGAGCTACAAGACCAACAGTCGTTCATCCGGTATGCGAATTGGATATAGGGCTGGCACACCGCCTGCCTCGCAAGTCAGGGCGCTACGCCTCCAACTATACCAGCAAGTAAATAACTAGCAAAACTAGCCATGAATTTAGCTTCTCATAAACTAGCCGTAAAATTAGCTTCTCATATCTTAAAGTGGGACTGACTTACTATGAAGATCTTTATCTATGGTGGAACATGTGTGTGTGACCACAGCTCGACGGTATATACACTACGGGCCATTAAAATTGCTACACCAAGACGAAATGCAGACGGTAAACGGGTATACTTTGGACAAATATATTATACTAGAACTGACATGTGATTACATTTTCACACAATTTGCGTGCATAGACCCTGAAAAATCAGTACCCAGAACAACCACCTCTGGCCGTAATAACGGTCGTGCATTATCCTGCTGAAATGTAGGGTTTCGCAGCGATCGAATGAACGGTAGAGCCACGGGTCGTAACACATCTGAAATGTAACGTCCACTGTTCAAAGTGCCGTCAATGCGAACAAGAGGTGACCGAGACGTGTAACCAATGGCACCCCATACCATCACGCCGGGTGATACGCCACTATTGCGATGACGAATACACGCTTCCAATGTGCGTTCACCGCGATGTCGCCAAACACGGATGCGACCATCACGATGCTGTAAATAGAACCTGGATTCATCCGAAAAAATGACGTTTCGCCATTCGTGCACTAAGGTTCGTCGTCGAGTACACCATCGCAGGCGCTCCTGTCTGTGATGCAACGTCAAGGGTAACCGTAGCCGTGGTCTCCGAGCTGATAGTCCGTGCTGCTGAAACGTCCTCGAACTGCCTGTCATCTCTACTGCTAATGATACGAGGCCGCTGGGATTCAGCACGGCGTTCCGTATTACCCTCCTGAACCCAGCGATTCCATATTATGTTACCAGTCATTGGATCTCGACCAACGCGTGCAGCAATGTCGCGATACGATAAACCGCAATCGCGATAGGCTACAATCCGACCTTTATCAAAGTCGGAAACGTGATGGTACGCATTTCTCCTCCTTAAACGAAGCATCACAACAACGTTTTACCAGGCAACGTCGGTCAACTGCTGTTTGTGTATGAGAAATCGGTTGGAAACTTTCCTCATTTCAGCACGTTGTAGGTGCCGCCACCGGCGCCAACCTTGTATGAATGCTCTGAAAAGCTAATCATTTGCATATCACAGCATCTTTTTCCTGTCGGTTAAATTTCGCGTCTGCAGCACGCCATCTTCGTGGTGTAGCAGTTTTAATGGCCAGTAGTGTAAGTTGTCTTTACGCTAACCACTCAGAAAGCTATACGACCAGTTAAGCATCTCTAAATTGAACTCAAGTCTGCTTTTAGTAGAATTTTTATTTATGATGAATTGCGAAAATTTACCTCTGCTAGCAGTCGACAGAGTGCTGCCGTCCCCTCTCCACGACTGATCGTGTCCCTCGGTCTCCACCACCGAACCCCCTAAACATTCCTTCCTTCTGCCCGCATTCCAATCTCTCAGAAATTCCAGCAGGAGGGGCTGCCTCTGTACTATTGCTGACATGGCGGAGAAGAAATTTCACAAAATTTTTGGGAAGTTGTGGAGGAAAAAGCGAACCTAGCCACTACCTTTGCTCACATGCCGCACATTTTACCCTCACGAGGTTCGCACTGAACTGAAGCACTGTTATTTCGAATGTGCACTTTCAACTTCTCTCGACGAAGTGAGTACTCCATTAAATTTCGGGCATGCAGCCGCGCAAATAAAATTTCTTCCACTGATATTTCGGCCGGGTGTCGTCGGACCATCCTCTGCATGAGTCTCAGGACCCACTCTGAGGATGAACGGACGATAAACGGCCGAAACATCAGTGGAAGAAATTTTATTTGCGCGGCTGCCTGCCCGAAATTTAATTCTCTATTATTTCGACTCGTCAGTTCGTCCATGCCCTGGGCTAGGCGGCACGGCGTACCGTATTTTACAGACTATAACACGCCAATTATCTACAAGCAATGTTTATTTTCAAAATAACACTTTTTACCAATTTTATTATTAGATCACAAAGCCAGAATGAAAAAAATTCTTAGTTTATAAATCCGAACTGACCTTTAAAATACCTGAAAATTGTCATCTGAACTTTCTTCTTGTTCTTGCTCTTCGTTGTACTTGGTCCTCTTCACATAAAAGATGATCTTCACTGCCAAAGAGAGCGTTACTTCTGCATCTACATCTACACCTACTTGGATACTCTGCAAATCACATTTAACTGCCACGCAGAGGGTTCACCGAGCCGCCTTCACAATTCTCTATTATTAAAATCTTGTATAGCGTGCGGGATAACGAACACATGTCTGCGTGCGAGCTCTGATTTCCATTAGTTTATTATGCTGCTCATTTATCTCTATGTAGGTCGGCGTCAACAAAATATTTTCGTATTCGTCGGAGGAAGATGGTGATTGAAATTTCGTGAGAAGATTCCGCCGCAGCAAAAAACACCTTTGTTTTAATGATGTCCATCCCAAATCCTGTATTATTTCAATGACAGTTTGTCCCCTATTTGGCGACAATACAAAAAGTTTTTCGATGTGGTCCGTCAATCCTATCTGGTAAGGATCCCACACCGTGCAGCAGTATTCTAAAAGAGGACGGAAAAGAGTAGTGTAGGCAGTCTCCTTAGTAAGTCTGTTACATTTTCCAAATGTCCTGCCAGTAAAACGCAGTCTTTGGTTAGCCTTACCCACAACATTTTCTATGTGTTCTTTCCGATTTAAGTTGTTCGTAATGATAATTCCTAGGTATTTACTTGAATTTATGGCCTTTAGATTTGACTGATTTATCGTATAACCGAAGTTTAACGAATTCCTTTTAGCACAGACGTGGGTGGCCTCACACTTTTCATTATTTAAGGTCAACTGCCATTGTCCGGGCCATACAGATATCTCTTCTAAATCGCTTAGCAATATGTTTTGATATTCCGATGACTTTACTAGTCGATAACAACAGCGTCATCTGCAAACAACCGCCGGTCGGAGTGGCCGTGCGGTTCTAGGCGCTACAGTCTGGAACCGAGCGACCGCTACGGTCGCAGTTTCGAATCCTGCCTCGGGCATGGATGTTTGTGATGTCCTTAGCTTAGTTAGGTTTAAGTTGTTCTAAGTTCTAGGCGACTAATCACCTCAGAAGTTAAGTCGCATAGTGCTCAGAGCCATTTGAACGATTTTGCAAACAACCTAAGATGGCTGCTCAGTTTGTCTCCCAGGTCGTTTCTATAGATAAGGAACAGCAGAGGTCCTATAACACTACCTTGGAGAACACCAGAAATCACTTTTGTTTTACTCGATCACTTTCCGTCAATTACTACGAACTGCGAAGTCACGAATCCAGTCACATAACTCTGACGATATTCCGTAAGCACGCTATTTCATTACAATCCGATTGTGTGGCACAGTATCAAAAGCCTTCCGGAAATCTAGAATCACGGAATCACTTTGAAATCTCTTGTCAATAGCACTTAACGCTTCGTGCGAGTAAAGAGCTAATTGTGTTTCACAAGAACGATGTTTTCTAAAGCCGTGTTGACTGTGTGTCAGTATATCGTTTTCTTGGAGTTAATTTATAATGTTCGAACACAATATATGTTCCAAAAATCCTGCTGCATATCGACGATAATGATATGGGCCTTTAATTTAGTGGATTACTCCTCCTACCTATGTCGAATTCTTGTGTGACCTCTATGACGCACTTTTAGAAAGAAGTAACAGTGATGTCTTCTCTCACTCAGCCCACGACTATTTTATCCACTGACACACTCGGTTAATTGTATATCGGTTGAAGCTCGCTTTGGCGTGCATTCATACTGGGTACCATCCATCTTCCATTTGTTTGATTCCCCTCTCATATACACTTTAATTGGTTTATTTATCGAGACATCAAGAGGTTGCAATTATGATGTAAGTTCTCATGAATAACAACAAGCTCTGTATTTCCCTGTCTCAATTTCTGTTTTACAGAATTTTTCAGTTTACTCCTAAACAGAACTACCACAATACGAGAACTCTACTTCAATAAAGGACCTTTCCTTCTCTCCCGCACTCTCTTAATCCTTAATTTCATACCAGCCTCGTGCATCCAACCCTTTCCATGTACGTGAACAACACGTGGCGGTATTTCAGAATCTTTTGGCATTGTTTTGCTCTTGAAAATGATCGCTGTATTAATTTTAGCACCGTCAGCACAACACGAAAGGACAACAACACAGTGCAGTTAATGTAAATACATAAAACTGCCCGTGCGGTTCTAGGCGCTACGGTCTGGAACCACGAGATCGCTACGGTCGCAGGTTCGAATCCTGCGTCGGGCATGGATGTGTGTGATGTACTTAGGTTAGTTAGGTTTAAGTAGTTCTAAGTTCTAGGGGACTGATGACCTCAGAAGTTGAATCCCATAGTGCTCAGAGCCATTTGAACCATTTTGCACATAAAACTGCAACCAGTCACTTTTTTGATTAGTTACTTATTATTCCGTGAACCGGTTTTCAAACCTTTTCAGGTTGATATTCACATGGTTTTCTGGGAGTTACATCACTCTTTCTAGCATGCTGGATGCTGGCTCTGTGACAAGAAGATGAAACACTCTTTAATGTATCCCATTGAGTATTGTTTCTCTGTCGATAAGGATACAAAATATTAGTTTTGTTCTTAGTGCGACACTGTGAGCGGTTGCTTCTGTTACTGTCCATCCGTCTGCTTCCATTTTCGCGGCCAGTTGGTGCACCACTTCACACACTTTTACACAAGCTGTATACATTGACACTGTGATAGCGACACTTTCCCAGAATCCAGCATGTGGTATACAATTGTTGCTTGTTACAAAGATCTTGAAAAAAAGATATGACATAGGCCAATTTTGCTCAGAGACGTTATTTGTTTTTGTTTGCATGTATTAAGGTCGATATATTGGCAAATACGTTAATCAGACTGGCGTTAACACGAGAGCTCGAAATAAAATAAATAAATAATTGAATTACTACAAGAATAAACTTTAGGTGATGTGAAGTCTTATTTCTATTCGTATATTAACGTCTAATCAGTCAATTAATGAGAAAATACTTTAATAAAGGTCGGCATTAACATGAATGAGCAGCAATAAAATAATACAGAGCTACAGTATTTGCAATGAGATGCAGCTGTTTGTACGACCATGAACTTAATATTGAAATTTAAAACAATAACAAAACTTCAAATGAACTGCTGACTTATTTCTGTTCTTACATTAACATTATCTGGAATATTAATAAGGGTACGTTCTGTTTATTTTAGGTAAAGGCAGTATGTATAAAAGTTATAGTCCCTCTAATAAACTAAAGCTGTTTGTATGACCATGCACTTTATATTTAACGTAACTTGCCAGTGAACGGCTGGAAAAACAGTTTTGAGGGTCTAACTACATAATGTGAACCCCGAATTTTAGGACAATGAAAGTGTTTTGAAGATGAAGATTATGATACAAGAATAATCAGAATAACTTCGATATAAACTTCATTATATAAACATTTATTAACTACTTTTCCTAGATGCTTAAAACTTTGTGCACACATTTATGAGATTGTTATCTAAAAATTAGACTAGAATCAAATGATTTCAATCAATAGTTCTTATACTATAAATACATAAATTACACAATCAAAATTAAGGTATTTTTTAATAATAAGGGTATTTTTTTGCTCCTGGTGATAGTAAGCTGATGTCTGTAGTCTACTTTTCTCCAAATGGTTGCTTGAAACATCACAAAAAAGTCAGACTTCTAGCGCAAATAGTTTTTTTGCATAAAATAAACATGTCAGAAAATTTGATTCTTGAGAAATTCAGTTTAAAGGTACATTTCATCTGTTACTCACTTCTGTTGTTATTAAAACCCTCCAGTTGCATAATATTCTTGGTTCCTCATCTTCTCTCTTCCTTTTCTTGCTCCTCTGTGCTATCCTGGCCTCCATAGTTGCCTCAAGAACCCATTTTTCGTGCGGAATGTTTCGTTTCACGGCTTCCCTGTTTGCTTCGCGACTTAGCAAGCGACTGAGAGAATCGCATAAATTAGACACATCGCGAACACATAAATTACCCTAACTCCTCGCTGCCTTCACTTACAAGCTTCAAAGTTTGACACCGCCAAGCGACCACCGACCTCAGTACGTGATATCAATTTCAACTAGATAGACGCTTACTTTCCCTGGGAAAAATCTTCTCAAAGACGGAAATACAAACCGAAAAACGGATTAAAGGAACTCAGAGAAAAGCTGTTTTTTCGTCTTATCTAATTACAAATTAAGCACTTTCCGTTACTTTCCTTCAATTGTACTGTGAAACCTTGTTTCTTTCCGCGTCTCACGCTTCTAGATCAACGCAAATAATAATGACGCCATTTAACATCCGACCGCAGCGGAAACACGGTCGTTGCCACATACGGACATATATTTAAATTTGTTTTTAAAGATGTTCGCGACGTTCGAATCGGTTCATTTAACCACCATTTTGTTCACAAAACTCTAAATATTTATTTAAGACGGAAAAAATTCGCATTTTTGAAGCAGATTCACTAGCAAGTGACCTTAAAACCAATAACAAAAGTTCAAATGAAATGTTGGCTTATTTCTGTTTTTACATTAACACGATCTGGAATATTAGTAAAAGTAAATTCTGTTTATTTCAGCTAGAGGCAATATGTACAAAAGTTATACTATTTGTATTGAACTGTTGTTATTTATATGATCATGAGTTTAAAATTTAAAACAAGAATCAAATTTCAAATGAACTGCTGACTTATTTCTGTTCCAGCATTGTCAGTAACTAGTGTTTGTGAAAATCTGATATACGGTATGTTGATAGAATAGGAAAGACTGACTCATGTCAAATTGCAGTAATCGCGCTGGCCGTGTCCTGGAAGTTTTTAATGTATACGCTGATGATCCAAAACAGTATGACCACCTATTTAATAGCTTATTTGACCGTCATTCGAAATACATCACTGATTCTGCGTATCAGGGATTCGACAGTTCGCTGGTAGGTTTTTGGAGGTGTGTGGTATCAGATGTTTAGTCACAGGCCATGCAATTCCCATGAATAACGGGCGCTGATTTGCGCCGCGTTGATGGCTCCCGACAGCGAGCCAAATGGTTTCCATTCGATTTACATCAGGCGTATTTGGTGGCTGAGGCATCAACGTGATTTCACTAAAATGCGCCTCAAATCACTGTAGAACGGTCATGGCTCCAGGTCACGTACAATTATACTGCTGAAAGATGTCATGGACGTCGGGGAAGGCACCAAGCATGGAGGGATGCCGGTGGTTCGTACCTCTCAGCGCGTCACAGAAAACTACCACAGGTCCCGTGCAAGCGCAGGAGAATGTCTCCCATAGCGTAATACTGCTCCCACCAGGATGCGTCCGAGGCGCGCCGCACGTTTCGAACCGCCGTTCACCACAATGACGGCATTTGTGGAGACGACGGTGGACCTGCTGTAGCAAAAATGTGATTCACCCGAAGAGCCGACACGTTTCCACTGACCTACAGTGGAATCCCGAAAGTTCCGTGGCCACTGCAATCGAAATTGACGATGTCGCTGGGTCAACATGTGAACACATAGGGACGGTCTGCTGCAGAGCTCCATGCTCAACAATGTACGGTGAACGGTATGCTCCGAAACCCTTGTGCGTATACCAGGGTTTCTTTCGGCAGATATGCCACAGATCATCTGCCCTATTGTAGAGAGCAGGCAAGCCTCCGAACGTTCTGTGAAGAGCCTTGGACGCCCAACTATTTAGCACCTAGTGGCAGTCTCACTAACCTTCTAGCTCTTTCCGTAGATGATCACGACAGTAGCACGCGACCATTCGACCAGTTTCGCCGTTTTCGAGATACTCGTTCACAAGCTCTGCCTAATAATAATCTATCAGCGCCGCTTACGTCAATGGATACTGCACTGCACTTCTCTAAATTGTCGCACAGATGAGAAAATGGTAGATATCGAAATAGATGACAGAGGGGTAGAAAAACAATTAAAATCGTTCAAAAGAGGAAAGGCCGCTGAACCTGATGGAATACCAGTTCGATTTTATACAGAGTACGCGAAGGAACTTGCCCCCCTTCTTGCAGCGGTGTACCGTAGGTCTCTAGAAGAGCGTAGCGTTCCAAAGGATTGGAAAAGGGCACAGGTCATCCCCGTTTTCAAGAAGGGACGTCGAACAGATGTGCAGAACTATAGACCTATATCTCTAACGTCGATCAGTTGTAGAATTTTGGAACACGTATTATGTTTGAGTATAATGACTTTCCTGGAGACTAGAAATGTACTGTGTAGGGATCAGCATGGGTTTCGAAAAAGACGATTGTGTGAAACCCAGCTCGCGCTATTCGCCCTCGAGACTCAGATGGCCATAGACACGGGTTTCCAGGTAGATTCCGTGTCTCTTGACTTCCGCAAGGCGTTTGACACAGTTCCGCACAGTCGTTTAATTAACACAGTAAGAGCATATCGACTATCAGACCAATTGCGTGATTGGATTGAAGAGTTCCTAGATAACAGAACGCAGCATGTCATTCTCAATGGAGAGAAGTCTTCCGAAGTAAGAGTGATTTCAGGTGTGCCGCAGGGGAGTGTCGTAGGACCGTTGCTATTCACAATATACATAAATGACCTTGTGGATGACATCGGAAGTTCACTGAGGCTTTTTGCGGATCATGCAGTCGTATATCGAGAGGTTGTAACAATGGAAAATTGTACTGAAATGCAGTAGGATCTGCAACGAATTGACGCGTGGTGCAGGGAATGGCAATTGAGTCTCAATGTGGACAAGTGTAGTGTGCTGCGAATACATAGATCCTTTATCATTTAGCTACAATATAGCAGGTCAGCAACTAGAAGCAGTTAATTGCATAAATTATCTGGGAGTAGGCATTAGGAGTGATTTAAATGGAATGACCATATAAAATTAATCGGCGGTAAAGCAAATGCCACACTGAGATTCATTGGAAGAATCGTAAGGAAATGCAATCCCAAAACAAAGGAAGTAGGTTACAGTACACTTGTTCGCCCACTGCTTGAATACTGCTCGGCAGTGTAGGATCCGTACCAGATATGGTTGATAGAAGAGATAGAGAAGATCCAGCGGAGAGCAGCGCGCTTCGTTACAGGTTCATTTAGTAATCGCGAAAGCGTTACGGAGATGATAGATAAACTCCAGTGGAAGACTCTGCAAGAGAGACGCTCAGTAGCTCTTTACGGGCTTTTCTTGAAATTTCGAGAACATACCTTCACCAAGCAGTATATTGCTCCCTCCTACGTATATCTCGCGAAGAGACCATGAGGATAAAATCAGAGAGATTAGATCCCACACAGAGGTATACCGACAATCTTTCTTTCCACGAACAATAGGAGAACCCTCCGCCACACACCGTCAGGTGGCTTGCGGAGTATGAATGTAGATGTAGATGTAGATATCCCCATTTGCAGCCTTTAACTTCGCTAGGGTTATCCCCCGTCCGTGTCTGCTCCGTTCACATACTTTTGTTACCACGTCACGTGACTGTAACGTTACCAGGCAGCATCCAAGGTGTGGTAGGCAGTGATCATAACGTTTTGGCTCGTAAATGTAGAGCACAGGAAATACCTTTCGCGTAACAATAACAGAAAACGTAACAGGTCTACTGAGGAGACTGCCTACACTACACTTGTCCGTCCTCTTTAAGAATACTGCTGCTCGGTGTGGGATCCTTACCAGATAGGACCGACGGAGTACATCGAAAAAGTTCAAAGAAGGGCAGCACGTTTTGTATTATCGCGAAATATGGGAGAGAGTGTCACTGAAATGATGCAGGATTTGGGCTGGACATCACTAAAAGGCGTTTTTTCACGAAATTCCCATCACCAACTTTCTCCTTAGAATGCGAAAATATTTTGATCACGCCGACCTACATAGGGAGAAACGAGCAGCACGATACAATAAGGGAAATCAGAGCTCGTACGGAAAGATACAGGTGTTCGTTCTTTCCGCGCGCTATACGAGATTGGAATAATAGAGAATTGTGAAGGTGGTTCGATGAACCCTCTGCCAGACACTTAAATGTGATTTGCAGAGTATTCATGTGGATGTAGATGCAGAACATCGTTGGTGCGAAGCATCTGTGGTGTGGATCAGACGTATGAGTTGGCGCGCAAATACCAGTGTTTTGCGACGAAAATGATGTTGTAATATGTGACCAAACGAAAGTGGGCGTGAAGGTATATGGTCGCAAGAAGGTTTTGGAAAGAATGAAGAATGTTGTGTGGCCCAACTTTATTCAAGCTGCTCGTTAATCAAGAACAGGGTGTTGCCAAAAATGGATCTCATAATAAGCACTACTTTGTAACACAAACAACGCATCTCAAAGTAGGAACGAAAAAGTACTTTTGTAGATGTGCGAAAGGCGTGCCTGCGTCTTCGTAGCGTTTGGAACGTTACAGTGTAATTAGTCAAAGAACAAACTAGGTGAGAGAAACTTAACTTACCCGAGTTGTTAACCATCAGCAGAGTCCTATCCTTGCACCATGAATTCCGAGAAGTTCACGGGTGAGAGAAATTCAAAATAAGACAAATCTAATTAAATTTAAAATTCATTTTCAGTCGAATGATTATTGTAATAAAAAGTAATAGTAATTACAGTTGCTCATACACGTCTGCAATACAACTGCAGACAACTAGCTTACCTGAAATCCAGTTTCAATGACAAATGTATGCGGGCTGTCTTACAATCAAAGTAGTTCTAGAATGCTATATTATATTTTGTTAATCATATTATTTGTTTACGTTACATTGTTGTTGTGGTCTGCAGTCCAGAGACTGGTTTGATGCAGCTCTCCATGCTACTCTGTCCTGTGCAAGCTCCTTCATTTCCCAGTACGTACTGCAACCTACAGCCTTCTGAAACAGTGTATTCATCTCTTGGTCTTCCTCTGCGATTTTTGCCACCCACGCTGCCCCAGTACCAAATTGGTGACACCTTTGTAATGTGACTATAATTTCGGACCTTATAACTCATCCACATACTTTCCCGTGATCTACAAACACAATTAGGTATTATGAGATAGGTTGTACATCGTATATATGAATATATAAAGGAGACTAACATTGCCACGTACGTTTTGTAAATAATTATTGCATGAAAGGTGACGGAATGTCTTTATTATAAAAACGGCGTAATGAATGATTGCCTGTACTGGCAGAGGCAGGAACGCCAGTGGAGATGAAACGGCAGGCAGAACTGAAGCTCTGGGTGGAAGGCTCGCACAGGTGTTGGTCCTGCTTAAAAATAGGAAGTAGCTAGGCGGATGTCGTGGCACCTGAGCTCTGGAGCACAATAGGGTGACGGCCGGCCGCTATTGTAGTACGGGCCGGAAGGATAACCGGATAATACTTCCGAAGCCTGAAAATCTTGGACGCAGGTGAGAGGAACGAAGAAGCGGCACCTCGGTAACCACACAGGCTGGGGTATTTCCAAGGATTTTTGCTCAGAAGCGTACCATTGTACCAGTATAGGTTTTTCCCAGCAAACTTTCCTCGCAGGACGACAAAAGAATAAAATAAGGTTAGTCGGCGTTAGGAAGAATCTGTAGAGAGGGAGAATATTCCGTGGTTTCGGGAATATGATTCGTTTTTCGGAATTACGGTGGTGGGGAGCCGAGCCTTGCTGGGAGGCCAGTGGTGGAGACGGTCACTCGATATCAGCTTTTGTTGGTACACACCGACTTGCTGTCTTTGCTCTCAGGACAGTTTAGAGTTAGAACAGTTAGGCACTGTACTGTTGACAACCTATACGATTCTGGACTTCACCTACGGGTTGGAAGTCGTCATGGAGTACGCAGCGTTCAGTAATTGAGAGCACTTCCTCTGCCTATACTTATGTTGAGACGTTATTTGAACTCCGTCCTTGTAGCTGGGAGTTGGCGTTTCTCGTCTGTAGAACACAGAGAGGAGAAGACAGTATTAGAGGATATTAGTCAGAGGACCGCCTTCTGCCGTCCTGGTGTTTGAAAGAGTTTATTTGTGGCTGGAGTTCTTCCATCGTCGCAGACGAGTACGTGAACCACCACTTCGACGCACTGGTGATATCGTAAACTGCTTTGGCTTATTGGGGCTATATAGCTAAACAGCTGTGATCACGTTAGTTTATTTCCACTGAGGTTCCACACCACCGTAGATCATCTTTGAAAGTAGTGTCTTCCAGTGTTTGGTACGTAGATGATGTCAGTCATTTCGCGTTATTGATATTAGACTGTGCAGTCATAATAAGGGGCAGAGCTGGGCAATTGATTAGATCTTTTACTTAGAAAATGTAAACTTTGTAATGTAAATGTTTTTTTAAAAAAATCTACAATAAATATATAAGCAGGAACAACGTTTATCATTTAGTACGATTAGTAGCCTTAATTATTCATTTATGTTTAGATTCTAATTTATAGAATTAAGAGATCCTAAGATCTGCTTCAGCAGGTAGTCAGACAGGGCCAAATCTTCATTTCAACGTTTATTATTTTCCGTTGCGCACATTCATTTTACACCCGCCTGGAGTGGCATCTTGGATCTTGATGTCTCAGAACATGTCCTACCAACCGATCCCTTCTTCTAGTCAAGTTGTGCCACAAACTCCTCTTCTCCCCAATTCTATTCAATACCTCCTCATTAGTTATGTGATCTACCCATCTAATCTTCACCATTCTTCTGTAGCACCACATTTCGAAAGCTTCTCTTCTCTTCTTGTCTAAACCATTTATCGTCCTTGTTTCACATGGCTGTACTCCACACAAATAGTTTCAGAAAAGACATCCGAACGTTTAAATATATATTCAATGTTAACACATTTCTCTTCTTCAGAAACGCTTTCCTTGCCATTGCCAGTCTACACTTTATATCCTCTCTACTTCGACCATCATCAGTTATTTTGCTCCGAAATAGCAAAACACATCTGCTACTTTAAGTGTCTCATTTCCTAGTCTAATACTGTCAGCATTACCTGATTTAATTCAACTACATTCCATAATCCTAATTTTTCATTTTTTGATGTTCATCTTAGTTCCTCCTTTCAGGACACTGTCCATTCCGTTCAAGAGCTCTACCAAGTCCTTTGCTGTCTCTGACAGAATTACAATGTCATAGGCGAACCTCAAAGTTTTTATTTCTTCTCCATGGATTTTAATACCTACTCCGAATTTTTCTTTTGTTTCCTTTACTGGTTGCTCAATATACAGATTGCATAACATCGGGGAGAGGCTACAACCCTGTCTCACTCCCTTCCCGACCACTGCTTCCCTTTCATGTCCCTCTTATGACAGCCATCTCCTTTCTGTACAAATTGTAAATAGCCTTTCGTTCCCTGCATTTGACCCCTGCCACGTTCAGAATTTGAAAAAGAATATTCCAATCAACGTTATCAAAAGCTTGCTGTAAGTCTACAAAGGCTATAAACGTAAGTTTGCTTTTCATTAATCTGTCTTCTGAGATAAGTCGTAGGGTCAGTATTGCCTCACGTGTTCCAATATTTCTACGGAATCCAAACTGATCTTCCCCAAGGTCGGATTCTACCAGTTTTTCCATTCGTCTGTAAAGAATTCGTGTTAGTATTTTGCATTCGTGACTTATTAAACTGATAGTCCGGTAAATTTACCACCTGAGAACACCTGCTTTCTTTGGGATTGTACTTTTATTTTCGCCTGTCTCATACACCTTGCTCACCAGATGGTAGAGTTTTTTCAGGAATGGCTCTCCCAAGGCTATTAGTAGTTCTAACGGACTGTTATCTACTCCCTGGGCCTTATTTCGATTCAGGTCTTTCAGTGTTCTGTCAAACTCTTTACGCAGTATCATATGTCCCATTTCATCTTCATCCACGTCCTCTTCCATTTCCATAATATTGCCCCCAAGTACATCACCCTTGTATAGACCGTCTATATTATACTCTTTCCACTTTTCTGCTTTCCCTTCTTTGCTTAGAACTGGTTTTCCATCTGAGCTCTTGACATTCTTACAGGTGTATCTCTTTTCTCCAAAGGTCTCTTTAATCATTCTGTAGGCAGTATCTATCTTACCCTAGTGATATATGCCGCTACATCCTTACATTTATCCTGCAGCCATCCATGCTTAGCCATTTTGCACTTCCTGTCGATCTCATTTTTGAGACGTTTGTATTCCTTTTGACATGCTTCATGTACTGCATTTTTATATTTTCTCATTCCAACAATTAAATTCAATATATCTTCTGTCACCTAAGGATTCCTACTAGTCCTCGTCTTTTTACCTACTTGATCCTCTGCTGCTTTCACTACTTCATCTCTCAAAGCTACACATTCTTCTTCTACTTCATTTCTTTCCCGCATGCTCTCTCTGAAACTCCCTACAACCTCTGGTTTAGTCAGTTTATGCAGGTCCCATGTCCTTCAATTCCTACCTTTTTGCAGTTTCTTCAGTTTTAGTCTACAGCTCATAACCAATAAATTGTGGTCAGAGTCCACATCTGCATCTGGAAAAGTCTTGCAATTTAAAACCTGATTCCTAAATCTCTGTCTTTCCATTATAAAATGTATCTGAAACCTTCCAGTGTCTCCGGACGTCTTGCACTATCATCAATTTAGGATCTGTACAGAATTCTACCAGGCAGCTTCCTCTTTCATTTCTTAGCCCCAATCCATACTCACCTACTATGTTTCCTTCTCTCCCTTTTCCTACACTCGAATTCCAGTCACCCATGACTATTAAATTTTCGTCTCTCCTCACAATATGAATGATTTCTTTTATCTCATCATACATTTCTTCAATTTCTTCGTTATCTGCGGAGCTAGATTGCATATGAACTTGTGCTACTGTGGTAGGCGTGGGCTTCGCGTCTATCTTGACAACAACAATGCGTTAAGGTAGCAGAAGCACTCGCGTGGCCATCCCACGCACCCTGACAGCAAAACTGTTCGTCAGTCTGGTGGTTCGACCTGTTGTGCTGTCATTCATGAACAGAATTGCAGGGAGTGTTTTCCAACAGGATGACGCTCATGTACATTCTGCTGTTGTAACCCGCGATGCTCTACAGATTGTCGGCCTGTTGCCTCGGCCTGCTCGGTCACGACATCTGTCTCCAGTCGAGAGCATATGCAACGTCATCGGACGGCAGATTTAGCGTCCCCGTACTGACCGACCAAGTGCAATATGTAAGTAAGTCCGTCCCACAAGCTGACATCCGGCACCTGTACAACAAAAGACATCCACATTTGCAAGCTTGCACTCATCATTGTGGTGGTTGCACTGGTTATTATTAATGTACCAGCATATCACATTTTCAAAGGTTTATCTCGCGCTTACAGTAAGCAGTGATCTTGCTATAGTAATCACTTAAGTGCACTATGTGACCGAAAGCATCGGTACACCTGGCTGAAAATGACTTACAAGTTCGTGGCGCCCTCCATCGGTAATGTTGGACTTCAGTATGGTGTTGGCCCACCCTTAGCCTTGATGACAGCTTCCACTCTGGCAGGCATACGTTCAGTCAGGTGCTGGAATGGCAGCCCATTCTTCACTGATTGCTGCACTGAGGAGAGGTATCGATGTCGGTCGCTGAGGCCTGGCACGAAGTCGGCGTTCCAAAACATCCCATATTTGTTCTACAGGATTCAGGTCAGGGCTCTGTGCAGGCCAGTCCATTACAGGGATGTTATTGTCGCGTAACTGCCACAGGCCGTGCGTTATGAACAGGTGCTCGATCGCTTCGAAAGACGCAATAGCCATCCCCTAATTGCTCTTCAACAGTGGGAAGCAAGAAGGTGCTTAAAACATCAATGTAGGCCTGTGCTGTGATAGTGCCACGCATAACAACAAGGGGTGCAAGAAGCTTCCATGAAAAACACGACTACACCATAACACCACCGCCTCAGAATTTTACTGTTGGCACTACGCACGCTGGCAGATGACGTCCACCGGCCGTTCGCCATACCCACATCCTGCCATCGGATCGCCAAATTGTGTACCGTGATTCGTCACTCCACACAACGTTTACCCACTCTTCAGTCGTCCAATGTTTACGTTCCTTAACACCAAGCGAGGCGTCGTTTGGCATTTATCGGCGTGATGTGTGGCTTATGAGCAGCCGCCCGACCAAGAAATCCAAGTTTTCTCACCTCCGGCATAACTGTCATGGTACTTGCAGTGGATCCTGATGCAGTTTGGAATTCCTGTGTGATAGTCTGGATGGATGTCTATTACACATTACGACCCTCTTCAATTGTCGGCGGTCTCTCAGCCAACAGACGAGGTCGGCCTGTACGCTTTTGTGCTGTACGTGCCCCTTCACGTTTCCACTTCACTATCACATCGGAAACAGTGGACCTAGGGATATTTATGAGTGTGAAGATCTCACGTACAGACGTATGACACAAGTGACACCCAATCACCTGACCACGTTCGAAGCCCGTGAGTTGTCTAATGACTACTGAGGTCGCTGATACGGAGTACCTGGCAGTAGGTGGCAGCACAATGCACCTAATAAGGAAAACGTATGTTTTTGGGGCTGTTCAAAAATGTTCAAATGTGTGTGAAATCTTATGGGACTTAACTGCTAAGATCATCAGTCCCTAAGCTTACACACTACTAAATTATCCTAAGGACAAACACACACACCCATGCCTGAGGGAGGACTCGAACCTCCGCCGGGACCAGCCGCATAGTCCATGACTGCAGCGCCTTAGACCGCTCGGTTTGGGGGTGTCCGGATACTTTTGATCACATAATGTATGTTACCTACACAAATGTATTCCAGAAATTTCATTACTGTATATTAATTTTTTTTTTGTGGTGCGAGTTTTTCCCTTTAGTGTGTAATATGAAACAGTGGTGGTCGCAAAAGGGAACCTCGGTGGGAATCCGCTCGTAATGTTGTCCCGAGTCAGTAATATGTTCCCTCCTATTCACTGACTGCTAATTTCTTGTTCATTCACTGGCGTGATTCCTTTTATACAGGCAACTTACTAGAAAGAAAAGGAAAACTGCTTCCGATTAGTGACAGCTGAGTCGGCCAGTTTGCAAGGCCACCGCGATAGGACACGGGGCACGTCTCTCGGGAGGTAATGGAACCCCCCTTGTTACCCGAAGCGGGTAATTCAGCCGCTTAGAGCGGGCAGAGCTTTAACGGCGGCTGTTACGCAACCAGCAGAGGCGGCCGTGACAGCGGAGACAAGAGGAGAGACGAGACGTGAAGGCTGGGAAGACGACGACGCTGCACCGTCACTCAGTTTTGTTCTCTTAAGGCCAACACTTGCTTTGTTGAGTGGGGCTGGCTATGAAGGTCCGGTCACAACGAGAAATTTATGCGCACACCATCCGTCTCTTCCAAGCTCAAAGTCTTCAGCACTACATCTGCTTCGCATATTACTTCATAAAAAAAACTAACACCGTCAGAACAGGCCTTGAAGGCCAAACGGTACCGACCGGCCGCCGTGTCGCCCTGAACCCTTAGGCGTCACCAGATTCGGATATGGAGGGGCATGTGGTCAGTAGACCGCTCTCCCGGCCGTGGTCAGTTTTCTAACATAGCTCCTCACTTGGCCTCTCTAGGACTGAGTGCACCCTGCTTGCCAATACCTCTCGGCAGACTTGGATGGTGACCCATCCAAGTGATAGCCAAGCCCGACAGAATTTCGTTGATCTGATGGGAGGTAGTGTTACCACTGCGCTAAGACCATTGTCATGTTACTTAAGGGATTTTCAAATTATTCAGTTCTGCAGAGAGATCGTGTTGTTGCTAACTGAGACTGGTTTGATGCAGCTCTCCACGGCAGTCTATCCTGCATAACTACAGCAACCTGCATCAGCTTGAATCTGCGTACTGGAGTCCATGAGTCCGTCTTCCTCTACAATTTCCACCTCACACACGTGCATCCATTACTACACTGACCCTACACTCTAAATAAGTCGCCACACCATGAAGGAATATTCCGGATGCGACGAAAATCGGTGGATATGATTTACGTGCACAGACAGACAAATGATTACAATTTTTTTAAAATGGATCATTTATTCAAGAGAAAAAGCCTCACTAATTGACAAGTTAGTAATGCGTTGGCCCACCTCAGCGCCTTTAACAAGCAGTTATTTGGCTTGGAATTGATAGTGTTGTTGAGTGTCGTCCTGAGGAACCTCATGGCAAATTTTGCCCAACTGGTGCATTAGATAGTCAAAATCCCAACCTGGTTGGAGGGCCCTGCCTGTAACTCTCCAAATGTTTTCAGTTGGGGACTGGAATTGACAAGGTTGTTGGGTGTCATCCTGACGAATGTCGTACCAAATTTTGCCCAACTGGTGCATTAGATAGTCAAAATCCCAAGCTGGTTTGAGGGCCCTGCTGTAACACTTCAAACATTCTCAGTTGGGGATTGGGATTAACAGGGTTGTTGGATGTCGTCCTGAGGAATGTCATGCCAAATTTTGTCCAACTGGTGCATTAGATGGTCAAAATCCCAAGCTGGTAGGAGGGCCCTGCCTGTAACGCTCCAAATGTTCTCAGTTGGGATTGACAGGGTTGTTGGGTGTTGTCCTGAGGTATGTCATGCCAAATTTTATCTCACTGATGCATTAGATAGTCAAAATCCCAAGCTGGTTGGAGGGCCCTGCCTGTAACGCTCCAAACGCTCTCAGTTGAGGATTGGGATTGACAGGGTTGTTGGGTGTCATCCTGAGGAATATTGTGCCAAATTTTGTCCAACTGGTGCATTCGATGGTCAAAATCCCAAGCTGGTTGGAGGGCCCTGCCTGTAACTCTTCAAATGTTCTCAGTTGGGGATTGGGATTGACAGGGTTGTTGGGTATCATCCAGAGGAATGTTGTGCCAAATTTTGTCCAACTGGTGCGTTAGATGGTCAAAATCCCAAGCTGGTTGGAGGGTCCTCCCTGTAACTCTCCAAACATTCTCAGTTGGGGATTGGGATTGACAGTGTTGTTGGGTGTCGTCCTGAGGAATGTCATGCCAAATTTTGCCCAACTGGTGCATTAGATAGTCAAAATCCCAAGCTGGTTGGAGGTCCCTGCCTGTAACTCTCCAAACGTTCCCAGTTGAGGATTGGGATTGACAGGGTTGTTGGGTGACATCTTGAGGAATGTCGTGCCAAATTTTGTCCAACTGGTGCATTACATGGTCAAAATCCCAAGCTGGTTGGAGGGCCCTGCCTGTAACTCTCCAAACGTTCTCAGTTGGGGACTGGGATTGACAGGGTTGTTGGGTGTCGTCCTGAGGAATGTCGTGCCAGAATTTGTTCAGCTGGTGCATTAGATAGTCAAAATCCCAAGCTGGTTAAAGGGCCCTGCCTGTAACGCTCCAAAAATTCTCAATTGGGAAGAGATTGAGCAACCACGCTGGCCAAGGCAGGTTTTGGCAACCATGAATGCATGCAGCATGAACTCTTGTCGTGAATAAACTAAACTAAATTCTTCCTAAACAGGGTATGAAGGCCCAACAGTACTGATCGGGCGCCGTGTCATCCTTACACCACAGGCTTCACTGGATGGTCAGCACACCACCCTCCTGGCCGTATGTTAATTTACGGAACCAGAGCCAGTGCTCCTCAGTCAAGTAGCTCTTCAGTTTGCCTCAAAAGGGCTAAGTGCACCCCACTTGCCAACAGCACCTGGCAGAGTGAATTGTCACCCATCCAAATGCTAGCCCAGCCCGATAGTGCTTAACATTGCCGGTCTGTTGGGAACTGTTGGCTCCTGTTGTGTATGGATGGGCATTATCTAGCCCAGGATTGGTTGCTGTGAAGTGCAACAAACCTGGGCAGAGAATTCCGCCAACTTACCGCTGTGCTGTAAGACTGCTGTAGATGAAAACAGAAGGAGTCCTGCTATTAAAGGAAATGGGACCCCAGACCACCACTCCTGTCTGTCGGGCTATAAGGAGGCAGGCAGTCAGCTTGATATCCCACTGCTGTCTGGAGCATCTTAGCTGGGCATCAGAGCTTAATTCGAAGTGGGACTCATCACTGAAAACAGGTCTACTGGAGTCGGTTGCTCCTAACGAAGACGATGGAAGTAGCTGTCGAAAGCTCGATGCTTCACCCTGAAGTGACATGGTATGTGGCAAGACATCCGAGAATTTCTTCTACAGTTCTGCTCCACTCAATGAGATTCCAGGCCTAAGACGTGTATGTAGACGCCCCGGATAGCGCTGGAATGTCAATCTGACTGTCGCCCGCGAACACGCCTGACAACCAGGAGTGACTGTCTATGGCGCCACTCCTTTTAATAGCAGGACCCCTTTGGTTGTCATCCGACCAAAAAATGGTTCAAATGGCTCTTAGCACTATGGGACTTAACATCTGGGGTCATCAGTCCTCTAGAACTTAGAACTACTTAAACCTAACTAACCTAAGGACATCACACACATCCATGCCCGAGGCAGGATTCGAGCCTGCGACCGTAGCGGTCGCGCGGTTCCAGACTGAAGCGCCTAGAACCGCTCGGCCACTCCGACCGGCTTGTCATCCGTAGACCCTTGCAGCACAGCAATATGTGGACAATATTCTACCCCCCTCCACCTCACTTTTCTTGGCCTTCATGGCAACCCGTGCTGATCTTACATTTCAGCAAGATAATGCCTGTCCGCACACGACGAGAGTTTCTACTGCTTGTCTTCGTGCTTCCCAAACCCTACCTAGGCCAGGAAAGTCGTCCTATTTCTTCCCGGTTGACAACTTCTGGGGACCTCCAACACTCCAACTATCTAGGGATTTCGACGATGTAACGCACGAATCGCTCATAATTTGGCACTGTCCATCAATAGGACATCCAAGAATTTTATTCATCGATGCCTACCCAAATAATCGCTTGTGTAAGGACCAGAGGTGAACCAACGCTTTACTGACTTGCTCAATTTTGAAGCTTTTTCTATTGAATAAACCATCCACTTTTTGCCGAATTGTAATCATTTGTTCTTGTGTACACGAGCATCGCATATACTGATATCGTCCCATTCGGTTAATTCCTTCATGGAGTGTTGTTTTTTTTCCTCCTACAATGCATTATTTACTGATTGTCCATATATGGCATGGAATGTAAAGGAACAAGCGAGAATACATGGAAAGGCCAGTAACAGTTCAGTTCATGATTAGCTATCATTATATGGATCTCGTCGTAGCCATCAAGTACCTAACCGAGTGTGTTTCTATACAGTGTAATCAGGAATGACAATTTACATCTCGCCATTGATGAGGCAGAAATCAAAATCATATTTACAAAATTATTGAGTCTTTCATGACCACTTGCTAGCTTTCATTTCTGGTTCTTCGCCTGAGCTTTGTTTAGTGACTTTTCTGATGACTTAACAAGAAATATGAAAAAACTTTTTCTTTAAACGTGCTGCAGCGAACGACGTCGCTAGTAAAAAGGGGAGCACCACAGTGGTAATGACCAAGAAAAAGCCTTCAGACATTAGCGAGGAAATTACACATAATCTCCGCCGTGGGCTCTACTACAACTCACCACCGACAATGGAGGGAAGTTCTTACTGCGAGCCACTCGTGCTGGAAAAAAGTCAGTAAAACCATTAAACAAACCTCGGCAGAATAACACGAGACGAAATCCAACGGGAATTACCTCAAAATCAGATTTACCATAACAATTATAAGATAGTGTAATTCAATTTCCTTCATAACCCCAATTGGACCAGACCTTCAGTATCGTTCTGGGTCCTCCGAAACTTTACATGTTTGGTAAACAGGAGAGAGACAGGAAGAAAAACATTTTCAAAGAAAACCTGAACGGTTTACCTCGAGTTTGTTTCGTGGGGGTCGCAGAGATACTCGACACATTGGAGTTGGGAAGCTCTGAAAGAAAATGAAGAGCCCTATTCCCACAAATTTCAAACCGAATCAAGTACTCCTCGTGTATTGACAATGAGTCAAGAAACGTACTGCATCCTCCAACAGACGTCTTGCTTAGTAACACCGGGCCAAGAAACACACAGCTTGCTGCAATGGATATCTGGTGTAATCACAGCGAATCAAAAAATCTGCAGCTTCAAGCAACAGACCTCTGGTACAATGACAGATTCAAGAAACATAATACTTCTTGTAACAGACATCTCATGTAATGACAAGTCAAAAAACGTACTGTTTTCAGGAACAGACATTTCACGTGATGACAAGTCTGAAAGCGTACTGCTTCCTGCTATAGGTGATTCACGTATTGCCAAGGAGTCAAGACAAATAATGCTTCCTGCAACAGACTTCTTCTCTATATACAAAAGGCAATGTCCTGTCTCACTGCCTCATCACTGCCCAGCGCTAACCGGTAAGGGTAGAAACTTGAAATTTGGGGAAGGTGTCATTTATCAAGGCATTTTTCGAAATTCCAACCCCACGGGGTTGGGATGGAGAGTTTCCTAAAAAAGATGTCCTAAAATATTAAGGCAGATTCGAAGCTAGACCTACGAAAACTGGTATTTGGTTTCTCAGTCTGAAATAAAGAAATAGGTGTTTCAGAAATTCTGGAAATTTAACCCTGTAGGGGTGAAGTAGTGAGTGAAATACTTTTTTCTTAAATATATTTTTATTATAGAACTGCTAAAGTATAAGCTATGGACGCTGGTATTAGAAACCTGAGTTACAAATAAAAAGAATACGTGTCTCACTATTTTTGGAAATTCATTTCATAACGCGGTGAAATACGGTCAGGGCGATCCACTGACCTAGCATCGCCCTTCGCAAAAAGGATAAAAACTTGGAGAGGGTGTGGTTATTATACTGGGTGCATGGCTTATGGAGGGATTGTCCGAAATTCCACTCTTAAGATGGTGAATTAGGGGATGAAAGGCTTTTTTAAATTATGGCGCTGTTGAGGGAATTTTGATGCTAGAACAAAGTTTCTCAACCAGAAAATAAAAAATAACGCAACACTGAGCATGTTGTCAGAAGTGGCTGCTCAGATCACATTTCGCCACAGTTTGTGTAAGTGCATGTGAGGTAAAGTAGTGAGCAGAAATCTGTGAGAAGCTGAGTGGAAACAATGCACTAAATAGCAGTTGATTGAGACACCAACCAGGGACACGAAACAGGACGAAAAATTTTGAACATGACATGATGTCAAAAAAAAAAAAAAAAAAAAAAAGAAGACGGAAACGACCACTGAAATCGATGTATAATAATACAATTCAGAAAGCGATGTAATATTAAGAAATAAAAATTTGACCCACAGAAGTTTACACACTGATGTCGAAAAATGTCTGGGTAAATATAAAAATAAAGTAATTGTGTTTGTATAAGGCTGATTTCCAAAACAACCCAGTTTTCAAGCATTAGTTATTATTGCGTAATTCCTTATTTGCTAAACTAAATAGTACATAGCAGTTCTATAAAGTGTCCTCGATGTTTGGTCATACGATTACACTAAAATCCGCATGCCTTCGGGTAGCACACTACACCACCTAGAGCCGACAGACAACAATTTTCCAGAAGCTGTTCCCTATATGTGTGTGGAGGCCGATATTCAACAATAAGAAAGTTTGTGAAATGTACGAATGAAGGTTATTGAACGAATTGTATGGCACGGCGAACATTCAGAAGCGTCTGAACGTAGTGTACTATAAGCAAGTGTACAACAACTGAGCCGGCCAGGGTGGCAGTGCGGTTCTAGGCGCTACAGTCTGGAACCACGCGACCGCTACAGTCGCAGGTTCGAATCCAGCCTCGGGCATGGATGTGTGTGATGTCTTTAGGTTAGGTTTAAGTAGTTCTAAGTCCCATAGTGCTCAGAGCCATTTGAACCATGTTTTTACAACAACTGAGAAGGTGAGCTGTCAGTTTGTCAGAGTTGCGGACGCGTGTTTTGAGGAGCTCTGAGGTGGTGTGACACGCGACATCCGGAAGACTGCAGTTGTTTCACGGCCGCGTAATCGCTGTTTACGTCAGTCCCTCACGTACACAACGGCGTAATGTCAGCCATTCTCTTCTTTAACATTCATGTCATCAGCGGCACCGAAACTGGCTGCATCGTACAGCACACGTCATAAATAAAGAAACAATGGAACAATTCGTCGTATATAACTGCATGAAAATCAATTTCGCAGTCCATCCAATAGATGCTTCAAGACAAATAGGTTATTATGAAATTCAACATTCACAATGCACCTTTTGGCAGTGTGGAGTGCGTACTGCGACCTTCGGTACACACCATCAGATTATTTGACTTGTCACTCTAACGAAGTAGGCGAGTGTCAGCAATATGTCTCGTGGTCTTATCATGGCGTGTTTATCTTCTGCCGTTAGGTCAGACGATAGAAATCCCACTTGCACGCTTAGAGTAGCAGATTGACGGTGACCAACTTTAAGCAGAACTTGATTAAGTTTCACACTCATTTATTAAAATAATAAAAAGCATAGAAATTACTTAACTTGATTCTGGATGCTGTTTACAATTGACAAACTGAAGTTCCTTTGGTATTGGTACGTTAATCCTATTCTCACATATCCCTGATACCTCACGAAGTGTCTATTCATTTATCTTCATGGCTATGTACAGGAATATGGTAATCTTATTAGGCGCAGACTGAAACTTGACTATAGACTAATGCAGACTAATGCAGACTGACTAATCGGAGGTCTGTACACTCGTACGCGCGTTCAGGTACCACTGCGCGAGTGTGATCTGCAAGGAGAAAAGATTCTACGTTAGCAGCAATCTCATTGGCTGCGTTACATATTAATACGCGGATCGGCGGAAGCAGAATTTGGTCCGTCTCTATGGCAGCGCCATCTCGTAGTGCGGAGATGGACGAGCTGTTGTGCTTATCGGGGCGCGCTCTAGTGGGAAAGTCGTGTACGCGCTGACTACGCAGAACTATGTACACAACAGGCAGAACCCATGCTCACAGTTTACAGAACAAAGAAGACTAGTATCGCCTGTGTTCAAAATACGACTAATTGTTCTTCATTTGTGTGTCCATAGTGTCCGTAGTTGCTTTATAATTCATGAGGATATTTTTGATCCATCATTGCAACTACAAAAATGCGTGATTTTTCACCAGACACGTTTCGCTTTATTGATATAAAGCATCACCAGTGGCCTCTAATTAAGTTTATTTAGCCGCGCGGGATTAGCCGAGCGGCCTAAGGCGCTGCAGTCATGGACCGTGCAGCTGGTCCCGGCGGAGGTTCGAGTCCTCCCTCGGGCACGGGTGTGTGTGTGTTTGTCCTTAGGATAATTTAGGTTAAGTAGTGTGTAAGCTTAGGGACTGATGACCTTAGCAGTTAAGTCCCATAAGATTTCACCCACATTTGAACATTTTTTAAGTTTATTTACATTTTGATTTGCTATTGCCGGCCGGGGTGGCCGAGCGGTTCTAGGTGCTACAGTCTGGAACCACGTGACCGCTAGTGTCGCAGGTTCGAATCCTGCCTCGGGCATGGATGTGTGTGATGTCCTTAGGTTAGTTAGGTTTAAGTAGTTCTAGGGGACTGATGACCTCGGAAGTTAAGTCAAATAGTGCTCAGAGATATTTGAACCATTTGATTTGCTATTTAGATCGAAAAACAGTTCGTTAAGAATACGTTGGTTTGTAATTACGCTGATTTTTCGGCTGCTTTCTCGCTTACATCGGGAAACGCCGTCTGCTAGCATATAGTTGTTTTTCTGTGTTAGACACTGATAATTTTCGTCTACTTTTTGGATGTTCTGCAGCACTATGCATTTCTCATAACACACTTTTATACACACCACTGTATTCTGTTTGTTTTCGTACTTCAAGTATGTGTTGATGTTTGTGTTTTGTAGTGTTGCCAACATAACCTCTCCATTACTTTGTCTTTGACCTACAAATATTCTTTTTTAAATTATATTATTGTATGTATGTAATTCTATTTCTTTATTTTTTTATTTTGTTTTTTTGAGGAGGAGAAACCATGATGAGTGGACATAAGTACTGGACGATCAAAAAGTCAGTATAAATTTGAAAACTTAATAAACCACACAATAATGTAGATAGAGAGGTAAAAATTGACACACATGCTTGGAATGACATGGGGTTTTATTAGAAGCAAAAAAATAACAAAGTTCACAAAATGTCAGACAGATGTGCGTCGTTTGGTGATGATCGTGTGCTCAGCCGCCACTTTCGTCATGCTTGGCCTCCCAGGTCCTCAGACCTCAGTCCGTGCGATTATTGGCTTTGGGGTTACCTGAAGTCGCAAGTGTATCGTGATCGACCGACATCTCTAAGGATGCTGAAAGACACCATCCGACGCCAATGCCTCACCGTAACTCTGGACATGCTATACGGTGCTGTTCACAACATTATTCCTGGACTACAGCTATTGTTGAGGAATGATGGTGGACATATTGAGCATTTCCTGTAAAGAACATCATCTTTGCTTTGCCTTACTTTGTTATGCTAATTATTGCTATTCTGACCAGATCTAATAAAACCCCATGTCATTCCAAGCATGTGTGTCAATTTGTAGCTCTCTATCTACATTATTCCGTGATTTATTCAGTTTTCAAATTTATACTGATTTTTTGATGACCCAGTAGATACACCTGGAGAGTAAGCGACGTTCTTTTTGATGGAAATTATTGAGAAAATTTAGAGAACCAGCATTTTAAGCTGAATGCCAAACGATTGTACTGCCGCCAACATACATTGCTCGTAAAATACACGAAGACGAAGTACGAGAAATTAGGGTTCTCATGGAGGGATATGGACAGTCGTTTTTCTCTCGCTCTATGTGCGAGTGGAACAGTTCCCCCCCACCCGCCACGCAGCGTACGTTGGCTTGTGGAGTATCTATGTATGTAGACACTCAAAAATATTCAACTGTCTAAAGTAGCCTGTGGGGTCCTCAGATGTCAAGCTACCTCGATACCAAATGTCATCGCCATCGGTTCAGCTGGAGACTGGTGAAGACATAACAGAGTTACTTTCGCGTTTAATAATATTAGTTTTGGTATGAAAGTATGTATTAAACACATTGTGAATTGGATAAGCATTCTACTCATTATGTTGAATCATAGTATGTAGAACATATCATCCAGTTTCAGAAACCATTTTTACAAATATGATGAAGTTCAAAAGTGAATCAATTAATAGGTTTTTCGTTAATTCGGGTAACGCTGCTTTGTTGAGTAACCTGTGCTCTTGCTCAGGGTTCAAGTAATCTCATGCGAAATTTCATGGATATCGGTTCAGCGATTTAGTCGCGAAAGTGTAAGACACATACTTTCCCGCTTATAACACTAATATGGACTAGGATGGATTTAACGTTTTCCGAAAGACACAGTACATTTTAAAAGTGTATTGAAGGTGTTGTCTTTTGACTAGATCATTTCTCTTAGTTAACATTTGTTCCGTCCATCCCTTACGTTGATGTTAACACGTTACAATGTTCTTTGCGTATTAAACATATAGCATGAAACGTCCTAAGATCATAAATATAAAATCACACGTCACTCAGCAGTCCCAATTAAATACGCAACAAACGAAACCAGATGCGTTTGCTGAATATTGTCCTCACGTGTACTATTAAAACTAATGCTTAATGAAATCAGCTTCTCTCAGAATGTTTCCACTTACAACATAATTTGTATTATCATTTCTGTATTAGAATATCTCATAGCTTGATATTTTGAAATTTCCGGTTTAAACAGTTCACCAGTCAAATATTTGTCTTTCCGCCGCGCCTGTGCTATGGGTCGCGTGGGGCCTCAGGACTCAGACAGCCGATGTTTACTGTTACATAATCGTCCTGTTACTTTTGCCGCTCGGGCGGAGCAGAGGAACTGTTTTTATAGAATTTATGTGATTCTTTTTCCCCTCTTTATTGCATTTTACATGTTTCAAGATCGCAGTAACTTTTAGTGTCCCATCGTAATGTCCGCTTTTTCGGCTTTCTCTAGGTCCTCCTTTAAACCTTCTGACACGAAACTTTTGTCTCACGACGACACTGGAGTAAAGATGACCTCAGATGGTCAAGTGATTTTTGTTGTTGTAAATAACGTCTTGCTATGTCTTTTAATTTATTTTAATCCAGTTCAGCAGCATGGCTCCTTATCTCACACTTAAAACGTCAGAACGCCTTCCTATGGTCTTGTAACACAATATTTTCAATATTACAATTTACACCATATGATGGAACTTAAAGCGTTCCGAAACCGGTCGAGTATACAATAAAAAAACTATTATTCAGCAACTGTTACGCGATTTCTTCGTTTTACAAAATTTTGAAATTAATAAATTTTGTATCTTTGACTTCTTCCAGCATTCGGGTAGGGTCGCCGGCCGGTGTGGCCGTGCGGTTAAAGGCGCTTCAGTCTGGAACCGCGTGACCGCTACGGTCGCAGGTTCGAATCCTGCCTCGGGCATGGATGTGTGTGATGTCCTTAGGTTAGTTAGGTTTAATTAGTTCTAAGTTCTAGGGGACTGATGACCTCAGAAGTTAAGTCCCATAGTGCTCAGAGCCATTTGAACCATTTTTAGGGTAGGGTTTCTGTGAGACATTAATGGGAAACTATGTGGTTGGCTTATTAGACGTAAAGAAGACCTTAATCTTTCCAGGTAAAACAAACACCTGGTAACATGAATAGTTCAATTCCGTGGGATAACTTCCGGTTCGTTCCAAATCGTATCAAGAGTTAGACGTCGAGACGATTGATCAGAGTTTGCTTCAACTGTGTGCTGGAAGAAATTATAAGAGATTGAAAAGGTCAGGAAGGAAAAGAAGTTAAAACTACATACAGCTGTGTAGATCAAAGGAAGTATATAATTGTTTGATCTTCGCAGACTATCTGATAATGATAGAAGCAACCTTAGAGAACACAAAGAAAAAATTAGAACTTTTGAAGGAGACTGCTGAAAATGCAACCTGAAAAGATCGTTTGAAACACATGACCAATGAAAGTAACTCACCAGGAATTTCAAAAACCAAGTACGGAAACATGAAGAAAACAGACAACTTCAAATACGTGGGTGAAAGTATAAACATAAAAGTGAAACAGAAATAATTACAATCAGAGGTGAAAAGATGAAAACAGCCTACGTGAATGTGAGAAATTTGTGCGGTAAAAAATGTTTTTCTAAGGAAGTTAGATTTATGCATCATAACAAAGCTGTAGAACCAGAAGTCCTCTACGGATGGAAACACTATTTTTAACTGGATACTAAATAGCATTAGCATATTTGGAAAAGGAGGAGAGAAGAACCTTTCGAAAAACATTAGGTGTAATCAAGAACAAAGATAGCAATTGTATTTTGAGATCAAACAAGTATGTATACACAATCAACCCCAAAGTAACACATTGGATCAGTAAAAGACAT
Organism: Schistocerca americana; assembly: GCF_021461395.2. NCBI lineage: Eukaryota > Metazoa > Arthropoda > Insecta > Orthoptera > Acrididae > Schistocerca > Schistocerca americana. The sequence continues at coordinate 61,159,794 of NC_060128.1, forward strand.
GTTACTCTTTATGGACACCTACAGAGAATGAAGGGAGACAAAGAAATAAAGAAACTGGGTGGGTCGTATAATGAATCTAGCGCCACCGGAACTTTTGTTCAAGCAATGAAATGTTGACACCATTTTTGTTAGCCGGACTCGAGTTCACTTTACTACGTAAATTATTTATGAAAACATTAAGTTTTCTAACTGTCAAATAAAATTTTCCGGTGAACATATTTTTCTACTTGCACTTCTATATACAATCAAGTATCGATTTTACACCATCAAAATTGTTAGTCACATTTTAGGAGTGTATTATGTGAAATGACTGCATTACATATAACAATGTGCATTTATCAGTGTTAATCTTTAAACAAAATATCTCCAGCGTCCTTTATAATTTTGCTAATTTTACTACTTGTTAATGACCATTAGGCCCACAAATCTTCACTAAAATAATTATTTACAGAAAATTATATATATATATATATATATATATATATATATAAATTAAAACTGATAAACAATTTCAATTACAGAAGACATGTTTATACTAATTCAGACTGTTTCCTGTTCTACAGGGTACTGGGAGCAGGTACTGTATTTTGGCGCCAAGAGCGTTAGAGCGTTCGTCGATATAGTTGGACTAGTATTCAGAGAGAGAGAGAGAGAGAGAGAGAGAGAGAGAGAGAGAGAGAGAGAGAGAGAGAGAGAGGGTGGGGGGTGGGGGGTAGCATTGTTATTGTGTTCTTAACGTTGCTCTCCAGCTAAGACACTTCACTGATAGAAGCATTTTTAATGTATAAGAAACGTTTATTACGTTGTGCAATGGAAAACATGTACTCTAATGCGAAGGAAGAAATTAACTTCAATTATGAATTAAAAGTGTTAATTTTCCAGGTAAAGCTAACGGTAACAGACAGGACCTGAGTTCATAGAATATTGTGCAGCAGGACAATATACCCAGACACTGAAGCTATACTATGTGATCAAAAGTGTCCAGACACCCCCAAAAACATACGTTTTTCATATTAGGTGCATTGTGCTGCCACCTACTGCCAGGTACTCCATATCAGCGACCTCAGTAGTCATCAGACATCGTGAGAGAGCAGAATGGGGCGCTCCGCAGAACTTACGCACTTCGAACGTGGTCAGGTGATTGGGTGTCACTTGTGTTATACGTCTGTACTCGAGATTTACTCACTCCTAAACATCCCTACCTCCACTGTTTCCGAAGTGATAGTGAAGTGGAAACGTGAAGGGACACGTACAGAACAAAAGCGTACAGGCTGACCTCGTCTGTTGACTGACAGAGACCGCCGACAGTTGAAGAAGGTCGTAATGTGTAATAGGCAGATATCTATCGAGACCATCATACAGGAAATCCAAAGTGCATCAGGATCCACTGCAAGTACTGTGACAGGCGGGAGGTGAGAAAACTTGGATTTCATGGCCGAGCAGCTGCTCATAAGCCGCAAATCACGCCGGCAAATGCCAAACTATGCCTCAGTTGGTGTCAAGAGCGTAAACATTGGACGATTGAAGAGTGAGAAAATGTTGTGTGGAGTGACGAATCACGGTACACAATGTGGCGATCCGATGGCAGGGTGTGGGTATGCCGAATGCCCGTTGAACGTGAAACGTCCCCTTTTGAACAATTATACATGACTGTGCTTAAACTGACATACAATATTTTTAGCGCAACGCAATCTGACTTTCAAAAATCCCTACAAAAGAATGGTCCTGACTAACATTAACCTATACGTTTCACAAATCACTTACCTCACAAAAATCTTGGTTACTCAAACTACTGCAATACAGCGAGCACCACTACTGCCAGCTAAATAAAAGATTCAAACTACGGAAGGCACTAACTACTGATAGGGATAGTTAGCAAATAAAAGATATTAATAGAGAACAAACAATGTATTTACCTTAATATCATATATATATATATATATATATATATATATAGCAGTTCATGACAAATTTCAAAATTCCGCCATCTCTCTCCCCACATCCACCACTGCTGGCGGCTCACCTCCAACTGCGCAACGCTACGCGCTGTTTACAGCCAGCTGCCTAACACTACAATGGCGAGTATTACAACAATGCAAAGCAGCCACAGACTGCACACAGCACAGCCAGTGATTTTCATACAGAGGTGGCGTTACCAATAAAAAAACCTAAACAGCCTACTTACAAACGTGATCTGCCAGCGTGTGTGGTGCCGACAGTAAAATTCGGAGGCGGTGCTGTTATGGTGTGGTCGTGTTTTTCATAGAGGAGGCTTGCTCGCCTTGTTGTTTCGCGTGGCACTATCACAGCACAGGCCTACATTGATGTTTTAAGCACCTTCTTGGTCCCCACTGTTGACGAGCAATTCGGGGATGGCGATTGCATCTTTCAACACGATCGAGCACCTGTCCATAATGCACAGGCTGTGGCGGAGTGGTTCAAAATGGTTCAGATGGCTCTAAGCACTATGGGACTTAACATCTGAGGTCATCAGTCCCCTAGACTTACAACTACTTAAACATAGCTAACCTGAAGACATCACACACATCCATGCCCGAGGCGACCGTAGCAGCAGCGCGGTTCCGGACTGAAGTGCTTAGAACCGCTCGGCCACAGCGGTCGGCCTGTGGCGGAGTGGTTACACCACAATAACATCCCTGTAATGCATTGACCTACTCACAGTCCTGACCTGAATCCTATAGAACACCTTGGGATGTTTGGGATGTCTTGGAACGCCAACTTCGTGCTAGGCCACACCGACCGACGTCGATACCTCTCCTCAGTGCATCACTCCCTGAAGAATGGGCTGCCATACCCAGCACCTGAGTGAACGTAAGCCTGCGAGAGTGGAAGCTGTCATCAAGGCTAAAGGTGGGCCAACACCATATTGAACTGCAGCATTGCCGATGGAGGGCGCCACGAACTTGTAAGTCGTCTTCAGCCAGTTGTCCGGATACTTTTGATCACATAGTGTATATTTGAAAAAGTCAGTAACAACTTGTTAGTGTGATGTACTGAATCTTCCCCTTATCCTAGGAAACATTGCTACGAATTGAGACAAACTGACGTACCAATGTTACACTGAGGTGATAAAAGTCTTGGCATACCTCCTAATTTCGTTTTGGACCTCCTTTGTCAGCATTAGTGCAGCATCTCGAAGTGGACTCAACAAATCGTCAAAAGTCCCCTGCCCCTGTAGCCATTCATAACTGTGGAAGTGTTACCAGTACATGAATTTATGCACGAATTGATGTATCGATTACGTCCCATAAATGTTCGATGAGATCCATGTCGGGTGGTGTGGGTGGCCAACTCCATTCTCTCAATGTGTCCAGAATGCTCTTTAAATCAATCGCGAACAGCTGTGACCCGGTGACACAGCGCACTGTCATCCTTGAAAGTTCCATCGTTGTTTGGGAACATAACGTCCATAAAAGGCTGCGAACGGTCTCCAGCTAGCCGGATATAAATGTTTCCAGTCAATGTTTGGTTCACTTTGACCAGAGGACCCAGTCCATTCCATGTAAACACAGTCCCCACCGTTATGGATCTGCACCAGCTTGCACAGTGCCTTGTTGACAACTTGGCTCCAAGCCTTCGTCAGTTCTGCGCCACGCTCTAACCATACCATCAGCTCTTACTAACGAAGTCGGGACTCATCTGATCAGGCCACGGATTTGACGCCAGATTTCGCCGCTCTGTCCTAACAGGTACGTTCGTCGTACATCCCACATTTATTTCTGCGTTTATTTCACGCGATGTTGCTTGTCTGTTAGCACTGACAGCTCTACGCAAATGCCGCTGCTCTTGGTCGTTAAGAGAAAGCTGAGAGGCTATGCCTAAAATGTGGTATACTTGGCACACTTCTGACACGTTCATCTCGGAATATTGAATTCTCTACCGATTTCCGAAATGGAATGTTCCCTGCGTCTAGCTGCAGGTATCTTTCGTGATCAAAATCTTAATTTTCATCGTGCAGCCATAATTCCGTAGGAAAGCCTTTCACATGAATCACCTGAGTACAGATGACAGCTCCACCAATGCAGAGCCATTTTATACGCGATTCCACAGCCATCTGTATATGTGCATATCGCTATCTGATGACTTTTGTGTTGTATTCTCCAACAGTGTATTGAACGTAACTACTTCTACAATACAATAGTTGGCTGTGCAATAGACGTAGACGTCCGTCGATCTAGCCAGAGATGTAGTTCCTCTCGGTCGTTTGGTACTGCAGTACAGCGGCTTCGGTGATATCTTCTCGGAGACTCTGCTATGGCGGTTGCCATTAGCAACGGACGAAGACTGGTCTGCCTTCGACAGGCCGGGCCTATATAGTCAGCTGGAGCCAATAGAAACCCGGCGTAGGAATCCGTGGCCGGATATGTCGCGGTGAACTATGCAAGGAAAGGTTCCTATTAATCGACTGGAATCTTCGGCGTGTTTACCTGATGTCTTCGCCTGTTTGGCTGTTGGTTTGTTTCCCTCATAGCGTGGCTGTCATGCGGTGCTGCCTGCAATTTAGGGGAACCCCATGGCAGACGGTACATTTTGTCATCTCAGTGTATTATGAAGAACACATGTGGGACAATGTTGGTTAGGTTCATTACATAGGCGGGATAATTAGTGTTTATTTGCACATGGGGAGATTCGTTATAGATGACAAGTCAAAATGGTCAGGAGGCGTTACCCGACATAGAAATTCAGACTCGCAATTCATAAACGTAAAGATACCTAGCAGGCTAAAGAAGAATACCAAGTGCAGTCAGCTGAGAGGAAAATACCTCATTCTGAGGAAATGACAGAGGTTTGGAGAAGCATGAATAAAAAGCGAAATAAACTATTATTTTGTCGTGGTCCTTAGTTGAAACGATATAAAAAAAGAACAGCTGGTCACGTCGGAATGTGTCGGTGCGCGTCAGAGCGTCAAGAAGCAGGAGCACAGCCTACTGCCTCCTGGCGAATAGCCGTACAGCTGCGAGGGTAATACCGGCTCCAGGGAAAAACTACTGGGCAGTAAAAAGACGCGGAAGTGAATTCTCACCAGAGAGCTGAGCCGTGTCTCTGGATTTTATAGCACGCGTGAGCTGATTTTCTCTTGTTGCCGATTTAATTTTTCCCGAGCCGAAGGCCGACGCAATGGAAACGCAGTCGACGTGCGGGTTTCTCTCATTGCTTTTCTTTCCTAGCTGTGTTATGTCACGGCCCCGGAGTGCAATTCCGGCGCCGCACGTTGGACATGAAGTGAGATTCCAGTCTCGCTCACCGCTGAAAATTATGTGTAACACGCACGCAGGCGCGAAAGTCTTGTGGCTGACCTGACACGCACTAGATCGCGTGTAGCATTTTGAGCGTTTTAGTACAAACTGAAATGCCATTGGGGACAGACGAAACACGTGATGATTACATCTACATCTGCACCTACGTGATTACTCTGCTATTCACAGTAAAGTGCATGGCAGAGGGTTCAATGAACCACATTCAAGCTGTCTCTCTACCGTTCCACTCTCGAAAGGCGCGCGGGAAAAACAAGCACTTAATTTTATCCGTGCCAGCCCTGATTTCTCTCATTTTATCGTGATGATCATTTCTCCCTATGTAGGTGGGTGCCAACAGAATGTTTTCGCAATGGCAGGAGAAAACTGGTGATTGAAATTTCGTGAGGAAATCCCGTCGCAACGAAAAAGTCTTTCTTTTTAATGATTGTCACTCCAATTCATGTATGTAGCCCTATCTTACCCAGTTCGCGGTAATACAAAACGAGCTGCCCTTCTTTGTACTTTTTCGATGTCGTCCGTCAATCCCAGCTGATGCGAATTCCACATTCCATAGCAGTACTCCAGGATAGGGCGAACAAGCGTGGTGTAAGCAGTCTCTTTAGTAGACCTGTTGCACCTCCTAAGTGTTCTGCCAATGAATCGCAATCTTTGGTTTGCTTTACCCACAACATTATCCTTGTCATCGTTAAGTTATTTATAATTGTAATCCCTAAGTGACGAATGGAAAAACTGGTAGAAGCAGACCTCGGGGAAGATCAGTTTGGATGCCGTAGAAATGTTGGAACACGTGAGGCAATACTGACCTTACGACTTATCTTAGAAGAGAGATTAAGGAAAGGCAAACCAACGTTTCTAGCAATTGTAGACTTAGAGAAAGCTTTTGACATTGTTGACTGGAATACTCTCTTTCAAACTCTGAAGGTGGCAGGGGTAAAATACAGGGAGCCAAATGCTATTTACAATTTGAACAGAAAGCAGGTGGCAGTTACAAGAGTCGAGGGGCATGAAAGGGAAGCAGTGGTTGGGAAGGGAGTGAGACAGGGTTGTAGCCTCTCTCCGATGTTATTCAATCTGTATATTGAGCAAGCAGTAAAGGAAACAAAAGAAAAATTCGGAGTAGGTATTAAAATCCACGGAGAATAAATAAAAACTTTGAGGTTCGCCGATGACATTGTAATTCTGTCAGAGACAGCAATGGACTTGGAAGAGCAGTTGATCGGAATGGATAGTGTCTTGAAAGGAGGATATAATATGAACATCAACAAAAGCAAAACGAGGATAATGGAATGTAGTCGAATTAAGTCTGGTGAAGCTGAGGGAATTAGATTGGAAAATGAGACACTTAAAGTAGTAAAGGAGTTTTGCTATTTGGGGAGCAAAATAACTGACGATGGTCGAAGTAGAGAAGATATAAAATGTAGACTGGCAATGGCAAGGAAATCGTTTCTGAAGAAGAGGAATTTGTTAACATCGAGTATAGATTTAAGTGTCAGGAAGTCGTTCCTGAAAGTGTTTGTATGGAGTGTAGCCATGTATGGAAGTGAAACATGGACGATAAATAGTTTGGACAAGAAGAGAATAGAAGCTTTCTAAATGTAGTGCTACAGAAGAATGCTGAAGATTAGGTGGGTAGATCACATTCCTAATGAGGAGGTATTGAATAGAATTGGGGAGAAGAGGAGTTTGTGGCACAACTTGACTAGAAGAAGGGATCGGTTGGTAGGACATGTTCTGAGGCATCAAGGGATCACCAATTTAGTACTGGAGGGCAGCGTGGAGGGTAAAAATCGTAGAGGGAGACCAAGAGATGAATACACTAAGCAGATTCAGAAGGCTGTAGGTTGCAGTAGGTACTGGGAGATGAAAAAGTTTGCACAGGATAGATTAGCATGGAGAGCTGCATCAAACCAGTCTCAGGACTGAAGACAACAACAACAACAACAACAACAACAACAACAACAACAACAACAATCCCTAAGTATTTAGTTGAATTTACAGCCTTCAGATTTGTGTGACTTACAGTGTAATCGAAATTTAGAGGATTTATTTCAGTTCTCATGTGAACAACTTCACACTATCACACTATTCAAGGTCAGTTGCGACTTTTCCTACCATACAGATATCTCTTGTAAATCATTTTGAGGATGATGTTTGATTTGTGGAGCGCTCAACTGCGCAGTTATCGCCACCCGTACAAATTCCGAATCTTTACACAGTCCAATCTCACCCCTTACACGAATGATTGTGAAATGATGACGACAACAGAAACGCCCAGACCCCGAGCAGAGACAAAATCCCCAAACCGGCTGGGAATCGAACCCCTTACCCTCCCCCCCCCCCCCCCCCACACCAAACACGTAACGTTACGTATGCTACCTCCAGGGCCATCACCACAGGTTAGTCAACGTTATACCATTGGAAAAATGGTCCTGCCAGAACAGAAAAAAGGTGGATATGCTCTTGTTTCAAAGACTGACTTTAAAGTGCGGTACTCACTGGCTCTACAAACGTCAACACCTTTCAAAATTCTGGCATGCGAACATATTCACGCTCTTTTCAACATGCAACTCACCACTCTCTCCCACAAGCTCCCCTTACGCAACTCGCTCACAGCCACTAGACCACCGCCGTAAGTCGCTCATGTCCACACACTCGCACTAGCCCATTCTCACTCAGTCATTCAGGCCAACTCATTGTCAATCTCTCTTTGTGCCTCTCTAACTGTCACAGTCTCCCTCGTTCTGTTCTACTGCTGCTGTACGGTCCCTCTATCACTATCTCCCTGCCGGCCGGGGTGGTCGAGCGGTTCTAGGCGCTACAGTCTGGAACCGCGCGACCGCTACGGTCGCAGGTTCGAATCCTGCCTCGGGCATGGATGTGTGTGATGTCCTTAGGTTAGTTATGTATAAGTAGTTCTAAGTTCTAGGGAACTGATGGCCTCAGTAGTTAAGTCCCACACTACTCAGAGCCGTTTGAACCATTTTGAACTAGCTCCCTCTTGCTCTTTTTTATTGCTACTATCCCCTTCCTTTCTTCCCACTGCTGCTGTCTCTTCTCACCATGACTGTCTCTCTCTTCCTCGTTGTCACTGTCACAATAGGGTCTTTATCACTAGCTATCATCCACTTCCACTTTTCCACTGCATTTCTCCCCCACTGGTACAGTCTTCTTCATTTTTTCCATAGCACTGTTCTGTCACTGTCAACTACACCACGTGAACAAAAGTATCCCGGACACCTGGCTGAAAATGACTTAGAAGTTCGTGGCGCCCTCCATCGGTAATGCTGCAGTTCAATATGGTATTGGCCCACCCTTAGCCTAGATGATAGCTTCCACTCTCGCCGGCATACGTTCAATGAGGTGCTGAAAGGTTTCTTGGGGAATGGCAGCCCATTCTTCACGGAGTGCTGCACTGAGGAGAGTTACTGATGTCGGTCGGTGAGGCGTGGCACGAAAGCGACGTTCCAAAACATCCCAAAGGTTTTCCATAGCGTCTGGGTAAAGAATCTGTGCAGGCCAGTCCATTACAGGGATGTTATTGTCGTGTAACTACTCCGCCACAGGCCATGCATTATGAACAGATGTTCGATCGTGTTGAAAGATAAAGTCGGCACCCCGAATTCCTCTTAAACAGTGGGAAGCAAAAAGGTGGATAAAACAGCAATGTAGGCCTGTGCTGTGATAGTGCCACGCGAAACAACAAGTGATGCAAGCCCCCTCCATGGAAAACACGACCACACCATAACACCACAGCCTCCATATTTTACTGTTGGCACTACACACGCTGGCAGATGAAGTTCACCGTGCATTCGCCATACCCACACCCTGCCATCGGATCGCCAGACTGTATACCGTGATTCGTCACTCCACACAACGTTTTTCCACTCTTCAGTCGTCCAATGTTTACGTTCCTTACACCAAGCGAGGCGTCGTTTGGCATTTACCAACGTGATGTGTGGCTTATGAGCAGCCGCTCGACCATGAAATCTAAGTTTTCTCACCTCCTGCCTAACTGTCATAGTACTTTAAGTGGATCCTGACGCAGTTTGGGATTGTTGTGTGATGGTCTGGACAGATGTCTGCCTATTACACATTACGACTCTCTTCAACTGTCGTCGGTCTCTGTCACTCAAAAGACGAGGTCGGCCTGTGCGCTTTTGTTCTGTACGTGACCATCCACGTTTCCACTACACTATCACATCGATAGCAGCGCACCTAGGAGTGTGGAAATCTCGCGTATGACACACGTGACACCCAATCACCTGACCACGTTCGAAATCCGTGAGTTACGTGGAGCGCCCCATTCTGCTCTCTCACGATGTCTAATGACTACTCAGGTCGCTGACATGGAGTACCTGGCAGCAGGTGGCAGCACAGTCCTACTAATATGAAAAACTTGTGTTTTTCGGGGCGTCCTGATACTTTTGATCACATAGTGTATGTTCCGCTGCCAATTTGTTGCCTGTTTCTCTCACGCTGCTTCTGTCCCTCCGCTCTTTTTATACCACAACCACTGTCTACACTGTCTTCTTCTCTCTCACGCTCAAAAAAGCGCAAATATTTTCGCATGCCAAAATTTTTGAAAAAATTTTAGAAGGTTCTGAGGATGTTTCGAGGATCTCCAGAAAGTAATGCATTGCATTTTTTTTCTCAGCCTAAAACAATGCTACGAATGTGAAACGTCACTTCCGACAGATGGCGTAGCTGCAGGACAGTTTCAAAGTGGCGTCCGTAGGTGATGTACGTTACAAGCAACGTGCCGTCATTGAATTTCTCACTGCAGAGAAAGCATCTGGGTGGAATATTCGAAAACGCTTGTGCAAACTCTATGGAGTATCTGCTGTCCACAGAAGTACAGTCAGCCACTGGGCATGGAGGGTGAGTTAATCAGAAGGAGGTTCGCCGGAGCTCCACGATTTGCAGCGGTCGGCGAGACCATACTGTTGTGTACGTAGTTCCGCGTAGTCAGCGCGTACACAACTTTCCGACTAGAGCGCGCCCCGCTGAGCACAACAGCGCAGGCACAGCGCTCGTCCGTCTCCGCACTACGAGATGGCGCTGCCATAGAGAGGGACCAAATTCTGCTTCCGCCGGTCCGCGTATTAATATGTAATACAGCCAATCAGATTGCTGCTAACGTAGAACCTTTCCTCCTCACGCATCACACTCGCGCAGTGATACATGAACGCGCGAGGTATTATAACGAGTGTACAGACCTCCGATTAGTCAGTCTGCATTTGTCTGCACCAGTCTGTACCAGTCTACATTTGTCTGTGGCAGTCTATAGTCATGTTTCAATCTGCGCCTAATAAGATTACCATATTCCTGTACATAGCCATGAGGAGAAATGTATAGACACTTTCCTCAAGTACCAGAGATATATGTGAGAATAAGATTAACATACCAATAGCAAAGGAACTGCAGATTGTCAATTGTAAATAGCATCCAGAATCAAGTTAAGTAATTTTTATGCTTGTTATTATTTTATTTCTCTGCCTACTGATGACTGGGTGTTGTGTGATGTCCTTAGGTTAGTTAGCTTTAAGTAGTTCTAAGTACTAGGGGACTGGTGACCTCAGCACTTAAGTCCCATAGTGCTCAGAGCCATTTTGTTATTATTTTAATAAATGTGTGCGAAAAATAATCAAGTTCTGTTTAAAGTTGGTCACTGTCAATCTGCTACTCTAAGCGTGCAAGTGGCATTTCTATCGTCTGACCTAACGGCAGAAGATGAGCACACCACAATAAGACCACGAGACATATTGCTGACACTCGCCTACTTCGTTAGAGCGACAAGTCAAATAATCTGATGGTGTGTGTACTGAAGGTCTTACAGTACGTACACCACACACACCATCCACGGCTGTCACTCCTGACATGTTGCAGCGAGCTGATGGTGTCATTCGCGAGGACAGACGCATTACGACTCGTCAGTTGGCGCTGGATCTTTCGATCAGCAAAGAAAGTGTGGATGTAATTATCCGCACTCTTGGATATTCAGAAGTGTGCGCAAGTAGGATATCCCGCGGTGTCTAACGGGGCATCACAAATCGCACAGAAAAAACATTTCTCTTGATCTGTTGCAATGTTTTGCAACTGAGGGGGAGACCTTCTTGTCCCGCACTGTGAAACCTGGGTTCAGCATTTGGAGCCCGAAACAAAACGACAGTCCATGTAATGGCGCCATTCCCACTCACTCCCCACAGAAGAAAAAATTCAAAGCAACTGCTTCCGCCGGTAAGGTCAGATCACCGTGTTCTGGGACTGTCAATGTGTGATTGTCATTGATGTGATGTCAAGAGGCAGTACCATTAATTCCGAAGCATATGTCAACATATTATGAAAACTCGAGATTCGCTTCGGGTGACTTCGGCGTCACAGCAACCCAGGAGATGTTTTGCTCCAACACGATAACGCTCGGCCGCAGACAAATCTGAGGACTAAAAAAAATGGTTCAAATGGCTCTGAGCGCTACGGGACTTAACCCTTTGTTTCCTGACATAAGAAAAAATTTACTATAACATTTTCTTGCAGAATTTATGCTATTGTGGCCTCAAATGACGGTAGGATTTTTTGTAAAATTTTATTTTATTTTTTACAACTTTTTTCACTCCTGGTACTCAGAAGTACCGTCAGACTCCATGGACAGAATCACAACATGCGCTGAAAAATGATCCAATATTTATAACTTGTACTTTATTCCACATAAATATTAAATATTTTTATATTAGAAAATTAATTAACAAAAATATGATATTTCTGAATTTTTTTAAATTCGCATAAATTTACCTTACTATGTGTTTGTCTCTCCACATTCTGTGTGTCCGGTATTCACATTGAGGTGAAGGTGTAAACGGCAAAGAACACTCTGAGTCATTATTATCCGAACAAGTGGAGTTTGTTTCACAATCTGCCTCTTGCAAATTGAACGAAAAAGCTTTGTCAAAATTATTAACATTTTCGTCATCATCTTCGATGTCAGTATCCTCTGTAATATCAGAGGGAATGTCCTCATACAAAACTGCTTCAACCTCTGCATCACTCAAAGGTCGAAAGTAGCCACCAGTTTTACGATTATCGTCCATCTGTTTGAGAAAAAGTGGACAGAACAACTAGTGAGAGGTAACGCATTGTTGCTACAATAAAGTGTTCGCACAACCTGACGATACTAAGTCCGCTTTATATTTTCCTCTTTATCTCATTCACTTGTAACGTAATGCTTCAAACTATTACAAAAAAACAAAGAAGGTAAGTACTTACAATGGAAAACTCAGCGGAAGTTTCAATAAATTGCGCACAAATTCAGGCAACACCATGGAAACAAGCACGTACAATCTTCTGTTTTCACAGAAGCGCGTGAAAAACAATTTCAAGCTCTGACAGCCAGAGAGGTCTATGTATTGCATAACAACATCTATGAAACAGTAGAGCAGAGTTACTGTTACGCACCGACAGGCTCTCAGATCACGAAACTGCACCACGAGAAAATAATGAGAGTCAAAACTTACTGGTACTTTTAAGTACCATCAGGCAACAAAGGGTTAAGATCTATGGTCATCAGTCCCCTAGAACTTAGAACCACTTAAACCTAACTAACCTAAGGACATCACACAACACCCAGTCATCACGAGGCAGGGAAAATCCTTGACCCCGCCGGGAATCGAACCCGAGCTGCGGACCAAGTCTGAGGACTGCTGAAGACAACGCAAAACATGCTTGGGCAGTGTTACCCCATCCACCCTACTGCCATGACCCACACCCCTCGGACCTCCTCTCGTTTCGGTCATTAAAGGATGCCATCCCAGGAAGACATTTTGAGGACGATGAGGTGATTCACACAGGGAAGCACTGACTGCGCCACCAGGACAAGGCATACACGTCCTTGTTTCGCGGTGGAAGAAGTCCATAGAACGGAACGGAGATTACGTGGAAAATAGGGTGTGTAGGTAAAACATCATTCTTTCCTGTCTGTAATTCTCATTATGTTCAATAAAGAATTGTTGAAGAAAAAATGCAGTGCATTACTCTCTGGGCAGCCGAAGTATTATGAGACAACTGGTATCCCGATTTACAGTCAGAGTCTTTGAAAAAGGAGTGCATTCTCCCTTTGTATTTTGGATGGACTGTTTTCCCGTGGTTCTCATCTTTTACATGCCACAGCAGGCCATATCAATGCTATGAAAATAACTTCGTGGGGCAGCAAAATTCAGATAGTTTATTATGTGTAACTGAAATAATAGCAAACTAATTTTACAGCTCAGATCTAATTTAAAAATATGGCATTTCAGTCTTTGATCGCTATTTTTTTATTTTCAGTTACCGGTTTGAGGCTAGCTGCCCATCTTCAGATCGTATATTCCAGTTACAGAGTAACTTGTCAGTACAGAACTATCGGTTTGCTGTCATAACTGCTGTCAGTTATTGAAAATAAAAAATAGCGATCAAAGACTGAAACGCCATATTTTTATTTAATGAACGATCGCGGAAATCCCATTAAGACAATCATGTCTAGTCTTGATAAACAGATCCAATTTTACGTGCACAAAAATTTTGCACGTGCTTCAGTACTACAACATGGAGTTTCCAGAATCCTTCTGATAACAGAGACATTTTACAGGTCATTTCTCCCTATGATGGCACTATGTAAATACTTTTTCTCCCTGCAGGTAGTGTAGCTTTGAAGCTCTGAGTCTCGGAAACGGGTAAAGTTATGAACCAAATTTTCAAGATTACTGGAGATCGGGATCTTAGGAATACATCGTAAAAATTGCACACATTTGCTGTGCCTAGTCGTCTTGGTATTTTCGGCTCTGGTTTTGGTGTCCAAAACCTTGTTTTTCGGGTGTATCTCGAAAACGGATAAAGATTCTTGAAAATTTGAAGACGGCAATTGTAAATAAATTCCCAGAGATTATAACGTCGAAGTTTGAGCAATCTGCTACGACATTATTCAGATTTCGCCTCATACTGGATTTTACGTGCGCATGATACGCGTAGAAGGGGGCTAACTTTGAACCTCCGTATCTCGGAAAAATATTTAAAATTTTCAGAGTATCCTCGATATCGGGGTTTTAGGAATGTATCGCAAAAATTTCAGCCATTTGCTGTGCATAGCTTCCTTTTGCTAGGGGAAAAATATACCAAACAACTTATTTGAGGTTTTCTAAGGAACAGCCCATGAGCTAATGGTGCCTCCATTAGCCCATAAGGACGCACTGTAGATCATATCTAATGCAATAAGAACCAACCTATTTGCTCCATTTGCTTAAGTTGGAGGAGGTGTGTAATATTTATACTTTGACCCTGGACCGTAGGAATAGTGACACTAAGACGATTCTTCTGTTCGGCATACAAATGGTCCCTACCGCAAGGGCTATACAAAATTGTTGACCACACTTTACTGTCACTGACAGAACCCGATGTAAGAGCCACGGCGGAATTCCGTTTTTATGCGTGGCGTTTTGGAAGATAACGTAAGGGCATGCTTGCCGATATTGCTGTGTTTCCAGTTTTTGTATAAAATAGTGTGTAAGGACAAAGAAATTGTATGGAAAAAGAGAATTATCTAAGGTTTAAACGTTTTGCTATCGTAAATAAAACTGACTGCGAGAAAGAAACCGCTCAATGTCACACAGTATAGGATTTTCTTTTCTGCGACCTGTGTTGACGAAAGACCTGTTGTTCAAAAGATATAGCCTCTGACCACCTGAATATCAGAGCATTGAGTAAAAATTACAAGTAAAAAGATCAATAATTTTTCTCAACTTTTGGTAATAATGTTAAACATCAACTTCTCTTTATGTAGCAGTATAGATAAAAATGAAATGAGCGGATGGCATCGTTGGCCGGGAGGCCCCTATGCGGGGAAGTTCGGCCGCCTTGGTGCAGGTCTCATTTCATTCGACGCCACATTGGGCGACCTGCGCGCCGGTAATGAGGATGAAATGATGATGAGCACAACACAACACCCAGTCCCCGAGCGGAGTAAATCTCCAACCCGGCCGGGAATCGAACCCGGGCCCCCTTGCATGGGGGCCTAGCACGGTACCACCCAGCTAAGCAGGCGGACAGCAGTGTAGATGAAGTTACATTATTAAGTTCATGGACCGGTTTAAAAAAAAATTGTGTAGGTAAATGGCTAAACATAATGTAGCTGATGACAAAGCACGCAAAAGTGGCCCGGGCCAACATGTTAGTTTGGATAACCACGGTGAGCGAGGCAAGGAAAGCATTTTGTGTGCTGGAATTTTCCTGGTGTGAATCGTTAGTGAGTCTGAAAACAGTTCTCTGTGCTAAGTTCAGCAGCATTTTCCAGCAGTGTGGGGAAATGGTGCGAGAAATTCGAGCAGGCTGATTGTTTGTACGGTGCATAAGGCTCGGGTCCACCGACCACGTCAGAACATGGAGTGGACCTTATCAGAGATGTGATGCTGTGATGTTCCACAAACTCTACCCATCGAGCTAGAACAGCTTCCAACATTTATTAGCCAACATTGTGGAAAATCCTTCCTGAGTGATTAAGAGTGATGCTGCAGTAACTGCAATTCCTGCAGTCTGTAAGCCATGACGATAAACTGCACTATGTACGCAGGCCGGAGTGGCCGAGCAGTTCTAGGCGCTACAGTCCGGAACCGCGCTACCGCTACGGTCACAGGTTCGAAACCTGCATCGGGCATGGATGTGTTTGATGTTCTTAGGTTAGTTATTTTTGTGTAGTTCTAAGTTCTAGGGGACTGATGACCTCACAAGTTAAGTCCCATAGTGCTCAGAGCCATTTTTTGCACCATCTACAGTTCCGCATCGATATCCAGTACCATCTTGAAAACGTCGACTTCACGAGGGAATTACTCTGCGGTTATGAACCCACTATTCATCTTCCAGGAAATGTAAACTGACGACACGCGAGGATTCGGAACAGAGAATACACATCTGGGACTGTGAGAGTTAACATGTTCCATACTTTGACCAACAGGAGTTTGTAGACCGTTTTTCTTCTCTGATAATAACGGCTCATGCCACAACTGCAAACTGACAGCAGGGATTTCGTCTTTCAACATGGTGGCGACCCTCAAAAACTATAAGGCTACAGTCCGCGCAGGATACTGTGGTCGATCCACAGGGACCACTTTTCGTCCAGAGCACTGACCGAGTTAATGCATTTGTTGGGGAGGTGGGGACGACAAGTGTTTGCCCCCTTCCGGCTAGTCGCCTATAACAAAATCGAGACGTACGCCCTGAAGTATTTATCAAACGATTTTACGGAAACTATGCAGTGAAACAATTTCGTTTTTGCATTACTTATAACTTTACATGTCGGCATCGTGGTGATGTGCCCATCATTTCGTTAATGGTGACATTATTGTGATATTTGCGTGAAAATAGCACACACCGCGAAATTCGAAAAAGTTTGCAATGAAAAATAGGGAACACTATGATTCTGCATTCTGTGCATATTCCGTAAAATGTTGCTGTGTGTGAAATTTAGTTAACATATTTAATTTTTTTCAGATTTGAGTGGAGGTCTATCTGTCAACAGCCTCGAGAAAATTGATCTAATGTAACAATTTTCGGTGGCGAGCGGTAGCAATAAAGCCAGAGTGAATAACCACAACATTCCTCATATTTCGCAAACTGTTTGTGGGTTAGAAATGAGATTTTGGCAAATGAGAGCATACAAACGGGAGAGTATTTTGCCATACAGTTATTATTCAAAACTTTATTATCTACTGTGCTATTCCACTTGCTACATACTTTTCTGATGAAAAAATACAATTGTTATGGGCCATCGACAGGTGTCGTAACGAAAAATGCTGTCGGTATTGGAACAACATAGGTAAAGACATTATCTGTTTATTTTTGTACCGAGGATGTAGGTTTTCAAAAGCTACTGACCTTACTTTTGGTTCGTTCCCCACTTAATAAACCACTGTTTCAGAATCCTCTCGCAGCTGCGTCTGCACAACATGTTATGAGATGAGACTGTGCAAATTTCGCTGTCTTTTGGCAAAAGAAGGAAAGTTTAACATGGCAACCACAGAGATGTGTAGGTTTTTTTTTTCAATCCATATGTGGCATACAGCAAACCAGTGCTTAACAGTATTGGTTAAAATCAGTCTTGGTTGCAATTTTACGTTTCTATTTTTCAACGACGCGTTTCTCCTTACGTAGGCATCTTCATTGAAAATGGAGAACAAAAACATCTATTTAAGAATCGCGATCGCGTTGTGCAGAATTGAATAACGTATAAGCATGTATAACCAGATCAACTATTGAAAGAGCAAATACCTAATTTGGTATTTCTTAGAAGAATCCTTTAGTCAGTGTAGCCAAAGGGCATCATCGAATATATCAGGCCAACATCGCCTTCGTTAAACTCAGTAAAAACTAGAAATATAAAATAG
Organism: Schistocerca americana; assembly: GCF_021461395.2. NCBI lineage: Eukaryota > Metazoa > Arthropoda > Insecta > Orthoptera > Acrididae > Schistocerca > Schistocerca americana. The sequence continues at coordinate 61,177,474 of NC_060128.1, forward strand.
TAAAATCATTACCTTTTCTAGACGGACGTGAGAGGCACCAAGATCTGCATAACGCGTTCCCGTTCACAGGAGCGAGTAAGAGAGTAAGATGGGCGCTCGGGTAGGAAGCACAATGCGCCACAGCGTCGTGTGCCAGTACTGAATCACCTCAATAGGTGGCGCTGCGACGTGGCAGTGGTAAAAATGAGAGATCGTAAACATTGATAAGATGGAATTACTAGGGGCAACACCTGTGCATAGCTTATCCTAAAATATTGACGAAGTAAAGTGACGGCGGTAAATTTAAAATGAGAAAACAAGGTGTATAATACAACACACAGATGCAGTACATAGACAGATGTTTCGTATCACATATCACTAGAACGAGAACATTAAAAACACAGGAGTGTAACTTCAGATAAAGAGTCCGCCCATATAACATTCAATATTGCGTCATTCTGAGCTAGATCTTTTAGCAAGAAAACTTTTTTATAAAATACAAGTAAAATTATTAGGCTTACAAAAAATACACACCAACGTGGAAGATGGACGTTATGCGGGTAAACTTCCCCCCCCCCCCCCCCCTTGAGATGTGTAAAATGCGTCATCACTTAAAGCGACAAAGTTGCTAGTATCCTATTTGAGGCAAAAAAAAACCCTTAATGGCTTGGCTAAGAAGACGATATAAGACCAGAGAGGAACAGAAGTTATGAAATCGGTGTTATTAATGTAGTCCTGGAGCTCTCGTAATTCTGCCTAAAATATGAGCCCTGTTCCTCTCTGGTCTTAGGTCGTCTTCTTAACCAAACGATGAGTAAGTTTTCTTTCCTTTTTTATTTTTATTTTTTACTCAAATAGGATACTTGTGAGTTTGTCGCTTTAAATGATGACGCATTTTACACATTTCAATGTAGCTATGACAAGGGGGGAAAATGTTTACCCGCATAACGTACGTTTTCGACGTTGGTGTGTATTTTTTGTAAGCTTAATAATTTTACCTGTATTTTATAAAAAAGTTTTCTTGGTGGAAGTTCTAGCTCCGAATGACGCAATATTGAGTGTTATATGGGCTGACTCTTTATCTGAAGTTACGGTCCTGTGTTTTTAATGTTCTCTTTCTAGTGATATATGATACGAAACATCTGTTTATGTACTGCATCTGTGTGTTGTATTATACACCTTGTTTTCTCATTTTAAATTTACCGCCGTCACTTTACTTCGTCAATATTTTAGGATAAGCGATGCACAGGTGTTGCCCCTAGTAATTCCATCTTATCAATGTTTACGATCTCTCATTTTTACCACTGCCACGTCGCAGCGCCACCTATTGAGGTGATTCAGTACTGGCACACGACGCTGTGGCGCATTGTGCTTCCTACCCGAGCGCCCATCTTACTCTCTTACTCGCTCCTGTGAACGGGAACGCGTTATGCAGATCTTGGTGCCTCTCACGTCCGTCTAGAAAAGGTAATGATTTTACTATTTTATATTTCTAGTTTTTGCTGAGTTTAACGAAGGCGATGTTGGCCTGATATATTCGACGATGCCCTTTGGCTACACTGACTAAAGGATTCTTCTAAGAAATACCAAATTAAGGTATTTGCTCTTTCAATAGTGGATCTGGTTATACATGCTTATAGGTTATCCAAGTCTGCACAACGCGATTGCGATTCTTAAATAGATGTATTTGTTCTCCGTTTTCTATGTAGATAACCTGAAGATGCCTAAATAAGGGGCAACGCATTGTTGAAAACTAAAAAACTAAAATTGCAACTAAGACTGTTTTTAACCAACACTGTGTAGGTTTTACTGAAAATTCGCCATTCATGATGCTTCTCTGACAGTTAAAAATGGTTGATAAGCCAGCGAAAATAAGTCATTGCTTTTAAAGTAGAGGTAACACATGTTTCTGATTTATCACCGTGGAGCTGTCAGTGTGGGGGCGCTCCACATACTATTTATGAAAAAAATGTGAGCGTAGGCTTTAGTTTAGAACGGCACTTCCCCTCCAGTGCTCGGCATTTCCCCTACTGTGCTCTGAGCGCCCCCCACCACTACCACTCTCCCCATGCATGCCTTGCCAACTGCATATCTACCGGCCACGGTATTCTGCGCGGACTCTGAGTGAGATGTTGCCACGTCGCTGCATAGGCCGTGTTGTGGCCAGCAACTTTGGGCTCTTCGAGTGGCGACTATAACCGCCAGCTTTATGCCTTTATTCCTGCTGCCTTTCCATGATGCGCGTCTACCGTAGAATCTCGAAAACTTATGACACTGCATCAAAGCAGCTGTTGATTCCGTGTCTCCAGATGTGCTAGGTCAGGTGTGGGCAGAATAATTACACTACGTAATGTGGACACACAAAATTTTTATAAACGCTGCAAAAACAATCTTTAAGAGTTTTTCTTTTATATACTGTTACGTTAGTTACATTAAGCCGTCGGCACACGGACCGTGCATCCGAACGTTGAGCGTGCCGAGTTTCTGACGTCATAGCGTGGAATAGCACGTTCGGGAGTCTTTCCGATCGTGCAGAGCAAAATCGAGCAAGTCAGATATTCTGAGCGTGCGTCTGAGCGTTGACCAATGAGATGGCAGAACGCCGTCTACGTCACATGCACGCCATCTCCCTTCAACACAAAGTTGTGAGGCGCCATATTGGCATTCATTTCAAGCCTGCACGTATATCTGCCGTTACTGAGCACCAGCGAATTGAGAATCACTGGAAAACTCGTTGTTAACTGTGTGATCCGTTGCAATAAAATAATGAGAAACATCATATTCGTGGCAAAAGAATTATTATAACGTGCGTATTATGAGAGTATGTTATTTTAAGGCAGCGATACCCGGAGGATGCACCCAAAACGCATTGTTCTTGGTACAATTTGTTGTAATTAAATTTCAGTTAGTAACATAGTTACAAGTAAAACTTTCAGCAAGGGCTAAGATTGGCAAGATCCCAGGAATGGCAATTAACTACAAACTGTTGGATTTGCTTGGTGAGTAGCATCACTGATTAATGAAATTTTTATGTTTGGGCGGTGGTTCGCGACTCGTCAGTACGTACATTTTTTTCCTAACATTTGCGTTTTTATTAGGTTCTGTTACTTTATTATTAGTTTAGACTAATATAAGTACATACTATAATTTTTGGTGTTATGTAAATATAAGTTCACCTTTCTTTGAGTGTTCGATTGACTTGATCTACAGGACACCTTGCGCTACTTGTGTAAAGCTATTTTGCTCCTTTTTCTTTTACGCTTCGTAATTCACGTGTTGCAAAGATTCTGCTACTGGGTAGGAACAGTGATCAAGTAAGACTGACCTTAGAGTTTTACTAAAATATGGGAATTAAGAAATAATGTTTATGTTATGTGAAGAAGTATTGCAGATTTGTACCGAACTGTTTGTAATGGAACTTTTATAAGCCTGTGTCCTTCTTGATTGGACATGGTACTTTCCTTTTCATGGACGATGGAGGAAATGTGCGTTTTAATAGAGCTAACTGCCTACAGGAAAATTAAAGAGACCTTCGGAGAAAAGAGAACCACTTGTATGAACATCAAGAGCTCAGATGGCAACCCAGTTCTAAGCAAAGAAGGGAAGGCAGGAAGGTGGAAGGAGTATATAGAGGGTTTATACAAGGGCGATGTACTTGGGGACAATATTATGGAAATGGAAGAGGATGTAGATGAAGATGAAATGGGAGATATGAAACTGCGTGACGAGTTTGACACCGCACTGAAAGACCTTAGTCGAAACAAGGCCCCGGGAGTAGACAACATTCCATTAGAACTACTGACAGCCTTGGGAGAGCCAGTCCTGACAAAACTCTACCATCTGGTGAGCAAGATATATGAGAAAGGTGAAATACCGAAATACCCTCAGACTTCAAGAAGAATATAATAATTCCAATCCCAAAGAAAGCAGGTGTTGACAGATGTGAAAATTACCGAACTATCAGTTTAATAAGTTATGGCTGCAAAATACTAACGCGAATTCTTTACAGACGAGTGGAAAAACTAGTAGAAGCCGAACTCGGGGAAGATCAGTTTGGATTCCGTGGAAATATTGGAACAGGTGAGGCAATACTGACCCTACGAATTATCTTAGAAGCTAGATTAAGGAAAGACAAACCTACGTTTCTAGCATTAGTAGACTTAGAGAAAGCTTTTGACAATGTTGACTGGAATACTCTCTTTCAAATTCTGAAGGTGGCAGGGGTAAAATACAAGCAGCGAAAGGCTATTTACAATTTGTACAGAAACCGGATGGCAGTTATAAGAGTCGAGGGACATGAAAGGGAAGCAGTGGTTGGGAAGGGAGTGAGACAGGGTTGTAGCCTCTCCCAGATGTTATTCAATCTGTATATTGAGCAAGCAGTAAAGGAAACAAAAGAAAAATTCGGAGTAGGTGTTAAAATCCATGGAGAAGAAATAAAAACTTTGAGGTTTGCCGATGACATTGTAATTCTGTCAGACATAACAAAGGACTTGTAAGAGCAATTGAACGGAATGGACAGCGTCTTGAAAGAAGGATATAAGATGAACATCAACAAAAGGAAAACGAGGATAATGGAATGTTGTCGAATTAAGTCTGGTGATGCAGAGGGAATTAGATTAGGAAATGAGACACTTAAAGTAGTAAAGGAGTTTTGCTATTTGGGGAGAAAAATAACTGATAATGGACGAAGTAGAGAGGATATAAAATGTAGACTGGCAATGGCAAGGAAAGCGTTTCTGAAGAAGAGAAATTTGTTAACATCTAGTATAGATTTAAGTGTCAGGAAGTCGTTTCTGAAAGTATTTGTATGGAGTGTAGCCATGTATGGATGTGAAACATGGACGATAAATAGTTTGGACAAGAAGAGAATAGAAGCTTTTGAAATGTGGTGCTACAGAAGAATGCTGAAGATTAGATGAGTAGCTCACATAACTAATGAGGAGGTATTGAATAGCATTGGGGAGCAGGGAAATTTGTGGCACAACTTGACTAGAAGAAGGGACCGGTTAGTAGGACATGTTCTGAGGCATCAAGGGATCACCAATTTAGTATTGGAGGGCAGCGTGGAGGGTAAAAATCGTAGAGGGAGACCAAGAGATGAATACACTAAGCAGATTCAGAAGGATGTAGGTTGCAGTAAGTACTGGAAGATGAAGAAGCTTGCACAGGATAGGATAGCATGGAGAGCTGCATCAAACCAGTCTCAGGACTGAAGACCACAACAACAACAACAACAACGTGGGAATTTTACGCGCGCCCGTTTAGTAAACAGTGTGAATTACGAACTAGAAACTTACCGCAACTGCCGCCGGAATGCGTTGCTACCGCGCGTACCACGTTGGGGCCCACGTACCGTATGCACGAGTCGCATCGTTCCTGAGCGTTCAGCAGCACGTTGAACTTGGCACGCTCAACGTTGACGTTCGACAGCACGGTCCGTGTGCCGACGGCTTTACTACTGGCCGTTTTCCTGTACCGATTCTTTTAAGTGTTTCATGCACTTTATAATTGCCCAGCGTTGCACTGTGTGACAGATTAAGAGTTATCGCTTAACTGTACCCACAGTCAAGTCACATTAATGTGACCATTGGGAGTTGCAGAAAACAGTGCAGTGGTTGACGTACTGCAGAAACGGAGCAATTTATCTGATGTCCAAGAGGGCATGATCATTGGGTTTCTGGTCATGGGTGGAAGCATTTTCGAAGTGGTTAAGTTTGTAGACTGTTGGTGTGCCATCATGGTTAAAGTGTACCATGCACAGCAGAATGGCGCAATTGAAAATGGGTGCCGAAGCAACTGTGGTGCACCACAGGCTATAGATGACAAGGGTGAACGACAGCTGAAGAGATGTGTACGGGCGAATACGTGTGCAACTGTAGAGTGATTGTGTGCCCAAACGAACCCAGAGGTACCAACACAGTCTCCTCATCAACTATTCAGCGCAATGTTGCTGTGTATAGTCTTCGACAGTAGGTTCCCGGTTCACACACCTATGCTGAATGCTAATTCATCCACGACGAAGGCTGGGCTTTAAGTGCCACTACCCCAACTGGACGTCCACTGAGCAACACCAGGTGACATTTTCACATGACACACCGCCGTTAACACGTACGGCGTGAAACGACTGAAAGCAAACACGTTCCAAAAATCACTAGAAGGGCTCAGGCCAGAGAAGGAGGGAGCATTATGGTCTGCGGAATGGTTTCGTGGCGTTGACTGGGTCATCTCGTCGTTGCGGAAGCAACAACAGATCAACAGCAACATACATCCTTGGGTATCAGGTCGAGCCCTATGTGATGTTTTTCCTCGGCACTGTGCCGTCTTCCAGCAGGACAATGCAACATGTCACACGGCTCGCAGTATACGTACGTGGTTCAAAGTGCATTGGGATTAGTTTAGCGTACACCACTGGCCACACTGCAGATTAAAACCCAATCGAGAATCTGTGGTACCACCTCGACTGGGGTGTTAAAACCGTGGATCCTCAGTCGCTATCGCAACTACTCACAGCTCCTCGTCCCTGACCTTCTGGAACGTCACTGTCTCTCTTCCTGCACGTTTCGCAGCAGTCCACGATGCAAAACGTGGACAGCCAGGTTTTTGACAGGTGATCACGTTGATGTGACTGGATAGTGTAACCCGCAGTACCATTATTGCAATAATATTAACTACTTCATAAAGTAAAACAGCAAGCTCACGCTTATTCGGGTGACGATTATACGGTTTTCCCGATTACCTGTTCGTAATTCGACAGTTTTTGAAAAATGAAAAACTTATCCTCAAGTATTCTGTTATAATTGGACTATTTCGCGATTAGAACACACTGTTACGCGTATAGTTCGTGTTTCACCACTGGGGAACGAAATGGGCTTTAACTCTTGTCCGACATACTTGAAATGTTTTTCAGTAATTTCTCGATCCATCTCCATCTAAATGTTTACATATCTTTACAGTCAGTTCCGCCATTACAGTATTGTTTATTTACAGTGCTACATTACACTTACACAGCCATTATTTCGGCTTCAAAGTGCCATTATCAAGTGTTTTAAGTGTTATTAATTGCCTAAGATGGCATACTGTCGTGTTTTTTTCTAACACTTAAAACACTTGATGATGGCACTTTGAAGCCGAAATCATGATTGTGTAAGTGTAATAATGTATCACTGTAAATAAACACAACAGTCTAATGGCGGTACTGACTTTAAAGAGATATATTATGACTCTGGCCTCGCATTATGAAAACAATTATTAAATGTTTAGTGCCTAGGGAAAAGACTAGGCAAACGTGTAAAGGTCAACAGCTTCCCACTCATTAAGGGCGATAATTACAGAAAATGAGACAGGTTTTCTTCTAGGATGTTTCACTTCGACATTCTTGCTCTGAGTTGCTACAGAATGAAAATTAAACACCTCCACAAGGAACGCAATGTTGATTATAGGAAGGTAATTTGTAAAGATTATGGAATTACCACCAGACATCGCCGCTGGCGCAACGAGGTTACCGTGTAGTGATGGATCATTCTTTATGACTAAACACGTGACGTATCAGTGCTCTGGCTAGGAATCTGCGGTGATGTCGCCCCTGTGTTGTTGTTCCCGGATACTCTACATCTACATGACTACTCTGCAATTCACATTTAAGTGCTTGGCAGAGGGTTCATCGAACCACAATCATACTATCTCTCTACCATTCTACTCCCGAACAGCGCGCGGGAAAAACGAACACCTAAACCTTTCTGTTCGAGCTCTGATTTCTCTTATTTTATTTTGATGATCATTCCTACCTATGTAGGTTGGGCTCAACAAAATATTTTCGCATTCGGAAGAGAAAGTTGGTGACTGAAATTTCGTAAATAGATCTCGCCGCGACGAAAAACGTCTTTGCTTTAATGACTTCCATCCCAACTCGCGTATCACTTCTGCCACACTCTCTCCCCTATTACGTGATAATACAAAACGAGCTGCCCTTTTTTGCACCCTTTCGATGTCCTCCGTCAATCCCACCGGGTAAGGATCCCACACCGCGCAGCAATATTCTAACAGAGGACGAACGAGTGTAGTGTAAGCTGTCTCTTTAGTGGACTTGTTGCATCTTCCAAGTGTCCTGCCAATGAAACGCAACCTTTGGCTCGCGCTCCCCACAATATTATCTATGTGGTCTTTCCAACTGAAGTTGTTCGCTATTTTAACACCCAGGTACTTAGTTGAATTGACAGCCTTGAGAATTGTACTATTTATCGAGTAATCGAATTCCAACGGATTTGTTTTGGAACTCGTGTGGATCACCTCACACTTTTCGTTATTTAGCGTCAACTGCCACCTGCCACACCATACAGCAATCTTTTCTAAATCGCTTTGCAACTGATACTGGTCTTCGGTTGACCTTACTAGACGGTAAATTACAGCATCATCTGCGAACAACCTAAGAGAACTGCTCAGATTGTCACCCAGGTCATTTATATAGATCAGGAACAGCAGAGGTCCCAGGACGCTTCCCTGGGGAACACCTGATATCACTTCTGTTTTACTCGATGATTTGCTGTCTATTACTACGAACTGCGACCTTCCTGACAGGAATTCACGAATCCAGTCGCACAACTGAGACGATACCCCATAGGCCCGCAGCTTGATTAGAAGTCGCTTGTGAGCAACGGTGCCAAAAGCTTTCCGGAAATCCAGAAATACGGAATCAACTTGAGATCCCCTGTCGATAGCGGCCATTACTTCGTGCGAATAAAGAGCTAGCTGCGTTGCACAAGAACGATGTTTTCTGAAACCATGCTGATTACGTATCAATAGATCGTTCCCTTCGAGGTGATTTATAATGTTTGAATACAGTATATGCTCCAAAACCCTACTGCAAACCGGCGTCAATGATATAGGTCTGTAGTTCGATGGATTGCGACCTGCGCAATTTTCCAATCTGTAGGTACAGATCTATCGATGAGCGAGCGGTTGTATATAATTGCTAAGTAGGGAGCTATTGTATCAGCGTAATCTGAAAGGAACCTAATCGGTATATAATCTGGACCTGAAGACTTGCCCGTATCAAGCGATTTGAGTTGCTTCGCAACTCCTGAGGCATCTACTTCTAAGAAACTCATGCTAGCAGCTGTTCGTGTTTCAAATTCTGGAATATTCCATTCGTCTTCCCTGGTGAAGGAATTTCGGAAAACTGCGTTCAATAACTCCGCTTTAGCGGCACAGTCGTCGGTAACAGTACATCGGCACTGCGCAGCGAAGGTATTGACTGCGTCTTGCCGCTTGTGTACTTTACATACGACCAGAATTTCTTCGGGTTTTCTACCAAATTTTGAGACAATGTTTCGTTGTGGAACCTATTAAAGGCATCTCGCATTGAAGTCCGTGCCAAATTTCACGCGTCTGTAAATTTTAGCCAATCTTCGGGATTTCGCGCTCTTCTGAACGCTTTTTCCGTTGCCTCTGCAACAGCGTTCGGACCTGATTTGTGTACCATGCGGGATCAGTTCCATCTCTTACCAATTTATGAGGTATGAATCTCTCAATTGCTGTTGCTACTATATCTTTAATTTGAGCCACATCTCGTCTACGTTTGCATAGTCAGTTCGGAAGGAATGGAGATTGTCTCTTGGGAAGGCTTCTAGTGACACTTTCTCCGCTTTTTTAAATAAAATTATTTTGCGTTTGTTTCTGGTGGATTTGGAAGAAACGGTATTGAGCCTAGCTACAACGACCCTGTGATCACTAATCCCTGTATCAGTCATGATGCTCTCTATTAGCTCTGGATTGTTTGTGGCTAAGAGGTCAAGTGTGTTTTCGCAACCATTTACAATTCGCGTGGGTTCATGGACTAACTGATCGAAATAATTTTCGGAGAACGCATTTAGGACAATCTCGGAAGATGTTTTCTGCCTACCACCGGTTTTGAACAAGTATTTTTGCCAACATATAGTGGGAAGGTTGAAGTCCCCACCAACTATAACCGTATGAGTGGGGTGTTTATTTGTTACGAGACTCAAATTTTCTCTGAACTGTTCAGCAACTATATCATCGGAGTCTGGGGTTCGGTAGAAGGAGCCAATTATTAACTTAGTTCGGCTGTTAAGTATAACCTCCACCCATACCAATTCGCAAGGAGTATCTACTTCGACTTCACTACAAGATAAACCACTACTGACAGACACAAACACTCCACCACCAATTCTGCCTAATCTATCTTTCCTGAACACCGTCTGAGACTTCGTAAAAATTTCTGCAGACCTTATTTCAGGCTTTAGCCAGCTTTCTGTACCTATAACGATTTCAGCTTCTGTGCTTTCTATTAGAGCTTGTAGCTCAGGGGCTTTCCCAGCACAACTACAACAATTTACAGCTACAGTTCCGACTGTTCCTTGATCCAAGCACGTCCTGTATTTACCATGCACCCTTTGAGATTGCAGCCCACCCCGTACTTTACCGAGGCCTTCTAACCTAAGAAACCGCCCAGTCCACGCCACACAGCCTCCGCTACCCGTGTAGCCGCCAGCTGAGTGTAGTGAACTCCTGGCCTATTCAGCGGAACCCGAAACCCCACCACCCTACGGCGCAAGTCAAGGAATCTGCAGCCAACACGGTCGCAAAACCGTCTGAGGCTCTGATTCAGACCCTCCACCCGGCTCTGCACCAAAGGTCCGCAGTCGGTTCTGTCAACGATGCTGCAGATGGTGAGCTTTGCCTTCATCTCGTAAGAAAGACTGGCAGCCTTCACCAAATCAGATAGCCGCTGGAATCCAGAGAGAATTTCCTCAGATCCAAAGCGACACACGTCATTAGTGCCGACATGTGCCACCACCTGCAACTGGCTGCACCCTGTGATTTGTTAATATGGAAAAAAAAGAGATTTGAGCAGTTATTATTTCGTACACAAAAATGTGAAAGCGAACAAAATTCTACCGATTTTTCTAACACGCTGGAACACTCTGCAGCTTCACATTGATCTAGTGCCACGTGGACAAACAAGCTTAAATTTACAGAATGAGATTTTCACTCTGCAGCGGAGTGTGCGCTGATATGAAACTTCCTGGCAGATTAAAACTGTGTGCCGGACCGAGACTCGATATCGCGACCTTTGCCTTTTGCGGGCAAGTGCTCTACCAACTGAAAGGCAAAGGTCCCGAGTTCGAGTCTCGGTCCGGCACACAGTTTTAATCTGCCAGGAAATTTCAAGCTAAATTTGGTTTCTACAGTTTAGATGAAGATCAGCGTAGTTGTCGCTCAACATGTGCTACTAACTCAGAAATTATTGCAAAGGTGTGTAAAATAGTCATGGAGGATAGCCACTGAAACTACGAAAAATTCCTAAACCTGTAGGAATGTCATCTGATTGGGCATATCTCATTTTAACAGTGGAATTGGATATTAGAAAATTATATGGTAGATGGGTGTCGCGAGTCTTAAAGCAGCAGAAGAAACGCATCAGAATGGAAATGTCCGAACAACGTTTGGTCTGTTTTCAGAGCAACCAACAATACCTTTTAGGCCGCGCTAGGCAGCCGTGCGGGGTGTGTGTGTTGTCCTCTTACTGTAAGTTAGTTTAAGTTAGATTAAGTAGTGTTTAAGCCTAGGGACCGATGACCTTAGCAGTTCGGCCCCATAGAACTCACCACAAATTTCCAAATACTTTTTCGGTAGATTGGTATACTCCAGAGACAAAACGACAGTCGAATCAGAGATACTGTTGATAGCTTATCCTCCCATATGTCAATCTGACACAACTTCTACGCTAACCTCCTGCACGAAATAAAGCTAAAGATACTCGAAAAAAAGTAAGATATGCCATCAGAATTTCGGAAAAAACGCAAAGGCAGAACAAAGGTGGTTGATAGTGGAAGCAGGAGTGAAGGAAAATCAAGACACGTTCACTGGATTTGTCGACGTGGAAAAAGTGTTCGACAGTGTAAAGTGACCCAAGATGTTCGAAAATCTAACGAAAATAGGGGCAAGCTATAGGGAAGGATCGGTAATATACAATAAGTACGACAACGAAGAGACAACAATAAGACTGGAAGAAATAAGTGCTCGCATTAAAAAGGGTGTAAGACAGGGAAGCAGTCTTTCGTTTCCACTGTTCCATGTACACAACGAAGAACGAAGAAGCAATGACGGAAATAAAAGAAGAGTTCAAGAGCGGAATTAAACTCCAAGGAGAAAGGATATCAGTGATAAGATTCGCTGATGACGTTGCTACCCTCAGTGAAACCGAAGAAGAATTACAGGATTTGTCGAGTGAGTATAGAGTATTGAGTGTGAATAAATCGAAGAGAAGCGGAAATAATGAGAAGTAGTAGAAATGAGAACAGCGAGAAATTTGACATCAGAATTGGCACTAACGAACTAGACGCAGTTAAGGAACTATGCTACCTAGCCAGTAAAATTGCAAGGCATCCCAGATATGGTAAGTAATGTTCATGTCTGGGGCTTTGGTGGCTAACGGAAGTATTTAAGCTCAGACAAGTGTTCCTGGAGCCATTGTGTAGCATTTCAGGACGTGTGGGTTGTCGCATTGTCCTGCTGGAATTGCCCACGTCCGCAGGAATCGAGAATCGACATAAATGGATGCAGGTGATCAGACAGGATGCTTATGTACGTGTCACCTGTCAGTCGTATCTAGACGTATCAGGGGTCCCACATCGCTCCAACTGCACACGTCCCACACCAAAACAGATTCTCCACCAGCTTGAGCAGTCACCCGCTTAGAAGAAGGATCCATGGATTCATGAGGTTGTCTCCACACAATCTGAAACCAGATTTGTCTGACCAGGCAAGCCGTAAGGCTTCGTGTCGTGCAGTCATCAAAGGTACACGAGTGGGCCTTCGGCAAAGAAAGTTCATATCGAGATGTTTCATGGAATGGTTCGCACTCTGACACTTGTTGATGACCCAGCAATGAAATCTGCAGCAATTTGCGGAAGGGCTGCACCTCTGTCACGTTGAACGATTTTCTTCAGTCGACGGTGGCCCCGTTCTTGCAGGATCTTTTTCCGACCACAGCGATGTCGGAGATTTGATGTTTTACCGGAGTCCTGACATTCACGGTGAACTCGTGAATTGTTCGTACGGATAAATCCCCACTTAATCGCTATCTCAGAGATGCAATGTCCCATCGCCCATGCGCCGACTATAACACCACCTTCAGACTCACTTAACTCTTCATAAGCTGCTGTTGTTGCAGCAGTAACCGACCTGACAACTATGGCCGACACTTTTTGTCTTATATATGGATTGCCGACCGCAGCGCCGTATTCTGCTTCTTTATTTATATCTGTATTTCAATACGCCTTCCTATACCAGTTTCCATGGCGCTTCAGTGTATTTTCTTTAATTTTTATACAGAGCCAGCCTCGTGAGCATATATTTTCCTTTAACAGTCTGCGTCAGGAAGAAGAAAGTTATCACACAATCCCTAGTTATTCAATGCACTGCAATAACAAAAGTATTCTGTGAGACCATTATGGAAATTTTATTGATGCTCACTGATCTCGAAATGACCTGTTACTAATACAGACAAAAGTATAAAAATGTTTCTCTTCTTTTTCTAAGAACACGCCATCACTGGCTCTTGTTTTGTCATTCTTCGGTAAGCTATCGTAGTACAAAGCCGTGCTATACAGGGTGGTCCATTGATCGTGACCGGGCCAAATATCTCACGAAATAACCGTCAGACGAAAAAACTACAAAGAACGAAACTCGCCTAGCTAGAAGGGGGAAACCAGATGGCGCTATACTTGGCCCGCTAGATGGTGCTGGCATAGGTCAAACGGATAAGTAAGTAAGTAATGGCTCTGAGCACTATGGGACTTAACATCTATGGTCATCAGTCCCCTAGAACTTAGAACTACTTAAACCTAACTAACCTAAGGACAGCACACAACACCCAGTCATCACGAGGCAGAGAAAATCCCTGACCCCGCCGGGAATCGAACCCGGGAACCCGGGCGTGGGAAGCGAGAACGCTACCGCACGACCACGAGCTGCGGACGTCAAACGGATATCAACTGCGTTTTTTAAATAGGAACCCCCATATTCGTGTAGTATGTGAATGTTTTAGTTGGACCACTTTTATCACTTTGTGATAGATGGCGCTGTAATAGTCACAAACGTATAAGTACGTGGTATCACGTAACATTCCGCCAGTGCGGACGGTATTTGCTTCGTGATACATTACCCGTGTTAAAATTGACCGTTTACCAATTGCGGAAAAGGTCGATATCGTGTTGATGTATGATTATTGTCATGAAAATGCCCAACGGGCGTGTGCTATGTATGGTGCTCGGTATCCTGGACGACATCATCAAAGTGTCTGGACCGTTCGCCGGATAATTACGTTATTTAAGGAAACTGGAAGTGTTCAGCCACATGTGAAACGCCAACCACGACCTGCAACAAACGATGATGCCCAAGTAGGTGTTTTAGCTGCTGTCGCGGCTAATCCGCACATCAACAGCAGACAAATTACACGAGAATCGGGAATCTCAAAAACGTCGGTGTTCAGAATGGCCGGCCGCGGTGGTCTAGCGGTTCTAGGCGCGCAGTCCGGAACCGCGCGACTGCTACGGTCGCAGGTTCGAATCCTGCCTCGGGCATGGATGTGTGTGATGTCCTTAGGTTAGTTAGGTTTAAGTAGTTCTAGGGGACTGATGACCACAGATGTTAAGTCCCATAGTGCTCAGAGCCATTTGAACCAGCCATTTGTTGAGAATGGTACAACAACATCGATTGCAGCCGTACCATATTTCTATGCACCAGGAATTGCATGGCGACGACTTTGAACGTCGTGCACAGTTCTGCCATTGGGCACAAGAGAAATTACGGGACGATGACAGATTTTTTGCACGCGTTCTATTTAGCGACGAAGCGCCACTCACTAACAGCGGTAACGTAAACCGGCATAATACGCACTATTGGGCAACTGAAAATCCACGATGGCTACAAGTGGAAAATCAGCGACCTTGACGGGTTAATGTATGGCGCGGCATTATCGGAGGGAGGGACATTGGCCCCCATATTATCGATGGCAATCTAAATGGTGCAGTGTATGCTGCTTTCCTACGTAATGTTCTACCGATGTTACTACAAGATGTTTCACTGCATGACAGAATGGAGTTGTACTTCCATGACATGTGGATTGGTCGCACGTTCACCGTATCTGACGTCCCCGGATTTCCTTCTGTGGGGAAAGTTGAAGGATATTTGCTATCGTGATGCACCGACAACGCCTGACAACATGCGTCAGCGCATTGTCAATGCATGTGCGAACATTACGAAAGGCGAACTACTCGCTGTTGAGGTTGACGGACATCATTTTGAGCTTTTATTGTATTAATGTGGTGTTTACAGGTAATCACACTGTAACAGCGTGCCTTCTCAGAAATGCTGTTCACAAAGGTACAGGTATTAGAACAACCGAAATGAAATGTTCAAACGTACCTACGTTCTGTATTTTAATTTAAAAACCTACCTGTGACCAACTATTCGTCTAAAGTTGAGAGCATATTTTTGTGACTATTGCAGCGCTATTCCTCACAAAGCGAAAACAGTGGTCCAACTAAAACATTCAGATTTCTTTACGTACTACACGAATATGTAATAAAAAATGGGGGTTCCTATTTTAAAAAAACGCAGTTGATATCCGTTTGATCTACGGCAGCGCCATCTAGCGGGCCAACCATAGTGCCATCTGGTTTCCCCCTTCAAGCTAGACAAGTTTCGTTCTTTGTAGTTTTTTCGTCTGACGGTTATTTCCTGAGATATTTGGCCCGGTCACGATCAATGGACCACCCTGTATAATTTATGTTTAAAATTCAGTGTTTGCTGAGTTAAAGTAATTAAATGTGATATCAGCTTGAAACTACCGTAATTATTTTAAGTTACCTACACCTAGCGTGGATAATTACCTGGCTTTCGCTGTTTCATAATATGTTTCACACCGCATACTGCGTTGAGGTATTAATTTCCCTTTGCTCATAGCAATTAGTGTTCCTCAGATTAACGTATCTTGCATTCATTTATTGCAAGAGATGTTACGAATGATCTGGTGATTAGTCTTCGAACGATGCTGCCATCTCAGACACCGGCCCCAGTTGTAACAATTAGATGGTCCACCACCTTAAAATGGTATGTTATCCCCCCGAGGAATCAGAAAATTAAAAAAGAAAATAAAATAAAAAGAGTTAAAGAGTCATTTTATGGCTGTCAAAGTGAGACCACGAAAAATAATTGTATGTGTATTACATGTTTGTCTTTTTCTGTTTCATGTATTTCATCCGAAAAACCGTTGAGTGTATTTCATGTATTTTATCCAAAAAAACATTGGTAGTACCAGTTCTACTCAGCGAAGCAGAACATCAAGCAGCTGTAAAACACTATGAAAGACAGAATTTCGTTTCTGGGGCAAAAAGAAAATTTGTTTTACCATACAACATTGTAAATAAACGGTAATAAACGCCAACGCTTTTCGCCTGTTTTACATGTTTTTACAGCTTTCTCAACTGTTTGGCTGGGTAACTCATGACTTATTTCGTATTTTGAACAGTAAATTTTCATTAGTTGTAAAATAATTCTGAGCACTGTTAAAACAAATCGTCAGACACTGCAGCTTTTACGTTGCGCAGCGGAAAAATCGAGTGCGTGCCGTTCTAATCTTTTGTTTCGTGAGCGTCCAACTTGTCTGTATGATTTACGTAGTAATTACTCCAGTGCTTACTTGTTGCAAGTGTTAACTGAGATCTTGTGACTAGCGTTTAAATATTACAGTATTCTGGAAACTGGATTATGACCAAAATCTGGAAACCGACTGTGGTGTCACCGCCAGACACCACACTTGCTAGGTGGTAGTTTTAAATCGGCCGCGGTCCATAAGTACATGTCGGACCCGCGTGTCGCCACTGTGTGATCGCAGACCGAGCGCCACCACAAGGCAGGTCTCGAGAGACGTACGAGCACTCGCCCCAGTTGTTCGGACGACGTAGCTAGCGACTATACTGACGAAGCCTCGCTCATTTGCAGAGCAGATAGTTAGAATAGCCTTCAGCTAAGTCAATGGCTACGACCTAGCAAGGCGCCATTAGTAACATTGCATGTATCTAAAGAGTCTCACTTGTATCGCCACAATCTCCAGATGTACCAAAAAGGATGGATTAAAGTTACGTATTGCGGAAGCTACGTACTTTTCTTTATAGCATTCATTACGTATCCTGTTTCAGACCTCACACCATCCAGCTTTAACTTAGCGCGTGCCTTTCGGCTTCCTCTCATTGTGTCTAGGCTGTCTTGTCTAGACACAACACCGACAATGATGGAGACGGATCCATAGACTGAAAATCATATCCTTGTCGACGGCGGCCATATTGGGAAGGACGCATTCTGATGCAAATGTTTCAGAGTCTGAAATTGTATAGGTCGGCGATGTTTTTGAGGAGGCAGTCGTACAACCGGAAATTAGTGCGGAGTAATGTATGGGAGCACGTTAGGTGCAGTTGGGGGATTTTTTATGACCATTCTTTTGTGAATCACTTTTCTTCGGGGAAATAACCAAAATGAATGGATAATGAAAACATGCAAAATACTGTTAAATGATCAAAAAGAATAGGCAACAGAAACCGCCATTCATAGCTAAAATAATCTCGGCAGGCTAATAATTTGGGATACAAAAAAGGCGTTAAACAGAAGGCAGGCGTGTCGATGCGACGCGCAGTGGCAGGATCGGTACTGCAGAGTTCCAAAATTAATCGATAAAAAAACTTTGAACAAAATGTTTTCACAAAACTTGTAATAAGTGGATGAAGTAACAGCATATCGAAGGGAAATTTTCGATCCAAAAGTTAAATTTTGGAACCAGAAGTTCTAGGTCAAGAAATTCACTATCGTTATTTTTAAGTTTCTTCATTCCTTCGTATCTCAGTTTGAGGAATATGTATTGGTGGAAAGAGAATAGAATGTATAAGATTTGCTGATTACATGGCATTAGTGGCAGAAAGTGGGCGGACAGTGAATAACATGCTGAAAGATCTGAATGAAGTTTGTGTGGAATATGTGATGCAAATAAACACAGAAAAAAACCAAAGAGTATGGTCATCAGTACAAGACACAGACTGTCCAATATTAAAATAGGACAATCTACCATTAGCCAAGTAAGTGCATTCAAATATCTTGGAAGCACAATAACTGAAGACTTGAGATGTCACCAGGAGGTGAAAACTGGAATTGCCATAGCGAAGGAGGCATTCAACAGAAAGAGGAGACTCTTATGTGGCAAATTAGATAAAGGACTAAGGAAAAGGCTTTACAAATGTTTTGTCTGTATTGTGGCACTATATGGGGCAGAAACATGGACGCTGAGACGAGAGGATGAAAAAAGGTTAGAAGCATTTGAGATGTGGATGTGGAGGAGAATGGAGAGAATAAGCTGGATCGAAAGAGTGAGTAATGAAAGAGTATTGGAAACGGTTGGTGAGAGAAGCTGTCTGGTGAAGGTTCTACATCTACATCTACATCTACATTGATACTCCGCAAGCCACTCAACGGTGTGTGGCGGAGGGCACTTTACGTGCCACTGTCATTACCTCCCTTTCCTGTTCCAGTCGCGTATGGTTCGCGGGAAGAACGACTGTCTGAAAGCCTCCGTGCGCGCTCTAATCTCTCTAATTTTACATTCGTGATCTCCTCGGGAAGTATAAGTAGGGGGAAGCAATATATTCGATACCTCATCCAGAAACGCACCCTCTCGAAACCTGGCGAGCAAGCTACACCGCGATGCAGAGCGCCTCTCTTGCAGAGTCTGCCACTTGAGTTTATTAAACATCTCCGTAACGCTATCACGGTTACCAAATAACCCAGTGACGAAACGGGCCGCTCTTCTTTGGATCTTCTCTATCTCCTCCGTCAACCCGACCTGGTACGGATCCCACACTGATGAGCAATACTCAAGTATAGGTCGAACGAGTGTTTTGTAAGCCACCTCCTTTGTTGATGGACTACATTTTCTAAGCACTCTCCCAATGAATCTCAACCTGGTACCCGCCTTACCAACAATTAGTTTTATATGATCATTCCACTTCAAATCGTTCCGTACGCATACTCCCAGATATTTTACAGAAGTAACTGCTACCAGTGTTTGTTCCGCTATCATATAATCATACAATAAAGGATCCTTCTTTCTATGTATTCGCAATACATTACATTTGCCTATGTTAAGGGTCAGTTGCCACTCCCTGCACCAAGTGCCTATCCGCTGCAGATCTTCCTGCATTTCGCTACAATTTTCTAATGCAGCAACTTCTCTGTATACTACAGCATCATCCGCGAAAAGCCGCATGGAACTTCCGACACTATCTACTAAGTCATTTATATATATTGTGAAAAGCAATGGTCCCATAACACTCCCCTGTGGCACGCCAGAGGTTACTTTAACGTCTGTAGACGTCTCTCCATTGATAACAACATGCTGTGTTCTGTTTGCTAAAAACTCTTCAATCCAGCCACACAGCTGGTCTGATATTCCGTAGGCTCTTACTTTGTTTATCAGGCGACAGTGCGGAACTGTATCGAACGCCTTCCGGAAGTCAAGAAAAATAGCATCTACCTGGGAGCCTGTATCTAATATTTTCTGGGTCTCATGAACAAATAAGGCGAGTTGGGTCTCACACGATCGCTGTTTTCGGAATCCATGTTGATTCCTACATAGTAGATTCTGGGTTTCCAGAAATGACATGATACGCGAGCAAAAAACATGTTCTAAAATTCTACAAGAGATCGACGTAAGAGATATAGGTCTATAGTTTTGCGCATCTGCTCGACGACCCTTCTTGAAGACTGGGACTATCTGTGCTCTTTTCCAATCATTTGGAACCCTCCGTTCCTCTAGAGACTTGCGGTACACGGCTGTTAGAAGGGGGGCAAGTTCTTTCGCGTACTCTGTGTAGAATCGAATTGGTATCCCGTCAGGTCCAGTGGACTTTCCTCTATTGAGTGATTCCAGTTGCTTTTCTATTCCTTGGACACTTATTTCGATGTCAGCCATTTTTTCGTTTGTGCGAGGATTTAGAGAAGGAACTGCAGTGCGGTCTTCCTCTGTGAAACAGCTTTGGAAAAAGGTGTTTAGTATTTCAGCTTTACGCGTGTCATCCTCTGTTTCAATGCCATCATCATCCCGTAGTGTCTGGATATGCTGTTTCGAGCCACTTACTGATTTAACGTAAGACCAGAATTTCCTAGGATTTTCTGTCAAGTCGGTACATAGAATTTTACTTTCGAATTCAATGAACGCTTCACGCATAGCCCTCCTTACGCTAACTTTGACATCGTTTAGCTTCTGTTTGTCTGAGAGGTTTTGGCTGCGTTTAAACTTGGAGTGGAGCTCTCTTTGCTTTCGCAGTAGTTTCCTAACTTTGTTGTTGTACCACGGTGGGTTTTTCCCGTCCCTCACAGTTTTACTCGGCACGTACCTGTCTAAAACGCATTTTACGATTGCCTTGAACTTTTTCCATAAACACTCAACATTGTCAGTGTCGGAACAGAAATTTTCGTTTTGATCTGTTAGGAAGTCTGAAATCTGCCTTCTATTACTCTTGCTAAACAGATAAACCTTCCTCCCTTTTTTTATATTCCTATTAACTTCCATATTCAGGGATGCTGCAACGGCCTTATGATCACTGATTCCCTGTTCTGTACATACAGATTCGAAAAGTTCGGGTCTGTTTGTTATCAGTAGGTCCAATATGTTATCTCCACGAGTCGGTTCTCTGTTTAATTGCTCGAGGTAATTTTCGGATAGTGCACTCAGTATAATGTCACTCGATGCTCTGTCCCTACCACCCGTCCTAAACATCTGAGTGTCCCAGTCTGTATCTGGTAAATTGAAATCTCCACCTAAGACTATAACATGCTGAGAAAATTTATGTGAAATGTATTCCAAATTTTCTCTCAGTTGTTCAGCCACTAATGCTGCTGAGTCGGGAGGTCGGTAAAAGGAGCCAATTATTAACCTAGTTCGGTTGTTTAGTGTAACCTCCACCCATAATAATTCACAGGAACTATCCACTTCTACTTCACTATAGGATAAACTACTACTAACAGCGACGAACACTCCACCACCGGTTGCATGCAATCTATCCTTTCTAAACACCGTCTGTACCTGTGTAAAAATTTCAGCAGAATTTATCTCTGGCTTAAGCCAGCTTTCTGTACCTATAACGATTTCAGCTTCGGTGCTTTCTATCAGCGCTTGAAGTTCCGGTACTTTACCAACGCAGCTTCGACAGTTGACAATTACAATACCGATTGCTGCTTGGTCCCCGCATGTCCTGACTTTGCCCCGCACCCGTTGAGGCTTTTGCCCTTTCTGTACTTGCCCAAGGCCATCTAACCTAAAAAACCGCCCAGCCCACGCCACACAACCCCTGCTACCCGTGTAGCCGCTTGTTGCGTGTAGTGGACTCCTGACCTATCCAGCGGAACCCGAAACCCCACCACCCTATGGCGCAAGTCGAGGAATCTGCAGCCCACACGTTCGCAGAACCGTCTCAGCCTCTGATTCAGACCCTCCACTCGGCTCTGTACCAAAGGTCCGCAGTCAGTCCTGTCGACGATGCTGCAGATGGTGAGCTCTGCTTTCATCCCGCTAGCGAGACTGGCAGTCTTCACCAAATCAGATAGCCGCCGGAAGCCAGAGAGGATTTCCTCCGATCCATAGCGACACACATCATTGGTGCCAAGAGAAAGGAAAAAGAACTGGTTGCGACATTCATTGAGAAGGGAGTGCGTGCTAGCGGATGCTACGGAAGGATTGGTTTGTGGGAGAAGACTGAGAGGAAGAAGGAGATACAAAATGATAGACGACATAAAGGGAAGAGGAAATTATGCAGACCTGAAGAGGATGGCAGAAGACCGGATAGCCTGGAGAACTACCATGTGAAAACCTGCCTTTTGCATAACACTGATGATGATTGTGACAAAATAATCAAACTCATTATTGACCTCCATGCAGATTTCTTCTTCATATCTAGTATTCAAATATTCATATTTAGTATTACTGTACAACACATTTACTTGTGGTTCACTAAGTTCCTTAAACAAATTACACCTGCTTGTTTTGTTAAACTTCTACACTAGCACACCCATTTATACAGAAAAAAAAGTTTTTGATAACGTAAAAAAGTTAGTTATAAATGAAGAAAGTCTAAAAATAGCGAGTTCTTGATTTGGATGATTTTATTGTAAACAAACTATCTAGTTCTCTAATTTATATATGTATATATATATATATATATATATATATATATATATATATATATATATATATATTTTTTTTTTTTCAGAAAGAAAATTATTTGAATGAGAAAGAGGAAATATTTGCAACTACAAATTGTTTTAAAAAAGAATTATGCTGGTAAACTCTAGTGAAAAAATAGAAATACAAAAACTTTCTTATTCGCATAAATAACAGGAAAACACTTATGCAAACTAATAGAAAACTTAAGAGGAGTGACCAAACAAAATCTGGGTGCCATATATGAATATTTTATTCAAGAAATGTCAGGTAAAGAATTGAAAGAAGGAGTGGAGCGTTACTTATATTTAGTAAAGCCGTATATATGTATAAGGTATATGTATGTATCAAAGTGCTACACTCCACGTAAGTCTGTGACTGATATTTAGGCTCAATGCAGCAAATGCTGCATTGTATCTACCAGTATTCTTGAAATTATTCTCTGATTTCTCTTTAATTATTCGATCATTTGAACTGAGTCCTTGATACAATGCACTGAAAAATTTTGTGTTAACGATGATAAATTAACTTTTTCCTTCTGACAACAAGATGTGAATGCCATCTTATCACGTAAAGTAGCCTCAGATGCGGAGTGTTTTACAGTAAAAAATCTCGACTGTAAACTCATCAGACCGCAGTTGTAACTCTCAGAGTGATTTGGAATTATGTTTAGCGGACGTTTAAACGTACCTTCCAAAATAGCAACAGAAATATCATCATCAACGTCCACCATATTACTGTTACTTTGCTGCTCAAAAATTGCGTCTCTCTAGCTCTTTGTCTTTCAGTCCGACCCGTTAGTGTTCTTTTGCGAGCCATAGCCTAAAAATATATAGTTTCCGGATAATTGTGGAAGTCCTAGCTATTCAAAATGAAGAAACTGAAAATTAAGAGCAATTAAGGTTTTGTGGTGACATCGGCAAACTAACACGTAGTTCCGTTCACTCTTAGACGAAAGTAAGGGAAAAAATGTCCGGCGGCCGGAGTGGCCGAGCGGTTCTAGGCGCTGCAGTCTGGAACCGCGCCCCGCTACGGTCGCAGGTTCGAATCCTGCATCGGGCATGGTTGTGTGTGTTGTCCTCAGGTTAGTTAGGTTTTAGTAGTTCTAAATTCTAGGGGACTGATGACCTCAGATGTTAAGTCCCATAGTTCTCAGAGCCGTTTGAACCATTTGAAAAAATGTCCCTAATAAACAACATTTGTTGCCCCCGACGGCTTCATTAACAAATTTCGTTTTGCACTGCTCACAACATCAACGACGTATTAGTCGTAGCATTGTAGCTGGCCGTTGTGGGTGTGCTGCTGCAAATGAACCGTCTGCAACATTTAAATATGAAGGTGCCTAGAGGGCGAATTCACTAAACCTTGTCACTTTTCTCTGTCACTTCTGCCACAGCACCAGATCAGCACGTGTGGCAGAAACTGGTAGCAATGTCACACACAGGGCAACGTTTCTTATCTACGACTACTTTCTTTTACCTCTCTTAATGTATGTTTGCACATGATTCTTTGTGCACATCTGTGCAGAATTCCTTCCGAATTATATAAGTTCCGATGGCCTCCTTGCATAATTAATTTTAAAAATTTGTGCTCCAATTTTCGGTGTTCACTTATTAATACACAACTGGCCATTAAAATTGCTACACCACGAAGACAACGTACTACAGACGCGAAACTTAACCGACAGAAACAAGATCCTTTGATATTCAAATGATTAGCTTTTCAGAGCATTCACACAAGGTTGGCGCCGCTGGCGACACCTACAACGTGCTGACATGAGGAAAGTTTCCAACCGATTTCTCATACAAAAGCAGCAGTTGACCGGCGTTGACTGGTGAAACGTTGTTGTGATGCCTCGTGTAAGGAGGAGAAATGCGTACCATCACGTTTCCGACATTGATAAAGGTCGGATTGTAGCCTATGGCGATTGTGGTTTATCGTATCGCGACATTGCTGCTCGCGTTGGTCGAGATCCAATGACTATTAGCAGGATATGGAATCGGTGGGTTCAGGAGGGTAATACGGAACGCCGTGCTGGATCCCAACGGCCTCGTATCACTAGCAGTCGAGATGACAGGTTCTTATCCGCATGGCTGTAACGAATCGTGCAGCCACGTCTCGATCCCTGAGCCAACAGGTGGGGACGTTTGCAAGACAACAACCATCTGCACGAACAGTTCGACGACGTTTGCAGCAGCATGGACTATCAGCTTGGAGACCGTGACTGCTGTTATCCTTGACGCTGCATCACAGGCAGGAGCGCCTGCGATGGTGTACTCAAAGACGAACCTGGGTGCACGAATGGCAAAACGTCATTTTTTCGGATGAATCCAGATTCTGTTTACAGTATAACGATGGTCGCATCCGTGTTTGGCGACATCGCGGTGAACGCACATTCGAAGCGTGTATTCGTCATCGCCATACTGGCGTATCACCTGGCGTGATGGTATGGGGTGCCATTGGTTACACGTCTCGGTCACCTCTTGTTCGCATTGACGGCACTTTGACCAGTGGACGTTACATTTCAGATGTGTTACGACCCGTGGCTCTATCCTTCATTCGATCCCTGCGAAACCTTACATTTCAGCAGGATAATGCACGACCGCACGTTGCAGGTCCTGTACGGGCCTTTCTGGATACAGAAAATGTTCGACTACTGCCCTGGCCAGCACATTCTCCAGATCTCTCACCAATTGAAAACGTCTAGTCAATGGTGGTCGAGCAACTGGCTCGTCACAATACGCCAGTCACTACTCTTGACGAACTGTGGTATCGTGTTGAAGCTGCATGGGCAGCTGTACCTGTACACGCCATCCAAGCTCTGTTTAACTCAAAGGCCTGGCGTATCAAGGCCGTTATTACGGCCAGAGGTGGTTGTTCTGGGTACTGTTTTTTCAGGATCTATGCACCCAAATTGCGTGAAAATGTTATCACAAATCAGTTCTAGTATAATATA
The DNA here is from genome assembly GCF_021461395.2 of Schistocerca americana. Taxonomy (NCBI): domain Eukaryota; kingdom Metazoa; phylum Arthropoda; class Insecta; order Orthoptera; family Acrididae; genus Schistocerca; species Schistocerca americana. The sequence continues at coordinate 61,202,697 of NC_060128.1, forward strand.
TTTGTCCAATGGATACCCGTTTATCATCTGCATTTCTCCTTGGTGTAGCAATTTTAATGGCCAGCAGTGTATTATGATCGTTCAGTAAAGTAGACGCATTATTATTATGAATGTCCACATTGCTGTTACTTTCTCAACGCAAAAATTGTGTCTATCTAGCTCTGCGTCTTTTACTCTGATCCGTTAGCTTTCTTCTTCTAGGTAGTGAAAAAACAAATATAGCTTCAGTAAAATAAGAGAAGTCAGAAGTCATAGTTATTCAAAATGAAGAAATTAAAAATTAGGAACTTACTTTGAATTTCTGGTAAAGTCGGCGAGTCACCACTAAGTTACTCCTACAGAAAAGTAAGCGAAATAACAAAGCCGATATACAACGTTATTTACAGACTTCGTTACTGGGACATCTTAACTTCCACTGCTGACCACCTAGAAGTTGTCACATTGTAGCTGCTCGGAATGCGTGTATTACTGCAAATGAACCAAGTAAACATGAACGTCCCTCGTATACGATTCCATGAAACGTTGTTCCTTTTGTGTCTCATTTCTATCACAGCACCTGATCGGTATGCAGTTTTCGATGAGTCGACGATGACAGTTAGCAAGAGTCATCGACATTTTCGTGGCACTTCGGTACTTCAAACACCATAATACATGCGGGAGTCCACAGAAACTATTCTACCCACAAAGGAGATGCCTTACAAAACATTCGTTTGGCCAGTACTAAAACATCGCTCGTCGGTCTGGGTTCCGTTCCACATGGAGTTGATACATGAAATAGATAACATCCAAAGAAGAGTAGCACGATTCGCCACAGGTTCATTTAGTAGGAGCCAAAGCATCACGGTGTTGCTTACCGAACTCCAGTGGAAGTGGCATATTCCTTCACGGTGCAGTTACTATTGAATTTCCGTTTCAAGGCACGTCACCCACAACAGAGTGATGTTGTAATGATGTTACACAGACTCCGGGATGTTGGAGAAGGGTAAGACACCCTAAATCGGAAGCGACGCAGATATAATAAAAGTGGAGCGACTGCGTGTTTATACACTGAAGGGCCCAACAAACTGGTGTACGCATGTGTATTCAAACACTCGTTTCAAATTGTATCGAGCAGATGAACGTGTACAGGTACGGGGGCAACCTCATGAATCCGTGGACCCTGCGTGTCAGCAGCGTACTGTTCAAACTGGTGGAGCTCTGTGAAGGTATGGTGGGCCTTGTGCGGTTGGAGTGATATGAGACTCCTGGAAATGAGCGTATGGCATTATGGGTCGGGAGTCATTCGGCGAGTTCGGCCTCCGAGGGCAAGTACTTATTGCATTCTTCGCCGCATTGGGCGTCGGAGAAGGGGGTGAAATGATGACAAGGACAACACAACACCCAGTACCTGGGCAGAGAAAATCTCCTGCCTCAGCCGGGAATCGAACCCGGGCCCCTTGGCGTGCATTCCGCTGCGCTGACCCCTCAGCTAACGGGGGCAGACATGCGACCCCTGATAAGTATAGATACGACTCTGACAGGTGACACGTACGCAAGTATCCTGTCTGATCACCTGCATCCATTCGTGTCTATTGTGCATTCCGACGGCAATTCCAGCAGGACAATGCATCACCCGATACGTCCAGAACTGCTACAGAATGGCTCCAGGAACAGAGTTTACACATTTTCGCTGGCCACGAAACTTCAAGACATGAACATTATTCAGCATATCTGGGATCCCTTGCAACGTGCTTACGGATTTATGGAAAGCCCTGCTGGATTCATGGTGTCAGTTCTCTCCAGCACTACTTCAAACAGTACAGTCCATGCCATGTCGTGTTGCGGCTCTTCTGCGTTCTCGCGGGGGCCGTACACGATATTAGGCAGGGGTACCAGTTTCTTCGGCCCTTCGGTGTAATAAAAGTGCAGCTACTGACAGAGGTCCAGTATGGGCTGTAATTATCGCTCGGCGGCGAAACTTAGCAGCTATCCTAGTGCATTATTACAGGACGGAATCAGCCTGGAAAAAATTTGTTCCACTGTTGGCCGCCAAATGCATTTCTAGGGGCTGTACAGCATATCGCCAACGTCTGCGGTGCTCATATTGAACAAAATTTGTAAGCGTTGTTTAATAATAAATCAACATTATGGCCTTGTTTGACCCTTTTTGGTCATGTCCCGTTCCTAATCCATTACATATGAAAACATTCCTAAATGACTCTCTTGCATTCGCGGCCCCAGATTTGCACCTGGTGGCCAAAATTGTAGCTATTTCTTTTCACGCACACGTCGGTTCCGAATTAAAGAAATAGAATATTTAACAAGTTTCGCTGCCCTAAAATCCACACTGGGTGCAATTTAATTATAGTTATGAGCGAAAATCTACTCAAGTTCCACCTGAACCTCACGCAGTGTTCAAACTAAGGACCCCAACTTCCGTATTCAGAACATAACGTGGCTCGAAGACTTCTTAAGCAATAGAACCCAGTACGTTGTCCTCGATGGTGAGTGTTCATCGGAGGTGAGGGTATCATCTGGAGTGCCCCAGGGAAGTGTGGTAGGTCCGCTATAGTTTTCTATCTACATAAATGATCTTTTGTATAGGGTGGATAGCAATGTGCGGCTGTTTGCTGATGGTGCTGTGGTGTACGGGAAGGTGTCGTCGTTGAGTGACTGTAGGAGCATATAAGATGACTTGGACAGGATTTGTGATTGGTGTAGAGAATGGCAGCCAATTATAAATATAGATAAATGTAAATTAATGCAGATGAATAGGAAAAAGAATCCTGTAATGTTTGAATACTCCATTAGTAGTGTTACGCTTGACACAGTCACGTCGATTAAATATTTGGGCGTAACATTGCAGTACGATATGACGTGGGACAAGCATGTAATGGCAGTTGTGGGGAAGGCGGATAGTCGTCTTCGGTTCATTGGTAGAATTTTGGGAAGATGTGGTTCATCTGTAAAGGAGACCGCTTATAAAAAACTAATACGACCTATTCTTGAGTACTGCTCGAGCTTTTGGGACCCCTATCAGGTCGGATTGAGGGAGGACATAGAAGCAATTCAGAGGCGGGCTGCTTGATGTGTTACTGGTAGGTTTGATCATCACGCGAGTGTTACGGAAATGCTTCAGGAACTCGGGTGGGAGTCTCTAGAGGAAAGGAGGCGTTCTTTTCGTGAATCGCTACTGAGGAAATTTAGAGAACCAGCATTTGTGGCTGACTGAAGTACAATTTTACTGCCGCCGACTTACATTTCGCGGAAAGACCACAAAGATAAGATAAGAGAGATTAGGGCTCGTACAGAGGCATATAGGCAGTCATTTTCCCCTTGTTCTTTTTGGGAGTGGAACAGGGAGAGAAGATACTAGTTGTGGTACGAGGTACCCTCCGCCACGCACCGTATAGTGGATTGCGGAATATGTATGTAGATGTAGATGTAGAATTCCCACTGCATACCGCCCAATACTCTCTGATAAATTCACTCTGTTGATGGACTAATAATGGCGCACTAGGGATAATGCCAAAGAGACCAAAAATCCTAAGCCGATTGTACAGTAAAAATAAATCCCATTTACGTGCACAAATCTGACGAGCTGTTACATCTCCAACAGTTCTTCGAAGTATCATCCCCACCGTCAATGCTGGGACTGCATTGTCTCACAAAGTTCTTTCTTACCCGCTCTAATATCCCCTATGTCATATGGATAGCTACAGTTATTGGCTGGAGATCGTCTTTAGTCTCGCCAGGCGCCTGGTACACAAGACGTTTCGCATGGATCCACGAGAAGAAGTCAAGTGGGGGAGATGAGGTGCAACAGAATCTCATCTGCTTATCCACTGCTCACGAACCTTCAGTTCCAAGTGAGATGTTGGAACTACTTCTGTTGAGGAATAACGAGTGAATATGTTCCAGGAACCGGGATACGGTACTGACACGTATATTCAGCTGTCAGAACTACCATATCGATTTTCGCTTACAAGTTTATACCTTTCGACTCGACGTTTCCGCAGGAAAGTCGCTTACCTCATACTGATAGAGTTATCCTTCTCCATCACCCCTGGAAGTTTTTATCATCATCACGGAATAACCCTGCATATTGCTTCCGCCTGCGTGTAACTCGCGGAAAGACCGCGAAGGAAAGATTACAGATATTCCAGGCGTTCTTCCCACGGGCTGTTAGTGACGATGACAGGATAGTGAACCAGCGACATTGACACACAAAGTGCTCTCCGTTACACACCATAAGATAGCTTGAGGAATACACATGTAAATAGACATCTAGACAATAAGAAGCTCCTTCTGCCGCTCACATCACAGTGATTCGCAGAGAAAAAATGCAAAAGTTAGAAGAGAAAGGCGCCATTGTTTTTGAGATGTTCATTTTTAATTCCAGTCAGACTGAAATACGCGGAGTAAAAGTAAACTTTTGTGTGCGGCTGCTTTCGGCCAGTCTCAAAGGTGGCGCAAGGGCTCTTTCGCATTAAGAATAGTGAAAACAAAGAGAAAACAACAAAATTAAGTTTCCACGCCGTTGCAAGTGACTACCACGAAAGATACGGCTGGGAAATCCGTCTTTACCGAACCGCAGGAGGATGTGCTAAAGGCTGGTGTGACTCTAACCTATTACAGAGCGTATAAATAGAGGCCAACTTTCCAGGTACTCTGTTTACCAAGTACAGGGAAACACGTTGCACGTCATACAGTAACTAAAGCCGGAAAGAGAAGAGTGTGACTTACGAAGTCGGGATTAGCATGGAAGGTCAAGGCCCCTATAGTGTAACTCCTTAAACACAACTAGTTGATCAATAATTTATTCAAGACCATATTTATAAAAACAGCTAAAATACATACAACGCGTGGCCGACTTAAAACAATCCCCAAAATGACCAATGGCTTCCTTGTCAACCAAGCAGCAAATTACAATTACTTAATGAAGAATAAACTACAATCTGAAGTAATTTAAAAAGGTGGCTCAGATAATTTTTTGAGTAATAACACAACCAGCACAAATATATATGTATAAGAGGTCCGCAGCTCGTGGTCTTGCGGTGGCTTTCTCGCTTCCCGCGCACGGGGTCCCGGCTTCGATTCCCGGTAAGGTCACGGATTTTTCCCTGCCTCGAGATGACTGGGTGCTATTGTGTCGCGTTTCATTCATCATCTTCATACATCCCCATTACGGTCGGAGGAAGGCAATGGCAAACCACCTCCGCTAGCACCTTGCCTGGTACAGCGGTAGGGTTATCCCGCATCATGCCCTCCGCTCCTCGGAGTATGGGACCTCATCATCATCATCGTCATCATCATACATGAGAGATGTTAAATGGGCAGTGACGCCAGGCTGCCCTGGGCAAAAGGTGACTTAACTTAAAATGCCGGAAGGAGCAGACAAGCCGTCCAAAACAACACCTAAACGCCGGGGCCCAATCGGGAGTCACTTCCCATCACACGACACGTCACAGCTTCTGTGCACCGAACGTGGGGCCGCGCCCACACACCCCAACTCGCAGAAAAACTGGAGCACAAGCAGGCCGCAGAAGACTAGGCAAACACCAAGCAAACATCAATTAATATAAGTTAAGAACACTACTGGCCATTAAAATTGCTACAGCAACAAGAAATGCAGATGACAAACGGGTATTCATTGGACAAATATATTGTACTAGAACTGACATGTGATTACATTTTCACGCAGTCTGGGTGCATAGATCCTGCGAAATCAGTACCCAGAACAACCATCTCTGGCCGTAATAACGGCCTTGATACGCATGGGCATTGAGTCAAACAGAGCTTGGATGGCGTGTACAGGTACAGCTGACCATGCAGCTTCAAGACGATACCACAGTTCATCAATAGTGGTAACTGGCGTATTGCGACGTGCCAGTTGCTCGGCCACCATTGACCAGACGTTTTCAGTTGGTCAGAGATCTGGAGAATGTGCTGGCCAGGGCAGCAGTCGAGCATTTTCTGTTTCCAGAAAGGCCCGTACAGGACCTGCAACATGCGGTCGTGCATTAGCCTGCTGAAATGTAGGGTTTCGCAGGGATCGAATGAAGGGTAGAGCCACGGGTAGTGACACATCTGAAATGTAACGTCCACTGTTCAAAGAGTCGTCAGTGCGAACAAGAAGTGACCGAGACGTGTAACCAATGGCACCCCATACCATCACGCCGGGTGATACGCCTGTATGGCGATGACGAATACACGCTTCCAATGTGCGATGTCGCGAGACTCGGATGCGACCATCATGATGCTGTAAACAGAACCTGAATTCATCCGAAGAAATGACGTTTTCCCATTTGTGCACCCAGGTTGGTCGTTGAGTACACCATCGCAGGCGCTCCTGTCTGTGCGGCAGCGTCAAGGGTAAGTGCAGCCACGGTCTTCGAGCTGATTGTCCATGCTGCTGCAAACGTCGTCGAACTGTTCATGGAGATGGTTGTTGTCTTGCAAACTTTCCAACCTGTTGACTCAGGGATAGAGACGTGGCTACACGATCCGTAACAGCCGTGCGGATAAGATGCCTGTCATCTCGACTGCTAGTGATAAGAGGCCGTTGGGATCCAGCACGGCGTTCCGTATTACCCTCCCGAACCCACCGATTCCATATTCTGCTAACAGTCATTGGATCTCGACCAACGCGAGCAGCAATGTCGCGAAACGATAAAACGCAATCGCGATAGGCTACAATCCGACCTTTATCAAAGTCGGAAACGTCATGGTACGCTTTTCTCTACACGAGGCATCATACAACACTTCCAAGATGATGGATGTCCGGTACATAGCTCGCGTGCGGTTGAAGCGGTATTGAATAGCATATTTCATGACTGGTGGATTGATCGTGGAAGCACGTTCACCGGATATGACGTCTCCGAATTTCTTTCTGGGGGGAATTTTGAAGGATATTTGCTATCTTGATCCACCAACAACGCCTGACAACATGCGTCAGCGCATTCTCAATGCATGTGCGAACATTACGGAAGGCGAACTACTCGCTGTTGACAAGAATGTCGTTACACGTATTGCCAAATGCATTGAGGTTGACTGACATCATTTTGAGCATTTATTGCATCAATGTGGTATTACAGGTAATCACGCTGTAACAGCATGCGTTCTCAGAAATGATAAGTTCACAAAGGTACATATGTTTTATGGCTATTACAGCGCCATCTATCACAAAGCGAAAAAAGTGGTCCAACTAAAACATTCATATTTCTTTACGTACTACACGAATATGTAATAAAAAAACGGGGGATTCTATTTAAAGCCGGCATCTCGTGGTCGTGCGGTAGCGTTCTCGCTTCCCACGCCCGGGTTCCCGGGTTCGATTCCCGGCGGGGTCAGGGATTTTCTCTGCCTCGTGATGGCTGGGTGTTGTGTGCTGTCCTTAGGTTAGTTAGGTTTAAGTAGTTCTAAGTTCTAGGGGACTGATGACCATGGATGTTAAGTCCCATAGTGCTCAGAGCCATTTGAACCATTTTTCTATTTAAAAAATCGCAGTTGATATGCGTTTGACCTACGGCAGCGCCATCTAGCGGGCCAACCATAGTGCCATCTGGTTTCCCCCTTCAAGCTAGACGTTTCGTTCATCTTAGTTTTTTCGTTTGACGCTTATTTCGTGAGATATTTGGCCCGGTCACGATGAATGGACCACCCTGTAGGTAAATTTTGTATTGGGACACGTTTTCCTTGGAGGCCACGGCTTTCGAGTTATTCAAGTAAAACGTACAGGAGTTCCTCCAAATGGACCTCCACGCCACACTCGTATCTCACCAGTCGGAATTTCTACAATACTAATCATGGTGCTCCCTCTTACCACTGTACAAAAATATCCGACTACACAAACTTTTCCCGATATTCAGAATTTTTGGGCTTCTATTCATAGGGCTATTACGTGACCAGAATAGTCTTCTACGTCGTTAACTCCATCACTTTAAAAGTGCCGGCGAGAATAATGAACAAAAAACGACTTTTGTAAACGTTACGCTACAACTAATTGCATTGACAGCTCATTCCAAACTTAACCATTTCAAGCACAATGCTTTGGTAGCCAGAAATCCTTACGGATACACAATGTAATTTTTTATTTTATCCTATTAAAATTCACAAAACTGCTATGCAAAGTTTATACAAAAGTTATTTTACAATGTACAAACGCTCGTCTAATCTGGTGGTATAGTAAGGCCAGTCAGTGAAGACCAAAACACGTCAAATGTGGGAAATGCACTACTGGCCATTAAAATTACTACAAAGCGAAGATGACTTGCTACAGACGCGAAATTTAACCGGCAGGAAGACGATGCTATGATATACAAATGATTAGCTTTTCAGAGCATTCACACAAAGTTGGCGCCGGTGGCGACACCTACAATTTGCTGAGATGAGGAAAGTTTCCAACCGATTTCTCATACACAAACAGCAGTTGACCGGCGTTGCCTGGTCAAACGTTGTTGTGATGCCTCGTGCAAGGAGGACAAATGCATACCATCACGTTTCCGACATATTCCTCTGTTTGAGTTCGATAGAGGATTGACAGCGCCAGAGGCAGCCAGAAAGATTCGCCCTGTGTATGGGGATAATGCTAAAACGAAGAAATCGTTTGTCATTTTAAGGAGGATCATTTTGACATTAGTGACTCTCCACATTCAGGAACGTCTTCAGGCTTTCATGAAGATCGTTTCAACGTATTAATACACAACCATCCAAGTCAGTGTTGCCGTGCACTACTAGGTGTGGTGAACTGTGATCATTCCACGACAGCGCGACAATTCCACGCTGCGGGGAAGGTTCAAAAATCGAGTCTAAGGCAAAAATTACAAAAGTCAGTAGGGGCCATACGTGCATCTCAGCTCAACTCCGGCGATTCCATCCCGTATCGCTACTCGTTACGAGAAATGGTACACTATTGGCCATTAAAATTGCTACATCACGAAGATGACGTGCTACAGACACGAAATTTAACCGACAGGAAGAAGATGCTGCGATATGTAAATAATTAGCTTTTCAGAGCATTCACACAAGGTTGGCCCCCGTGGCGACATCTACTACGTGATGACATGAGGAAACTTTCCAACCGATTTCTCATACACAAATGGCAGTTGACCGGCGTTGCCTGGTGGAACGTTGTTGTGATGCCTCGTGTAAGGAGGGGAAATGCGTACCATCACGTTTCCGACTTTGATAAGGGTGGGATTGTAGCCTATCGCGATTGCGATTTATCGAATCGCGACGTTGCTGCTCGCGTTGGTCGAGATCCAATGACTGTTAGCAGAATATGGAATCGGTGGGTTCAGGAGGGTAATACGGAACGCCGTGCTGGATCCCGACGGCCTCGTATCACTAGCAGTCGAGATGACAGGCATCTTATCCGCATGGCTGTAACGGATCGTGCAGCCACGTCTCGCCGGCCGCGGTGGTCTCGCGGTTGTAGGCGCGCAGTCCGGAACCGTGCGACTGCTACGGTCGCAGGTTCGCATCCTGCCTCGGCCATTGATGTGTGTGATGTCCTTAGGTTAGTTAGGTTTGAGTAGTTCTAAGTTCTAGAGGACTGATGACCACAGCTGTTAAGTCCCATAGTGCCCACAGCCAGTCACGTCTCGATCGCTGAGTCAACAGATGGGGACGAAACTTCCTGGCAGATTAAAACTGTGTGCCCGACCGAGACTCGAACTCGGGACCTTTGCCTTTCGCGGGCAAGTGCTCTACCAACTGAACTACCGAAGCACGACTCACGCCCGGTACTCACAGCTTTACTTCTGCCAGTATCCGTCTCCTACCTTCCAAACTTTACAGAAGCTCTCCTGCGAACCTTGCAGAACTAGCACTCCTGAAAGAAAGGATACTGCGGAGACATGGCTTAGCCACAGCCTGGGGGATGTTTCCAGAATGAGATTTACACGTCTCGGTCACCTCTTGTTCGCATTGACGGCGCTTTGAACAGTGGACGTTACATTTCAGATGTGTTACGACCCGTGGCTGTACCCTTCATTCGATCCCTGCGAAACCCTACATTTCAGCAGGATAATGCACGACCGCATGTTGCAGGTCCTGTACGGGCCTTTCTGGATACACAAAATGTTCGACTGCTGCGCTGGCCATCACATTATCCCGATCTTTAACCAATTGAAAACGTCTGGTCATCAGTGGCCGAGCAACTGGCTCGTCACAATACGCCAGTCACCACTCTTTATGAACTGTCGTATCATGTTGAAGCTTCATGGGCAGCTGTACCTGTACACGCCATCCAAGCTCTGTTTGACTCAATGCCCAGGCGTATGAAGGCCGTTATTACGGCCAGAGGTGGTTGTTCTGGGTACTGATTTCTCAGGATCTATGCAGCCAAATTGCGTGAAAATGTAATGACATGTCAGTTCTAGTATAATATATTTGTCCAATGAATACCCGTTTATCATCTGCATTTCTTCTTTGTGTAGCAATTTTAATGGCCAGTTGTGTATCTTTGTACTAAGGTAAGGAAAGGAAAGGAGCGGCTGATCCGAAGCGAAGCAGCAAATCCCCATACAAACACCACATGCGCAAGAGATGTTACGCGTCTGGTGGAACAGTGACGGTGTGGTGTGCTACCAATTTCTTTCCCGAGGTGTAACCATCACTGCTGACAGGTGTCGGCCACAAATGGAACGTCTTACAGACTCAGTCCCAGAATAACAACCAGGAAGACAGCGTGAAGTGACGCTACTTCGCGACAACGCCCAACTGCCTTCTGCTTGAGTGACAGAAAACACCATACAGGAATTGGGTTGGGAAGTCATTGCACACCCACTTCATTCCCCTCATCTTGGCCCGTCAGATTTTCACTTTTTCCTCTCTCTCTCTCGAACAGCCTTCAAGTAACTTCCTTTCTATATGGAAATGTGCTCCGAACATGGCTGTAGCAGTTCTTCGCCTCAAAACCATGTGATTTCTTCAGTCGCAGAATCTAAAAGTTACCTCAGCGTCGGTGGACTGTTGCAAATAGTGGAAGAGAATATATTGTTGATGACCAAAATATCTGTTACGTGTATCTATCATATTTATTAAACGCGTGGAAAAATGCCACGAACTTATGCCTCAAGCCAATAGAACAATGCGGGTTGCATAAAATGAGGGCGGTAGGGGCAGCTGGTGTGGAGTTCGATGCTGGTTACAGATGACAATGAAGTTGTAATCCGTGCGCAAATGGAGACAGATCTGGTGATCGAGCACGCCAAGGCAACATGTCCTCACTCCGAAGAGCAAGTTGGGTAGCAACAGCGGTATGTAGACGAGCGTTATCCTGTTGGAAAATGCGCCCAGGAACGCTATTCATGAACGGCAGCACAGCAGGTCGGATCACAATATTGACATACTAAATCAGAGTGCGAGGGATGTCCACGAGGGCACTCCTGCTGTCACGCTCAATCGCTCCCCAAACCTTAATTCCAGGTACGTAGGTCATATGCGGACAGCTTGATTACAGCCCCTCAACCGGGCTCCTAACTGACACACGGCCATCACCGGCACTGAGACAAATCTTGCTTTCGTCAGAAAACACAAGAGACCTCCACCCTACCCTCCAATGAGCTCTTGCTTGATACCACTGAAGTCCCGAACGGAGGTGGCTTCAGGTCAGTGGAACACACGGTATGCGGCGTCGGAGCTGTCCTTGAGGCAACCGATTTGTAAAAGTTCGTTGTGTGATCAACGTGGTGCCAACTGCTGCTGCAGATGCAATACGAAGCGCCAGAGCCATATGCCAAACACGATGGTCTTGCGTCTTGGTAGATCCAGTGGCCATCTGGAGCCCCATCTTCTTGCGTCCGTACATTTTCGTGACCACCGCTGTCAGCAGTCACGTACAGTGGCTACATTCCCGCCAAGTCTTTCTGCAGTGCAGCAGAGGGAACATGCAGCTTCTCGCAGCCCTATTGCACGATCTCGCTCAAACTGGTGATAAAGGAGTCTTTCTCGCATTAAAGGCATTCTTGACTAACATCGACTAACCACGTCCAGTCTCAAAGGTAGCTCACGACCGTCAGAGCGTGTATATAAAGCAATCCTGGAAGAAAGGATATTGTGGAGACATGGCTCAGTCGGTAGAGCACTTGCCTGCGAAAGGCAACGGTCCCGAGTTCGAGTCTCGGTCTGGCACACAGTTTTAATCTGCCAGGAAGTTTCAAAGCAAATCTGGTTTGAATTCTCGTAGTGGCACCACTAGTGCCACCCTTATGCGACCGGCGTGAAACGGGAACAGACATCATCTCTGAGAGGTAGAAACACGCCTACCAACTACTGTTCATCTCGCACAACTCTCCTTGGTGTTGCGACTTTTTATCGTCAATGTACGAGGTGCATTCAAGTTCTAATGCCTCCGATTTTTTTTTCTAATTAACTACTCACCCGAAATCGATGAAAATGGCGTTACTTCTCGACGTAATCGCCCTGCAGACGTACACATTTTTCACAACGCTGACGCCATGATTCCATGGCAGCGGCGAAGGCTTCTTTGGGAGTCTGTTTTGACCACTGGAAAATCGCTGAGGCAATAGCAGCACGGCTGGTGAATGTGCGGCCACGGAGAGGGTCTTTCATTGTTGGAAAAAGCCAAAAGTCACTAGGAACCAGGTCAGGTGAGTAGGGAGTATGAGGAATCACTTCAAAGTTGTTATCACGAAGGAACTGTTGCGTAACGTTAGCTCGATGTGCGGGTGCGTTGTCTTGGTGATACAGCACACGCTCAGCCCTTCCCGGACATTTCTGTTGCAGTGCAGGAAGATTTTTGTTCTTCAAAACATTTTCGTAGGATGCACCTGTTAACGTAGTGCCCTTTGGAACGCAATGGGTAAGGATTACGCCCTCGCTGTCCCAGAACATGGACACCATCATTTTTTCAGCACTGGCGGTTACCCGAAATTTTTTTGGTGGCGGTGAATCTGTGTGCTTCCATTGAGCTGACTGGCGCTTTGTTTCTGGATTGAAAAATGGCATCCACGTCTCATCCATTGTCACAACCGACGAAAAGAAAGTCCCATTCTTGCTGTCGTTGCGCGTCAACATTGCTCGGCAACGTGCCACACGGGCAGCCGTGTGGTCGTCCGTCAGCATTCGTGGCACCCACCTGGATGACAGTTTTCGCATTTTCAGGTCGTCATGCAGGATTGTGTGCACAGAACCCACAGAAATGCCAACTCTGGAGTCGATCTGTTCAACAGTCATTCGGTGATCCCCCAAAACAATTCTCTCCACTTTCTCGATCGTGTCGTCAGACCGGCTTGTGCGAGCCCGAGGTTGTTTCGGTTTGTTGTCACACGATGTTCTGCCTTCATTAAACTGTCGCACCCACGAACGCACTTTCGACACATCCATAACTCCATCACCACATGTCTCCTTCAACTGTCGATGAATTTCAATTGGTTTCACACCACGCAAATTCAGAAAACGAATGATTGCACGCTGTTCAAGTAAGGAAAACGTCGCCATTTTAAGTATTTAAAACAGTTCTCGTTCTCGCCGCTGGCGGTAAAATTCCATCTGCCTTATGTTGCTGCCATCTCTGGGACATATTGACAATGAACGCGGCCTCATTTTAAAACAATGCGCATGTTTCTATCTCTTTCCAGTCCGGAGAAAAAAAATCGGAGGCCTTAGAACTTGAATGCACCTCATATGTTACAGAGACCAAAAATCACTTCCATCTGACTCGATGATTTTCTATCGCTTGGTATGTACTGTGACGTTTTTGACAGGGACTTACGGATCCAGTCGTACAACTGAAGCGGTGGACCATGGGAGCGCATTTGGTCAGAAGTCTCTTCTTTGGAACGACATCGACAGCCTTTTGCAAATCTAGACGTAGGTAATGAATTTGAGATGCCCTTTCGATTAGTCCCATTACTTAGCTTGAATAAAGTGTCTGCAGAGATTTACCCATGGGGGAGATGTGGGATGGGGAGGGGGGCGGGAAAGGGAGGGGTCGGGCAAGTGCCAACGTATGGGGAGGACAGTGTATGGGGAGAACCATTTCTACTACCAAATGTTGGACTAGTAAGAGTCTGTTTCTTGTGCACCCTCAGTTCCTTCAACAAATTTTTGTGAGTGATCTTTGACGCCCCTTGAACCAATTTTTCATCTTCCTTATTAATGCTTGCAACAAAGTAGACTATTTGCGGTGAGAGTACTGTAAGATCTTCGGTACGTACACCATCAGATTATTTGACTTGTCGCTCTAACGAAGTAGGCGAGTGTCAGCAATATGTCTCGTGGTCTTATCTTGGCGTGTTTATCTTCCGCCGTTAGGTCAGACGATAGAAATGACACTTGACAAAAGTGTCTATACATTTATCTTCATGGCTATGTACAGGAATATGGTAATCTTATTGGGCGCAGACTGAAACTTGACTATACAGTAGTACAGACAAATCTAGAGTTGTACAAACTGGTGCAGACAAAAGCAGACTGGTACAGACTGATGCAGACTGATTAATTGGAGGTCTTTTAACATTTTTTAAATGTTCGGATAATAAGTTGCCGTCTCTTTATCTAAGAATAGATGATGAATGCAGCTAGCCGCTATCTCTGTGTAATGTCTTGTCTGTATAGACGTGTATCTGTTGCCTTTAAGATCCCTTCACCTTCACACATAAATCTATACGGTAAAGTAAGGCCTCTTGGCTGATCCGTGATAAGACAGGCGAAAAGTTAGACTAATGGAGGATGATTAGTATTATCTCTATTTTCATTCGCTCTCTCTCTCTCTCTCTTTCTCGCCTTTATCTATGTACAGTTTTTATTATAATATTTCATTACGTGAAATCAGCCAAATAGGATGTTTGGTGGAGTCCTTCGTCTTGGTAATCAGCGGCTGGCTTGCTGTAAGAGATCTTTACATTTATTATTACTGTTAAACACTGCAGTCAGTCAGGAGAATCAATCGTTTGGACAATTTGTTCCTTTTACAAAAGATTGCGAATCCCAGATGTGTACGAATCCTTTTTGGACGATTTAACACAGACTCAGTGATTGCAGGCTCTCTTCGACACAGCTGAAACTTCCCCACTAAGTACAGGGCCAATGTGATCATCAAATGATTCAGAAAAAACTCATTCGTTCATTCACTCCAGAACAAAAAAGTCACAAACCTTATTTATGATGGAAATTGTGTATTAAATCCATCTCCACTACATGTCCAGATCTCCGGTGATTCCACGCCTTAATTATTTTCCTTTTACAGTCTCTTTCTCCTCAAACAAACCGTTAGCGGCACAAATGTTAATTGGCTCGCTTTAGCGAGAAGAAAAGCAGAATATGTATCTCTCAGAAACACGTCAATCCCTCAACAGATACTCCAGAAGCTGTCCTAGTTACCACTCTAACAACCATGGAGAATGCATATATGCATCTCTGTTATTTCAAAGAATAAACGCACTAGAAAATACTTTGGCGTCGTCGAGCTGTCGCCGCATATATTACGAGAAAATCAGACCAGATAACTTTTCCAAAGTGAATGAATGTGGATGGTTTGATTGAAATGATTAATTGGTGCGTGGTAGAGGGTAATTCCTGTGGGGACATTACAGTCTGTACACTCGTTGTAATACCTCGCGCATTCATGTATCACTGCGCGATTGTGATCCCTGAGGAGAAACGATTCTACATAAGCAGCAATCTCATTGGCTGCGTTACATATTGATATGCGGATCGGCGGAAGCAGAATTTGGTCCGTCTCTAAGACAGCGCCATCTCGTAGTGCGGAGACGGCCGAGCGCTGCACCTGCGCTGTTGTGCTTAGCGGGGCGCGCTCTAGTGGGAAAGTTGTGTACGCGCTGACTACGCGGAACTATGTACACAACTCTATTCATTATGGCTTAGCGTCATTATCGTCCAACATTCGGAACCACAGTATAATAGCTCCACATTCTTGACTAATCTAGGGAGAATGTCAGCAATATTGCATTATGTGCTGTTCAAATAAGAAAGAGATGTGTTGCTAAGCGACACTTGTATAGTATCAGAGGACATACACACATATAAAGTATCTACGTCACTCCCGTATTCAACATTCGAGGGTTGGATTCCCTCACTTCCTCATCGAGGACTCGCACTGCCTGGGCTACTCTCAGGGTGTATCTTCGACGTGGAAGATCCCCAACCGTGCTTGTCGCGTTGTTGCCCGTCGGCACGCCGTCACTGCTGCCCGCCGCCGCCCCCGCCGCCGCTGCCGCCGCCGTAGTCGTCGTCTGTTCGCCGCCGCCCGGTGCTTGCCGCCGCCGCCGCCGCCGCCGCCGCTTCGTCGCCGTCTGTCGGTGCTCGCCGCTTCCTCTTCTGCCGCCGCCACCTGGTCGCCGCTTCTTCAGCCGCCGCCGCCGCCGCCGCCGCTGTCGCCGTCTCTTGGTGCTCGCCGCTACCGCCTGCGATCATGGACGCCCCAACTACCACCATCATCTACACCTCTCCTTCACCTGCCCCCACTGTAACGTCATGGAGTGCTTCCTCTGGGATTCATCCATCTCATGCACCTCCCCTACTCACAGTCTCCTCCCCATCTATCTCCTCTCCATCGGTGTATCCCCACCTGTACGTCACTCCTGCTCCTACCCCTGCTGCTGCCCCTGCTGCTTCTCCTGCTCCTGCCTCTGCCCCTGCTCCCAACCCCCCTCCCCCTCCTGTCGCCCGCCGAGACGACTTTCCCCCTCTCCCCACTGCGACTACCACTGCTTCCCCTGCCAGAGTCTCCGCCCGCCGCGCCACAGTCGCTGCCACAGAGCGCCCTACCCTCTCATCTGGTGCTACTGCCTCACAGGAACGCCCTGCCTCCCACCACCTCCCCATCCATCCAGTCCCTCATCCCTCCTCCCAGGCAACACCCGCCAAAAAATCTTCCAAACGGCCCAGTGGAGACCTCTCCTCTACTCCTTCCTCCAAAAAGCCACTGCCGCCCCACCTCCCACTGACCCCACTATGGATACCACCCCACCTCCCTCCTCTCCAGCCCCCCCTGTATAACTTTGTCCTAGCCAACCCTGATCCGAAATTCCTGGATGCCTGCACCCTCACCCTTGAAATCCGGAAGTACATCCCCAGTGCACCCATCACCCAACTTATCCCTCGCAGAGACTCTGTTCTCATCAAGTCTCCCTCTCCGTCCTTCCATACTGATCTCCTCCGGCGCCTTCCCTGCATCACCTTTGGACTCCACGCATCCCTCACCCCATTCCTTACATCCTCCTCTCCTCGTCAACCCCAACCGCCTCGTCGTCCGCCGACCCTCACTGCCGTCATCACAAAACTCAGCCCTATGGTCACGGAGGCTGAGGTGTTGGTGGAACTGAATGCCCACCCCTCCCTGGAAGTCCGATCTGCCCGCCGTATTTACAGCTCCTCTGGCCCTACTTTCCTCATGCGTATCTTTACAGAGTCTGCCTCCTCCATCGACCACCTCCTCACGCAGGGAGCCCTGATTTTCAGCCGCCGCCACCCTGTCGACCCGTCCCGTTCCCCTCCTACCGCTGCCAGCGTTGTCTTCTGTACAATGACCACCTCACCCAAAACTGCAAGAACCCACCCACCTGCCCCCATTGTAAAGCCTCCCACTTCCTCAAACAATGTCCCAACCTCGCCTCCCCCTATCCTGCAACACCTGCAATGAACCTCACCCCACCTATTCCTCCAAATGCAAAGCCAAGCCCCCTCCCACCAACCCTGAACTCACTGTCCCTGTTCGCCCCATTGACCCACCTATCCACCCTAACAATCCCTCCGCCCTCCCCCTACAGCAGAAGACATCATCCGGTTCCTCACCGTCATCCTGCAGAACATCCACCCCTTCCAGCGCCCCCACACACCCCAGCAGATTTCCCTCGCTGCCCGCTCTGTTTTCCACTTAAACACCTACGCCACGTACTCCCACAACCAGGCCCACTTTACCTTCACCCGCCTAGACACCCTCGTTTAAGCCCCTCTCTCCCCTTCCCACACCCTTCCCACACCCAACCCCATGGCTCGTCAACAGTATCGTCTCCTCTACCTCAACATTCGCTCCCTCCCTGCAAACAAATACCTCTTCATGCATACCCTCTTCCAGCACCAGGTTGACTCCTTCATCCTTAATGAAACCTTCCTCCAACCCCACCATGTGGTCCGCATCTCCCCTTATCTCATTCACCGCACTGACAATCCCCTTCCCCTAGCTCGAGGCGGGGTTGCTATCAGCCACCTTAGGCATCTCCCTGTCCGGCCACAACCCCTCCTCAATGACCCAACCAAACACCTTCTCCTCAGCCTCTTTTTTCCCTCCCTCACCGTCACCTGTGCCACTATCTATATTCGCCCCGCAGCTCCTCTCTCCTTTGACTTCATTTCCCATGTTGACCGTACCTTCTCCACCTATGTGATCGCTGCTGACCTCAACATTCACAGCCGTCACCCTGCTACCCTTCGGTGGTGGCATCCATTCCTTGCCACCCTCCATGGTGACCTTGTTCCTCTCCCACAGCACACCCGTCCTGAAAGTAACTCCACCCCCGATGTTATCCTCGCTTCCCCCTACCTCCTTGGTCGCATTGCCGTTGATGTCCTCGATCCCGTCGGTAGTGACCATCTCCCTGTCCTTCTCACCATCTCCTCTACCCGACCTGCCACTGCAGCCACCTGCCCAACTGCCCCTCCAAAGTCTGTCCATGACTACCACCGTGCCAATTGGGATGCCTACCGGGAATCCATTGCCTTACAGGTCGAAAGCCACCCCCTCACTTTCCACCACCCTGATGACATTACCCATGCCTCTTCCTTCCTTCAGAAGACCATCACTGACGCTGTGGAGGCTCATGTCCCTACCAAACTCATCCACCCTCACCGCCCTACGCTTCCTCCACAGGCCGTCCTTCTTCTGCGTGAATCCCGCAGGCTCTACCGCTCCTTCCTCCGCACTCGTGGCCGGGATACTCTCACCCGCCACCGGCAATTACAGCGACATATCCGGAACCTCCTTACAGCAAAGAAACGCCGGGACTGGCGTCAGACATGCACACGCCTCAACTCCACCCTCCCTGTCAACTCCTCCAAGTACTGGTCAGCCTTCCACCGCCTTACTGGTAGCCATCCCACCCCGCATTACCCCATCCTCCATGACGATCGACCCTTTCCTGACAACCTCAGTAAGGCTAACCATTTTGCTTCCCACCTATCCGAGGTCTTCTCTATTCCTGACGATCCCCAATTTGATTACCCCCTCTTCCCCACTGTCCTTGACCGCACTGACACCTCTGTCCCCCCGCTCGCCCCTAGCTTCCAGTACTTGGATCGGCTACCCCCCTCCAACATCAACACTCCCATCACCATGCAAGACATCACACTCGTCCTCCGCTCCAAACGCAACACCGCCCCTGGTCATGATGGCATCACCTACCGTCACCTCAAGGAATCCCCTCCATCCTTCCTGTCTGTCCTTGCTACCCTGTACAATGTCCTCCTCTCCACTGGATTTTACCCTGACCTGTGGAAGACTTCCCGTGTCCTGCTGTTCCCTAAGCCTAACAAACCCCCCTCTGCTACCTCTTCCTATCGTCCCATCTGCCTCACCTCCATGTTCAGTAAGGTCTTTGAGGCCATCCTCTCTCGCCGTATCCACCACCACCTTAACCAGCACCGCCTCCTTCCTCTTACCCAATGTGGCTTCCGGCCTTCCTTCTCTGCTGACGACCAGCTCCTTAACCTTACCCATCTTCTTTCCCTCCAACTTAACTCCCGTCACTCTGCTATCTTTGTTTCCCTTGATCTCCAGAACGCCTATGACCGTGTCTGGCATCCCGGGCTCCCTTTCAAACTCCAGACCTATGCTCTCCCCATCAACATCGTCCGTCTCGTTGCTTTCTTCCTCTCCCATCGTCCCTCCTATGTGACTATCCACAATTCCAACTCCCGTACTTTCTACCCCTCTGCCGGCGTGCCCCAAGGTTCTGTCCTTTCCCCTCTCCTCTATCTCCTTGAAACGTCCCCTTTGAACAATTATACAGTACTGTGCTTAAACTGACACACAATATTTTGTTAGCGCAACGCAATCTGACTTTCAATAATCCCTACAAATGAATGGGCCCTGACTAACAGTAAACTATACCTTTCACAAATCACTTACCTCACAAAAATCTTCGCTACTCAAGCTACTGCAATACAGCGAGCGCCACTACTGCCAGCTAAATAAAAGATTCAAACTACTGAAGGCACTAACTACTGATAGGGATAGTTAGCAAATGAAAGATATTAATAGAGAACAAACAATGTATTTACCTTGATATCATCATATATAAATATAGCAGTTCATGACAAATTTCAAAACTCCGCCATCTCTCTCCCCACATCCACCACTGCTGGCGGCTCACCTCCAACTGCGCAACGCTACGCGATGTTAACAGCCCAGCTGCCTAACACTACAATGGCGAGTATTACAACAATGCAAAGCAGCCACAGACTGCACACAGCACAGCCAGTGATTTTCACACAGAGGTGGCGTTACCAATAAAAAACCTAAACAGCCTACTTACATCCTGTACACTGCTGATATGCCCAAACCTCCCCCTCCTGTTCATCTTCTCCAGTTCGCTAATGACACCGCCTTCCTAGCCCTTTATCCTACCCTTCAACGGTCCCAACGTACCCTCCAAACCCACCTTGACCAATTCACCGCTCGGTGCAACCAGTGGTTCCTCCGTGTTAATCCCTCCAAGACCCAGGCGATCATCATCGGCCGCACCACCCGCTCCTTCTGCCTCCATGATTTCCACCTCACCATTTATGGCCGTCCTATCCACCTCACTCCTACCCTCAAATACCTTGGCCTCACCCTCGACCGCCACCTCACCTGGACTCCCCATCTCCTTACCATCCAAAACAAAGCTCACAACCGCCTCCGCCTCCTGAAACTCCTGTCCGGCCGGACATGGGGTCTGCATCCTTCCACCATCCTCCACACCTACAAATACATGATCCGCCCCATCCTTTGTTATGCCAGCATCGCTTGGATTTCCGCCCCTCCCTGTTTCTATAACGCCCTCCAAATCCTCGAACGCCATGCACTCCGCCTCGCCTTCCGTGTCCGCCTTCCGTCCCCCACATGCATCCTCTACGACCTCATCCCCTTCCCCCACCTTCTCCTTTTCCTTGAACACATCCGCACACTATATATTGTCCACCGCCTTGATCCCCCTCACCCCCTGGTGTCTCCCTTCCTCTCCACTCCCAGCCAGTTGCCGCGCCTTTACCGTTGTGTCCCTCCCTCTCTCCATCTCCACACCCTCCATCTCCTTCCCCAACTCAACTTCCACCGTCTACCACTCCCGGATGATGAGCTTCGCCCTGACATCTACCCTTCCTACCAACTCTAACCCCCTCTTCCCACCTCCTCCTGAGGGCTCCTTCTCCTCCCCCTCCCCCCTCCTGAGCGGATTCCCCTTCCTGCTCCCCCTCCCTCTCTTGTGCCCCCTTTCAGTGTCTCTGCGCTCCCTCCTGCCCTGTCTTCCCTTTTCCTCTCCTGCCCCATGTGTCTCCTGCCTCTTCGTGAACCCACGGTTGCCCCTCCTCTCTTCATCCCGCAGCTTCCCCAGCTGCCCCATGCTCTCCCCTCCTTTTCCATCCTCTCTGACCTTTCCCTCGGCAGGTCCCACCTGGTAGTTTTATTCTTCGTCGTGTGTGCTCCAGGTGGGTTTTAAGTGTGTTGTTTCGGAGTGTTTTTAATACTGTGGCCAACTTTTAACCTGTGCATGCGCATCCAGTGTCTTCTCTGTGTTTTAAGAATCTCCCACTGTGTTTTTTAACTTTCTGGTGACTTTTTTAAGTGTCCCCAATGAACGTCTACATGTCAGTGTATTTTTACCTCCATTTTCTCCCCTTACTCTGTTTTATGTTCCCCTTTTTTACCTCCTTATGTATTTATTACTTTTTTCTTGTTTTAGTTGTCATGTCACTCGGCTGAAGAGCGGCGGATTGTGCTGCTGACAGCCCTCCCCTGCCCGTATAGGGCAGGGGAACGAAATCACAATAAAGAAAAAAAAAAAAAAAACCTCCCGTATTATATACATCTCATTTTTACAAAAATACCTAGATTTTTTAGACATTTACTGTGTATTATACATCATGGCAAGGATAAGTATTTCCACATTACGCCTTTGATCAGCAGATGCTAATAACTTCAGAAGCAGATACATTCAGAACATATGTAGTGTTTATTTATGAAGACGGGTGAAGGTTTAAAGATGTTACAAATTCAGAAAAATTACACATTGCATATTATGAAAATGAAATACACATTCTAAAACGAAACGCAAATAAAAACTAACGAAAAAGTAGGGTAGTTATCTTAGAGCGTCAGTGTGTTAAAAGCCTCAAGGTTCTTCTCAGACACACAGCAGAAGGCAGTTCCAGAAAATGGTGTCGTGGTTTAGGACACCTCCTTGTTAGCATGATTATATTAGACAATTAAGTTAGTTATGCTTAAAATACATACTGCTACGTTATCGGGTGGTTATTATTATGTAGGTGTGGCGATGGTGGGTGGGTTTCTCTGTATACACGTGCTACGTGCACGCTACCTTGAGCGGGACTTAGAAAATTTCTGGTCGCACCGCCGCGGGTATGGAACCACACTATGATTTACAACATAAAGAAAGAATGGTTGGTCGCCAATAATACAATGTAAACCAATTTCCCAACACCATTTTCGGTTCGTCATGTAAGCACTCCAAAATCGATTCTGGAAATCCGTTTCTTGCTGCCTGTTTTCCACTTCCACGACCGATTTCCGCTACGATGTAAACTAACAACTGTTATTGAAACGTCTTATGCTGTCAGATCACGACCTAATTTAAACACTTTCATCTAATGTAGACGGAGAGATTTTTTGGACTGTGAAGGAGAAGCAGAAGCAAGACACTCCTAATAGCGGGTGCTCAAGAAGTCAGTATAAATTTGAAAACTGAATAAATCACGGAATAATCCAGATAGAGAGGTAAAAATTGACACACATGCTCGGAATGACATGGGGCTTTATTAGAACCAAAAAAAAAAAAAAAAGTTCACACAATCTCCGACACGTAGCCCTGGACAGCAAAGCGTCAGTGACTGCGGCATGACAATCGTGTATAAAAGGAGCTGTAATGAGAGAGAGAATCAGATGCGCCAGCAGTCGCAGCATGTTGACGTTACCTGAAAAGGCGCTTTTAGTGAAGCTGTATTATCAGAATGGGGAATGTGCTAGTTCAGCGTTACGATCCTATCGCCATAGGAAGAGGATTCGAATGGGTAAAGGTCCGTTGACAAATGCAGCTGTGGCGAGAATGATTTCGAAGTTCGAATCCACGGGTTGTTTAGACGATAGACCCCGTAGTGGCCGATTGAGCACTAGGCGTAATGGTGCTGAGACAGCAGGAGACTGTAGAGGGTTCGTCTATGCACGGGGAAGTCAGCGCTCGTGCAGTCGCACGTCGCACCGGCATTCCATACACTACTGTTTGGTTGGCACTGAGGCGTACCCTCCGGTGCTATCCGTACCAAATTCATCGGCAGCATGAACTGTTACCTGACGATTTAGTGAAGCGGTGGACATTTGCGGTGTGGACGTTTCAAAAGATGGCGATCGGTTGAGTAACGTGTTGTGGACCGACGAAGCTCATTTCACGCTCCGAGGGTCTGTCGACGCCCACAACTGCAGAATTTGGGCTACCGAAAATCCTAGAATTGTCGTGGAAACTCCATTCCACAACGAGAAAGTCACGGTATGGGTTGGATTTACCACATCTACCGTTATCGGGCCTTTTTTCTTCGAGGAAATGCGTGATTCTGCTTTTGTAACTGCTACCGTGACGGGTGATAGGTACCCCGATATGTTACAGAATCGCATCATCCCCAGCCTGGCTGATAAACACCTGCTGGAACGTACGATGTTTATGCAGGATGGCGCTCCACCCCATATTGCTAGACGCGTGAAAGATCTCTTGCGCGCGTCGTTTGGTGATGATGGTGTGCTCAGCCGCCACTTTCGTCATGCTTGGCCTCCCAGGACCCCAGACCTCCGTCCGTGCGATTATTGGCTTTGGGGTTACTTGAAGTCGCGTGTGTATCGTGATCGACCGACATCTCTAGGGATGCTGAAAGAGAACATCCGACGCCAATGCCTCACCATAACTCCGGACATGCTTTACAGTGCTGTTCACAACATTATTCCTCGACTACAGCTATTGTTGACGGATCATGGTGGACATATTGAGCATTTCCTGTAAAGAACATCATCTTTGCTTTGTCTTACTTTGTTATGCTAATTATTGCTATTCTGGTCAGATGAGGCGCCATCTCTCGGACATTTTTGAACTTTTGTATTTTTTTTTGGTTCTAATAAAACCCCATGTCATTCCAAGCATGTGTGTCAATTTGTACCTCTCTATCTACATTCTTCCGTGATTTATTCAGTTTTCAAATTTATACTGACTTTCTGATCACCCGGTATTTAATTTAGGAGGAATAGCGATTGTGCAGACTAAACCAGAATCTGGAACAGCTGATTTCTAGACGCCATATTCGATTGGGCTAACAAACCCGATTCAAGCCTTAACATGTAAACACGACAGCGAAAACAGGATTTCCGAAATTCGGTTATCGTCTTCCGGAAGATGTGTCGTATGAAAACGTAGTGGTAGTTACTCTTTCAGCAACGAAATCTGTCCCTTACACGTAGCGCCATAGTGCAACAGCACTGCCGCCAGGGAAAACCCCGGTGCCTGAGAAGTTCGTTTTGGTGCCAACTGTTACGTGAGGCAGGGAAGTCAAGGCGTAGTGGGGAGGCGTGGCCGAACGTCACACGTGGTTGAACGATACACGCCTGCGTTTCGTGAGGAGTTCGACAAATCCGTTAAATGTTCTAGTGTTCGTGGACGGGACTGAGAAGTCACCTATACTAGAAGCGAGTCGTTAGCAAAGATCGGTAGGTAGAAGCAATGTTTACTTCATAAATGTAATAACAAGCCGAAATTAGAGTGAACGTGAGTACGTGTTGTAAGTTCCCCACTGTGTGTTCCTGTATGAACTTTAGCCCACACTTACGTCCCACTCTACAAAAGGCCTACGTTTTACCACAACAATGTACCCACACATTGTTATTCAACTTCGAATTCCTAGCTGCGCGATCCAGGACGTCATGTCACGGTCCGCGCAGCTTCATCCCTCGGGCATGGGTGTGTGTGTTGTCCATAGCGTAGGTTAGTTTAAGTGAGATTAAGTAGTGTGTGAGCTTAGGGACCGATGACCTAAGCAGTTTGGTCCTACAAAATTTACAATTTTTTTTTAATTCCTCTGCCAACCTTTGACTAAACACAACCTAAATCGAAATGGACTGTAAGTGGTCTGAACACAGCTTGTCTTTATATTAACTGCGCAAGTGAAGTAAAACAATTACCTGGCCCTAATCAAAATTTCCACTTATCTCGCGTCTTGACTACATTGTTGCAGATTTCTCGAAAGCACAACAGCAAGTAGACAGCGGCTAAGCGAAATTTGTATTTTTAAATAAAATTTCCAAACAATATTCAAACTCCAGAATGAGATTTTCACTCTGCAGCGGAGTGTGCGCTGATATGAAACTTTGGAAAGTAGGAGACGAGGTACTGGCAGAAGTAGAGCTGTGAGGACGAGGCGTGAGTCGTGTTTGGGTAGCTCAGTCGGTAGAGCACTTGCCCGCGAAAGGCAAAGGTCCCGAGTTCGAGTCTCGGTCCGGCGCACAGTTTTAATCTGCCAGGAAGTTTCATATTCAAACTGTTGCATGCCACGTGGTGCAATGTGGTAATGCGTTAATGATAAACCATCTTTAAACAGTGAGATGGGGAGAAATGATGTTTCAGGACAACGATTTTAGAATGAAGCATGTATTCGAAAAGCTGAGTAAAACTTCACGTGATCTTGACAAATAACACTGGTCTGCACAACAGTATGTTTAACAATGTGGACAGTTATTTAAAAAGGCTACTATGTGAACAGAGAATTTCTATAAAAACAAAACAGCGTAATCAGTTAATATGTTAATGAATGACTCTTTCTCTCAGCCCTGAGCAAGTGATCAAAGCTAATTAGGTAACAATAGTCATCTGACAAGAGACCATTATTTAGATTTGTAAATAGTAGATTTCAGCTATCAGTCGTTCTTTGGAATTTTTATTGGCAGATCTAGATTTCAGCTAGAAACTAGCGATTCTCAATGCACTATCCTTTTTTGATCAATTCATGTAATGCCTGTTGGTCTGGCTTTGTACACAGTTCATTGAATACTGTGTACAAAGCCAGACCAACAGCATTACATGCATGGACCAAAAAAGGATAGTGCATTGAGAATCGCTAGTTTCTAGCTGAAATCTAGATCTGCCAATAAAAATTCCAAATAGCTACACAGTGCTACAGCCTTACCTCAAACTTCTTCTCTTAAAAAAAAGCTACATTATTCAAAATTTTATTCAGTTTGCCTTTCAATATATACATCATATTCATCCTTTACAATAGATCATTCTTCAACTGACAGATACAACCACAAGTCAACACAGCACCACAGAATACGTCCATCACCTACCACGCTGCAGCTAAGAACGTATGAGGCTGCGCAGAGCCAAAGACTGCCTCACAACAAGATCAAAGATTGTGTAACAGTAACGTGATTTGCTCTGTCTCTCTCACGTGCGCATCGATAAGGTACAAAAATCAAAATGACACGCTCACCTTACAGTGTGAGCAGAAACTTCAGGAACGTGTACATTTTTATAACATGTATGAATATCTTTCTTCCGCTATCCGATTTTGATTAAATACTGCATAGAATGAGATTTTCACTCTGCAGCGGAGTGTGCGCTTATATGAAAAATCCTGGCAGGTTAAACTGTGTTCCGGACCGAGACTCGAAGTCGGGACCTTTGCCTTCCGCAGGAAAATGCTGTACCATCAGAGCTACCCAAGCACGACTCACACCCCGTCCTCACAGCTTTAGTTCCGCCAGTATCTCGTTCCTGCTTACCAAACTTCACAGACGCTCTTCTGCGAAGCTAGCAGAACTAACACTCCTGGAAGAAAGGACATTGCGGAGACATGGCTTAGCTACAAGGTCCCGAGTTCGAGTCTCTGTCCGGCACACAGTTTTCATCTGCCAGGAAGTTTAAAGATGGTCTACATGGCGCCCACAGCTAGGCTGAAGTTACCAGTCAAAATGCTTTCAAAATCTATCTAGTAATTTTGAAGATTAGCGTGTTCAAAGACAAAGAGACATGTCGGTCTTACAGATTTATTTTTAGTTCTCCACTAAATTCTCTATAAGATACACAAGGCTGTAGAGAACAGCGCTCAGGCTGATGCCGTGTTCCTTGATTTGCGTTGATGTTTGGTGAAAAAAGTAAGAGTTTATCGAGTATCGGGACAGATTTGCAACTGGATTAAAGACTTCCTTGCAGATAGAACTCAACACGTCGCTCCTAAAGTATCAAAATCGACAGATGTAAAGGTAATATTTACAGTACACCAAGGTAGTGTGATAGGACCGTTACAGTTCACAATATATTTAAGACCTTTCTAGACTCTGAGAAGCTCATCTGCTGAAGCCAGCACGGTTTTAGGGTACAGCGGTCATGCGAGACACAGCTGGCCCTCTTTGTGCATGATGTACAACAGGCTCTAGATACCGGCTCCCAGGTTGATGCCATATTTCTCGACTTTCGAAAGGCGTTCGACTCAATTCCGCACTGTCGCTTGCTACAAAAAGTGCGCGCTTACGGTCTATCCAGTGACATTACCGGTTGGATATAAAGTTTTCTAACAGACAGGGAGTAGTATGTTGGGGTGACTTCAGCAGAAACAAGCGTAACATCAGGTGTGCCCCAGGGCAGCTTAATAGGACCTCTGCCTTTTACGATTTACATAAACGATCTGGTTGATGATTTGACAGCGACCTTCGACTGTTTGCCGATGATGCTGTAGTCTACAGGAAAGACGTATCACACGAAAGTTGTGACCGAATCAATGAGGATTTGCAGAAAATAAATGCGTGGTGTAATGACTGGCAGTTATCTCTCAATATTAGTAAGTGTAACCTACTGCGAATAACAAGGCGAAAATCCCCATTAATGTACGAGTACAAAATAAATGATCAGTCTTTGGAAGCGGTAACATCAGTCAAGTATCTGGGTGTGACTATTCGAAATGATTTCAAATGGAATGATCAGATTACACAAGTAACGGGTAAGGCGAACTCTAGATTGCGGTTTATTGGTAGAATTCTGAAGCGATGCAGTCCTTCAACAAAGGAAATAGCAGAGTACTGCTCGTCTGTGTGGGATCCTTACCAGTTGGGTCTGATTCAAGAAATTGAGAAGGTCCAAAGAAGAGCGGCAAGATTCGTGACTGGTACATGTTAGCCATCGCGAGAGCGTTACAAACCTCATAGAAAGTTTGAAGTGGGACTCACTTGCAGATAGACGACGCGCTAAACAGAAGGGGCTGGTCACTAAATTCCGGAATCCAATCTTCACCAAGGACGTAGAGCATATATTATTACCACCAACTTTCAAATCACATAATGATCACCATTCAAATATAAGGGAAATTAGAGCTCGTACTGAGGCGCTCAGACAGTCATTTTTCCATCGTGCGATCCGCGAGTGTAACAGACGGGGGGGGGGGGGGGGGGGGGGGGGGTAAATATGACTTTGGCGCGAATTGTGCCCTCCGCCACACACCGCTTGCTGGCTAGCGGAGTAGTATATATGTAGATGTAATGTAGATCTAATACAAAGTATCGGAATCTCTGTAGGGCTGTTCGGTCGTCTGTAACAAAGTAGGAACGATACAACATAGTAAGGGCTTGCAGAATGGCCTCCAGAGAATGAATGAACGGTGCAGGCTCTGACAGCGGACCTGGAACGTAAATAAATGTAACACTTTGCGTGACACCTAGAAAAAAAATCCACTACTGTACAGCTTCACTATTGATAACAAACCGCTGGAAACAACATCTGCCGTAAAATATATAGGAGTAACTATCCAGAGCGGTCTTAAGTGGAATGGCCATATAAAACAAATGGTGGGAAAAGCAGATGCCAGACTTAGTTTCATACGAAGAACCTTGAGAAAATGTAACTCATCCACGAAAGAAGTCGCTTGTAAGGCGCTTGTTCGACCGATTCTTGAGTGCTGTTCATCTGTCTGGGATCCCTATCAGGTAGGACTGATAGAGGAGATAGAGAAGATCCAACGAAGAACGGCGCATTTCGTGACGGAATAGTTTAGCCGCTGCGAGAGCGTTATGGAACATGCTCAAGGAACTCCATTGGCAGACATTACAGGAGAGGCGATGTGCATCACGGAGAGGTTTACTATTGAAATTTTGGGACAACACTTTTCAGGAAGAGTCGGACAACATATTATTCCCCCCCCCCCTCCCCCCTTCCCACCGCCCTCTGCATACATCTCGCGTAATGACCACCAGGAGAAAATTCGAGAAATTAGAGGCAATGTAGAGCCTTATCGACAATCATTCTTCCCAGGAGCCGTTAGCTACTATAACAGGGTTGGAGGGCTCCGTTAGGGGTAGTAAAAGTACCGTCCACCACACACTGTTACGTGGCTGCGGAGTATGATGTAGATATAGATGTTATTACAGTGTACAGCTAACGGCATCATCTGAGAAAAGTGTGAGATTGCTATTGATATGGGCTGCGAGGTAACTAATATCCACTACTGGCCATTAAAATTGCTACACCAAGAAGAAATGCAGGTGATAAACGGGTATTCATTGGACAAACATATTACACTAGAACTTACGTGTGATTACATTTTCACGCAATTTGGGTGCATAGATCCTGAGAAGTCAGTACCCAGAACAACCACCTCTGGCCGTAATATCGGCCTTGATACGCCTGGGCATTCAAAAATGGTTCAAGTGGCTCTGAGCACTATGCGACTTAACATCTATGGTCATCAGTCCCCAAGAACTTAGAACTACTTAAACCTAACTAACCTAAGGGCATCACACAACACCCAGTCATCACGAGGCAGAGAAAATCCCTGACCCCGCCGGGAATCGAACCCGGACGCGGGAAGCGAGAACGCTACCGCACGACCACGAGATGCGGACGCCTGGGCATTGAGTCAAACAGAGCTTGGATGGGGTGTACAGGTACAGCTCCCCATGCAGCTTCAACACGATACCACAGTTCATCAAGAGTAGTGACTGGCGTATTGCGACGAGCCAGTTGCTCGGCCATCATTGACCAGACGATTTCAATTGGTGAGAGATCTGGAGAATGTGCTGGCCAGGGGAGCAGTCGAACATTTTCTGTATCCAGAAAGGCCCGTACAGGACCTGCAACATGCGGTCGTGTATTATCCTGCTGAAATGTAGGGTTTCGCAGGAAACGAATGAAGGGTAGAGCCACGGGTCGTAACATATCCGAAATGTAACATCCACTGTTCAAAGTGCCGTCAATGCGAACTAGAGGTGACCGAGACGTGTAACCGATGGCACCCCATACTTTCACTCCTGGTGATACGCCAGTATGGTGATGACGAATACACGCTTCCAATGTGCGTTCACCGCGATGTCGCCAAACACGGATGCGACCATCATGATGCTGTAAACAGAACCTGGATTCATCCTGAAAAACGACGTTTTGCTATTCGTGCACCCAGGTTCGTCGTCGAGTACACCATCGCAGGAGCTCCTGTCCGTGATGCAGCGTCAAAGGTAACCGCAGCCACGGTCTCCGAGCTGATAGTCCGTGCTGCTGCAAACGTCGTCGAACTGACCGTGCAGATGGTTGTTGTCTTGCAAACGGCCCCATCCGTTGACTCAGGGATCGAGACGTGGCTGCACGGTCCGTTACAGCCGTGCGGATAAGATGCCTGTCATCTCGACTGCTAGTGATACGAGGCTGCTGGGATCCAGCACGGCGTTCCGTATTACCCTCCTGAACCCACCGATTCCATATTCTGCTAAATTCGGAAACGTGGTGGTACGCATTTCTCCTCCTTACACGAGACATCACAACAACGTTTCACCAGGCAATGCCGGTGAACTGCTGTTTGTGTATGAGAAATCGGTTGGAAAGTTTCCTCATGTCAGCACGTTGTAGGTGTCGCCACCGGGGCCAACCTTGTGTGAATGCTCTGAAAAGCTAATCACTTGCATATCACAGCATGTTCTTCCTGTCGGTTAAATTTCGCGTCTGTAGCACGTCATCTTCGTGGTGCAGCAATTTTAATGGCCAGTAGTGTAATATACAATACGCAAAGCGGTAGACCCAACCACCTCCGTGACACATGCCTGAAGTTACTTGTACATCTCACGGTGACACTCTATCCATGACAATATGTTGCGTCCTCCCTGCGAATATATTCTGAATGTAGTTCCAAATACCACTTGATGTCTCTTAAGATCGTCGTTTTCTTGGTAAATGTTGATCAGTAGAGTCCAACACATTACAAGACTGGAGGTAATGATCGACAAGGTTGATATCTTACTGACACTTGTCGCCATACGAAAACATTTCCTCACCCAGTACGCTGTATACGTCTCTACAGTTATAATCCAGTTGCGAAAGTGACGTGTTTGCAGACTACAGTTTTCTATCTAGGTTAGCAACATTACGCTATGTCACCTGTCTTCGTTCTGCTAACTGTTACCCAACACGCCCACTTAGGTTTCGCCACCATTTCTTTTCTTTTCTCCACAGTGCTGACAGACACTTTCGCTTTCTGTCAGTCACGCTACGACTATTAGCCAGCCCTGGTGGCACCAATACACGCGAGACGCACAATAGGACCAGGTTCACTGGCCGGCGGGGGCTTGTGAATGGCTGAGCCTTTTGCAATAGACTAGCCAGCTAGAAAGCTCTTGTGGGAATCTACTGTTCGCATCTATGGGCGTACTTCACTTGTCCCGCTCACGGATCGCTTTTCTGCTATTAGGAACTTTCGCGTGATTTGAGTCGGGGCTACAATTATTTTTCTTTCTGAGCAGCTCTCAGTTGCCAAATCCGTTGCTTACTTCATCCGTCTCTGAAAACAAGAAATTTAAAATCTGACGTGCTCCTCTCATGTTTCTTTATTTATCTAGACGATTGCCTTTGTTGCGACACCGCTTTTAACGACATGATGGAATTATCATATAAAGTTGATCGTCTGCCGGCCGCGGTGGTCTAGCGGTTCTAGGCGCTCAGTCCGGAACCGCGCGACTGCTACGGTCGCAGGTTCGAATCCTGCCTCGGGCATGGATGTGTGTGACGTCCTTAGGTTAGTTAAGTAGTTCTAAGTTCTAGGGGACTGATGACCAGAGATGTTAAGTCCCATAGTGCTCAGAGCCATTTGAGTTGATCGTCGGTAAAGCAGATGCCAGACTGAGATTCATTGGAAGAATCCTGAGGAAATGCAATCCGAAAACAAACGAAGTAAGTTACAGTACACTTGTTCGTTCACTGCTTGAATACTGCTCACAAGTGTGGGATCCGTACCATATAGAGTTGATAGAAGAGATAGAGAAGATCCAACGGAGAGCAGCGCGCTTCGTTACAGGATCATTTAGCAATCGCGAAAGCGTTACGGAGATGATGGATAAAGTCCAGTGGAAGACTTTGTAGGAGAGACGCTCAGTAGCTCGGTACGGGCTTTTGTCAAAGTTTCGAGAACATACCTTTCACCGAGGAGTCAAGCAGTATATTGCTCCGTCCTACGTATATCTCGCGAAGAGACCATGTGGATAAAATCAGAGAGATTAGAGCGCACACAGAGGCAAACCGACAATCCTTCTTTCCACGAACAATACGAGACTGGAATGGAAGGGAGAACCGATAAACTCAAGGTACCCTCCGCCACACACCGTCAGGTGGCTTGCGGAGTATAGGTGTAGATGCAGACATACGAGGAGGTACCAGATTAAAAAAAATCCAGAGTAACATTGTTGTGGGCGGAGCTTACGTAGTACGCATTTTTGCCGCTATGAGTGTGTAGAGCAACTCATTGCCAGGTCAGCGTCGCCTGTATTGTTGACCTGGCTTGTTCTGTTCATCTGCACTGACTGTTCTTGCTAGCGCTGTTTTGTTATTGTTTCCTGTTTTATGATGGCAAGCTTAAGTGAACAACGTTCAGATGTGAAATTTTGTTTTCTACTCGGTAAAAATGCTGCTGAATCTGTTTTAACGTTGAAAACGACTTACCAAGGTGACGCTATGGGAAAAAGTCAAGTGTACGAGTGGTTTGCTCGATTTAAAAATGGCGACATGTCGACTGATGAAAAACCTCGCGCTGGACGTCTGTCAGCTGCCCGATCGACGAAAATATTGAAAAAAATTTCGAAAGCTTCTGCCCACAGACCATCGACAGAGAACTGATCAATACTCAGAGATTATCTTGGAGCTCGGTTCAGCTAACTGTCACGGAAGAATTGGGAATGAAAAGTGTTGCTGCCAAGTTTGTTCCTCGGGTTCTTTACGTACTACACGAATATGTAATAAAAATTGGTAAGAAAACGAGGGAGGAGCTGTGGGCCATGTCTAAATATGACTACAAAAATATTTCAAACAGTGGAAGCAACGGTGGGACAATCAAAAGGCACGCAGAGTTGAAACATGTCGTGCTTCGAAGCAACAGCTAGCTTGTAACTGGTACAAATATTCTGTCAAACGGCATTACTGGTGATGAGTCATGGTGCTATGATTACGACCCAGAAACAAAGCAACAGTCAATTCAATCTAAGACATCCAACAAAAGTCAGCAAGTCAAATCAAACAACAAAACAATGCTGATTTACTTTTTTGATGCCAAGGGTGTAGTTCGTTCAGAGTTTGTTTCCCCAGGTCAGACTGTCAATCAAACCTTTTAGCCCGAAGTTTTCAGAAGATTGCAGAACAGTATTCGTCAAAAAAAGACACTATTTGTGGCAGACAAGAGACTGCTTCTTCCATCAAGACAATGCACCTGCACACACAGGCATCTCTGTGGCTAAAAATGGCATGCTTTCGCTGCCCCAAGCGCCTTACTCGCCTGATCTGATTCCGCGCAACTTTATCTTATTTCCATGCATGAAAAGGGCCATGAGAAGACATCGATTTGACAACATAAAGTCAATGACAAAATAAGGGAGGAGCTGTCGGTCATGTCTAAATATGACTACAAGAAGTGTTTCGAACAATGGAATCACCGGTGGGACAAGTGTTTTAGTTGTAATGGAGAGTATTTTGAAGAGAATATACAGGTTTTAAAAACTAATCCCTTTTTTTGGGGGGAGCGGGGCGTAACAGAGAAATCTAACGGTACCGTCTAAATCTCGTGTAAACGCTATATATTTAAAAGTCACTTAGTACGATGACGCTTATTGCGACTTATCGTACACAACGATGTATTTGTTATTACATTTTCGTAGAAATATATCGGCCATAATCTCCAATTTTCATTTGTTTGTTGCGTATTTGGGAATTACTAACAACGTAGCACCGTAAGATGCCTACTCCTCTTATTCCCGTCTACCTCGGCCAAGTTTCTCTCTAAAACCAGCTGTGTTGATATAACCGCGACGTTCGGACCAATATTTATGCTGCACAGCTTAAAGTGGACATCTTACTCGGAAGTAACATGCGCGTGAAGACTAAAAACGGGACCGTGTGTCTACCACTAGATGCCCTGTCAAAATCAGCTCCGTGGCCATTAAAAATCTTCACTCTCAGTTAAGTCTAATAGACATGAAAAGGATTCGAAACATTGGCTTCATAGAAATGATAAGTTTATTGTCTCCAGTACAAGGCACAGTATAGGTTCCTAAAGTTTCTGTGTACACTGTAAGGTGGGCACGTCATTTTGATTTTTGTTAGTTATCTATGTGCTCGTCAGAGAAGGAGGAAGTTATGTAACTGTTAAACAATGTTTAGTCTTGTTGTGGCACAGTCTTTGCCTCTGAGCAGCCTGACGCGTTCTTAGTTGAAGTGTGGGGGGTCAAGGACTTATTGAGTTGTGCTGTGTTGACCTGTGATTATATGTGTTAGATGGAGAAAGATTTGTTGTAAAGGACAGTATATATTGAAAGGCGGAAAGAATATACATTTTGAATAATGCTTCAAACAGGAAAAGAGAGAGAGAGAGAGAGAGAGAGAGAGAGGTAAGCTGCAGCAAGTTTGTCGGAATGATTATCGTCAGCTAGTTAACTTGCTCAGAGCTGAGGGAACCACCACCTCACTATCCTGAGTCATGCGGTAACATATCAACTGATGACGCTGTTTGGTTTTTATAAAAATCTGCTGTTCACATTGTACCCTTTTTAAGTCATTGTTCACTTCGTTAAACATACTGCTGTTCAGAGCAATGTTATGTGTGAAGACCATGCGAAGTTTTACTCTTTTTGAACACATACTGCATTCTAAAATCATTTTATAGGAGTAGTTACTCTCCGCATCCCACTGTTTAAAGAAGGTTCATCATTACGCATTACCATATTGCACCATGTGGTATGCAGCATTTTGAGTGCTATTTGGAAATTTTGTTTAAAAATAGAAATCTAACTTAGACGCTGCCTGCTTGCTATTTGTCATTGTGCTATCGAGAAATCTGCAACCATTCTTTTACTTCAGTTGCGCATTTAATATAAAGACAAGTTGCCGGCCAGGGCGGCCGAGCGGTTCTAGGCGCTTCAGTCTGGAACCGCACGACCACTACGGTCGCAGGTTCGAATCCTGCCCCAGGCATGGATGTGTGCGTTGTCCATAGGATATTTAGGGTTAAGTAGTTCTAGGGGACTGATGACCTCAGAAGTTAATTCCCATAGTGCTCAGAGCCATTTGAACCATAAAGACAACCTGTATTCACACTAGTTACAGTTCGATGCAGTTTAGGTTCTACACTATTGGCCATTAAAATTGCTACACCAAGAAGAAATACACATGATAAACTGGTATTCATTGCACAAATATATTATATTAGAACTGACATGTGATTACATTTTCACGCAGTTTGGGCGCATAGATCCTGAGAAATCAGTACCCAGAACAACCACCTCTGGTTCGAATCCTGCCTCGGGCATGGATGTTGTGATGTCTTTAGGTTGGTTAGGCTTAAGTAGTCCTAAGTTCTAGGGGACTGATGACCACAGCAGTTAAGTCCCATAGTGCCCAGAGCCATATGAACCATTTTTGAACCAAACACCTCTGGTCGTAATAACGGCCTTGATACGTCTGGGCATTGAGTCAAACAGAGCTAGGATGGCGTGTACAGGTACAGCTGCCCATGCAGCTTCAACACGATACCACAGTTTATCAAGAGTACTGACTGGCGTATTGTGACGAGCCAGTTGCTCGGCCACCATTGACCAGATGTTTTCAGTTGGTGAGAGATCTGGAGAACGTGCTGGCCAGGGCAGTAGTCGAACATTGTCTGTATCCAGAAAGGCCCGTACAGGACCTGCAACATGCGGTCGTGCATTATCCTGCTGAAATGTAGGCTTTCGCTGGTATAGAATGAATGGTAGAGCCACGGGTCGTAACACATCTGAAATGTAACGTCCACTGTTCAAAGTGCCGTGTCAATGCGAACGAGAGGTGACCGAAACGTGTAACCAATGGCATCCCGTATGATCATGCTGGGTGATAAGCCAGTATGGCGATGACGAATACAGGCTTCCAAAGTGTGTTCACCGCCATGTCGTCAAACACGGATGCGACCAGCGTGATTCTGTAAACAGAACCTGGATTCATCCGAAAATATGACGTTTTGCCATTCGTGCACCCAGGTTCGTCGTTCAGTACACCACCGCAGGCGCTCCTGTCTGTGATGCAGCGTCAAGGGTAACCGCAGCCACGGTCTCCGAGCTGATAGTCCGTGCTGCTGCAAACGTCGTCGAACTGTTCGTGCAGATGTCGAGATACGATACACCGCAATCAAGATAGGCTCCTATCTGATCTTTATCAAAGTCGGAAACGTGATGGTACGCATTTCTCCTCCTTACACGAGGCATCACAACAACGTTTCAGCAGGCAACGCCGGTCATCTGCTGTTTGTGTATGAGAAAACGGCTAAAAACTTTCGTCGTGTCAGCACGTTGTAGGTGTCGTCACCGGCGCCAGCCTTATGTGAATGCTCTGAAAAGCCAATCTTTTGCATATCACAGCATCTTCTTTCTGTCGGTTAAATTTCGCGTCCGTAACACGTCCTCTACGTGGTGTAGTAATTTTAATGGCCAGTAGTGTATTTAGTCAAACGTTAGCATACGAGTTGAAGTTGAGTAATAGTTTGTGGGAACATTCTTTTGGCAAAACGTAGGCCTTTTATATAGTATAATGTAAATTTGGACAAAATTTCATACAGAAACGCATACTGAGATCTCACAACATGTACTCAGATTTGTTGTTATTTCAGCTTACTCTTGGGAAATAAATATTCCTTGTACCGATCTTTACTAACTACTCGCTTCAACTATTAATGAGTTCTCAGTGCCCTCCACGAATACTGTAACATTTAACGGATAAACCGAACTTTTCACGGCACATGCCCATGTGTCGTGCATACTAGTCTGTTGATACGTTAAAGATATTGGGAATCCGACATATCGATTGTTAATAAAATGTCATTAATGTCCCTCGGGATAGGGGGAAAACATAGTTATATCGACACATCGATGGAAAAAATATCGACGCTCCGGCCTATAAAAATTACGGCTGCACATTGTGAAGACACTGCCAGTTTTAGAGGTTTTAGGTATTATTATTAGATATTCTGTACATCAACAAGCTTATCCGTCCTTGGGCAAGAACTGAAAGGAAAACGATGCGCGTTCACACTTTGCGATAACCACTTTGATAACGATGGTAACTGCAAGTAATGGTACAATAACAGGTGCCCGATGGGTCCGTTGTTCGGTTTCGTCAGATATCGGTTTCATTTCTGCAAACGCTTCGATTACATCAGTATTTACCCTCCAACGCAACCGCCCACATCAAAGACCAAATTTGTCGTTTGAACTTTTATTCATCACTTTCAGCTACTGTTTTTGAAGAATCCCGATGTGAGGAAATAGCACACTAGTTGGGTTAAAAACTTTTGTTTTGAAATCCTTTTATTCCTTTCACACTGCCACCTATCATTTCAATAGGACTTTTTTTGTGCCACCTATACTTGCTTCACACAGTCGAAGAGAAAAACTGGACAAGATGAAAGCTCAAAAAGTAATGAGACTGCTTCACACAGTGAAAGTAAAATTATGTTTCAAAAGAACACTTTCAAATATTTACCAGAAATTGCGAAAGAAATATGATATGAAATTAAAATATCGTCTCTCGATATTGCCATTTCAAATGGATGTATAGGATACCGCAGTTAAATATCGATATTTCTTGGAAGACATGTCAATATTTCGAGGTATCGATATTTAAGAAAGAGCCCTAGTTCAAGCATGTCCGACTTCCAGCCACAGCTCCACACACATAACGGCTGGCGCCAAACAGTGTTTCTCGATCTCTGGGGGTTCCCCTGACAGCTGTGACAGTGCGCTAGGCCGCTCCGTGCGAGTCACAGACGTCGATACTGAAAGAGTAACTATTGCTACGTTTACGTGAGACACATCTTCCGGAAGATGAAAACGGAAGTTATAAACCGTTTTTCGCTGTCGTGTTTACGTATGAAGGCCTGAAGCGGATTTTATAGTCCAGTAAAATACGGCGTGTGGAAATCAGCTGTTACGATTTTTTATTTAATGGGCATAATAGAAATGTCTCGTAAATTAAATATTAGAAGTAGACAGCTTCATGGTCAGTGTCGTATTTCTACTTCTCGTTCACAGTCCAAGAAGTCACTCCGTCTATATCATATGAAATTGTTTAAAACAATTCGTAATCTGACAACCCAAGTACGTATCAAAAACAGTTGTGCGTTTACGTGGTAACGAAAATCGATTGTGGAAGTGGAAAAGCGGCAGCAAGAAACAGATTTCCAGAATCAGTTTTGTTACGCTTGCGTGACCAACGAAAAGGGGTGTTGGTAAATCCGTTTACGTAATCCGGTTTTGGGAGGCTATGTAAACGAATTGTATATTTGTAATCGTACAACGCTTATTTTCGAACCCTTTTTTTCTGTAGGTTGTTTGTTTCCAAATCAGGCGTTAAAACGAATGCATAGCGAAATGCTAAATGCGTAAGCACATCTTAAATACAAAGAGCAGCCAAAGATAACTGATTACCTTAAGCAGAACAGTGTGGTATCCGTTACTGTATTGTATTTTGAATTTAAAGCCAATAATTCAAAAACTAAACGACACTGTCTTTGCTGCGACTGTAAAAAATTAAAAAATTAAATGTTTTTAAAGTAGGTAATTGTAATAATAGTGTATTCGTCAGTGATATTTTTTGGCTGTGTGTGTTCGATATTTTCAATGTGTTGGGTACAGTACATCACACCTGTGTAACATTTTAAAGATAAGTATAGGAGAAATTGTAGACCTCCGTGTAATTTACATCAGAATACTGTTTTTTTCATTATGGCACTGCTAATTATAAATGGTTCAAATGGCTCCTAGCACTATGGGACTTAACATCTGACGTCATGAGTCTCCTAGAACTTAGAACTACTTAAACCAAACTAACCTAAGGACATCACACACATTCATGCCTGAGGCAGGATTCGAACCTTCGACCGTAGCGGTCGCGCGGTTCCAGACTGAAGCACCTAGAACCGCTCGTCCACTGCTGCCGGCTGCTGATTACAAAAAATTGATACAGTAACTGGAACGAAGTTTTGTCATTCGTCAATATGGTATTATACTGTACTTACAGTAAGTTTTAAACGTGCTCAACATTTTATCTCGTTAATTACCCAAGACCGTGTCTGACACTAATGAATAATTTACATTTTTCTATTTCTTTCTTCACTTATTGCAAATGTTCACATTCTGCTGGCATTTGAATGCTGTACATACTGCATAAACACAAGGAAAGTTCCTGTCAGTCCCCCTCTACAAAAACTCTGCTGTAAATACTATAGGTGTACTGTATTTCTGTTAGTTTTTGAAATGTTAACTCTAGGGAACCCTAAAATTTACAGATAAGAAATTTTTATCGAACAACAAATTAAAAATCCTGTTTGTACGACTGTTTGTTATAACGACCGTAAACCGCCGACCCCTTCGACGTCGTTATAACCGGTTTCGATTGTATTTCGATACACAGGATGTTATAGAAGGAATAGTAAATATTTCATAGTCTAATTCGCATAAAATGTGCCATGCAGTATGTGTCCAAGTCATGTCGGTTACAAAATTTTCATTTCGCGTGCTGGTTCAAGTGGTTCAAATGGCTCTAAGCACTATGGGACTTAACATCTGAGGTCATCAGTCCCCTAGACTTAGAACTAATTAAACTTAGCTAACGTAAGGACATCACACACACAAATGCCCGAGCCAGGATTCGAACCTGCGACCTTAGCAGCAGCGCGGTTCCGGACTGAAGTGCCAGAGCCGCTTGGTCACAGCAGCAGGCTCGCTTGCTGGTGCTCCTAAATCAATGAGGTTATTTATCGACTATAATTTTTGTTTTGATGATTAAGTTATGCTTCATTTTATATAATTGAATTTTTCAACTCTGATCGTGGTTATGACTGGATGCTCAATATTACTGTACCATTAAGCATGCCATACGTATTTACGAAAGCTGACTTTACTGATAAAGTATTTGTGTGTGGGTGTTGGAACGGAAATGCTGCTGCTGCTTTTAGAGAAGACAGTAGGCGATTACCTTACTGCAGATTGCCAGATCAAGAGTGATCTGTCTGCATAAGCAGACGAAACAAACGATCAAAGTCCGAAATCAATTTATTGGACTGTTCAACTAACCAAAACAAATTCTCTAAGTATAACACCAACACAAAACAGTGATCCGTCTTCGAATCCCAACTACATTCAAGAATAATATCGAGAACAACTGAAATAATTTCCTACTAGTCTCCGTCAGAGACTTCTCTGATATACCAGTTCTAATCCAGAGATCAGCGAGAAGATCCAAGCTGGGCTGCCGGAGCGACAGCTATCCACGTCTGCTGGCGGTCGATGAACTGCCGATGTGCGGCTTTTTTTTTTTTCTTTATTGTGATTTCATTCCCCTGCCCCATATAGGCAGAGGAGGGCTGGCAGTGGCACAATCTGCCGCTCTTCAGCCGAGTGACACGACAACTAAAACAAGAATAAAATGATACATACATAAGGAGATAAAAAAGGGGAACATAAAACAGAGTAAGGGGAGAAAATGGAGGTAAAAATACACTGACATGGAGACGTTCATGGGGGGACAGTTAAAAAAGTCACCAGAAAGTTAAAAAACACAGTTGTCGATTCTTAAAACACAGAGAAGACACTGAATGCGCATGCACAGGTTAAAAGTTGGCCTCAGTATTAAAAACACTCCAAAACAACACACTTAAAACCCACTTGGAGCAGACACGACAAAGAATAAAACTGCCAGGTGGGACCTGCCGAGGGAAAGGCCAGAGAGGATGGAAAAGGAGGGGGGAGCAAGGGGCAGCAGGTGAAGCAGCGTGATGAAGAGAGGAGGGGCGTCAGCGGTTACACTAAGAGGTAGGAAACACGTGGGGTGGGAGATGAAGAGGGAAGACAGGGCAGGAGGGAGTGCAGAGACACTGAAAGGGGGCGCAAGAGGGGCAGGGGGAGTAGGAAGGGGAAGCCACTCAGGAGGAGGGAGGGGGAGGAGAGGGAGCCCTGAGCAGGAGGCAGGGAGAGGGGGTTAGAGTTGGTAGGAAGGGTAGATGGCAGGGCGAACTGATGCGCGGCCGAGAGCCGGCCTTTATAGCGCTTCGGTGCATGAGTACCACGGAACTATTTTCCATCACGTGGTTTGACGTGTGAAAATCGTTCCGGGAATTGTAGCGACCTCTTCCTTATGTTTATGTGGGCCGGTAGTGGCCCCTGGTGGCCGCTGGGGCCTTTGTTGTGTTGTTGTTGTCGTGGCCGTACATCAATATTGCCTGTCGGTTGTGTAGCGCTTCGGTGTGTCTGCAGAGCGGGCAACCCGCGGCTGCAGGCTGTCAGTTTGGTTGCTGATACTCGAGGCGCCGTGATGTCTGGTGGAGAAGGCCACAGCAAAGAGAGTTTACTCGAATCTTCATTAAACTGCGTTAGACGACTGAAGTGCCAGCAGTCATATCCCATCTCCAAGTGCAAATGGACAGACCATGAACCAAGTAGGTGACATTGTTCAGACGGAATGACGTACTCCTTCAACAAGTACACGCAGAATTTCTACACTCGACAGAGTTTCACGAACAAGAATGTAATGGACATAATACACACATCAAAAAAGGTTATGCATCACCCCGGTTCGCAGAACTCCTGAAGA
The DNA here is from genome assembly GCF_021461395.2 of Schistocerca americana. Classification (NCBI taxonomy): domain Eukaryota; kingdom Metazoa; phylum Arthropoda; class Insecta; order Orthoptera; family Acrididae; genus Schistocerca; species Schistocerca americana. The sequence goes on from NC_060128.1 coordinate 61,245,041, forward strand.
TAGGCGTTGACTGTGGATATTGTATCGCAGACACAGCCCCTTTGACTCTTCAGAGATGTCACTAAAACCGCCGAAACATGTAAACAACCATGCATGAGCAGCACCTATTAGACGGAGGGGGTCCGACAGCCGATCAGTTCCAGTCATTCCATCAGGAAGGAGGTCCATGGCTCGTACTGTCTGTAGTTCAACCATGTCTACTCGATCAATACTGCCGTTCGATAGCATCCGAATTGTTACTGGCATATGACGTTCATCAGGCATTCGCCATACCCACACCCTGCCATCGGATCGCCACGTTGTGTACCGTTATTCTTCACTCCACGCAACGTTTTTCCACTGTTCAGTCGTCCAATTTTACGCTTCTCACACGAAGCGAGACGTCGTTTGGCATTTATCAACGTGATGTGTGGCTTATGAGCAGTCGCTCGACCATGAAATCCAAGTTTTCTCACCTCTCGTTTAACTGTCATAGTACTTGCAGTGGATCTTGATGCAGTTTGGAATTCCTGTGTGATGGTCAGGATAGATGTCTGCCTATTACACATTACGACGCTCTTCAACTGTCGGCAGTCTCTGTCAGTCAACAGACTAGGTCGGCCTGTACGCTTTTGTGCTGTACATGTCCCTTCACGTTTCCACTTCACTATCACATTGGAAACAGTGGACCTAGGTATATTCAGGAGGGTGGAAATCTTGCGTACAGACGTAAGACACAAGTGAAACCCAATAAACTGACCGCGTTCGAAGTCCGTGAATTTCGCAGAGCACCCCATTCTGCTCTCTCGCGATGTCCTAATGACTACTGAGGTCGCTGGTATGGAGCACCTGGCAGTAGGTGGCAGCAGAATGCACATAATATCAAAAACGTTTTTCTTAAGGGGTGTCCCGATACTTTTAATCACCTAGTGTATCTCAATGTATCTTGCTACAGAAATGAATTACATCACTTTGTGGCAAAAAAATGATGGGTGTGACAAATATTTAGATACTTTTAAAGGATTTCTTATGTTGCATCCTTTTTGTGAATTTGTACTGTAATAATATCGCTACTGTCATGTAAGTAATAAACTGTGGAGAAGAAATGACAGTTTATGCGCATGGAATGTTTCGTCGGTTGTGAGTAAAAATTTTTTGAGAATAGTGAACCAGCTTTAGTATGGTCAACCATAACAAATACGAGGCAATGTTGATAAGTCCTTGACTTGATGAAGATAAAATGATGTTATGGGTTTTAAAAAATATATTCTCTCAACATGTTCCCGCTTGAGCTCAACACATGTTTGTTTCATCTTCTTTATTTTTTTTTTAAAGAAATAAGATTTCGATTGTGCTCCAAAGCAGTCATCCGCAGCTTTCCTGTCTTCCGCCCTGTACAAAAGTCGTTTTCCCCTGAGATGTTTCTTAATGTTTTGGAACAGGCAGTAGTGTGAGGGGGCCAGCTTAGGTGGATAGGGTGGATGTTTGAGGTTTCAAAGTGAAGACTTCTCAACATTTGCTGGATGAGGAGGGCCATTTTCTTAAGGAAACAAGATGCCTTTTCTCAGCTTTCCTAGACGTTTGAAGACAAGTTGTTGCTTCAGTTTGTGGAGAAGTTAAACATAGTATTCTGCCGTGATGGTTTCACCATGCTGTAAAAAGTCAATCCGATAAGATCTTTGTGTGTTGATCTTTGTGTGTTCAACTTCTTTAGACGTAGAGAACTACTGTGTCTCCATTGTTTGGACTGGGCTTTATTCATCCACGGTGACGAGACAATCCAAAAATCCCACAGGATCCTAGCAGAATTGTGCTCTTTTACACTTGTCTGCATTGAGACACTTGGTATCCAGTCTCACTGAGAGCCTTTTCATGTCCAAGAGCTTATGAATTATATGACCAACACGTTCTCAGGATATGCCCAGGATCTCTGTTACGTTTTTAGAAGCTATCCTCCGATCACCCAGAATCATGGCATGAACGCTGTCCATGATTCCTGAACTGTGACCTGAGTTGGCCTTCCAGGATGCTCTTCGTCTTCAGTGCTGAAACGCCCTATTTTAAATGCAGCAACCCGATTATTGCTAGTGGAGCAGGAGGAGCAGTTGCCAACCATTGGAAGAAACATGATAAATCTTTTTGCCGTGTTCTCCCTTAAGCAAAGCACGACTCTTTCACTGTGAATTCTCTATTTTCTTGCACCATCTTCATTTCAAAATTACACGGAAAAATAAGAACCAATGTTACTGCTAAGCAAATATTATCATAATTATATAAGGTTAAGAACAAGGTTCAGTACCAAAATATCGGAATTAATCTGCATTAGCTTTAAGAAGGACAAGCCAAGGATCTATCAGCACCTTCCCTTAAAGGTGACGTATACTCCTATGTCTCAGCTTTTTTCTGTCAGTCGAACAGTATTTATGATTGCTCAATAAATATTATCGGAAAAATGACTGCATAGTCCGTAAATGTCAAGCAGTTAACGTACACCTAGGAAGACGCAAATTGTTCACCGACATCTTGTGTTTGCAAAATGTCGAGGTTGAAACAAGGCGACCCGTGTCTGAGATAAGTGGTTTTTCCTGCACCCGAATTCAATGTTTCAGAGAAGCTCGGTTTTCCTCGTGTTGTGTTGTAATGTTCGAGCTTAGTATATGCTCCAGGATTCTACAACAGACTAACATTAACCATGTTGGTTTCTGTCGGCAGTTCACTATGACACATAACGTTTGTGTGTGACATATATCTCATGAAATAAGCATCAAACGAAAAAACTACAAAGAACGAAACTCGTCTAGCTTGAACGGGGAAACTTGATGGCGCTATGGTTGGCCTCTAGATGGCGCTGTCATAGGTCAAACGGATATCAACTGCGTTTTTTTTTAAAATAGGAACCCCCATTTTGTATTACATATTCCTGTAGTACGTAAAGAAACATGAATGTTTTAGTTTGACCACTTTTATCACTCTGTGATAGATAGCGCTGTAATAGTCCCAAACATATGGCTTACAAACGTGTAAGTACGTGGTATCACGTAACATTCCGCCAGTGCGGACGGTATTTGCTTCGTGATACATTACCCGTGTTAAAATGGACCGTTTACCAATTGCGGAAAAGGTCGATATCGTGTTGATGTATTGCTGTTGTGATAAAAATGCCCAACTGCCGTGTGCTATGTAAGCTGCTCGGTATCCTGGAAGACATCATCCAAGTGTCCGGACCGTTCGCCGGATAGTTACGTTATTTAAGGAAACAGGAAGTGTTCAGGCACATGTGAAACGTCAACCACGACCTGCAACAAATGGTGATGCCCAAGTAGGTGTTGTAGCTGGTGTCGCGGCTAATCCGCACATCAGTAGCAGACAAACTGCACGAGAATCGGGAATCTCAAAAACGTCGGCGTTGAGAATGCTACATCAACATCTATTACACCCGTACCATATTCCTGTGCACCAGGAATTGCATGGCGGCGACTTTGAACGTCGTGTACAGTTCTGCCACTGGACACAAGATAAATTACGAGACGATGACAGATTTTTTGGACGCGTTCTATTTAGCGATGAAGCGTCATTCACCAACAGCGGTAACGCAAAACGGCATAATGTGACTATTGGGCAACGGAAAATCCACGATGGCTGCGGCAAGTGGAACATCAGCGACCTTGGCCGGTTAATGTATGGTGCAGCATTATGGGAGCAAGGATAATTGGCCCCCATTTTATCGATGGCAATCTAAATGGTGCAATGTATGCTGATTTCCTACGTAATGTTCTACCGATGTTACGACAAGATGGCCGGCCGCGGTGGCCGAGCGGTTCTAGGCGCTCCAGTCCGGAACCGAGCTGCTGCTACGGTCGCAGGTTCGAATCCTGCCTCGGGCATGGATGTGTGTGATATCCATAGGTTTAAGTAGATCTAAGTCTAGGGGACTGATGACCTCAGATGTTGAGTCCCATAGTCCTCAGAGCCATTTTACTACAAGATGTTTCACTGCATGACAGAATGGCGATGTACTTCCAACATAATGGATGTCCGGCACATAGCTCGCGTGCAGTTGAAGCGGTATTGAATAGCATATTTCACGACAGGTGGATTGGTCGTCGAAGCACCATACCATGGCCCGCACATTTACCAGATCTGACGTCCCCGGATTTCTTTCTGTGGGGAAAGCTGAAGGATATTTGCTATCGTGATCCACCGACAACGTCTGACAACATGCGTCAGCGCATTGTCAATGCATGTGCGAACATTACGGAAGGCGAACGCTCGCTGTTGAGAGGAATGTCGCTACACATATTGGCAAATGTATTGAGGTTGACGGACATCATTTTCAGCATTTATTGCATTAATGTGGTAGTTACAGGTAATCACGGTGTAACAGCATGCGTTCTCAGGTTCTGATAACTTCACGAAGGTACATATATCACACTGGAACAACCGAAATAAAATGTTCAAACGCACCTACATTCTGTATTTTAATCTAAAAAACCTACCTGTTACCAACTGTTCGTCTAAAATTGTGAGCCATATGTTTATGACTATTACAGCGACATCTATCACAAAGTGAAAAAACTGGTCCAACTAAAACATTCATATTTCTTTACGTACTACACGAATATGCAATAAATAATGGAGGTTCCTTTTTTTAAAAAACGCAGTTGATACCCGTTTGACCTATGGCTGCGCCATCTAGCGGTCTAACCATAGCGCCACCTGGTTTCCCGCTTCAAGCTAGATGAGTTTCGTTCTTTGTAGTTTTTTCGTTTGATGCTTATGTCGTGAGATATTTGGCCCGGTCACGATCAATGGACCACCCTGTATATTATATGGGCGTTCAGCAGGTGTTTTGAAGGCAAGACAGTTAACTTTCTGTATTGTAAGGTGTACTTTTGCTGATATTTACTGTCGGAATTCTGCCTGCCGTCTTCTCAGAGTGTAAATCAACGCACATACATCGACTGAAGACAGAATATTCATGAACATTGTTCTACATGTGTTTTGTGTTGTATTTTGCGTCATTCATATATATTTGTTTTCTTGTGTAGTAAAGCTCTCCTTGTCATATACCTAAAGTCCTAGAATTTTGTGACGATGGAGAAAACCCTCCTCCTTCACTAAACCAACCTGTAAGGAAATGCGCTGCCCTTCTTTGGTTTTTCTGCATTTTCTGTATCACTCCTACCTGGCGTGGGTCGAAAACAGACGAAGAGTATTCAGGTATTTGTCACATAAGTGTTTTCTAAGCTGCCTAATTTTAGGATGGACTAATTCGTCAGTATTCTTCCAATGAGCCACACTCACGTACCTGCCAAATCTGCGATTAGTTGTATGTGTCCATTTCAATTTAGATTGGTCTGCTCGCATATTCCTAGCTATTTTACGAATGTGAATGTTTCCAGTGCTTGTTCTGCAGTCGTGTAGTCATACAATAATGCGTCTTTCTGCCTCTATATGTGTAATACTTTCCATTTATGTTGAGCGTCAACTGCCACTCCTTGTACCAAGTGACGATCCTTCGTGTTGTTCCTGCATTTCGCCACTATTTTCTATCATCGTGACTTCTGTATATACAACAGCTTCATCTGCGAGAGCCTCATGGTACTTCCTAATAATCCACTGGTTCCTTTACATACAGGGGTTGCCCAGAAAGTAATGCAGAGAATTTTTTTCTTCAACAATTCCTTATTGAACATAATGAGAATTGAAACTTCCTGGCAGATTAAAACTGTGTGCCGGACCGAGACTCGAACTCGGGACCTTTGCCTTTCGCGGGCAAGTGTTCTACCAACTGAGCTACCCAAGCACGACTCACGCCCGCCATCACAGCTTTAATTCCGCCAGTATCTCGTCTCCTACCTTCCAAACTCTCCTGCGAACCTTGGTAGAACACTTGCCCGCAAAAGGCAAAGGTCCCGAGCTCGAGTCTCGGTCCGGCACACAGTTTTAATCTGCCAGGAAGTTTCATATCAGCGCACACTCCGCTGCAGAGTGAAAATCTCATTCTGGATTATGAGAATTGGAACTTCCTAGCAGATTAAAACTGTGTGCAGGAGAGCTTCTGTAAAGTTTGTAAGGTGGGAGACGAGATACTGGCAGAAGTAAAGCTGTGAGGATGGGGCGTGTGTCGTGCTTGGGTAGCTCAGTTGGTAGAGCACGTGCCCACGAAAGGCAAAGGTCCCGAGTTCGAGTCTCGGTGCGGCAGGCAGTTTGAGTCTGCAAGGAAGCTTCGTATCAGCGCACACTCCGCTGCAGAGTGAAAATCTCATTCTGGATAATGAGAAGTACACGCACAATAGAATGGTAATTTATCTACACACACTATTTTTCTACGTAATGTCCATCCTATTCTATGGCCTTCCTCCAGCACGAAACAAAGATGTGTATGCTGTGTCGGTACCAATCCTTGTTGTTGTGGTGGAGCCAGTGCTTCACTGTGTGAATCACCTCATCATCCTCAAAATGTCTTCCACGAATGGCATCCTTTAATGGTCCAAACAAGTGGAGATCTGAGGGGCTAGGTGAGGGCTGTAGGGTGGATTGGGTAACGCTGTCCAAGCCTGTTTTGCTATGTGTTCAGCTGTCTTCAGACTTGTGGGGGGCCGAGCGTTATCATGTTCAAGCAAAATATCTCCTGGGTTGCTGTGACGTCGAAGGCGCCAGAAGAGATTCTTGAGTTTTGTTAATGCGTTGACATATGCTTCCGAGTTAATGGTACCGCCTTTTGGCATCAGATCAATGACAATCATACCTTCACAGTCCCAGAACACGGTGATCATGACCTTACCGGCGGAAGCAGTTGCTCTGAATTTTTTCTGCTGTGGGGAGTGGGAATGGCGATATTCCATCGACAGCCGTTTTGCTTCGGGCTCAAAATGCTGAACCCAGGTTTCATCACCTGTCACAATCCAGTACAAGAAACCGTTGCAACAAATCAAGACAAATGTTTCTTCTGTGCGATTTGTGATCCACCATTAAACACAGCGGGATCCATCTTGCACACACTTTTGCATATCCAAGAGTGCAGGTAATTGCATCCCCACTTCCTTTGCTAATTGACAGATGCAACGCCAACTGCAGAGTCGTACTGCGTCTGTCCTCGCGAATGACATGTCAGAATGTGACAGCCGTGGATGGTCTCCCCGACCGCCGCAAATCGTGGAGCTCCGCCGAACCGCCTTCTGATGACGTCTCCCTCCGTGCCCAGCGGCTGACTGTACGTCTGTGGACAGCAGATGCTCCACAGACTTTGCACAAGCGTTTGTGAATATTCCCCGCAGTTCCTTTCTCTACAGTGAGAAATTCAGTGACGGCTCTTTGCTTGTAACGTACGTCAGCTACAGACGCCATTTTGAAACTGTCAAAAAAATGGTTCAAATGGCTCTGAGCACTATGGGACTTAACATCTATGGTCATCAGTCCCCTAGAACTTAGAACTACTTAAACCTAACTAGCCTAAGGACAGCACACAACACCCAGCCATCACGAGGCAGAGAAAATCCCTGACCCCGCCGGGAATCGAACCCGGGAACCCGGGCGTGGGAAGCGAGAACGCTACCGCACGACCACGAGATGCGGGCTTGAAACTGTCCTGCAGCTACGCTATCTGTCGGAAGTGACGGAAACTTGGCGCACTCACTCAGAAGACTTCAAATAATACGTCCGTAACGGTTCGCATTCGTAGCATTGTTTTCGGCTGAGAAAAAAAATGCGGTGCATTACTTTCTGGACAACCCTCGCATATTGTGAAAAATAATAATCGTAGAACAGAAGCTAGAGAAGAGAAGAGAAGCTTTCGAAATGTGGTGCTACAGAAGAATGCTGAAGATTAGATGGGTGGATCACATAACTAATGAGGAGGTATTGAATAGAAATGGGGAGGAGTTTGTGGCACAACTTGACAAGAAGAAGGGACCGGTTGGTAGGACATGTTCTGAGGCATCAAGGGATCACCAATTTAGCATTGGAGGGCAGCGTGGACGGTAAAAATCGTAGAGGGAGACCAAGAGATGAATACACTAAGCAGATTCAGGAGGATGTAGGCTGCAGTAGGTACTGGAAGATGAAGAAGCATGCACAGGATAGAGTAGCATGGAGAGCTGCATCAAACCAGTCTCAGGACTGAAGACCACAACAACAACAACAACAACAACAACAGAACAGTCCCTTAGAGAATGCCCGATGTTACTTTTACATCCAAATACGTCTCTGTGTCCTGTTGCTAGAAACTCTTTAATACAGTAACATACTGCGTACGCTCGTGTTTTGTTTATTAGGCGGCAGTGCAGAACTGTGCCGAACGCCTTCCGGTAGTCAAGGAACACTGCAACTAACCGATCGCTCGAACATACTGCTTTTTGGCTCTTATGAACGAACAGAGCTAGCTGGGTACGCGTGATCGTTGATTTCGGATCACGCAGCTTCTTCTCTAGCCACAATCTTTTTTTTTTAAAGAGGGAGGAAATAAATGTAAATGTCGTGTGACCAGGGCCGTCGGGTAAACCGTTCGCCTGGTGCAAGTCTTTCGATTTGGCGCCACTTCGGCGACTTGCGTGTCGATGGGGATGAAATGATGATGATTAGGACAACACCCAGTCCCTGAGCGGATAAAATCTCCGACTCAGCCGGGAATCGAACCCGGGCTCTTAGGAAAGACGTTCTGTCGCGCTGACCACTCAACTACCGGGGGCGGACAGAGAGAGGAAATGTGAACAATGAATAATTATTGGTGGGATGTATTTAAAGCATGAGATGCTGCACCCACTATCCGCGCGGTGCCTTAACATGTCTGTTGCGTGGCGACGAGACCGTTGATACAGAGTGGCTCGGATGTCGGAGCGTTTGCGTTCTGGAAGGCAATTAAAAACACAGCACAGAATAAAAGTGAACAGCGCAACCAAAAATCAAATATACGAAAGAAAATATTGCTTCAAAGGCTGTACGCCGGCCGTTGTGGCCTCAGTCCGGAACCGCGCTGCTGCTACGGTCGCGGGTTCGAATCCTGCCTCGGGCATGGATGTGTGTGCTGTCCTTAGTTTAGTTAGGTTTAAGTACTTCTAAGTCTAGGGGACAGTTGACCTCAGATGTTAAGTCCCATAGTGCTCAGAGCCATTTGAAGGGCTCTACTAACGATTGAAATGTGTTTCCTTTAAACTTTATATTACGATTGGATCGATTAGTACACCCATAAACGACGGAAGTTGGCGTTTTTGATGAAATAACTACGTCTCCGCACAATCAAAGCATCAGATCCCATTTGGGATACGAGTGCAAAAGTCGATAGATATCACCAACGGACGAAACTGGGGACAGGGACATCAGAGTGACGTTGAGGAACCATGGAGGTATAAATGCGGTGAACCTAACTGTTTGGGCTACAAAAGATGGCGGACAACGGCTCCTAGTTTGTGATGTAGTGAAAACTGCCTTCTATTTTTACCTCCGCGGTTTCACGCTTATTCTCAGAAGGTACACGCTGGCTGTTAGTACAAAATATATGAGTGCTATAGATTTAACTGTGGAGGTACAAGAGGAAGGGAGACGGGATTACCTTACAAACGGACGTCCGCCATCTTAACTAGCCCAAAACATTAGGTCCACCGCGGTGGCACTTCCCTGTGACGTCACTCGGACTGCGTCGTGTTACTAGAGCAAATACGCATTAAAGAACAAAAAACGTTCTAAATTGCTTTCCTGACACTATGTTATTCATGTAGGCTCCGTAACTTTTTAATATTTCAAACACTTGTTGTGGCCACACGACAGAAATAGTGAACAAGAAGCAATCGTAAACAGTAGTATGCTAATGTTTGGGCTACTTAAAATGGCGGTAGGCCCCACCCGCTCTGACTCCAAAACAACGTGCAGCGTAAGTCTGTAATGCCATTTCCATTGTTTTTTTACCTCCGTGGATTTCACGCTTTGCTGCGTATGATCTTTGGCTTGAGATACATAGTTTTACCATAGTATTACAGTACAAATGATATAAGTATAGATATTATACGTAAGCGAATTTTGGTAGCTGCAGAGTGTTCTTATATTGGCAATATGCACGTAACATGGGTTAAAAGATAACCAAATAAAGTGAAATATTTGTTAAGTAATTAAAATTTAATGCAGAAAAGAATGCCATAGTTGTTATGTGACTAGTACAAGAAAATTTATGCGGGCAGTGGAATATGGTTCAAATGGCTCTGTGCACTATGGGACTTAACATCAGTGGTCATCAGTCCCCTAGAACTTAGAACTACTTAAACCTAACTAATCTAAGGACATCACACACATCCATGCCCGAGGCAGGATTCGAACAAGCGACCGTAGCGGTCGCGCGGTTCCAGACTGTAGTGCCTAGAACCGCTCGGTCACTATGGCCGGCGGCAGTGGAATATGTCTCATTATTGCCTTTTCCGGTGTTTTGCTGCCATTGTTGTTGTTGTTGTTGTTGTTGTCTTCAGTCCTGAAACTGGTTTGATGCAGCTCTCCATGCTACTCTATCCTATGCAAGCTTCTTCATCTCCCAGTACCTACTGCAACCTACATCCTTCTGAATCTGCTTAGTGTATTCATCTCTTGATCTCCTCCTACGATTCTTATCCTCCACGCTGCCCTCCAATACTAAATTGGTAATCCCTTGATGCCTCCGAACATATCCTACCAACCGATCCCTTCTTCTAGTCGTGCCAAAAAACTCCGCCCCAATACTATTCAATACTTCCTCATTACTTATGTGATCTATCCATCAAATCTTCAGCATTCTTCTGTAGCAACACATTTCGAAAGCTTCTATTCTCTTTTTGTCCGAACTATTTATCGTCCATGTTTCTGTCATGTTGTTGCCATTATGTCTTCGAAATTCTGGAAGAAAGTTTTATGCATTGATTCAGTTTTTACATCAACAATTTTTTGGAGGTGATTTTAGTTTGTAAACGCCAATCTGTCATTAGTGTTCATGATGAGCAATATGTGACGGAAAACCGGGCTTAAGTTTTTGAGTCGAATGGGGTCCATTTGTTCTTTGTAGCGTGTTGTGAAATTTCTCTGTGTTTGTCCTGTACAGAAGCAAGAACATGAGCATTGAGTTTGTGTATGCTGGAACTTTGATGCCAATCTACTGTGGATTTATTTTTTGAACAATTTCGTTTCTTAGTTTACTGTCAAGGTGGAAGGACAATTTTATGTTATTTACTCTGAAAAGGTTTGCCAGTTTATATGATACTTCTCCAAGGAGTGGAAGACAGACAATTTTTTTTATGGGACCCTTTCTCCACAATATAAAGTTCCTGTAACACTTCCATCTGATGATGATCCTGCAGTGGCTCGAAAACTACTTATTGGTACAATAAATCGTATCTAAAATCCAAAAAAGCGACTGGTTGCATATTTTGAAAGGTGACTTCACTGAGTCACAGCGCCAGAGATTGCGCCAAAGATTACTATTCCGCCGCCTCCACTGGTGCAGTTGTAGTTCAGAGGATGTCGAGAGCAGTCGTTCTGTTGGGCGAGAGAATAGACGATCTGAGTGTTGACTGAAATGTTGTACTGTTCGGTAGGTGTTATGTATTGAGGGAAGAAGATGCGATTGTCAGAATATATTTGAGCCGGCCGCGGTGGTCTAGCGGTTCTAGGCGCGCAGTCCGGAACCGCGCGGCTGCTACGGTCGCAGGTTCGAATGCTGCCTCGGGCATGGATGTGTGCAATGTCCTTAGGTTAGTTAGGTTCTAAATTCTAGGGGACTGATGACCACAGATGTTAAGTCCCGTAGTGCACAGAGCCATTTGAACCATATTCCACTGCCCGCATAAATTTTCTTGTACTAGTCACATAGCCCATAGTGCTCAGAGCCATATATTTGAGAAAGGAGATGGGCTTTTGATCTATGATGCTTGTGTAAGGGAATATTTTCGTCAATATATAACGAGGTAAAAAGGTATTACAGTTTTCTTTAATAACAACCCCTCTTGCTCACATGTACAGTCAGCAAAACATTTGGCTCATGTTCAGTTATTAGACTTGTAATTCTGGTTTCTATGTGCAATTATAGTATTTCTGGTTTTTCAATTAGTTCATTGTATATGGTGTTTAAAATATTTTGTCGTATTGAGAAAGAACCGAGCCAGATACATGTACGTTGAATCACACTACCACACACAGAACAGTTACACTTGTGCTTTGTTGTTTCGTAGCTTTTAGAGTTGCAGGGGACTTAATTAATCAATTGTCATTCTTTATTTTTATTTTGTGCAGTCTGATTGCGTGCTAATACTAGCCAGGGTCAACCGGTTACGAGACTTCGTAACCGGTCACACAGCTAGTAAAATTATATCATTTATACATTAATATTAGTCTTTTCTTTTTAATTAAGCCCCCTTACAATTTATACCCAAATAAATACACCAGTAAAGTTCTTATAGTTTTTCATCAAAATTGTATTTTGTTGCTCTCGTCTGTTGATCTTAGTTTTCGAGATTATTACTTCTGCAATCAGGGACTCGTCCGTCAAACACGCTGTAGCTGAAAATACAGGGTCGTGATGTCACTTGTTTTCTCGAACATCGGAAGTCTTACGAGGCGGCGCTTTTTCCTGTACGTATCTCCTCTATTATTGTGGGTACTGAAGTGGCTTTGAAACGCCGGTACGTTGCTTTACTGAGGAAACGACCAGGAGGTTAGCCACAAAGTACCCCGCCGCAATGAGCCGTCTTCATAACAAGGCGCAGACCTTCTCGACTTCGCTACGTGTGCAACAGCTTGTGGCCGACGACATGTTTCTGTACAAAGCGTTTCGTCCTCTAATGCTGGAGACTTCCGTAAAGACAGCAAAGTTAGCTCTGGACAGGCGTTTGACAGTATCCTCAGTCGATGGACGTCACTGGATGCGGATATGGAGGAGCAAAGCGGAAAATAGAGGGATAAGAAACACACGTACCCTTTGCTGCCTCGCATCACATTTTTTTTTTTTTCAATACTTGTATTTTGGATTTGGGTTACAACGACCATACAGCTTGAAACCTTCCCGTCTCCTCTATATCTCTTTTGTTACGCAAACTTCCCTTTTACAATAACCTATGAAACTTTCCCTTAGGATTTCTACCTCTTGCTTAATAATAACAAATGAAATCTTCCCTTTGAAATTTATTCTCTTTCTCAATCTTCGCATACAAATTTAAATGCCGCTTATTAAAAGTGATTTTCTGATTATTTCGTCGAAACATAGAATGTGTCGTCGTCGTGGCCCTCAGTCGTTACCTGCAATAACCCAAAACTGTTCCTTACCTTTTTTACTGTTACTGGATCGCCATCTGACTGCTACATCGAACTGCGACGTGAATATACTTACTCTGTTTTACTATACCCTGTTAGCTGCTAGTGGGCTGTCATAATAAGTGGCTGTATTTGTTACCAAAGCTGACGTTATTCTTTAATAGCAAAGCTGACGTTATTCTTTGATTAATTTGACTGAAGTTACGTAATTCATAGTTAAACTTTTTCTTGACAACAATAAAATTTTTCGAAATGGGTTATAATCAGTAATGCAATATTTCTGGCAAAAATTAATTATATTCTGAATGAAATGATTTTACAAACGTTCAAATGGTACTTACTTTTTACAATAATCTTACAACTAGCATTGCGCAAACATACCTTCAGTAGTCTTGAGTTTCTCAAAACAATAATTCAATAATATTAGTTCCTCTTATGATAATAGTTAGCTGATGTCTCTGTACATCCGTTTATAATCTCTTGTAAATCACAGCTGGTGGCTGGCAGGCACACCGCTCCTCTCAACCTTTCGCTTCAGACCTGCTACTGACTCGCTTCACATCTCGCTTACTACTGACTTCCTACGAACGCTAAAGTGCGGTCTCTCCCGCCAACAATGCTTTCTGGTGCAGACAATCCCTGCTACCATTAAAAACGTATCAATGAGACGTCTTTCCCGCTCTTTTCTTAAAATGTATCCATACGCGGTCTCTCCCGCCCTTTTAAAAACTATTTCAATGTGCGGTCTCTCTTGCCAACAATACTTCGGTGCAGACATTCCCTGCTGCTACAATTATTTTCAACATGACAGATATTAATTATTCCTACTTAATCCTATAAATAAAATATAAACATCTTTCATAAATTGTATTTTGACAATAGACAATAGAAATATACACGTCTTACTAGCTAACAACGGTTATAAAGCACCAAGAAAAGACAAAACAACGTTGGCGCAAAAAAGCAGAATAGCACAAAATTACGAAGTTGGCATACAAACACACCCTTAAAGTGAAATAAAAGCGCAATTAGACGAGCTCCAGACAAACCGGGCTGCTGCCATGTGAAAAAGAAAACCTTGGCAACACATAAATTAAATTTGGATGCTGTCCGCTTTCTGCGAGCAAGCGATACTCATATTTATCAAAACGGTGGAGTAAAACAGGAACACTGGGGCGCAGGGGATAGCCTCTCGGAACCAGTTTCTTATACAAGTGCAGCCATCTACTTAGAACGCGCAATTTTTTTTTTTTGGGGGGGGGGGGAGGGGTTAACAGTCTACTGACTGGTTTGATGCGGCCCGCCACGAATTTCTCTCCTGTGCCAACCTCCATCTCAGAGTAGCACTTGCAACCTGCGTCCTCAACTATTGGGTCGGATGTATTCCAATCTCTGCCTTCCTCTACAGTTTTCGCACTTTACAGTTCCCTTAATTTCAAAACACCTGCTGAACGCCCTTATAAAATATAGGACGCCTAGTCACTGCAGGAAGCGTTAAGTAAGTTGCTGGAGCAGCTCTACATATTGTCCACCTCTTTGTCACGTACTGTATGAAAGCAGGAATATAGTGAGGATTCTGGTCAAAGTTCGTAGTTAAAAGAGGTCATGCAGTAGGGAATGGCACTGACGTGACAAATCCAAGATGACAGCCCTTGACTCTGAAAAGTCAAGTGTTGGTGCGGGTTGCCTACATGACTGGGAAATCTTATCAGTGACTGCAGTAGTATCGCATACTTCAATACCTCATTTAAGTGCAAATTTACTCCAGAATCCTCACTGTATTTCTACTTGCATACCATCGATATCGAGCCAGACTCCGCGCGAAAGATTAAAAAATAAATAATGTCACACACAAACGTTATGTGTCATAGTGAACTGCCGACAGAAACCAATATGGTTAATGTTAGTCTGTTGTAGAATCCTAGAGCATATTCTAAGCTCGAACATTACAACACAACACGAGGAAAACCGAGCTTCTCTGAAACATTGAACTCGGGTGCAGGAAAAACATCTCAGACATGGGTCACCTTATTTCAACCTCGACATTTTGCAAACACAAGATGTCGGTGAACAATTTGCGTCTTCCTAGGTGTACATTAAGTCATGTCTTAACAGATGTCCTATCATCCTGTCACTTCTCCTTATCAGTGTTTCCCACATATTCCTTTCCTCTCCGATTCCGCGCAGAACCTTCTCATTCCCTACCTTATCAGTCCACCTAATTTTCAACATTCGTCTGTAGGACCACATCTCAAATGTTTCGATTCTCGTTCCGGTTTTCCCACTGTCCATATTTCACTACCATACAATGCCGTACTTCAGACGTACGTTCTCAGAAACATCTTCCTCAAATTAAAGCACGAAGGACTTGAACTCCGAGAAAATCTTATACGTGGATGTCGATGCCAAAAATCTTAGTGCCAAAAATCGAGTGTGCTGGGAATAGAGTCGTTGCTTAGACACTTGTAGTGTAGGTTAGGCGCACGGTTCTGACGCTGCACTGCGTGGTCTCCACACTACACCGCGCGGCGTCCCGCCAGACGCTGTCATCAGAGAGACAACAATGGTGCAAGGCAGAGGACGTCTCTTAAGTACTGCCTTACAATGTGACTTGAAAGAGACTCTCCTTGGCGAAGCTAATTATTCAGATCCTCCAGATAACTCACTCATAATGTCCCGGCAAACAAGTAATTTCCTGCCTTGGAAGGCCCTCTCTACGTTAACACGACGCTCACCTCCTGCCAGGTGTAGCCACTAATCTCCAAGTACTAGTCGACCCTGTCAAGGATAGCAGAATAAGTAATGTGCTAAGGCTCTGGACAGGAGCAGAGAGGTAGAGAGAGAAATGTCATCTCCCCCTTACGGCGACGTAAAACTTTCCGTTCAGTTCCGCGGTTTAGACCTTCGCACTTCTGCTCGTTATTCATAGATATCTTTTTCCCAAGTCAGAGGTTTCACTTGAGACATTAATTGCAGTTTCGGCGTAACATTCAGATGTCACTGAAAAGCGGAGACGAGAGAAAGGACAGGCGGAAAATTATACGCTGGTACGAACAGGGAGGAATGCGGACGGCCGCATAAGATAATCAATTAACTGGAACCGCCAAGTTGTATTGATATGAATCAGTTAGTATTACTGTACGAGGTCGTGGAGGAAGGGAAAAGTGATTTTTTATTCTTGTATTTACGTCTTATATGTTGTATCATAGCTGTTATTGCTGTTTCCATTAACAAGAAACGCTCAAAAGTAGTATTGCTCATTTAGTACTGATTAAAAAAGAAAACATATAAAACAGAAGGGATACGTTATTAGAGCTGTCCTCACATCGCGAGATAATAAAACTACTGAAAAGCATACAGGGTGTTTCCATACGAGCGTATAAAATTTTAACAGGAGATATGGGGTGCTCCACCGAACAGTTTGAGTAGGGAGCTCGGAGAAGCCAGCTTAAGGACATAATACACTACTGGCCATTAAAATTGCTACACCAAGAAGAAATGCAGATGATAAACGGGTATTTATTGGACAAATATATTATACTAGAACTGACATGTCATTACATTTTCACGCAATTTGGGTGCTTACATACTGAGAAACCAGTACTCAGAACAACTACCTCTGGCCGTAATAACGGCCTTGATACACCTGTGCATTGAGTCAAACAGAGCTTGGATGGCGTGTACAGGAACAGCTGCCCATGCAGCTTCGATACCTCAGTTCATCAGGAGTAGTGACTGGCGTATTGTGACGGGCCAGTTGCTCGGCCACCATTGACCGGACGTTTTCAGTTGGTGAGAGATCTGGAGAATGTGCTGGCCAGGGCAGCAGTCGAACATTTTCTGTATCCAGAAAGGCTCGTACAGGACCTGCCCCATGCGGTCGTGCATTATCCTGCTGAAATGTAGGGTTTCGCAGGGATCGAATGAAGGGCAGAGCCACGGGTCGTAACACATCTGAAATGTAACGTCCGCTGTTCAAAGTGCCGTCAATGCAAACAAGAGGTGACCGAGACGTGTGACCAACCAATGGCACCCCATACCATCACGCCGGGTGATACGCCAGTATGACGATGACGAATACACGCTTCCAATGGGCGTTCACCGCGATGTCACCACGCACGGATGCGACCATCATGATGCTGTAAATAGAACCTGGATTCATCCGAAAAAATGACGTTTTGCCATTCGTGCACCCAGGTTCGTCGTCGAGTACACCATCGCAGGCGCTCCTGTCTGTGATGCACCGTCAACGATAACAGCAGCCACAGTGTCCGAGCTGATAGTCCATGCTGCTGCAAACGTCGTCGAACTGTTCCTGCAGATGGTTGTTGTCTTGTTAACGTCCCCATCTGTTGACTCAGGGATCGAGACGTGGCTGCACAATCCGTTACAGCTATGCGGATAAGATGCCTGTCATCTCGACTGCTAGTGATACAAGGCCGTTGGGATCCAGCACGGCGTTCCGTATTACCCTCCTGAACCCACCGATTCCATATTCTGCTAACAGTCATTGGATCTCGACCAACGCCAGCAGCAATGTCGCGATACGATAAACCGTAATCGGGATACGCTACAATCCGTCCTTTATCAAAGTCGGAAACGTGACGGTACGCATTTCTCCTCCTCACACGAGGCATCACAACAACGTTTCACCAGGCAACGCCGGTGAACTGCTGTTTGTGTATGAGAAATCGGTTGGAAACTTTCCTCATGTCAGCACGTTGTAGGTGTCGCCACCGGCGCCAATCTTGCGTGAATGTTCTGAAAAGCTAATCATTTGCATATGACAGCATCTTCTTCCTGTCGGTTAAATTTCGCGTCTGTAGCACGTCATTTTCGTGGTGTAGCAGTTTTAATGGGCAGTAGTGTTGGAATAAAACGACATAACTGCGTAATTTCTTACTTACAGTATTTAACTACAAATACCAACATTGACACAATGAATGTACAATTTTACCGCATCTTACAAAATGTGCTAAAACTGACGGCCATCAACCAAGAGACTGTGGAGGGGGAGGGTGCAGGTGAATTATTAATCTTCATAACTCAACACATCAATTCCACCCAACACCTTCTCATTAAGATCCTCACTTTCAATTGATCTTTTCAATTATTCGTTCGTTACAGAAATTGACAGCTAGTGCATAGGACACTATGAAGATGCCAGACATAATGAAGTACCTCCTACATGCCCATCAGAATGGACTCCTAAAACATGGTTCACGCGAAAATAAACTCGCGTTTGTCTCCCACGACATCTTGAAAGCCATAAATCAGCGTTTCTGAACCTTTCAGTATATGGGACCCAATGTTATTTATAATTGGTCTTGATTGCAAAATGTTTATTCATATGACCGGTTTCGATTCATCTAGAACCATCTTCAGATCTGATATTTCGGTTACAGGAGTAACGCGTCCAAATCCAGCAACTTTCACATCAGCACAAAACTAATGAAAATAGCAAAAGAAGGGAGGTGTGTGGTGTGCGTACTGTATGACCTTCGGTAGACACACCATCAGATTATTTGACTTGTCGCTCTAAAGAAGTAGGCGAGTGTCAGCAATATGTCTCGTGGTCTTATCGTGGCGTGTTTATCTTCTGCCGTTAGGTCAGACGATAGAAATGCCACTGGCACACTTAGAGTAGCAGTTTGACGGTGACCAACTTTAAACAGAACTTGATTAATTTTTAGACACATTTATTAAAATAATAACCATAAAAATTACTTAACTTGGTTCTGGATGCTCTTTACAGTTGACAATCTGAAGTTCCTTTGGTATTGGTCCGTCAATCTTATTCTCACATATATCTCTGATACTTGACAAAAGTGTCTATACATTTATCTTCATGGCTATGTACAGGAATATGGTAATCATATTAGGTGCAGACTGAAACTTGACTATAGACTGGTACAGACAAATGTAGAACTCGTACAGACTGTTACAGACTAATGCCGACTGGTACAGACTGGTGCAGACAAATGCAGACTGGCTAATCGGAGGACTGTACACTCGTTATAATACCTCGCGCGTTCATGTATCACTGCGCGAGTGTGATCTGCGAGGAGAAAATGTTCTACGTTAGCAGCAATCTCAATGGCTGCGATACATATTAATACGCGGATTGGCGGAAGCAGAATTTGGTCCGTCTCTAAGGCAGCGCCATCTCGTGGAGCGGAGACGGACGAGCGCTGCGCCTGCGCTGTTGTGCTTAGCGGGGCGCGCTCTGGTGGGGAAGTTGTGTACGCGCTGACTACGCGGAACTATGTACACAACAAGGTGTTAATGTAATAGGGCACGTAAGGAGCAAACAGGTTCAGGTAAAGCAGTCCTTATTATATGCATATAGGAGTATGAAGCAGCACAAGAAGAAGTAAATTATTACGGGAACATGTCAAGTAACTGAAATGAAGCTAATGCTCTCCATGAAAACGTGTTAACATACTGTAAAAAAGTCCATAACTACGTAGAGCTGCATTAATCAGCACGTAACTAACACGAAGAAGATACTTATTAGAAGGAATCTAATAGATTGAAACAAAGGAATGGGGCGTGGGTGGGGGTGGGGGGGTGGAGATGGGGGCGGGATTACATCCTTCAAAGTAACAACTAGGGAAAGTAGCTGTGAGTGGTAAAGCATGCTGTGTAAACGAATTAAAATCGGATGGGAATAATGTTGTGAGGAAAGCAGACCAGAATACATCGTAAACTGTTAGAATAGAGAATAAAAGCAAAAATGCTGAAAACCGCACTGTCGAGTACTTACATAAGTTGCAGGAACAAGATACTTGAAAAAGGTATCAGATGATTAAAATATGATGAAGACAAAGGGGCGGGGAGAGGAAAACCGGAGAGTGAAGCCATGGGGATACATCAAATATGAAACATTAAAAGAGAGAAAGTGACTATGGATGACAAAGTGTTTTATATGAAACTACAAAACTAAAACTACGCTTGCAAGTAGACATGTCCTTGAAGGCTTTAAGCCGCTACGTCTGTCTACGTAGCCAAGTTTACCGCTCGCTGTGTGTTTCTTTTCCACAGAATTCTATTTCCATTTATGAAGCATACTTTCAATTTTATAATTTCATAAAGCACATTCATATTTAATGTACTTCTTCGTTTCCTTTCAGCTCCCCCCTTTCCCCCTGCCCCACTGTTTTCATTGTATTTTAATGTGCTTATATCTTTTTTAAGTACCTTTTTCATGCAAGTTACGTATGTACTGCTCAGTGCAGCTTTAAGTGTTTTTCTTTGTATTCATTGTTCTAACACTTTACTATGTATTTGGCTTGCTTTCCTCAGAAAACTATTTCCATCCGATTTTTACTTTTTTGTATAGTATTATTGTGTACATAGTTCTGCGTAGTCAGCGCGTACACAACTTTCCCACTAGAGCGCGCCCCGCTAAGCACAACAGCGCAGGCGCAGCACTCGTCCGTCTCCGCACTACGAGATGGCGCTGCCTTAGAGACGGACCAAATTCTGCTTCCGCCGACACGCGTATAATATGTAATGTAGCCAATGAGATTGCTGCTAACGTAGAACATTTTCTCCTCACGGATCACACTCGCGCAGTGATACCTGAACGCTCGAGGTATTATAACAATTGTACAGACCTCCGATTAGTCAGTCTGCATTTGTCTGCAGTTAAGTTTCAGTCTGCGCCTAATAAGATTTTCATATTCCTGTACATAGCCATGAAGATAAATGTATAGACACTTTGTCAAGTATCAGAGAGATATGTGAGAATAAGATTAATGTACCAAGACCAAAGGAACTTCAGATTGTCAATTGTAAATAGCATCCAGAATCAAGTTAAGTAAGGTTTATGATTGTCATTATTTTAATAAATGTGTGTGAAAATTAATCAAGTTCTGTTTAAAGTTGGTCACCTTCAATCTGCTACTCTAAGCGAGACATATTGCTGACACTCACCTACTTCATTAGAGCGACAAGTTAAATAATCTGATGGCGTGTGTACCGAAGGTCTTATGGTACGCACACCACAAGTATGCTTTATCATTCACAGCAACTTGACCTAGTTGTTACTTCATAGGTTATAATTCTACCCCCCCCCCCCCTCCCGTATGCATGTTTACTTTTATTTTAATCTGTAACATTCCTTCTTATAGACATCTTTCCCATCATGCCAGTTATGTGCTGATTAATACAGGTCTACGTACTAATGATTTTTTTTTACATTACTTTTCACGTATTTATTTACTAGCTCTTCTCGAGCTACTTTATGCATGTGTATGCAAATAATTAGCACTGGTTGCGTGAGCCTGCTGTCTCATTACACGCTATGTGCCTTTAACGTCTCCCTCCCTCATTACGCCCCTTCTGCCTCTAACAGCCCTACCACAACAAAGGTCAAAAATTAATTATGATTTGTAGTGTTGCTCACGCTGCTAAATATTGCATTTTCGGGCAACAAAAAAGTTATATTATGTGGCAGGTGTCATTAGAGCACAGTTAATAAAGTCGTTTCTTGAAATAATGAATAAACTAGGCACTCATCTTTTCGTGTTTCCCACGCTGGTCTCGTTATGAACTCATGGCTCAATCGTCGAAAATCTAGGTAGTGATGATTCCAAGCTCGAATGCAAAGAGGCCTAGGTGTTATTCTGCGATATTCAAACGTTTTATAGATGTGTTTCATAACCATTCTTGAAGATTAAACTTTTGCAAGTTAGCACAATGGTGATGTAAAAAAGCAATCAGCACTCCGAATTTAAGTTACACTTCTTTTTTATTACTTTTGTTGCAGTATCACGTAACTCACATAAACCTCACTTCACAATATCAAACATACTTGAAAATATCTTCCTCACTGTTAAAGTTCACATTTCATAAACTGACTACAATTTGCGTCTTTTCAACATGACGACCAAGACTTGACTTTATAATAACCGCATACGCGCCCAAAAATCAGAGTTACAAGTACGTCAAAGATCATAGTGACAAAAGAATGAATACACATACGACTAATATCATTGCAATATAAACATATCAATATATCAAAGTACCTCTACATTAATGAAATCAAATCTGAATGTTGTTTCAGAAATATGGTAACTACTTCACAGAAACACAGTAGAATACTGCTGGTATCGAGAGGTTGAGGTGAGGTGCCGTAATGGTTACGTAATTCAAGTACCATTACACGCCTCTTTCTCATTAGTATTATACGGTTTTAGTTGTAGCTGTTGACTATTTTATTTGCTGAATCATTCTTTGGCTGTTCAATGGGTCAATTCGCACACTCGTTCGCTCATAAAGGGCCAGCTACCACAGTAGGTAGTGCCTGCATGTCTCAGTCAATCGCCTCATGTCTCCAGCCTTCTTCATGCCATACTAAATGTCTGTTGGAACCGATGTCGCAAAGCCCTACAATATTGGGCTACTACCTTGAGGTACACATTTTAACTGTCCATATTTGCGGGTGGCATGCATAATGTACCAGACAAGAGCGTTACGGCTTCAGCATCTGTGTATGTCAAAATGCTCTTCTAAATTTTTTTTGTAATTATTGTTCATCGAATTCGGTTCCTTCTCTGGTTGACATTTCTACCTATTTTGTAATAATTTGTTCAAATGATCTATTTCCATATGAAGAAGATAAATATACACCACTGGCCATTAAAGTTGCTACACCAAGAAGAAATTCAGATGATAAACGGGTATTCATTGGACAAATATATTATACTAGAACTGACATATGATTACATTTTCACGCAATTTGCGTGCATAGATCCTGACAAATCAGTACCCAGAACAACCACCTCCGGCCGTAATAACGGCCTTGATACGCCTGGGCATTGAGTCAAACAGAGCTTGGATGGCGTGTACAGGTACAGCTGCCCATACAGCTTCAACACGATAGCACAGTTCATCAAGAATACTGACTGGCGTACGTCCCGCTCGAAAATAATCAACTTTGGATTTTACACATTTCTTCGCGTGAAGCTTATTTTTTGGTTTGTCAACTTGAAATTTACACTGTATGTCATCAGATGAAGTCCCTCGTCCATGCAATAAGATGGACATCCATTAATGGAATGACAGTATGTCTGATTTATTAGTAACAAAAATATTTTTCCTCATATTGGCTATATATCCTTGACTTTATCTTCTGACCGCACACTTCTTTCATGACATACAATATTGTTTAAGCTGTACGCAGAGAATTAGCTGTTTTGTTTCTATTCCACATACTTTTTGCCTTCCTAATGACATTTTAAGGGCCTTGCAGTCAGTACTGTTTTTGGTTATTGCAGTTCTATTATGACTGTTTCTAATGTTTTGATATAATTACCACTTTGTTCAACGTGATATCCTTATCTCATAAGTCAGAAGACTAAGTTGCCTCTTAGAGTGTTAGCACCCTTGTTTAAGCTTTCTAAAGGAAAGCATTTATCAAAGAGAGGAGAAATGAGAAGATGAAAACATTATATTCATAATCTGTGTTATCAGTGCTAAAAATATCCTGCCAATCTTGTTCTTGAATGAGGTTTAAAAGAATCTCTGTTGCCACCGGGTTAGAATTTCTAAATTGTTTGCAGTTATATTTAAGGTGTGTGTGTGTGTGTGTGTGTGTGTGTGTGTGTGTGTGCAATTTCCTTTTAGTGTTAAAATTTGTACATCAGAGTTTTAAAGCTTATTTACTAACAGAATGCCCCTGTAGTAATGAATTAACAAAAATGTTGTGTATGGCTGTGCTATTGTTCTCTGCAGTCTGTCTGCAAAAAAATAATACAGATTGTGTCAAATGAAATGAATTTAGTAGAGCTTATAACATTCTCTTCGATTTAAAATCACCTACTGAATTAATATTAAAGTCACAACATACAATTAACTTTTGGTATTTTCTGTAAAGCGAACCAAGAAATCTCTCTAGTCTGAACAGAAATGTCCTGAAATCACAGTCAGGGGACCTGTAGATAACTATAACCAAACGATCAGTTTCATTTAATTCAGCTGCACAAAATTCAATGAAATGTTCAGTGCAGTGCTCTGATATATCAGTAGGTTAAAACTGTATGCCGTTTTGCATACGTATGTCCATTTCCCCACTCCACAAAGAGCTTCTTGAAAAATAGCCAGATAATCTGCATCCTTGTACAGGAAACGTTTGAATTGTCACCTTCTTTATGTGGTGTTCTCATATACCAGTCATGTCAGAGCCAACACACCCCTAACTTTAATACTCCTCATATGTTGGTGAAATATGCAAGTTCCCCCATTTACTACAAACCTGAATTTTTTTGAAGAGGGTTCCTTTACTACAGAAGCTTATTTGTGCACAGATATTAATCATTAGGGGAATAGATGTCCACAGCTGTCACAACATGTTTCAGTAACATGACTGTGCTAGGACTGGATGTAATTATAAAAAAAATGGTTATAAACTGAAAAGCGCCAGGACGAGTTGGGATCGAAAGTTATAAAAAGATGGAGAGTTGTGAGTACACATTTTCTAGTCACATGTTTAGCCAATTATGAAAAACCTGGAAAGAAGAATCTTTCTTTTTAAGATTAGAAACGTATCATGAGGCACTTAACATCCATAGCCTTTCCTATGCATTTGTTTCAGCCATATCTCATACGATAGAGTGTCCTCATTGTATGCAAAGAGCATTATACTGTACCTCATAGTACTGACCGATAAGGAACATAAAAAAATATAGAAATAGCTAAAAATATAAAGTAAAAACAATTTAATACAGTATTGAAATACATCTGATTACAATGTGTAACGTCCATATACATTTTACATCATACAAAAACAAACTTGAGAACACTTTTTTTTTAATTTAGAAAATATGTTCTTGTATGTAACTAATTCTTTTCCAAGGTTGAGGAATGGCGAGAAGCAGACATAAATCAATTACACTCAATAACCATGTTTTGGGAAACATTAAGATATCCAACAAAGGTTATGCAACTATTTAAATTGAGATATTTTCACTGTAAACAAAGCAAAGTTGATAAACCTTTTTAGCTCTGAGGAAACTAATGTTCTCTAACTATTGAAATTTTCGGAATAAAAACTCTATATTTTTTAACGTAAAAGCACTTTAGACATTCCTGATATCTCCTTTCTCAAAGAAAACACAGGTAAATTATAGGGAATCAATGTCTTTGAGCTGAAATTTAACAATAAATACAACTGGAGCATAATTTATCATGAAATGATCTGAAAACTTTTGCAAAACAGAAGTCAAAGAAAGTGCAGCATGTTACATCAAACAAAATTCAGATTTCTGAAAGAATTCTATCAGTATAAATAACAGCATAGCATCATATTAAATACCGTAATTTTACAAAATATTTTTAGCATTTCTACAGGACACTGTTCAGAGATAAAGTTGTACCAGTTTTCAATTGATATATGCAGTTTTAAAGTGAACAAAGCTGTATCAAGTTATATCTTAAACCAGTTACATGTTGCACTCATAAGTTTTAATTATAGCTGAAAATATTGTATATAAATAAAACGGAATAGACCGCAAAAATTGCTCAATGATGAGAAGCACATGTGTGACATAACTTTGTATTAAAAAACAGTCTGTCTGTTTCATAATTAACGATTTCAGATGTATTCAGTAAAAAACAAAATCTCATATCGAAAAAAATTATTTGATTGTTATTTTGATCATCATTGTTCAAACTGAGCATTCAGACTAACATCTAAATTAAAATTAATATATTTTTGTGTTACTCGATGAATATAAATATTAATGAAATGATTGTGAATGTGATGATGTATTCATATAAAAATGATGTGAATGATGATAGGCAAGTGTCAGCCAGTGAAGGACATGAAAGGAAACAATCGCTGAACAGAAACGGATACAGATATTGTTTAGTAGTGGCAGGAGAGGAAGTAAGTTTGACATCAGGAAATCTATTAGACAATAATATTTTCCACGTGTAAGGCGTAATTATTACAAGAATAGCAAATTTTATTAAACGGAAAATATGGAAAACTGTTCGAAGGTACCATTGTGAAATAATACAGAACTGTGTGAAAGTAAATGCTAACTATTAGTGCCTTTATATTCAGTGAAACATACAATTAAATCACATTCATGAGGTAAGAAAGATATAAAACGAATTGTTTCAATAATGACTTGCAATAAATATTTCTGGTGGCATTTTTGTCTTTTTCCGAGGGTAAATTTAATTGGTACTATGCCTATATGCAATAATTTTTATCCTCTAAGGGAAGAAATATTTCCTGGTATTGATGATATCAATTTTCTAGACAACATTCGCCAGAAATTGTCTTAATATCTCTGTTAAAATCTGAAATTTACACTCGTTACTGATTGTATCGTTAGACCGGAACGTTTTCATTTCCGAGTACAAACTCGGGCTAACATTCAGCTAAATAGTTACATCAAATACTGTGGGGAGTTGTCAGACAGACCAGAAAGGTGGATGCAAGCCTTATTCAACTACTGCCATGTGTCAATCAGCGAGCCATGCAATGCTATGAAAAAATATGGCGTAAGTGCAGGCGTCTGAAATCATAGGTCGCATTACCTCTTCAAGGCGAAATTTTGTGTAGAAAAATGGTCTCATACATCACACTGCAATCGCGAAGGAGCAATATCTGTTCTGATTTCTGGTAGCTGAAAAGCGGCTGGAGGCCATTGTCGTAAGTCGCAGCTATTTGAATAAACCTAACAGAATTGGGTATAATGGTTACTGGTTGATGGCGTGACATATGGATGTGCAACGCTGGGGTATTACATGTCCCATCATTTGTTTATGCCTTGGTGTGATTTCGTGATCATGTTTAGGAACTCAGTATTACGATAGCCTAAGTTACTGCTCTAATGGTCTGGAGAGGACATAATGAACTATAGCCTCTGCCGTCCAGATGTAGATGAGGAAGTTTCCGGTAGGTATTTCTACGAAAATGTGTGTTTTGCTGGGTTTGGGTAAACTCAGCATTTACTAATTATGTGTCCAGAAATCGGCTCGCAACGTGAGGCATTAACTTCCACTTAACATCCTATCAAAAATGGCTCACTTTGGGGACACAAAGTATTTTGACAGTGAGCACCTGTACATCACAAAAAAACACAGTTATAGTTGTGCAACGGTGCCTAGTATTCATAGTTTGATCCTAGAGCACTCTACCAGGAGAGACACAGTGCAGTGCCAACAACGGCAGACATATTGAGGGAATTATAACCGCGCCCGTCAACATAATCAACTTTTTCGTCACAGGTCAGTGACGTAGATCAATAGAAATGCTTCTGGACTATATGCATATGAAATGCATATGTTCCGATGCTCACAACACGCCTTGGACATGATCTCGAGATCATTAAAGCTGATTGATACTGGGAGTGAGTGATTAACATACAGTTAATGCAACTGAAACACTTTTATAACCACCATAACAGGAGCCGAAACGAACCAGTCGTAGCTGACTTGTGTTTGTAAAGTAGATACCACACCTGCAATGGTGATCACGCTGTAGGGCTATAGCATGTATTATATCGGTATTTTGTGCTCGTTAGTTGTCTACTATACTCGAGATGCTGTGTAATATGGAAACACACATTTTCTTAGCATTCTCAAACGTTCCAGACATGGGCACATTTAGTCACCATTCCTTTTAATATTCGTCACAGATTTCATAATGAGAAAAGCCATGAAAAAATCCAACATGGGCCAACATTGGAATGAGTGTTATAGGCTTACGGATCTGGATTTTGCTGATTACCTGATTGTTCTGGCAGAAACAGCACGAAGTTTACAACTAACGACCGTCATGTTGTATGCAAAGGTGAGTTCTGTAGTGTTAAAAATAAATGGTGATAAGAGAAACACAATGTGCTTAAAAGGTGCAAATGTATCTACTCAAATTACAGTGAAACACAAGGTAGTACAAGATGTTGACCGATTTTTCGCATCTTGGCTGCCTTATGTGCAATAACAGGGACGTAGCTGCAGATATGAGTAGGTGCACTGGGAAAACTACTCCAGTCTTCCGACGAATGCGATTTTCAAAGCTTCAGCAGTATTTCTGTATCATCCTGTCGACAGCCATATATACATATGAGACCTGTAAAAGTGAGAAAATCGACCACAGAAGCTCAACTTTTTCGACAACGACGCTTGAGCGAATTTTGAAGCTCAGTTACCACGACCACATTTTAAACGGTGAAGTGCTGAGAATAAGTTTTGTACGAAGATCGCACGAAATTAACTGAAGCTTACAGCGCGTTTTCTATGCATGAAAGATGGGAGAATACCAAAATGTGAAAAGCAACAAATGGATACATAAGTAGA
Organism: Schistocerca americana; assembly: GCF_021461395.2. NCBI lineage: Eukaryota > Metazoa > Arthropoda > Insecta > Orthoptera > Acrididae > Schistocerca > Schistocerca americana. The sequence continues at coordinate 61,273,598 of NC_060128.1, forward strand.
GGAAGCCCTCATAACAGCCTTTAGCAAAGGACCTTCAATGAATGGGCATGGAGGAAGCTGAAAACCTGGCAGATGATCAAGTTTGTTGGAGGAATCTTATTGCCCACTGGAGGAGCTAAGATCTAAGGTACTTTAAGAGTTCTTTAAGACTTCTATGGGTTACAGTTCTTTCTCCATCGTTTTTCCAGCAGGCTCCAAGACAGATATGGCAAGGACATTATTAAATATGAAGTAACTTAGTATTAATATGTTTAAAGTAATAATAGATGCGAGTATTGAGTAATAAACATCTCATTTCAATGAACTGGAGCTGTTTCCTAGCTCCATAATTGTAGGCATGTATTACTTAGCGCTGGAGGAGCTAAGATCTAAGGTTCTTTAAGAGTATTTTGGCTTCTACTTACAGTTCTTTCTTATTAAATATGAAGTAACATAATCTGAAGGTTAATTTTACTTGAGTTCCAGTACAGCACTCGTGGCTGCCGCATCGCGGTCACGAAGTAGAGCCAAGGCAGTTTCAGGTAAGTTTTTACAGTCTGACGATAATTTATGGATTGGTAATTTTAGCTTGACGATGTCCACTATGGACAAACGGTATTTACTGCTATTCTGAAGAAGGTTGGGTTATCCCGACTGAAACCTAGGTAAATTCTAGGTAAACGGTGCAACTGAGGCTGTTGATTATTAAAATTAATATTTATACAGTTGCTGACAGGGGCGCGAAACGTTGAAGATATTTAATCTGAAGATGATTAAAGTTATAATAGATGCCAGTAATGAGTGATAAAACATCTCATTTCATGGAACTGCAGCTGTTTCCTAGTTCCATAACTGTAGGGAGCCTGCCAAATTTATTTTGTGACTTAATAGTGTATGGCCTCAGTATGACAGATAGGAGCATTATTCAAGAAATATTGGTGTTCATAGCGATAGGCACTGGTTAGAATGAGTGCCAAGTGAATGCACCGGTCATAGTTAGATGTAACAGCTTCAAGTACAAGTGTTTGAGTGTTGAGAGGAGTAAGTTGAGTTAGGTGAATAGGGAGTTGAAAGAGATGGTTGGAATGTATATGGGATGAGAGGCAGTGGTGCTGAATAAGTTCTCGGCCTGGAGGCCCGGATGATGTCACCGACACTTGACATCAAGGGGTGAGTGACGGCTCTTCCTCCTCAGCCGTGTCGTTGCGGCGCTGGTGGTTGAGGCTGAGCACCTTGGACACGATGTCGATGTCCTCCCGGAGGGCCCCGCCCAGGACGTTGTTCTGCAGGAGGCTGGGCCGCTGCCGGAACTGCTGCTGCTGCTGCTGCCTCTGCAGAGACTGCAGGGCCGGCGTGATGGTGTCGTACTGCTGGGGGGACAGCGGCCGGAAGCCGAAGGGCGGCGGGGGCGGCTGCTGGCGCTGGGGGCGGAAGGCCTGCGGGCCCGGCTGGAAGCTGCCCAGTTGCGGGAACTGCTGGAACTGACACACCAGCTTATTATACCACACGTCCCACTGGGACACCCCACACATACATATTAAAACATTCCCTTCTACGGCGTTCTTGGAGAAGCCCAAGAGCGTTTGTAGCGCCTATGAAGAATTACATTCACACTATGGATCGCTATTGACAGGACTGAAACCTATTCATTCCATCATCCGTGTAAAGGTTCAAAATGGTTCAAATGGCTCTGAGCACTATGGGACTTAACTTCTCACGTCATAAGTCCCCTAGAACTTAGAACTACTTAAACCTAACTAACCTAAGGACACTAAAATGTAGCCTTTCACGGCCGGAAATATCATGTCTATTATAATTATCCGGGCTGTTATGCCGTGGTCGGCTGATGAATTCTGTGTCAATTCCCAACGTTTCGTCTCCGACTGCGGGAGACATCTTCAAGAGGGTCCGTAGCTCGATGGAAGGTCCAACACACCCACTGACAGTAGCGAGTCAGTGGGTGTGTTGGACCTTCCATCGAGCTACGGACCCTCTTGAAGATGTCTCCCGCAGTCGGAGACGAAAAGTTGGGAATTGACACAGAATTCATCAACCGACCACGGCATAACAGCCCGGATAATTCTAATGGACATAACCTAAGGACATCACACACATCCATGCCCGAGGCAGGATTCGAACCTGCGACCGTAGCAGCAGCGCGGTTCCGGACTGACGCGCCTAGAACCGCTCGGCCACACCGGCCGGCGCCGGATGTCAGTTTGTGGGGTGCAGTTCCATGCTGGTTATAGATGACACCGAAGTTGTAATCCGTGCTCAGCTGGAGCATATTGAACAGGTCGGTAAAGAACTGTGGTAAAACTGAGTGTAAGATGCGATATAAAATTATTGTATGAACAGTAAACCGCAATGAAACATTCCTTTTACATGAGTGGCAAACAAGTTTTAAATTTAGTGGGGATATACAGGGTGGTCCATTGATAGTGACTGGGCCAAATATCCCACGAAATAAGCGTCAAACGAACAAACTACAAAGAACGAAACTACCCTAGATTGAAGGGCGCTATGGTTGGCCCGCTAGATGGCCCTGCCATAGGCCACACGGATATCAACTGCGTTTTTCAAAATAGGAACCCCCATTTTTTATTACATATTCGTGTAGTACGTAAAGAAATATGAATGTTTTAGTTGGACCTCTTTTTTCGCTTTGTGACAGATGGCGCTGTAATAGTCACTAACATATCACTCACAATTTTAGACGCACAGGTAGGTTTCTTAAATTAAAATACAGGACGTAGGTACGTTAGAACATTTTATTTCGGTTGTTCCAATGTGATACATGTACCTTTGTGAACTTATCATTTATGAGAGCGCATGCTGTTACAGCGTGATTACCTGTAAATACCACATTAATGCAATAAATGCTCAAAATGATTTCCGTTAACCTCAATGCATTTGGCAATACGTGTAACGACATTCCTCTCAACAGCGAGTGGTTCGCCTTCCGTAACGTTCGCACATGCATTGACAATGCGCTGACGCATGTTGTCAGGCGTTGTCGGTGGATCACGACAGCCAATATCCTTCAACTTTCCCCACAGAAAGAAATCCGGGGACGTCATATCCGGTGAACATGCGGGCCATGGTATGGTGCTTCGACGACCAATCCATGAAATATGCTATTCAATACCGCATCAACCGCACGCGAGCTATGTGCCGGACATCCATCATGTTGGAAGTGCGTCGCCAGTCTGTCATGCAGTGAAACATCTTGTAGTAACACCGGTAGAACATTACGTAGGAAATAGGGCATACATTGCACCATTTAGATTGCCATCGATAAAATGGGGGCCAATTATCCTTCCTCCCATAATGCCGCACCATACATTAACCCGCCAAGGTCGCTGATGTTCCACTTGTCGCAGCCATCGTGGATTTTCCGTTGCCCAATAGTGCATATTATGCCGGTTTACGTTACCGCTGTTGGTGAATGACGCTTCGTCGCTAAATAGAACGCGTGCATAAAATCTGTCACCGTCCCGTAATTTCTCTTGTGCCCAGTGACAGAACTGTAGACGACGTTCAAAGTCGTCGCCATGCAATTCCTGGTGCATAGAAATATGGTACGGGTGCAATCGATGTTGATGTAGCATTCTCAACACCGACGTTTTTGAGATTCCCGATTCTCGCGCAATTTGTCTGCTACTGACGTGCGGATTAGCCACCACAGCAACTAAAACACCTGCTTGGACATCACCATTTGTTGCAGGTCGTGGTTGACGTTTCATATGTAGCTGAACACTTCCTGTTTCCTTAAATAACGTAACTATCCGTTGAACGGTCCGGACACTTGGATGATGTCGTCCAGGATACCGAGCAGCATACATAGAAAACGTCCACTGGGCATTTTGATTTTTCGCTATTGCTAAACGGTCCATTTTAACACGGGTAATATATCACGAAGGAAAAACCGTCCGCACTGGAGGAATGTTACGTGATACCACGTACTTATACGTTTGTGACTATTACAGCGCCATGTATCACAAAGCGAAAAATGTGGTCCAACTAAAACATTCGTATTTCTTTACGTACTACACAAATATGTGATAAAAATGGGGGTTCCTATTTAAAAAAAAACGCAGCTGATATCCGTTTGACCTATGGCAGAACCATCTAGCGGACCAACCATAGTGCCATGTGGTTTCCCCCTTCAAGCTAGACAAGTTTCGTTCTTTGTAGTTTTTTCGTTTCACGCTTATTTCGCGAGATGTTTCTCCCGGTCACTTTCAGTGGACCACCCTGTATATCTCCACTAAATTTAAAACTTGTTTTCCACTCATGTAAAAGGAAAGTTTCATTGCGGTTTGCCGTTCATACAATAATTTTATATCGCACCTTCCACTCAGTTTTACGACAGTTCTGTAACGACCTGTTCAATACGCTCCTTTACTACGCAAAATGCACTTTTAAATTATTTCGTGTATTTTTTATGAAATTTTTTTTTCTTCTTAATTTTGAATGTAAACCACTAAATTCAATTTGTGAAGAGCCGAGCTAGTGGCTCCGGCTTTCTCCTCTCCGTCAATAGATGGCAGCACTTTTGCCACTCTGGTTTACCAATTTGCCTCCTCGTTCACACCCGCTTCTCCCTGTTCTATGCTCATAGGCAGCGCACCCCGCCTGCTACACGCCGGCGCTCGGGGACCACAGCACAGCCTAAGTGTCGTGACACCATTTGTATACATTCCCTACCCAGGCAGTCGTCCATAGTACTGTGTGGTGTCACTTGCGCATTGACATAGGTTTCACAGCACCTAGCCCGACCGGCGGTTTCAAAGTGTTTTTTTTTTTTTTTAAGTTTATAAAAATGTTTGAATTTTTTTTATTTTTATGTGTGTTGCGGCGTATGAAAATTACCTCCCGTCTTTTGCTATTTCCAGTACGATACCTGAAGATGGGCTTATAACAGCCCCAAGCCGGTCGTGTGAAAATAAAGAAATTTACAACTGAAGCGGTGTTTTCGACCTCCGCTGTTCACGATCGGTTTGAAGAACAGTCTGGGCGATTCGAGCGAATGATTCGACCACCCATATCGCCCGGCATGAATCCCATCGAACATTTATGGGATGTAATGGAGAGGTCAATTCGTGCAAAAAATCTGCACCAACAACACATCGGCAATTGTGAACGGTTATGTAGGCAACAGGGCCCAATATTTCTGCAGGATACTTCCAACGACTGTTTGAGTCCGTGCTGCTTCGAGTTTCTGCACTATTACCGCCAATAGGAAGTCCGACACGGTATTAGGAGGTAGCCCATGGCTTTTGCCACCTCAGTATACGAGTGAAAGTTGGCCTTGTCAGTTGCTGTTGTCAGCTGTAACTATCAGTCCACAGTGCTGTAGAAGATGTGTAGCGTACCAGTCTTCTACCGTAAATCAACAACTACAAACAGCCTTGAAAATGAACACCACAGATGGGTATGAACAAAGCTGACGACTAATGGGAAGGTGGGCAAACGATATTGGGAAACGTCTGGGAGCAATACTCATCCCTCGAAAACAGCGGGATTTGACTTTTGTTCAGCAGTTGTTGGAAGATGGCTGATGAGTACAATGACGATATTACTGAAGTAATGGGCTCTAACTGATTAACACTGTTCTAATAACTGGATGACATCAGAATCAGAATATTTGTCGTGGACGTTCTCTTGCATACATCTACATTTTTTTACAAAATCTGCTGTGCATTATGTAAAGCTGAAATACTGTCTGAAAAATTCCACATATCCTTAGTGTCCAGTGTCTTGAAAGGAGGATATAAGACGAACATCAACAAAAGCAAAACGAGGATAATGGAATGTAGTCGAATTAAGTCGGGTGATGCTGAGGAAAATAGATTAGGAAATGAGACACTTAAAGTAGTAAAGGAGTTTTGCTATTTGGGGAGCAAAATAACTGATGATGGTCGAAGTAGAGGGGATATAAAATGTAGACTGGCAATGGCAAGGAAAGCGTTTCTGAAGAAGAGAAATTTGTTAACATCGAGTATAGATTTAAGTGTCAGAAAGTGGTTTCTGAAAGTATTTGTATGGAGTGTAGCCATGTATGGAAGTGAAACATGGACGGTTTGGAGAAGAAGCTTTCGAAATGTGGTGCTACAGAAGAATGCTGAAGATTAGATGGGTAGATCATATAACTAATGAGGAGGTACGGAATAAACCTGGGCAGGAGTTTGTGGCACAACTTGACTATAAGAAGGGATCGGTTGGTAGGACATATTCTGAGGCATCAAGGGATCACCAGTTTATTATTGGAGGGCAGCATGGAGGGTAAAAATTGTAGAGGGAGACCAAGAGATGAATACACATCGGTTGGAACCACCCCGCTACCACACATGGTGACTAAACCGAACCCATATTCAATAGAAACTTCACCACAGGTAATTTTCAACCTTTACTGCTCATCCAGGATGCAAAAAGGCGACGTGAACAAAATTTTACAGTGTTTAGAGAAGGTAACAAAGAAGCACGTTTTTATGTGGCAAAATTGTCACAGTTGCATCGTTTCTCCGCTAAGGGTCCATAAGATTTTGATGATGGTGGAACTCAAGACAGTGTCCAAACTGCTTTGCAGCGAATAATGTTTTTGAGACGTTGATTAGTGTCGTCCGTTACTGTGGTCCATTACTGCATCTGTGCGCTAATTATTGTCTAACGTGCCAAAACAATGAGGCGTTTCACGCATAGTGGTTGCAGCCTTAATGGGAAGAGCAAGCAAGTCTTCAGAGGGTATATCAGTATCTCGTACACTTCATGTTTCCCCACGAAACGAAGCCGGCCGCTGTGGAGGACCGGTTCTAGGCGCTTCATTCCGGAACCATTCGGCTGCTATAGTCGCAGGTTCGAATCCTGACTCGGACATAGATGTGAGCGATGTCTTTAGGTTAGTTAGGTTTAAGTAGTTCTACGTCTAGGTGACTGATGACATCAGATGTTAGGTCCCATAGCGCCATTTGAACCACAAAAAGAAAATCGTAGTAGTGAGGTCATGAGAACGTAATAGCTGCATTATCTCCGTGTTTATGCAAGGACGGCAGCTTCACAGCAATACATCTAAGTTGCGCTGGTTGCCGGTCTGGCAGGCGTTAACCGCCGTCATCAACACCCTACTCGGCGTATCCTCGTCTGTTCCTGTGTAGCATATACGCTACGTGGGTCGTTCCAAAAGTGATGCCTCCGTTCTATTTTTTTTTTTTTTAGGTAACTTTGGATGTCCGCACCAGATGTCGTTGGTGTAGTGTTAATGCTTGAACCTTTCTCTTTCATTTGCAGGTGGTTCCGTTGTTCTGCGGTTGTTGGTGCCAGCAAGGGAGTGCTGCAAAATGGAGTGTCACATGGACAGCGATGAGTGATTGAGTTCCTTATTGCTGAGGAACTGCGCTGATTGGACTCCATCGACGCTTGCTAAAGGGCTATGGAGACGATACATGAGCAATGTGAGGCAACGGATACGGTATTTTCAAAGTTCTGAAAAGTGTATGCATGACATCTACATCTACATCTAGATCTAGATCTACATGGGTACTCTGCAATTCACACTTAAGTGCAGGACAGAGGGTTCATCGAATCATTTCTACCATTCCACTCGCGAATGGCGCATGGAAAAAGTGAACACAAATCTTTCCGTTCGAGCTCTGATTTCTCGTATTTTATTATGATGATCATTTCTCCCTACGTAGGTGGGTGTCAACAAAATATTCTCGCATTCCAAAGAGAAAGTTGGTGATTGAAATTTCGTAAATAGATCTCGCCCGCAAAGAAAACCGCCTCTGTTTCAGTGACTGCCACCCCAACTCGCGTATCATATCAGTGACTCTCACACGCCTATTGCGCGATAACACGAAACCAGCTGCCCTTCTTTGCACTTTTTCGATGTCCTCCGACAATCCTACCTGGTAAGGATCCCGCACCGCGCAGCAATATTCCAGCACAGGACGGACAAGTATAATGTACGCTCTCTCTTTACTGAGTTTGTCGCATCTTCTAAGTGTTCTGCCAACAAAGCGCAGTGTTTGTTTCGCCTTCCCCACAATATTATCTAAGTGGTCTTTCCAATATAAGTTGCTCGTAATTGTAACTTCTAGGTATTTAGTCGAATTGACAGCCCTTAGATTTGTGCGGTTTATCGTATACCCAAAATTAATCGGATTTCTTTTAGTGCTCATGTCGATGACATTCGCACTTTTCGTTGTTTAGCGCCAATTGCCACTTTTCGCACCATACAGAAATTCTCTCTAGATAATTTTTTAATTGGCATTTATCCGTCTGATGATTTTACTAGACGGTAAATTACAGCGTCCTCTGCAGACAATCTAAGGGGGCTGCTCAGATTATCACCTAGATCATTTATGAAAACCAGGAACAGCAGAGGGCCTATGACACTACCTTGCGGAACGCCAGATATCGCTTCTGTTCTACTCGATGATTTACCGTCTATTACTACGATCTGTGACCTCTCTGAGAGGAAATCACGAATCCAGTCACACAACTGATACGATACTCCAGATGCACGCAATTTGATTAATAGTCGGTTGTGAGGAACGGTATCAAAAGCCTTCTGGAAATCTAGGAATATGGAATCGATCTGAGATCAATTGTGGAGAGCACTCAGTACTTCATGGGGATAAAGAGCTAGCTGCGTCGCACAAGGACGATATTTTCTGAATCCGTGTTGGTTATGTATCAATAATAATTTTCTTCAATGTGATTCATAATGTTCGACTACAGTATATGCTCCAAAATCCTACTGCAAATTGAGGTCAGTGATATGGATCTGTAATTCAATGGGTTACTCCTATTTCCTTTCTTGAATATTGGTATGACCTGTGCTACTTTCCAGTCTTTAGGAACAGACCTTTCGTCAAGTGAGCGGTTGTATATGATTGCTAAGAAATCTGCATATTCTGAAAGGAATCTGATTGGTATACCATCCGGAGCGGAAGACTTGCCTTTCTTAAGTAATTTGAGTTGTTTCGCAACACCTAAGGTATCTACAAGCCACGGTCCGTTAAACCCGGCGCAGTTGTCAGGATGAGCGTCTTGATCAACTCATCAGTGCTGATCGGCGGATAACAACCAGAGAACTGTGTGCAAAGCTGAATGTCGGGGGTAATGCCTTGGAAACGATGTTGGAGTATCTCAAAGTCTGTGCGAGATGGGTCCCGCGGATGCTTACAGAAGAACAAAAAACTCATCGACTGGAAATTTTTCGGGACCTGCTGGACCAATACGAAGCTGAAGGTGACAATTTTCTGAATAGCATCGTAACTGGAGATGAGACGTAGTGTCACAACCACAAGCCGATATCCTACAGGCAGTCCACGGAATGGAGACATGTGAATTCTCCGTCAAAGAAGAAATTCAAGACACAGCAGGCGAAGTGATGTGCACAGTCTTCTGGGATAGCCAGCGTGTCGTTCTTTTGGATGTCCTGGAGCCTGGAGAAACTGTCAGTTCAACACGCTACAGGACGACAATGACTAAGCTGAAAGCCCGAATTTCCAGGGTAAGACCAGAGAAAAATATCAACTTCCACCTGAAACACGATAACACCAGGCCCCCCACATCAGTTTTGCGACCGCGCAACACTGCAAAATTCGGATAGGACTGTCTTACCACATCCACCATACAGTCCCTATTTAGCGACTTCTGGCTTCCGCCTCTTTGGCCTCTAAAAGATGGACTTCGTGGCGAACATTTTCAAGGCTCAGATGGTGATGTCAAAGCGGTACGGAAGTGGTTAGCCTCAGCTGGTGCGGATTTTTACAAGGGCGGCATGCAGGCTGTGGTTCGGCGTTGGCAAAGTGCATAACGAATGGTGGCACTATGTGGAAAAATTACAGTCTGTGGCTCTATTTAGCTGTTGTGATTTATGCATCTCCTGCAGCATCCACGAATAAAAATGGGAGGCAATACTTTCTGAACGACCCTGGGACTTTCTTTTCTTGCTCAGGGAATAAACCCAACTCGAAAAAATGCCTCAAATGGCTCTGAGCACTATGGGACTTAACTTCTGAGATCATCAGACCCCTAGAACTTAGAACTACTTAAACCTAACTAACCTAAGAACATCACACACATCTATGCCCGAGGCAGGATTCGAACCTGAGACCGTAGCGGTTGCGCGGTTCCAGACTGAAGCGACTAGAACCGCTCGGATGCTATTGTTCAAGGACTTTCGTACGAAAACTCTCGAGGGCGTGAACTGGCGATGAATGCTTGCGTACGATATATTTGTGACGTTCTACGATCACATCACTCCAGCCTATGAACAATTATTGTGGCTACGTGCTGATAAACGTAGGGACTGCCATACTTTATGTTTACTCCATCGTCTTCTCAATCATCATACTCCCTCTTACTTATTTTCAGCCATTACATTACTATCTGAACAGCACAGCAGAAATACTCCTTCTCAACAAAGTAAGATCCTCTCAGTACCATTACACAACACCGTCATGTTTTCTAAAACATTTTCTGTATCAGGAACTCGACTTTAGGACAATCTTACTCAAAATATCAGAGAAATTAAATCATTTCCAGGCTTCAAAAAGCAGCTAATGGCTCACCTTCTCTCGCAATAGCTGTCTCTCCCACGTATTGGTCTGCAGCCGACACCCTTGAATCCCCCCTCCCCCTACAACTTTCCCTTCTCCTCGCTTACAGAGTTATCTACCTAAATCAAGTCCTCTCCTAACAGCCAATATTATTGTCATTCCAATTTTCTTGTTCTTCATCCTTTCTTTTTCTGACAATACTAAACATTATTTAAGTTCTAAACTAGTCTATATTATTTTTAATACACTTTCATTTATTATTACTGTTGTTATTGTCATTTATTCTTACTTTCATTATTGTCCACTATTAATATGATTATTATTATTATTACTATGCTTATTATCATATCTAAGATTGTTATCATTTTCATGAATGCTTTGGTAATATATATTTGTATGTGTTGTTCTGGTCAGATGTAAGACGGGGCCCTAAGGCCCTAATCTGGACAGGCTAAATAAGCAAATAAAAAAATAAATAAATCTGCAGGATGCCTTTTTCAATGAAACAAAGATTGAATTGTTGATGGTTGAAACTTTTTTTGGATGTCAATCGTTTAAAACATTAATTGGAAGATTCACGATAAAATAAGCAGAAACAGCTGTTCCTACAAAAGTGTTGTCCTGAAATTGATCACTGCATTTAGGGCAACAGATTCAGTCGCTAACGCCAAACGTGACCGTATAAACAAAGTTTGTTCGCTGGGTAACACTGAATGTATTTAGGAGAATATGGTAAAAAGTCCACGGTAATCAACTAGACGTCTATCCTCACAGCTAAATATCTAACGAACGTCATGCCAGATCATGTTGAAGCTGTCACATACGCAAGCATACAAAGTAAGAGTGATGCAATGATTAAAAGGAGGATTACGAATAACGACAACACTATTGCGAATGGTTACTCATGCATGTCGCTGATGGTTATCTGGATGCAAATCACTACTTGACCTCAGACGAGGCATGGCTTCACCTCAGCGGATTCGTGACCTCTCAAACGACACGCTATTAGTCAACAGACAATCCCAGGGAACGCTTTGAGGTGCATCTGCGTGATTGGAAAGTAGGCATTTGGTGGCCAGTTTCCAGCCAACGGATTTAACGCCCCATTTTCTTTAATAACACCGTCAACTCACAAGTGTATGTAAGGGAATTTTGCAACCATTCACAGCGCAGCTAACGGACGAAGAACGAGAGTATGCGGGTTTCCAGCAACACGGTTCTCGATGTCATACGTCCATGAAGCTTTCGGAGAAGAACGTTCAGTTTCCGCAGGTTTATGGCGTTCCACATTCACCGATCTGTCTAGCTGTGATTTTTCATTTGGGGGCAGTTTAAAGGGTAGAGTCTACAGTAACAACGAGCATACAATTTATAGAGTTCAAAACAAACATTCACAATGCGATTGCAAAAATCACACCAGATGAAATGGAAAAAGCTTCCAGAAACATATTGAGACGTGCTGAGTGTGTGCCGAAGTTTATGATGAACATTTTCAGTACCCCTGTGAACTGCTTACCTACTGAATGTTCAGTACACTATTTCTCATAACAATAATTTACTTGTATTCAGTGTTTACAACAGACGAGTGAACTGTCTATGTGAAAGGAGTCTCTTTTATTCTGGCCACCCTGTACCATTGATCAAATAAAAAGTTTGCTTCCAAATTACTGTTGTACTATGTTTAAAACTGTATACACTGACTGACTGACTTTAATAACAGAGTTAATATATGGATACATGGGAGTCACAATTAAGCGTGTTGTTCTCCTTGACCCACTTCTGCCAGTCCAACAACTGAGGAAAATTTAACTTCTTTCATCATATTAGATGTTTCGGGGAATCCTGCAATTGTGTCACTCATGATTTAAGTAATGAAACTGCACCAGTTACTTACGTTTTGATGCTTAGCACAACGCGTTTCGAGAATTTTTTTTCTCATTTTCAAGCGCATTTGTGCATTTGTTTACATGATAATGTTTGGTGATGTTTACATATGTGATTATCCGCCTCTTTTGCGTCTTTTTCCGGTTAGACTGATTAATTTTGTTAGAATTTCTGATTGCAGTCTATCACAAATGCGAGAGAGGCAGAAAATCACACATGCAAACATCGCCAAACATATTCATGTAAACAAATCCACAAATGCACTTGAACATGTGGATAAACTTTCGGAACATGCCGTACTAAGCATCAAAACACAAGGAACTGGTGCACCTTTCATTATTTAAATCATGACTGAGGAAAAGATTGTCGTTTTCTGGCGGCAGTGGGAAACTGTGGTGAGGTCCTGTCATGCTGGAACTCTAATCGTTGTCTTTCTGCTAGTGGGGGACATTCTCCAACATTGATGATAGTACTCCAAGGCTTGAAGGCTAATGTCCACACTTTTCTGACTGCTTTGTATGCGAAACTTTGACCCTGGAATACGATCTGTGAGACAGTTACGTCTTAACGGTACGAAGGGGGGTAAGGATAAAGATGAAGTAACTTCCTCTGTGCGTACTGGGTAGTAAATATGGCCCAATTACATGATCGTGAACAATACCTCGCCTCATAGTGGAACACGTGAGTTTCCTTAGGATTTTCAAACTTCCAGACATGGTTGTTGTGGCTCTTGAATATTACCTCCCTTTTCAGTATACAATACATACGTTCGGAAATCTCGTAGCAGTAACATGAAAATGCCTTACAGATCACATTCCAGGGCCAACTCTTTGCATACGAAGCAGTCAGAGAACTGTTTACCTTACGCTAAGGGAAGGTCTACAAACCACTCAAGAGCCCCAAGCAGGAAACCGGCGCACTTCTCGTATTTGTGTCATGTAAAAGGATGTTTCTTTTAATCTCCCCTAATAATTCTACATATCTGTATAAGTAATTTTGTACACCCTGTATGCGATACTAATCATACATAGCTGATTTCCTGAGACATAATGAATCTCACGTTTAAGAATGATAGTGTTCTACGCTGAAGCAATGTATTAAAATTTGTACCAGCACCAGGATTCGAACCTTTGTTTCCTAGTTACTAGGCACATGTGCTATCCATGACGCCCTCTCGGCACTACAGCTATCACAGCTGCACAGATTACGTTTCCGTCCCTGATATAAACTCCAATTCACCCATCAGACATTGCTAATCTCCATCTAACCTGACTCACATCAGTATTGCCAAGGCATTCCACCTTAGAAATGAGCAAAGTAGGGTTAATCCTGAATATACTTCAGGCATAAATGATATAATAATCATACACTGTTGATGTTCCTAAGATATAATGGGCCTCACCTTATCTACGGTGATGATGCAACTGTGGTAACTGCAGTGCCAGTATGGTGCATGCAGAGCAAGGAGGGGACACGGGATGGATTGTTTCAAATGGTTCAAATGGCTATGAGCACTATGGGACTTAACATCTGAGCCGGCCGCGGTAGTGTAGCGGTTCTGGCGCTGCAGTCCAGAACCGCGGGACTGTTACGGTCGCAGGTTCGAATCCTGCCTCGGGCATGGGTGTGTGTGATGTCTTTAGGTTAGTTAGGTTTAAGTAGTTCTAAGTTCTAGGGGACTTATGACCTAAGATCTTGAGTCCCATAGTGCTCAGAGCCATTTCAACCATTTGAACTTAACATCTGAGGTTCAAAAATGTGTCTGAGCACTATGGGACTTAACTGCTGTGGTCATCAGTCCCCTAGAACTTAGAACTACTTAAACCTAACTAACCTAAGGACATCACACACATCCATGCCTGAGGCAGGATTCGAACCTGCAACCGTAGCGGTCGCGCGGTTCCAGACTGTAGCGCCTAGAACCGCTCGGCCACACCGGCCGGCCATTGTTTCAGCCTGCATCATTGTGTTATAATAGTGTTATGAAAGTAAAATCTTGGTTATCTTCCATTACATGGCGTGGTCCCATGGGGGAACTATGAACATTATTTTGTGTGAATCCCTGCAAATTGCACAAGCTTAAAGGCTCACTTCTGATGGAGTGTGCTACTGACGATGAGAGTGAACCTACCGAAACGTCCTGCGGCTGCGGCTGTACGGGCAGCGAGAAGGGCACTGACTGCTGTATCAGCACCTGCTGTCCCCTGCCATCTGGAACCTGCCTACTCAGCACGGGGCTCGTGCCGGACTGCAGCAGCTGCTGTTGCTGCTGCTGCTGCTGCGCCCGCACCTGCAGAGCAGACACTTCACTTTATATATGTAGGAAGAGAAGATTTAATCAAATATTTCTTTTAATTTACTTACTAGAACATGACTGCAACTAGCATTTCATGTTTGAATGCAGTAACGTTCATGACAGATCTTGAATGCAATGTATGTGCCAAAGGTAAAAAGCTATTTTTTGTGTAATATAACTACAATTTAACAATTTCCAGTTTATTTTACTTTACGTAAGTGGCCTAATCTTGCTTTGACTTAGAAAGTGTAAATCTTTAACACCGACAGGAGAATGTAAAATTAAGGTTTTGACATAAATCTGAAAATTCGGCTAACTGTTTCACACGAAAATAGGTCTTAACAAACTGAGAGACTGACAAATGGATAAAAATAAGAAAAAAATATTTCCCTGAGATATTGTTACAAAGTAACAATTTTTTTATTTTTTCCTGTAATTGTATTGTAAAACCTTGGTACTTGCCATGTTTTACGATTCTAAGTTAACGGAAAGCACCCTATAACTTTTCATGAGTGAGTTTTTGAGTATCAAAACATATGACATAAGTGGCCGAATCTTTTGAGAGCCTGATATATTTTACATCGCTCAGGAACCATAGAATTTAGTTCGTGACACGAATGTAAACTTGATAAGCCAATCTGTTCAAGAGTAAAAGGGAGCAGACGGAGAGACAGACGGATAAAGAAATGAGAAAAAAAATTTGTGTCACATACTTAAAAATTAACGACTTTCTGATATTTCTTTTATCTGCACTGTGAAACGTAGCATCGTGCCAAATTTCATGATTCAACATGAACGGGGAGTACCCTATAGGTTTTGATGAGTGCGTTTTCGAGAAACAAAACATCTACATCTACATAGATACTCCGCTAGCCACCAAGCGGTGAGTGACGGAGTGCACAATCGTGCCAAAGTCATATTCCCCCCCCCCCCCCTCCCCCTCTGTTCCACTCGCGGATCGCGCGAGGGAAATGCGACTGTCTGAACGCCTCAGTACGAGCTCTAATTTCCCTCATCTTTGAATGGTGATCACTGTGCGATATGAAAGTTGCTGGTATTAATATATGCTCTACATCCTCGGCGAAGATCGGATTAACGAATTTAGTGAGCAGCCCCTTCCGTTCAGCGCGCTGTCTGTCTGCAAGTGTGTCCCACTTCGAACTTTCTATGAGATTTGTAACGCTCTCGCGATGGCTAAATGTTCACGAATCTTGCCGCTATTCTTTGGATCTTCTCAGTCTCTTCAATTAGACCCAACTGGTAAGGGTCCCATACAGACGAACAATACTGTAGGACTGGACCAACCAACGTATTGTAAGCTATTTCCTTTGTTGAAGGACTGCATCGCTTCAGGATTCTATCAATAAACCGCAATCTAGAGTTCGCCTTACCCCTTACTTGTGTAATCTGATCATTCCATTTGAGATCATTTCGAATAATCATACCCAGATACTTGACTGATGTTACCGCTTCCAAAGACTGATCATTTATTTTGTACTCGTACATTAATGGGGATTTTCGCGTTGTTATACGCAGTAGGTTACACTTACTAATATTGAGAGATAACTGCCAGTCATTACACCACACAATTTATTTTTTGCAAATCCTCGTTGATTTGTTCACAACTTTCGTGTGATACTACTTTCCTGTAGACTACAGCATCATAACCAAACACTCTAATGCCACTGTCAATACCATCAACCAGATCGTTTATGTAAATCGTAAAAAGCAGCGGACCCATTACGCTGTCCTGCGGCACACATGATGTTACGCTTGTTTCTGTTGAAGTCACTCCATTCAGGACGACATACTGCTCTCTGTCTGTTAGAAAACTTTCCATCCAACCGCATATGTCATTGGATAGACCGTAAGCGCGCACTTTTTGTAGCAAGCGACAGTGCGGAACTGAGTTGAACGCCTTTCGAAAGTCGAGAAATGTGGCATCAACCTGGCTCAAAATGGTTCAAATGGCTCTGAGCACTATGGGACTCAACTGCTGTGGTCATCAGTCCCCTAGAACTTAGAACTACTTAAACCTAACTAACCTAAGAACATGATACACACC
Organism: Schistocerca americana; assembly: GCF_021461395.2. NCBI lineage: Eukaryota > Metazoa > Arthropoda > Insecta > Orthoptera > Acrididae > Schistocerca > Schistocerca americana. Next base: position 61,290,396 of record NC_060128.1, read on the forward strand.
CATGCCTGAGGCAGGATTCGAACCTGCGACCGTAGCAGCAGCGCGGCTCCGGACTGGAGCGCCTAGAACCGCACGGCCACCGCGGCCGGCGCATCAACCTGGGAGCCGGCATCTAGAGCCTGTTGCATATCATGCACAAAGAGGGCCAGCTGTGTCTTGCATGACCGCTGTTTCTTAAAACCGTGTTGATTTCTGCAGATGAGCTTCTTATGGCCATATCTTTTGAGTGCAGTGTCTTAGAAGCTTAAAATTCTTACACCGCCAGGGGACTGTAGACCCTAGTATGTGACACAAATTTTAACTTGATTTGTCCAGCTGTTCGTGAGAAAAGTTAGAGAGAGGCAGAAAGATAGAACCCTTATGTCATAGCATTGTTGTCCTTCTGTTTTATCAGATTGACACACAGAATCCTAAAAATCAAGTGGAGGAGGACCTGAAACTAGGAAATTTCTTCTAACTTCATACAAGGTTCAAGATAAACTGACAAAACAGCTGGGAGAGCGGTGTGCTGACCACATGCTCCTCCATATCCACATCCACTGATGCCTGTGGGCTGAGGATGGCACGGCGACCGATTGGTGCCGTTGGGCCTTCATGGCCTGTTTGAGCGGAGTTTCGGATTTTAAGAGTCGAGTTGCTTCGAGAAGTGGCCTAAAGTGCTGCAAACAGAGTTTAATTTTCTTTCCACGTATCTCCTCGGTTTCCTTTACTGCTTGCCTAATGTGTTGTCTGTCGGGTAGTCAGAAACCCATGATGAGTTAGTGTTCAGTTGTTTGTCGGCCTGTGTGGCTGAGATACCTGTTGCTGAGGCGATGCGGGCGTCGGCAGGAAAGCCGGCAGGCGCTGACTCAGCGCTGGGGAAAACCCGCGGAACTGCGCCGCGTTGTTGTTGTTGTTGTTGTTGTTGTTGCGCAGCAGGGGTGGGGGCGGTGGCTTTAGCTCGGCGCCCACGCTGGGCAGCACGTCCACGACGCCGGGGTTGGCCGTCGCCGACTGCTGCTCCTGCCTCTGGGACCTGTCACACACACACACACAGGGTAGCCAACCAGTGAGCCGTCAGGATAACCAACCTCCAAACTTCACTCTACTACTTAGCCTTCTGTGAACCCTTGTGGCTAAGGTTTTGATCGGTTAGTATCCAGTCAGAGAAGAATGCAAAAAAAGAAAGAAACTACTGTAGGGGGGAGGTGGGGCACACTGTAACAAAACAGTTATTTCCTTAAATTTTGAAAAATTTGTTTGTGAAGACATTCTTCTTCTCATACATTTTATCTCCCTTAACAATCATCTCACAGCCTCAGTAAGGATTTGAAACGGATGTAGTTAAAAAACTACTGCTAGCACTAGGATGGGTGATCATCTGGCCTCCCGAGCGCTGTTGGCAAGCAGGGCGCACTCACTCAGCCCTTGTGAGGCAAAGTGAGGAGCTACTTGACTGAGAAGTAGCGGCTCCGGTCTCGGAAACTGACATACGGTCGGCAGAGCGGTGTGCTGACGACATGCTCCTTCGTATCTGCATACAGTGATGCCTGTGGGATAAGGATGACACGGCGGCCGGTCGGTACCGTTGGGCGTTCATAGCCTGTTCTGGCGGTGTTTACTTTAGTTTTACTTCATTATCGATAGTACGAGCGGCGTTCAGTACATAATGACAGACATTCTGTAAGGAGGTTGATTTTACGAGTATTCGGAATCCAAATACATCATATTATTCCCCACTCTGTTGGCTACAAAACCCTGTTTTTCAACATAATCTCCGTTCAATGCGTCGGTCTTACACCACCTTACTGGCACATATGCCTGCACGGTGCCACTCTACTAGCCGACGTCGGAGTCAACGTCTTGCTGGATCAATAACTTCCTCATCACCCACGTACTGCTTCCGCATCCTTCACTCGACACAATAGGTGGAAGTAATAAGATGTGAGACCCGGGCTGTAGGGAGGATGAGGAAGGGCAGTCCAAAGCTCTGTGAGGCCGTTTCGCGTCCGCAGACTTGTATGAAGATTTGCATTGTCATGAGAAGGAGAAGTTCGTTTGCATTTTTGTGGTGAGGAATACGCTGAAATCGTTTCTTTAATTTCCTGTCAAGTAAAAATGTAAACTGTTACAGTGTGCTCAGTGTGGGGTAGAGTGTAACACATATTGTGTATGATGCAACAAGTATTTCTATTGGTATAATTTGTATTACTCAACTGCTTCAGAATACAACCTAAAGGCTAGAAAAAATTAATATTTAAAACCTTTGAAAATAATTTCAGTGTTTTTTATAATTTTCATTGAGCAAAAAAATTTTAAATTGATGTCAAATTTAAGGCATCACTGCTGCCTTTTGATTCTTCTGAGTAAACAGGTGTTTGGTAAAACCATTGCTAAATGTAAACTTGGCTGGAAATTCCAGGCTATTTAGCTGTTTTCTTATGAATTTCTTATTCAGAACCAACAACAAGATATTCCTCAAACTGTGGCATTATACAGCGGAATATTTTAATAAAAACTGTTGCTACACTTTTTTCCATCATATATGTTGTATCGGTTGTGTGTGGATACACAAACGCATTTGTCTTTTTGGCCCTGCTATGGAGAAATGTTACTTCATACTCATCTTCATCTTACTTATTCCTGATCACTTTATCACTCTTCAGATCTTGGAAAGGAACCCTATTGAGGTAGAACTGAGTTCAGCAGCTGCTCTACTGTTTTCTTCCTTGCCCTGCTTTTAATCTTTAATATCTCCGTTTATTTTTGTATTTCGTTGTTCTAGGTAAGTCAGATTCTCTGGAAAAAAGATTTCCCTTCTTGGTTTTAATTTTTAGTATCCTGTATAGTCACTCACTGCCTTGAATGATCTGCAGACACTTTCTTTTACTGGCTTATTTGTTACAACGCATGTTATTCCCTCTGTCTAACTTTTTGTTTGCTGGTTCTTTCATTAGCTTTAGGGGAAGCTTGCAAAATATCAGGACCAACCAACTCTCGGCATCGTACGGCTAGCTCAGTTGGTATATTATACTGAGTTGGGCTTCCTGAGACTCACTTTGTACCTCGTTATTTTTAGTGCCAACCAGAGCAGGGGTTGTACTCTCCACATCGCTGAAACAGTGTTACACTGTGTCCCACATTAAACCATTTATATAATTTTGTAAGTTTCGAAAAAAGTGCAAAACACTACGAATTTTTTTGCGATACAGTATGATACAGTAGTTATTTATTTCTAATTTCTGCTACCAATCACTTTTTTATTTTGTGTTTAATCTAAAATAATACAACGCGTTTCTAACATGTTCTGTTCACCTTCAGGCGTTTATACGTACATACATACATACAGAGAAATGTTACTTAAAAATAAACAGTATTAAACTAGATTAATCTAAAACTGTTTGTCCATTGTTTGTTACTGTAGCGGCTGGTGCGGCATTTGAATATAATAATTATCCTCCATAAATAATTATCCCACACAGTCACGGTTCACTAACATAGCCATTATGGCCGAGAATAATAATTATACAATAGTATACGACTAAGGCAATAATACACACAATTAGAGCAATTTTTCAAGAATGTAAATAACAGAGAAAATGTTATACTATGATACTTCATACACCTCAAAACACATTTTTTGCACTACACACTGAAGATGAATTTTAATCCAAAGCATGATGGCCAAAGGTTGTAACGAATGAAAACCGTAAAAGGTTACTCACAAGGCTACGAACATGTTCACTTACCCACAAACTGGAATGTTACCATGTGTCCCATGTTACACCGTACCCCGCCTTCTCCTATTTATTGAGTGGGTATTACAAGAAAAAATATTCGCCATAAGTTCGAAATAGCAATGTCAACAATAACACCTTAAGCAATACCTTTGTTTATATAACATGATCAATGAGACCCTTCGGGACCCTCCCATACATATGGTATTTTTACATCGTTGTTGCTTAAGAATTTTAATATGATATGTAAAATGAAGTTCTATGGGCACCTAAAAAGGCTAGACTAGAAAAAAATAAGAAACAAATTTTTAACTTTTGCATGCAGACTCAAAAATATCAGTGATGTGGATCAAAGCAATGGAAGCAGAGCTGTGGAAATAAACTACTGGCAGCTCTTGTTCCCTCAGTAGTTTGGAGAAGTGCTTAATTTCTATGGTGTTAATTGATTAGGCTGGGAGAATGCTTTGTGGAGTCTTTTCTTATGTTATTATTAATATTAAACTAAAGCCACAAAACTGTACACATTCAGCGGAATTGAGTTAATAAATATTTTTTCAGGTTTAGGTTCCATCTATCAATGATGTCAAACATACACTTCTGGCCATTAAAATTGCTACACCACGAAGATGACGTGCTACGGACGCGAAATTTAACCGACAGAAAGAAGATGCTGTGATATGCACATGATTAGCTTTTCAGAGCATTCACAGCAGTTTGGCGGCGGTGGCGACACCTACAACTTGCTGACATGAGGAATGTTTCCAACAGATTTCTCATACACAAGCAGCAGTTGACCGGCGTTGCCTGGTGAAACGTTGTCGTGATGCCTCGTGTAAGGAGGAGAAATGCGTACCATCACGTTTCCAACTTTGATAAAGGTCAGATTGTAGCCCATCGCGATTGCCGTTTATCGTATCGCGACATTGCTGCTCCCGTTGGTCGAGATTCAATGACTGTTAGCAGAATACGGAATCGGTGGGTTCAGGAGGGTAATACGGAACGCCGTGCTGGATCCCAACGGCCTCGTATCACTAGCTGTTGAAATGACAGGCATCTTATCTGCATGGCTATAACGGATCGTGCAGCCACGTCTCGATTCCTGAGTCAACAGATGGGGACGTTTGCAAGAGAACAACCATCTGCACGAACAGTTCGACGGCGTTTGCAGTAGCACGTCCTATCAGCTCGGAGACTGTGGCTGCGGTTACCCTTGACGTTGCATTACAGACAGGAGCGCCTGCGATGGTGTACTCGACGACAAACCTGGGTGCACGAATGGCAAAACGTCATTTTTTCGGATGAATCCAGGTTCTGTTTACAGAATCATGATGGTCGCATCCGTGTTTGGCGACACCGCGGTGAACGCACATTGGAAGCGTGTATTCGTCATCGCCATACTGGCGTATCACCCGGCGTGATGGTATGGGTTGCCATTGGTTAGACGTCTCGGTCACCTCTTGTTAGCATTGACGGCACTTTGAACAGTGGACGTTACATTTCAGATGTGTTACGACCCGTGGCTCTACCCTTCGTTCGATCCCTGCGAAACCCTACATTTCAGCAATATAATGCACTACCGCATGTTGCAGGCCCTGTACGGGGCTTTCTGGTTACAGAAAATGTTCGACTCCTGCCCTGGCCAGCACATTCTCCAGATCTCTCACCAATTGAAAACGTCTGTTCAATGATGGCCGAGTAACTGGGTCGTCACAATACGCCAGTACTACTCTTGATGAACTGTGGTATCGTGTTGAAGCTGCACGGGCAGCTGTACCTGTACACGCCATCCAGGCTCTGTTTGACTCAATGCCCAGGCGTATCAAGGCCGTTATTACGGCCAGAGGTGGTTGCTCTGGTTACTGATTTCTCAGTATCTATGCACCTATGTTGCGTGTAAATTTAATGACATGTCAGTTCTAGTACAATATATTTGTCCAATGAATACCCCTTTATCATCTGCATTTCTTCTTGATGTAGCACTTTTAATGACCAGTAGTGTATATAGATGTAGATATAGATCACCACAAACTGTGTGACGTGGTCTCACCTGAATCCCTGCAGTGTCGGCCTGCCAGAGAAGAAGGCCTGCTGCTGCTGTACCACAGATGGCGGCGGCGGCTGCTGTCCCAGGAACAGCTGCTGCTGCTGCTGCTGCCTCTGAGACTCCAGCTGCTGCTGCCTTTGCAGCTGCAGCTGCTGCTGCCTTTGCGCCTGCAGTTCTAGCTGCTGCTGCTGCCGCAGCCGCTGCGCCTCCAACAGCTGCCTCTGCCGGTGCAGTTCCAGCAGCTGCTGCTGCTGCAGCTGCCTTTGTCTCTGCAGCTCCAGCTGCAGGCGCAGCTGCTGTTCCTCCACCTGCCTCTGGCGCTCCTGCTCTGCACGTTGCTGGGCCAGCAGCTGCAACACGATCAGGCATAGAAGCAACACTCCAGCAGAGCGAAACTACACATGTTATAATACAAATTTTTTAATAAAGTAATTATAGAGACAAATTTTGCTGGTACTTAACAGAAGTGTCGGTCAAAAAGTTGCCATTCGAAGGAAGGAAGGAGCATTGGATTTAACGTCCGGTCAACATCGAGGTCATAAGAAACGGAGCAGAAGCTCGAATTGGGGAAGGAAGCCGGCCGTGCCCCTTCAAAGGAACCATCCAAGCATTTGACCAACTGCGACATAATCGCATATACAAACAGTTATCCAATACTGTAAAATGCTTCTTTATTCCAATCTCTGATCGCAATATGAATTCTTTAGGCGATGACCGGTTTCAGTCTGTAATGACCATCCTCAGATCTTTTTTATGCCATGTCCTAAAGTGATATGGCCATAATGGCATCGTCAAAATGCTGATTATATTTATATGTTTTGACGATGCCATTATGGCTGTATCACTTTAGGACATGGTGTAAAAAAGATCTGATGATTTTCATTACAGACTGAAACCGGTCATCGTCTAAAGAATTCATATTGTGATCAGAGACCGGAATAAAACAGCATCCCAGCATTTCTCTGCTGCGACTTAGGGAAATCACGTTAAACCTAAATCACAAACGCGAGTCCAGAATTTTAATACGAAAAGATGAAGTATAATTATATGGATAACTAAACAGGCTACATGGGCACAGAATGAATATTTACCTTTTCTTTACTGGAGCTCAAAAAAATCAAAGATGTGGATCAAAAGAGTGAAGGTAGACATGAGGGGAATGGAAATGTTGGAGGAAATGTTCAGAGCTAAAGTAAAAGGTTTCAGGTCCTTGCAGGAAAAACACATAGGAAGACACGTACAATGTTGACAACAAAGACGAAAAAACAATAGACAAAAAATGGAAAACTACGAGAAAGAATGGATTACGGAAGGAAAGAAGACCTAAGCTACTTCATGTGGTTCTCAATGGGCGAAACCAAGAAAAAAATAGTGACGTTAGGAGATGAAAAATGTATTTCTTCGTGTAAGTGGTATTTTCTGAGACAGCAAGTTCTGATGGAGAGCAGTTTAGGTAAACTGCGCAAAATATCTGTTTTGGGAAATGAGGAACATTTGCTTGGAATGAAAGATACTCTGGTATATCGGTGTATGAGTGCGTACAGGAACAAAGGCAGACATAATTGTTAGTTTATGTCAGCAAGTGTTTGTCCGTGACTGTCACGAAGAGGGCTTCCATGGTGCCGCATAATGGCCGCTTCAGCTGCAAATTATTTTCTTGTAGAGTAGATGGAATATTTCAATAATAATTTTCACTCTCACTCGCACCGTCCCATTCGAAGGTCATACAGTCCAGAAATGGTATACCAATGAGGCAAAATCACCATGGACATTGAGGCAATAATCCCTCAGATACAGTAGTTAGAATATACCTGTTTAGTAGAACACCATGCCCTGGTGAGTAAAGAAGTATGTAACTTTTTGATGCACTTCCTTGACCAACAGGTATCAACGATCCTTCAAGGCCTTTGAAACGTCTCTGTGAAGTCGTTTCATAAGACGCTTGTCGAATTCGGTTCAAGCTATTTATTTTACTACCCGATTTTAGCTCAATTCATGAACTCTTCCACAATGACTGAGCACTCAAATAAGGCATATTGAATATTACAGGTGTGTTTTAATGTGGTTTTCGGTTTTGTTTTGTGGGAATCGCTGAGTTGGTCACCGTCTGCTGGGAGCAGACGATGTTGCTTCTCGTTCAAGGAAGAGCACAGGATGACCAACTTAGGTTTCCAGTACCAGAACAGAGAGGTTTACCCATCTTAGTCGAAGGCTGTTTTTGTGTGTGAGGTTGGTGACGGTAGCTTCCGCTGCACGGGGAGCTAGGTAACCTCGAAAGAGAAAGCGGCACTCTTCGGTGAACGCTTGGTGAGTACGGACCCTAGCTCTTAAGGGGGGTTTCAGGTGATAGGAAGCAGGTTGACTTAGGACTTCGTCATGTTTAACTGGTGAAATATTTAAGAATTTTAGCTTATCTGAAACGTGTGAAGCGAGTTATTTTTTTCAATGATTTTTGATGTTATATTTTGTGGAAATTGCTTTTGTTTTTGTGTGTCGATTTTGTGCCACGTGTTTGGTAATCAATGACCCTTCTGGTTCACCACGGCACCGCAATAGGCTTTATTTTAACAGTTTGCTTGTTTAGTGAGCTACAATTTTTGCGAGGATATCTGTTCTTTCGTGCGCTTTCTACAAATCAGCACAACAGTTTGAGTCAGAATGCACCACGTTTTCTAGTTCGGCCGTTTGCAAGCAGCAGACGCAGTTAGTATGTTAAATAAATGTCTCTGAGCACTATGCGACTCAACTGCTGAGGTCATCAGTCGCCTAGAACTTGGAACTACTTAAACCTAACTAATCTAAGGACATCACACACATCCATGCCCGAGGCAGGATTCGAAACTGCGGTAGCTCGGTTCCAGACTGTAGCGCCTAGAACCGCACGGCCACTCCGGCCGGCGGATGGTTAAATAATTATCGCACAGCCTCACGTATTGGTTAAACCTCTGTCCAGAATAGTGCATGCCTAGAATCGTAATGCAAATCTCACTGAGATATTTTTATGGTATTAATGCAAAGAAGATGATAGTGTAATTGTCTCCCACCCCCGTCTTGTGTTTCTTCTTGCTGTAGTTAAATTGTGCTCTGTTTCATTCTCACGTAATTCTTACTTAAATATTTCGAGTCAGGCACCAGTTATGTGTAGTTAGGATGTGCAACCAAATATTTAGTTACAATAAATAATTTACGTGAAAGATAAATTCTTTGGTGTCGATCTTACCCCCTTACTCTGATTTCCATTTCTGAATTAATCAAGTTGCTTCACGCACGACATGGAGTGCTATTTATGTGGATCCTTAAAGAACTGTGCGTACTTGTAATTAAATTATTAAAGTAATTAAACTAATAACTTTCCGTCGGCCAGTGTGGCCGTGAGGTTCTAGGCGCGTCAGTCTGGAACCGCGTGACCGCTACGGTCGCAGGTTCTAATCCTGCCTCGGGCATGGATGTGTGTGATGTCCTTAGGTTAGTTAGGTTTAAGTAGTTCTAAGTTCTAGGGGACTGATGACCACAGATGTTGATAGTGCTCAGAACTAACCATAATAATTTTCCAGCTCCGTTTTTTCTAAATGGTTAGCAAGAGCTTGGGCTGGTGGCGACCCTGAATTTCTGAATTTTTATCATTACAGTAGAGCGTCGATTATCCGAAGTAATTGGGGGACAAGGGTGTTCGGAAAACTGGTTTGTTCGGATAATCGAACTGTACATATTTATTTGCCAAATAGAAGTACTGTGCAGCAAATTTATTCATAAAAACAGGCATCTCTTTTAGTATTACAAAGTAATACGTTTTCGAGAGCATAATCTTCTTCCCTTAATACGTCCCTTAGTTTGATAGAATCAGCTGCTGAAGAATCATCCGACAGTTTTTCTCCCTGTATTGTAAGCTCACGAATGCCGTGTCTTGACTTGAAGCGTTTTAACCAGCCCGTGCTCGCTTTAAAGTTCGAAGGCCCTCCAAGTCTTTCGTTAGACTGCATTGCCTTCTCACACAGAATGGGACCTGAGATAGGTTTTGCTTCCGATCTCTTTTGTGTAAACCACTTGTAAACAGCATCATCTAGATCTGTGTTAGTGGCGAGCTTCATAGTTTTACGGCTTGTTGATCCATCAGTAGAATCGAGCATAGCTACAAAATTTGCTATGCTCGTCTTTTGTTTTTTCATATCCGTAATTGTCGACTTCCCCTCCTTGTACTCATTTGGCAAAGTGGTTGCAGATTCACCTTCTTCTAACCTTTGTCCCTCATAGAAAGGACAACACGTTTACGTTTAAGCATTTTGTATCATCAAGTTCACTTCTCCACGCAGCAGCACACAAGTGGTCGTAACAGAGAACAGAAGGTGACTGTTTGCACCGCGAGAAGCTCTTCTTGGGGGCGCGCAGTCCTTCAAACTGCGCCTCAACTTTAAGCTGGCGCAGCCGTTGCTGTGAACAGCTTTGATACTGCCGCTACTTCTACTGCCAGTGCCAAGCCGACAGAAGTGTGCCGATTGTTGAAACACAGCGACTGGCGGCTCGGCCGGTCAGGAGCGCCTTCTGAAGGCCCCATCAGAAGCAATGTTCCGCCAGCGGTGGCCCAGTGCGGCGACTACCGTGGGACACTTGGTTTGGGAGTGAGGGGGATGATGGACGGTAGGGTGGGAGAGTAACAGGCGCGAGCGAGTGCACAGTCCGGTTACACGGTCGTTCGGTTCACCGACGTTCGGATAATCGACGCTCTACTGTATTTGTGTGAGAGAAGCAGCTAGAAATGCGTGATAACGTGTATGGATCGATGAGAAACGTCGTAAACATAGTAATACGTTACACCTTTTTTGAGGGACCGAAGGCGTGATAATGGCGTTTGTAGAGACCAGGACTGTTGGGTGGGGCTCGAGTGTCTCTCAATTGAGATGGCATAACTTCGGCGTTACAGCATTTGCGATATGGGGATGTGTGTTACCATGGAGCACCCCTTAACGCAGTTTTCCCGGATGTTTCGTCTTAATTGCACACCATAATTTCTGCAATGCTGTTCACTACCGATCCCCAGTCATGGACACACCAGGTTCCTTGAAGACAATAAGTTTGGGCCCCAGTACTCAAAGGACATGGTGAGGATGAACTCCCAACATTCGACTGGCTCTTTAACTTCTTGAGTCGAGGGGCGTCTTCAAGACATCACTGCCTCGACGACGCTCTTTGTTGCATCTCGCCTACCACTGAGCACCAGCAGCCGAATGTCTGCCAGCAGCACAGCTCAAACACTTGTGGCTCTACTCGAACCGAAGCTGCGCCCAGAAGTCGGCGAGCTGCACGGCTATTGAAAGCATCGCTCCTGCGAAACGCAACTCTTCCTTTTTTCACGTGATATCTTGCGAACCATGGACGAAGGGTATCAGACGGATGCCATATTCCTTGACTTCCGGAAAGCGTTTGACTCGGTGCCCCACTGCAGAATCCTAACTAAGGTACGAGCATATGGGATTGGTTGCAAGTATGTGAGTGGCTCGAAGACTTGTTAAGTAATAGAACCCAGTACGTTGTCGTCGATGGTGAGTGTTGATCGGAGGTGAGGGTATCATCTGGAGTGCCCCAGGGAAGTGTGGTAGGTCCGCTGTTGTTTTCTATCTACATAAATGATCTTTTGGATAGAGTGGATAGCAATGTGCGGCTGTTTGCTGATGATGCTGTGGTGTACGGGAAGGTGTCGTCGTTGAGTGACTGTAGGAGCATATAAGATGACTTGGACTGGATTTGTGATTGGTGTAGAGAATGGCAGCCAATTATAAATATAGATAAATGTAAATTAATGCAGATGAATAGGAAAAAGAATCCTGTAATGTTTGAATACTCCATTAGTAGTGTTACGCTTGACACAGTCACGTCGATTAAATATTTGGGCGTAACATTGCAGTACGATATGACGTGGGACAAGCATGTAATGGCAGTTGTGGGGAAGGCGGATAGTCGTCTTCGGTTCATTGGTAGAATTTTGGGAAGATGTGGTTCATCTGTAAAGGAGACCGCTTATAAAAAACTAATACGACCTATTCTTGAGTACTGCTCGAGCTTTTGGGACCCCTATCAGGTCGGATTGAGGGAGGACATAGAAGCAATTCAGAGGCGGGCTGCTTGATGTGTTACTGGTAGGTTTGATCATCACGCGAGTGTTACGGAAATGCTTCAGGAACTCGGGTGGGAGTCTCTAGAGGAAAGGAGGCGTTCTTTTCGTGAATCGCTACTGAGGAAATTTAGAGAACCAGCATTTGTGGCTGACTGAAGTACAATTTTACTGCCGCCGACTTACATTTCGCGGAAGGACCACAAAGATAAGATAAGAGAGATTAGGGCTCGTACAGAGGCATATAGGCAGTCATTTTTCCCTCGTTCTGTTTGGGAGTGGAACAGGGAGAGAAGATGCTAGTTGTGGCACGAGGTACCCTCCGCCACGCACCGTATGGTCTATTGCGGAGTATGTTTATAGATGCAGATGTAGCAGGCCATCAGAGGGTGACGCTGGCAGCCGCATTGAAATCTCAATCGTCGAGCGCAGCCAGTGTCGGTGTGCGCCGATCGGGACTATATTCTGCTTCCGCGACCCAGGCGAGCAGATGTAGCTCACCTCAAATCGTGGGTCTGAGCTCGCTCTCGGGCAGCACAAGGCGGAAATATCGGCAGCCCGGAAGCCATGAACGTCACCGGAGTCACCGCCGCTGCCAGTGTCCAATCCACCATCCACTGTCCACCACCGCTCTTCGACCGAGAGTCCATGCCCCAGGGGAATGGACTCCAGTTGCTCAGGGAGCGCAGGTGCACTTTTTCATCGTTATGGTGATTGCAGCTAGGAACACTAACTTTTTCTTTATTCATGCTCAGGACAGAGTTAGCGTTCACAACGAGTGAGCTTCATAGTGTGTGTGTGTCTGTATGAAATCTTATGGGACTTAACTGCTAAGGTCATCAGTCCCTAAGCTTACACACTACTTAACCTAAATTATCCTAAGGACAAACACACACACCCATGTCTGAGGGGAGGGAGGAGTCGAACCTCTGCCGGGACCAGCCGCACAGTCCATGACTGCAGCGCCAGAGACCGCTCGGCTAATCCCGCGCGGCTGCTTCATAGTCGTTTGTCGGAACTTTTGCTGTGCCAGTTACATCGTCCAGCAAGGGACATGATTATTTGTTTTCTAATTATTGACGTCCATGGATTTTAATACATACTCCGAATTTTTCTTTTGTTTCCATTACTGTTTGCTCAATATACAGATTGAATAGTATAGGGGAGAGGCTACAACCCTGTCTCACTCCCTTCCCAACCGCTGCTTCCCTTTCATGCTCCTCGACTCTTATAACTGCCATCTGGTTTCTGTACAAATTGTAAATAGCCTTTCGCTCCCTGTATTTTACCCCTGACACCTCACTTTCAAATTCTAAAGATGGTAGGGGTAAAATACAGGGAGCGAAAGGCTCCTCTTTGTGGTACCGATGTATACCTGTCCACAACTACAAGGAATTTTATTTACCCCCGGTGTAGCCGAAGGGTGTCGTGCATCTTTTGCCGATCTTAAATATTCTTTTATTTTCCTGGTGGGTCTGAAAATAGTTTCTACCCCATACTTGCTTAAAACTTTTCCAATGCGATATGTGACCTTACTAATGTACGGAAGAAAAACTTTGCCCTTGGGCGACTGTTTTCGTTGTTGCTCCTGATTCTCTGCCTAGAGCGAAGTGCTCGATCTATATCTTGCTATAATAGCCATTCTTCACGAAAGTTGACCGTAGATGTTCAATGTCATCTTCTAAATAAACAGGTTCACAAATTTTGTACGCCCTGTCTACCAACGTTTTCATTACACCTCTTTTTTGTCAAGGGTGGTGGTTTGAGTATTTATGCAGATAACGATCAGTATGTGTGGGCTTTCTATACACCTTATGGCCCAACGTTGCATCCCGTCGTTTAATCACAGACACATCCAGGAAATTCAATTGCCGATTCCTTTCCGTCTCCATAGTGAATTGGATTTTCGGATTAATGCTGTTTAAATGTGTCAGGAAGGCATCCAGTTCCTCTGCTCCGTGTGTCCATACTACGAACGTGTCATCGACACAGCGATACCATCTGGCTGGTCTCTTACTGGCAGTCTGCAACGCCCGTTGTTCAAAAGTCTCCATAAATAAGTTAGCCACAGCAGGGCTGAGAGGACTGCCCATAGACACCCCGTCAATCTGTTCATAAAAGTTATTATTGTACTGAAAGTAGGTTGTGGTGAGACAGTGTCGGAATAATGCCACATTATCGGTAGGAAAAATATCCACTACGCATAAGATAGCTTTGTTTCCCGGAATCGTGGTAAATAACGACACGACGTCAAAACTGACGAGGATATCATCCGGGCCCTTGCTCGTTTCCTTTAACTTGTCAATGAAATGAGCTGAATTTTTAATATGACTGTCTATCCTACCAACATAAGCCTGCAGCATTGACGCAAGGTGTCTAGCTAACTCGTGTCTTGGTCCACCTATAGCGCTGACAATTGGCCTCAACGGAATCTCAGGTTTATGCACTTTGGGTAAGCCATAAGGTCCAGGTGGATAAGCTTATGTTTTACAAAGCAGCTTCTTATCGTCGGTGGCGAATGAAGACGCTTTCACCAGTTGATTGGTCATTCTTAAAATCTTCATAGTCGGATCTTTCTGGAGTTTTTTGTAATTGGATGTAACCAGAATATCACTGATTTTTCCATGATAGTCCTCACTGTTCAATACGACGGTGGCATTACCCTTATCTGCATTAAGAACAATAATGTTTTTATCTGCATTTATATCCCTCAGCAACTTCCTTTGTACCTGCGATAAATTACTGTTAGGTGGGTTGCATGTACGTAAAATCCTAGCCGTTTCCATCCTAATGACGTCAGCGGACTGCTGTAGAAACTGACGGATGTTAAGGGTCAGTTGCCACTTATAATACACTCAAAGACAACAAAGAAAAAGAAAGACGACGTACAATGACAAAATATCGAAATAGGACGGAAATCGGTAGATGTGACGAAGCTGATTACAATTTCATAAAATGTGGATGATTTATTCAAGGGAAACAACTTCACAAATTAATCAAGTCAGTTACGCACTGATTCACCCCTACCCCTTGTGCCTTATTCGGCTTGGCATTGATTGATAAAATTGTTGCATAACCTTCTGAAGGATATCGTGCTAAATTTTATCCAGAGTATCGCAAATCAGAAAACATCAAATCTGAGCTCCAAATATTACACAAAATTCCGAAAGGCATAACCATAAATGCTTTAGAAGAAACTCGAAATTATGTACATATGCATAATCAACTGCAAAATATTTTAGACGAACAGAAAGACCTAAAACACAAACACTAACTAGAAAATTTTATTGACATTCTAAAACGATAAGCCGTAAAGAATGAAACCTAAAGATTGCACACATAGTCTAACAATTATAGACGAAACCCTGAACATTATCTATGATAAATATAAATAAAAGTAAACACACAGCATCTTTGGAGTACCTTAAATAGCTGTTAAACTTCATTTTAAATAAATAACGTTTCACAACAGATGAAGATAGCAAACAACGATTACACAAAAATGGAATACGCACGTACGGAAAGAAAACCTAGAAGGAATTAAAACTGCCAAACATTTTTTACGCAATTTACCACCACGTGGGTGACATCTATACCGTTCGTATTAATTCCAGGTTTTACTACAAAATAGCACTTACATCAAAATAGGGCTATAGTACAGAATCAACAAACTGTTCAGCAGCAAACTGGAAATATTTTTTATATAATCCACTTAACGCTATTTGACTGTCAATGTTGTTGTCAGGTGCTAATTTTATAGTTGACTGAGATAAGTACACTGCTAGCCATTAAAATTGCTACACGAAGAAGAAATGCGGATGATAAATGAGTATTCATTGCACAAATATACTAGAACTGACATGTGATTACATTCTCTCGCAATTTGGGTGTGCAGATCCTGAGAAATCAGTACCCGGAGCAATCACCTCTGGCCGTATTAACGGCATTGATACGCCTGGGTATTGAGTCAAACACAACTCGGATGGGGTGTACAGGTACAGCTGCCCATGCAGCTTCAACACGATACCACAGTTCATCAAGAATAGTGGCTGGCGTATTGTGACGAGCCAGTTGCTCGGCCGCCATTGACCAGACGTTTTCAATTGGTGAGAGATCTGGAGAATGTGCTGGCCAGGGCAGTAGTCGAACATTTTCTGTATCCAGAAAGACCCGCACAGGTCCTGCAACATGCGGTCGTGCATTATCTTGCTGAAATGTAGGGTTTCGCAGGGATCGAATGAAGGGTAGAGCCACGGGTCATAACACATCTGAAATGTAACGCCCACTGTTCAAAGTGCCGTCAGTGCGAACAAGAGGTGATCGAGACGTGTGACCAATAGCACCCCATGCCATCACGTCGGGTGATACGCCAGTATGGCGATGACAAATACACGCTTCCAATGTGCGTTCACCGCGATTTCGCCAAACACGGATGCGACCATCTTGATGCTGTAAACATAAACTGGATTCATGCGAAAAAATGACGTTTTGCCATTCGTGCACCGAGGTTCGTCGTCGAGTACACCATCGCAGGCGCTCCTGTCTGTGATGCATCGTCAAGAGTAACCGCAGCCACGGCCTCCGAGCTGATAGTCCATGCTGCTGCAAACGTCATCGAACTGTTCGTGCAGATGGTTGTTGTCTTGCAAACGTCCCCACCTGTTGACTCAGGGATCGAGACGTGGCTGCACGATCCGTTACAGCCATGCGGATAAGATGCCTGTCATCTCGACTGCTAGTGATACGAGGCCGTTGCGATCCAGTACGGCGTTCCGTATTACCGTCCTGAACCCACCGATTCGATATTCTGCTAACAGTCAGTGGATCTCGACCAACGCGAGCAGCAATGTCGCTATACGATAAACCGCAATCGCGATAGGCTATAATCCGACCTTTATCAAAGCTGGAAACATGATGGTACGCATTTCTCCTCCTTACACGAGACATCACAACATCGTGTCACCAGGCAACGCCGGTCAACTGCAGTTTGTGTACGAGAAATCGGTTGGAAACTTTCCCCATGTCAGCACGTTGTAGGTGTCGCCACCGGCGCCAACCTTGTGTGAATGCTCTGAAAAGCTAATCATTTGCATATCACAGCATGTTCTTGCTGTCGGTTAAATTTCGCGTCTGTAGCACGTCATCTTCGTGGTGTAGCAATGTTAATGGCCAGTAGTGTAGCATCTGAAGCTGGATAACATAGCAAATTCATCACCACTTGAAATGTATTGGAATACGCAGCCTGTAATTGGACGCTAAGGTTAACTGTAGCAAAACCTCCTCCAGCTGTATACAGTAACGGACAGTTGATGTTAGACGCACCTGCCGCTGCCTCTCCAGCTCGTCTATCTTCTGGCGCTGCTGCTTGAGGAAGACGTGGCGCTGGTGCACGGCCAGCAGCTGCTGCTGGAAGGCGATCGGAGACGCCACTGGAGCCTCCACCAGCGGCTCCACGCTCTGCGGCAGGCCGGTCAGGTCGTGGTGCAGCGTGAACGCCGCCACCAGCGGCGCCTGGAGAACACCGTCACTCACACACGTCACGTCACGCTAGTCGCCTCAGTCTATATTACCCAGTGTCGCCTTGAATGTGACTTTTTTTTCTGTATTGTATTTCGATTCCCCCCCCCCCCCTCCCACGCCCTAGGTCCCTATCCCAGAGGGGGCAGCAGCGTAATACGCCGCTCTGCAGCCTACAGATAAAATTAAAAAAAAACATAATGAGGTGCATCAAATTTTCAACGTAGCTGCTAAGGCTGAGTGACCGCATTAGAATTATATTAGAACAAATAAGCCCTCGGTCTCAAATATTAAGTCAAAATTGACCAGGTTACGACGCTGCTATGAGCGTCGTCTTCAGAATTAGACTAACTGTTCTAAAACATATTAGGTATATAATACATTAATAAAATTAAAGTTTGTACTGACTGGAAAAAGATGCAGTACTTACAGGTCACATATTAAAAAAGGTCTAAGCCGGAAAGGCGACGTCATGAATGGTCGTAAGTGAGATGGCGAGCCGCTAAGGGCTGCTCGTACTGTGAACAAGGGTTGCAACAAGTCTCATAGTAGCATCGAAACCTGGTGAATTTTGACTTAATATTTGTGACCGAGGGCTTATTTGTTGTAATATAATGAGGTGCTGTAACAATAAAAAGAGGTGGTGAAACGGCGACTGTTTAAAACTGGTACATGGCGAAAAAGTTGTGAAGAAAACAAAAAAGAAACACTTAGGAGATAGGAGGGCACAATTAAAAAAAAAGAAAAAAAAACATAGCGACAGGTCTGGTTTCTGTTCGCAACACTTTAAAAAGGCGATGCACGACACTGAACAGTCACGGAAAGCACTGCACGACAGAGTACGAAGGGATATGGGTATGGGGGGGGGGGGGGGCAGCAGAACAGATGGGGGGGAAAGGGGGGGAGGAGAGGAAAAACAAAAAAAAAGGGAGGAGCCGATGGAGGGAGAGGGCACAGAAAAAGGGGAGGGGGGCACGGCGGACGCGAGAAAGGAGTGAGGAAGACATTGGGAGAGAAAAAGGACTCAGGGGGAGAGAATCGACTGAAGGTAGGCGGAGAAAAAACTGGATTGAAGGGGTGGAGAGGGAGCCCAGGAAAAGGACTGAGGGAGGAAGGGGGAGTTAAGGATCATAGTTGATTGGAGGGATAAATGGAGACAGGGCATCATTTGGGAGGGAGAGGGGACTTTCCAACATGAGTTATTCACGTGGGGAAGTGATCAGTAGCAGCTTACAAGCGCAAGTCACAAGTCACACACACACGTCGCGTAAGACGTAACACCCCCTTTATTCCGGGAGCGATTGGACGCATCGGCATGCGGTTTTCGGAGAATCATAGCGGACTATGGGGCACATACGTTGGTAGATGCACAATAATCACAACGTTTATATCGACCGAGATAATGAGGCAAGTACATGTTTTTTAAATGGGACGCTATACTTTTTTTACCATCATTCGAACGCTCTGGAAAAGACGCGTATAGTGATGTAACGCATGTAGCTACTGTGAATCAAACTTTGCTTAAAAGAGGGCGGATGAGGATTTAGCTACGTAGAGTAGGCCGTGCGTGCTGCACAGAGCACGGCAACTCGGACTGCGGGTCGCGCGAGGCGTGTTTACTGTCTGCAGCCGCTTCCGACCGCCTCGACCTTCAATCGTACAATATTTCCCAGCGTCTAAAAGGGAAGTTTGAATCACAATAGCAACAGGCGTTACATCACTATATTGTGCATGCACCAAAGTATGTGCCCCATAGTCGGCTATGATTCGCCGAAAGCCGCTTGTCGATATGGGCAATCGCCCCCGGAATAATGGGGGTGTTACGTCTTACGCGACTATGATTTCCCACTTTATTCTCGTCTTTGGGAGCAGCAAGAGAAACGCGCAACTTGGTTTAAAACAGGTGGTCACTGTTTTCGTGTGGTTGACAGACATGGCATCACTGTATGGCAAACATAACTCTAATGGCTGCTGCGACAGTGAGGATTGATCCTGGTACCAGAAAGTGGGGTACTATCTTCCCTCCAGAATACTTGGTCCAAAAAAGTGCCATCATCATTAAGCTTGCCCTCGGGAACAATAAGGGCCATAGTCTGCCCTCGCTTTCAGCCTTTCGCATTACCACCACATATGGCCACGTTGGCTAATGTCACAAGTCCAGATCCGTCAGTCATCCAGATGGTTGCCACTGCAGCTACTGACCACACTACTGCCTGTCTCCACAGATATCCATGCCATATGGATGCGTCTACACTACGGCCATCTGCACTGTGGAAGCAAGTAAACCAATGCACCTCAGCGAACTTTATCGTTCATGGTGGATCACCAAAGTAGAATGGTGAGCGTACAAAAATAAAATTATGAATATATAAATCTCATTATAGCACAGTTTACTATTTGGAGCTTGCTCAAAATTTGTTATTTATGTAGTTTTTAGTGCTATTTTCTCCACTGGAATGGCTCTACAGTGAAGTCCCTGCTATCCATTTAGATTACGTTATTAGAATAAATGCGCATAAGTTATGCTTAAGTTACGCAAATTACATAGCTTTGTGATATTACACCTTGTTCGTCACATTTCAGTGTTCACATTGTTTGTTATTTACGTAGTTCTGCCAGTGATTTTACTCGTTTTTTACAGCTGGTCATAGGGTTGGTCGCACAATGCACACACACAGCCACTGCCGGGGTCGTGGAAACTCTTGTTCCCGCAGGGAACCCTTTTTCATAGAGGAACTGTGTATCAGGCTCCCATTCGCCGAAAACTCGAATAAACTCCTACATTTACATTACAGATACTGCAGTTATGTAGGCCTATCATTGTTTGATTTACAACAACCTTGGTAAAAGTTTGCTGTTTTGAAGAGCGCGCCGCAGCGCGTAGTGTGAAGCAGTCGCCCTCCGTTTCTGGCGCTGGCGCCGCTGTGGCAATCGCAGCTTTGGTGTCTCCCTCTGGTGGGAAACCGGAAAGGTTGCCTGTTCACGTGCATTTAAGGGGCGGCATGAGCTGAGGAGTCTGCTGAGTTGGTCAGCCGGATCAGTGTGGGGCAGTCAGTGTCTGTCTGTCGTCCGGAGTGCTAGTATGTGTTAGGCCGCCAGTCTGCTCGAGTTTGTTCAGGCAATGGTCACTGGCGGTTGCATCGTTCGGTTGTTCGGTCGCGCACTGAGACACGAGATGACTAGAGCGTCGGCGCATGCGATGTCCCCACGTGAGTCCAGTGGGCCGCGCCGTATAGCGAGGGGTAGTGGCTTCGCGGCCGACACGAGAGCAACAGGAGTCAACCCACGACGTCGCTCTGGCCGGGGCGAGCTGCGACGCCGTGAGACGGGAGATCGGCGCGCCTTCCTGCGTCCGTTGAAGCGGCTGGCAGCGGACGGTTCGGGAGAGCGATTTGGGGGTGCTGCGCCAGGTCTTCGCCAGACATCGCAGCTTATTAGTAGGTAAGTGATTCGTGATATGTTGTTTCATGCACGTGTTAAATACTACTACTTGTTTTCTTGGTCAGTCTCTCGTCCCCAGCTTGCTCGTCTGTCTCTCGTCCGCATCTGTTAGGCAGTTAGTGTCTTTCTGTCTGTCTGTCGGTCTGCCGTACGTTTATAGCTGCCTCTCATGTTTGTCGGATTCGGTGCTAACGAATTTATTGCTTGAAGTGTAACGGCCGAATTCCTGAAACATGTCTTTATCTTGCCTGTCATCTTGAGAGGCGGTATATGTGTAATGTAGAGCATGTTTGTATATTTTATGTAAGACTGCACTTCATGGGTCTTTATTTAAATAATCATTTTAGTATATAAAGTTGCCACCCTTCCACCGTAAGACTTTTCTTAGAAGTTAAAATCAAGTCGCACCTTCGGTGGCAAGGTTAATATTTTAATTGTTAGTGTGATGTTGAGGGTATTAGATTAGGAAATGAGACACTTAAAGTAGTAAAGGAGTTTTGCTATTTGGGGAGCAAAATAACTGATGATGGTCGAAGTAGAGAGGATATAAAATGTAGACTGGCAATGGCAAGGAAAGCGTTCCTGAAGAAGAGAAATTTGTTAACGTCGAGTATAGATTTAAGTGTCAGGAAGTCATTTCTGAAAGTATTTGTATGGAGTGTAGCCATGTATGGAAGTGAAACATGGACCGTAAATAGTTTGGACAAGAAGAGAATAGAAGCTTTCGAAATGTGGTGCTACAGAAG
Source organism: Schistocerca americana (assembly GCF_021461395.2). Lineage (NCBI taxonomy): Eukaryota > Metazoa > Arthropoda > Insecta > Orthoptera > Acrididae > Schistocerca > Schistocerca americana. The sequence goes on from NC_060128.1 coordinate 61,311,966, forward strand.
AATGCTGAAGATTAGATGGGTAGATCACATAACTAATGAGGAGGTACTGAATAGGATTGGGGAGAAGAGGAGTTTGTGGCACAACTTGACCAGAAGAAGGGATCGGTTGGTAGGACATGTTCTGAGGCATCAAGCGATCACTAGTTTAGTATTGGAGGGCAGCGTGGAGGGTAAAAATCGTAGAGGGAGACCAAGAGATGAATACACTAAGCAGATTCAGAAGGATGTAGGCTGCAGTAGGTACTGGGAAATGAAAAAGCTTGCACAGGATAGAGTAGCATGGAGAGCTGCATCAAACCAGTCTCAGGACTGAAGACCACAACAACAACAACAACAATGTTTTGCACCATTTCCATCCTCCTTACGGGGTGCATAGTTTATGTGTTTGCGTGAGTTGTTAAAATTCTTAGTTTAAAGCAATCTGGTGTGCTGCAGATTTGCACCAGCGTAGTCTTTCAGAGGCTGTTCTGAGCGGTCGTGACTACGGCCGGGTCAAAAGGCAGTGGCAAGGTTCTCAGCCCGAAATCTCATACTGTCAATATTTGTTCATTCTGCCTCTGTATAAAACTGTAACTTGATATTTTGAGGGTGCTTTGTGATTATAATTTTAAATCTGTTTCGAACAAAAAAAGGGCTTTTAGGAATAAAATTTCCATTTGTTGAAAGAAATTTAATTCTTTTTCATCAGTTACCCACTGGCAACTACTTCCACGCTCACATAGTGTGATGAAAGGTGTTAATGTTCTCGATGAGTCGTTAGTAAATGAAGTATATTCTTAAGAAAAGCTTTTGAGAGTAAATTCACGGTTCAGTATGCACTAAATATATTTCCCGATATTGCACCGAGCTACAAAACACAAGGGTATCACATACTTAGGATATGTCGTTTTGTTTTCAAGACAGCTGTTTACATTTACGAGGGTATTCAAGTTCAGAGATCTCCCACTTTCCTTTGTCGGGGCAGGGAGCACAGAGAGGCGTGCAGTTCACCTTAAAATGTGGGGAACCCCTTTAAGTATGCAAGCCACAGATGGCAGCACGGTACAGCACACGAAACCCCAGCGGTCGGAGTGGTTAGTGATTTTGTTCTAGAAATGGCGAAGGTGTCATTACTCTAGCAACTTGTTATCATCCGGCTTTGTTCGCTTGCATAGAGAACCTGAACGACACCGGAGTTAGATGTGTAGCGATGGCATCATAAATGTTGGTGCCACAGTTCCAACAAAGCCAAACGTTTTGTGGCAACAAAAAACAAACCTGTAAGAATGCAGCAGTATTTAATAATAAATTCACAAGTTTACAGTCACGTCAAGTGATGAAATGACATGAGTCCTCGGCCAAGCACTCCTCAGTCCTGAGTGTGAAAGGTATCAGCTCCATAGTTGGGAACATTCCATGCAATCCTCTACGATGGTCCAAGACTGCGGTGTGTCCCTGACATAGGATCCTTGCATGGTGATAGGCGACTGCAAGACTGCACACTTGGTAATGTTGAACATGATCACAGCATGAATGCAGCTTTCCTTTCACCAGATTTGAGACTGGACAAGACATGGATACAATTTTTTTGTCCAGCGAACAACACAGACTCGCCAGGGCACAAAATAATTTTCGGCAATGGACCAGTGTTGAAAAAATGATGTTGACGACGTGACAGCGTAATGGCATCAATATGTCCCAAAGGGCCCAACAGTAACTGATGCAGTTGGTCGTGGTGGCCGAACGGTTCTAGGCGCTTCAGTCTGGAACTACGCGACCGCTACGGTCGCAGGTGCGAATTCTGCGTCGGGTATGGATGTGTGCGATGTCCTTAGGTTAGTTAGCTTTAAGTAGTTCTAAGTTCTAGGGGACTGATGACCTCAGATGTTAAGTCCCATAGTGCTGAGAGCCATTTGAACCATTTTTAGTAACTGTTGCAACCTAGCAAGGCGCGGTATAAAGTAAGATCATTCCAGCACTGAGGCATGGTGTTTCAGCAAGACGATGCACCAGCAACTTGGCCGAATGCGGTGCGTAAGTTTCTTCATGGAAAAAAAGAAAAACACTTTTAAATGCTTCTCATGCTCTTTATTCACCTAGTCCGGCTTGTAGAGACGACTGGCTTTTCCCAGCAACAACACATGATCTGCTTTCGCATATTCTCCAGTCCTGCCACTATTGCATCAGCGATCTTCCAGTAAACAAAACATACTCCTCAAGAAACATTCACAACAGCCATGGGGTCGACGTTGTGAAAAGAGTGTAAAGCTGCAGGGAGGAAACTATGGCAGATGACAGAGCTTTCAGATTGTCTGAGTTAATATTTTGTGGAAAAGAAAAATTGGGGACCTTAGAACGTAAATGAACTTCGTAGCAACTCTGAGTCTTGATATGGAAACCCCGCGTTAAGCAAGACAGCCGTAAATTCCTCTCCATAAATCTTCGACAGGGTAACCATAAAAAGTCAGCCAACGATATTTCACCCTCGATACCTGCCCATCCTCACAGCTTTATGGAGACGAGAACAGATTGCCAATGTCCTCGCCTCCTTTACAACAGCTTTCATTGTGAGCAGCTGTCAGAATGCTGTCTGCTGAGAGATGTTGTTATAGCCTAGCACTGGAAGCAACCGGTCTTTTGCGAGCAAAAAAAAAAAAAAAAAAAAAAAAAAAAAAAAAAAAAAAAAAAGAAAATCTGATCCGAAAAATGTTTCATCCATCTGAAGATAGGCAAACCAACTTACACTTATAAGCCAAAACATTATGACCGCGACGTTTTATGCAGTTTGGTGGCATTGCGGGCACATGACGCGGAAACAAAAGAATGTAAGCGGAGCAAACATGAATGGGAAATCACCCTAGGAAATATAACGATCCAAATGACGGAATCCATTGAGATAAGAGAGTTTGACAAAGGCTAAATTATTATACGGGGTGTTCAAAAAGTCTCTCCGCAGTGCCGTATGATTGTTAGCCGCGCTTGCCGTTTGCCGCAGTGAATATACCGAAATGAAACTCAGTGAGATACAAGTTATTAACTTACTGAATATTCATTTTTACTATCAAATTTTCGCATTAAATGTTGAAAGTGTCCCCCCTCTTGTTGAATACACAGTTCAATTCGTATAATCATGTTTGTAAACACAAGCTGTAACATTTCTTCTGTAACAGTAGCAGTGAAAGTAGATATTGAAATTTTCGATTCATCGATGGATTTTGGACGGTTTTTATAGACAGTTGCTTTCGCTGCACCCCAGAAGAAAAATTCAGGTGGTGTTAGGTCAGGCGATGGTGGAGGCCAAAGTCCCTGTGAAATTATGTGATTACCAAAAACATCAGCAAGCAGTGACATTGATGGCTCTGAGCACTATGGGACTTAACATCTGAGGTCATCAGTCCCCTAGAACTTAGAACTACTTAAACCTAACTAACGTAAGGACATTACACACATCCATGCCCGAGGCAGGATTCGAACCTGCAACCGCAGCAGTCGCGCGGTTCCGGACTGAAGCGCCTAGAACCGCAGTGACATTGAAACGCGAGCTGTATCCTTGGTTGCACTATCTTGTTGAAAATAACCGTTCAATATTTCACTTAACACAAGTTCTCCTATGAATGGGTACAGAATATCACTGCAGTATCGTTGTGCATTTATTGTTTCGTTGAAAAATATGGGACCCACAATCCGACGTCTAGGAATTGCAGTCCAAATTCCTATTTTCACAGAATGAAGTGGTTTCTTAAGAATACACAATGGATTTGCAGTACTCCATATACGAGAATTTTGCGAGTTCATGTACCCGGATAAATGAAACCACGCGTCATCAGTGAAAAACGTTTCATTAAGAATATCCCTTCCATTTTCTTGAACGAAATTTTTGAACCATTGACAATAATGCAGTTTCTTGCCATGGTCAGTATTTTTCAGTTCTTGCACGACTGTCACTTTGTATGGGAAAAGTCATAATTTTTCCTTACAGCTGTGTGCGCCGTTCCGAACCTAACATCGATTTCCTGGGCGAGTTTTCTTACTGACTTGTTCGGACTCGTGGACATTTTATCGGAAATATCGAGTATCCTCAGACAAAACGCTAGGACGATCACTTCTCGGTGCATCTGTCACTGAACCCGTACTTCGAAACTGGTTAATCAAATCTCGCACAGTATCGCGATGTGGGAGTGTTGTCTCCGGGAAAACTGAATTAAATGTCTGACGAACTGAAACTTTGTATTTACCGACAGTTTCGAACGCTTGTTCGACTGAAAACACACGTTCTTCAATGGTTAGCATTTTAACAGTGACGTAACGAAACAAACTAACATACGAACTAAACTTAAACGTTCACATCAACACGTAACGACCCACACCAACGATGCTACTGACGCTGGCTGAGATAAACCAAACAGTGGAATGTTGGGAGAGTCCACTTGAAGGGAAGTAACCCAGGCAGGCGAACAATCATACGGCACTGCGGAGAGAATTTTTGAACACCACGTAATTATTATTACACAGAGGCTGTGAACGAATAAGTCTAAAACGGCGAAGCTGGTCGAATGTTCGCGTGCTACTGTCGTGATCGTCTACAGAAAGAGGTAGAAGGACGGTGAAACTACCTTTAGGCACTAAATTGTTGTACGTCCATTGCTCTGTAAAGTGGCATAGATGGTGATCTGCGGCATCTCTGCCAAAAGAGCACAATGCTGGTGCGCGCACAAGTGTTTTGGAGCACACCGTTCATCTTACACTGTTGAACATGCAAGTCTGCAGTAGACCATCCTTACGTGCTCACATGTTGACCCAGCGACATTGTCAATTACGACTGCAGTGGGCAGGGGACCATCGGGATTCGACCGCCGATCAATGGAAACGTGTCGACTCTTCGAGTGAATCAAATTTTTTGCTACACTAAGTTGACGGTCGCCTCCACAAACGCCGTCATCGAACTGAACGGCGGCTCGAAACGTGCAGTGCGCCACGGACGCAGGCTGGTGCGATTTGTATGAGGTGCATTCAAGTTCTAAGGCCTCCGATTTTTTTTCTAATTAACTACTAACCCGAAATCGATGAAACTGGCGTTACTTCTCGACGTAATCGCCCTGCAGACGTACACATTTTTCACAACGCTGACGCCATGATTCCGTGGCATCGGCGAAGGCTTCTTTAGGAATCTGTTTCGACCACTGGAAAATCGCTGAGGCAATAGCGGCATGGTTGGTGAATGTGCGGCCACGGAGAGTGTCTTTCGTTGTTGGAAAAAGCCAAAAGTCACTAGGAGCCAGGTCAGGTGAGTAGGGAGCATGAGGAATCACTTCAAAGTTGTTATCACGAAGAAACTCTTGCGTAACGTTAGCTCGATGTGCAGGTGCATTGTCTCGGTGAAACAGCACACGCGCAGCCCTTCCCGGACGTTTTTGTTGCAGTGCAGGAAGGAATTTATTCTTCAAAACATTTTCGTAGGATGCACCTGTTATCGTAGTGCCCTTTGGAACGCAATGGGTAAGGATTACGCCCTCGCTGTCCCAGAACATGGACACCATCATTTTTTCAGCACTGGCGGTTACCCGAAATTTTTTTGGTGGCGGTGAATCTGTGTGCTTCCATTGAGCTGACTGGCGCTTTGTTTCTGGATTGAAAAATGGCATCCACGTCTCATCCATTGTCACAACCCTACGAAAAGAAAGTCCCATTCGTGCTTTCATTGCGCGTCAACATTGCTCGACAACGTGCCACTCGGGTAGCCGTGTGGTCGTCCGTCAGCATTCGTGGCACCCACCTGGATGACACTTTTCGCATTTTCAGGTCGTCATGCAGGATTGTGTACACAGAACTCACCGAAATGCCAACTCTGGAGGCGATCTGTTCAACAGTCATTCGACGATCCCCCAAAACAATTCTCTCCACTTTCTCGATCGTGTCGTCAGACCGGCTTGTGCGAGCCCGAGGTTGTTTCAGTTTGTTGTCACACGATGTTCTGCCTTCATTAAACTGTCGCACCCACGAACACACTTTCGACACATCCATAACTCCATCACCACATGTCTCCTTCAACTATCAATGAATTTCAATTGGTTTCACACCACGCAAATTCAGAAAACGAATGATTGCACGCTGTTCAAGTAAGGAAAACGTCGCCATTTTAAGTATTTAAAACAGTTCTCATTCTCGCCGCTGGCGGTAAAATTCCATCTGCCGTACGGTGCTGCCATCTCTGGGACGTATTGACAATGAACGCGGCCTCATTTTAAAACAATGCGCGTGTTTCTATCTCTTTCCGGTCCGGAGAAAAAAAATCGGAGGCCTTAGAACTTGAATGCACCTCGTATTACGCTATGGGAGACATTCTCCTGCGCTTGCATGGGACCTGTGGTAGTTTTCGGTGACGCCCTGAAACCTATGAACCATTTGAATCCTTTTATGTTTGATGTCTTTGCCGACGGCGATGTCATCTTTCAACAGTATAACTGCCCGTGTCTCGGAGCCAGAACCGTGCTACGGTGGTTTGAGGAGCGGTATAGTTAACCCACGTTGATGTCTCGGCGACCGGATTCGCCTGACGTAAATAATCTGGAACCCATCAGGATCGGTACCGGGCGCCATCACAGCATCCTCAAGTCAGAGGCCCGTTATTTACGTCAGCTACCTGATCTGTGTACCGACATCTAATGCCTCATATCACCACAAACCTACCAACAAAATGCTGGACCCCTGATAGGCAGAATCTGTGATGTATTTCGGGCCAAAGACGGACAAATAAGCAATTAAGCAGGTGGTCACAATGTGTCGGCTCCTCAGTGTGTGTCATCTGCCCTGGGAAAAAATGAAGCAAGTTGTATTGTATGTGACGGTAGTATCTGTTCCCAAAGAACGGTTACCGTAGGTGACCATGCAGCTTTGCTAGAAATGAAATGATAATTAAATGGACACCCTAGCTGCAAACAAGCGTTGATGTACTTCATTGAGGACATGTTGAAAATGTGTACCCCGACCAGGACTCGAACCCAGGATCTCCTGCTTACATGGCAGACGCTCTATCCATCTGAGCCACCGAGGGCACAGAGGATAGTGCGTCTGCAGGGACTTATCCCTTGCACGCTCCTCGTGAGATCCACATTCCCAACATGTCCACACCACTACATTCGTAGTTTGCCCATCATACTCATTACTCGTGGCATTTAATTATCATTTCATTTCTAGCAAAGCTGCATGGTCATCCACGGCAACTGTCCTTTTGGGAACAGATACTACCGTCATATATAGTTAAAATATGGCTTCCCGGCCGTTGACCTTCTTGTGCGAACGCACACGCTATGCCCGAACTCGTACGGGACTTGGTAGATTAATCTGCCACGAGTAATGAGTATGATGGGCAAACATCTATTAGGTGCACTACGAATGTAGTGGTGTGGACATGTTGGGAATGTGGATCTCACGTCCATGCAGATGCACTATCCTCTGTGCCCGCGGTGGCTCAGATGGATAGAGCGTCTGCCGTGTAAGCAGGAGATCCCGGGTTCGAGTCCCGGTCGGGGCACACAACATGTCCCCAATGAAGTACATCAACGCCTGTTTGCAGCTAGGGTGTCCATTTAATTATCATTTCAAGTTGTATTGCCTATCCTAAGGTGCATAAAAAATAAAAACGAGGATAATGGAATGTGATTAAATGAGGTGATGCTGAGGGAATTAGATAAGGAAATGGAACTCTTTAAGTAGTAAGTGAGCTTTACTATTTGGGTAGCAAAATAACTGATGATGGTCGACGTAAAGAGGATATAAAATGTAGACTGCCTATGGCAAGAAAAGCGTTTCCAAAGAAGAGAAATTTGTTAACATCGAGTATTGATTTAAGCATCAGGAAGTCTTCTCAAAGTATTTGTATGGAGTGTAGCCATCTATGGACGATACATAGTTTAAATATCTTCAACATTTCGCGGCCCTGTCAGCAACTGTGTAAATATGAATATTAATTTTAATAATTAACAGCCTCAGTTGCACTGTTTGCCTAGAATTTCTCTAGGTTTCAGTCGGGATAATCCAACCTTCTTCCGAATAACAGTAACTACCGCCTTTGCATAGTGGACATCGTCAAGCTAAAACTACAAATCCATAAATTATCGTCAGAGTATAAAACTTATCTGGAACTGCCTTGGCCCCACTTCGCGACCTCGATGCGGCATCCACGAGTGCTGTACTGACGATAATTTACGGATTTGTAGTTTTAGCTTGACGATGTCCACTATGGAAAGGCGGTAGTTACTGTTATTCTGAAGAATGTTCGGTTATCCCGAATGAAACCTAGGTAAATTCTAAGCAAACAGTGCAACTGAACTGTTAAGTATTAAAATTGAAACTGATACATAGTTTAGACAAGAAGAGAATAGAAGCTTTCGAAACGTGGTGCTACAGAAGAATGCTCAAGATTAAATAGGTATCGAATAGAATTGGGGAGAAGAGAAATTTTTGGCACAACTTGACTAGATGGAGGAGTCGGTTGGTAGGACATGTTCTGGGGGGCATCAAGGGGTCGCCCGTTTAGTACTGGAAAGAGGCGTGGTGGGTAAAAATCGTAGAGGGAGACTAAGGGGTGAATACACTAAGCAGATTCAGAAGGACGTAGGCTGCACTAGGTACTGGGAGATGAAGCAGCTCGCACAGGATAGAGTAGCATGGAGAGCTGCATCAAACCAGTCTCTGAACGGAAGACCACAACAACAACATCAAGTTGTATAAAACTTTTTTTGGGCCTGATTCTTTTTTTTTGTGCTCATACTGTATAAGATGAATGGAAACTGATGGAACGCACCTACAGAGGTTTCGTTTCTCAGTCATCTACGTGAAATCTGACGGACAATGGAAAAGAATCGCCAGTGGACTGGGAGGAAGTAAGAAACGTAGAGTAGTAAAGACGTCCTCGTTGCCAGAATACCATTATACTTTTGAGCATTTTCACAAAACATACAGAAGCTCATGGCTCTGGAGATGCAGAAGGGGGAGACGAAACAAATCAGAACGATGTTGATGATTTGTTGACTGTCATTCATCGCTGGCCTGTCAAATGTATAATTTGCTGATGCACTTGCCGCAGACATCAACTATGACACAGCATATTAAGAAGTCAAGCAGAGAGGATGTACAATCATCTGAATGCAGCCGCGTAATACATTACAAATGTTTGCGCAAGTTACTTAAGTTGTCTGTGAAGTGTTGGCAGAAGAGCCAACACTGTGTTGTTAGAGGAGGCCGAAATGCACGCGTTTAAGCTCACGCAGACTGGCGTGAGGTCTGGAACAGGTCAGAGAAATAAGACTAGCAAAACAGGAGGTAACTGGTAGAATACTTAACTTTAATCCATAATCGGTGTACATCGCTCTTGACTGTACATGTTATAACCTCAATATAAACTGGTAATGGCGCCTTGCTAGGGCGTAGCAAATGACGTAACTGAAGGCTATGCTAACTATCGTCTCGGCAAATGAGAGCGTAATTTGTCAGTGTAGCTTCGCTAGCAAAGTCTGCTGTACAACTGGGGCGAGTGCTAGTAAGTCTCTCTAGACCTGCCGTGTGGTGGCGCTCGGTCTGCAATCACTGACAGTGGCGACACACGGGTCCGACGTATACTAACGGACCGCGGCCGATTTAAAGGCTACCACCTAGCAAGTATGGTGTCTGGCGGTGACACCACAGTCTGACTTCTACTACGTAGCTGGAGTAATAACGCCAATCAAGAGAGACCAAAAAAGCTAAATATCGGGAATAGCTCCTGCAGTAGCAAATTTCTCTACAGTGGTAGGAAGGAGTGCCACGAACAATAGAATAGAAATCCTGACTCGTGAGCGACGAGTGAGGGGTTGGAGGTGCGTTTGAAGCAAAATTGCTAGCCGGAGTGGCCGAGCGGTTGTAGGCGCTACAGTCTGGAACCTCGCGACTGCCACGGTCGCAGGTTCGAATCCTGCCTCGGGCATGGATGCGTGTGATGTCGTTAGGTTAGGTAGGTTTAGTAGTTCTATGGGACTGATGACCTCAGAAGTTAAGTCCCACAGTGCTCAGAGCCATTTGAACCATTTTGAAACATTTGTAATGTATTACGCGGCTGCATTCAGGTGCCTATATCGAATATATAAGGTGCAATGCCGACTAGCAACAACGAACGAAACAGACTTTAGTTTTATAGAAATCTTAAGAGAAAAGATCACTCAGTACTTGAAAATTCGCTTGTGTCAGTCGACTATTATACCAGCAACATTACGCGGATTTGAAGCATTAATATTTAGAAACCGTTAATATTTGAAAGAAAAATACCAAGAAAAACTTTTTGGCTAGTATTGGATGAAGATAACATGGAATGCAGGATAAGAAAAAATGAAGAATTAAGAGCGCTGTACAAACACCGTAACATCGTAGATGTGCTAAAGAAGAGAAGGGTGAACTGGGCAGGCCATATAGCAAGAATGACAGAAAAGAGACTATCTAAAATAGCATTCGGAAGGACGATAGGCGGTAGGAGAGGAAGAGGAAGACCCATAAGTGAGTGGAGAGGATAAGATCCGGGAGGACGCATCTGGAATGAATACGAGCACTGGATGGACAAACAGGGCGCTCAACACAACGCAGTGGAAGAGGTTTGTAGAGCAAGCGTATGTTCCATTAGGCCCTTGCCAGTTGTTAATAATAATAATAAGGTGCAATGTATCTTCCATCCAATTTAAACGACTCTAAAGTACACAGCATAATTGTTTAATTTATTTGTTTATTGGATAAGTCGTGTCAATAGTGTATTTGTTTGTTTCAATATACGTGATGCCCTCTGACCTGCTTTTCCTTCATGTACTCAACTTTATGAATTTCGGCGTTGCTCTTTTATCTTCAGGTAGTAAAAACTTCTAGTCTTTAAAAACGGCAGCAGGTAATGTAATAAGGGCTGCACAAGTGATCCGGGAAAGTACCGTCCAGTACCGTAGGCATGGATGTGTTATAGAAGCTCAGAGCATTTTCTGAGCTCAAACGGAATAAAGTACAGGCTGGCTATAATGAATTTTCGTTACTTCGCCCAGTGTAGACTAAAAACTATTTACGTATGGGTAGCCAACTGTATAGGAATGATGTTCGGACTGTGGGCTGCAGGATTTGCGTTGTTAGTACTGTCAGCGTAACGACTTGGCATTAGGCGCCGCTTCCGGTACGGCGACGTAGACCTGAAGCACAGGCATCACCGTGCATTACAGTTGCAGACGGTCAACACGGTTCTGGACAAGGTGAGCAGGGGTTTACGCAAACTTCTTTTATCAAAACAACACCAACAGTACTGCGGATCTTCGCTAGAATCGCCGCATTAAAGGATTACGGCGAGGTCCTTTTTCTCCACCATGGTTGAAGGACACGATTCAGAAGTTGTAATTAACTGGCGATTTGGGAATTGCTCCTAGGAGCGCCGACTGCCAATTGCGCCACAAACACTGGAAGAAGTTACTGCTCCCGTGGTTGAGAATAATGGAGGCAAAGTGCGATCTTCAAACAGTGCACGGGCTGTATTACTACATCTAAACATTCCGTGGTCCACTGACCGAGAAGTGCTGCGAACAAATGTGAAATGGTATCCGTACGTACTTTACAATACGCACTATTTTTTTCCACGTGACGCAGACGTTCAGATAGACTTTCCTCTTAGGTTTCTTGCAAATGCTGATTTGTGACGACATGTAGCCTTGGAATATTTTGCGAGGGTTGCCCAGAAAGTAATGCACCGCTTTTTTTTTCTGAGCCGGAAGCAATGCTACGAATGCGAAACGTCACGAATGTATTACAGTCTCCTGAGCGAGCGCGCCAAGTTTTCGCCACTTCCGATAGATAGCGTTGACAGTTTCAAAATGGCATCTTTAGGTGATGTACGTTACAACCATGGAGGTAAGAATAAGGGGAGATGGCGCTACGTATCCCAGCCGTACTACGTTTTGAAGCCATGGGGGCGTGGATCGCTGCCATGACACTCTGACCAAAACACTGCCAGTGTGCTGTAGCGCTGCGTGTATTACAGTCGTTAATTGCACCATATATGCATCTAACGACATCAGATTGGTTGTTTCAAAGTTTTTGTTTAAAATAAAATCTCGTAAAGGCGAAATTCCGCGTTTCTTCTGATTAAAAATAGTTTTTAATGTAATATTACGAATGGCTAGTCTTCAATGTAAACGATACAATTTTGTTAATTCAGTAATAAACGTGTATCACAAACTAAATAATAGAAACTGAAAACTAAGTTAGATATACCCTCCCTCCAAAGCCCCATAAATACATCTTGTTCGTGATACGTACTGGGACATTTCAGTTACGTTACACTGCTGGGAAACACTGTTCATTACCACCAATATTTACTGAAATACGGTACATAGAATGGCAAATCTACACAGTGTACTGTTTAGGCCTGTACTTTACGTCAGTTAATGTAGTGTTAGCTTTTAATTTGGTACATGATGAAGACAAAGTGAGTTACTCAACACTTCGCTTATCGACGATACGTACGTATTATACTGAAACGTGAACTTGAAAACTAAGAATTTAATTCTTTGAATTAACATACCTTTTGCAAATGTTTTGGGTGTGTAGGGAAAACTGATGGTACAGCATTTTCTCGGAGCCTTACTGTTGAAAGGGAAGTTCGGTCTATCTCCTCTTCACGGAAATGCTGAGAACATATAGTGCTCCATTTAGACGGACGCCAATTCTTCCTCCTCACGGCATTCTCCCACAGAGCTTTCCGACTTTCATTTTTAGGAAATGTAAAATCATACAGGGGAAAAACACGCTACAGTACAAGTACCGATGTAGCACACGTTCATTCACAATGAAGTTGTAAAATCACACTTAACGAGACAGCTTACACATGAAATGTTATTGCCTTCGATTTCGCATCACAATCAGAACGATTCGTACATCCGAACACCACACAAGTCACCATAATAGCGCAAAATCCTTCCAAAAGCGAGCGACAAGCCTATGCACACAAGCTTACAGCAGCAATGTTTTGGTCGGATTGAGATGGCTACCCTCAGCTTCACATAGCTTCACAGCTGTGACGTCACGGCGTCTCCCTCTATTCTTACCTCCATGGATACAACCAACGTGCCGTCATTGAATTTCTCACTATAGAGAAAGAAGCTGTGTGGAATATTCACAGACGCTCGTGCAAAGTCTGTGGAGCATCTGCTGTCGACAGAGGCACAGTTAATCGCTGGGCACGGAGGGCGAGGTCATCAGAAGGCGGTTCGGCGGAGCTCCACGATTTGCAGCGGTCGGGGAGACCATCCACGGCTGTCAGACCTGACGTGTTGCAGCGAGCTGACGGTGTCATTCGCGAGGACTGACGCATCCGAGGAAGACATTTTGAGGACGATGAGGAGGTGATTCAGACAGCGAAGCACTGACTCCGCCACCAGGACAAGGATTGGTACCGACACAGCATACACGCCCTTGTTTCGCGCTGGAGAACCGCCATAGAACAGGATGGAGATTACGTGGAAAAATAGGGTGTGTAGATGAAACAACACTCGTGAGTATAATTCTCATCATGTTCAATAAACAATTGTTGACGGGGAAAAATGCACTGCATTATTTTCTGGGTAACTCTCGTATGGTGTTTACACAAACAATACGACTATGGGTTATTTTGTTACTTAAAGCCGAAAGAGTAAAAGACAAAGATGAAAACCAAAATAAATCTTTAACTCACATCGCAAGATGATGATACTAAGCTAAAAAGTAGTGCCGCCCTTTCGCTAAAAAGCTGCACGAGCTGCGCCAGGGAAAATGATTTGGGGAGAGGCTGGCTCTGAGCACTATGGGACTCAACATCTTAGGTCAGAAGTCCCCTAGAACTTAGAACTACTTAAACCTAACTAACCTAAGGACATCACACACACCCATGCCCGAGGCAGGATTCGAACCTGCGACCGTAGCAGTCCCGCGGTTCCGGACTGCAGCGCCAGAACCGCTAGACCACCGCGGACGTTGGGGAGAGGAAAAGGTGTTCTACAGAGTAGCATCGCTTGAAGATGTGGTGAGATAGGGTATGTAGTGTGTGAAGGTATACGGACGGTGGGACGTGTTTCTCAAGATGTGGCATCATACCGCGATTTGGGATTACAGGGGAAACAACGGGGTTGTGGGAATGTAGTTTGTGGATAGCGTAGGATATACAGAGGCGTTCAGTGTGAGCGAGGAGCTGTGGGAATTTGATGAGATGATGGTGGGTTAGGACAAATGGATGCAAAACGGAGGCGGAGTGTAAGGAATCGGAGAGACTAATGGAACTCTTGAGAATGTCATGCGTAAATGAGTCGTAAGGTGCGCGAATAATAGCAGAACAAGATAAATATGACAAAAGTGACATTCATACGTTCGCATAGTCCCGCTCGACCAACATAACGAAACTGCAGTATGAGATGATTTATTGGCAGACATAAGTATATGTGGCCCATAGTGAAGCAATACAATTTGTAGGGCACTGCTGCATTAACACGCTGCAGAGAAATCAAAAATGAGTAAAAGGCTGAATTTTATTTAACCGGGAATGAACTTAAATAGCTATATGAAGCATTAAAAAATTTGTTACCTCAAGAAAATTCATCACAAAGATGAGACAAAAACAACGTTTAAGTACTAAAACGGAGTGAGTCACATGCTTTACTAAATTATTTTTACAGTCTTAATATTTGGGAAAAAAGTAGTTACTTTAATCCTTATGTGTCACTCTTAATACCTTTTTCTTGCAACCCAAGGTCCATCAGATACTTGTAACAGAATCAATATGAAAATAAATGGCATTTTGTGAGGGACATAATTTAAATTTTGGCATCTGTTCATTTGCATTTGTACTCGGCTAAGAATGATGTTGTTAAAAGGTCTTTTGTCTCACAAATGAAGACTTCATTACTTTTTTTTTTTTTTTTGAGTGGAACTCTTTCCGACGGTAAGTGGCTGATTGTGAGCTCTCTGACGAACTGGATGTGTGTCAGCTGAATAACGTTGGTTGTCAATATCTTAGCAGTACTGGTTTGTAAACAAGTATTAGTGTTGTTAGTTTTCTGTAGAAAGTATTCACGTAGTGTTGAGCTTGTTTCTTCAGATTAATTAGCTGACATGTAAAAAGTATAGTAATTTTCGAACAGTGAATCTGGGAACACACAACTCTAGACTATGCAGCTGAGCAAATGTCAAATATTTTCAGCCGCATTGCAAATGTAGTTGTGGTTAGCGCGAGAAATCATCATGTGTCTAAAAACGTGACTGACATGGTTAAGACTTTGAAAGGTGACTTATTGAAAGAAATACTTAGCACAGCTCAGAACGCTGAGTGCGTTTCAAGTACCTGGAATATGGCGACCTCCGGCTTTCCGCCGGTGGTGCCGTTGGTGATGTTGTTGGCCGCTGGCGCGCTGGGGAGGTTGGTGGAGATGCTCTTCACCAGCTCTGACGTCACGACGGGCTTCTGCTGGACCAGCGACGACGAGGAGGGGATGACGTTGGAGCGGATGTCTTCGCCGGCGATGCCTGCGCTAGCTCTGTGAACAGAATACACGGACAGATGTAGCGCCAAGTCTCAAATATCCTCTTTGGTACAGTCCACTGTCTGCTAAAAATTTTCGATCTGATGCCGCTTCGGCGAGCTACATATTTCGCTGTTTATTTCCTGAACTAAAGTGCGCGTCATTTACGATGGCGGCCGAGTTTAGGTTCGTTCTGCGCATCTGACGTCACAAAACACAGTCAGCCAATGAACAGAGAACGACGTTGCCAGAGCTCGACTGCAGCACAGGGCATGGATGAGTGTCTTCAGTTTTAGAAGCGTTCAGTCATAAATAAAGTAACTGAACGAAAGTTCAGCAGAATTTCTTTTA
This sequence comes from Schistocerca americana, assembly GCF_021461395.2. Classification (NCBI taxonomy): domain Eukaryota; kingdom Metazoa; phylum Arthropoda; class Insecta; order Orthoptera; family Acrididae; genus Schistocerca; species Schistocerca americana. Next base: position 61,327,835 of record NC_060128.1, read on the forward strand.
TAGAAAGTTTGGAAAAAGCATTCTTTATACCAATTGCTTCATATTCTATTAATTAATTAAAGCAAACAAGCCATAAGCCTCCTAATTCAGGCGATAGCTTTTACCCAATAAAGAACAGCCGTAATTGTTTATTTCCTATTGTACTTTGACGAAACGTAATTCAGTCATACCAACAGCGTTTGTCAGTATTTTGCGTCCCTGTTTAAAGTCCTCCAGGAACTGTATTTAATGATGAACTGCGTTAGTGTAATGGTTAAAGTGTTTGGATGCTACTCAAAAGGTTCCGGGTTCAAACCTTATTCTGTGCTTAATATTTTCTTTCTTTAAAAACAATATCGAAGTGTATTACTTCATGAATTTTATTCATTTGAATCTAATTTTCTGAAATTTCTAGTGGTAACTGAAATCAACCATACGGAAAGTATACGCTATGGACTTTTACCTCTGTAAACTCTTCAAAATTTCGTGCAATGGTTTACTACATTTAATGCTGCACAATAACTGCGTTGAACATCGAAACAAAATTAAGTCATTTTTGGGGGGAAGGTATCAGTCAAGAAAATGTGTAAAAATCAAATTTTTGGGCTAAATAGTTTCTGTGAAATCGAATGATAAGTGTGTCAAAGCAGTCGGAACACCGTGTGTCTGCACAGGCGAGCAGTGCAGTGATGACAAAATCGCGCACAGCGCGGAATGCGGGGAGCACGTCTCTGTTGCAGCGAAAGGGCTAATGCGGCCGTGGTGGCTTTACTTCATAAACTGCGCGCTCCCCCCTAAACATAAGTTTGCGAACTATACTATACTATGGCGCTGCGTCGTTTGCAACTGGCAACGCAGCAATCTCCCGCGTCTGGGCGGGCATGCGCGAACCGCCAAGGTAAAAGAATTGAACTATAGATTCTCACTTGTTCGCTAGGCGCTGGCTAGGCCACTTTCAATACATTATCACTGTACAAAAATCTCGATGTCATGACCCAGAAACGAAGACTGAGGACGAACCAGAAATGTACAATGGAGTAACGAATCTTTATTTGTTCATGAGACCCAGAAAATATTGGATACAGGCTCCCAGGTGGATGCTATTTTTCTTGACTTCCGGAAGGCGTTCGATACAGTTCCGCACTATCGCCTGATAAACAAAGTAAGAGCCTACGGAATATCAGACCAGCTGTGTGGCTGGATTGAAGAGTTTTTAGCAAACAGAACACAGCATGTTGTTATCAATGGAGAGACGTCTACAGACGTTAGAGTAGCCTCTGGCGTGCCACAGGGGAGTGTTATGGGACCATTGCTTTTCACAATATATATAAATGACCTAGTAGATAGTGTCGGAAGTTCCATGCGGCTTTTCGCGGATGATGCTGTAGTATACAGAGAAGTTGCAGCATTAGAAAATTGTAGCGAAATGCAGGAAGATCTGCAGCGGATAGGCACTTGGTGCAGGGAGTGGCAACTGTACCTTAACATAGACAAATGTAATGTATTGCGAATACATAGAAAGAAGGATCCTTTATTGTATGATTATATGATAGCGGAACAAACACTGGTAGCAGTTACTTCTGTAAAATATCTGGGAGTATGCGTGCGGAACGATTTGAAGTGGAACGATCATATAAAATTAGTTGTTGGTAAGGCGGGTACCAGGTTGAGATTCATTGGGAGAGTGCTTAGAAAATGTAGTCCATCAACAAAGGAGGTGGCTTACAAAACACTCGTTCGACCTATACTTGAGTATTGCTCATCAGTGTGGGATCCGTACCAGATCGGTTTGACGGAGGAGATGGAGAAGATCCAAAGAAGAGCGGCGCATTTCGTCACAGGGTTATTTGGTAACCGTGATAGCGTTACGGAGATGTTTAATAAACTCGAGTGGCAGACTCTGCAAGAGAGGCGCTCTGCATCGCGGTGTAGCTTGCTCGCCAGGTTTCGAGAGGGTGCGTTTCTGGATGAGGTATCGAATATATTGCTTCCCTCTACTTATACCTCCCGAGGAGATCACGAACGTAAAATTAGAGAGATTAGAGCGCACACGGAGGCTTTCAGACAGTCGTTCTTCCCGCGAACCATACGCGACTGGAACAGGAAAGGGAGGTAATGACACTGGCACGTAAAGTGCCCTCCGCCACACACCGTTGGGTGGCTTGCGGAGTATAAATGTAGATGTAAATGTAGATGTAGAATGCCCGTTGGTACCACAAATTCTGTTTCTGCTACTGCGATGTGGTTCAGCACGACACAAATAATGGAAATTGCAGACGACTCGAACGTGTGATTAAAGACGTGGGTGCAACATTCAGTTGATTGATGATGTCAGCTGTTCCTGCACACAGGTTGGGTGCGACAGCGCAGGCAGTGTGACAGTCTCTCCACTTTGTTTGCTTCACTGCTTTCGTCTGCATCTACACGCTGCAAGCAAAGTTACGTTATGTGGCGGAGGGTACTTTGTGTAGATTAGATAGATTAGATTAGGTTTTCGTTCCATAGGTCCCAGCTGAGGAGATCCTCGTGGATGTGGAACATGTCTTTTTTTTAAAGCTGAAATAACAATACTAATAGTATGAATATATACAATAAATCATTTGTTTCTATTAAAAAATTCGTCAATGGAGTAGAAGTAGTTGGCCACTAGTAAGTCTTTCAGGCTCCTTTTAAACTGATCTTTATTTGAAACTAAATTTTTTATGTTTGTTGGCAAATTATTGAAGATGAGTGTTCCTGAGTAGTGGACCGCTTTTTGAACTAAAGTAAGTCCTTTTAAGTCCTTGTGCAGATCATTTTTGTTCCTGGTATTGTATGTTTGAACTGAGCTGTTTGTTGGAAAAAGAGATATATTATTTAGGACAAATTTCACTGAGGAGTAAATATGCTGTGAGGCAGTAGTTAGTATACGCAGTTTTTTCAAGAGGTTTCTACAGGACGTCCGTCAATTTACTCCACAAATAATACGTATTACACGCTTTTGGACTCTGAAAACTAAATACTTTGTGTCTCCTTTCCTCTACCAGTCGCGAACGGGTCACGGGAAGAACGATCCACACGTCCGTGTGGACGCGACTCGCTCTAACTTTACGTTCATGGTCTTTTCTCGAGATATAAGTACGCAGCAGGAAGCAATATATTGAACTTACACAGCAGACCGAGCCGTGTTTGCAGACTTCCTCTCTTGCAGTCTCTGCCACTGCAGTCGGCTGATCATCCCCGTGACGATTTCGCGCTTACTAAATGAACCTGTTACAAAACGCGCAGCTCTTCTTTGGATCATCTCTGTGTCCTCAATAAGTTCTGTCTGGTTCGGATCACAGACAAGCGAGCAACATTCAAGTATTGATTGTTAAAAAATATATCAGCTCAACCACTTGTTTATAGTGTAAAAGACTTAAGACTGACGCTTTTTGTGAAGTCAAACTTCCAACATCAGAATAATAAAAAGTAAAAGAACCTGTTAAAACTCGCTAAAATGGAACATGCACCAGGCACAATAAAATTAAAACATCGTGGCCACTTCCCTTGTTGCAGCCGTGTCTTCCAAGGTGCATCTCCACATAGTCGTCAAAATATAAAAAACTCTAAAAGTATTAGGAAACAAAATGGTAGGCAAGTTTTTAAAATATTTAGGAAACCAACGACAACTGATGTGTTGATACAAACGTTGTCAATAAATTGATACGACAGAAACAGCGCGCGAACGCAAGGAAGAATACCGCAAATAATATTACGAGAGTCACAATACCATACTTCGGTGATATTTCGCAAAAAGTGGCTAACATTTTCAAACCTTTTAAAGTTGATATCGCTTTTCAGACCAATAATACGGTGCGGTTTAAACTAAGAAATAATTTACAGCAGGAAAGCGATAAATATGAGACAGCTGGGGTCTATAAAATTCAGTGTAACACGTGCAAGGCAAGCTATGTAGGCCAAAGTGGTAGGTCCTTTAAAGTACGTTACAAAGAACATAGCGATGCTTTCCGGCATAAAATTTCGAAAAGTCAGCTGTAGCCACGCATATTTGGGAAACGGGACACCCCATGTTGGGAATAGATCAGGATCTCGTTATTTTACATAGACAGGACAAAGGCAAAAAGCTGGATCTACTAGAACATCTGGAAATTACGATACATAGCGTGGATAATCAGAATACACTGAATGAACAGGTAACTGGCAATACAAATAACTTTTTCAAACTTTTCACTGGTTTATTTTAGTAACTACATTTTTAGCAGTTGGTAGGATACCATCATTTAATGAGGTCCTTGGAACATTTATACGTTATCTCCTTGTATAGACATCTCTGTGACTTCCTTGTTTACTTGCGCGTGAGCTCATTCGCGGTTCAGTGTCGTGTTTGGCTACTTGGTGTGTGGTATCAACGAAGTCGCACGGGCGGTTTACGACGATAGAGGAAAGAGCCACCTTGGAAGACACGGCTGCAACAAGGGAAGTAGCCACGATGTTTTAATTTTATTATCACTTTTATTGTACCTGGTGCATGTTCCATTTCAGCGAGTTTTAACAAGTTCTTTTACTTTTTATTATTCTGATGATGGAAGCTTGATTTCCCAAACGCGTCAATCTCAGTGTTTTATACTATAAACATGTGGTTGAGCCGACATATATTTTTAAAATGAACATTCACAACCACGACCTCTCATCCAGTATGGATAAAATCAAAACTCAAGTATTGGTTGAACGAAGGTTTTGTTAGCCACCTATATCGTGTGCGCATTGCTCTACCTAGGCAGTCTTCCGCCGATCTTTCTCGCATCTGCCTTAGTTGCGATTAGTTTTGTGTGGTCGTTACATTTTAAATCGCTTTGTACTCTTGTATACAGGGTAGTTATAATTCAACTTTCGATACTTTAAAGTGCTCCTTTGAAAAACGAGTGGTAAGTAAGACGAAGAAACTTTGCGGAAGCATTTGTAAAAACACGCGAAAGAGAAATAACGAATAGGCCATTGAGGAGAAACACATTTCAATTTCGATAACAGAGGGTAACATTTGTTAATTGGGTACCATGTTTACGTTCGAGGTAACGAACGTTGTTCCGTGTGCATCCATGATAGACTGGAACCGACTAGAGATACCATTTCACAACTGTTCTCACAACTTTCGAACTGTGGGCCATCGAACGTTCAGCTGTCTTAGCTCGTCCACTACTTGAATATCGCGCATTGCGACCAGCATTCTCAGCCATAGCAACAACAGCTTCTTCAACAATTTGTCGCGCAATTGGCAGTCGGCCTCATTGCAATATTGTACGGAATCCAAAATATGGACAATACTTTTCCAATTACTTAGGAAGAACCCTACGCGACCCTCCTGGCAGCTGTATCTTCAACAGGTAGAAGAAGATAACCTTTGATTGAGCTGTCTAGAACATGTCCGATTCTCGGTGGAATAACATACGGCATTCGTGAAGACGTACCTGGATGATGCAGCGTGAGTAGCGACAACCCTTCTGCATCGTGTACGAAGCATATTTTTCGTTTCTCCATATATATTACCTCGCTATAATAAAGTGCAGAGACATTTGTCTTGCTTACTCAGTGCACGATGCAGTACTAGCGTGTGTACTACGGTGTGGTATAAGGTAAATACAAATTACAGGGTGTACTACTTTGCTTCTGCCGTTTCTTCCCCAACATTTGAGGCTTTAATGAAACAAACTGGTTACACATGTATCACTGAAAGTATTTTCCATCCTTGGCCACTACCTTCTCCCATCTTTCGGGCAGTATAAGAATCCCGCGTCGAAAAAATTGTTCAAATTTTGAAGCGATCCACGAATCTATCCAATTTGTGACTTCTTCATGAGATCGGAAGTGTTAGTCAGCCAGGCCACGCGCCATTGATTTAAACTGGTGACAGTCAGAGGGAGCAATGTCTGGAGAATACGGCGGGTGGGGTAGGACTTCCCGTTTTAACGTCTACAAGTACGTTTTGACCTCTTTTTGCAACGTGGGGTCGAGCGTTGTCGTGATGCAAAATCAATTTATCGTGCATCTCGCTGTATTGCGGTAGTTTGTCTTTTAATACTCTGCTCAAACGCATTAATTGCGTTCGCGAACTAGCACCTGTGATTGTCTCGCTTGATTTTAACACCTCATAGTACACGACGCCGAGCTGGTCCCACCAAATGCAGAGCATGATCTTGGAGCCGTGAATATTCTACATCTACATACATACTCCGCAATCTACCATACGGTGCGTGGCGGAGGGTACTTCGTACCACAACTAGCATCTTCTGTCCCTGTTCCACTCCCAAACAGGAGGAGGGAAAAATGACTGCCTATATGCCTCTCTACGAGCCCTAATCCCTCTTATCTTATCTTTGTGGTCTTTCCGCGAAATGTACGGTGGCGGCAGTAAAATTGTACTGCAGTCAGCCTCATATGCTGGTTCTCTAAATTTCCTCAGTAGCGATTCACGAAAAGCACGCCTCCTTTTCTCTAGAGACTCCCACCCGAGTTTCTGAAACAGTACTCAAGAATAGGTCGTAATAGTGTTCTATAAGCGGTCTCCTTTACAGATGAACCACATCTTCCCAAAATTCTACCAATGAACCGAAGACGACTATCCGCCTTCCCCACAACAGCATATTACATGCTTGTCCCACTTCATATCGCTCCGCAATGTTACGCCCAAATATTTAATCGACGTGACTGTGTCAAGCGCTACACTACTAATGGACTATTCAAACAAACGGTGTGGCCGTCGACGTGCAAGCATGGCCGAGATATCTCCATGATTTTTTTTCGTTTAGGGTTACCGTAATGAACACATTTTTCGTCCCCGGTCACAATGCGATGAAGAAATCAGTTCCGTTTTTTGCCTCTGAAGCAACTGTTCACAAACGCCGTTCAACGCCTCTTGGTTTCAGCTCACACGGGACCTACGTTCCTTCTTTCTGAATCATGTCCACAGCCTTGAGACGTTTTCAAATGGCTTGCCGTGTCACTCCCTCTAATTGTTCCAATTCTTCTTGAGTCTTCACTCAGAAATGACTCCAATTCTGCATCTTCGAAAACATTCTCTCTTCCACCACGTCTATGACGTTAAAACACCGTTCTTGAAGCCTTTCTAACAACCCTAACACAACAAAGGTCAAAAATTAATTATGATTGTAGTGTTGCTCACGCTGGTAAATTTTGCATTTTCGGGCAACAACAAAGTTATTATGTGGCAGGTGTCATTAGAGCACAGTTAATAAAGTCATTTCATGTAATAATGAATAAACTAGGCACTCATCTTTTCGTGTTTCCCACGCTGGTCTCGTTGTGAACTCATGGCTCAATAGTCGAAAATCTAGGTGGTGATGATTCCAACCTCGGATGCAAAGAGGCCTAGGTATTATTCTGCGATATTCAAAAGTTTTATATATGCGTTTCATAAACCATTATTGAAGATTAAACTTTTGCAAGTTAGCAGAACGGTGATGTAAAAAAATAATCAGCACTCCGAATTTAAGTCACACTTTTTCTTTATTACTTTTGTTGCACCATCACTTCAGAAATATGTTAACTATTTTACAGAAACTATTTTACAGAAACCTCTCGTATCGAGAGGTTGAGGTGAGGTGCCGCAAATGGTTACGTAATTCGAGAACTATTACACGTTGAAACCACTCATGACACGTTCTTTCACTGATAGCGCCCGTACGATACGTACTTGATAGCATTCTATGAGACTCAACCGCTGTTTTTTTCGTATAGAAACAAAACAGTAACACCTCCTGCAAATGACGAGAATTACGCTTGTAAACTGACATTTTCAGTCAGAACAATTTAATGATGCAAACACATCTACATCTACATCTACATGATTACTCTGCAATTCACATTTAAGTGCTTGGCAGAGGGTTCATCGAACCACAATCATACTATCTTCCTACCATTCCACTCCCGAACAGCGCGCGGGAAAAACGAACACCTAAACCTTTCTGTTCGAGCTCTGATTTCTCTTATTACACTTTGATGATCATTCCTACCTATGTACGTTGGGCTCAACAAAATATTTTCGCATCCGGAAGAGAAAGTTGGTGACTGAAATTTCGTAAATAGATCTCACCGCGACGAAAAACGTCTTTGCTGTAATGACTTCCATCCCAACTCGCGTATCATATCTGCCACACTCTCTCCCCTATTACGCGATAATACAAAACGAGCTGCCCTTTTTGCACCCTTTCGATGTCCTCGCTCAATCCCACCTGGTAAGGATCCCACACCGCGCAGCAATATTCTAACAGAGGACGAACGAGTGTAGTGTAAGCTGTCTCTTTAGTGGACTTGTTGCATCTTCTAAGTGTCCTGCCAATTAAACGCAACCTTTGGCTCGCCTTCCCCACAATATTATCTATGTGGTCCTTCCAACTGAAGTTGTTCGTGATTTTGACACCCAGGTACTTAGTTTAATTGACAGCCTTGAGAATTGTACTATTTATCGAGTAATGGAATTCCAACGGATTTGTTTTGGAACTCGTGTGGATCACCTCACACTTTTCGTTATTTAGCGTCAACTGCCACCTGCCACACCGTACAGCAATCTTTTCTAAATCGCTTTGCAACTGATACTGGTCTTCGGATGACCTTACTAGACGGTAAATTACAGCATCATCTGCGAACAACCTAAGAGAACTGCTCAGATTGTCACCCAGGTCATTTATATAGATCAGGAACAGCAGAGGTCCCAGGACGGTTCCCTGGGGATCACCTGATATCACTTCAGTTTTACTCGATGATTTGCCGTCTATTACTACGAACTGCGACCTCCCTGACAGGAAACCACGAATCCAGTCGCACAACTGAGACGATACCCCATGAGCCAGCAGCTTGATTAGAAGTCGCTTGTGAGGAACGGTGTCAAAAGCTTTCCGGAAATCTAGAAATACGGAATCAACTTGAAATCCCCTGTCGATAGCGACCATTACTTCGTGCGAATAAAGAGCTAGCTGCGTTGCACAAGAACGATGTTTTCTGAAACCATGCTGATTACGTATCAATAGATCGTTCCCCTCGAGGGAATCGACTAACGTTTGAATAAGGTTATGTTGACAGAGGTGCAAGCTAACTGCCTGACGTCTGCGATCTGTTTCTTTCTACCGCTACTTACCCTTATCGCCACCTATCGGCAAACAGCGGAACCAAACTTTTACAAATATGTCAGAAAATTAAAAAAAAAAAGACAGCCAAATGGTAAGGCGACCGCTCACGATAAACGGGATCCCAGGTTCGAGTCCCGGTCCGGTACAAATTTTGTTTGTCGTCATTGCATTCTACAGGTGAAGGTTGTGAAAATATTTAATAAAACAGGTTCAGTGTAAGTGGCTTACCTCGCGGAAGGTGGCTGCGACAGCAGGGTCGCCGCCGTAGGCAGAGGGCTGGCCGGCAGGTTGAAGGGCAAAGGGCGCGCCGGTTCGCTCTCTGGGCGGTGGTTGCGTGGGATGGCCGTTGGCGGCAGTGCCGTCGTGCTGCAACACCCAGCCCATCAGCAGAGTACGAAACCCCTCGATGAGCGTCTTTTCATGCATTTATGTAACCTTATCCCCTTCTTTCTCATGTCGCTCATATGAAAACAACCTTATCGATCCTTACAATTTTGATAATTTACACTACTGGCTATTAAAATTGCTACACCAAGAAGATATGCAGATGATGAACGCGTATTCATTGGACAAATATATTGTACTAGAACTGACATGTGATTACAGTTCCATGCAATTTGGGTGCATAAATCCTGTGAAATCAGTACCCAGAACATCCACCTCTGGCCGTATTTAACGGCCTTGATACGTCTGGGCATTGACTCAGACACAGCTTGGACGGCGTGTACAGGTACAGCTGCCCATGCAGCTTCAACACGATACCACTGTTCTTCGAGAGTAGTGACTGGCGTATTGTGACGAGCCAGTTGCTCGGCCACCATTGACCAGACGTTTTCAATTGGTGAGAGATCTGGAGAATGTACTGGCCAGGGCAGCAGTCGAACATTTTCTGTGTACAGAAAGGCCCGTACAGGACATGCAATATGCGGTCGTGCATTATCCTGCTGAAATGTAGGATTTTGCTGGGGTCGAATGAAGGGTAGAGCCACGGTTCGTAACACACCTGAAATGTAACGTCAGTGCGAACAAGAGGTGACCGAGACGTGTAACCAATGGCACCCCATACCATCACGCCGGGTGTTACGCCAGTATGGCGATGTGGAATACACGCTTCCAATGTGTGTTCACCGCAACGTCGCCAAACACAGATGCGACCATCATGATTCTGTACACAGAACCTGGATTCATCCGAAAAATGACGTTTTGCCACTCGTGCACCCAGGTTCGTCGTCGAGTACACCATCACAGGTGCTCCTGTCTGTGATGCTGCGTCAAGGGTAACCGCACTCACGGTCTACGGGCTGATAGTCCATGCTGGTGCAAACGTCGTCGAACTGTTCGTGCAGATGGTTGTTGTCTTGCAAACGTCCCCATCTGTTGACTCAGGGATCGAGACGTGGCTGCACGATCCGTTACAGCCGTGCAGATAAGATGCCTGTCATCTCGACTGCTAGTGATACAAGGCCGTTGGGATCCAGCTCGGCGTTCCGTATTACCCTCCTGAACCCACCGATTCCATATTCTGCTAACAGTCATTGGATCTCGACCAACGCGAGCAGCAATGTCGCGATACGACAAACCGCAACCGCGATGGGCTACAATACGACCTTTATCAAAGTCGAAAACGTGATGGTACGCATTTCTCCTCCTTACACGAGCCATCACAACAACATTTCACCAGGCAACGCCGGTCAACTGCTGTTTGTGTATGAGAAATCGGTTGGAAACTTTCCTCATGTCGGCACGTTGTAGGTGTCGCCACCGGCGCCAACCTTGTGTGAATGCTCTGAAAAGGCAATCATTTGCATATCACAGCATCTTCTTCGTGTCGGTTAAATTTCGCGTCTGTAGCACGTCAACTTCGTGATGTACGAAATTTAATGGCCAGGAGTGTACTTATGGGACACTGAAGTAACGCAAAATTAATTTTACATCTCAGTCCGGATTTTATAAGCACAGAAATATAGCATGTCCTTCAGTACTACGACGTAGGGTTTCCGGCACCCTTGTGTGAGAATGGAGACACTTTATAGCATATTTGTCCGTGATACGTGTCCTCGCACCAGAGTTTATGTGCCCGTTTTAGGAGTACAAGTAAGATAATTTTGTACCCCTGTATCCCGGAAATATAACTATGTAAAGAAAATTTTCAGGTTTTTTAAAGTCAGAATTTTAGAAATATATCGTAAAAATTTCAGCCATTTGTTGTGCATAGACGTCTTTGAATCCGCAGCTTTGTTATGGTACGAAAAAATGGTAAAAAGTTTTTGTGGTTTTCTATGGAATCGCTCATGAACTAATTGTACCTGTATAAGCCCATTAAGGCCCACTGTAGACCACATCACGTGCAAAAGAGCCAACTTTTTCGCTCCATTCGCCTAAGCAGGAACAAGTGTAATATTGATACTTTCACCTTGTACTGTACGTTAGTGACACTAAGACGATCCTTCTGTTGGGTATACAAATGGTCCCTAGCCCAAGAGCTGTGTGAAACATTTGACCCTACCTTTTTATCAACAATAGCAACCAAGGTATAAGCCCCAGAATGATCCCGTTTTTGTGCACAGAGTTTTGGAACATATCACATAGCGCACACTGTCGCATACATACCGATACATGGAAACTGGAGTGGACCTGGTACTGAAATATGGGGGGGAGGGAGGGGCATCACACATTGTACTGTGCACAGGAGACGTTGGTGGAGCTCACGACCAGCATACAACGCATTATCAGGTTTCAACCCAAAAGAACAGTGTCGTTTTATTCGTAGGTCACTGGAGCTTCATTTACACATTCGCACATGAAGAGTAGAAATGGATCTAGTACTGAACCTTAGGGGACACTCCACATTTAATTGCGCGGCAGAGCCGTTGGCGGCGCTGTAGTCATGTTGGGGCAACACATTGAGTGTGACGTACTTCTCATTGTTCAAATGTGTGTGAAATCTTATGGAACTTAACAGCTAAGGTCATCAGTTCCTAAGCTTACACACTACTTAACCTAAGTTATCCTAAGGAGAAAAACACACACCCATGCCCGAGGGAGTACTCGAACCTCCGCGTGGATCAGCCGCACAGTCCATGACTGTAGCGCTCTAGACCGCTCGGCTAATCCCGCGCGGCGTACTTCCCATTATTCACAGCTCACAACAGTCAAACATCAGTAGCATGTCGATTGCTTCTGACTACAAGTTCTTTGGGTTTCTAACCTACATCTTCGTGTATTCATGTAATACAACACTGACTCTCGACTACAACAAGATTCCTTGAAATTTCCTGTCCCATTTCGTAACCATCACCTTACGTAAAGTTGCTCACTCAGTAGTCTACAATGATTGTAACTCGAGTTTTTTACAAGTAATTATGCATAACATTACTAACATTTGTTGGCAGTCAGAACTAAATTTTATTTGCAGCGGTATAATACTTCCACGACCTAATCCCATAAGATGGTGCCCCACTTCGTTTGAGGCCCTGCGTAGAAACAGCTTTTTCAAGCAGCTGCAGCAGTCACAGGCGGCCAATACCTCTATTCACAGGCCTTATTCCCAGCACAAACCAATATTTTAATTAATATGAAAAATTCAGAACCAATATGAGGACAAAGAATACATTTCACACACAGAACCTGGAAAAATTCATATTCCCATGATCTAATGCAATTGTTTCATATGCGCGACCATAACATTCAGTTCAGATTTAATGTTGGCAATGCTTTGGAAGAACTTGCTTTCTTAAATACTTCTATAACTACTATTCAGCCCTGTTAAATTACCATCTTATAAACATCGGTTGCATGGATGAAAATGGTTCTGCGCGAGTAGGCCTACCTTTCCTTTACACTACAAACCACTGGATTGTGTAGTAATTTGGCCCAAGCCTTCATCTACGGAAATAAAAACGCAATTGTTCATCCGAAATCTCCGAAACTTGTTGACCGGCTCCTTTGAAATTTAGATTAAAGAAGTAGATACTTAACAACATATCTATAAATATATGTCGTTAAGTATATATATATATATATATATATATATATATATATATATATATATATATATTTGAGATGTTTTTGTAGCAATGTTTCCCTATTTTTAAATTTATAAAAAATATATAATAAACATATTAAAATAAAGACACACATGTATTCCAATGCAACAGTGCATCATAATTTCAAAGCATTCGATCAAAACCTTTCTGAGATTTGTTAATAGGAGCATTTGTATTTCTATATAAGAACAAACGTAGATGTTCATTTCTTCATAATCTCAAATCTCCGAAAGTACTTTACGGATTTCTTGACACATCATTGTATTGGAATATTCACGTGTTTTTACACACCCACTAGAACGTCATCTGGTATACATGTAATGTACATATAATAAAAGGGGGAACATTATAAAAAGGTAAATGTTGGAGGCTGATAGTTCTTCACCGATTGCTTTGAAATTTGGACAAATCATTTAATTCTAATATGGGCGTGTTTTGAGATACATATTTCTTTAATATATGTATATTTTTAAATTTTTAGTATATATATATATATATATATATATATATATATATATTTTTTTTTTTTTTTAAACATTATAATTCAGTTATTAGGACACAAGCAACATATGGATCAGAGTGCGTAACATTGAATAAGAAAGGCGAATTAAGAGACCTAGAAAAAAGAGAGAAAAATATTAAGAAAAATTCTAGGTCCTGAGAAAAACAAGGAAAATAGGTGGATTAAAAGGAGAAATGAAGACCTATACAAAAATACAGAAAAGATCACAGATACAATGAGGAAGAGACGGCTAAAATTTTATGGACATTTAAAAAGAATGGAAGAAACACGGATTACAAAGAAAATTTTTAATTACGTTAGTAAGCTGAAAAACACTGTAGGATGGATAGAAGCAGTAAAGAAAGACGCCAACAAAATAGGTGTTACAGAAGAAATACACTCCTGGAAATGGAAAAAAGAACACATTGACACCAGTGTGTCAGACCCACCATACTTGCTCCGGACACTGCGAGAGGGCTGTACAAGCAATGATCACACGCACGGCACAGCGGACACACCAGGAACCGCGGTGTTGGCCGTCGAATGGCGCTAGCTGCGCAGCATTTGTGCACCGCCGCCGTCAGTGTCAGCCAGTTTGCCGTGGCATACGGAGCTCCATCGCAGTCTTTAACACTGGTAGCATGCCGCGACAGCGTGGACGTGAACCGTATGTGCAGTTGACGGACTTTGAGCGAGGGAGTATAGTGGGCATGCGGGAGGCCGGGTGGGCGTACCGCCGAATTGCTCAACACGTGGGGCGTGAGGTCTCCACAGTACATCGATGTTGTCGCCAGTGGTCGGCGGAAGGTGCACGTGCCCGTCGACCTGGGACCGGACCGCAGCGACGCACGGATGCACGCCAAGACCGTAGGATCCTACGCAGTGCCGTAGGGGACCGCACCGCCACTTCCCAGCAAATTAGGGACACTGTTGCTCCTGGGGTATCGGCGAGGACCATTCGCAACCGTCTCCATGAAGCTGGGCTACGGTCCCGCACACCGTTAGGCCGTCTTCCGCTCACGCCCCAACATCGTGCAGCCCGCCTCCAGTGGTGTCGCGACAGGCGTGAATGGAGGGACGAATGGAGACGTGTCGTCTTCAGCGATGAGAGTCGCTTCTGCCTTGGTGCCAATGATGGTCGTATGCGTGTTTGGCGCCGTGCAGGTGAGCGCCACAATCAGGACTGCATACGACCGAGGCACACAGGGCCAACAGCCGGCATCATGGTGTGGGGAGCGATCTCCTACACTGGCCGTACACCACTGGTGATCGTCGAGGGGACACTGAATAGTGCACGGTACATCCAAACCGTCATCGAACCCATCGTTCTACCATTCCTAGACCGGCAAGGGAACTTGGTGTTCCAACAGGACAATGCACATCCGCATGTATCCCGTGCCACCCAACGTGCTCTAGAAGGTGTAAGTCAACTACCCTGGCCAGCAAGATCTCCGGATCTGTCTCCCATTGAGCATGTTTGGGACTGGATGAAGCGTCGTCTCACGCGGTCTGCACGTCCAGCACGAACGCTGGTCCAACTGAGGCGCCAGGTGGAAATGGCATGGCAAGCCGCTCCACAGGACTACATCCAGCATCTCTACGATCGTCTCCATGGGAGAATAACAGCCTGCATTGCTGCGAAAGGTGGATATACACTGTACTAGTGCCGACATTGTGCATGCTCTGTTGCCTGTGTCTATGTGCCTGTGGTTCTGTCAGTGTGATCATGTGATGTATCTGACCCCAGGAATGTGTCAATAAAGTTTCCCCTTCCTGGGACAATGAATTCACGGTGTTCTTATTTCAATTTCCAGGAGTGTAATACGTGACAGGAATAACTGTAGGCTACTTATAGAAAACGCAAACTATGAAGAAGATGCGCCAGAACCTCGACCCAAGAGAGACGAGCAGTTGGCGAGAAAATGAAGAACTACTGGGAAGAACGGAAGAAAAAGAAACACCATAAGTCTTAAGTTGTATGCGGTCCATAGCTGGCCAAATTCATAATTATATATATATATATATATATATATATATATATATATATATATATATATATATATATATATATATCCTTTCTTAAACAACGCCTACAGTGTGAGAGTCACACCTTCTGCAAATTTCAAGTTTCTGTACTTAGCAATTTGTCTGGGCAATGAGTCAGTCAGTCGTAACTGGAAAACATTGTTACGAAATATCTCAAAATTTTCCTTTCAGATTGACTTCAAATTTTTATACATTGCTGTAGTAAACGTGTAGACAAATAGACACATGTCCCTGTGTACAACAGCCAATGTCCTGATTGACTGACTGACTCATCGCAGAGCCAAACCGCTAAGCGCAGAAACTTGAAATTTGGAGAAGTTGCGATTCTTACACTATAGACGTTCTTTAAGAAAGGATTTTTCGAAGTATGCATCGTAAGGGGGTGCAATAGGGTATGATGGGTTTTATTGAAAAATGAAGGCAAGTTTGAAGTTAGACTTACAAAAATTGGTGTTTGGATTCTCAGTCAGAACTAAGGAAATATGTTTCACCATTTTTGGAAATTTAACCCGATGGGGTAAAATGGTGGATGAAAGATTTTTTTGACAACATATCACTATTAAAAGAACTATTTTTAAAGGTACATCTATGAACATTGATATTTGATTCCTCGGTTACAAATAAAACAACAGTTACATGTTTCAGTGTTTCTGGAAATTTGACCCCTAAGGGAGTGCAATAGGAGATGAGATATTTCGTGAAAATATTTTATTGTGTACGCATTTTAAAAGCAAAATCTATGAATAAATTTGGCTTCTGAGTTACAAACAAAAAAAGTGTGTTTGACTGTTCTTGGGAATTCAGTCCCTAAGGGGGCGAAATAAGGTCAGACTTATTCAATGACCCATCATCGATCAGGCAAAACCGCGAAGGATAAAAACTTGTAGTCTGGAGAGGGTGTGGATCTTATACTGTAGGCATCGTTTAAGCACGAATTGCACGAAATTCCAGTCCTAAGGGACTGACATAGGCGATGAAAGGCTTTTTGAAAGTAGGTCGGTATTCAGGGAATTTGGAAGCTGGAACTACGAAAACTGGTATTTGGTTTCACAGTCAAAATACAAAAAATACCTGTTTCAACGGTTTTGGAAATTCAGCCACCAAGGGGTAAAAAAGTAGTTGAAAGTTTTTTTGAAAATAAATAATTGCTAAAGAACTAGGAAGAGATTCTTAAGGTTATATCTGTGACACTTGGTATTTGACTTCTCGGTTAAAAATAAAAAAACATACGCGTTTCAGTGTTTCTGGAAATTCAACTCCCAATGGAATGCAGTCGGACATGTAAATTTTTAAGGAAATATTTCGTTAGATAAAAAAATTTTAAAGCTTAATTTATGAAAATTGGTGTTTCACTTGTCGGTTAGATCTAAAGAAATATTTGTTAGGAGATGAAAGTTGCTACGGAACTGTCTCCACAAGAACGCAGAAGGCATGATTAACAAAAATTTTGAACTGCAGCTACCAGAATCCCTCTATGGCCAGGAGTATACTTCAAAAGACCATGCTAATATGGTCTTAATTAGCGCGAAAAACTTAGGTCTTGCAGTTTTTTAACAACATGAAAATTCGATTAAGTAAAAATTTTAAATAAAAATCTGCATGCCAAACAGTCTACGTGAGCTGGCGCTAAGCTAGATCTTCATATCCAAGAATGTACAAATAATAACTGCGATTCATGTTTAACCTGAATGAGTTCAATTTTACACAGAGTACGCGAAGGCACTTGCCCCCCTTCTTGCAGCGGTGTACCGTAGGTCTCTAGAAGAGCGTAGCGTTCCAAAGGATTGGAAAAGGGCACAGGTCATCCCCGTTTTCGAGAAGGGACGTCGAACAGATGTGCAGAACTATAGACCTATATCTCTAACGTCGATCAGTTGTAGAATTTTGGAACACGTATTATGTTCGAGTATAATGACTTTTCTGGAGACTAGAAATCTACTCCGTAGGAATCAGCATGGGTTTCGAAAAAGACGATCGTGTGAAACCCAGCTCGCGCTATTCGTCCACGAGACTCAGAGGGCCATAGACACGGGTTCCCAGATAGATGCCGTGTTTCTTGACTTCGATACAGTTCCCCACAGTCGTTTAATGAACAAAGTAAGAGCGTATGGACTATCAGACCAATTGTGTGATTGGATTGAAGAGTTCCTAGATAACATCAGAAGTTCACTGATGCTTTTGTCGATGATGCTGTGGTATATCGAGAGGTTGTAACAGTGGAAAATTGTACTGAAATGCAGGAGGATCGGCAGCGAATTGAAGCATGGTGCAGGGAATGGCAATTGCTGCGAATACATAGAAAGTAAGATCCCTTATCATTTAGCTACAATATAGCAGGTCAGCAACTGGAAGCAGTTAATTCCATAAATTATCTGGGAGTACGCATTAGGAGTGATTTAAAATGGACTGATCCATATGAAGTTGATCGTCGGTAAAGCACATGACAGACTGAGATTCACTGGAACATTCCTAAGGAAATGCAGTCCGAAAACAAAGGAACTAAGTTACAGTACGCTTGTTCGACCACTGCTTGAATACTGCTCACCAGTGTGGGATCCGTACCAGATAGGGTTGATAGAAGAGATAGAGAAGATCCAACGGAAAGCAGCGCACTTCGTTACAGGATCATTTAGTAATCGCGATGATAGATAAACTCCAGTGGAAGACTCTGCAGGAGAGACGCTCAGTAGCTCGGTACGGGCTTTTGTCGAAGTTTCGAGAACATACCTTCACCGAGGAGTCAAGCAGTATATTGCTCCTTCCTACGTACATCTCGCGAAGAGACCATGAGGATAAAATCAGAGAGATTAGAGCCCACACAGAGGCATACCGACAATCCTTATTTCCACGAATTATACGAGACTGGAATAGAAGAGAGAACCGATAGAGGGACTCAAGGTACCCTCCGCCACACACCGTCAGGTGGCTTGCGGAGTACGGATGCAGATGTAGATGTAGAGTGATCCCGAGCCATGTTAAGAGAAACACCCTGACAGCATCGTTGAACAACATCCTAAGAATCTAAAATGAAAAAAATGAAGTTTCTGATTAGAGATTCGACCTCATGACTCTCGCGTTACCGTTCTCCGTCGCGCCAACTGGTATCTGGAAACCACCGTCAAGTAATTGGCTCATGCTTGTCCGATCCCCACCAAAAATGCTCTTCTTTCTGAACGCTAGGCCTTCTAGATCTCCCGCATCTGTTATTTTCGTTACTGGCCAAACCTCGCGTGTACTATAAATCTGAACGAAAATGGTGATGACAGGTAGGTGCGGTCCCCTAGTAACCCTCATATGGCTCATCGTTTTCAGTATTCTGTCTCATCCTCTCTTTTTTTTTTTTTTATTCACCCTCTTTTAATTTCATCTGCATTTCCTGCCTACTTTGCCCAAAGCATCACCACACTTGCGTCGTTGTCAGGGACAAATAACGTTGTGGTCTTCGGTTTCTGCCCCCCCCCCCCCGCCCCCCATTTTGGAAGCCGGTACGCGGGGCGAGAAAGTCACACCTATGACACGGCACGTTTCGCGAACATCCATCGGCGGCCACATTACCGCAGCTACAAGCCTAACACCTGGCCTCCAGAGTATACGTGCCCCTACACGTGACCCCTCGCCTTCTTCATTCCTGGCCCGGCTCGGCTAAAAGCCTCTCCTTAACAGACAGGGCCCCTCCGAGTGGGTGACGAAGCGGCACGCTTACCCAGGGGTACAAGTGGGACGCGAAAAGCTTGTCAGCAGATAGCGGCCACCACAAGTGTTTGCTCTCTCCCTCATTACAGCCCCTGCC
Organism: Schistocerca americana; assembly: GCF_021461395.2. NCBI lineage: Eukaryota > Metazoa > Arthropoda > Insecta > Orthoptera > Acrididae > Schistocerca > Schistocerca americana. The sequence continues at coordinate 61,347,320 of NC_060128.1, forward strand.
CCCCCCCCCTCCCCAACCCTGCCTCTAGCTCCCAGCGTGCCGTTTCATTGGTGTGCGGACATTTGCCACGCCGGACATTTGCCTCCTCCTCCTCCTCATCGCTTACGAAGCCTTTCCGCTGGTTTACTTAACATAGGACCAGAATCTCTTTGGATTTTCCGCCACATTTCTAGAGAGACTTTCGTTGTGGAAACTATTAAATGCATCTCGCATCGAAATCCGCACCAGATTTCGAGCCTCAGTAAAACTTCGCCAATCTTGGAGATTTCGCGCTCGTCTAAATTATACGTGCCTTTTTCGGGGCTCCTGCAGCAGCTTTCTGTCTTGTTTTGTGTACCGTGGGGGATCAGTTCCGTCTCTTATTAATTTATTTGGTATGAATCTCTCGAGTGCTGTTGATACTATTGCTTTGAATTTAAGCCACATGTGGTCTTCACTTACGTATTTTGGAAGGATTGGAGACTGTCTCTTAGAAAGACGTCAACCGAATTTTTAGTTGCTTTTGTAAATATATATATTTCGCGTTTAGTTTTGGTGAATGTCTTTGTTACGGAATTTGAGCCTCGTTGCAACTGTGTTTTCACTAATCCCTGTATCCGTCGTGATGCTCAGGATTATTTGTGGCTAACAAGGGGAGGCCGCCAATTGTGAAATTCAGATTCGGTTCATACTGCGCATAATAAAAGCTCATGCCCAGAGGTGTAATGTGGCAAAGCACCAAGATGCACTTCTCAGCCGTTGTAGAGAAAATCGACAGTTAAAATAAACCGTTGCGGTGAAATACTCTCTACGATTAATAATTTTCTACAGCGTCGTGGCGCTACGGTAAGTGCTCGGGTTCGTAATCCGAAGGTTGGGGGATCGAATCTCGCGCCATGCAACCTTTTTTTTTAGTATTTGTTTCTTGTAATTCAAATGTGTGTATAAACACACACACACACACACACACACACACACACACACACACACATATATATAATTCCCGGCAATCAGTTGCAACAATTATGCATATAATAAGTTGTTGAAAGTTGTTAGTCGTGGACAAACTGCCGACTTCGAACATCATTATGTTTTCCGCAAACAAAGTTGTATTTCACAAATGTTATTAATTGTCTTCATAATGTTAACCACGTATAGTTAACGGAAGACGTAGAAACCATATTCCGAAACGAATACGTATAGCGCAAGTCAAACGTTCGAATTAGAATAGAAACCCCACAAACACAAATTTGCTGTGGCAGGTATGAAACATAAACTCCGTTACTCGCTCGTTACACTTGAAGGACAGATGTTGAATGGGCCGAAACGAGCCGCCGCATAACAGCGTAGTTGCCTGCTAACTTCGAAAGAAGGTTGATGCGGTCCCTAGCGCAACTTATAACATCGTCGAAAATCAGTGCGGACGTGAGAGCTTTGGTACACCCTGTTAAACAAACGGAAAAATGGAGGCGGTACAATTGGAGAGCGATCCGCCTTCACCAACATGCATAAGCAATTCATTAATAGTTTATGTGTGTATACACACACACACACACACACACACACACACACACACACACACACATATATATATATATATATATATATATATATATATATATATATATATATATATATATATATTTGAATTACAAAAAACTAATAATAAAAAAATGTTGCATAGCGCGAGATTCGATCCGGCGACCTACGGATTACGAACCCGAGCGCTTACCGCTGTGCCACGAAGCTGTAGAACATTATTAGTCGTAGAGAGTATTTCACCGCAACGGTTTCTTCTAACTGTCGATTTTCTCGACAACGGCTGAGAAGTGCATCTTGGTGCTTTGCCACATTTCACCTCTGGGCATGAGCTTTTATTATGGGCAGTATGAATCGAATCTGAATTTCACAATTGGCGGCCTCCCCTTGTAAGAGGTCAAGTGTGTTTTCGTAACCATTTACAATTTGAATGGCCTCGTCAACTAACTGTTCAAAATAATTTTATAAAAACCATTTAGAACAATTATGAAAGTTGTTTTCTATCTACAATAGGGACTGAAAATGTATTTTTGTCAACATACGGAAGGTAGATTGAAGTCACTGCCAACTATAATTGTATGCGTAGGGTACCTATTTGCGACGAGACTCGACTTTTCTCTGAACTGTTCAGCAACTGTTTCATCTGAGACCGGGGGTCGGTAAAAGGAGCCAGTTATTAATTTATTCCGGTTGTCGAATATAACCTCCGCCCATACTAAGTCACAGGAACTACCTGCTTCAATGTCGCTTGTGAGCTGGAACACACACTAAATTATTTTTCTTTAAGTTGTGCTTCTTGTTTCTGTTGTAGTGCAGATCATTACAATTACGGCTTTTCGCTCCAAAACCTACGAAGGTTTCTTTGTGACCCTGTAAATACCAGAGCTAAACAATGTAGAACAACAACGTACGTTACAAGCATAGCATTCTGTATTACTTCATTTCCTTATTTCTAACATTTTAAAATTGTACGTCGACTTTAGATGACATGTCAATCATAGATGTTCTTATCTCTGTTTATGAACGTACTTTGAGTCATGTTTTGAACACTGTCCCGCTACACTTTATTAATTAATGTTTCGCCGCAAGGGATATCGGATTATAGAGAGCAAATTAATATGCAGTTCGTCGTTTTTCTTTTCAAACATTCACATACCCATTTCTTCTTTCCGTATTGTCTTTTGGACATGCAGTTGTAGTAATTAAAGTAGGCACAAATGCAGCGATCAAAAAGAAAGTATTAGGTTACATTCGTATTCTCTTTACATCGTTCCTTTCTTGTTGCTCCCATGTAGATCGGCTGCTTCTATCGCAATCGGTAAACGTGAAAGGAAGCTACCGTACACTCAGAGGCATCTATATTTATACTTGACAGAACTAGTTAAATACTGACATAATCGTCGTAATTGCATTCGTTTCCCAAAAGTTATCAATATTTCTATTTCGGAAAAGAAGCTCTGTATTTCGCCAAGATGTCGAAGAAGAAGGTCCATGGTTGCATCGAATAAGACTTGGAGACGGAGGTTTGAAAGCGGACAGAAGAAATACGAGGAAGAGCATCCCTTACCTGAGGGATTGCTACTCAAGCTACCTCGTGAAGGGGTAAGTGTGGCAAATGTCCGGCGTGGCAAATGTCCGGTATTCGTTTCATTTTGGACCTTGTTACGTACCAGACAATCTCGTCAATATCAGCACACTCAAAAGCGAGTGGCGCAATGGTAAGACACGTGACTTGTATAGACTAGTGGAAACCAGTATAAAGGTAAGATTCCTACGAAACTAATATACAATGTCTGAAGCATACACTTCTCGAATTTACTTTCAAAGTACGATATTGCAGTGTCTGTGATACTCTGTATTGCGACGGAAGGTTCGTTTGAATATTCATGCATATGGCGCTCAGCTCATAGTCTAGCTCTAGTGGCTAGTGCTGCTGCCTCTGGACCATGGGGTCAAGGGTTTTTTCGGATGAATGCAGGTTCTGTTTACAGCATCGTGATGGTCACATCCGTGTTTGGCGACATTGTGGTGAACGCACATTGGAAGCGTGTATTCGTCATCACCATACTGGCGTATCACCCGGCGTGGTGGTATGGGGTGCCATTGGTTACACGTCTCGGTCACCTCTTGTTAGCATTGACGGCTTTTGAACACATTTGAGATGTGTTACGACCCGTGGCTCTAGCCTTCATTCGATCCCCGTGAAACCCTACATTTCAGCAGGATAATGCACGACCGCATCTTGCAGGTCCTCTACGGGCCTTTCTGGATACAGAAAATGTTCGACTGCTGTCCTGGCCAGCACATTCTCCAGATCTCCCACCAACTGAAAACATCTGGTCAGTGGTGGCCGAGCAACTGGCTCGTCACAATAAGCCAGTCACTACGCTTGATGAACTGTGGTATCGTGTTGAACCTGCATGGGTAGCTGTACCTGTACACGCCATCAAAGCTCTGTTTGACTCAATGCCCAGGCGTATCAAGGCCGTTATTATGGCCAGAGGTGGTTGTTCTGGGTACTGATTTCTCAGGATCTATGCACCGAAATTGCGTGAAAATGTAATCACATGTCAGTTCTAGCATAAAATATTTGTCTAATGAATACACTTTTATCATCTGCATATCTTCTTGGTGTAGCAATTTTAATGACCAGTAGTGTAGTAAGTCAGTACACATTTCAATGATACATTAACGGAATATATGTTTCTTGCAGGTACTACGACAGAATTCTAACCAAAGTAGAACGAATCGCTGTTGTTTCTTCTGGTCTATGTGGAATGGCGTATGGAGATGTGTGGACAGACTTTCCCCGTGCCGGCCAGTGTGGCCGAGCGGTTCTAGGCGCTTCAGTTTGGAACCGCGCGACCGCTACGGTCGGAGGTTCGAATCCTGCATCGGGCATGGATGTGTTTGATGTCCTTAGGTTAGTTAGGTTTAAGTTGTTCTAAGTTCTAGGGGACTGATGACGTCAGATGTTGAGTTCCATAGTGCTCAGAGCCATTTGAACCATCTTTCCCCGTCGATTCCGGTAAACAGGCCCCACCAGGCTTGCTATGAAGACCCTTCTCAATAAATTCCAGCCTACTGGTAGCGTTGTAGATGAAGAACGTCCAGGGAGGCCGGCCAAAGCGCCAGACACCGTGAAAAGTGTGCAGGATGCGATCACACGTAGCCCTTCCGTATCTCCCAAGTAGGGAGCTTGGTATTTCTCAAATCACTGTGTGGAGAGTTCTTCGTTACAAGCTGCACAAACGTGCGTACCATATCCAGGTCGTATATAAGCTTGAAGCGGAGGACTACTCAGCCAGACAGACTGTGTGTCATGACCTGCTACAAGCTGTGGAAAATGATACTTTGATGCAAAATGTCTTGTTCATACCTGTGGACATGTGAACAGACACGACTGCAGGATCTGGGCAGACGAACAACCAAGTGTGCTGCGGGAGTGGCAATGGGACACAGCAAAAGTGAACGTCTGGTTAGGGATAACGAGGTCAACAGTGTACGGGCCCTCCTTCTTCGCACAACAAACCGTTACTGGAACCACAGAACTAGATATGTTGGAACAGTTTTTGGAGCCCCAGTTGATATATGATGGGATTATGGATACCGTTGTTTTTGAACGGGATGGTGCACCACCCCATTTTGTCCTCGTTGTTCGGTATTATCCGGATCAAGGAATTCACGGCAGATTGTTTGGTCGTGCCTCTCCACGGATGTGGGCACCCCGCTCTCCTGACTTGACACCCTTACACTTTTTTGCATGGGCGTTTATCCAGTCTACGGTATACCAGGTGAAGATCCGCAGCACTGAACACTTAACACAGCGGATTCGAGCCGCAGCTACTGAGACTACACCAGATATGCTTGGGCAGGTTTTTCGGGTCTACAGTAGAGCGCTGGAGGGTGTGCCTAGACATGCAAGGTGGTCACATTAAAATGTACTGAAATTATGTCCTATTGTAACATACGTTGGCAGTGCCATTACATATTGGTTAATACAATTTGTTTAGGTACAAAATTTATAGTGACTTCAGAATCACCATGTACATTACACGTATTCGCAATTGCGAGTGTGGACAACTATCAGCTGTAGAATGGAATGACGACAATGATATTTTGTTCCGGACCGGGGGGACTCGAACCCAGATTTCCCGCGAGCGGCCGCCTTACTGTTTGGCTACCTGTGCATGATTCACAGCAACACCCAAACTTCGACATCTCATCAAATATGTCCACAATGGATGTTCGAGTACAGGCTGCAGACGCATGGTTGACGACATATGGAAGTTTGCTTGTGGCCGTGATTCGTGCACGAACAGCCAATGGTACTGACAAAAAGAAACGAATTGTTGTTTGAACTGAATATTCCCATCTCTGTAATTATTTAGTAAAAATATTCATATTACAGATTAAATAAACCGAAACCCACTGATAATGGCACAGAGGTGCTGAAACATGTTTCGGAACGTGAAAAAAGACGGTGTCTTTTATGACTTGCGGACCTTACATCCAACAGTTTTAACTGCAGAGACGGAAAACACAGGGAGCTGGAAATCCAAATGATGAATATACGACGTTAAACGTCTTATACCACCTTACAGTCTACAACTCTTTCTCTGGGTTGACAAACTCTGCCCAGGTACCAGAATTGTTGCGACACATATTGAGAGGCGCATAAACTGGAAACATTCTTAGAGCTGGTTACCTACAACGGCTGTGATGTCCTTTCAGCTAGCAGTTGTCCGCCCCCGGTAGCTGAGTGGCCAGTGCGACGGAATGTCGATCTTAAGGGCCCGGGTTCGATCCCCGACTGGGTCGGAGATTTTCTCCGCTCAGGGACTGGATGTTTTGTTGCCCTAATCATCATCATTTCATCCACATCGACGCGCAAGTCGCCGAAGTGGCGGCAAATCGAAAGAGTTGCAGCCGGCGAACGGTCTACCCGACGGGAGGCCCTAGTCACACGACATTTACATTTTAGCTAGCAGTATGACGTGCCCCTGCAGCCACGAACGCCGACAACCCACCTTACGTTAGAGTTCTGAGGTCACGAAGCGCTAGGCGCAGTCTGCGATCCTCTTGAATACATGGAAAACGTTCGTACGAGCGAAACTGAGCATGCAGTGATAGAATACAATGAGAACAGTATTTATATAGCGATATAACATAACATAGACCCAGGTGACGGAACTCGTGGGACAGCTACAGGGTTATTACAAATGATTGAAGCGATTTCACAGCTCTACAATAACTTCATTATTTGAGATATTTTCACAATGCTTTGCACACGCATACAAAAACTCAAAAAGTTTTTTTAGGCATTCACAAATGTTCGATATGTGCCCCTTTAGTGATTCGGCAGACATCAAGCCGATAATCAAGTTCCACACTCGGCGCAGCATGTCCCCATCAATGAGTTCGAAAGCATCGTTGATGCGAGCTCGCAGTTCTGGCACGTTTCTTGGTAGAGGAGGTTTAAACACTGAATCTTTCACAAAACCCCACAGAAAGAATTCGCATGGGGTTAAGTCGGGAGAGCGTGGAGGCCATGACATGAATTGTTGATCATGATCTCCACCACGACCGATCCATCGGTTTTCCAATCTCCTGTTTAAGAAATGCCGAACATCATGATGGAAGTGCGGTGGAACACCATCCTGTTGAAAGATGAAGACGGCGCTGTCGATCTCCAGTTGTGGCATGAGCCAATTTTCCAGCATGTCCACATACACGTGTCCTGTAACGTTTTTTTTGCAGAAGAAAAAGGGGCCGTAAACTTTAAACCGTGAGATTGCACAAAACACGTTAACTTTTGGTGAACTGCGAATTTGCTACAAGAATGCGTGAGGATTCTCTACCGCCCAGATTCGCACATTGTGTCTGTTCACTTCACCATTAAGAAAAAATGTTGCTTAATCACTGAAAACAAGTTTCGCACTGAACGCATCCTCTTCCATGAGCTGTTGCAACCGCGCCGAAAATTCAAAGCGTTTGACTTTGTTATCGGGTGTCAGGGCTTGTAGCAATTGTAAACGGTAAGGCTTCTGCTTCAGCCTTTTCCGTAAGATTTTCCAAACCGTCGGCTGTGGTACGTTTAGCTCCCTGCTTGCTCTATTCGTCGACTTCCGCGGGCTACGCGTGAAACTTGCCCGCTCGGGTTCAACCGTTTCTTCGCTCACTGCAGGCCGACCCGTTGATTTCCCCTTACAGAGGCATCCAGAAGCTTTAAACTGCACATACCATCGCCGAATGGAGTTAGCAATTGGTGGATCTTTGTTGAACTTCGTCCTGAAGCGTCGTTGCACTGTTATGACTGACTGATGTGAGTGCATTTGAAGCACGACATACGCTTTCTCGGCTCCTGTCGCCATTTTGTCGCACTGCGCTCTCGAGCACTCTGGTGGATGAAACCTGAAGTGCGGCTTCAGTCGAACAAAACTTTATGAGTTTTTCTACGTATCTGTTGTGTCGTGACCATATGTCAATGAATGGAGCTACAGTGAATTTATGAAATCGTTTCAATCATTTGTAATAGCCCTGTACGTCCACACATATACAGATGGCGGTGGTATACCGTACACAAGATACAAAACTGCAGTGTATTGTCGGAGCTGTCATTTATAACCAAGTGATTCACGCGGAAAGGCTTTCGACATGATTACGCCCGCAAGATGGCAATTAGCAGACTTTGAGAGCGGAGTGGTTGTTGGAACTAGAGGCACGGGCCATTCCATTTCGGAAACCGTTGTTGTTGTTGTGGTCTTCAGTCCAGAGACAGGTTTGATGCAGCTATCCATGCTACTCTATCCTGTGCAAGCAGCTTCACCTCCCAGTACCTACTGCAACCTACATCCTTCTGAATCTGTTTAGTGCATTCGTCTCTTGGTCTACCTCTACGATTTACGCTGCCCTCCAATGCTAAATTTGTGATCCCTTGATGCCTCAGAATATGCCCTACCAACCGATCCCTTCTTCTAGTCAAGATGTGCCACAAATTTCTCTTCACTCCAATTCTATTCAATACCTCCTCATTAGTTCTATGATCTACCCATTTAATCTTCAGAATTCTTCTGTAGCACCACATTTCGAAATCTTCTATTCTCTTGTCTAAACTCCTATACATGGCTACAGTTAAATACCTTCAGAAACGACTTCCTCACACATAAATCAATACTCGATGTTAACACATTTCTCTTCTTCAGAAACGCTTTTCTAGCCATTGCCAGTCTACATTTTATATCCTCTCTACTTCGACCATCATCAGATACTTTTCCCCCCCAAATAGCAAAACTCATTTACTATTTTAAGCGTCCCATTTCCTAATCTAATTCACACAGCATCACCCGATTAATTTTACTACATTCCATTATCCTCGTTTTGCTTTTGTTGATGTTCATCTTATATCCTCCTTTCAAGACACTGTCCATTCCGTTCAACAGCTCTTCAAGGTCCTTTGCTGTCCCTGACAGAATTATAGTGTCGTCGGCAAACCTCAAAGTTTTTATTTCTTCTCTATGGATTTTAATTCCTACTCCAAATTTTTCTTTTGTTTCCTCTACTGCTTGCTCAATATACAGATTGAATAACATCGGGGATAGGCTAATGCCCTGTCTCACTCCCTTCCCAGCCATTGCTTCTCTTCCATGTCCCTCGACTCTTATAACTGCCGTCTGGTTTCTGTACAAATTGTAAATAGCCTTTTGCTTTCTGTATTTTACCCCTGCCACCTTCCAAATTTGAAAGAGAGTATTCCAGTCAACATTGTCAAAACCTTTCTCTAAGTCTACGAATGCTACAAACGTAGGTTTGTCTTTCCTTAATCTATTTTCTAAGATAAGTCGTAGGGTCAGTATTGCCTCACGTGTTCGAGCATTTCTACGGAATCCAAACTGATCTTCCCCGGGGTCGGCTTCTACCAGTTTTTCCTTTCGTCTGTAAAGAATTCGTGTAAGTATTTTGCAGCTGTGGCTTATTAAACTGATAGTTCGGTAATTTTCACATCTGTCAGCACCTGCTTTCTTTGGGATTGGAATATAAGTCCGAAGGTATTAAGAATATAAGTCTGAAGAATATAAGTCTGAAGAATATAAGTCTGAAGAATATAAGTCTGAAGAATATAAGTCTGAAGAATATAAGTCTGAAGAATATAAGTCTGAAGAATATAAGTCTGAAGAATATAAGTCTGAAGAATATAAGTCTGAAGAATATAAGTCTGAAGGTATTTCGCCTGTCTCATACATCTTGTTCACTAGATGGAAGAGTTTTGTTATGACTGGTTCTCCCAAGACTATTAGTAGTTCTAACAGAATGTTGTCTGCTCCCGGGGCCTTGTTTCGACTCAGGTCTTTCAGTGCTCTGTCAAACTCTTCACGCAGTATCATATCTCCTATTTCATCTTCATCTACATTCTCCTCAAATTTTGTCGTCAAGAACATCGCCCTTGTATAGACCCTCTATATACTCCTTCCGCCGTTAGCAGTTTTAATATTCCGAGATTCACAGTGTCAAGAGTGTGCCGAGCCATATTTCAGGCACTGCCTCTCACCATGGGTAACGCAGTGGCCGCCGTCGTTCACTTAACAACCCACAGCAGCGGCGTTTGCGTAGAGGTGTCAGTGCTATCAAGCAAGCAACACTGCGTGAAACAACCGCAGAAATCAATGTATCCGTTAGGGCAGTACGAGTACGACGGAATTTGTTGTTAATGGACTGTGGCAGTAGGCGACCGACGCGAGTGCCTTTGCTAACAGCACGACGTCGCCTCAGTGCCTCTCCTGGGCTCGAGACCATATCGGTTGGATCCTAGACGCCTGGAGAACCGTGCCCTGGCCAGATGAGTCCCGCAGCTGGTAAGAGCTGATGGTAGGGTTCGGCTGTGGCGCAAATGACACTGTGCAAGCTGGTGGGGACTACATAAGGGAGTGGGCTGTGTTTACATGGAATGGACCGGGTCCTATGGATGTTCGGTTACTTGTAGGCCATTTGGAGCCATTTATAAATTTCATGACCGCAAACAACGATGCAATTTTTGTTGTTGTTGTTGTGGTCTTCAGTCCTGAGATTGGTTTGATGCAGCTCTCCATGCTACTCTATCCTGTGCAAGCTGCTTCATCTCCCAGTACCTACTGCAACCTACATCCTTCTGAATCTGCTTGGTGTATTCATCTCTTGGTCTCCCTCTACGATTTTTACCCTCCACGCTGCCCTCCAATGCTAAATTTGTGATCCCTTGATGCCTCAAAACATGTCCTACCAACCGATCCCTTCTTCTAGTCAAGTTGTGCCACAAGCTCCTCTTCTCCCCAATCCTATTCAATACCTCCTCATTAGTTATGTGATCTACCCACCTTATCTTCAGCATTCTTCTGTAGCACCACATTTCGAAAGCTTCTATTCTCTTCTTGTCCATATTAGTTATCGTCCATGTTTCACTTCCATACATGGCTACACTCCATACAAATACTTTCAGAAACCACTTCTGACACTTAAATCTATACTCGATGTTAACAAATTTCTCTTCTTCAAAAACGATTTCCTTGCCATTGCCAGTCTACATTTTATATCCTCTCTACTTCGATCATCATCAGTTATTTTGCTCCCCAAATAGCAAAACTCCTTTACTACTTTAAGTGTCTCATTTCCAAATCTAATTCCCTCAGCATCACCCGATTTAATTTGATTACAATTCATTATCCTCGTTTTGCTTTTGTTGATGTTCATCTTATACCCTCCTTTCAAGACACTGTCCATTCCGTTCAACTGCTCTTCCAAGTCCTTTGCTGTCTCTGACAGAATTACAATGTCATCGGCCAACCTCAAACTTTTATTTCTTCTCCATGAATTTTAATACCTACTCCGAATTTTTCTTTTGTTTCCTTTACTGCTTGCTCAATATACAGATTGAATAACATCGGGGAGAGGCTACAACCCTGTCTCACTCCTGTCCCAACCACTGCTTCCCTTTCATGGCCCTCGACTCTTATAACTGCCATCTGGTTTCTGTACAAATTGTAAATAGCCTTTCGCTCCCTGTATTTTACCCCTGCCAGCGGAGTCGTCTCTGTTTCAAGATAGCTGAAATACTGTTGCAGTTAGATAGGGAAACAGTTATTACTTATCGATAACCACCGCTGCTGCCACTAGTGGACGGGCAATGCTTTCGAAACTGAGTGGCACCTGTCAGTACGAGAAGATTTTTACGGATGACAATGTGGCGTGTCACTTTTCCACAATTGTTTGCGACTGGTTTGAAGGACATTGTGGACAGTTAGAGCGAATGATTTGACCACCCAGGTTTCCCGACACGATTTCCATCGCACATTTGTGGGACATAATGAAGAGGTCACTGAGCCGTGGTGCGGCTCGCGTTGCCGCTGTTTGTAGGTTTGCGTCCTCTGTTTGAGGCCAGACGGTATCATTTATTTGGCATGGTTGCCGTTGTTTGTCTTCTTCTCGTGTTGACTGGTGCCACTCTGTTTCGAAAGCATTGCCTGTCCACTAGTGGCAGCAGCGGCGGTAATCGATAAGTAGTAACTGTTGCCCTATCTAACTGCAACAGTATTTCAGCTATCTTGAAACAGAGACGACTCCGCTGGCTGGGACACGTCCACCGTATGGATCCTGACAGATTACCACGTGAGGTGATGCTCGGAGAGATCTCTACAGCCAAAACACCTGTAGGACGTCCTGTATTGAGGTTCAAGGACTCCTGTAAACGAGATACGGAGGGCTTTGGAACCGACACAAACAGATGTGAGGCACGGGCTAGCACGAGACCAGAGTGGCGTGATGATATATCATCTGGAATGTCGAAGCATGGTGAGGGCTTGTTAGACAGATCAAGGCAGAAAAAGCTTCGCAATGCCACCACTGCTTCCGCCTCAGCAGCCAGATACACTTGTGACAATTGAGGCAAGAGATGCCGTGCTGCCATTGGCTTGACAAGTCATATGAAAAAATGCAACCCATTAACACACAAACACTGCAACAATCATCTACCAAGGTGTCGTGGCCAATATATATATATATATATATATATATATATATATATATATATATATATATATATATATATATATCTTTGGGGCGACGTCGTTGTTTTTCCGGGTCGTGTGAGTGTGGCAGTTCGATTGGGGACTCAGGTGGAGCCAGGTCCGCGCAGTGCGAGAACACGTCGGGACCACTGGAGGCGCGCATGGACTGCCAGATGGAAAGGCTGTGGTCACGAGGGTGCACGACCTCGTCGTAAACCGGATACGGCAAGCTTTAAGATGAGCGCATTTCAATCCAAGTAGAGAAATCTCCACCACTGCGATATCCCGCGATTCTCCAGTGACTTGGGTTCGTGTTGCTGCTCGTAGTGTCGCCGAGACGAAGAGCAGCGAGTGGAGTGCTTGGTGGAGGCGGATCTGATTAGCTTTGCTCGACTTCTTATTACTATTTACTGCGTTCAACTTGTTACAACTTGTTAAGTTCAACCAGCGGTATTTTCGCTGCCTTGTGGCTGCTAAAGCCCCAGTTACCTGCCCTGGGGGTTCGTGTACGTAACGGCAGTGTAGTTTTGACAGCTTTCTTGATTGTAGGCCGTTTGTGATACTTCTACTTTAGTGGTAGTGTTTCCTTTCTCGTTCCGGGCGCTCTAAGCACAGTATTCTGGGGACGGAGTGCACATCGCCGGTTCCGGCCTTGGCGTATTGTTTCACTGTTGCATTTGGTTTATCAGGCGTCAGGTATCTTCAGCGAGATTGTCATTAGACATTCGTTCGACTGCCACTAGTCTTAGTTACCATCTTGTGAAGCGACTGCAACTCTTGGCTGCCTAACTTATCGTTCGCGAAAGTGTTTGCTGCCGGACCTTCTCAGAGGTCGATTCCTGGAGCACCGTGTGTGGCCCCTGGGTTCTTGTAAAACATGTGTGTTCTAAAAAGGAGGTCTGATGGCCAGTAGTGCAGTGTAACGCTCCATCAGTCCACGCCTTCTGCGGGTATAATCTGCCTCAGTACCCTTTAAGGGTCCTTGTGTTTTATTATTGTATTATTTATTACAGTACCTTGTAATGTCTACATTAAAGGTTACAAATGTCTAGTTACTCGTTCTGGTCGCCTTCTGGAATAAACCTTGCAGTCTAGTGTTCAGTGGATGTTAACGGTTGTCTTACGAAGTTTAGCATCATCTTATTTCACTCGTTTGGTGATCAGTTGCTTGCTTTTTTAATTAACCTTTGCTGTTATATTTGCTGTTTTACAGCAGGTTTCTAAATGTTTTATATTCTTGCCGTTCCTGCGGTGTTAGGTCTTCAGCCTTGATTGAGGTAATTTGCCATAAAATTCTAATTTGATATTTGTATTTACGCAGTAAGCCTTTAAAACCTTATTTACTGCCCTTCCTGGCGTCTAATGTCTTCTGCTGTGTTTGTGCCGACTTGCCTTTAATATTTCAATACCTGTGATTTGTAAGTTACGCCGAGTTTTAAACAATTCTTAATTTATTGCCATTCCTGGCGTGTAAGGCCTTCTGCCCAGATCACAGTGGCTTGCTTTTAAAACATTATCTGCTGTATCTGTATTTAATGGTGATTTGCTAAATTGTAACTCAGTGAAAACACTACTATTTACACAGTTGTTTATTCCTTCATTGACAACGCGTGCTATTTTTATTTATTGTTGAGTCTGGAACTACTGGTTTAAAATAAACTGTAACTGTAAAAGGTAACCGGTAGTAACAGATTACGACCCCGTCCACAATCGTAACCGAACCCTGCCTTCCCTTGACTACCAGGTTTCAGTCAGTTCGTGCACAAAATCCTGCGTGGGCAATGCTTTCGCAAGTCTGGACGCCTATAGAGGCACCACAGCGCAGTATTTCTGCCGTGGATTTCCAACGACTTGCTGAGTCCACGCCACGTGGAGTTGCTGAACGACACTGGCAGAGAGGAGGTCCTACGCGATATTAGCACTTCTGTTACCTCCGTGCGGGACGGTACGGTACGAAAAGAAATAACACATTCATTCAACATCAACTTCACAATTCAAAGTCTTGTCTTCTTCGTGTGTTTTGCTGTCCTTCGGAGGATTGTTTGACGCAACATCCTAAGCATGGCTACAAGTTACCTCTCAGCCCCTGCAGTTCCATCGAAATTAGACATTTCCTTTCATTTTCTTATTTAGGCGCAAGACGTGCGATTTCTTCGATAGGCTGCAGCTCTACGATATATCCTTTATAAAGCAAATACATCTTTCTAAAACATCGTAGATTTTCCCGCTACTGATTTACTGACACTTTGAATTACCCATCAGTTGTTATATACTATGACAATGATTTACGGACTTCCTTAAGGTCTTCAAATACTTCTCTGGGTTCACAAATTCTGTAAAGCTATCTATAGTGATTGTACACATTTTGAGAGGTGCATCAGTTGGAAACATTGTTAGTGCTGGTTGTCTACGTGACTTCGTCTCAGATAGCAGTTCGATGTGCGCCTGCAGTGAATAGCCACGACAACCCACCTTACGTCGGAGTTGTGCGGTCAAGAGGTGCTAGGCGCTTTCTGTAAACATAGAAACGGGTCCGACGAACGAAACTGAGCATGCACAGATACATCTACATCTACATGGTTGCTCTGCAATTCACACTTAAGTGTCTGGTAGAGGGTTCATCGAACCATTTTCATACTACTTCTCTACCACTCCACTCTCGAATGGCACGTGGGAAGAAGGAGTACCTAAATCTTTCCGTTCGACCTCTGATTTATCTTATATTATTACGATGATCATTTCTCCCTACGTAAGTGGTCGTCAAAATATATTTTCGCATTCGAAACAGAAAGGTGGTGATTGAAATTTCGTAAATGATACAATGCGAATAGTATTTATATAAAGACACAACGTTACATTTGCTTTTTTAATGGACATCATATTCGACGTTGACTGAAGAAACTATGTACTTCTTTATTGCAATTTTGGCCTTTGGACCATTTCCATGTGGCACTACAAAATATTTTGCTTCAGTACATATCAGACTTCAAAATCCTTCGACATGGACATATATCGAAGGATTTTGGCCTTTTCACTGTAGAAATACGGTAACATCAGCCGAGAGTGACATGATACATGTCGGGGGATTTTAAAGTATGACATGTGCTGAAGCGAAATATTTGTCAGTACCATTTGAGAATGGGTTAAAGGTCGAAACTTGCATTAATGAAATGAATAATTTCTACAGTCAACGGCGAATAATATGTCCTTTAAAAATTTCTACATGACTGTGAACCCCGACCATGGGAAGTTAGCCGGCCGCTGTGGCCGAGTGATTATAGGCACTTCAGTCTGGAACCGCGCGACCGCTACGGTCGCAGGTTCGAATCCTGCCTCGGGCATGGATGTGTGTGATTAGTTACGTTTAAGAGGTTCTAAGTCTAGGGGACTGATGACCTCCGATGTTAAGTCCCATAGTGCCTAGAGCCATTTGAACCATTTCAGCCTGATGATATAGCTTCCAGGCTACGAAACCGATCGTTAAATAAATAAATTATTATATGTTATTGTCACTATACAAGATAGTATATGATAGAGAGATGGGATTGTCAGGTATGTGGGACACCTTTTAGGTTCCTCACGAACTATAGTCTGTTAGTAACTAACCCTTTCACGTTTTCGGGTAAGATATTGAAAAGGTGTGGCGTGAGTAATAGACATCTTTCTGGATCAAAGAGAAGTTTGTAATTATACCTGCCTTTTATTATGTGAACTGAATTGTTATTCTGAAAAAGTTACACAACACGAGTTTTTCATTAAAGAATAAGGGTACAGGGAACAGTACGTAACACATACACAAGAAAATCACGTCGCAATCGGGTTTTTGTATTTTTTTGTATGTATGACACGTGAACTTCGGAAATCAAATACCACTCAACGAAAGCATTCGATGCAACCCCCAGAAATTCGCTATTACATAGTCTTTGAAGT
The DNA here is from genome assembly GCF_021461395.2 of Schistocerca americana. Classification (NCBI taxonomy): domain Eukaryota; kingdom Metazoa; phylum Arthropoda; class Insecta; order Orthoptera; family Acrididae; genus Schistocerca; species Schistocerca americana. Next base: position 61,363,804 of record NC_060128.1, read on the forward strand.
TTGCTGAGCGTATTTCAGTACAACAGTGTAAGATCATATTTCGATTTCCGCGTTCTTCACTAGAGCAGTCTCCTTAAATTTCCTTTCCCCAGAACTCGCTGGAAAGGAAAACATCTATTTCGTACAACTATAATTTCTCTTTATATCTTGCATTACTACTATTGTTACTATTGTAATTTTTAATATTATTCTTATTAATACTACTATCACTACTTGCGACAGCAGCGGCTGTAGTACACCTGCTACAATTCCAGAATGAGATTTTCACTCTGCAGCGGAGTGTGCGCTGATATGAAACTTTCTGGCAGATTAAAACTGTGTGCCGGACCGAGACTCGAACTCGGGACCTTTGCCTATCGCGGGCAAGTGCTCTACCGACTGAGCTACCCAAGCACGACTCACGCCCCGTCCGCCCAAAGGTACCGAGTTCGAGTCTCGGTCCGGCACACAGTTTTAATCTGCCAGGAAGTTTCAACTGCTACCATTATTAACTATTAGCCACCATCAGTTACTCACATTATTTCTATAAACACTGAAATCATGTTAATACTGTTTTTCATTTTAAAATTTTTGTCACTTATGTAATTACTGTACAATGTGAAAGAGGTACTGTATATGTATAAGCCTGGTCCGATACAATAGAAGGATTGATGGCGCTAATCCGATCAAGTTTTGTAAATAAATGCTGGTCTCTGCACGCCTCGGCCAGAATACCTTGTGGTGGTGGTGGTTGTGGTGGTCGTGCTGGTCGTGCTGGTGGAGACAGGTTCTGGGTCCCTGCTGGCCTCCGCAGTGGGGCGGCCCCCCGGGCTGGTGAAGTAGTTGAAGTCGCCGCCGGCACCGGAAGTGCCGCGTGACGTCACCTGGACTCCAGTGTCCGGTCCGGACGCAGGAGCTGTACCAGGCAGACCACTGGCCGAGGGCCGCACCAGCTCTGGTGAGCCCTGCAGACACCACAACACTTTGCTCGCCTCGTTCTAGGTACCTAACTTGAGACAATAACATATGGGAATTAGATCTTCTCTTGATATCAACTGCCCCAGTCAGCCGCAAATTTGACACAGTCAGCTGATTTCGGCGATGTGTCATTTTTAAACACATATGCATATATTTACTATTAAAAACAGTCTTGATCACGATTTATTTATTAAGGTGACCGGTTTCGACCACTGCTGTGGTCATCTTCAGACCATTGAGAGGAACCTCTTTCAGTTGTTGAATCACTACTCAATGGTCTGAAGATGACCACAGCAGTGGTCGAAACCGGTCACATTAATAAATAAATCGTGATCAAGACTGTTTTTAATAGTAAATATTCGTAACACATCGATCATTACCACTCCCATAATGCATATCTTCGTAGTTAACAAAATCATCCTACGTGAATTAGGGCTCGTACAGAGGCATATAGGCAGTCATTTTTCCCTCGTTCTGTTTGGGAGTGGAACAGGGAGAGATGATGCTAGTTGTGGTACGAGGTACCCTCCGCCACGCACCGTATGGTGGATTGCGCAGTATGTATGTAGATGAATTAGCGTCCTCATGCTGAGTTATGTGGACGATCTGTAAATATTCGGCTTGTGGCAAGACAACCTCTCAGCGTAGATCGCATTTGTAAAACCTTTATATACGATGACTGGTTTCGGTAAAACAGAGTTACCCACCATCTGATCTCAGTAAAGGTTAACACAAGCGCCCAATAAAAGGTATATAGTCCATATCGTGATTAGCCGGATAGTTGCGTACAGTAAGTTTCGGCAAATGCATCCATCCCATCTTACAAGCCATCCTATGTGATTGCATACAATATACGTCTGTAATTCAAGTACAGGGTGATTTTGCTAATAGGAGACGAAGTATAGGAAATGATGCCTGAGAGGATAAGGAGCAAAGAAAGCTCATACGGACATATTGCCAGAAATGAGGGAGGTAAAAGATCTTAGACACTGCACGTGTCGACGTATGAAAGAACATATGAGGACGCAGCTGCAAGTGGGAATGTTGTGTATGTTCACATGGTAATCTGAAATATATAAAAGTACTTGGTTAATGTCCTTCAGTATTCGATGAATCCATCGATACTAGCTTTCTGCCGGCCGGTGTGGCCGAGCGGTTCTAGGTGCTTGTCTGGAACAGCGCGACCGCTACGGCCGCAGGTTCGAATCCTGCCTCGGGCATGGATGTGTGTGATGTCCTTAGGTTACTTAGGTTTAAGTAGTTCTAAGTTCTAGGACTGACGGCCTCAGATGTTAAGTCCCATAGTGCTGGAGCCATTTGAACCATTTGTACTCGCTTTCTCAACTGAAACTACTGCTACTGTCTCCCGTAATTTCGACGGCGCGACTCGTTTATTGCTGTGGACCTCCATGTAACCACAAAATTTTCAGTCATTATAATTCCTATGTCGTAAGTGACGTTTACCTAATCGTTTTGTGTACAGGGTGAATCAGCTACCCCTACCGCTGTCGTTTTATGCAACACGCAACACACGGCCTTCGAAAACCACGCGCGAATATTCACATTGTTTCTCTCGCTAAGTGCAAACTAGTGGCCCTACAGAAAAATGAAGCGGACCTTTTCGTAGAAAATTTAATGTAGTTAAATTTTGTTTTGGTATACGTTTTTGCTGGAGGCCGCTGTTTACGAGATATTCAAGAATAACATACGAAATTTACCTTCAAATGAACCTCAAACCCCTCACTAATCCCTCACCAGTCAGGATTTCTAGTATATCGTTCGTGGCACTCCTTCCTACCACTGTACAAAAATTTGCTACTGCCCGAGCTATTCCTGATATTCGGCTTTTTTGGTCTCTCTTGATTGGCGTTATTACACCAGCAACATAGTCGGTTATTTTCTCAAAATTATTAATTTTAACGTGACCGTGAGAGTAACGAAAAAAAGACTACTTTTGTAAACGTTACGCTAAAACTAAATGCTTTGACAATTCAATCCAAATTAACCCTCTCAGAGGTAGTAGTTTCATTGGCGGAAGGCCTGACGAATGCAACGATGTAATTGTTCATTTAATGCTGCTAAAATGCACGAAATTGCTATGTAAAATTTACACTAACATAAATTTTACACTGAAGTTAATATCTTCTGGGTTATTAGGCCGCGTCATATTCCCTCTAAAATGATCGATGGGAGTCTCGTGTCTGACAGTGTTCTAGCAGTACTGGACACCGGAAGATCCAGAGGAAGATCCCAGCAGAGGGGTCGAAACGTCGATCATTGTAGAGGAAATACGACGTGGCCTAATAACGCTGAAGATTTTAACTTCAGTGACAACGGCCACGAAATCCTGCAGACTTACATATCAATTGCAGAATCTGTACGTGCTCGATGAAGCAGGTGGCGGAATAAGGCCAGTCAATGAAGACCAAAATAGCTCTAATGTTTGAAATGATTTGTGGAGCCGCAAATTTTTGTGCAATGGTTGGAGGGAGCGCCATGAACAACGCACTGTAAAAGAAATCCTTACCGGTGGGGACTGTGTTTGGGAGTGAGGGTGCATTTTGAAGGTAACTTTTGTACGGTTTTCTTGAATAACTCGAAAACTACGGCTTGCACGTATCACAGTACAAAATTTAGCTCCATTACATTTTATACAAAAAAGTCCTGCTCCTTTCCTGTAGGACTAACAGTTTGTGTGTAGCGAAGTGAAAATATGATGTTCTCACACGTGGTTTTTGAAGGCCGCATATAAGATTGTGGGGTAGATAATGCGACATCGCTAGGGCCAGATGAATCACAGTGTATACTGAGAAGCCGTAATTACGGTAACCCCCTACACGTTCTGGTTCCACCAACTTATTCCCTCTTCCCTGTTCCACTCGCGAATCGCACGTGGGAAGAATGACTGTCGGTAAGCACTCTATCGGTTATAATTTCTCGAACTTGTCTTTTCGAAGGCGTATTTGGGAGGACGTAATATGTAATATATTGTCCAACTCTCCCTGCAAGGTATTCTCTCGAAATTTCAGCAGTAAACCTCTCCGTGATTCACAATGCCGCTCCTCTAGCGTCTTCTTTGAGCGTCTCTGCAGCGCTCTCGAATCGACTAAACGCTTCCGTGACGAAACGCGCCGCTCTTCTTAGGATCTTCTCCATCTCTTCTTTCAGTCCTACGTGGAAAGTGGTCCAGACTGATCAACAGTACCCAAGAATTGGTCGAAAAAGCTCCTTGTAAGCCCCTTACTTCGTGGATAAGTCACATTTCCTCCCCATGTTGCCGACAGAGAATGCGCTCGAATAGGTACTAGCAGGCCAAGGTGGACAAGTAAAAACTAAAAGCAATACAGAAAGAGCAAACAGGGTCTTTTAGAACGGAAATGCCGCGTTCTGCAAAAAAGGAAACAGTCCGTAGCTCCTTAGCAAACCGATCCTTCGAAAAATACATATATAAATAAATAAAAATAAAACAGTCGCATTTTCTCGGTGTGCGCATATATTTTTAATGATGACTGGATACAGTTAGGTGGATGTGAAGAGTGGTGGCATGAAGACCTTAAGTGTTATGGAGGTGTATGTGACCACTGGTGGAAGAATTTCATGTGTGAACGCTTGTCTGATTGAATCACAAATTGCTGACACTGATGACAAATCGCTGGAAACAGGGTATATCGTAAAATATCTAGGAGTAAATATCCAGACTGACTTCAAGTGAAATGATCTCGTAAAACAAATAGTAGGAAAAGCAGATGCAGGTTGAGATTGTATGGGAAGAATCTTAAGGAAATTTGACTCATCGACGGAAGAAGTGGCTTACAAAGCGTTTGTTCGATTATTGAGTATTATGTGGGGCCTATGCTGAAGATTAGATGGGTAGATCACATAACTAATGACGAGATATTGAATAGAACTGGGGAGAAGCGGAGTTTGTGGCACAACTTGAGCTAGAAGAAGGGATCGGTTGGTAGGACATGTTCTGAGGCATCAAGGGATCACCAATTTAATGTTTGAGGGCAGCGTGGAGGGTACAAGAATCGTAGAGGGAGAGCAAGAGATGAATACACTAAGCAGATTCAGAAGGACGTAGGTTGCAGCAAGTACTGGGAGATGAAGAAGCTTGCACGGGATAGAGTAGCATGGAGAGCTGCATCAAACCGGTCTGAGGAGTGAAGACCACAACAATAACAACATATGAGGCCTAACCAGATAGGCCTGATACAAGAGGTAGAGAACATCCAACGAAGAGCGGCGCATTTCGTCACGGGAGTGTTCAGTCGGAGCGAGAGCGTTACAGAGATGATCAACGAACTCAAGTGGCAGGAGCTACGAAATTTCGAGGGTAGTTTCCGAGAAGAGTCGGAATACATAATAATTTCCACTCCCTCCCCTCCACACACATACATCTCGGCAAATTACCACGACGAGGAAATGTGAGAAATTAGAGCTAATACACTACTGGCCATTAAAATTGCTACACCACGAAGATGACGTGCTACAAACGCGAAATTTAACCGACAGGAAGAAGATGCTGTGATATGCAAATGATTAGCTTTTCAGAGCATTCAGACAAGGTTGGCGCCGGCGGCGACACCTACAACGTGCTGACAGGAGGAGAGTTTATAACCGATTTCTCATACACAAACAGCAGTTGATCGGTTTTGCCTGGTGAAACGTAGTTGTGATGCCTCGTGTAAGGAGGAGAAATGCGTACCATCACGTTTCCGACTTTGATAAAGGTCGGACTGTAGCCTATCGCGATTGCGGTTTATCGTATCGCAACATTGCTGCTCGCGTTAGTCGAGATCCAATGACTGTTTGCAGAATATGGAATCGGTGGGTTCAGGAGGGTAATACGGAACGCCGTGCTAGATCCCAACGGCCTCGTATCACTAGCAGTCGAGATGACAGGCATCTTATCCGCATGGCTGTAACGGATCGTGCTGCCACGCCTCGATCCCTGAGTCAACAGATGAGGACATTTGCTAGACAACAACCATCTGCAGCAACAGTTCGACGACGTTTGCAGCAGCATGGACTATCATCTCGGAGACCGTGCCTGCGGTTACTCTTGACGCTGCATCACATACAGGAGTGCGTGCAATGGTGTAGTCAACGACGAACCTCGGTGCACGTAATTTTTTCGGATGAATCCTGGTTCTCTTTACAGCATAATGATGGTCGCATCCGTGTTTGGCGACATCGCGGTGAACGCAATTTGGACGCGTGTATGCCGGCCGGAGTGGCCGTGCGGTTCTAGGCGCTACATTCTGGAGCCGCGTGATCGCTACGGTCGCAGGTTCGAATCCTGCCTCGGGCATGGATGTGTGTGATGTCCTTAGGTTAGGTATAAGTAGTTCTAAGTTCTAGGGGACTGATGACCACAGCAGTTAAGTCCCATAGTGCTCAGAGCCATTTGAACCATTTTTTTTTTTGAAGCGCGTATTCGTCATTGCCATAGTGGCGTATCACCTGGCGTGATGGTATGGGGTGCCATTGGTTACCTCTTGTTCGCATTGACGGCACTTTGAATAGTGGACGTTACATTTAAGATGTGTTACGACCCGTGGCTCTACCCTTCATTCGATCCCTGCGAAACCCTACATTTCAGCAGGATAATGCACGACAGCATGTTGCAGGTCCTGTGCGGGCCTTTCTGGATACAGAAAATGTTTGACTGCTGCCCTGGCCAGCACATTCTCCACATCTCTCAACAATTGAAAACGTCTTGTCAATGTTCGTCTTGTCAATGTTCGTCACAATATGCCAATCACTACTCTTGATGAACTGTGCTATCGTTTTGAAGCTGCATGGGCAGCTGTACCTGTACACGCCATCCAAGCTCTGTTTGACTCAATGCCCAGGCGTATCAAGGCCGTTATTACGGCCAGAGGTGGTTGTTCTGCGTACTGATTTCTCAGGATCTATGCACCCAAATTTATTGAAAATCTAATATGTCAGTTCTAGAATAATATGTTTGTGCAATGAATACCCGTTTATCATCTGCATTTCTTCTTGGTGTAGCAATTTTAATGGCCAGTAGTGTACATACTCTTCCCTCCTCCCCCCTCCCTCCCCGATTTGTAAATCGCAAGTAAAGTTGACAAGGGTAGTTAATTTAGTGGTACCACATGTATCCTCCACCACATACCGTCAGGTGGCTTGTGGAATATTGATGGAGATGATGTAGATGTAGACGAATGTCAACTTTTACCTGTTTATGCAGACAGCAGTCTGCAGATAATGATTTTGTAAGCTAGCTGTGATTTCGTACGTCTCAAGAGTAAATATGCGTTTATTTTAATAATGATTAAAATGTAGAGGCTGAAATAACATTTTAACAGCATTATTCGTAAGTACATACGAGGTTTAAAACGACAGCAGCTTCAAAACTATCAGTCGTACAGAAAACAGATATTAGTGGACAGGGCATGATCCAACTTCTTAACCCGTAATGCAATTCCTCAGTATGGGCACCATTTCTACCTGTGCATCCATGCGACACGTCAATACCGGAAGATGTTAGGTGCGAGCATTGCATTGAGTCAGGACTCTTGCAGCCCGCTGTGCAGACCTGTTTATCCGGTTGCCTATACGCAGGCGCGAACTAACTCGACGCGACGGTACGGAGCGGATGCCTTGTCTATATCCTCCGACATGCCTACTTTGAATCGAAATTTGCAGAGATTCTCCATCAGCTGGTACGTGTCATTGGGTCGTCTTTGTTCAATTGTCCTTTGAAACCCCACACGTGCTAATAAACAACAATTTATTTGTGAAATAGAATAAAATATTAAGTGCACATCCACATTTTAACCCTTATCTGCGTTTCTTACCCTAAAGTCTCTTAGTAGTACAGATCAGTGAAGAAGCTAATACTACCGCTATCCACGACATTGTTACGAAACATGATACAAATCAATATCGCATTTAGTTTGTCACCTGAATCTACCTGACACCTAAAAATCTTAGCAACTCAGGCATTTATAAAGTGACATGCAGTTCTTGCAACAAATACTACGTAGGCCAACACGATATAAATTTTAAAACTGATTTTAAAGAGCAATTACTGCATCAGTTTGTAACAAACACAATAATTCAGCAACATCTAAAACTATCGGCAAAATAGAACACAGTGTTACAATAGATGACAGTCTTAAAGTACCGCACACTTTCGAGATGAGAAATATATTGCTAGAAATGGAAGTAACCACTCTTGGCCAAAAGTGTAAACTTAAAAAGAGGAACGAAAGCACAGGTTTCAAGAATTCATTGCTCTTCGTAAACTTTAATTCGGTACTGTTAAAGTAGAAATTCCATTGTAAGCAATAGTACGTATGAATCTGTATGTCCAATAGCTATATCGTTGTAATTTTGTTTTTATTTATGGCCATAGTAGGTGTTCTACACTAATTAATACTATTTTTTTAATATTAACTGCACAGTAGTTTAAAAGAGTTTTACACCAGGTTGTTACACCACATGAACATAAAATTATCACCAAAGACATAGACATGGAAATCAGGAAGATCAGCAACGAAAAACTTCTTACTGTACTAACTGGGTCCCAGTTTTGATATCAAGTTTATCGCAAATTTCAGTTTTGCTGCCCCTCACTACTTTCGACTTTTTCTCTTTTACTCCCAGTCCGTATCCTGTAGTCATAAGACAGTTCGTTTACTTCAACAGGTCTCGTAAGTCGTTTTCACTTCCACTGAGCACAGTACATAATTCATAATCGTTGACACTTTTAATCCAGTTTCTCAACGTTTCTCTTTTCAGAATATTTACCTCCACTCTTTCTTACATTACGAAATTCAGGAGTCCTTGATATCTCAGAAGGTATCATATCAATGCATCTCTTCTTTTACTCAGATTGTACCATAAATTACTTTTCTCGCCAATTCTATTCAGAACCTCATGTTTAGGTTCTGCAGTACATTTCAAACGCTTCTATTCTCTTCCTGTGTGAACTGTATATCGTCCACATTACACTTCCGTGCGAGTTTAGATTCCAGACAAATACTTTCAGAAAAGATATGCTAAAACTTAAATTTATATTCGATGTTAAAAAATTTGTCTATTTTAGAAATGCTGTACTTGCAATCAGCAGTCTTCATTTTATGTGCTTATACTTTGTGCCTCATCAGTTACTTTGCTTAGCAAATAGAAAAACTCATCTACCACCTTGAGTGTCGCATTTTCTAATTCAGTTGCCTCAACTTCGCCTGTCTGAACTCAATTATAATCCGTTGCCCAAGTTAGTTGTATAGATTAAATAACTTTAGGGATAAGCTCTAAAATTATCTCACTTGCCTCTCAGCTACTGCATCGTTTCCATGACCTTCGACTTTTATAAATGCAGCCTGGTTTCTGTACAAATTGTCTGCAATCTTTCGCTCTCTTTTAAAGAGTGTATTCCATGCAACATTATGAAAAGTTTCTTCTAAATCTACAAATTCTATAATGTTATGTGCGCCTCTCTTCTAGCAGTCCTGTAACTCGTAGATTCAGTATTGCCTTTGTCGGAACCCAAACTGATCGTCCCTGACGCCAGCTTCCACTAGCTTTTCCTTACTTCTACAAATAACTCGTGTCAGTATTTTAAAACCATGTCTTATAGAACTGATAATCAGCACCTGTCGCATTTGTGGTGCAAATAATTGCCATCTCCTTGATGTCTGATGTCGACTCCAGGCGCCTTATTTCAACTTAAATCTTTGGCTCCTCTGTTTTTGCTTATTTCATCTTCACTTTTTGTAACATTGACTTCATTTAACTCTATCTAGCCCTTAAGCATACTCTTTGCACCTTCCAGTTCTCTGTTCTTCGCTATGAACTGGCTAACGATTTTCTCAAACGGTCTCTTTAATTTTTCTACAGGCAGGATCTATCTTTCCACAAGTTATGCTTGCTTTTGCAGCCTTGTATTTGTCCTGCAACCATTCCAGCTCATCGGTTTTTCAGTACCACTCAATCTCATTTTTAAACTTTTTTACTCACTTTTGCCTGGTTCATTTGTTGAACTTTTATATTTTATCTTTCGTCAGTTAAATTCAATATCTCACTGCTTATCTGAGTATTTCTGCTGGGCCCCGTCGTTTTGCTCTTTCATGCTGCGTTCATTCTTTCATCTCTCAAATCTACCCATTTATCTGATGTATTCCTGTTTCAATGAATCGTTGCCTAAGGGTTCATTTCTAGCTTTCAGCAATCTCTGGTTCTTTCAGTTTACCCAGGTCTCTCCTATATCACTTTCTGTAAATCAAGACTGATTGCTGTCATCACAGTTCTTACCATTCTTCACTATTAGCTCGGTAGGTGTTCCTAACTAGGCTGTTTAATAGTGTAACTTGTCATATACCTAATGTACAAAGACTTAATGAAAACTTTGATTCCTGACATCGTGTAGTACAATACCTCACTTTAAAATGATTGGTATTCTGGTGATTTGTGAATTTCATAAAAGTAACACTGAATTGGAGACTAATTAGCAGACACTATTACAAAATAAAACAAACAACAATGTATTTTAACAAACTGTGGCATTCATTGTAGTAATGGGAAAGACTTGAATTAGTGAAAATGGTAGGAATAAAATAAATGGTATTAATCACCAACTGTAACTATTAAAATAATTGGACTTTAACAAATGTAGTTTACTCATTCAAGAAGTTATTCTGTCGCTTGCAAATGAAGGCACATATTTTAAAACGTAAATTTAGGATGAAAGCTGTAAAGAAAATTCCGTCTTAATGACTTTATTAATTAAACTCGTATTGTTGTAACGAGATATACGCCTAATTATTAAATTCTAGGCATCTGTTACAAATCCTGTCAATCGAAACCTGTTTCGTTTCACCCTCTTAACTTCAATTATTGTTCGGAATGTGAGTCGTTGTGTAATTAGCGTGTATGAATTAATTTTGTGAAGTTCATTATTGTCCTCATACTTAGATGGAATTTTCACATTTAAAAACATTTTTACATTATAAATTTCACATATTATTCAATTTTGTAATTTTAGACGTATCATTCTGCGTAATCAGAACATCTTAGCTTTGGAACTTTTAATTGTAAATGTGATTAAAAATATATTGTCATTATTAAGTAATAATGGTCCAAGTGACCATCCATTATTTAGAATATATAAATAGGGAAGCAGCGAGGCTGCTGGGACGGGCATTTTGAGCTGATATCTCGAAGTGTAACCTGTGTTAGTGTGGTGTGTGTACTGTAAGACCTTCGGTACACACACCATCAGATTATTTGACTTGTCGCTCTAACGAAGTAGGCGAGTGTCAGCAATATGTCTCGTGGTCTTATCGTGGCGAGTTTATCTTCTGCCGTTAGGTCAGACGATAGAAACGCCACTTGCACGCTTAGAGTAGCAGATTGACGGTGACCGACTTTAAACAGAACGTGATTAATTTTCACACACATTTATTGAAATAATAAAAATCATGAACCTTACTTAACTTGATTCTGGATGCTATTAACAATTGACAATCTGAAGTTCCTTTGGTCTTGGTACGTTAATCTTATTCTCACATATCTCTGATACTTGACAAAAGTGCCTATACATTTATCTTCATGGCTATGTACAGGAATATGATAATCTTATTAGGCGCAGACTGAAACTTGACTATAGACTGGTACAGAGAAATACAGACTAATGCAGTGTAATGGAGACTAATGCAGAGTGACTAATCGGAGGTCTGTACTCTCGTTATAATACCTTGAGTGTTAAGGTATCACTGCGCGAGTGTGATCCATGAGGAGAAAAGGTTCTACGTTAGCAGCGATCTCATTGGCTGTATTACATATTAATACGCGGATCGGCGGAAGCAGAATTTGGTCCGTCTCTAAGGCAGCGCCATCTTGTAGTGCGGAGATGGACGAGCGCTGCGCCTGCGCTGTTGTGCTTAGCGGGGCGCGCTCTAGTGGGAAAGTTGTGTATGCTCTGACTACGCGGAACTATGTACACAACAGTTACTTACATGAATATTAATTCACTAAGATTTATAGTTGTGAAAAAGTATATTTCTTGATTTGTGAACCAGTCAGTTGTTTAGGAAGACATACTGTACAACTCGGCCTCTTTGCAAGGTGTCTTGATGGATTTGGTCAGCTGTTACAAACGGAAGAATAAATGTTTAAAAACTGGAGCCGCTTTCACTGTGAACCACACACTTCGTGGAGATCCAGGTAATCTACGAATATTTCAGTTATGTCGAGAAAAATTTCGTTTAAGCCTTCTACTTATGATTCTAGATAACATCAGATGACATGCACTTTTGATAAATCAGCTCATCTGTCTTCGAAGTTTTGAGGATTACCTTACCGACGAGTAGATAATAATGAAGAAGAAGTGTTAAAAACTGTTATGTGAGGAGCGAGTGGCCCATTAGATAAGAGCGCGGCGACGTTTCGGCCCACCTGCTGCCGCTCCTCCTCAGCGAGCTGCTCCTGCGCCTCTTCTTCCAACTTGGTGAGCGCCTGCAGCAGCGCCTTGCGCAGCCCCGGGTCTATGTTGAGTGGGGGTAGCGGACCCAGGTCTGCGCCGGCCGTCGGAGATCCTGGCGCGGTCGCCACTGCTGCCGCCGCCTTCTCGTCGACCTCGCCTGCCCCGTCGGCCGTCGTCGGCTCGTCGGGACCCGACGAGGAGGGTAGGCCGGGTGGCGGTGCGTCAGCTGTGAGGCAGGCGCCGAGCGCTGCCACGGCCAGCACGCTTATACACTGTGGACAAAATCGTCTCATCAGTCTCTACGTCTCCCTATCGTCGACCTCAGCATCCTCGTCGGCCGTCGTCGGCTCGTCGGAAACCGACGAGGAGGATAGAGCAGGTGGTAGGTAGAATGTCAGCTATGAGGTAGGCGCCCGTCACTTCCAGGGCCAGCACTAATACACTGCAAACAAAACCGTCTGCATCTCCTTTGAAGCATACGACACAAAGTGAATTGACCGAGTGAGCACCATGGTGAAGGGGAATGTGGGCATAGCTGTAACTTTCGGTGGAATAGAAATATCGAACCTGTGGATAGCAACCATCTCCTTTGACAGTGGACATAAAGTACGTATCGAAATCCAGTACAGGGTGTCCCAAAAGTAACGAATCATTCCAGAATGAGATTTTCACTCTGCAGCGGAGTGTGCGCTGATATGAAACTTCCTGGTAGATTAAAACTGTATAGCTCAGATGGTAGAGCACTTGCCCGCGAAACGCAAAGGTCCCGAGTTCGAGTCTCGGTCCGGCACACAGTTTTAATCTGCCAGGAACTTTCATAATCAATTCTTGTTTTATAGGTCTCTGAAATGATCCATACAGAAGAAACAACAGCTGCTGATTCCCGATTACTGGAAATGCGTGAGCTCTACTATCAACGATACGGAATATACTAACCAACATGGACCAGTATCATCCTTCAATTCAGATGAAGAGGAACTGTGATCAGTGAGGAACTTACAAGGCGACCATCAACATGGTACGACGCAGTCTGGAGCATTGAAGAGGCCATCGAAAGGAGCCTAAGTGCTTCTGTTTGTCAGCTGAACATTCCACGATGCACTAAGTGGCTTACTCTCAATTTTGCGCTGAAAAAGACTGGGCATGGCATTCATGTGATGCATCACCTAGAGGAAGAAGATAATTCCACTCATATGGAAATGTGTCCTAATATTTTGGAGGCTGTGGAAATTGAAAACGTATTAGGTAACTCTCTCTGCACAGACAAGGCCACGTTTCACATTTGTGGTTTTGTGGACCGTAAAAACTGCCGGAAATTGGGCGCCAACAGTCCTCGTGAGGGAACAAAAATGGAAGGGAAACACCTCAAAACTGACTGTATGAATATGGATGAACAAGACTAAGATTTGTGCATCATCCTTTTTTTTTTTTTGCAGAGCAAACGATAACAGGTACAAGTTACCTTGACATGTTGCGGCAATCTGAGTTCAATGAAATTCTGAATTCTGTTGTGTACCACTCCTCCTCATTTTGCTCTCATTATTCGAAATAAGACAAGGACTTAAGCAAGGAAGTATTCTATCCCCTGCAGTTTTTAATGTTGTGATGGAGGGAATGAATAGAGCAGTTAAAGATATAGTAAAAGAAAAAGTCAAAAAGATGATTTTTGCAGATGATATGGTGATAGGGGGTGATAAAGAGGTAGATGTACAGTTACAGCTTGATGCGTGGAAGGAAATAATGAAAAGGTATGGATTAAAAAGAAATTAAGATAAGAGTGAAGTAATGGTATTTGGAAGAGAGAAAGGGATCAACGGAAATATTACCTTGAATGGAGAACCCCTCAAAGTGGTAGAAAGTTTCACTTATTTAGGGATTGAAATATCTAGGGATGGAAAACAACTAGCGAAATTAATAGGAGATTATAGAAGGGAGGCAATTTCTATGAAACAATAAAACACCTGATTTGGAATAATGAAATTTCAGAAAAAGCAAAACTACTTATGTATAAGAATTATTACTTCCCTATTGTCACCTATGGTGGAGAAACATGGACTATGACAGAAAGGTACTGGAGCGGACTGCAAGCAGGGGAAATGAAATTTCTCACAGCAGTTAAGGGAAAAACAAGAATGGACAGAGTTAGGAATGTAGAGATTATAAAGGACCTTAAACAAGAAAGCATGAGAGAAGAAATTGAAAAAAAAGAGATTAAGATGGTATGGGCATGCTAAGAGGATGCATGGGCAGAGACTCCTCAAAATTATGGAAGAACTAAAGATGGATGGGGAAAGACGTAGACGGCGCCCAAGAACACGGTGGAAAGCGGGAGTGAGAATATCTGTGGAAAGGGGAGGTGTGACCTGGCAGCAAGTGGAGCAAGAAAAGTGATGGGAGGACCGAGCCACGTGGAGAGGACTCGTCAGCACCCAGACCCACCAGTAGCTGGAGCGGGATTTGGATATAGATTCGATATTACCTCAACGGCAAGCAGACAATATGGCGCATTGGAAAGATGCTTTCGAGAGAACTTCAGTGACGTAACACATATGGCACTTGATCAAATAGTATGAAGATAACAGCGCCGCAAACTGAAGTCCTGCCGTCAGGAGAAGAGGTTTCCACAATTATGTGCCCAGTTATACCAAATGTAAGCAAACATGTGACTCTGGTGTGGTTCTTGTCTTTACCTGTAAGCTTGAAGTCTTTCAGCCTGTCTTCTGCTGTTATAGCTCGAAAAGCTATTGAGACACTCTCAATGTATACGACAGTCGAAAAAGTGAATATCGTTTATGCAGAATGTCGCCAAAGTACTAGAACACCGGCGCCGTAGTAAGCTGGAGGGCATCCAGATCGTGTCATACACCCGCGGTCTTTCTTCCGAACATTATAAAAAGAGTTGTAGAAGTAGCAAGTGTGGAGAATATAACGTGCCAAGGAAAAAGAAGAGCAACTGGGGAAAGGAGTGAAACTACCATTTTAGTAGCAGTAACACACAGCGCAAATATTAGTAAGAGCCATATCAGAAGTACAAGAGGGACCAACCAAACGAGTGTTCTGCGAACCATACATCCATCGCACCTCATCCTCATCACATTTCGCTGCATCTAACGCTGCATGTCAAGGCTTGGTTAAACTCTCCGAATCTTATCTACCAAAAGTACAAAGCTATGCGGCACATCTACGTAAAATTTTGTTTAAGAAAACAACATCTTTTGCAAACCACGGGCAAATCAATATTCGCAATATGCAATAATCGTCCGCTGAAAATCCACGCTGAGTCAAAGAAGTGGACAAAAACAACGCCATTGGTCCATCAAGGTTGGGTGCGTGTTTTCCAAGACCCGCATCATCGGGCCCTGTTTAATTGATGGGACTCTAAATACACTCATTTCCTAAGAGTTCCTAAGATACGTTGCTGCCGCAGTTATTGGAAGACATCCCAATGACACACAAGGTAATTAGTTCGGTACCAACATGACGGACACCTCTCCCATTCCGAACATACAGGGTGAAGAAAATTTCGCGCAGTCGTACATCGCAGCGTGATTCCTCACATACTAGCAATACAAAAATGTCTCTCACAAAATTTCGTCCTGCGCAAAATTCCGGCCGTAAATGGACTTTAAAGATAGGCAGTCTGTCAACACTCTAATCACGTGTACGGTAGCTACCTCTGTCAACAAGTAGAAACAGCCCAGTGTAGGGGATGCAGTGGATGGCGTTTTGGGTCAGCATGCAGGAGGTCAAGGCTTCAATTCTCGGTCAAAACGTATTTGTTTTTATTTGCTAAATGTGATCTGCATGGTACGGTATCTGGTGTCTTAAACGTCACGCAGCGATTACAGTGGGTCAGTTCCTTACCACTAACACAAAAATGGATGTAAAATCGTTTTCACTGGTCAACTTTTAAAGAAGTCTTCTGCACGTCGTGTAGGCGAATTGTTTCACACCACTACATCTGCGTTCTAGGCGCTCAGTCCAGAGCCGCGCGAGTGCTACGGTCGCAGGTTCGAATCCTGCCTCGGGCATGGATGTGTGTGATGTCCCTAGGTTAGTTAGGTTTGAGTAGTTCTAAGTTCTAGGGGACTGATGACCATAGATGTTAAGTCCCATAGTGCTCAGAGCCATTTGAACTAGATCTGCTAGATTCCAAACCTGTTTTCTGTGTACCGTCCCCCAATCATCCTATTGATTACTACGAACAATTAGTCTTTTGCACGTTCAGGTCCATTATATTTCGTCATGGTCTTATGCCCCTCCACCCCCACCCCCACCCCCTTGAACCATGGACCTTGCCATTGGTGGGGAGGCTTGCGTGCCTCAGCGATACAGATGGCCGTATCGTAGGTGCAACCACAACGGAGGGGTATCTGTTGAGAGGCCAGCCAAACGTTTGGTTCCTGAAGAGGGGCAGCAGCCTTTTCAGTAGTTGCAAGGGCAACACTCTGGATGATTGACTGATCTGGCCTTGTAACAATAACCAGAACGGCCTTGCTGTGCTGGTACTGTGAACGGCTGAAAGCAAGGGGAAACTACAGCCGTAATTCTTCCCGAGGGCATGCAGCTTTACTGTATGGATAAATGATGATGGCGTCCTCTTGGGTAAAATATTCCGGAGGTAAAATAGTCCCCCATTCGGATCTCCGGGCGGGGACTACTCAAGAGGACGTCGTTATCAGGAGAAAGAAAACTGGCGTTCTACGGATCGGAGCGTGGAATGTCAGGTCCCTTAATCGGGCAGGTAGGTTAGAAAATTGAAAAAGGGAAATGATTCAACAAAGATGGCTCTGAGCACTATGCGACTTAACTTCTGAGGTCATCAGTCGGCTAGAACTTAGAACCAATTAAACCTAACTAACCTAAGGACATCACACACATCCACGCCCGAGGCAGGATTCGAACCTGCGACCGTAGCGGTCACGCAGTTCCAGACTGTAGCGCCTAGAATCGCACGGGCACACCGGCCGGCAGGGAAATGGATAGGTTAAACTTAGATATAGTGGGAATGACACTAAGCAGATTCAGAAGGATGTAGGTTGCAGTAAGTACTGAGAGATAAAGAAGCTTGCACAGGATAGAGTAGCATGGAGAGCTGCATCAAACCAGTCTCAGGACTGAAAGCCACAACAACAACAACAACAACAACAACAACATGGTCTTAAGTCACAAGTAGTGCTAACAATGTGCTTTGCGAATAATTTGCAAACATGTACAATGTAAATGTCGAATACATGTGGCTTAACAAGCGGTGTACACTATAGTATTGTATTGCAGACAGAATTCGACAAATAAAAATAAGTACGCTTCGGCCCAGACTCGAACCCTTGACCTCCTGCATGCTAACGTAAAACACTATCCACTACGCCAATGCACAGCACTACGAACATAATCTGGCACAGGCAGTTACCGTACGTATGATTACGATTTTGCCAGACTGCCAGTCTTTAACATCCATTTACTGCCCGAAATACGGACAGGACTAAATTTTGTGCCGGCCAGTGTGGCCGAGCGGTTCTAGGCGCTTCAGTCTGGAACCGCGCGACCGCTACGGTCGGTGGTTCGAATCCTGCCTCGGGCATGGGTGTGTGTGATGTTCTTAGTTAGGTTTAAGTAGTTCTAAGTACTAGGGGACTGATGACCTCAGATGTTAAGTCCCATAGTGCTCAGAGATATTTGAACCATTGTTTTGGACTAAATGTTGTGAGAGACGTTTATGTATTGCCAGTATATGAGGAATCGCGTTCCGAAGTCCGAGTGCTCGAATTTTTCTTCACGTTGTATAATGATACGCTCTCTCAATAGAACATTTCGAGATCATTGGAACAGCCGTTCAGGAAACGCAAAAGGGTCTACACGTCCACCAAACTTAACACCCGCGAAAATTAACACGTCTATTATGAAACACCGGCTACTCACGAAGGCGTACGCCGCGACCGCAATATACAAACTTTTATCGTTCCAACATCGCGGGGTCCAAGTGTGTGCTTCATTTCGTACCATACGGACCACGCCCTCAGCAAAACAAGTGTAGCTTACAAATACCTTATAACACGGGCTGTGCTACGTTATCTCCAGATGGCATTCAACGTACAGTATTGTTTCTCCAGAACCACTTTATGGCGTGTAGCAACATTTTCAGCACTTGGTATGATAATCGTGATAATAATCATTGGAAACGTTAACTAACTGACTTCTTTGCTCGCTTTTCGTGTAATAGGGCAGACTTTGGTGCAATCTCTTCTCCTGGCGGCGGAACAGTGGTTTGCTACGCTGTTATCTTGATACTATGTTATGTCGCTGAAGTTCTCTGAGAAGTTTCTTTCAAATGCTACAGATAAAATAAACTGTTCCATTAGAAAAAAAAAGGAAAGTTATCTTCGTAATTTGGCGACTGTAAACGATAAAAATCATTTACGAACGACAGGAACGCAACATTATCCGCTATAACTTTGCTCAAAACCGCACCTCGATATACACTAAGGGATCAAAAGTATCCGGACACCCACAAAAACATATGTTTATCGTATTAGGTGCATTGTGCTGCCACCTACTGCCAGATACTCCGTATCAGCGACCTCAGTAGTCATTAGACATCGTGAGAGAGCAGAATGGGGCTCTCCGCGGAACTCACGGACTTCGAACGTGGTCAGGTGATTGGGTGTCACTTGTGTCATACGTCTGTACGCGAGATTTCCAGCTCCTAAACACCCCTAGGTCCACTGTTTCCGATGTGATAGTGAAGTGGAAACGTGAAAGGACACGTTCAGCACAAAAGCTTACAGGCCGACCTCATCTGTTGACTGACAGAGACTGCCGATAGTTGAAGAGGGTCGTAATGTGTAATAGGCAGACATCTATCCAGACCATCACACAGGAATTCCAAACTGCATCACGATCCACTGCAAGTGCTACGACAGTTAGGCGGGAGGTCAGGAAACTTTGATTTCATGGTCGAGCGGCTGCCCATAAGCCACACATTACGCCGGTAAATGCCAAACTACGCCTCGCTTGGTGTAAGGAGCGTAAACATTGGACGATTGAACAGTCGAAAAACGTTGTGTGGAGTGACGAATCACGGTACACAATGTGGCGATCCGACGGCAGGGTGTGGGTATGGGGAATGCCCGGTGAACTTCATCTGCCAGCGTGTCTAGTGCCGACAGTAAAATTCGGAGGCGGTGGTGTTATGGTGTGGTCGCGTTTTTCGTGGAGGGGTCTTGCACCCCTTGTTGTTTTGCGTGGCGCTATCACAGCACAGGCCTACATTGATGTTTTAAGCACCTTCTTGTTTCCCACTGTTGAAGAGGAATTCGCGGATGGCGACTGCATCTTTCAACGCGATCGAGCACCTGTTCATGATGCACGCCCTGTGGTGGATTGGTTAGACGACAGTAACATCCCTGTAATGGACTGGCCTGCACAGAGTCCTGACCTGAATGCTATAGCACACCTTTGGGATGTTTCAGAACGTAGACTTCGTGCGAGGCCTCACCGATCGACATCGATACCTCTCCTCAGTGCAACACTCCGTGAAGAATGGGCTGCCCATTCCCCAAGAAACCTTCCAGCACTTGACTGAACGTATGCCTGCGAGAGTGGAAGCTGTCATCCAGGCTAGGGTGGGCCAACACCATTTTGAATTCCAGCCACGAACTTGTAAGTCATTTTCAACCAGTTGTCCGGATACTTTTGATCACATAGTTTATTTATTCATTCTCGTCTTATTTCGTCACCTCGAATACCCTCCTTACAGCGTGACGTAGCTACAACGTCACCAAGAGGGATTCCAACTCGCCGTGGGCACCATCAGAGTGTTTTGGTTCATCAGTGTAAGTGACGCATGCAAGCTTCCTAACCCGAACGTATACCATGACGTCACACGTACGTCGTTGATTGGGTCGGTTGTATACTGTCGTCCATATTCTGAGTTTCTGTCTGTAGCGATAGCGTGCCAGAGCAACATCGTTAGACATTCGTATATCTCTCTTACATCTGAGCCAGATAGTTTCTCCCTACAAACAGGTAGCAACCACATCGGGCGGCAACATCAGCCCACATAGAAAGTGGAGTGATTAGCCGCTGGACTCACTGGCGGATGCCACACGCATCTCCTTACACCTCTGTACCAGCTCGTAAGGAACAGATCGGTTTCTCTTTGTGCGTCGTAACTTTCTATCACTTTCTAACGTTTCAGATGTACCAACCTACACAGTGGGCGGCTGGGAATCTAAAGCTTGTGCCACAGTGTCTCGTATCGTGTGTTTTACTATATTCCGTAAAACCTGCATTTGTTTTTTTCTGAAAAACACATAAAAAACGCGACGCATCTTTAGAGTGACCCATTGCTTACACTACTGGCCATTAAAACTGCTACACCAAGAGGAAAAGCAGATGATAAACGGGTATTCATTGGACAAATATATTATACTGGAACTGATACGTGATTACATTTTCACGCAATTTGGGTGCATAGATCCTGAGAAATCAGTATCCAGAACAACAACCTCCTGCCGTAATAACGGCCTTCATACGCCTGTGCGTTGAGTCAAACAGAGTTTGGATGGCGTGTTCAGGTACAGCTGCCCATGCAGCTTCAACACGATACCACACAATTGACCAGAAGCTTTCAATTCGTGAGAGGTCTGGAGAATGTGCTGGCCAGGGCAGCAGTCGAACATTTCCTGTATCCAGGAAGGCCCGTACAGGACCTGCAACATGCGGTCGTGCATTATCCTGCTGAAATGTAGGGTTTAGAAGGGATCGAATGAAGGGTGGAGCCACGGGTCGTAACACATCTAAAATGTAACGTCCACTGTTGAAAGCGCCGTCAATGCGAACAAGAGGTGACCGAGACGTGTAACCGATGGCACCCCATACCATCACGCTGGGTGATACGCCAGTATGGGGATGACGAGTACACGCTTCCAATGTGCGTTCACCGCGATGTCGCCAGACACGGATGCGACCATCAAGATGCTGTAAACAGAACCTGGATTCATCCGAAAAAATGACGTTTTGCCATTCGTGCACCCAGGTTCGTCGTTGAGTACACCATCTCAGGCGCTCCTGTCTGTGATGCAGCGTCAAGGGTAACCGCAGCCATTGTCTCCGAGCTGATAGTCCATGCTGCTGCAAACGTCGTCTATCTGTTCGTGCAGATGGTTCTTGTCTTGCAAACGTCCCAATCTGTTGACTGAGGGATCGAGACGTGGCTGCACGATCCTTTACAGCCAAGCGGATAAGATGCCTGTCATCTCAACTGCTAGTCATACGAGGCCGTTGGGATCCAGCACGGCGTTCCGTATTACCCTCCTGAACCCACTGATTCCATCTTCTGCTAACAGTCATCGGATGTAGACCAACGCGAGTAGCAATGTCGCGATACGATAAACCGCAATCGCGGTAGGCTAGAATCCGACCTTTATCAAAGTCGGAAACGTGATGGTAAGCATTTCTCCTCCTTACACGAAGCATTACAACAACGTTCCACTAGGCAACGCAGGTCAACTGCTGTTTGTGTATGAGAAATGGGTTGGAATCTTTCCTCATGTCAGCACGTTGAAGGTGTCGCCACCGGTGCCAACCTTGTGTGAATGCTCATCAAAGCTAATCATTTGCATATCACAGCATCTTCTTCCCTTCGGTTAAATGTCGCGTCTGTAGCACGTCATCTTCGTGGTGTAGCAATTTTAATGGCCAGTAGTGTATTTATATCGTCTTCTTACTTTTACGTAATTCCATGTGAAACCCTGAAGGTAGCAGTGGTAAACTGCAGGGAGCGGACGTTATCTTTTTCGAACACGAACAATTTTCAACAAAATGGTAATTTTCTATAACAATAATTTCCCTCTTTACAGAAACACTTTGCACTCCAGAGAAGTATGGGAACACATAAGGCAATGCTTAGCCTGTAACTTCTCTTAGAGAATAGTTTACGAAAGGTAAACCTTAGCTTATAGCATTCGTGGATTTAGAGAAAGCTTAGCCTGCGCGGCTAGCCGCCCGGTCTAACGCGCTGCTTCCCGAGCGGGAAGGCGTGCCTGTCCCCGGCACGAATCCGCCCGGCGAATTAGTGTCGAGGTCCGGTATGCCGGCCAGTCTGTGGATGGCTTTTAAGGCGGTTTTCTATCTACCTCGCCGAATGCGGTCTGGTTCCCCTTATTCCGCCTCAGACTATGACGGTGATTACTGCGCAAACACTGTCTCCACGTACGCGTACACCATAATTACTCTACCACGCAAAAATTTGGTTACACTCGCCTGGAATAAGACGTTCCCGGGGTGGGGGGTGTTCCGAACCGCACAATGACCCTGGGTTCGGTGTGGAGCGGCGGTGGGGTGGGTGGACTGCTGTGGTCTGTTGTGGGTTTGTGAACCACTGCGGGCAACGCCGGGGACGAAGCCTCTCCGTCGTTTCTAGGTCCCCGGTTCATAGAGAAAGCTTTTAACAATGTTGACTGGAATACTCTCTTTAAAAATCAGGAGGTAGCAGGGGTAAAATATATGGCGCGAAAGGCTATTCACAACTTGCGCAGAAACCAGACGGTAGTTGTAAGAGTCGAGGGGCATTAAAGGGAAGTAGTGGTTCAGAAGCGAATGAGTGTAGCCTGGTTCCGATGTTATTCAATCTGTACATTGGGCAAGCAGTGAGGAAATCAATAAGAAACTGAAAAACGGAGTTAACGTTCAGGCGGAGGAATTTGGGACGTTTAGGTTTGCCGATGGTAGTGTGATTTCGTCAGAGGCAGTGAAGGACTTATTATGCACAGAGGTTTGGAAAGGAAATGTAACATGAACATAAACAAATCTGAAACAATGGTAATGAAATAGAGTCGAAGTAAATCAGGGTGCGTGAATAACACTAGGAAATGAGAGATCACGACTAGTAGATTAGTTTTTTATTTGGTCAGCAAAATATCTAATGATAGTAGAAGCAGAGGGATTATAAGCTGCAGACTGGTAATAACAAAGAAAACATTTGTAAAAAGAAGAAATTCGTTAACATCGTATGTAGATGTAACAGTCAAAAAATTTTTCCTGACGTTATTTGTCAGCAATGTAGCCTTGTATAGAAGTCGCACGTGGACGATAAGCAATTCGGACTAGTATATAGTAAAAGCTTCTGAGATGAGTTACTACGGAAAAATGCTGAAGATTAAGTGTGCAGTGCGGATAACAGATGAGGGTGTACTGAACTGAATCGGGAAGAAAGAAATTTATGGGGTAAAATAAGTGAAAGAAGGAACGGGTTGATATAACGCGTCCTGAAGCATCAGGGGATCATTACTTTGGTCGTGGAAGAAAGTGTGGGGAGGGGACGTAAAAGTTGCGTGTGTGTGGGGGGGGGGGGGAGGGGGAGGGGACCAAGGTGGTGGTGAAGGGACTTGGACAAGATGACTAGCATGATGAGCTGCATCAGAGCAAAGATTCGGACTGAATACCACCATCACAACAACAACATCTGAGGTCGTAAGTCCCCTAGAACTTAGAACTACATAAATCTAACTAACCTAAAGACATCACACACATCCATGCCCGAGGCAGGATTCGAACCTGCTACCGTAGCAGTCGCGCGGTTCCGGACTGAAACACGTAGAACCGCTCGGTCACCGCGGACGGCAGAACAGATACATTCGTATACAAGATCAGTAGTTGGTACCACTGTAAGGTATATGAAACAGTACTCCAACACTTTGCAGGGTCGACACCTTGATATATTGCTGCTGTTTCGAGGTACATATCGAGGGTTGTGGCGCAGTGGTCAGCAACATGTAATCGTACAGTGCTACCGGGCATCTAGGTTCAGCATTTCCACGGTATTCCCAAATCGCTCACGCAAACGCTGGGACGGTTCCTTTGAAACGCATGGGCGATTTAGTTCCTTATCGTTGGAATAATCCGGTCTTGTGCTCCGTCACTAATGATTCTGTAAGGTTTCCGTACGTTTTCTGGCATCGTAAATAATTCTCCTTTCCTCTACTAGGACAAAGATGAATGAGCGCGCTACACGTATAGAGGATAAGATCCTTGATTCTGTGTTTAATGAGATCTGTGGTGCACTTGGTCGCCTGTCATTTGTCAGCTCTGGGCATTCTTATTTGAGGCATAGTAGCCAGCAGTGGAGGTTTTAGAGAAGGAGCCACGCGGGAGTAGCCGAGCGGTCTTAGGCGCTGCAGTCATGGACTGTGCGGCTGGTCCCGGTGGAGGTTCGTGTCCTCCCTCAGGCATGGGTGTGTGTGTTTGTGCTTAGGATAATTTAGTAATTTAGGTTAAGTAGTGTGTAAGCTTATGGACTGATGACCTTAGCAGTTAAGTCTCGTAATATTTCACACACATTTGAGCAACATTTTTAGAGAAGGAGATTTCATACTAGTGAATCTGAGAGAAATTATCTGGCACAACTATGTTACTGAGTCTACTGTTGGAGAAGATTTTTTTGGAGCAATATTGCAAGGTGACAATGTATGCGCCAGAATGAAATGTTTCTTACTCAGGACCATTAATTGCCGGGCCTGTGGCCGAGCGGTTCTAGGCGCTACGGTCGAAGGTTCGAATCCTGCCTCGGACATGGATGTGTGTGATGTCCTTAGATTAGTTAGGTTTAAGTAGTTCTAAGTTCTAGGGGACTGATGACTATAGATGTTAAGTACCATAGTGCTCAGAGCTATCTGAGCCAGGACCATTGATTGAAGGAAATCTTTGTCCGTCAGGTAACTAATGCTATTCATGATTGGTGTTAATTTAATCTCTTCGTTTTTATTATGTCACAAATGACGCAATTGGTTGGAACCTCTGTAATGTTTCTATTGAGAGAATTTCGCAATTGTTAGGATCTTCTTATGTTCTACAGTCTTCTTAACAATAACCAGAATTTAATTTCTCAAGAACGACTTTCTTCAAAGCAAAATCTTCCTCCATCATTCTCAGTAAAATTTTGAATATTTTGTCATGTATGCATTGCCTCTTCTCAGTACAGTTTTGAATATTTTCTCATGCCGGCCGCGGTGGTCTCGCGGTTCTAGGCGCTCAGTCCGGAACCGCGAGACTGCTACGGTCGCAGGTTCGAATCCTGCCTCGGGCATGGATGTGTGTGATGTCCTTCGGTTAGTTAGGTTTAAGTAGTTCTAAGTTCTAGGGGACTGATGACCACAGATGTTAAGTCCCATAGTGCTCAGAGCCATTTTATTTTGTCATGTATGCATTGCCTCTTACGGCACACGAAGCCACACATTGTTTCTGACAGCAAAAAACTAATTTTGAAGTGAGTAGTTTATCTATTTTTTCTTTAACTGCTGCATCTGCTGATTTCAATTTGCTTTCGAGAACCTCAGTACACAAGAGACACAAAACGGCATCCTCAGCATGAGGTCAGTTATGTTTCAGAGCAGACCCCACTGTGCATACAGGGTGATCAAAAAGTCAGTATAAATTTGAAAACTGAATAATTACGGAATAATGTAGATAGAAAGGTACAAATTGACACACATGCTTGGAATGACATGGGGTTTTATTAGAACCAAAAAAATACAAAACGTTCAAAAAAAGACCGACAGATGGCGCTTTATCTGATCAGAATAGCAATAATTAGCATAACAGGGTAAGACAAAGCAAAGATGATGTTCTTTACAGGAAATGCTCAATATCTCCACCATCATTCCTCAACAATAGCTGTAGTCGAGGAATAATGTTGTGAACAGCACTGTAAAGCATGTCCAGAGTTACGGTGAGGCATTGGCGTCGGATGTTGTCTTTCAGCATCCCTAGAGATGTCGGTCGATCACGATACACTTGCGACTTCAGGCAACCCCAAAGCCAATAATCGCACGGACTGAGGTCTGGGGACCTGGGAGGTCAAGCATGACGAAAGTGTCGGCTGAGCACACGATCATCACCAAACGACGCGCGCAAGAGATCTTTCACGCGTCTAGCAATACTTTTTTTTGTTCTAATAAAACCCCATGTCATTCCAATCATGTGTGTCAATTTTTACCTCTCTATCTACATTGTTCCGTGGTTTACTAAGTTTTCAAATTTATACTGACTTTTTGATCACCCGGTACTTGTCAGCAAAGAGTACACGGTCAGAATTTTTCACGCATTGTGCTTATCAAGCAGATTAATTTACAGCGAACAGTGTAGGTAATATTAAACAGTTATTTTTTACCGAGGAGTATTGTATTTCTTAGATATTTCGAGCCAAACTTTGATGTTACGCAACTTTAATAACGTACTTCAAAAATGGTTCAAATGGCTCTGAACACTATGGGACTTAACATCTGAAGTAATCAGTCCTCTAGAACGCAGAACTACTTAAACCTAACTAACCTAAGGACATCACACACATACATGCCCGAGGCAGGATTCGAACCTGCGACTGTAGGGGTCGCGCGGTTCCAGACTGTAGCGCCTAGAACCGCTCGACCACCCCGGCCGGCAACAACGTACTTCAGTATTGAGTTACAGTTAAATGATTCTCACTAAGTACACTATTATTTTCTTTTGGGATATAATTAGATTTATTTTCATTATTTTAAATTTAGTATTTCAGCAAGTTTAGAGTTTTGTTTCACGATCCTGTTCAGATCCGCAACTCGGGGGCAGTCAAGAGTCAGTATTGCTCAACGGTTGAATACGATATCTGAAGCAGACGAGGAGAAAGTTTTTTGAAAAAAGAATATTCATTCTTTCATTTATAGATAAATTTATATAGAAAGTTTACAATCTCGATGACGACGGGACGTTAAACCGTAATGTTCCTCACTTCCTTCGAGGGCCGATTCGTTATTAACGTCAGTGTTGCCAATTATTTTGGCCACAGAGTGTAACAGCG
The DNA here is from genome assembly GCF_021461395.2 of Schistocerca americana. NCBI lineage: Eukaryota > Metazoa > Arthropoda > Insecta > Orthoptera > Acrididae > Schistocerca > Schistocerca americana. The sequence goes on from NC_060128.1 coordinate 61,391,055, forward strand.
TCTCTTTGACGCGGTGGGAGCCAGTTCTGGCAGAATCCACCGACACGCCACCCTGACGCTGCCGTCCAAGCATTTTGGGCTGCGTGGCACGCGTGTGCGTTTCTGACCGCGGTCACGACACGCATCTCGCATTCCCCACGCGGGGCTACGCGGCGGCTGATTCAGCGGGCGGCGGAAAAGGAAAGCGCTGTTGGCCTTTCTACAGCCGGACTCGAGTTTATCCCAGTCGCACAGCCGGTGCCGCTTTCGTTGGCAGCCGTGCTGTCGAATGCCGCGCATCGCGTGACCGCGCTCAACCAGGCTGGCCACTGCCAAGGTCGTGACTTCCGCCCATCCGCTACATACGGCGGACTGCGGCAAGCAATAGCCTGCGTTTCCACAGGCAGCGACTGTGACGTCACAGCGAGTGAATGCCGCATTCTACAGCACGGGCGGCCCGCTAATGCATTCAGCTCATCCCGCGGAAGAAATTAATGGGTGACAGAGAGATAAAGGCCGGCCGTGGTGGCCGAGCGGTTCTAGGCGCTAGAGTCTGGAACCGCGAGACCTCTACGGTCGCAGATTCGAATCCTGCCTCGGGCACGGATGTGTGTGATGTCCTTAGGTTAGTTAGGTTTAAGTAGTTCTAAGTTATAGGGGACTGATGACCTCAGAAGTTAAGTCCCATAGTGCTCAGAGCTATTTGAGCCTGCCATTGTAGCAGCAGTAACTGTTCTAATAACTTTGCCAGACACTTTTTCTCTTATACAGGCGTCGCCGAACATAGCACCATATTCTGTCTGTTTACATATTTCTGCATGCCTATACCAGTTTCTTTGGCGCTTCAGCATAGAATAGTGAAGCTATTGAAATTGAAGTCAATTTTTAATGAAATAGCGGCAACCAGTTGTTTTCACAAGTATTTATTTTTATGGGGTGAGATTACAAGATGTTTATGTTGTTTACATGTTACGAAATCGTATCGTTAGTGTGGTGCGCGCACTGTAAGACCTTTGGTGCACACACCATCAGATTAGTTGACTTGTCGCTCTAAGGAAGTAGGCGAGTGTCAGCAATATGTCTCGTGGTCTTATCGTGGCATGTTTATCTTCTGCCGTTAGGTCAGACGATAGAAATGCCACTTGCACGCTTAGAGTAGCAGATTGACGGTGACCGACTTTAAACAGAACTTGATTAATTTTCACACACATTTATTAAAATAATAGCAAGCATAAAAATTACTTAATTTGATTCACGATGCTGTTTACAATTGACAGTCTGAAGTTCCTTTGGTATTGGTACGTTAATCTTATTCTCACATATATCTGATACTTGACAAAGTGTCTATACATTTATCTTCATGGCTATGTACAGGAATATGATAATCTTATTAGGCGCAGACTGAAACTTGACTATAGACTGGTACAGACAAACGCAGACTGGTACAAATACAGAGTGACTAATCGGAGGTCTGTACACTCATTATAATACCTCGTGTGTTCATGTATCACTGCGCGAGTGTGATCCATGAGGAGAAAAGCTTCTACATTAGCAGCAATCTCATTGGCTGCGTTACAAATTAATACGCGGATTGGCGGAAGCAGAATTTGGTCCGTCTCTAAGGCAGCGCCATCTCATAGTGCGGAGATGGACGAGCGCTGCGCCTGTGCTGTTGTGCTTAGCTGGGCGTGCTCTAGTGGGAAAGTTGTGTACGCGCTGAGTACGCGGAACTATGTACACAACAGTTAATATCAGTGTTGCAGAATTTTGCAACACAAATTTTTAAGACTGTGAATCGTCGTAAGGGAACAAACTACGTTCACAACACTTAAAGAAATGTATACATCTGAATATGAGGTGAACATAAAATAAATGTACTGTATGTTTTGACGCATATGTAGACAGAAAACTGGTGCTGTTCAAATCTCTGCGTTGCCCCATCGTCAGGCCGACGAGGAAGACAGACCCTGGTGCGTACGTCACAGCACGTGACATCACAGGTATTCAGAGTGCCAGCAGTCATCTCCGGCAGGGAGCGAGTAAGTATATCAGACGAGTTTATTAATTTAAATTCATGTAAGTCCTCAACAGCACATGATGAAATTGAGAGCTTTAGTGGGTACCTCTTCAATTACCCATTGACCTCTTGCACGGAGCCGAGCGTTCGTCGCGAAGAGTGGCGGACAAGGCGACTAGTATGACGTCACAAGCTCGTTGCAGGGCCCGTACATCTCGTTGCCCCTGCTCCCCCCCCCCCCCGTCCCTTTGCCGGGCCGCCTGCATTTCCATCCACACCGCCCCCACCAGTCAGCCCGCACGCTGTTCGTTCGTTTCTTTCGTCAGTCGACGCGACTGACACGAGTTATCGAGTGGTTGTACTTTAATACGTAGCACGCACGTCCATGTCATCGTATTTTATGCCTTTCTGTCTGGCCGGCCGGAGTGGGCGAGTGGTTCTAGGCGCCACAGTCTGGAACCGCGTGAATCCTGCCTCGGGCATGGATGTGTGTGATGTCCTTAGGTTAGTTAGGTTTAAGTGGTTTAAGTGGTTAGGGGACTGATAACCTCAGATGTCAAGTCACATAGTGCCATTTTTGTGGTGTCACCGCCAGACACCACAATTTTTTTCCACAGATGACTATCTATCTCACTTTACAGACAAGCATCCGAAACCCGCGATCTGCGAAGAGTCCTGGACGACAAACCGCTTTAGTTTCACTGTCCTTCTACCTCTTTTGGTAGATGCTCACGACAGTAGCACGTGAACAATCGACCAGCTTCGCTGTTTTCGAGATACTCGTTCACAGGCTGTGCATAATAATAGTCTGACTATCAGAGTCGTATCAGTGGATTTTCCCATTTCCAGATCTTGGCTAGGGTGATCCCCCGCCCGTGTGTGAACCGATTACACACTTCTGTACCGAGCGAGGTGCCGCAGTGGTTAGACACTGGACTCGCATTCGAGAGGACGACGGTTCAATCCCGCGTCCGGCCATCCTGATTTAGGTTTTCCGTGATTTCCCTCAATCGCTCTAGGCAAATGCCGGGATGGTTCCTTTCAAAGGGCACGGCCGACTTCCTTCCCCGTCCTTCCCTAATCCGATGAGACCGATGACCTCGCTGTCTGGTCTCCTTCCCCCAAAACCAACCAACACACTTCTGTTACCACGTCACGTGCCCTCAACGCCACAAGGTGGCTTCCAACGTCGTGGTGAGCGGTAGTCATAACATTTTCTGCTCGTCAGTCTATTTTCAGCAGGTAGTGTAAGATAACTGCCAACGGCTTTGCCGCAGTGGTAACACCGGTTCCCGTCAGATCACCGAAGTTAAGCACTGTCGGGCTGGGCTAGCACTTGGATGGGTGACCATCCGGTCTGCCGAGCGCTGTTGGCGAGCGGGTTCCACACAGCCCTTGTGAGGCAAACTGAGGAGCTACTTGACTCACCAGGAAAGTACTTGGGCTCGAACAAACAGATCTGTACGAACGTTTGGTTACAGGACCATTATGTACCTCTGAATGTGCTGGCGGGTGTCGTTTTTCTGCAAAACTCTGCAGTCATGTTCTAGATATCACTGTAGATGTAATTGTAGACGCCATACGCAATGCAGCAATCTTAACTGTAAATGTAAATGCGGAATGTCAATAAAATGCTCCGAGCAATACGAATGACTGCAAAACGCACAGTGAAGACATGCAAGTTGATCGCATGGCATATTTGCACAATCTACAATATCAGTGTTGAACGCCACGTCAATGACACTTTTGAAGTTGTTCACAAATATCGTAGTCAGCGTTCTGCCACGCGTAACGAAGCATTGGTCTGTATACTCCCGCAGATAACTGTTTGTAAATGACAGGATGCATATTCATGATAAAGAATCTGTCGTGCAATTTCGGCTGCATATTACTGGAACGTAGTTTAATGAAGTCTTTTATTCTCTTGGCATATATTTTATATTGCCTGCAGAAATACACATCCAGAGGTTGTGCATATTTTGTAGTTTTAGGCGAAATGATATTTAAATCTACATGTTTTCCTCCAGATGCTTCCAGTAGCACTCGTTCATCCTTATGTCCAAACCAGGAGTCACAAAGTACTAATGACTTTCTCGACAAATGTGGATTCAAAACTGACAGAAAAAACGTCTTCAGATGTTGTTTCGTCATCTTCCCACTCACATTTGCATCGACGACGACATTTGGAGGGCACCGCGTTTCTATTTCCCTTGACACGCGGGGTCCAAACTTTGCACTGGATTCTTGGAAGCAAATATAGAGTTTGTCTGCCAATCGTCCGTCCACTGATATAGCAACATCGATCGTGTAACTATGTGTTGCACAGTTAAGTGATTGCAACATCGCGTCAGTGTTTCTCTCCCCTTTCATGGATAGTGTTCTGTCACAAGAAAGTTCATAGTTGAGCTGACTCTGATCACAGTTCCATACAGAACTAATATCGATGTTTCCTCTCGTGATATGCTCATTGACGTCAGCAACAAACGTTTGAGCTCTTTCAATCAGCTCTTCTTCGTCATCCTTATCTTTTCGTGCTTGGAGCATAGTGATACGGCGTGATGTTATCCTAAACTCCTTTTTCAAATTAGTAATAAATCCTAGTGAAGCCGTAAAGTTTGTACACCCGAGATTTCTGGCTACGTCCAATGCCCAACGTTGTAAATGCCAATAATGAACGGCTGAAGCGCATTCTCGCGCTTCATCGAATTTCGCCATTACACGCTCCTTGATGGTCTTGAACAGCAGTGTACGATTTCCTTTGGAAACTGTATTTCCTTCTCTTTTCTTTGCCACGTAATCCAGTATGTTTTTAATATTGCTTTTAGACTTCAGTTTAGGGTATCTTTTCAGAAGCTTGTCGTACGTGTCGAAACCTCTTACGTAATAATCATCGTACATGTTGTCCAGTGTGTTGTCATCAAACGAGGTGATGATACTTGCAACTTTAACCCTCTTCTTGGGAGACGGTTGGTATTCTGTCACTGCTTCCATCGCCTCTTCCCGCACTTGCTGTAGCACTGCCGTTTGCAGTGAGTTGTTCGTCATTATCATCCCTGTCATCATCATTATGTGTTAGTGTTACAACAGTATATGTTTCTAACTTATGCATATATTTCTGCACTATAATAGATACCAGAAAACATGCGAATGATTCGTCTTCTACACCAATACCATCTTCACGAAGAAGGGTTCTTCGTAACTTCATCTCAACCAATCGCAATAGATTAGCAGGATTGATTACCAATCGCCGAGCCACCTGACGCTTCAATACACAAACAATGTCACAAAACGCAACTTCAGAGGCACACTGCACCGTCCCTACTGGTCCCGACTGGCGTACCGGCAGGCCAGTGTGCAATGCGGCACGGCATACGCAGAGGCCTCTAACGGACGACTGCAGAGTTTTGCAGATGCGGGAGTGTCACTAGTGCAATAAGAGACCTTTACATTATTTCTCACACGATTTTGGTGTATTTGTTCGAGCCCAAGTACTTTCCTAGCGAGAAGCAGCAGCTCCGGTCTCGTAAACTGGCATACGGCAGGGAGAGCGGTGTGGTGACCACATACCCCTCCACATCCGCATCCAGTGACGCCTGTAGTCTGAGGATGACACGGCGGCCGGTCGGTACCGTTGGGCCCCCATGGCCTATTCGAACTTTAGTTTTAGAATATGATAACTCTCGGGCTACTGCTTCGTTCTCTAACAGTCTTCATTATTCTCACTGTAATTTGGGAGACGGGAGCTAGCAAGGGCACAACTTAGCGCCTACTCCTAAGAAGTAAAGGGCAATTTTGAGTCCTGACAAGTGGCAAGAGTTGCAGAAACAAGCTGCAGTCGACAGCATCTGATCTGCCGTGCGTGAAAGTCGTGGCTGCATCGCGTGGCCTTCATCTAACCGCGTCTCTCCGATTGTACGGCGTGCAGCGCGGTTACGTCAAACTATCCGGGGATTACTGAATTCTGCGCCGGTGGGGTGAAAGGTGTGATTTGCTGAACGCCTCGGGTAATTCTAAAAATGTGGAACGCTACCGTTAATAGCCGCAGATTACATCTTTACCACGTCATTACCCGCAATAGCGTGGAGCGTTTATATTAACCGCGCTTGTAATTCTGCTCGTTGCGTTGTGGTCGCAGCGGTACCGACTTCGGGGGATTCCGCCGACAACCGACATCGCCCGAAGACGACCGATCTTTTCTAAGCATTAAGCTAGTGCGGGCTCAGTGCAATCGATCTAAACACCCGAACGCACAGCCTCAAATTGGTTTGTTTCATTCGCACGAATCGGGTGACTTTTCCAAAAGCAAAGAATGGATTGTGATAACTTACACTACTGGCCATTAAAACTGCTACACCAAGAAGAAATGCAGATGATAAATAGGTATTCATTGGACAAATATATTATGCTAGAACTGGCATGTGATTACATTTTCACGCAGTTTGCGTGCATAGAGCCTGATGGTTCAGATGGCTCTGAGCACTATGGGACTCAACTGCTGAGGTCATTAGTCCCCTAGAACTTAGAACTAGTTAAACCTAACTAACCTAAGGACATCACAAACATCCATGCCCGAGGCAGGATTCGAACCTGCGACCGTAGCGGTCTCGCGCTTCCAGACTGTAGCGCCTTTAACCGCACGGCCACTTCGGCCGGCGCATAGAGCCTGAGAAATCAACCACCTCTGGCCGTAATAACGGCCTTGATACGCCTGCGGCCGGCCGTTGTGGCCGTGCGGTTCTAGGCGCTTCAGTCTGGAACCGCGTGACCGCTACGGTCGCAGGTTCGAACCTGCCTCAGGCATGGATGTCTGTGATGTCCTTACGTTAGTTAGGTTTAAGTAGTTCTAAGTTCTAGGGGACTGATGACCACAGATGTTAAGTTCCATAGTGCTCAGAGCCATTTGAACCATCTGATACGCCTGGGCATTGAGTCAAACAGAGCTTGGATGGCGTGTAGGGTACAGCTGCCCACGCAGCTTCAACACGATACCACAGTTCTTCAAGAGTAGTGACCAGCGTATTGTGACGAGCCAGTTGTTCGGCCGCCATTGACCAGACGTTTTCAGTTGGTGAGAGATCTGGAGAATATGCTGGCTAGGACAGCAGTCGAACATTTTCTGTATCCAGAAAGGCCCGTACAGGACCTGCGAAATGCGGTCGTGCATTATCCTGCTGAAATGTAGGGTTTCGCAGGGATCCATTGAAGGGTAGAGCCGCGGGTCGTAACACATCTGAAATGTAACGTCCGTTGATCAGAGTGCCGTCAATGCGAACAACACGTGACCGAGACGTGTAACCAATGGCACCCCATACCATCACGCCGGGTGATACGCCAGTATGGCGATGACGAATACACGCTTCCAATGTGCGTTCACCGCGATGTCGCCAAACACGGATGCTACCATAGTAATGCTGTAAACACAACCTGGATTCATGCGAAAAAATGACGTTTTGCCATTCGTGCACCCAGGTTCGTCGACGAGTACACCATAGCAGGCGCTCCTGTCTGTGATGCAGCGTCAAGGGTAACCGCAGCCACGGTCTCCGAGCTAATAGGCCATGCTGCTGCAAACGTCGTCGAACTGTTAGTGCAGATGATAGGCACGGCGAACGCCAGGTTTGTTGCAGGCAGAAACGCCTGGGCGTGCTTATCACTATAAATCTCTTATTTTTGGACAAAACGTTTGGTGTTGTTTTTGGATTCTGCAGTTTTATTTAGATGAAAGATTTTCTTACTATCGTAAAGCTACAAATGAAGATCACAGTTCAGTATTACTGAATCCTGTCGAAACAAACGTATATCAATATGAGAAGATGCTTTGCCCCACTGCAAGCTTCGGAATTTTTACATTCAAGAAACTATATTTACTTGATCCATTTTTTTATCAAAACTTACCCCAACCCCCTTACAATTAACTCGTTTCTTTATTTATTTATTGTAGTTTAACATCTTCACTGGAAATGTGAACTAATTTACATGTGTAAATGTCCAACTGTTGCCAGTCATTAGATTACAGTCGTTTTCAACGAAAGGAATTCTAAACAGGAAACAAAATAGCTACATACATCGAAAATACTGCTGAGCTTAACCTTTTTTAAACATGCACATTAGAAAAGATAAATATTCCCCTCTTGCAACTGAAAGGAGAAACTTTATAAGATTAAAAAAATTTATTTCAAAAAACAATTATCTCTCTTTTGCCTCTTCTTCTGTCCCCCACCCGCTCCCCCAACGTGTACAATCGCAAGATAATTCATTATCATTCATTGCTCCTCACCCCATAGTCAACCAAGATACCTAAAGAAGGGCACCAATATGTTCACAGTTTCTTGTAAAAGCAACCCAGTACAAATGTAACTTCCTCAGATTTAGAAATAAGGTGAAGAAGCTCGATTTCTGTTGCTGCTGGACCATGAAGTTGTTTTTGTATGTCAATCCTTAAAACAGGTGGAAATTTAAGTTCAGGAGTACACTATTTGTTAAGAAGTGTAATGAATTGCACAATTAACTGATTTTAGAAATCTCTCGGAATAATGTGTGTTGGTCAACTACTGCCAATAGTTTCCCATTTTCCTGTGTCAGGGAGGGAGACACCACCATTATGAGTATGCCTTGCCTGCAACAGACGTGGCGTTCGCCGTGCCTAGCTGACGTGACGTCACCAACAAGCGCCGAGGCCTTCCTTTGAGTCGGTGTTGGCAGAGTTTTCCGGGTAGCCCCAGATCCACAGTGGCTGTGTGCACAGCCACAGATGGTGCAGAATGGCAAACATTCTCTGTGTTGGAGGGCGATAGGAAGAATGGAAGCAGGACAGTCGCGGACTGATGCAGCCCGACGGATTAACGTGAATCGTTGTTTCTCCGATGTGGCGACAGTTTATACAGACCGAAACTGTATCTCATAGACTGGGATAAGGCCGACCAAGTATGACGTCAGAAAGAGTGGACCGTTGTTTAGCGGTAAGGGCACATCGGTACCGCCTCAGTACTGCCCTGCAACTGGCATCTGACCTCGCACCATCCACTGGACGTGTTGTATCGAGGCAGAGGGTGTACATAAGGCTTCAACAGAGAGGCCTTTACTGTTGGAGACCTGCTGCCTGTTTACCTTTAACGTATCTTCACGGAAAAGAACGTCTAGAGTGGAGCCGTCAGTATGACACCTGGATGATGCAACGGTGGGCCAGTGTTCTTTTCACTCGGTGTGGAGACTGATTCTCGACGGATTCGCATCTGGATGGAATGTAGAACACGATTTCGGAACCCAAACATTGTGGGAAGAGACCGACGTCGAGGAGGAGCCGTAATAGTGTGTGCATGCATTATGCTGACCATGAAATTGTACTAGTGAGTCGGTAAAGTTTGGCTGCTGTCAAGTATCGTGACGAGATGTTTGGACCTCACGTGCTGTGAGCCCAAACGTCGTACCAATGGACGATAATGCTGGATCTCATGGATCACGGGTGGCTGATGTTTTGTTGGAAGCGGAAGATACTGCACGCATTGTGTGGACTGCTCGTTCTCCCGATGTGAAACCCATAGAGCACGTCTGCGATACACTAGGAAGGCGGGTTGCAACACGTCAGCACACGCCAAACATTCGCCAAGACTTGCGAGGAGCGCTGCAGGAAGAACGGGCGTTACAGAGTCAACGCGAGATTCACTGCATGCTCCGTCTTTTGTCAGGCCTCTATTGCTTCTAGAGGTGGTCACACCCCGTACTGAGCCCATCAACCAGTTGTCGGAATGTGTGTGCAAATCTGTTAAGTTGGTAAAAACGGGTAACATTCTTGTCCACCGTTACGCATGTTGCATTTGCTTACGTTTTGTACTCTCTCCATTGTTTCTACTGTACTGTCATCTATTTATATTGTTTTCTGGAAAGATAAACGCAACCTTGCAAAATTTCCGTGTGTTGCTTTAATTTTGGACAGTAGTGTATTTAAAGTGTCAATATGTAGTGAGCCGTGGCTGCCTGATGCTATGCAATGGATTAAACCTAGGTTGCTATTCTGCGTTTAGTCTCCTGTGGTTCTCGCGATCATGCTGTTACCCTCTCTTTCCTCGGGTGGCAGCAGCGGTGTGTATCGATATTCGCACCTCGTACTATCTTTCGCCTGGCGCGTATAGTTTCCGGCTGGGCTGTGTGGGGGCAGTTTGGTCGGTTAGCATGGAAGAGCGAGGAAGTCTCTGCGGCGCGTGGTTTGGCCGGGCCCGCTGGCGACCTCTATGCGGTGTCGGAGTATCGAGTGCTGTTCCCATTCCTACGAGGTTCGTGGCTCACCGATCCTGGACATGAAACTTGAGTTTTCACTTAATCTGCCAGCGAATCACGACTGTTCACTTTGTGTCGTTTGGAATTCGTTGTCCACTGTTGGGATATTCCCACGAGCAACAACGTTTGTGCTGGCCGCGGTGGTCTCGCGGTTCTAGGCGCGCAGTCCGGAACCGTGCGACTGCTACGGTCGCAGGTTCGAATCCTGCCTCGAGCATGGATGTGTGTGATGTCCTTAGGTTAGTTAGGTTTAAGTAGTTCTAAGTTCTAGGGGACTGATGACCGTAGATGTGAAGTCCCATAGTGCTCAGAGCCATTTGAACCATTTGAACAACGTTTGTTTTCAAGTCGGCAAATTTTAGTCACCTTCCGCTGGAGTTTAACTGTACTTGGTTATTTTGAGTTACACCAGCAGAATTTTCTGCTTTGTGGCCGTAAACGTTCCGATCACCTGCCCTGGCCGTTGACGTAAATTCAGTCAGTGAATTTTCCTCATTGTGTTGTCGCTGTCCAGCACGGTGTGTAGTTTGACAGCTCCGTGTATGATTGGCTGTGGGCGGCAATACCTTCTACGTTGTTCCATTGAACTCCCTGTTGTGTGCTGGTTGGGTCAAGTGGAGGTTACCTTGCCGGTGGGTCCGTTGGCTGTCTGTCGGTTGGGTTTTCGTCGGATCAACAACGGCAGGGCCGACTGCCTGTCTCACCTAACCGAGCGATAGCGTTTCAATTGCAGGCCAACGCTCGCAACTTGTGAGCGCCTTTGAGTGTACTGCCTTTTCTTGCTTGTTCTTCTTGTTTGTACTTGTATAGCTTCTAGCCTATTTTTCGATTAAGGTTTTTTTGCCCTTAGTGCGTCAGATGGTTTAGGCCTTCAGCCTAAGAACTGTTTTACGTAAACCTTTGGCATTTTTAAAATTAATGTTACTGAGTCATAAGAGTTGGGCCTTCAGCCGATTTTGAATTTAAGTAGTTTGCTCTTAAACTGTCAGATTCTTTGGGCCTCAGCCTAATTAAGGAACTGTTTTAAAATAAGGCTTTGCCTTTTAAATTTCTGATTTTGGTTGTGTTAAAAGTTATTGGCTTTCAGCTGTTTTTGAATTAAAGTGATCTTGCCGTTAAGGCATGAGATTCTACGGCGCATTCAGCCGCTAAATAAGTTCCGGAACTAAATATGTGCCGGCCACAGTGGCTGAGCAGTTCTAGGCGCTACAGTGTGGAAATGCGCGACCGCTACAAAAAAAAAAGTTCAAATCGCTCTGAGCACTATGGGACTTAAATTCTAAGGTCATCAGTCCCCTAGAACTTAGAACTACTTAAACCTAACTAACCTAAGGACATCACACACATCCATGCCCGAGGCAGGATTCGAAACTGCGACCGTAGCGGTCGCGCGGTACCAGACTGTAGCGCCTAGAACCGCTCGGCCAACCCGGCCGGCTGCGACCGCTACGGTCGCAGGTTCGAACCCTGCCTGGGGCATGGATGTGCGTGATGTCCTTAGTTCGGTATAAGTAGTTCTAAGTTCTAGCGGACTGATGACCTCAGCAGTTAAGTCCCACAGTGGTCAGAACCATTTGAACTAAAGCCGTGTGTGTTTTTTTTTTTTTTTTTTTTAATTTTTCTTGGCTCTTGTAATGTTCGAGAGTAACTGACAGCCGCTTACTTTGACCCCTTTCCACAACTTAAACTACCTGTCCTGTCCTGCGAGTTTAGCAGGGAGCCTCATGTAGAGCATAACGAAATCCGTGGTACTGAGAATATATAATTTTGTGACTTAGCTTATGTGGCTGATTAACCCGACTGTACTATCTATACACGTACTGAAACGAATCGTGTAATGTACTGGATATACGAATAATGATTTCTCATTCTGTATTTTATTTACTTGGGAAGATTGTACACCGAGTTGCCTCTGTATGTTCATTGTTTTTGGGTCTGACGATGGTCATCGTTGACGGAAGTCAATTACCTGGTTTTGCAGTCAGTGACTGGTTTTAGGATAACTATTTCCTGGATCGCTGTGAAAGTTTATTGCGAATATCTCGCAAATTGTATTACGTCTTAAATCGATTTCATATGCGAGTTCAGGTAATTTGATGGCACACTGTGTATCGTCGGGCTGGTGAAACGCAAGTGAACGCCATGAAAGCGGCACAGCTGCCGTTCCAACGGCTGGTTGCGCTGGAGAAGGATGGCGGGCTGTCCGTCAGTTTATCTGAGTGCCGGCGGCGTGGATGCGGTGTCAGCCTGCAGTGGTATCGCTATCGCAAAGCGAAAGGCGCGTGTTAATGGCCCGACGCACTACGGGCGCGGGTTGCCCGGCGCGGCGAGCCGGTGAAAGTCTCCTAACAGAGAAGAGCCGAGGGTGTCAGGGACGCTATGTGTCAGCCGCACACACAGCCTGTATGGTACTTCAGGAGTTACGGTCCAACCGCGCAACTAATGGTGCTACCTGTTATCCTGCGTTTTAGTAACGACCTCAGAGTCCGCCGCTTCGCTCTGGTACACTGTGTGGCGTACTCAGACCTCCTTCTTTTTCGTTATTGTTTAATCGGATCTTTAACCTGTTCGCAAATTGCAACACCTAAACTTTTCACGCAAATTAAGGCCTTAGAAGCAATATACAGGGTGTTACAGAAAGGTACGGCCAAACTTTCAGGAAACATTCCTCACACACAAAGAAAGAAAATATGCTATGTGGACATGTGTCCGGAAACGCTTACCTTCCATGTTAGAGCTCATTTTATTACTTCTCTTCAAATCACATTAATCATGGAATGGAAACACACAGCAACAGAACGTACCAGCGTGACTTCACTTTGTTACAGGAAATGTTCAAAATGTCCTCCGTTAGCGAGGATACATGTCTCCACCCTCCGTCGCATGGAATCCCTGATGCGCTCATGCAGCCCTGGAGAATGGCGTATTGTATCACAGCCGTCCACAATGCGACCACGAAGAGTCTCTACATTTGGTACCGGGGTTGCGTAGACAAGAGCTTTCAAATGTCCCCATAAATGAAAGTCAAGAGGGTTGAGGTCAGGAGAGCGTGGAGGCCATGGAATTGGTCCGTCTCTACCAATCCATCGGTCACCGAATCTGTTGTCGAGAAGCGTACGAACACTTTGACTCAAATGTGCAGGAGCTCCATCGTGCATGAACCACATGTTGTGTCGTACTTGTAAAGGCACATGTTCTAGCAGCACAGGTAGAGTATCCCGAATGAAATCATGATAACGTGCTCCATTGAGCGTAGGTGGAAGAACATGGGGCCCAATCAAGACATCACCAATAATCCCTGCCCAAACGTTCAAAGAAAATGTGTGTTGATGACGTGATTGCACAACTGCGTGCGGATTCTCGTCAGCACACACATGTTGATTGTGAAAATTTACAATTTGATCACGTTGGAATGAAGCCTCATCCGTAAAGAGAACATTTGCACTGAAATGAGGATTGACACATTGTCGGATGAACAATTCGCAGAAGTGTACCCGTGGAGGCCAATCAGCTGCTGATAGTGGTTCAAATGGCTCTGAGCGCTATGGGACTTAACATCTGAGGTCATCAGTCCCCTAGAACTTAGAACTACTTAAACTTAACTAACCTAAGGACATCACACAAAACCCAGTCATCACGTGGCAGAGAAAATCCCTGACCCCGCCGGGAATCGAACCCGGGAACCCGGGCGTGGGAAGCGAGAACGCTACCGCACGACCACGAGCTGCGGACAGCTGCTGATAGTGCCTGCACACGCTGTACACGGTACGGAAACAACTGGTTCTCCCGTAGCACTGTCCATACAGTGACGTGGTCAACGTTACCTTGTACAGCAGCAACTTCTCTGACGCTGACATTAGGGTTATCGTCAACTGCTCGAAGAATTGCCTCGTCCATTGCAGGTGTCCTCGTCGTTCTAGGACTTCCCCAGTCGCGAGTCATAGGCTGGAATGTTCCGTGCTCCCTAAGACGCCTATCAATTGCTTCGAACGTTTTCCTGTCGAGACACCTTCGTTCTGAAAATCTGTCTCGATACAAACGTACCGCGCCACGGCTGTTGCCCCGTGCTAATCCGTACATCAAATGGGCATCTGCCAACTCCGCATTTTTAAACATTGCACTGACTGCAAAACCACATTCGTGATGAACACTAACCTGTTGATGCTACGTACTGACGTGCTTCATTCTAGTACTGTAGAGCAATGAGTCGCACGTCAACACAAGCACCGAAGTCAACATTACCTTCCTTCAATTGGGCCAACTGGCGGTGAATCGAAGAAGTACAGTACATACTGACGAAACAAAAATGAGCTCTAACATGGAAATTAAGCGTTTCCGAACACATGTCTGCATAACATCTTTTCTTTATTTGTGTGTGAGGAATGTTTCCCGGCGTTGCCTGGTGAAACGTTGTTGTGATGCTTCGTGTAAGGAGGAGAAATGCGTACCACCACGTTTCCGAGTTTCATAAAGGTCGGATTGTAGCCTATCGAGATTGCGGTTTATCGAATCGCGACATTGCTGCTCGCGTTGATCGAGATCCAATGACTGTTAGCAGAAAATGGAATCGGTGGGTTCGGGAGGGTAATACAGAACTCCGTGCTGGATCCAAACGGCCTCGTATCACAGCAGTAGAGATGACAGGCATCTTATTCGCATGGCTGTAACGGATCGTGCAGCCACGTCTCGATCCCTGTCAGCAGATGGGGACGTTTTGCAAGACAACAACCGTCTGCACGAACAGACCGACGACGTTTGCAGCAGCATGAATTATCGGCTAGGAGACTGTGGCTGCGATTACCCTTGACGCTGCATCCCAGAGAGGAGCGCCTGCGATGGTGTACTCAACGACGAACCTGGGTGCACGAATGGCAAAACGTCATTTTTTCGGATGAATCCAGGTTTTTTTTTACAGCATCATGATGTTCGCATCCTTGTTTGGCGACATCGCGGTGATCGCACATTGGAAGCATGTATTCGTCATCGCCATACTGGCGTATCACCCGGCGTGATGGTACGGGGTGCCATTGGTTACACGTCTCGGTCACCTCTTGTTCGCACTGACGGCACTTTGAACAGTGGACGTTACATTTCAGATGTGTCACGACCCGTGGCTCTACCCTTTATTCGATCCCTGCGAAACTGCACATTTCAGCAGGATAATGCACGACCGCTTGTTGAAGGTTCTGTACGGGCCTTTCTCGATACAGAAAATGTACGATTACTGCCCTGGCCAGCACGTTCTCCAGATGTCTCACGAACTGAAAACGTCTGGTCAATAGTGGCCGAGCAACTGGCTCGTCACAATACGGCAATCACTACTCTCGATGACCTGTGGTATCGTGTTGAAGCTACATGGGTAGCTGTAGCTGTACACGCCATCCGAGCTCTGTTTGACTCAATGCCCAGGCGTATCAAGAGTGTTATTACGGCCAGAGGTGGTTGTTCTGGGTACTGATTTCTCAGGATCTATGCACCCAAATTGCGTGAAAATGCAATGACATGTCAGTTCTAGTATAATATATTTGTCCAATGAATACCCGTTTATCATCTGCATTTCTTCTTGGTGTAGCAATTTTAATGGCCAGTAGCGTATCTGTGAGAGCTGCTGCAGCTGCATGTTGGGAAACAGTAGCGCCCAGTGGGGCAGGGTGTACGCTGATCTCCCATAGGCGCCCTTTCGACGTCGGCGCAGGTTATCGACCCCGGAGCTTTCTCGCTCGCCCGGAGCATCATCCATTGCGAAACCAGTGCAGCCGATACGGCCAGGCGGCGGACGTATTGCCGCGTCGGCGTTGCCTCACCGACGGCCGCCTTATTACCGTAGCTGCAGCAGCTGCGGCGCTGGACATGTTGCAGTTTGCCTTTCACTGACCTGCAGTCGCTCCTGGGCGCTCTCGCAGCACATCGTGGAGGAAAAGGTTAGGGCGTGCTGATGAAACCGTTTAGTGAGGGAACCTAACGCGTAACAAGTGTGTAACATTTCTGGCTGTACGAGCCATGCCTTTACTCCCACATTATTACCTCTCAGCCGAGTGAAAAAAGAGTAACTGGCGTATGGCAGCATACCGAGGGCGTGGGCGCAGTGCTTAGCATGGACTCGCATTCCGGAGGACTCCGGTTCAAATCCACGTCCGACCACGCTGAGTTATTGCAACAAAATTAAACACTGTCAGCAGCCTCTATGATTTTATTTATTTTGTTGCAACCAGTTTCGGCGCTTCAATACGCTATCTTCAGGCTGTAGTTGATGCGAAAGGGGTTTACACGATCCCTATATACTGGGTGATCATAAAGTCAGTACAAATTTGAGAAGTTAATAAACCACAGAATAATGTAGATAGAGCGGTAAAAATTGACTCACATGCTTGGAATGACATGGGATTTTATTAGAACCACCCCATATTGCTAGACGCGTGAAAGATCTCTTGCGCGCGTCGTTTGGTGATGATCGTGTGCTCAGCCGCCACTTTCGTCATGCTTGACCTCCCAGGTTCCCAGACCTCAGTCCGTGCGATTATTGGCTTTGGGGTTACCTGAAGTCGCGTGTGTATCGTGATCGACCGACATCTCTAGGGATGCTGAAAGATAACACCCGACGCCAATGCCTCACCATAACTCCGGACATGCTTTACAGTGCTATTCACAACATTATTCCTCGACTACAGCTATTGTTGAGGAATGATGGTGGACATATTGAGCGTTTCCTGTAAAGAATATCATCTTGGCTTTGTCTTACTATGTTATACTAATTATTGCTATTGTGATCAGATGAAGCGCCATCTGTCGGACATTTTGTGAACTTTTATATTTTTTTTTTATTCTAATAAAACCCCATATCATTCCAAGGATGTGTGTCAATTTATACCTCTCTGTCTATATTATTCCGTGATTTATTCAGTTTTCAAATTCACACTGACTTTTTGATCACCCGGTACATTATGTGACCAAAAATATCCGGACACCTGGCTGAAAATGACTTGCAAGTTCGTGGCGCCTTCCATCGGTAATGCTGGAATTCAGTATGGTGCTGGCCCACCCTTAGCCTTGATGAAAACTTCCACTCTCGCAGGCATACGTTCAGTCAGGTGCTGGAAGGTTTCTTGGGGAATGGCAGCTGATTCTCCACGGAGAATCTCATTCTGGAAACATCTCCCAGGCTGTGGTTAAGCCATGTCTCCGCAAAATACTTTCTTTCAGGAGTGCTACTTCTGCAAGGTTCGCAGGACAGCTTCTGCATAGAGCTTCTGACCATGTTCGAAGTCCATGAGTTCCGCAGAGCGCCCCGTTCTGCTCTCTCATGATGTGTAAAATCTACTGAGGTCTCTGATATGGAGTACCTGGCAGTAGGTGGCAGCACAATGCACCTAATAGGAAAAACGTATGTTTTTGGGAGTGTCCGGATACTTTTGATCACGTAGTGTACATCGCATCCGTGGTTAGAGTGCTAACATCTAACTTTTCAGATAATCTGCGTATCCATTTCTGCTGGCCACTGACGTTATATGTATAGTGATCGTGTCAATCCCTTCCACATCAACTACAGCCTGAAGATGGCGCACTGAAGCGCCGAAACTGGTTGCAACAAAATAAATAAAATCATAAGGTCGGCTGTAGGTGTTATACTTTGTCATAATGGGAAACGGCCGTCGTCCCAGAGGAATCTTGCCAAAAGGATGGAGATACAAAAAAACACGCTGAGTTAGGTTTTCCATTATTTCCCTAACTCACTCCAGGCAAATATTGAGCTTCCCCACTCTTTCGTAATCCGAGCTGGTGCCCCATCTCTAGTGACCCCCTTGTCGACTGCACCTTATAGCCTAAACTTCCTTCCTTCCTCTTTTCATGACGTCGTAAGATAGGGACGACAGATGTTAGCCTACCACCCCGTTACACCTACTGCATCCACTTGTGTTGCGTTTGACAGATGTATACAGTTCAGTGACATTAATGGGACTACCACCAATATATGATGTCAACAAGCAATTACCAGTGACAGCACCAGAAGCTGTATAAAGCGTGTCGGACGGACACGAAGGACAGTGCAATAGTTGTCATTATGTGAAAATGTAGCGATTTATCTGACGTCCAAAAGAGCAAGTTCTTCGGCTTTCGCGACAAGGATGGAAGAATTTCCGAAACAGTTTTTAAACTGTTCGGGTGCCGTCGTGGTTTAAGTGTACCGTGCATGGCAGAATGGCGCTATCCAAAACCGAGGCAACTTTTGTGCACCACGCCCCATGAGATGGCACGGCCGAACGACGTCTGCGGAGATGTGTACAGGCGAATAGACGTAAAAGTCTTGAGCAACTGACCACCCACATGAACCAATGGTCTACCAACAGCGTCTCCCCAAAGACCATCCAGTCAAAGTTGCTGCGTATGGGTCTCCACACCAGCCATGCTAATGGTTGTTCACGGGCAACAAAAGCAACGTCCACTGATGGGTTTTTTCAGATGAATCACGTTTTATGCCCCATTCGACTGATGGGCGTTGGCTTATCCGGTGTGGAACGTCTGAAAGCTGAAAGCCTGCAACAATCGTCGGAAGGGTCCAGGCTGGAGAAGGGTGCATTATGGTCTGGGACATTCCCTCAGTGATCTCGTCCTTTTGGAAGACAAAATGGATCAACACAAGTATCCATTTATCCTTGGGGAACATGTCCACTTCTAGACGCAGTTTCTTTTTCCTTGGCACGATGACATCTTCCAACAGAACAATGCATCGTGTCGCACATCTCACAATGTACGGGCATGGCTTGAAGACCACCAGGTTCAGTTTACCATTGTCCCACGGCCACCAGGTTACCAAGATTACCTCTATCATGCGTTTGCGCCATGGGTCCTCAACAGGGAAAACTAGCCCAGCTGGAGATGGCATGGCTCCACATCCGTTTCTCACTGACTCTTCTCCTGCGTGTCACGCAGCAGTCCACACTGCAGAAGGTGATCATTCTCACTTTTGGCAGGCAGTCACTTAAATGCGAGCGGTCAATCAAAATGATGGAAGGACCAACCTCTGGCCTTCAATCTAAAACTCATATTTCCGTTTATCAGTCTATACACATAATTTAAGTCCCTCGCAAAGTTTTTCTCTCCGTACCTGACATCTAACCTCGGGAGACGCCGTACCGATTTTGGTATGGATTTTACTAGTAGATAGACTGATTCACGAGGTAAGTTTATGTACTGTATTTATTACCGTTGTAACGTCCTTACACACAATATACATTCACAGGAACACGTCAATGATTTTTGTCTAAGAAACTTAAGTAAATCCATATTTTCCATATTTCTAGCAGAAGGTGGCCGATATAGGTCACAGCTTACAACTATTCCACCTATAAAGTAGAGAAAAAATAATTATCTTGCTTTAAGAAATAGAAATTTATTCTCACAAATGTCCATTCCCAAGTGACATATCAAATGGCCAGAAAGAGTTACCGAACAAAATTTTCTAACGAATTTTCATCAACTGCTCCTACAACAATACACTAAGTACGGTCGTGATGAAACATAATCCGATCGCCGCCCAGCCAATGCATATACTAGTTATACATCATGTAAGTAGGTTGTTCTACGATTACTGTTTACGAATGTCACTCCAACTGTGAGTAAAATACTCAATACTAATTCTTTTATTTGTAACTTACTATATTATTTTTATAGCGGCTTGTGAAAGGCATTACCGAATTTTGCTGTACGTTGTTTCACTATTATTGCAAATTGTAATGAATGAAATTTGAAGTTTTACCATTAGGGCAATGTGTAAGCTGCAAAGCTGCAGCAAAAACCTACGTTAGTAATTTTACGGAGACATCTGTACTCTAGACGGCGTTTTCTGCGTTCCGCGGGAAGATTAGTCCAGTGAGATAACAATAAGCTCCAAGGTATGGTATACGCACAGTACAGCTTGGCCCTTTCGCACAGAATGCTGGGAGCATCTTAGGCGATGTCAACAGCATGTCAGAATTTTGGAAAATGCATAAAACCCTTCCTCACCACTCTTTCCCCGTCCCCCTTAATTTCATTTTCACTTCTTTACGTCTTACTGTGCTTCATCCAGTTTCTAAACTGATGTAATATTAGCTGACTTTTCTTAACTATATCCCCCATTTTTTACTTGGTACCATGAATGAATGTCAATTCAAACATTAATCATTTTGGCTTTCTGGTCAGTAACTGTGATCAAATTCTATGTAATAGCATCTGTGTTCCTTTTTAATTTACTTTTGATAAGAAATAGCCCGCATCTCGTGGTCGTGCGGTAGCGTTCTCGCTTCCCACGCCCGGGTTCCCGGGTTCGATTCCCGGCGGGGTCAGGGGTGTCCTTAGGTTAGTTGGGTTTAGGTAGTTCTAAGTTCTAGGGGACTGATGACCATAGATGTTAAGTCCCATAGTGCTCAGAGCCATTTGAACCATTTGATAAGAAATACCATGTGTGTTAGACTGGCTATGATTATTTCGGTTCCTGTTTTCAACATTTCTCTACGTTCTGTAGATTTTTAGCGTCAATGTGTCTTAGTTCGGTACTCTGGTAATTTTTTATGACTGTATCAATTTTTAAAATCATGAGTTTGTAAGTTTTATCGTAGATTTAACTCCTTTCCCTCATCCCCTTCGTATAAACACCCTCCCATCTCAACAATATTTCATTAGTTTGGCAGTTATATTACTTTTATAGTATGTTTAAGGTCAGCTTACCCACTTTTGGCTGGTATTGTCAATATACTAAAAATGGCATATGATATTATCATTTCTCTGTATTTTCATTTTATAATCAAGGATTGCCTTCCTTTATTAGTTTTTACCTGTTTCCGAGGTAGATTTCGTGATGTGACTGTGTAGTAATTTTTATGAAATATTTTTGAACCGATGTGTTAACGTATAGATTTGTACCATGTCTCTTTTAATAATTTTCAACTGTATCACATATGGAATTTTAATTCCATTCTTCGGTTGCCTGGACATTCGGACGAAATACTTTTCTAAACAATGTGTTAAAATTTAGATATATATTATATTTATTAAAAAAAAAATTTTGGTTACATTTTGTGATATGTATAAAATTATAGATGGTTTGCATCTACATGTTCTACATCCCTTTCATATTTTCCTTCACTCCTAAAAAATGTATTTTCTTCACATTATTTTAATTTAATGTGAATTTCCGTCTGATATGGCTTGACTGGTTTCAGTTTCATGGACTGATCTGGAGCTTGTATTTCACATGCTTACGTTTTTTCAATGGATTGTAAGCTATTTAATGTTCTTACATTCATCAGTCTTGCTTTTCTGGTACCCTGGAATTTCAAAGGAGTGTAGAACTGTTAATACTTCAATTTTGTAATTTGACTATCACATAATTATTTAATGGAAACTTCTTTGGATTCGATCAAGACTGCCATCTTTGACTCTGACGTTCTTTGACTTGTATTACTGCACATCACTTGCTGTCCATGTGTCAATGTGCCATCAGATTTTAATCTTATTACAGTTTTCGATTTTATGTTATGTCAGCAATTATGGTTTCCTGTGATGACTTATTTTTAAAGCATGTGTGACATCTGATAGATCTGTGATAATTTTCATGAGTATTTTGATCGATTTTAGACTTCTTCTGTTTTTCTTACTTTAGTTTGGCATCGTCACATTGTCCACTTTTGTATGTTATACAGTTGCCATTGCTGACGGTTCAGAACCGAAACCAGTAGCAAAATAAAATAACATTATTACAGACAGCATAGTATTGTGCATTTTTAAAATGCAGGGAGCGTAATAACGCGATCGGTGCCTGGTTTATGATCTGCTGTAGGGACAGTAGGGGTGTAGGGTAAACAAGCCCCACGTAGGCGGTACACGAATCAGCTTCACGTAGCCCAGTACCTGCTGCTACTGGACAACTAAGCTGGTCACGTGGCGTGGTACAGGCGTGTTCCAGTTCTAAGTAGCGTTAGTTATCATCTCATTGGCGAACGCAAAAAGTGGGACATCGTAAATACGCTCGCAGGAAGCTCCGACAGGTTGGTGTTAACGCCAATAATTTCACTCGCAATGAGAAGGAGAAAGGTGCGATAGTGCCGTCAGAAAAGATGACGTAACGTGCAAGCAAATGTTGACAAACGACACTTTAAGTAACTCAATGGATGGACAGGGTTGGAGTATGATTCAGTTATCTACCACAGAGCAGAATAAGTAAAAATTACACCACAAACACACTACTTGCCAAAAAGGAATGCATATGATAAACGGGTATTCATTGGACAAATATATGATACTAGAACTGATATGTGATTTCACTTTCACGCAGTTTGGGTGCATACATCCTGAGAAATCAGTACCCACAACAACCACCTCTGGCCGTATTAATCGCCTTGATACGCCTCGGCACTGAGTCAAACAGAGCTTGGATGGCGTGTACAGGTACAGCTGCCCATGCAGCTTCAACACGATACCACAGTTCATCAAGAGTAGTGACTGGCGTATTGTGACGAGCCAGTTGCTCGGCACACCATTGACCAGACGGTTTCAGTTGGTGAGAGATCTCGAGAATGTGCTGGCCAGGGCAGCAGTTGAACATTTTCTGTATCCACAAAGGCCCGTACAGGACCTGCAACATGCGGTCGCGCATTATCCTGCTAAAATGTAGGGTTTCGCGGGGATCGAATGAAGGGTAGAGCCACGGGTCGTAACACATCTGAAATGAAACGTCCACTGTTCAAAGTGCCGTCAATGCGAACAAGAGGTGACCGAGACGTGTAACCAATGGCACCCCATACCATCACGCCGGGTGATACGCCCGTATAGCGATGACGAATACACGCTTCCAATGTGCGTTCACCGCGATGTCTCCAAACACGGATGTGACCATCACGATGCTGTAAACAGAACCTGGATTCATCCAAAAAAATGACATTTTGCCATTCGTGCACCCAAGTTCGTCGTCGAGTACACCATCGCAGGCGCTCCTGTCTGTGATGCAGCGTCAAGCGTAACCGCTGCCATGGTCTCCGAGCTGACAGTCCATGTCGCTGCAACCGTCGTCGAACTATTCGTGCAGATGGTTGTTGTCTTGCAAAACGTCTCCATCTGTTGAGTCAGGGATCGAGACGTGGCTGCACGATCCGTTACAGCCATGCAGATAAGATGCCTGATGCTCTGAATAGCTAATCATTTGGATGTCACAGCATCTTCTTCCTGTCGGTTAAATTTCGCGTCTGTAGCACGTCATCATCGTGGTGTAGCAATTTTAATGGCCAGTAGTGTAGTTCATGGAAGACAACAAAAGTCATTGTCGAAATCTGGCAGAAAATCGAAAGATATTCTGGTAGTATGTTGAGTACACCAGTCGCAAGACGCAATGAATACCTATAATGAGCGACAGCGACGGTAATATTACTGATGAAAGCCCCACTAAAGCGGAGTTAATACAGTTTTCCGAAATTCCACGCACTTCTGTTGGGAGAGTACTTAGGCATACCCTCCAAGGCTATCTGTACAAAATGCAGCGTCATCATTAACTGTTGGCCACCGATTTTTGAGATGGAGATAATTTGCGGTGTGGGCTGCGCAGGCGTAAACTGTCGCCAGCACACCCGACAGCAAAGATGTCGTGCGCCTGTCAGGAGAGAGGCCAAAGACAGACTCGCAGGCAACACGCCGCCATCACACTCTCGAACGTAAGTATTTGGACCGCCGCCGCTGACTGGAGAGTCTCAGTTGCAGCGCAGTCTCTCACTTACTGACTCAGTCATTCAGTCACTGGTGCACTAACTCGAACTCCAAGTTCGTGTCTGTCAGTACAGTGGAACAAGATTAGTGTACATGGCGGGACTTGTACTTCGCCCACGGCGATACTAAAGTTAGTAACGGCTAGAAAACCGATATTGTTGCCAAGAAGACTATTACGGAAGAGCTTGTACCACAACACTTGGACCCCAGCTTCCTGTTCATCTAAGTAAAGAGCTCTGTTAATACATGTGTGCTGTTGTGTCTTAGCAAGAGGATACTGGCCACCAAACAACATCCTCTCCCTTGATCCCTTTGGTGCAATTAAAGTGATGACGAGGACACTACAGCGGCAACGAGGATGCTACATGGGCACTTCAAAAAAATGGAAGAAGAAAAAAATTTGGAAATTTGTGGTAAGGTCTGATGGGACCAAACTACGTAGGTCATCGGTCCCTAAGCCTGCACACTACTTAATCTTACTTAAACTAACTTACGTTATGGACAGCAGACACACCCATGCCCGAGGGAGGACTCGAACCTTCGGCGGGAGGGCCAACAATCCGTGACACGGTGCCTGAAACCACGCGGCCACTCCGCTCGGCTACTTATAATGTATCACACGCGCAGATCAATATCCATTACGTGCTCTGGCCTTCGCCTATCGAATCGACACCTTTGTGTTTTTGTCTCCGGTGGTAAGATGCGAGTTCGGTTAGCGAACACTTTTCTCTAGGGGACGGGTGAAGACAAATTGCGCCCCGTGGACACAACCTTGCATTTCAGACTCATATTGAGAAAGTAGTGACGTCAATCGCAAAACGTCGCTTCTGTTTTCCGTTACGCGCGTCACCGCAGCTCCAAGGCGGCGCTTTCCGAACAACGCCGGAGAAAGTAATTGTGGTTCTGTAGCGGCCCACTCTCTCTCTCTCTCTCTGTGTCTCTAGCTAATAGCGCTCGCCTTGTGAGATGAGGCGCTGTAAAGCAGTGTAATAACAAGTCGGCCGCTAAAGGCCGTGAAAACGACCGGCATAATGCATACAACGGTATTCCAGAGGTGGTAAACTCACTCTGTTGCGTGGAAGACTACACACACAGGCAAGAGGCTTCGGGCTATTGTGCTTTCTCTGACAGCCGACTCGCAGTCCTACAGCGCTCCCAAGCTGTCAACAGAACAAATATGAAGTTTTTCTCCGGAGAATTACGCTGTGGTAAGGCAGTGGTGGAGCATGCGACGAGTACCCTCTGAAGGAGACTGACGAAATATATAATCGGATGCTTTCCCGGCGTATGTGTTGTTTCCAGGGCTCTCGCGTGTCCAGCCGGATGCGATCGTTGAAGTCCCCGAATAACCTTTCCGCCATTATCAGGTGGTTCTGATGGAATGGTCTGTCTGCTCATTGTCGGTGTTATTTATGTCCAGACATAAATAACACCGACAATGAGCAGACAGACCATTCCACCTGATGATGTCGGAAAGGTTATTCGCCGAAATTTCGTGGGACTTCAACGATCGCATCCGGCTGGACATCCGAGAGCCATGGAAACGAGACTGAGGAAGTTTCCATGATGCAAAGGTACCCTCATGGAGGAAGTTCCATGCGCTAAGCGTCGCTTTTCTAGGGATCCTGGTTGGCGACTATAGCACTTACAGCCTCTATAAAGAGTGGATAAAAGTAACAAACTGTAGGAATGCATTCCTGATTGTAAATGAAGGAAAAAGTAAAACTTTGAACATAGCTGCTAAGGTTCAGTGACCGTGTCAGAATTATATTAGAACAAGTAAGCCCTCGGTCACAAATATTAAGTCAAAACTGACCAGGTTTCGACGCTACTATGAGCGTCGTCTTCAGAATTAAAGTAACTGTTCTAAAACATATTTGGTATATTGTTGCAACCCTTGTTCACTCAAGTACGAGCAGCCCTTAGCGGCTCGCCATCTTATTTACAATTATTCATGACGTCGCCATTCCGGCTTAGATATTTTTAAATGTGACTTGTAAGTACTGCATCTCTTTCCAGTCAGTACAAACTTTAATTGTATTAATGTATTATATACCTGATATGTTTTAGAATTTAATTCTGAAGACGACGCTCATAGTAGAGTCGAAAGCTGGTCAATTATGACTTGGTATTTGTGACCGAGGGCTTATTTGTTATAATATGAAGGAAAAATTTGCTATGAACGGGTCCTGAAATGCATCATTGCCACGATTGATGGCACTGACGAATTGAGCCCATAGATGACGATTAGGTAGATTAATGATGCCAGGTCTGGTAAAACTTACTACTTACAAGGGAATCTCCCCATCGCACCCCCCTCAGATTTAGTTGTAAGTTGACACAGTGGATAGGCCTTGAAAAACTGAACACAGATCAATCGAGAAAACAGGAAAAAGTTGTGTGGAACTATGAAAAAAATAAGCAAAATATACAAACTGAGTAGTCCATTTGCAACAGAGGCAACATCAAGGATAGTGTGAGGTCAGGAGCGCCGTGGTCCCGTTGTTACCGTGAGCAACTGCGGAACGAGAGGTCCTTGGTTCAAGTCTTCCCTCGAGTGAAAAGTTTACTTTCTTTATTTTCGCAAAGTTATGACCTGTCCGTTCGTTCATTGACGTCTCTGTTCACTGTAGTAGGTTTAGTGTCTGTGTTTTGCGACCGCACCGCAAAACCGTGCGATTAGTAGACGAAAGGACGTGCCTCTACAATGGGAACCGAAAACATTTGATCGCAAGGTCATAGGTCAACCGATTCCTCCACAGGAAAACACGTCTGATACATTCTATACGACACTGGTGACGGCATGTGCGTCACATGGCAGGAATATGTTTTCGACCCACCTAACTTGAACACTTGGCGAATGGGTAAAAAGATTCTTCTACCTTGCCCGATTTTGGTTTTCTTGTGGATGTGATAATCACTGCCAAAAAAGTGATGAAAACATAATTGTCACAAAAACTGAAAATAAAAGAATTCAACTTTTCACTCGAGGGAAGACTTGAACCAAGGATCTCTCGTTCCGCAGCTGCTCACTCTAACCACGGGACCACGGCGCTCCTGAGCTCCCACTATCTTTGATGTTGCCTATGTTGCGCATGGACTACTCAGTTTGTATATTTTGCTTTTTTTTTTCATAGTTCCACACAACTTCTTCCTGTTTTCTCGATTGATCTGTGTTCAGTTTTTCAAGGCCTATCCACTGTGCCAACTTATAACTAAATCTGAGGGGGGTGCGATGGGGAGGTTCCCATCTTAGGTAAAGAGGAGTCCGCAGCTCGTGGTCTTTCGGTAGCGTTCTCGCTTCCCGCGCACGGGGTCTCCGGTTCGATTCCCGGCGGGGCCAGGAATTTTTCCTGCCTCGTGATCACTGGATGTTGTTGTGTCGTCTTCATCATCACCACTCATGCCAAACCACCTCCTCTAGGACCTCGCCTAGTACAGCGGTGCGGGTCTCCCGCATCGTCCCCTACTCTCCTTGCAGTATGGGACCTCATCATCATCATCATCAGGTAAAGTGCACTGATCCCATGCCGGCCGGAGTGGCCGACCGGTTCTAGGCGCTATAGTCTAACCGCGCGACCGCTACGGTCGCAGGTTCGAATCCTGCCTCGGGCATGGATGTGTGTGATGTCCTTAGATTAGTTAGGTTTAAGTAGTTCTAAGTTCTAGGGGACTGATGGCCTCAGATGTTAAGTCCCATAGTGCTCAGAGCCATTTGAACTGATCCCATAATTATAATTGTCTGGTGCAGAAATACTCGACAAAATCCTTTCGGTATATCCAAATCCGCTGCTGATAATCCTTCCACTCGTCGCAGGAGATAGGAACAGTATCGGTAGTCATACAGTATACACATAGTCGTAGTTTTCACTACACCATGTTGCTGGGCCACTTGCCTGGAGCTTGTTCTGGGGTTCGCGTCATTATCCCGCAGAACCTGTGCTTCCAAAACTGGTGTACGCTTAGTCCACCGCCTCCCTGCGCGTTCGTCTCTCTGAGTCAGTCCTTCCAGCATTCATTTCTATCTCGATTTCTTCACATTTTTCCTGCTGCTGCCATTTCTCCTCATCAGCCCTGCATTTCATATTTATTTCAGTCCTTAGTGATTATTTGTGGCTCGAAGACTTCTTAAGTAATAGAACCCAATACGAAGTCCTCGATGGTGAGTGTTCATCGGAGGTGAGGGCATCATCTGGAGTGTGCGAGGGAAGTGTGGTAGGTCCGCCGTTGTTTTGTATCTACATAAATGATCTTTTGGATAGGGTGGATAGCAATGTGGGGCTGTTTGCTGATGATGCTGTGGTGTACGGGAAGGTGTCGTCGTTGAGTGACTGTAGGAGGATACAAGATGACTTGGACAGGATTTGTGATTGGTGTAAAGAATGGCAGCTAACTATAAATACAGATAAATGTAAATTAATGCAGATGAATACGAAAAAGAATCCTGTAATATTTGAATACTCCAGCCTGATAATTCTTCCTCGAAATTTCAGCATATCGATGCCTTCCCGCACGATTCAGCGGAGAGTTCTTCTGCTCATCTTCAGATTTAAACCCCAGATACAGGCAATTACAGCCCACGTAGGTGTGGGCTAGGCAGTTAAGCGGTCACGCCCGCCTCTTAAAACGGCGGTAACAATGGACGCTTGCAGACATAAATAACCTGTTCCAGTACGTAATTTCCAAGAGCAACCTAGCGTCAACGGCCCGCCTGCTGCTGCTGCTGCTGCTGCTGTAGCGAACCAGCAGTGGGAAGCGCCGCGGTGCATTCTGGGAATGCGGCCAGCAGCTCGCTCACACCGCGCCAGGAGCACTCTCGCTGACCGCTCTGTGGATGAGGTGCGGGCGCGCCTCGCACTTTCCCGTCTCCTACCAGGATGCACGGTACGACTCAGCCGACGTCACAGGGACCTCGCTACTGCCCTGCGGTTAGGTAGGGCGTGGGGGAAGGAGCAGACAGAGCCCTCCCTACGGTCGGTGACGTCACGGCCACGCCCACTGACGGTAGCTAATAACACTTCCAGTGACGTCACACCAGTCTGCGATGCTTTTCCGTTCCGCTTCCTTTCTTGTACAGGCGGCGCGCGACTGAGGTAGTATTTGCGGGTGCAGATTTCCTCTGCTAACAGTACTAATTCTTCTCGGAAAGTCAGGCAAGTAATTTGTTCGTTACGCAGCGACATTTCGCCGATATGCCTCTTAGTACGGCACGGAGGTGACCTGCCGTGAAGATTGTTGTGTTGGCTGCAGAGCCAACACCGTGTTACTAGAGGAGACCGAAATGCGCGCGTTTTAGCTCACGCAGGCTGGCGTGAGGAGGGAAGGACTATACTAATGTGAGGTCTGGAACATGACAAGGAATGAGAATTCAGAAAGCGGACGTAGCTAGTTGATACTTACCTTTAATCAATTTATGATGAACGTCGCTCTTGACGGTACACGATTCACAGTATTATCTGTTAGTAACTGAATATGGCTCCTTGCTAGGTCGTAGCAAATGACGTAGCTGAAGGCTATGCTAAACTGTCGTCTCGGCAAATGAGAGCGTATGTAGACAGTGAACCATCCCTAGCAAACTCGGCTGTACAACTGGGGCGAGTGCTGGGGAGTCTCTCTAGACTAGACCTGCCGTGTGGCGGCGCTCGATCTGCAATCACTGACAGTGGCGACATGCGGGTCCGATGTATACTAGCGGACCGCGGCCGAATTAAAGGCTACCACTTGGCAGGTGTGGTGTCTGGCGGTGACACCACAAAGGTCATACACTACTGGCCAGTAAAATTGCAACACCAAGAATAAATGCAGATGGTAAGCGGGTATTCATCGGGCAAATATATTATACTAGAACTGACATGTGATTACCTTTTCACGCAATTTCGGTGCTAGAACCTGAGAAACCAGTACCCTGAAAAACCTCCTCTGGCCGTAATAACGGCCTTGATACGCCTGGGCATTGAATCAAACAGAGCTTGGATATCGTGTACAGCTACAGCTGCCCATGCAGCTTCAACACGAGACCACAGTTCATCAAGAGTAGTGACTGGCGTATTGTGACGAGCCAGTTGCTCGGCCACCATTGACCAGACGTTTTCAATTGGTGAGAGATCTGGAGATTGTGCTGGCCAGGGCACCAGACGAACATTTTCTGTATCCAGAAATGTCCTTACAGGACCTGCAACATGCGGTCGTGCATTATCCTACTGAAATGTAGGGTTTCGCAGGGATCGAATGAAGGGTAGAGACACGGGTCGTAACACATCTGAAATGTAACGTCCACTGTTCAAAGTGCCGTCAATGCAAACAAGAGGTGACCGAGACGTGTAACCAATGGCACCCTATACCATCACGCCGGGTGATACGCCAGTATGGCGATGACGAATACACGCTTCCAATGTGCGTTCACCGCGATGTCGCCAAACACGGATGCGACCATCATGGTGCTGTAAACAGAACCTGGATTCATCCGAAGAAATGGCGTTTTGCCATTCGTCTACCCAGGTTCGTCGTTGAGTACACCATCGCAGGCGCTCGTGTCTGTGATGCAGCGTCAAGGGTACCCGCAGCGGTGGTCTCTGAGCTGATAGTCCGTGCTGCTGCAAACGTCGTCGAACTGTTCGTGCAGATGGTTGTTGTCTTGCAAACGTCCCCATCTGTTGACTCAGGGATCGAGACGTGGCAGCACGATCCGTTACAGCCGTGCGGATAAGATGCCTGTCATCTCGACTGCTAGTGATACGAGGCCGTTGGGATCCAGCACGGCGTTCCGTATTACCCTTCTAAACCCACCGATTCCATATTCTGCTAACAGTCATTGGATCTCGACCAACGCGAGCAGCAATGTCGCGATACGGTAAATCGCAATCGCGATAGGCTACAATCCGACCTTTATCAAATTCGGAAGCGTGATGGTACGCATTTCTCCTCCTTACACGAGGCATCACAACAACGTTTCACCAGGCAACGCCGGTGTTCTGCAGTATGTGTATGAGAAATTGATTGGAAACTTTCCTCATGTCAGCAAGTTGTAGGCTTCGCCACCGGTGCCAACCTTGTGTGAATGCTCTGGAAAGCTAATCATTTGCATATCACAGCATCTTCTTCCTGTCGGTTAAATTTCGTGTCTGTAGCACGTCAACTTCGTGGTGTAGCAATTTTAATGGCCAGTAGTGTAAATAACGAACCTCTGGAAACCTCGCATCCCGAGAATAATTCTTTAATCACATACTCCACGTGTTCCTTGTTATTATTAAAGCACTGGCAGCTGGGAAACTGCATTCAGAACTTCTATCAAATAAACTGGTTTTGGCGTGCGAGATATGCAAACAGGCAGAATACGGCGGTGCGGTCGGCAACGCTTACATAAGGCAACAAGTGTGTGGCACAGTTGTTAGATCGGTTACTGCTGCTACAATGGCAGGTTATCGAGATTTAAGTGACTTTGGTGTTATATTCGGCGCGCGAGGGGTAGGACAAAACGTCTTCGAGATAGCGATGTAGTGGGGAACTTACTGTATGACAATTCCACGAGTGTACCGTGAATACCAGATTCCGGTAAAACATCAAATCTCCGTCATCGCTGCGGCCGGAAAAAGATTCTGCAAGAACGGGACCAACGACGACTGAATTAAATCGTTCGGCGTCATGGAAATGTAACCCTTCCGCAAATTGCTGCAGATTTCAATGCTGGGATATCAACAAATGTCAGCGTGCGAACCATTCAACAAGGCCCACTCGTGTACCCTTGACGACTGCAAGGCACAAAGCTTTACGCCTCGCCTGGGCCCGTCAACACCGTCATTGGACTGTTGATGACTGGAAACGTGTTGCCTCCTCAGCCGAGTCTCGTTTCAAATTGTATCGAGTGGATAGACTTGTACGGGTATGGAGACAACCTCATGAATCCATGGACCCTGCATGTCACCGGGTGAATGTTGAAGCTGGTGGAGGCTCCGTAATGGTGTGAGGCGTGTGCAGTTGGAGTGATATGGGACCCCTGATACGTCTAGATACGACTCTGACAGGTGACACGTACGTAAGCATCCTGCCTGATCGCCTGCATCCATTCATGCCCATTGTGCATTCCGACGGACTTGGATAATTCCAGCAGGACAATGCGGCACGCCACACTTCCGGAATTGCTACGGAGTGACTCCAGGAACAGTGTCCTGAGTTTAAACACTTCCATTGGGGATCAGAGTCCCCTTTCGTACTCTTACGGATTCATGAACAGCCCTGTAGGATTCACGGTGTCAGTTCCCTCCAGCACTACTTCAGACAGTAGTCTGAGTCCATGCCACGTCGTGTTGTGGCACTTGCTCGAGGCGGCCCTACACGATATTAGGCAGGTATGGTTCTTTGGAACATCACTGTGGACGCCACACGTCCTTCTGAAAGTGGCAGAGTATGTAAAACTAACGTCTGGAATACCTCAAGAAAGTGTGTGGGGCCATTCTGGTTTCATAACACTCCGCCTCAAGAAAGCAAGTGAATGACTCAGAATACATTGTCACTGTAACTTCGTACGCATGGCGTCGTTTCTCCGCTACTTACAGCAGGAAAACACGGCCCACAGAAGGCTGTCGCTGATTTGTTACCGGACTACCAGCTCCTAGCAAGCCGCCCAAATCACAAATACGTGTAGCTTGCTACATGCCTACTCCTGCTATCCACCATCAATGCAATTTAATAAATTTGACGTCAGTAACACAGTTACAACAGTGGTACCAATATACTGATTACCCATTTCTCCTGAGGAACACCCGCTACTGCACGGCTGAAAGCTTGGTTTATTTTAGTATTTCAAGCATTTTATAACCATGATGCAGCAGTGCACCCACGAGGATCATAATGAGTCTGAGTCAACGTATTTAGACACAATATTAGTTAAATAGAGTATCAAGATGTGCAGGGTATTTGAGGATGTGTGTGTGTGTGTGTGTGTGTGTGTGTGTGTGTGTGTGTGTGTGCGTGTGGGTGGCTGTCAGATATAACATTAAAAAAAAATCTAAAAAAAAAGTCTAGTGTCCAGCCGATGTCCGCAGCTCGTGGTCGTGCGGTAGCGTTCTCGCTTCCCACGCCCGGGTTCCCGGGTTCGATTCCCGGCGGGGTCAGGGATTTTCTCTGCCTCGTGATTACTGGGTGTTGTGTGATGTCCTTAGGTTAGTTAGGTTTAAGTAGATCTAAGTTCTAGGGGACTGATGACCTCAGATGTTAAGTCCCATAGTGCTCAGAGCCATTTGAACCATTTTACTAGTTCTGAATATACAGTTAATTACATTTTTTTGAAACATTTGAAATTATTAACTATTGGCACACTAGGAATTCTGCACTGTTTGCAATGTTTATTTCTTGATTCATTTATGAAATAATAATCGAAGTTAATAATGTTATAGAAACTATTGGAAATTATTTGTTAAGAAAAATTGTAAACTGTCTGGAATACTGTTTTTTCCGCGGAGTGTCGGAGTCGTAAGCGTGCCTCTGATGCGATCTTACGTATCTTTGTATAATAGGTGGTAAAAATTCCGCAACAAAAATCTTCCAATTTATTTAGTTAAAACCAACCGTGAGGACCTGATGTTAGATTTTTAGCTTCAAGAATGAGATCCAGAGACAAGAAGAACAGGAGCTATCTCAACATGACAAGCTAAGTAAACTTGAATGTGTATGGCAATTTTCGCTCCCCTCATATTTTTGTAAAAGACATTGCTTATTAATTACATGGACTGGACATTGCTTAATGTGGACAATAGATGGAAGAAGTAAGGAGGGAGAGATTGCACCCTTAGAACTTTTCTGAAAAGGGAGTGAAAAGTGCCCAGAGGTTTGGACCTCTTTTGTAGATGGGAGTCGGATGGGGAGGTTAGTGGTCCTGCGTCTGTTCTACAGTAGAATGCAACTCACGGATGCACCGACCTAGCGAGCTGGCGCAGTGGTTAGCACACTGGACTCGCATTCGGGATGTCGGTTCAAACCCGCGTCTGGCCATCCTGATTTAGGTTTTCCGTGATTGAAGCTCAATGTAAACAAGTGTAATGTGCGGTGAATACATAGAAAGAAAGATCGCTTATCATTTAGCTACAATATAGCAGGTCAGCAACTGGAAGCAGTTAATTCCATAAATTATCTGGGAGTACGCATTAGGAGTGATCTAATATGGAATGATCACATAAAGTTGATCGTCGGTAAAGCAGATGCCAGACTGAGATTCATTGGAAGAATCCTAAGGAAACGCAATCCAAAAACAAAGGAAATAGGTTACAGTACGCTTTTTCGCCCACTACTTGAATACTGCTCAGCAGTGTGGGATCCGTACCAGAAAGGGTTGATAGAAGATATAGAGAAGATCCAACGGAGAGCAGCGCGCTTCGTTATAGGATCATTTAGTAATCGCGAAAGCCTTACGGAGATGACAGATGAACTCCAGTGGAAGACTCTTTAAAAGAGACGCTCAGTAGCTCGGTATGGGCTTTTGTTGAAGATTCTAGAACATACCTTCACCGAAGAGTAAAGCAGTATATTGCTTCCTCCTAAGTATATCTCGCGAAGAGACCATGAGGATAAAATCAGAGAGATTAGAGCCCACACAGAGGCATACCGACAATCTTTCTTTCCACGAACAATACGAGACAGGAATAGAAGGGAGAACCGATAGAAGTAGTCAGGGTACCCTCCACCGCACACCGTCAGGTGGCTTGCGGAGTATGGATGTAGATGTAGATGTAGATGAAATCGCTCCACGCGGATGCCGGGATGATTCCTTTGAAAGGGTACGACCGACTTCCTTCTGCATCCTTCCCTAATGAGACCGATGACTTCGCTGTTTGGTCTCTTCTGCCAAAACAACCGAACACAACCCAGCGGATGCACTCGGAGGTAATCACGCTTATTGCACAGATCAACGTAACACCGCGTGCTTGGCTACGCTTCCGTTGTATTACAAGCAGATGCCACACGGCAGATAAAACCGGCGCGGCGTCGCAGTTTTGCGTTGCTGGTGGGGACCACCGGGCAGAAGTGAGACTCACGGCGGCTGATGGGGGGGTCACGACCGCGCGACCTCGGAGGGTTGCCGTCCCACTTGGACGGCCCCTGCAAGTGTGTCGGCCGTGGGCAGGCGTGCCAACCGCAGTCTGAGCCACTATCACAGGTAGGGGGCCAGGGGACAGCAGGCAGGCTGGTCCACTGTGCTAGGGTGAGGGGCAGGGGCAGAGACCTTATACACATAACCACACTCCCCAAAGGCGGTGAAAGCGAGGGATGCTTCGAACCTTCGATTGTACTCCATTGTGGTGCTAAGTGACTGAGAAGTTGCCTTGTACTGTGGCTTGTAAGGTCACAGATCGAACATTATACAGGGTGGTCCATTGATAGTGACCGTCTAGCTTCAGGGGAAACGCGATGGCGCTATGGTTGGCCCGCTAGATGGCGCTGCCATAGGTCATACGGATATCAGCTGCGTTTTTTTTAAATAGGACCCCCCATTTTTTTATTACATATTCGTGTAGTACGTAAAGAACGTTCTAGTTGGACCACTTTTTTCGCTTTGTGATAGATGGCGCTGTAATAGTCACAAACGTGTAAGTACATGGTATCACGTAACATTCCGCCAGTGCGGACGGTATTTGCTTCGTGATACGAGGTGCATTCAAGTTCTAAGGCCTCCGATTTTTTTCTCCGGACTGGAAAGAGATAGAAACATGAGCATTGCTTTAAAATGAGGCCGCGTTCATTGTCAATACGTCCCAGAGATGACAGCACCGTACGGCAGATGGAATTTTACCACCAGCGGCGAGAATGAGAACTGTTTTAAATACTTAAAATGGCGACATTTTCCTTACGTGAACAGTGTGCAATCATTCGTTTTCTGAATTTGCGTGGTGTGAAACCAATTGAAATTCATCGACAATTGAAGAAGACATGTGGTGATGGAGTTATGGATGTGTCGAAAGTGCGTTCGTGGGTGCGACAGTTTAATGAAGGCAGAACATCGTGTGACAACAAACCGAAACAACCTCGAGCTCGCACAAGCTGGTCTGACGACATGATCGAGAAAGTGGAGAGAATTGTTTTGGGGGATCGCCGAACGACTGTTGAACAGATCGCCGCCAGAGTTGGCATTTCCGTGGGTCCTGTGCACACAATTCTGCATGACGACCTGAAAATGCGAAAAGTGTCATCCAGGTGGGTGCCACGAATGCTGACGGACGACCACACGACTGCCCGTGTGGCATGTTGCCGAGCAATGTTGACGCGCAGTGACAGCACGAATGGGACTTTCTTTTCGTCGGTTGTGACAATGGATGAGATGTGGATGCCATTTTTCAATCTAGAAACAAAGCGCCAGTCAGCTCAATGGAAGCACACAGATTCACCGCCACCAAAAAA
This sequence comes from Schistocerca americana, assembly GCF_021461395.2. NCBI lineage: Eukaryota > Metazoa > Arthropoda > Insecta > Orthoptera > Acrididae > Schistocerca > Schistocerca americana. The sequence goes on from NC_060128.1 coordinate 61,427,443, forward strand.
ATTTCGGGTAACCACCAGTGCTGAAGAAATGACGGTGTCCATGTTCTGGGACAGCGAGGGCGTAATTCTTACCCACTGCGTTCCAAAGGGCACTACGATAACAGGTGCATCCTACGAAAATATTTTGAAGAACAAATTCCTTCCTGCACTGCAACAAAAACGTCCGGGAAGGGCTGCGTGTGTGCTGTTTCACCAAGACAACGCACCTGCACATCGAGCTAACGTTACGCAACAGTTTCTTCGTGATAACAACTTTGAAGTGATTCCTCATGCTCCCTACTCACCTGACCTGGCTCCTAGTGACTTTTGGCTTTTTCCAATAATGAAAGACACTCTCCGTGGCCGCACATTCACCAGCCGTGCTGCTATTAGCGATTTTCCAGTGGTCAAAACAGACTCCCAAAGAAGCCTTCGCCGCTGCCAAGGAATCATGGCGTCAGCGTTGTGAAAAATGTGTACGTCTGCAAGGCGATTACGTCGAGAAGTAACGCCAGTTTCATCGATTTCGGGTGAGTAGTTAATTAGAAAAAAAATCGGAGGCCTTAGAACTTGAATGCACCTCGTACATCACTCGTGTTAAAATGGACCGTTTACCAATTGCGGAAAAGGTCGATATCGTGTTGATGTATGGCTATTGTGGTCAAAATGCCCAACGGGCGTGTGCTATATATGCTGCTTGGTATCCTGGACGACATCATCCAAGTGTGCCGGCCGGAGTGGCCGAGCGGTTCTAGGCGCTACAGTATGGAGACGCGCGTCCGCTACGGTCGCAGGTTCGATTCCTGCATCGGGCATGGATGTGTGTGATGTCCTTAGATTCGTTAACTTTAAGTAGTTCTAAGTTCTAGACGGCTGATGACCTCTGCAGTTAAGTCCCATAGTGCTTGCATCGGCGCGGTTCTTTCCGTCCCTTTACGATGAACCTGCACCTACCTGTGGACATTGTCTCAGCAGATCATCAGTAGGGAAGCCGAGTGAAACCCACTGTACTTCGACGTGAACCAGGCTGCAATTAAAGTCACTAATCTACGTTTCGGGAGAAAGTTTTCATACGAAATGAAAGGTTTGAAATTTTGTCCTCAATTAATATATTCTGAAACTTAGGTGAACAAGTATCACTGCCAAGCCCGTGCTAGTCTTAACACAGTCACTCACAATCCATTTCACTCACATTAGCAAGTTTATAGTGTTGCATTTCCCGAAAACGTAATAGCTACTAAAATACTGATTGTTTTAAATCGATAATGCTCGCCGAATATTAAGTCTGTCGGTACCTAATGCAGTCTCAGTTTTTAGCCATCGACCTGCTCAATACGCCACGCGGAATATATGTTTTCTCTCGTCACAAAATTCACTTAAAAATTCCGAAGTTTCTACACGCCCATCGGAATAATTATGCCGTCACTTTACCACACTTTCGATGTATGAAACACTACTAGATCGGGCAACTAATCGTTTCCATCGGAACTACTAGTACACACGTCCGAACTGTTTCATGGCTAGGCTCCCACACCCCTCTAGAACACTCTAAAGCAGAGAAAGGCGCGCGAAGAATATTGCTTTACCATTGGTCAGTTTACTCAACAGCCAATAGCAAAACAACACTCTCCCGCGTCAGTCCGCGATTTTCATCAATAACCAATGGCAAAATAGTAAAGATAACGACTGCACTTTTTACCGACATAATTATCTAATATGCTGAAGTTTTGTTTATGCATAAAGTTATTTACTATAGTTATTTATACCTGAATTAACTTCCCCTTTACCATAAACTTACTTTACAAATCTATTCTACAAAAATCCCCTTTGTTCATATCCATACTTCTTCGAAATGTTCCCATACTAAATCCTACTACATACCTCGTTAAACAATTATCTTCATATTAACCTTAAACCACACTCACGCATCATTCATACTGCTAAAACACATTTATATCATTTTACATATACAAAAAGACATTATAACACTTTATAAAATACTAGGACAGTTTATGAATAACATTGTATTACCTTACTGCACTCTAGTGGGCACAATCGAAACTAAAATCATACACCCCCTATCCAATATTGTCCTCTATTGGATGATACATAAACTCCAGCTCTGAGACACATCTCCCACTTAACCGCCTCCAAGGCAGGATCGTTATACGGCGCTACGCCTCATGCTCAGAGCCACTTGAACCATCTCACGAAATAAGCGTCAAACGAAAAAACTACAAAGAACGAAACTCGTCTAGTGTGATGGGGGAAACGCGATGGCGCTATGGTTGGCCCGCTAGATGGCGCTGCCATAGGTCAAACGGATATCAACTGCGTTTCTTTTTAAATAGGAAACCCCATTTTTATTTCATATTCGTGTAGTTCGTAAAGAAATATGAATGTTTTAGTTGGACCACTTTTTTCGCTTTGTGATAGATGGCGCTGTAATAGTCAAAACACATATGGTTCACAATCTTAGACCAACAGTTGGTAACATGTAGGTTTTTTAAATTAAAATACGGAACGCAGGTACGTTTGAACATTTTATTTCGGTTGTTACAATGTGATACATGTACCTTTGTGAAACCATTTCTGAGAACGCCTGCTGTTACAGCGTGATTACCTGTAAGTACCACATTAATGCAATAAATGCTCAAAATTATATTGTGCAGTTCCTTTATGCAGCTAAAAGAGGTCCATGTATGGAGTCCTGTGAAACAACCACTGCAACTTTAAATGCTCATGGTGGCGCAGTGATCACAGCTTTTACTTGTTGAATTAGTGGCAGACAAGGTACCGGATCTGGACTACTCACTGTATTAGAAGATGTTTACCCCACGAACACATGCTATTCAATAATACTACTCAACTCTTTCATGCAGGTAAAAATGTTCCATGTATCGAGCTCTGTGGAACACCAGCCGCTACTTTAAACACTTCTGATGGCTATGGCAGCGTTTACTTCCTGAATTAGTGATGATGAAGGTCCTGAATCTGGACTGTCCACTCTATGGGAAAATGTTTATTCCATCAGCATATGTTGTTGTTGTTGTTGTTGTTGTTGTTGTTTTGGTCTTCAGTCCTGAGACTGGTTTGATGCAGCTCTCCATGCTACTCTATCCTGTGCAAGCTTCTTCATCTCCCAGTACCTGCTGCAGCCTACATCCTTCTGAATCTGCTTAGTGTATTCATCTCTTGGTCTCCCTCTACGATTTTTACTCTCCACGCTGCCCTCCAGTACTAAATTGGTGATCCCTTGATGCCTCAGAATATGTCCTTCTTGTAGTCAAGTTGTGCCACAAACTCCTCTTCTCCCCAATTATATTCAATACCTCCTCATTAGTTATGTGACCTACTCATCTAATCTTCAGCATTCTTCTGTAGCACCACATTTCGAAAGCTTCTATTCTCTTTTTGTCTAGACTATTTATCGTCCACGTTTCACTTCCATACATGGCTACACTCCATCCAAATACTTTCAGAAAAGACTTCCTAACACTTAAATCAATACTCGATGTTAACAAATTTCTCTTCTTCAGAAACGCTTTCCTTGCCATTGCCAGTCTACATTTAAATCCTCTCTACTTCGACCATCATCAGTTATTTTGCTCCCCAAATAGCAAAACTCCTTAACTACTTTAAGTGTCTCATTTCCTAATCTAATTCCCTCAGCATCACCCGACTCAATTCGACTACATTCCATTATACTCGTTTTCCTTTTGTTGATATTCATTTTATATCGTCCTTTCAAGACTCTTTCCATTCCGTTCAAATCAGCATCTGCTATTCAATAAAATTGCACAGTTCTTTTACACAACCAAAAGTAGTCCGTTTATGGGGTCCTATGGAATACCTGCTGCTACTTTAAATGCTCATGTTTCTAGAGCAATCACAGCTTTTATTTGGTGAATTAGTGGCAGAAAAGGTATCAGATCTGGACATTCCATTGTCTGGGAGGATGTTTACCCCATCAGCATTCTCTGTTCAATAATATTGCACAATACTTTTGGCCAGCTAAAAGTGGTCCGCCTATGGAGCCCTGTGGAACGCCCACCGCTACTTTAAACAGTTGTGGCGGCGATGGCAGCTTTTACTCTCCGGGTCAGCGGCAGCCAAGGTCTCTCTGTCCGCTACATGGGAGGATGGGCCGCCGTCGGCATATCTCCCGAGCCGGGAGAAAGTGCGGCCCGCGGCAAAGAGGTTTCTCCTTGAAGGCCAGTGGGCCGCGGTCGCTGCCCCCGCCGTACAACGGGAGCCGGCGGTGCGTGTCTAAGCCACTCCTCAAATGGTTCAAATGGCTCTCAGCACTATGGGACTTAACGTCTGAGGTCATCAGTCCCCTAGAACTTAGAACTACTTAAACCTAACTATCCTAAGGACATCACACACACCCATGCCCGAGGCAGGATTAGAACCTGCGACCGTAGCGGTCGCGCGGCTCCAGACTGTAGCGCCTAGAACCGATCGGCCACCCCGGCTGGCCTACGAAGTAAAGATATTCAGTAATGTGTTACATGTCACATGTGAAAGAAATCAGATTATTAAGACGTGACATCGGTAAGCGATCGACACAAAGTGAAGATATTAATCGTATATTTACTAAGATGGTATCTGTTCTTTCGGACATGTCCGAAAGAACAGATACTATCGGTGGCCAAAACAGCTCGTTAGAATGAAATTACAATGAAATGAACACCCTTAGCTGCTTTCAGGCGCTGACATACGTCAACGGGGACAGATGAAAATGTGTCCCCGACCGGGACTCGAACCCGGAATCTCCTGCTCAACGCACATTGGAAGCGCGTATTCGTCATCGCCGTACTGGCATATCGCCCGGCGTTATGGTATGGGGTGCCATTGGTTACACGTCTCGGTCACCTCTTGTTCGCACTGACGGCACTTTGAACAGTGGAAGTTACATTTCAGATGTGTTACGACCCGTGGCTCTACCCTTCATTCGGCCGCCGCGAAACCCTACATTTCAGCGGGATAATGCACGACCGCATGTTGCACGTACTGTACGGGCCTTTCTGGATACAGAAAATGTTCGACTGCTGCTCCGGCCAGCACATTCTCACCAACTGAAAACGTCTGGTCAATGGTGGCCGAGCAACTGGCTCGTCACAACATGCCAGTCACTACTCTTGATGGACTGTGGTATCGTGTTGAAGCTGCATGGGCAGCTGTACCTGTACACGCCATCCAAGCTCTGTTTGACTCAATGCCCAGGCGTATCAAGGCTGTTATTACGGCCAGATGTGGTTGTTCTGGGTACTGATTTCTCAGGATCTATGCACCTAAACTGCGTGAAAATGTCACATGTCAGTTCTAGTATATTATATATGTCCAATGAATACCCGTTTATCATCTGCAGTTCTTCGTGGTGTAGCAGTTTTAATGGCCAATAGTGTAGTAATGCGGTGGTTGTGTTTGACGGTCAACAGTGTAGCTAAGGAATGTGTTGCACTGCGCTCTGCGTGTTCAGAACGGACTATGCATCAGTACAGGTTGTTTACAAAGAGTGCACACCTCTGAGGCAGAGGTCGACGTGCAATGAAACACCTAACAGAGTTACAAATAGGGCAGATTACTGGGGCCATATTGGCTTGCGCATCAGTAACCAAGAACGCAAACTTACTGAATGTATCAAGAGCAACTGTTGCAATGGTCATGACAGCCTACACAAAACGTGGAAAGACGTCATCATGTAAACGTAATGAAGGGCGCAAATCAAATCTAAATGACAGAGATCGTCACACGCTAACACGAATTGTGTCCAAACAACACAAAACTACGGCGTGACTGCGAAGCTCAATAGCCATCTTTGAGACCCCGTATCTATCGACACTGTCCGTCGAGAACTCCATAAAGCGAATATTCGTGGACGAGCTGCTATACCGAAACCATTAGTGACGACATCCAACGAAGGAATCGTATAACTTGGTATCAGGAGCATAAATCCTGGACGGCTGATCAGTGGAAACACGTCATACGGTTCGACGAGTCAACGTTTCCGTTATTTCCAACATCGGGTCGGGTTTTCGTCCGGAGAACGCCTGAAGAAGCCTGTACAGTTGTGATTGATTCATTCCAATGGTTAAACATGGAAGTGAAAGTGTGATGGTGAGGACAGCCATATCATGGTATTCTGCCACCATTACTCCCAAAGGCCGTGTTACAGCCAGCGATTATGTGAACATTTTATGCTTGTACTCAAATGTTGCTCCCCAACAATGATGCTATATTTCAGGACGATAACGCACCCATTCGCACAGCCAGGACAGTACAATCGTAGTATGAGCAGCATGCAACTGAACTGCAGCGTCTTCCCTGGCCAACACAGCCCCTTGTGGGAGATATTTGAACGCAAATTCCGGATCAGTTTTCCCCCGCCCTCGTCACTACAGGAGTTAGAAGAGGTTCTGATCGAAAACTGGCTTAACATTCCACTGGAGACAATACAATCATTATACGCCAGTAATACAAGAAGAATCGGGGTCCAAGCCCTTGTTAGTAAACTATTCCCAAGCAAGTACAAGCACTCCGTCTTCAGGCCACAAGTGGTCCATCGGGACCATCCGACCACCGTGTCATCCTCACCTGAGGATGTGGATAGGAGGGGCGTGGGGTCAGCACACCGCTCTCCCAGTCGCTACGATGGTATTCTTTGACCGGAGCCGCTACCATTTGGTCGACTAGCTCCTCAATTGGTATCACGAGGCTGAGTGCACCCCGAGAAATGGCAACAGCGCACGGCAGCTGGACGGTCACCCATCCAAGAACCGGCCACGCCCGACAGCGCTTAACTTCGGTGATCTCACGGGAACCGGTGTATCCACTGCGGCAAGGCCGTTACCAAGCAAGTACAGGTATTCATATTATTTTGCCTACGCCTTGTATGTACATACAGGGTGACTCCGTGATGATGTTACAAACTTTCAAGGATGATAGAGACCGATAAATGTGTTCAGTTTGAAGTAAGAACCCCGTGCCGGAAGCGAACGAGTCGAGAGTTATAAACGAAAATCTATTTGGTACCCCTGACAGTGGAATCCATGTACCGCTACTGTTATAGCCAAGATTGTAAGGTAGGTGTGGTGTCGCCGCCAGACACCACACTTGCTAGGTGGTAGGCTTTAAATAGGCCGCGGTCCGTTAGTATACGTCGGACCCGCGTGTCGCCACTGTCAGTGATTGCAGACCGAGCGCCGCCACACGGCAGGTCTAGTCTAGAGAGACTCCCTAGCACTCGCCCCAGTTGTACAGCCGACTTTGCTAGCGATGGTTCACTGACTACATACGCTCTCAATTGCAGAGACGACAGTTTAGCATAGCCTTCAGCTACGCCATTTGATACGACCTAGCAAGGCGCCATTACCAGTTACTGTAAGTACAGATAGTACTGTGACTCATGTACCGTCAAGAGCGACGTTCATCATTAACGGATTAAAGTTAAGTATCAAACTAATTCCGTCCGCTTTCTGATTTCTAATTCCAGACCTCACGTCAGTATAGTTCTTCCCTCCTCACGCCAGCCTGCGTGAGCTGAACCGCGTGCATTTCGGCCCCCACTAGTAACACGGTGTTGGCCCTTCATCCAACACAATAGTAGACGACTTCCAAAACAAGAAGAAAATGTGTAGAAAACATGGGCTCTTAAATACGTACCTTAAAAGCTATGAACACTTGTTCAACATGGGAAATGTGTTTCACATTAGCGAAGATGAACAAGTGCTCATACACTGAAGAGTCAAAGAAACTGATACACCTTTCAAATATCGTGTAGCGTCCCTACGAGCACGCAGAAGTGCCGCAACACGACGTGGCATGGACTCGACTAGTCTGAAGTAGTGCTGGAGGGAACTGACACCATGATTCCTGCAGGGCTGTCCATACATCCGTAAGAGTATGAGGGGGTGGAGATCTCTTCTGAACAGCACCTGACAAGGCATCCCAGATATGCTCAATAACGTTCTCGGCTGGGGTGTTTGGTGACCAGAGGAAGTGTTTAAACTCAGAAGAGTGTCCCTGGACTCACTCTGTAGCAATGCTGGAAATGTGGAGTGTCGCATTGTCCTGCTGGAACTGCCCAAGTCCGTCGGAATGCACAATGGACATGAATGGATGCAGGCGATCAGACAGGATGCTTACGTACGTGTCAACTGTCAGAGTCGTATCTACACGTATCAGGGGCCCCATATCCCACCAACTGCACACGCCCCACACCATTACAGAGCCTCCACCAGCTTGAACAGTCCCCTGCTGACATGCAGGGTCCATGGATTCATGAGGTTATCTCCATACCCGTACACGTCCATCCGCTCGATACAATTTGAAACGAGATTCGTCCGACCAGGCAACATGTTTCCAGTCATCAACAGTCCAATATCGGTGTTGACGGGCCCAGGCGAGGCTTAAAGCTTTGTGTCGTGCATTCATCTAGGCTACACAACTTGACCTTCGGCTCCGAAAGTCCATATCGATGATGTTTCTTGAATGGTTCGCACTTGTTGACGACCCAGCATTGAAATCTGCAACAGTTTGCGGAAAGGTTGCAATTCTGTCACGTTGAACGATTCTCTTCAGTCGCGGTTGGTCCCGTTCTTGCAGGATCTTTTTCCGGCCGGAGCGATGTCGCAGATTTAATGTTTTACCGCATTCCTGACACTCACGGTACAGTCGTGAAATGGTCGTACGGGAAAATCCCCACTTCATCGCTGCCTCGGAGATGCTGTGTCCCATTGCTCGTGCGCCGACTATAACACAACGTTCAAACTCACGTAAATCTTGATAACTAGCCGGTCACTGTGGCCGAGCGGTTCTAGGTGCTTCAGTCCGGAACCGCGCTGCTGCTACGGTCGCAGGTTCGAATCCTGCCTCAGGCATGGATGTGTGTGATGTCCTTAGGTTAGTTAGGTTTAAGTAGTCCTAAGTCTAGGGGACTGATGACCTCAGATGTTTAGTCCCATAGTGCTTAGAGCCATTTGAACCATCTTGATAACCTATCATTGTAGCAGCAGTAACCGATCTAACAACTGCGCCAGACACTTGGTATTTAATGTAGGCTTTGCCGACCGCAGCGCCGTATTCTGCTTGTTTACGTATCTCTGTATTTGAATACGAATACCTTTACCAGTTTCAATGTAGCTCCTCGGGTATGCATTTTGGAGCCCATCCTTACTGGAGATTTTTTTTCTTGTTTCGGTGCACATTACTACCTCTGAAAGTTGCATACGCTTCGTTGTTAACAACAACAGTACCGGCACATGCATTCCTTTGTCTGTGGTGTCATCATGTTTTTCGCTTGTAACTTTCGACTCGTTCGTGGCCCATACGTCAAACTGGTATATTGGTCACCATCCTTGAAACTTGGCAACGTTACCACGGAATCATCCAGCATATACATGCACCGCCTATAACTTTGACACACTGTAGCGTCTTCGGATAACGTTTACGGACATTGGTTCCTATTCAAAATATGTACCCACTCCCGTGTACAAGTCGTAGAAGCTTGTAACGGGAATTTTCGAATACCCTGTATAAATTATGCTTATATAGTAACATCATAAAGTAACGTGGAACTGCAACTGTGACGTCCTTTAAACACGGATCTGAGCTACATTTAAGTGTGATTACATAAATGGTACTGTCCACACTGAACATACCGCAATTACAAAATACATAGTTTGTGAAAATGACTTTTGTTGTTGGAAACTAGTCAGTCAATAAATAATCAGCAGCTTTATTACACGTTTAAAAATGACTTTTCTTTAACATAATTTGACGTAGGAGATAATAGCAATAACCCTACAGCTAAGGAATATCTTACCGATAACTTCAGTTTCAGGAAAAGGTAAGTATACTCCCATGATTGAGAAATCCCCGTTGTTGTAGAAAGTAAATACCAGTTTCTACCCCTCAAAGCCACAATATTCCTTGCCTTCAGTTGCAAGGAAGCAACATATAAGAAGATAATCGTTAATATACGTTCGTTTCAGAAAAATAAAAGAAAATAAAGGTTAATGAAATGAAAAGGATGCGGACTTACTGCTCGTTAAATACAACTTTTATATCTTGCAATTTCTTGTCTTCAGTACATACATTTTATGAGAGAAAACTACTTCCGTTGTATGAAAGAATCTGGTATCAATTTTTCAGAATCTTCTTTAAAGGTAAATGGGATGAAAAGACGCGGAGTTACTGCTCGTTAAATACAACTTTCATACCTTGCAATTACATACAGTATACGACAGAAAACTACTTCCGTTGTACGAAAAATACTGATGTCAATTTTTCTCAATCCTCTTTAAAGGTTAATGGGATGAAAAGACGCGGAGTTACTGCTCGTTAAATACAACTTTTATATCTTGTAATTGCACACATTATACGAGAGAAAACTACTTTAGTTGTACAAACCAATCAGTTGTCAATTTTTCACAAATCTGTTTTGATTCCGAAATATTGATTACGTAAATACTACAACTCACTCTTCGACAGAACAGACTTCACAGACTCTATCTCCAATTTCGGTTGTGATGAAAGCAACTCTGTTCATCTTTGTTTCTAACTAAGACTTCAGAACTGGCGACCGTGATAGGATCAAAATTGCCACATCACAGACTTCGTAACAGCCTATTAACTTCTCCTGGGACAATATGCTTTGTTACTGCCAGCTCGTTCCTTATTACCGCATAGAGGAACCAAGCTCCGCTCCGGTAACTACTGTGGGAAATGAGGTAGTTCGTAACTGGAAGAGAGAAAGGAAACCTCATTCGTCACCAGTATTTCGGACGGTTCATTTTCCCACCGCGCTGTGAGTGGAACTCCGGACGCCTGCTTTTACGCAAGACGGACCTTCAGACGCAGTTACGAAAGAAGTGCGGAGGCCATTGCGTTTGTGGTCGATGTGGAACTGGACACTAGAGTAAAATACATTTTTGACGCTATCGGTTTGTCGAAATTATCGGAAGATGAAGGTAATACTTTGAGAAATAAACACACGAAAAATGATCGCAAATTAGCTGTTGCTTATAACAAAAAAATGGTTCAAATGGCTCTGAGCACTATGGGACTTAACAGCTGTGGTCATCAGTCCCCTAGAACTTAGAACTACTTAAACCTAACTAACCTAAGGACATCACACACATCCATGCCCGAGGCAGGATTCGAACCTGCGACCGTAGCAGTCACGCGGTTCCGGACTGAGCGCCTAGAACCGCTAGACCACGCTTATAACAGCTCACATCTCTGATATCGACGGTTTCTCGTTCTAGAACATTTACACAGCTAAAATCTAGATTTGTTGAGGAAATGAGCACAGTCGCCTGCCATTCCTACCGCTATTCCGGAGGACACCAACAAAATCTTTGACAATTTGTTCCAAGCACATCGAGAAGTGTCACAATCTGTTGACCAACTTTACAGAAATGAAGGAATTGCCAAATTTTCGGAAGATGTATATAATATGTGAACAGCAGCAGCAGTAAAAATAAGGAGGTATAGATTTCGAGTATTCTTTATTAATTTTCAATGGTTCTTTGGCGCTGAGAAATTCCAGAATTTGTTAAACAAATGTTTGTCTGCATAACGCTTTTCTATCTTCCGTATTAAATATTTTTTGTTATTATTCCACGTCAGACAACGTACCAGATTCACCTAACAGACTCTGATTTCATAATTACTAATAAAAATAAAATGAAAAAGAAATTGAGCGGAATTTTACACTGACGAGGAAAAAACTAGCAACATTAAAAAATAATAAATGAAATATCGGGAATAAATGCGTCTTCTCGTAGCCCAACTACATTACCTCGTTCAAAGTCATTGAGGTGATGACAGTGGTTTCTTTGTCACCTTAAAGATATTCTTGACTGACACACTCACCACGATCAGTCTCGAAGGTCCCTGAACCACTCTGCACACACCCGTTGCACTGCCGAAACACTTCGTCCCACACGAGCAGCAGTTTCCCCAATGGAAGCGTTACATTCTCTCATGCCCTCTTTCAAACTGACTGATTTGACAGTACGGTTCGCGCATACGTGTGCGAGGCTTTCTGCGCGTCTGTTCAGGTCACACTGATCCATTACCTTCAGCTTACTGAGACGAGAGCCCTATGCACGTTTTAGCGGTAGGTGGTGTTGCGCCGTGATATCGATGTTGACCTCAAACCCGCTGACCGATTGGTTGCGGGGGGGGGGGGGGGGGGGGTCACTAGTCCGATCGTCCGCGCAGCGGTAACGTTACCGCCTACCACGCAAGGGAGCCCGGGTTCGATTCCCGGCAGGGGACTGAGTGTTGTGTGTCCTTCATCATCGTTTTGATCATCATTGACTCGCAATATATATACTAAGGCGGTACCTGTTCTTTAGGACATGTCCGAAAGAACAGATACCATCGGTGACCATGCAGCTCGTTAGAATTAAATTACAATGACCATCTTCTTCTTCTGTGCGAATGCACGAACAGTGCCCGAACTCTTACGGGAATCGGCAACGCGCCGCGAGTAATTAGTATAATGGGCTGGGGCACTACGAATGTAGTGCGGGACAATACGTTGAGAATGTGGGTTTCGCGGGAGGCGTGCCAGAGATAAATCCCTGCAATCGCGCTATCCTCTGTGTCCAGGGTGGCTCAGATGGATAGAGCGTCTGCCATGTAAGCAGGAGATCCCGGGTTCGAGTTTTGGTCGGGGCACACATTTTCATCTGTCACTGTTGACGTATGACAACGCCTGTAAGCAGCTAAGGGTGTTCATTTCATTGTAATTGACTCGCAAGTCGCCGACGTGGCGTCAAGTAAAAAGACTTGTAATACGGCGGCCGAACCCCGAAGAGCTTATCCCGGCCAATAAATGCCACACGATCATTTCATTTATCAGTCCGATCGGATTAGGAAAGTATATGCAAGGAAGTCGGCCGTGCGCTTTGAAAGCAACCGTCCCGGCATTTCCCTTAAGCGATTCAGGGAAACCACGGAAAACCTAAATCAGGATGCCCGGACGCAGGTTTGAACCGTCGTCCTTCCGAATGCCAGTCTAGTGTGCTTACGAATGCGCCCCCTTGCTCGGTCACGCATACAAATATGATTCAAATGCTCATCATTGCTGCGGAACATACTAATTAATGTACCAGGTAATCAAAAAGTCAATATAAATTTGAAAATTGAATAAATCACGGAATAATATAGATAGAGAGGTACAAATTGACATACATGCTTGGAATGACATAGGGATTTATTAGAACCAAAAAAATACAAAAGTTCAAAAAATGTCCGACAGATGACGCTTAATCTGATCAGAATAGCAATAATTAGCATAATAAAGTAAGACAAAGGAAAGATGATGTTCTTTACAGGAAATGCTTAATATGGCCACCATCATTTCTCAATAATAGCTGTAGTCGAGGAATAATGTTGTGAACAGCACTGTAAAGCATGTCCGGAGTTATGGTGAGGCATTGGCGTTGGATGTTGTCTTTCAGCATCCCTAGAGATGTCGGTCGATCACGATACACTTGCGACTTCAGGTAACCCCAAAGCCAATAATCGCACGGACTGAGGTCTGGGGACCTGGGAGGCCAAGCATGACGAAAGTGGCGGCTGAGCACACGATCTTCACCAAACGACGAGCGCAAGAGATCTTTCACGTGTCTAGCAATGTGGGGTGAAGCGCCATCCTGCAAAAACATCGTACGTTCCAGGAGGTGTTTATCAGCCAGGCTGGGGATGATGCGATTCTGTAACATATCGGCGTACCTCTCACTCGTCACTGTTGCAGCTACAAAACCAAAATCACGCATTTACTCGAAGAAAAAAGACCCGATAGCGGTAGATGTGGTAAATCCAATCCATACCGTGACTTTCTCGTCGTGCAATGGAGTTTCCACGACAGTTCTAGGATTTTCGGTAGCGCAAATTGTGCAGTTGTGGGCATTGACAGACCCTCGGAGCGTGAAATGAGCTTCGTCGGTCCACAACACGTTACTCAACCAATCGTCATCTTCCGCCATCTTTTGAAACGCCCACATCGCAAATGCCTGCCGCTTCACTAAATCGCCAGGTAACAAACAGTTCATGACGTCGATGGATTTTGTACGGATAGCATCGGAGGGTACGCCTAAATGCCAACCAAACAGTAGTGTATGGAATGCCGGTGCGACGTGCGACTGCACGAGCGCTGACTTCCCCGTGCATATACGAACCCGCTACAGTCTCTATTTCGTCCTGAACTGTCTCAGCAGCATTACGCCTTCAGCTCGGTCGGCCACTAGGGGTCTATCGTCTAAACAACCCGTGGCTTCGAACTTCGAAATCATTCTCGCCACAGCTGCATTTGTCAACGGACCTTTACCCGTTCGAATCCCCTTCCTACGGCGATAAGATCGTAACGCTGAATCAGCACATTCCCCATTCTGATAATACAGCTTCACTAAAAGCGCCTTTTCAGGTAACGTCAACATGCTGCGACTGCTGGCGCATCTGATTCTCTCTCTCATTACAGCTACTTGTGTACACGATTGTCATGCGCAGTCACTGACGTTTTGCTGTCCAGCGCCATCTGTCGGACATTTTTTGAACTTTTGTATTTTTTTTTTGTTCTAATGAAACCCCATGTCATTACAAGCATGTGTGTCAATTTTTACCTTTCTATCTACATTATTCCGCGGTTTATTAAGTTTTCAAATTTATACTGACTTTTTGATCACCCGGTACATGTCCTGTGAATATCTGCGTCTTATCTCTAGTCGTTCAATGTGTTCTGTTACTTTCTGAAGATTAATGTATTTCGTTCTTTTCTAGCAGCCACTGTCATTGTCATTTCAGTCGTCTCCTGTTTCTTTATTCCTTCCGCTTCTGATAATCCGAAATATGGATTCAAATTTGATAAAGTAGTCTCTGCCATTCTTCCTGCCCTTTACTATTACTGTCATTATTATTACTAGTGCCAGTTACTATTACTGTTATTATTATTATTATTATTATTATTATTATTATTATTATTGTTGTTGTTAGGGAGCAAAATAACTCACGATGGTCGAAGTAGAGAGGATATAAAATGTAGGCTGGCAATGAGAAGGAAAGCGTTTCTGAAGAAGAGAAATTTGTTAACATCGAGTATAGATTTACGTCAGGAACTCGTTTCTGAAATTTCAAAATGGCACTGAGCACTATGGGACTTAACATCTGAGGTCATCAGTCCCCTAGAACTTAGAACTACTTAAACCAAACTAACCTAAGGACATCACACACATCCATGCCCGAGGCAAGATTCGAACCTGCGACCGTCCAGACTGTAGCGCCTAGAACCGCTCGTCCACTCCGGCCGGTTTTCTGAAAGTGTTTGTATGGAGTGTAGCCATGTATGGAAGTGAAACGTGGACGGTAAATAGTTTAGACAAGAAGAGAATAGAAGCTTTCGAAATGTGGTGCTACAGAAGAATGCTGAAGATTACATGGGTAGATCACATAACTAATGAGGAGGTATTGAACAGAATTGGGGAGAAGAGAAATTCGTGGCAGACCTTGACTAGAAGAAGGGATTGGTCGGTAGGGCATCAAGGGATCACCAGTTTAGCATTGGAGGGCAGCGTGGAGGGTAAAAATCGTAGAGGGAGACCAAGATATGAATACACTAGATTGAGAAGGATGTAGGTTGCAGTAGGTACTGGGAGATGAAGAAGCTTGCACAGGATAGGGTAGCATGGAGAGCTGCATCAAACCAGTCTCTGGACTGAAGACCACAACAACAACATAATTATTATTCTTGGGAAAGTGCTTATATAAAATCTTTGGCATGTGTTCTTTCCGATCAGCTGTACGACATGTCCTTAAGGCCCCAAAGTTCACCGGCGGGGTAACCGCGCGGTCTCAGGCGCCTTGTCACGGTCCGCGCGGCTGCCCCCGTCGGAGGTTCGAGTCCTGCCTCGGGCATGGGTGAGTGTGTTGTCCATAGCAAAGTTAGTTTAAGTTAGATTAAGTATTCTGTAAGTCTTGTGACCGATGAGCGAACGAGTTTGGCCCCGTAAGACCTTACCACAAATTTACACCCACTATGGTCGTCAGGTTAAATACGCATTAAATAAATAAGTAAATATAGTCTGGGTAATTTGCGCTGCGTTTTATCCAAAAGGCAGTCCTTCACGTATCTCAAATATGGCTACGAAGTCTTTCGCGACTTATTTCTTGACGCGGCATGTACACCGAGAGTTTTTTATTCACGTATCTCAAATATTTGTAATGTCATATCTGTTGAACTACGCGTCATACAGCGATAGAATTTTGCAGACACACTCAGTTGCATATGCGGATATGTTGGCAAATGTGTTGCGAATAGAGTCGTCAGAAAGGAAGATGCAAGTTAAAACTATGCCTGACGCCAAAGTTCTACTGCATGTAGTAAGTAAGAAACGTTTTTCCTTTTATCATTCTGCCAAGGGCGTCAGCGAGAAAAAGTTTCGCAACTGTTTGAAATTTGTTGGAAGTTGTTACGTGGTCTCTTTCCCAAAATACTGGATGAATAAATTCTGAGTAATATGAGGACCGTGAATTACGGTGCCTTAGTACACGCATACAGTTTTCAACTTTAATACTTGTGTGTGTTAATCTCTTACGCTACGGTCGCAGGTTCGAATCCTGCCTCGGGCATGGGTGTGTGTTATGTCCTTAGGTTGGTTAGGTTTAAGTAGTTCTAAGTTCTAGGAGACTGATGACCTCAGAAGTTAAGTCCCATAGTGGTCAGAGCCATTTGTTAACCTCTTAACATAAGATCATACCTGTTAATGAGCAGATTAAGGCATCATTTTAAATTAAGAAATTCGGTCAGTAATTATATGAAATACTGAAAATCAAATTTTTGTTGCTCCTGGACTCCGTGCGCTGTTATAGCCGTTCACTGATATACCGATTAAATGTACATTATTACTCCTCTTCTCGTCGGCAAAATTCGGTCGGACGAGTGCTTATCAACTTTCGGTATTCGAACCGGATACCTTCGTAATCGAGACCTGTTCCACAGAGGTGGGCACGGAGAGATAATTGAGATTGGAAGCAGCCGCATGGTTTCAGCACCGTCGGACCGGTTACGCTGTAGGGACGCCTATGCTCCACGGCTGGGATGTGTGCCATCACTCACACAGGAGGTGTAATTTAACGCCGTTCCGGCATGTTTGAACTTTC
This sequence comes from Schistocerca americana, assembly GCF_021461395.2. Taxonomy (NCBI): domain Eukaryota; kingdom Metazoa; phylum Arthropoda; class Insecta; order Orthoptera; family Acrididae; genus Schistocerca; species Schistocerca americana. The sequence goes on from NC_060128.1 coordinate 61,444,597, forward strand.
CTCCCTGCAGGCCGCTTTCACGTCAGTTACTTGTAATAATGACGTAGCGCGCTTCATCAATAACCACACCGCGCCGATTCAACGGCATACATACTCCAATTAACCACCGTCTGACTCCGATCTCCCATACGTTATGAGGGTACCAAGAGAAGCAACCTATATTACGGTCATTACTGTGTAAAGGATGAGGAAAGTCACAGATGTAGCAACAGTTTACTTTTTTTTTGTATTCGTCTTGTCGCAACATCCCGGAACGCAGCATTAGTTAAGTGGAGCGAATTACACATGCCACAGTCCGCTGACGTATAAAGTCCACGGAAAGCACAGGACGTAGATAATTTGCGACCCAAAGACAGTCGTGTTTTTAATACGTTCCTCTATGTCGACATGTGCCTGGAGGAAGCTCACAGAAGGTGAAAGCATTTTCCGGTAAGGCGTTTTTATTCGGATGTCTTCAGGCTTGTTATTGCGTCACATTGTCTACTGCCCCTAACAAGATGAGGAACTCTGTTTCATGTCCAGCTGTGGTCCACCAGACACCCACCAACAGAAAGAATTATAAATGTAGCCATCGTAGCAATTTCTGATGAGTTCCCCCATACTTCAGAACAAACTAATATGAGGAAAGGAAGTTTATACAGTTCTAAATAGGCACGATATAATTTTTTAAATAACTATATGGTTTGGAGGCAAGATAATATGTAAAACAGGGTTTCTAGCTAAAAGACATGTACATTGAAGCGCCACCACCATAAGCACGCAGAAGTGCCGCAACATGATGTGGCATGGACTCAGATAAGGTCTGAAATAGTGCTGCAGGGAACTGACACCATGAATACTGCAGGACTGTCCAGAAATCAGTAAGAGTACAAGGGTGTGGAGATCTCTTCTGAATAGCACGTTGCAAGGCATCCCAGATATGCTCAGTTATGTTCATGTCTGGGGCCAGCGGAAGTGTTTAAACTCAGACGAGTGTTTCTGGAGCCACTCTGTAGCAATTCTGGAGGTCTGGAGTGTCGCACTGCCCTGCTGGAATTGCCCAAGTTCCTCGGAATGCACAATCGACATGAATGGATGTGGGTGATCAGGCAGGGTCTGTACTTACGCGTCACCTGTCAGAGTCGTATATAGACGTATCAGGGGTCCCATATCACTCCAACTGCACACGCCCCACACCATTACAGAGCCTCCGCCAGCTTGAACAGTCTCCTGCTGACAAGCAGTGTCCATGGATTCATGAGGTTCTCTCCATACCCGTACACGTCCATCCGCTCGATACAATTTGAAACGAGACTCGTCCGACCAGACAGCATGTTTCCAGTCATCAACAGTCCGAGGTCGGTGTTGACAGGTCCGGGTGAGGCGTAACGCTTTTTGTCGTGCAGTCATCATGGGTACACGAGTGACCCTTCGGCTCCGAAAGCCCATATCGGTGATGTTTCGTTTAATGGTTCGCACGCTGATACTTGTTCATGGCCCAGCATTTAAATCTGCAGCAATTTCCGGAAGGGTTGCACTTCTCTCACGTTGAACGATTCTCTTCAGTCGTCGTCGGTCCCGTTCTTGCAGGCTCTTTTTCGGGCCGCATCGATGTCGGAGATTTGATGTTTTACCGGATTCGTGATATTCACGGTACACTCGTGAAATGGTCGTACGGGAAAATCCCCACTTCATCGCTACCTCGGAGATACTGTGTCCCATCGCTCGTGCATCGACTGCAGCACCACTTTCAAACTCTCTTAAATTTTGATAACTTGCCATTGTAGCAGCAGTAACCGATCTAACAAATGCGCCAGACACCTGTTGTCTTGTATAGGCGCTGCAGACCACAGTACCTTATTGTACCTGTTCACGTATCTTTGTATTTGAATAACTATACCAGTTTCATTGGGGCTTCAGTGTATTACGAATTTACGACCGCGCTTCAAATCAGCTACTTTGGGTTTCTAGTGACTGGAAACTTTTATGTGTTGACTTCCATGCCAATTTTCTAGCTTTGGTTCATCAAATTAAATTTCAATTTAATTTAATGTAATAGACGAGGATCCGTGAAAGCAGGTAAGGAAGTGTTGCTTGTTCAGGCAAGGAGTCACTACGTAATTGACAGGAAACAGATAAGAAATTCTTCATAAAAACTGAAAAAAATTTAAACAATAGACAAAAGAAATTTGTTACATCATAAATAAATCATACGTTAGAAAGCAAGGCAGAATACTAGCGGGCGATCAAACAGTCAGTATAAATTTGAAAACTTAATAAACCATGGAATAATGTAGATAGAGAGGTAAAAATTGACATGGGGTTTTGTTAGAACCGAAAAAAAAACAAAGTTCACAAAATGTCCGGCAGATGGCGGTGGACAGCAAAACGTCAGTGACTGCGCATGACAATCGTGTATAAAAGGAGCTGTAATGAGAGAGGGAATCAGATGCGCCAGCAGTCGCAGCATGTTGACGTTACCTGAAAAGGCGCTTTTAGTGAAGCTGTATTATCAGAATGGGGAATGTGCTAGTTCAGTGTTACGATCCTATCGCCATAGGAAGGGGATTCGAACGGGTAATGATCCGTTGACAAATGCAGCTGTGGCGAGAATGATTTAGAAGTTCGAAGCCGCGGGTTGTTTAGACGATAGACCCCGTAGTGGCCGACGGAGCACAAGGCGTACTGCTGCTGAGACAGTTCAGGAAGAAATGGAGACTGTACCCGTCGATTTAGTGAAGCGGAGGGCATTTGCGGTGTGGGTGTTTCAGAAGATGGCGGAAGATGGGGCCTTTTTTCTTCGAGGAAATGGATGATTTTGGTTTTGTAGCTGCAACCGTGACGAGTGAGAGGTACGCCGTTATTTTACAGAATCGCATCATCCCCAGCCTGGCTGATAAACACCTGCTGGAACGTACGACGTTTATGCAGGATGGCTCTCCACCCCACATTGCTAGCCGCGTGAAAGATCTCTTGCGTGCGTCGTTTGGTGATGACCGTATGCTCAGCCGCCACTTTCGTCATGCTTGGCCTCCTAGGTCCGCAGACCTCAGTCCGTGCGATTATTGGCTTTGGGGTTACCTGAAGTCGCAAGTGTATCGTGACCGACAGACATCTCTAGGGATGCTGAAACACAACATCCGACGCCAATGCCTCACCATAACTCCGGACATGCTTTACAGTGCTGTTCACATCATAATTCCTCGACTACAGCTATTGTTGTGGAATGATGGTGGACATATTAGGCATTTCCTGTAAAGAACATCATCTTTGTTTTGTCTTGATTTGTTATGATAATTATTGCTATTCTGATCAGATGAAGCGCCATCTGTCGCCGTATTTTGAACGTTTGTATTTTTTTTATTCTAATAAAACCCCATGTCATTACAAGCATGTGTGTCAATTTGTACCTATCTACATTATTCCGTGATTTATTTAGTTTTCAAATTTATACTGTCTTTTAGAAGAAAGATTAAGAAAAGGCAAACCTACGTTTCTAACATTTGTAGACTTAGAGAAAGCTTTTGACAATGTTAACTGGAATACTCTCTTTCAAATTCTGAAGGTGGCAGGGGTAAAATACAGGGAGCGAAAGGCTATTTACAATTTGTACAGAAACCAGATGGCAGTTATAAGAGTCGAGGGGCATGAAAGGGAAGCAGTGGTTTGGAAAGGAGTGAGACAGGTTTGTAGCCTCTCCCCGATGTTATACAAGCTGTATATTGAGCAAGCAGTAAAGGAAACAAAAGAAAAATTCGGAGTAGGTATTAAAATTCATGGAGAAGAAGTAAAAACTTTGAGGTTCGCCGATGACATTGTAATTCTGTCAGAGACAGCATAGGACTTGGAAGAGGAGTTGAACGGAATGGACAGTGTCTTGAAAGGAGGATATAAGATGAACATCAACAAAAGCAAAACGAGGATAATGGAATGTAGTCGATTTAAGTCTGGTGATTCTGAGGGAATTGGATTAGGAAAAGAGATACTTGAAGTAGTAAAGGAGGTTTGCTATTTAGGGAGTAAAATAACTGATGATGGTCGAAGTAGAGAGGATATAAAATGTAGACTGGCAATCGCAAGGAAATCGTTTCTGAAGAAGAGGACGTTGTTAACATCGAGTATAGATTTAAGTGTCAGGAAGTCATTTCTGAAAGTATTTGTATGGAGTGTAGCCATGTATGGAAGTGAAACATGGACGAAGAGAATAGAATCTTTCGAAATGTGGTGCTACAGAAGAATGCTGAAGATAAGGTGGGTAGATCACGTAACTAATGAGGAGGTATTGAATAGCATTGGGGAGAAGAGAAGTTTGTGGCACAACTTGACTAGAAGAAGGGATCGGTTGGTAGGACATGTTTTGAGGCATCAAGGGATCACAAATTTAGCATTGGAGGGCAGCGTGGAGGGTAAAAATCGTAGAGGGAGACCAAGAGATGAATACACTAAGCAGATTCAGAAGGATGTAGGCTGCAGTAGATACTGGGAGATGAAGGAGCTTGCACAGGATAGAGTAGCATGGAGAGCTGCATCAAACCAGTCTCAGGACTGAAGACCACAACAACAACAACAACTGACTTTTTGAACACCCGGTACGTTATGTGACCAAAAGTATCCGGACACCTGGCTGAAAATGACTTGCAAGTTCGCGTCGCCCCCCATCGGTAATGATGGAATTCAATATGGTGTTGACCCACTATTAGCCTTGATGAAAGTTTCCAGTCGCGCAGGTATACGTTCAGTCAGTTGCTGGAACGTTTCTTGGGGAATGGCAGATGATCCTCCACGGAGAATCTCATTCTGGAAACATCCCTCAGGTTGTGGCTAAGCCATATCGCCGCAATATCCTTTCTTTCAGGAGTGCTAGTTCTTCTGAGAAGTCTGGAAGGTAGGAGACGAGGTACTGGCAGAAGTAAGGCTCTGAGGACGAGGCGTGAGTCGTGCTCGGGGAGCGCAGATGGTAGAGCACTTTCCCGCGAAAGGCAAAGGTCCCGAGTACGATTCTCGTTGCAGCACATAGTTTTAATCGGCCAGGAAGTTTCATATCAGCGCACACACAGCCGTAGAGTGAAAATTCGTTCTGGATGCCAGAGGTGTTCTACAGGGTTCAGGTCAGGACTCTGTGCAGGCCAGTCCTTTACAGGGATGTTATTGTCGTGTAACCACTCCGCCACAAGCCGTGCATTATGAACAGGTGCTCGATCGTGTTGAAAGATGCAACCGCCATCCCCCAACTGCTCTTCAACAGTGGGAAGCAAGGCGGTGCTTTAAACATCAATTTAGGGCTGTGGTGCGATAGTACCACGCAAAACAATAGCGGGTGCGAGCCCCCTCCGTGAAAAACACGGCCACACCATAACACCACCGACTCCGAATTTTACAGTTCCCACTACACACGCTGGCAGATGACGTTCACCGGGCATTCGCCATGCCCACACCCTGCCATTGGATTGCCACATTGTGTACCGTGATTGTCCACTCCAGACAACGTTTTTCCACTGTTGAATCGTCCAATGTTTACGCTCCTTACACCAAGCGAGGCGTCGTTTGGCATTTACCGACGTGTGTGTGCCTTATGAGCAGCCGCACGACCGTGAAAATCTGCCTTCATCGCTCAAGTCCACGGCTCGCCATTCCAAGTCATACCCTGAGGGGAGTAGTCGAACCGTACACGTGGATGCTGTGGCGTGAGTGGAAGATGGGCTAGAGGTGTGCGTTCCCGTTGTCTCGCTGCTAATAACCAGTTCGCAACAGTTCGTGTTGACACGTCTGGGCTCACGAACGCTCTTATCTGTGCTACAGTAGCTGTTCACACGTTTCCTCCACACTGAGCCTTCTGGCTGTCAGTATTCCCTATTAAAGAATAGACACAGATGGCGCTCCGGCAGCTATGACACTACGCTATCTGTTTGGCGGACGTCATTAAAACCATTATCAATACATTTAATATCTCTCAGGTGGCGTATGCTGTCATTGTCTCAAAATCTACGTCGTCTTCCGAGGTGTATTAATTTCTTTTCCAGCAGTGTATATTAAAATAGCTACTGATCCAAATCATAGCCCCATTCAACATCACACTTCGTGGAATAGTTTTCTATGCGAAATTTTATTGTTAGAAAAAGTATTCCTTGCACAAAAATGTGCAGTGAAAATTATATACTGCATATTTAGTGCAAACAGCTGCTTAAGAAATTATATGACTAAGAAATATCCTCACAATAACACTGCTGCCTTATGAAGTTTATAACTAACAGCCGTTCAGAATTTGGGAAGTACTATGCTGTTAATGAAAACTGAGCTAGCGATGTAAATAGCTTCTACGCAATAGTTAAGATGACTAACATACAAAGACGCAAATTTTGCATCCTTAGAAATATAAATCCTTATAAACTCTTTGTCAGTGAAATGCGCTTCATGTTAACGAGAAAACTATAAAATCAAAATAATTTTTTATTCTTTTATTTTAATACCTTCTTTTTGTTGTTAAATCTTTCAGTTGACGATATTTGTGTATCATTCGGTTAATCTATTTGAATATAGAGAGGTAATGTGAATTTAGACAGAATATAGTCACCTATTCACTAACTTTATCATGTTCTTCACCCAGTTTATATGAATGAATGCGCCACGCAGTTTTTGCAGCGTAAGAAGTCTCGAAATTTCGACAACTTCCTCCACCACCGTCGTCAGGAGATCTTTCAGTGAGTCTTTCGGTACTTTAGTTGGCCGAATTATGTCGTGGAGACAGTGGCTACTCTCTCAGTATTACGTGGAAATGCGCGGTTGATGCTGAGATGTCAGCTGACTCATCCACCATCCAACGAAACCACCATTGCCATCGGTGTCATTTAACTATTGACATCGGCATTGCAAATGGCAGCACATGGAAGCCTCATAGTACTGCGACATCTCCATGACATATTTCGGCCGACTACAGAACGTGGTGGCCTACTGAAATGTAATCGAAACCGCGAGATTGACGTGTCTAACGCGGCGGGAATTCCGTGAAACAAGACTGTCGCCGCAAAAAACTACCTTGTCAAACCAGTTTGTATGTTTAACATCGTGTCCGTGGTCGATGTAAGATGGAAGTAACTGACTCATTAAACGGCGTTTTAAAGACTTGTCGACGCGATACGTCAAGGGACAGTGCTGATGTCATCTTTAATCATCGAACACAAGTAGTGAAACCACTTGCGCCTACCAATAAAAACACCACTGTAATTCGCAACAGTTGTATGATAAAAAGGAAAATACACTGCTGATACTAAAATTTCGACGCCACAAATAACAGAAAATAATGGAATTTTACTTGTGGCTGGTATACAGTATTACAGTAAGAAAGTACAGGGTGCTGTATTTACTAGCCACAACTGTCGTCTCTGACAGTACCCCTCTCATCGGCTTGGCATAGCGTCGAATGGAGCTTGGATTGCAGATAAGGGTGCGTCACTCCATGCTTCCTCAAATCTGTGCCAGATTTCGCAAACTGTTGTGGGTGGCTAGATGTCTTCAGTGGAGGCAAGATCTGGAGAACGTACCGGCCAGAGCAACTGTCCGACACCCTCTTTATCGACGTAGCTCAGGACATCACGTTTAACATGGGGTCTTGCTTTATCTTGTTGGAAGGTAACCTCAAGGAGACCTCGCAGACAGCACACAATCAGTGGCGTTAGCACGTGTGAATTGAACCAGTGACAAAGTCAGAAGCGACCGTTCCCCATGGTACGACGTGGTACCCCATAGCAAAACGTTTGTTGATGGACCTGTGTGACGATGATGAACGCAGTCTGCGACCGTTCGTATCCCTTGGTGCCTCCACTCATGAGTAAGTGGATTCTGAAGCTATATCCAGATATTGGGGCTCGTCTGAAAATACGACATGCTGCCACCCGTGTGTCCTGTGGACACGTCACTGCCGGCGCTCCTTTCTGTGCTGCTGAGTCAAGGAAAGCCATAGCAATTATCGCCGTACTGACAGTCCGCGGTCACGCGCACATCGTACTTGTATAGTTGCACTCAACGTTTGTGACGTAGGTGTACGATTTTCCATGGATGAGTGAACAATATCTCCATCCTCTCGGGCGCTAGTCGAGCAGGCCGCTGATTATATGTCGATTTTCCGCGGATGAGTTCACGAGCTTATCAGGCAGAATAAGGAGATACCGTTGTCAACGCCTATATAAGGCAACAAGGGTCTGGCGCAGTAGTGAGATCGGTTACTGCTGCTGCAGTGGTAGGTTATCAAGATTTAAGTGAGTTTGAACGTGGTAGCATGTCCGAGCTACGATTTTCCGGTACGACCATATCACGAGTGTACCGTGAATATCAGGAGTACGGTAAAACACCAAATCTCCGACATCGCAGAAGGCCGAAAAAGATCCCGCAAGGAAGAGGCCGACGACGTCTGAAGTGAATCGTTCAACGTCACAGAAGTGCAACCGTTCCGCAAATTGCTGCAGATTTCATTGCTGGGCGATCAACAAGTGTCAGCGTGCGAACCATTCAACGAAACATCATTGGTATGGGCTTTCGGAGCCGAAGGCCCACTTGTGTACCCTTGATGCCTGCACCACAGAAAGGTTTACACCTCGCCTGGACTTTTCATGACTGGAAACATGTTCCCTGGTCAGACGAGTCTCGTTTCAAATTGTATCGAGCGGATGGATCTGTACGAGTGTGGAGAGAATCCCATGAATCCATGGACCCTGCATGTCAGCAGGGGACTGTTCAAGCTAGTGGAGGCTGTGTAATGGTGTGCGGTGTGTGCAGTTGGAGTAAAATGGGACACCTGATACGTCTGGACACGACTCTGACAGGTGACACGTACGTAAGCATCCTACCTGATCACCTGCATCCATTCGTGTCGATTGTGCATTCTGATGGACTTGGGAAATTCCAGCAGGACACCCCAAACTTCCAGAATTGCTACAGGATGTCTCCAGAAACACTCTTCCGTGTTTAAACACTTCCGCTGGCCCCCAAGCTCCCCAGACATGAACATTATTGAGCATATCTGGGATGCCTCGCAAAGTGCTGTTCGGAAGACATCTCCACCCCGTCGTACTCTTACGGACTTACGGACAGCCCTGCAGGATCCACGGTGTCAGCTCCCTCCAGCACTACTTCAGACAGTACTCTGTTGCGGCACTTCAGCGTTTTCGAGAGGGCAGGTGTTCCAGTTTTTTTGGTTCTTCAGTGTGATATACAGTACTGGCCATTAAAATAGCTACACCAAGAACAAATGCAGATGATAAATGGGTATTCATTGGACAAATATATTATACTACAACTGACATGCGATTACATTTTCACGCAATTTGGGTGCATAGACCCTGAAAGATCAGTACCCAGAACAAACACCTCTGGCCCTAATAAGGGCCTCAATACGCCTGGGCATTGAGTCAAACAGAGCTTGGATGGCGTGTACAGGTACAGCTACGCATGCAGCTTCAACAAGGTACCACAGTTCATCAAGAGTAGTGACTGGCGTATTGTGACGAGCCAGTTGCTCGGCCACCATTGACCAGACGTTTTCAATTGGTCAGAGATCTGGAGAATGTGCTGGCCAGGGCAGCAGTCGAACATTTTCTGTATCCAAAAAGGCCCGTACAGGATCTGCAACATGCGGTCGTGCATTATCCTGGTGAAATGTAGGGTTTCGCAGGGATCGAATGAAGGGTAGAGCCACGGGTCATAACATATCTAAAATGTAACGTCCACTGCTCAAACTGCCGTCAATGCGAACAAGAGGTGACCGAAACGTGTAAACAATGGCACCCCATACCATCACGCTGGTTGATACGCCAGTATGGCGATAACGAATACACGCTTCCAATCTGTATTCACCGCGATGTCTCCAAACACGGATGCGACCGTCATGATGCTGTAAACAGAACCTGGATTCGCCCGAAAAATTGACGTATTGCCATTCGTACACCATCGCAGGCGCTCCTGTTTGTGATGCAGCATCAAGGGTAAGTGCAGCCACGGTCTCCGACCTGATAGTCCGTGCTGCTGCAAACGTCGTCGAAGTGTTCGTGCAGATGGTTGTTGTCTCGCAAACGTCCCCATCTGTTGACTCAGGAATCGAGACGTGGCTGCACAATGCGTTACAGCCATGCTGATAAGATGCCTGTCATCTCGACTGCTAGTGATACGAGGCCGTTGGGATCCAGCACGGCGTTCCGTATTACCCTCCTGAACCCACCGATTCCATATTCTGCTAACAGTCATTGGATCTCGACCAACGGGAGCAGCAATGTCGCGATACGATAAACCGCAATCGCGATAGGTTACAATCCGACCTTTATCAAAGTCGGAAACGTGATGGTACGCATTTCTCCTCCTTACACGAGGCATCACAACAACGTTTCACCAGGCAACGCCGGTCAACTGCTGTTTGTGTGTGAGAAATCAGTTGGAAACTTTCCTCATGTCAGCACGTTGTAGGTGTCACCAACGGCGCCAACCTAGTGTAAATGCTCTGAAAAGCTAATCATTTGCATATAACAGCATCTTCTTCCTGTAGATTAAATTTCTCGTCTGTTGCACGTCATCTTCGTGGTGTAGCAATTTTAATGGCGAGTAGTGTGTGTATGCTGAGGAGCCAAAGTCTTATTATCACTATTCACCGCAAGATTAAATGGCCCCTGGTGACGCCAGGTGGCTTTGCACACAAGTGCCACAATAACGAGAGCACAGAAGCTCATCGGGGATAACTGAGAAGTATCTAGAACGATACGGGCCGTAAATGGGGAAATTCACGGTTTTACGATGTTACGGTCCGGCACCGGGGAGAAGCATCTCAGAAATGACGAAGCTGGTTAGCTGCTTCCGCACTGTTGTCATCAGCTCCTCTAGACAGTGGTTCAACGACGGTGAAATGAGGAATTGCCAACGAGCTGTGTGGCGTCCGTGTATTATCACAGAAGGTGCAGGTTGGCGGCTTGCGTAGTTTGTAAAGCAGGATGGGCGGAGATCTGTGGCAGATCTGGTGTCAGAGTACAGTTGAGATGTAGGGACAAGTGTTTCAGAACGCACTGTTGAACCTGGGATTCCGCAAAGGCGAAACCTGATCCTATGTTGACCCAACAACACCGTCAGTTGGGCTCGGGATCCTCGGGACTGGACCGTGAGCCAATGGAAACTTGTCGGCTGGCCTGGTGAATCCCGTCTCTTGTTACACCAGGTCGATGATCGTGTCCGGATATGCCACGATTTACGTGAAAGGCTGATCGAAACATACACTGCAGCACGAACACACAGGTGGAGTAGCGTTACGCTATGGAACACATTCACTTGGGCTTCATTTGGATCTATGGTAGTTGTAAGGTGTCAGGCAAATCCAACACCTTCTATGAAAACCGTGACATGATAGCAAATCCGGCAGTATGTCACATAGCTCCGAATAAATCCTGACATTAAATTAACCAAAGTAATACGATCAACGAGTGAGTAAATGGAATACCACAGACTAACACAACAACGCCTAAATGCATTCATACCTTCCCACCGTGAAACAGACGCAGTTCCGAGGGAAGAAATGAGAACAGAAGCCGAGAGCACAACCGTGTTAAGCTAGAAGGCCCTACGATAAGGGACGGATACCCACGAGGCCAGCCGACCGCCAGGACCACCCCCCAGCTCATGTTAAAATATAGAGCCCTCAAGAAGAACTGTATAGATCTTACGATAACACTAAAAGGACGACACCAACTGAAAGTTTTAGCGTGAGACATTACGCGTCTCTGTTACGTTGCAAACGTTAAAAACATTGTCCCACCACGAAAAGTATAATGTTTCTCATTGGATAGAATTTTTGTAGGCGGAGCTTAAGGTTAACATTGAGACCCTGATTGGTCAGTTGAAAACACAGCCAGATGGTTTTTTTTAAAGCAACTTCGGTAAATTGTAGTAAGGAGAAGCGAGGATAGAGTTGCTTCCGAGATGGCGAGGTGCGTGGAGCTGCTCCGCCCGCCGCCACCTGACGCTGCTTAACCAACGACAAGGTAATGAACGCACGTGGTGCCGCCATAAGGCTTCACTCAGAACTGTAGAAGTCTCATCTGTTACATCCCCTTTTTGCGTAATACTAGCGTAGATCGTCAATTAAAGCTCATGGTGTTCACATTTGCTACTTGAAGTTAAAATCTGAAACGCAATGATTTTTCTGTTATATAATTATTGAGAAGCCACATCAGGCACTGTAAGTTACGACAAGTTAGATAAGTAATTAAAGATAATTGAGGGTCACTGTAGACCATTTTGATACTTTACTCTTTTATGAAACTTAACTTATATCTAGATTATAGATGTGATATGGCATAGGTCATCCTTCGATCCATTGTAGAACTTGGAAACCCACTCAGGGAATATTCGTTCACATTTTTGTTGAACGCAGTTGGTTTTTATCATCCTGTATTAAAACATTTCCTTTTATCAATAGTGCAATTTATAAACAATGCTTTGTGAGTAGAATAAAAATTCCAGTGGTAAACTTAACTACTTTTTCGACGTTATTTTACCAGCTAACTAAAAATAGGAAAGCCTTGAACCCCTTCCACTAAATTTAGTTAGTATTAAGATTCTTTTGCAATGGAGCTGACGCTGAAATCATTAAGTATTTGATTATATCATCGCTAGTCTCACTGAACTCTTCTGAACTCTGCATGCCATGTGTGGTCTGGCGTCTCCTTACCAGCAACAGGTCCCAGGTTCAAACTAGTCAATTCCCTAAAAAAAAAAAAAAAACACGTTCAGGGCGTCGTTGCGCGAAAGTGGTAGGGAAACACCACTTAGAACAGACACCACACAGAATGTTAGATAGTAATTGAAGGAATCATGACAGCTGTGGATGACCTGCATCCCTTGATGCTTCGTTGATGGCGATGTCATCTTCCAGCAGGATAGCTCTCCATGACACTAGGACATAATCTAACTGCAATGCTTTGAGGATCATGGTACTGAACACACGTCGACGTCTTGATCTTACGTGAAACGGATGGGACGCTATCGGACGCTTGCTCCATACCCACAATCTACAGCCAACTGAAAGGGGTCAAATTGTGGCCCTCCGAGTAGTGAGGTGGTCCTTTCGGAGAATTGCGTCACCTGTGGGTCGACACGCAGCGCTATATACCTGTGGAAACCTACGAAAGGCTTGTGCGATCCATGTCGTTTTGTTTTGTTTTGTTTTTAGGTTGCGAAAATAGCTAAGGTCATACGCGCCCATGTCAGAAACGTAGAACACGAAAGCGAAAAAGGAGTTAAAAGTGACTGCACGTTAACAAGACAGAAGGGACGACAGGTAAAGCAGGGACTTTCTCTTGGAGAAAGGGCCATAAAATACGCCATAAAGACGACGGAAACCCCGAACTAAAGATTAAATGTCCTTCGCCATATTGCTAAGATGGATACAAAGTAAGTGCATTAGGACTTTGGTTTTATGAGACAGATCTGATGATAGTCATTAAAGACCGAAACCGGTATCCTGTTAAACAGAAGAGATTGTAACCATTGACGTAAAATAAAAGGAAACTTATTACATATACAGGTCACTGTGTTTTTTCGCGACGATGTCGCAGCTTGTGAAACAAAGTAAGACGCTGTCGAGATCCCTTGCGTCATTCGCCATATCCACCGCTAACTAAAACGGCAAACATACAGGCAGTTTCACAAGAAAGTGTACGCCGTTATCTGTTTGAAATAAAAGACACTATTATAAATATATGTTTACATGAAAATACTTGTTATCACTAATTGCACAATTATCTAATAGCTAATCGAATCGCCACCGTTATCGATTATAGCTTGGCACCTTAGCCCTGTATCCTGTAAATCGTTACGTTTCCAACCTCTAAATATCATTTGACTCACTTCGTAACAAACGTCTTTGACCTTGTAAGAATTTTAGTAGCAGGTCCATACGAAACCTTTGGTCTCTTCGGATGATTTACAAGGAACACTTCCTGGTGACTGTTCAAATATTTTGCACTCATTTTTAACTGCAACCGATGAAACAAACCGTTCAACTCTCACACTGTTTATTTATACACTGTGCAAAAACGCACTGATTAGAGATTCGAGACAACTATCAGACGTTACATTTAAAATTATGGCATACATTTTCATGTGGAACTGACTGTAAATTACAACGCAAGTGGTTAAAAAGGGGCATTCCGTCAGGAATTGGTGAACCGCCAAAGGTTGAGGACAATCAACGCATAGCGGTTGGGGATCACCACTTAACAAATGACAACGGCTAAAAAGACATATGTAGACCATCATGCTATGAAACAGATAGTCGCCGGCCGCTGTGGCCGAGCGGTTCTAGGCGCTCCAGTCTGGAACCGCGCTGTTGCTACGGTCGCAGGTTCGAATCCTGTCTCGGGCATGGATGTGTGTGATGTCCTTAGGTTAGTTAGGTTTAAGCGGGGTAGGACGTCAAACGGGCCGACTTGGAGCAGGAGAGGCACCACAGGACATTTTATTTTCTACTGTCTATACTTTTACAAATGAATTCATAAAACTTTGTCAGCAGGACCAGGAAGGATTCAGGATTCACACTCATAGCAGTGGAAGTGCAAAAATATAACAAAATAATTTTTTTTAGATATGAAATTTCATCATTTTTTCACTTACTGTTGGCTGCATTTGTTGCCATAGGTATATTTTTCTTCACGAGTAAGAGAGATTCTTTGATGAATTATGCACAGCATAGAAACCATACTTACAAGTGTATGAAACTCTAGAATTTTCCAAATATATTGAAAACTGTGGTAAAAACTGAGATAATTAACTACAAAATTTGATTTTTTTCTAAACATAAAGTTTAAAAAGTAACAGCTCATTCATTTTTTCATAAATTAAATAGATTCTAGAGTTTCAGTCACCTGTAAGTCTGGTTTGTATGCTGTTCAAAATTCATCGAACAGTCTCTCTTACTTATGAAGAAAAGTGTACCTATAGCAACAAATGCAGCCAATAGTAAGTGAAAAAATGATGAAATTTCACACGTAAAAAAATTATTTTGTTATGTTTTTGAACTTCCGCTGCTACGAGTGTGAATCCTGAATCCTTCCTGGTCATGCTGACAAAGTTTTATGAATTTATTTGTAAAAGTATAGACAATGGAAATTAAAATGTCCTGTGGTGCCTTTCCTGCTCCAGGTCGGCCCGTTTGACGTCCTACCCCCCCTTAAGTAGTTCTAAGTCTAGGGGACATTTTGAAACAGGTAGTCATAATATCTTGGTTCAACGGTGTACGTCGACGTATGTTCTCACTCCGCGAAGTGGTCCTGGGATAACATCTCATACATCTAGTAAAGACTGTAGACTTTCTGATGGGTATGATTACTGCCGACTGTAAATGATTTTATTCAGTCGCAGTGAACAAGCTAATGCACACATTGCCGATCTCTGTTGACCATAGACATTTCCTGAAGCCTTAGAATTAGATTATCTGTCGCAAACTATCTCTCTAAAAAGCAACAAACTTATAGATGTACACTGTAGCACAGCACTTCAAAGTATCATTAATGGCGCTGATACTAACGACGCATTTGAAATCGAAAGTTGACACTCATTCAAACTATTCAGTAATGGGTCATACCGGGTGGCAATTGTTGATCTATATGAGAAAAACGTAATTTAGTTGCGAACTACGGCATGCGCAAACTTTATTCAACAACTAAGCGTCACTACAGATATTCAGATTTAGGTTATGACATGTTCGATATGCTTGCCATCATTGGTGATGATATGGCGCAGACGAATAGCGAAATTCTGCATGACCCGCTGAAGTGTCGGAACCTCGATGCTGTCGATGACCTCCTGAATGGCTGTTTTTAGCTCAGCAATGGTTTTTAGGACTATTCCTGTACACCTTGTCTTCAAATATAGCCTTAAAAAAAGGAGTCGCATGTGTTCAGATCCGGAGAATATGGCGGCCAAACGAGGCCCATGCCAGTGGCCTCTGCGTACCCCAGAGCCAGGATGGGGTCCACAAAGTGCTCCTCCAGGTCATCAAAAACACTCCTGCTTCGATAGGGCCGAGCTCCGTCTTGCATGAACCACATCTTGTCGAACTCACACTTTGGATAATGGGGATGAAGTTATCATCCAGAACCTTCACGTACCGTTCCGTAGTCACCGTGCCATCAAGCATTATCGCATAGATTATTCCGCCACTGGACACTGCACACCACACAGTCACCCGTTGAGGGTGAAGAGACTTACGGATCGCGAAATGCGGATTCTCAGTCCCCCAAATGCGCCAGTTTTGCTTCCTGATAAAGCCATCCAAATGAAAGTGGGCTTCGTCGCTAAACCGAACCATCATGCGCGTACTAATTCCCATCACGCCCAGCGGTCAACCGTGCAGTTTTGAAGTCCTAAAGCAAACCGTTCAGAAGGTATGACGATTTTATTTCATGCAGTTCAATAATTGTCAACCTGTACATGTACCTGCGAAGAGTTGCATTTTGCAAATTATTGAGAGACGAATTAAATCAAACCAATGGTCTGGGTAAATATAGTGGAGTGCAAGCCGTAATTACAATTTCACTGAGAGTTAAATCGATATGAGCGGGAAATGCAATCGTACGAAGGGATTGTAGCTGGACAAAGGGAATTATTTTCTGTAATCCAAGATAACATAAAATAGCGAGACGCAGACCAAATGAATGGAACACAGATGACGTCAGAAAACACGCGGGAGCGAAATGGGTGGGTATACAGGGTGAATCACCTAACATTACCGCTGGATATATTTCGTAAACCACATCAAATACTGACGAACCGATTCCACAGTCCGAACGTGAGGAGAGGGGCTACCGTAACTGGTTAATACAAACCATAAAAAAATGCACGGAAGTATGTTTTATAACACAAACCTACGTTTTCTTTAAATGGAACCCCGTTAGTTTTGTTAGCACATCTGAGCATACAAACAAATACATAATCAGTGCCGTTTGTTGCATTGTAAAATGTTAATTACATCCGGAGATATTGTAACCTAAAGTTGGCGCTTGAGTACCACTCCTCCGCTGTTCGATCGTGTGTATCGGAGAGCACCGAATTACGTAGGGATCCAAAGGGAACGGTGATGGACCTTAGGTACAGAAGAGACTGGAACAGCACATTATGTCCACATGCTGACACCTTTTTATTGGTCTTTTTCACTGACGCACATGTACATTACTATGAGAGGTGAGGTACACTTACACACGTGGTTTCCGTTTTCAATTACGGAGTGGAATAGAGTGTGTCCCGACATGTCAGGCCAATAGATGTTCAATGTGGTGGCCATCATTTGCTGCACACAATTGCAATCTCTGGCGTAATGAATGTCGTACACGCCGCAGTACATCTGGTGTAATGTTGCCGCAGGCTGGCACAATACGTTGTTTCATATCCTCTGGGGTTGTAGGTACATCACGGTACACATTCTCCTTTAACGTACCCCACAGAAAGAAGTCCAGAGGTGTAAGATCAGGAGAACGGGCTGGCCAATTTATGCGTCCTCCACGTCCTATGAAACGCCCGTCGAACGTGTACCTCACCCCTCATGGTAATGTACATGTGCGTCAGTGAAAAAGACCAATAAAAGGGTGTTAGCATGTGGACGTAATGTGCTGTTCCAGTCTCTTCTATACCTAAGGTCCATCACCGTTCCCTTTGGATCCCTACGTAATTCGGTGCTTTCCGATACACACGATCGAACAGCGGAGGAGTGGTACTCAAGCGTCAACTTTAGGTTACAATATCTCCGGATGTAATTAACATTTTACAATGCAACAAACGGCACTGATTACGCATTTGTTTATATGTGCAGATGTGCTAACAAAACTAACGGGGTTCCATTTAAAAAAAACGTAGGTTTGTGTTAAAAAACATACTTCCGTGTATTTTTTTATGGTTTGTATTAACCAATTACACTAGCCCCTCTCCTCACGTTCGGTCTGTGGAATCGATTCGTCAGCATTTGATGTGGTTTACGAAATATATCCAGCGGTAATGTTAGGTGACTCACCCTGTATAGTTATGTCCATGGGTACTGAAAAGTCTAGACCAACGTTTCGTGCATCAGAAGACTAACGCTGTTGATGCAAGATACAGTTTCTGTGTGTTGCATTAACGAGGCTATATGCATAATATTCTGCACCAAATATGTATGTAGATTAGAAAAACTCTGAAAATGCTTTCCTGATACTTTATTGGGAAAAGCAATGTAATATTTACGTCACGCACACACGGCAAAAATTAAGAACGGGAACCAATCATAAACAGTAATGTGCTAATGTTTTTGCAGCATTCACTATGGCGGTGTAGACTTCTAAGCAACGTACACCACAAGTCTGTAGCGCTATCTGCCCTTATTATACGTCCGTACCACAATATTCATAGGTAGAAGATGCAAAAGGTGTACTAAATAGGCTGCTTGCACGAGGAGTATTGTTGTGCGGGATGGGATAACAGTGAGATAAGATTGAGAAAGGACATCGGAAATTTTCAAAGAAGCGCAGCTCGTTTTGTATTATCGCAGAAAAGAGTAATGGGTGTCACGGAAATGATACGCCAGTGTGAAGGTTGTTCGATGAACCTTCTGCCATGACTTTAGTGCGAATTGCACCATAGATATGGGGATTTAAACGCAACAAATCTGAACCTGTCATTTCTTGTTTACATTCAACTGAGCAAATGTTATCTTTCCACTTTAAACACTTACGGATAGTGACATACAAATTTCACTATGAATTTCCTGTCTCCAGATGTACTTCATTACCCGTGTAGGCAAATCCTCACCGAGCTTTCAGTTATCCCATGACACGTCGCCGATCGTTCGGAATGCGAGCCCTTCGTACAAGTAATCAATATCACACCGACGGTGTACCTGTATAGGAGTGGTGACATACCACACAGCGTCTGTTGTGAGGCACGCGTCATCCTGTGAAGCCATAAGGCACTTTTATTTTGGCTCTGCGTCCAATTTCCTTCGGCACGTTTCCTTCATGTTGGCTACCGACAATGAACTGCGTGGAGTATAACAATGAATATGACCTCGATGAGAGGGATACTTAGCACCGAAGTTTGTATTCAGATATTAACGAATAGTGAGTTCGCTGATAGTACAACTATTATTGGTAGATTCTAGTAGAAATTAGATACCGCCATTTCCGTTTTACGTCACATACTCTAATTCTCATTACTGTTTTTTTCTGCCTATGATCTTCATCTACATTTTGATTACGCTGCTATTCACAGTAAAGTGCCTGGCAAAGGATTCAATGAATCACCTTCAAGCTGTCTCTCTACCGTTCCACTCTCGAACGGCACGCGGGAAAAACGAGCACTTAAATTTTTCTGTGCGAGCCCTGATTTCTGTTATTTATCGTGATGATCATTTCTCCCTATGTGGGTGGGTGCCAACAGAATGTTTTCGCAATCGGAAGAGAAAACTGGTGATTGAAATTTGATGAGAAGATCCCGTCGCAACGAAAAACGCCTTTGTTTTAGTGATTGCGACTCCAATTCAAGTATCATGTCTGTGGCACTATCTCCCCTATTTCGCGATAATACACAATGAGCTGCCCTTCTTTGTACTTTTCCGATGTCATCCGTCAGCCCCACCTGATGCGGATCCCACACCGCACAGCAGTACTCCAGAGTAGGGCGGACAAGCGTGGCTGACAAGAAGCTCACATGTCTGTGCAGCTTACATAAAAATATAAGGAACAATAGGGGAAATCAAATGAGAATCTTTGGAAGAAAATTCAGAATATTATGTACTCACTCCTCTCTACAAGTGCTAGAAGTATCTAACGGGAATTTCCGAATTCCTGAACACCGTGTATAGAAATTCGACTGAATGTTGGCTCCAATGCGCGGCGGCTGGCCCACAAATATTGAGCAATATCGGCGCCAGCGTTGATAGCAATTTGTGGACGAAGGGTTAGGAACGGCATCAGGTGAGAGAGTCAAATATGAAAGTAAAATTTAACAAATCTTGAATGAAGGCAGGAATATTAGTGTTTAACGTCACACCGACAGTGTGGTCGTTAGGCAGGAAGCTCAAGCTCGGATTACGATAGGATGGCGAAGGAAATCGGGTGTACACTCCTCAAAAGAACCACCCCGGTATTTGCCTAGGGCGATTTAAAGAAGTCGACGAAAATTTAAATCTAGTTGGCTGGACGAGGATTTGAACCATTGTCCTACCGCCACGGCTCCAGTGTGCAAAAAGCACTACCCCTCCTCACCCAGTGCCAAAAACTGAAAAAAAAAAAACTAATCCCGTACTATACGGGACAAAATACCTGAAAAAAAAAGAATCAAATCTAACATTCTAGAGAAGAACACTCGAATAAAAGTACCTCCTGTTGATGGCCCACATGTAGCGAAACATTGGTTCGGATTTATGACATAGAGAGTGAGGAACAAAAGGGAAGGGATGGGTGGAAATTCGTGAGTTCGAGCTGCACAAGGCATTGTGATAATGCAATGGCAAAAGCTGAAAATTTGGGCTTGCCAGGACTCGAACCCGGATTTACTGCTTCTCATAAGTTGTTGTCTGAACCGTTTCGGCCATCCGGACACGGTCACTGAGCGACACAAATTTTCAACTTATTGCACGCTCCAACTAAGCTCGCTCGTCCATTAACCCCTACTCGCAAATTTTTTTATTTTATATCCGCCAATGAGCACCAAACTTTCGGTCCTTAGACTACTGGTTTCGGTACGCAGTGACCATCTTCAGATCTGCAGCAAAACATGGGAAATGAAACGTAACTAATGAAGAGATAACGCCTTGGAACAATAAAATATATCATAACGAAAAAATTATTACTTTCTTCGATGTGAAAACATGCGCTTCACATTTGACGAGACGTACCTGTTTCGTAACATGTCTTAACATAATAAACTCATAATGGCATCATCACTAAATACACTTTAAATCAGCTTATCATGGTCGTGAATGTTTAAAATATGGTGTAGACTAGCCACAACATGTGTAGCCTACTTTACACCGTATTTGAAATATGTCCGGCGATGCTAAGCTGATTTTGTGTGTGTTTCATGGCGATGCCACAACGACGTTATTATACGAGGACATGTTATAACGAACAGGTATGCTTCATCATACTTTAAGCGCATATCTTCACGTCTATGAAGGTCATAATTTTTAGTTACGACATATTTTATTGTACTACAACGTAATCTTTTCACTAGTTGCATTTCATTTCCCAATTTTGCAGCAAATCTGAAGGTGATCATTGCTGACCTAAACCGGTAGTCTCCGGATTAAAAGTTTTGCGATCATTGGCGGAAATAAAATAAATTCGTTCTACACTTCATGGACCACTGTTTTAATACGCGATCATGTCGCAAATTGCCAAATTATTGACTTCCGTAGGAGTCCAGGAGTGGCCGCACTCGTACAGAAATGTACACAGGGTGAGCGTTAATAAAACCGACAAACTGCCAGGACGGATTTCCTGTCAAGAAATGGAGAAAAAAGAGCTTGTATGAACATGTGTCCAGAAATGCACCGTTTCAACGGTAGATGACGCTGATGTACTAAACAGACTGCCTACACTACGCTTCTCCGTCCTCTTTTAGAATACTGCTGCGCGGTGGGGAATCCTTGCTAGATGAGATAGATGGAGTACACCGTAAAGTTCAAAGAACGGTAGCACGTTTTATACTACCGCGAAATGGGGGAGAGAGTCATTGAAATGATACAGGATTTGGGGTGGACATAATTGAAACAAAGGCGTTTTTCGTTGCTGCGGAATCTTCTCACGAAATTTCAATCACCTACTTTCTCCTACGAATGCGAAAATATTTTGACGACGCCGACCTACGTAGGGAGAAAAGACCACCATGATAAAATAAGAGAAATCACAGCTCGCACCGAATGATATAGGTGTTCGTTTTTTCCGTGCGCTCTGCGAGATTTAAATAATAGAGAATTATTCTGAAGCTGGTTCGATGAACCCTCTGCCAGGTAGTTAAATGTGATTTTCAGAGTATCTTTGTAGATGGAGTAGATGTAGATGTAGATGAATGACAGTTCGTCTGACCACGTGAGATGTGTTTCTTGCGTGTTGCAGGCTGTCTGAATGACGCAGCGTACCGTATACAGCAGAATGGTTCAGTATTCATGTCGGGGCAAGCGGAGATGGTGTTTGTGTACGGCGAAGCAGATGGAAACGGTTGAGAGGCAGCACGGCTGTACCAAAACAAGTACCCTCACAGATACAAACCGCAGCACACAACATTTCAAGCCCTGTTTGGGCGTTTGTGTGACCATGGGTCCCAGACAGACGAATGTGCAGGGAGGCAGTGGACTGTGCGTACACTAGTTTTCGAGGACCTTGTTCTACTGGATGTTGAGACGAACCCTAGTACAAGCTCCAGGCAAGTGACCCCCCAACATGTGTAAGCCAAAGTATGATTATATGTATCCCGTATGACGAAAAATGGTTCAAATGGCTCTGAGCACTATGGGACTTAACATCTGAGGTCATCAGTCCCCTAGAACTTAGAACTACTTAAACCTAACTAACCTAAGGACGTCACACACATCCATGCCCGAGGCAGGATTCGAACCATAGTGCTCAGAGCCATTTGAACCATTTTTTTTTGTTCCGTCGGACCACACAGAGTTAGTCACTAACTATTGCACCTAGAACAACTCTGAATAGATGACAGTATCTGAAAAGTTTATGGGACAAATGTTGCATGGGACAACGGTGGTCATAATATGACGTTCGTTTTTTTGTTTGCTACGTGGAGTCGCGTCAGATATATGAAGGTCAACTTCTGAAACATCCCTTTAGAAAAATTTATGAATGATTGTGCTGGTAAACCCCTTACGTTATTTGATTTCCAAACAGCTAAGCAAAACTGAACGTACTCAGACGTTTCTCTCTTTACTTATTCTGATCAACACTAAACTGACACACAATACTTTTAGCGCATCGCAATCTGACTTTTAATAATCCCTACAAAAGAATGGCCCTGACTAACAATAACCTATACCTTTCATGAACCACTCACCTCACAAAAATCTTCGTTACTCGAACTGCTGAAATACAGCGAGCGCCAATACTGCCAGCTAAATAAAAGATTCAAACTACTGAAGGCACTAACTACTGATAGGCATAGTTAGCAAATGAAAGATTTTGATAGAGAACAAACAATGTATTTACCTTAATAGTGTTCAAAAGTTATATATATATATATATATATATATATCTCACTTCATGACATCCAGATTTACAAATTACTCTTTCTGATGGACACACGTCCAGATCATCCGGTCTCAAAACTCCGCCATCTCTCTCCCCACATCCACCACTGCTGGCGGCTCACCTCCAACTTCGCAACGCTACGCGCTGTTCACATCCAACTGCCCAACACTACAACACTACAACAATGCCAACCAGCCACAGACTGCACACAGCACAGTCAGTGATTTTCCTATAGAGCGCTACGTGGCGTTACCAACAAAAAAACCTAAACAGCCTACTTACACTTTCTTTTTTTAAATGGGATGCTGTAGTTTGGTCCTTATTTTCTGATAGCGGCTATCGAGACGAATCCAATGATCCAAGAAGGTGGCATGAACGTCCATTTACAGAAGCTGTTCGAAGTGATGACCATTGGTATCAATGCAGTGCTGCAATCTTCTTATCAAGCATTGAGTGGTATTCCTTGGCACTTCGGCACTTATCGAAGCACATGCTCTGACAATTCTCTCTCGCATATCGTGCAAATAGTAAATATTCGCCGAATACGGCGTATCCATCTAACGTCCCATTGACATGTGAACACGGTTTCGTAATACAACACTAACAGGAACGGTAAATCTAGTATCGTTGAATCAAGCGAATGTGAATGATGTATTCCTTCGAAGAATAACTCGATATGTTTCTCATTTGCGGAGGATGCCAACGAAATTCAATGAGCTAGAGACTTATGCGCTGAAAGATATCCTCAGCGTACTCACTCTACACGTCGTACAATTAAATATGTGTATCATAAACTGAGAAGAACTGGATTTTGACGCATCGGAAACATATCCGGCAAAGAAACTTACTAACAAGGAAATGGAAATTGATACTCTTGCCACTGTGGTCCGAGATCCTTGTGGCAGTTCGCATCAAATTTCAAGGGAATCTGGCATGAGCCAGAGTAGTGTTGTTCGTGTTCTGCATCGCCATAAATATGTTCCTTATCGGAACTGATTGTATGCGTCGCATTGAATTCTAACGCCGGGCTCAACTTCATATTCAGAAACATGACACATTCTTTCAAAATGGTTCAAACGGCTCTGACCACTATGGGACTTAACATCTGAGGTCATCAGTCCCGTAGACTAGAACTACTTAAACATAACTAACCTAAGGACATCACACACATCCATGCCCGAGGCAGGATTCGAACCTGCGGCCGTAGCGGTCGCCCGGTTCCAGACTGTAGCGCCTAGAACCGCTCGGCCACCCTGGCCGGCAAATGGACATTCATGCCACCTTTTTTTACCTTCGTTGACTTTCAAAGTGCTCACTGTTACGCATCATTGGATTCGACTCGATAGCCGCTATCAGAAAATAAGTACCAAACTATAGCATCCCATTTTTAAACAAACGAAGTTCGTGGTGTCACCGCCAGACACCACACTTGCTAGGTGGTAGCCTTTAAATCGGCCGCGGTCCGCTAGTATACGTTGGACCCGCGTGTCGCCACTATGAGTGATTGCAGACCGAGCGCCGCCACACGGCAGGTCTAGAGAGTCTCCCTAGCACTCGCCCCAGTTGTACAGCCGACTTTGCTAGCGTTGGTTCACTGACTACATACGCTCTCAATTGCAGAGACGACAGATTAGCATAGCCTTCAGCTAAGTCATTTGCTACGACCTAGCAAGGCGCCGTATTCAGTTACTATGTCTTCTGAATAAATAATATTGACTCATATACCGTCAAGACGTTCATCATTAATAGATTAAAGTTAAGTATCAAACTACTTACGTCCGCTTTCTGAATTCTAATTCCTTGTCATGTTGCAGACCTCACGTCAGTATAGTTCTTCCCTCCTCACGCCAGCCTGCGTGAGCTAAAAAGCGTGCATTTCGGCCTCCTCTAGTAAGACGTTGTTCGCTCTTCTGCCAACACAACAAAGTTGACCTTTATACAGGGTGTTACAAAAAGGTACGACCAAACCTTCAGGAAACATTCCTCACACACAAAGAAAGAAAATATGTTATGTGGACATGTGTCCGGAAACGCTTACTTTCCATGTTAGAGCTCATTTTATTACTTCTCTTCAAATCACATTAATCATGGAATGGAAACACACAGCAACAGAACGTACCAGCGTGACTTCAAACACTTTGTTACAGGAAATGTTCAAAATGTCCTGGAGAATGGCGTATTGTATCACAGCCGTCCAAAATACGAGCACGAAGAGTATCTACATTTGGTACCGGGGTTTCGTAGACAAGAGCTTTCAAATGCCCCAATAAATGAAAGTCAAGAGGGTTGAGGTCAGAAGAGCGTGGAGGCCACGGAATTGGTCCTCCTCTGCCAATCCATCGGTCACCGAATCTTGTTGAGAACCGTACGAACACTTCGACTCAAATGTGCAGGAGCTCTATTGTGCACGAACCACATGTTGTGTCGTATTTGTAAAGGCACATGTTCTAGCAGCACAGGTAGAGTATCCCGTATGAAATCATGATAACGTGCTCCATTGAGCGTAGATGGAAGAACATACTGACGAAACTAAAATGAGCTCTAACACGGAAAGTAAGCGTTTCCGTACACATGTCCACATAACATCTTTTCTTTCTTTGTGTGTGAGAAATGTTTCCTGAAAGTTTGGCCGTACCTTTTTGTAACACCCTGTATATCTAAAGCGACCCGACCCAACCTAACAAAAAAAAAAGTGATATTATGGCCCCCGTTGTACCATGAAACTTTTGTCCCACAAACTTTTCAGCTCCTATCATACTTTCGGAGTTATTCTTGGTGGCAATAGTTAGTGACCTCACCCTGTATACATGTTTGGGAGTTAAAGAACTGCCTGAATAATTGGTAAGCGTGAATTCCGGTAATTTAATGTGTATGCACGGCTGCTATTAGAGCTTCAGAATGGAACGATGATAGAGATGCTGAGATGTAGGCGCGAGCCTGTGTACAGACAGACAGAGAGAGAGAGAGAGAGAGAGAGACAGGATGGGCCTACCTGCAGGTGAGCTCGCATGTTGTGGTCGCTGGCGGCTGCTGGCAGCAACTGAAGGAGAAAACGGCTGCGGGGCCCAACTGAGCACCGAGTGCGGCACGCAGCCACGCCGGGGGCTGTGAGCCAGCGCGGAGGCTCCAGCGGCGTGCCTGGAGGGAGAGACGGAGGGAGAGGTAGCGGCCGGGTTTCACTCTCCGGCAGCGCACGGCCGTGGCGAAGCGTGTGGCGTCTGCATTCCTCTAGCGGCGGATGCGTGTGTGTGTGTGTGTGTGTTGTTGTTGTGTATTTGGCGGCGCGAAGGTGGTGGGCGGCCGGAAACACAGCTCATAAACCGAAGTGCCCGCAATGGTAATGTGCCAACAAACTCCAGAATCAAGGTCGCCACTTGTGCGACGGGTGTTCGGAAAGAAACGGGAGTTTTGTAATTTCGCTTACTGCTTTTTTTATTTTTTTATTTTATTTATTTATTTATTTTTAGGGTTTCATGCCTCAATCTGTAAAAACAGAACCGTTTATCACTCTGTTGGAAGCTTACTATAAAATATTGTCTATCTAAGAGAAATCTGAATACAATTATTTCGAACCCCCCCCCCTCCCCCCTTTCCCCATGAACAATGCACCTTGCTGTTGGTGGGGAGGCTTGCGTGCCTCAGCGATACAGATGGCCGTACCGTAGGTGCAACCACAATGGAGGGGTATCTGTTGAGAGGCCAGACAAACGTGTGGTTCCTGAAGAGGGGCAGCAGCCTTTTCAGTAGTTGCAGGGGCAACAGTCTGGATGATTGACTGATCTGGCCCTGTAACAATAACCAAAACGGCCTTGCTGTGCTGGTACTGCGAACGGCTGAAAGCAAGGGGAAACTACAGCCGTAATTTTTCCCGAGGGCATGCAGCTTTACTGTATGATTACATGATGATGGCGTCCTCTTGGGTAAAATATTCCGGAGGTAAAATAGTCTCCCATTCGGATCTCCGGGCGGGGACTACTCAGGAGGACGTCGTTATCAGGAGAAAGAAAACTGGCGTTCTACGGATCGGAGCGTGGAATGTCAGATCCCTTAATCGGGCTGGTAGGTTAGAAAATTTAAAAAGGGAAATGGAGAGGCTAAAGTTAGATATAGTGGGAATTAGTGAAGTTCGGTGGCAGGAGGAACAAGACTTTTGGTCAGGTGAATACAGGGCTATAAATACAACATCAAATAAGGGTAATGCAGGAGTAGGTTTAATAATGAATTAAAAAAATAGGAGTGCGGGTAAGCTACTACAAACAGCATAGTGAACGCTTTATTGTGGCCAAGATAGACACGAAGCCCACGCCTACTACAATAGTACAAGTTTATATGCCAACTAGCTCTGCAGATAATGAAGAAATTGATGAAATGTATGATGAGATAAAAGAAATTATTCAGGTAGTGAATGGAGATGAAAATTTAATAGTCATTGGTGACTGGAATTCGAACGTATGAAAAGGAAGAGAAGGAAACGTAGTAGGTGAATATGGATTGGGGATAAGAAATGAAAGAGGAAGCCGCCTGGTAGAATTTTGCACAGAGCATAACTTAATCACAGCTAACAACTGGTTCAAGAATCGTGAAAGAAGGTTGTATAAATGGAAGAACCCTGGAGATACTAAAAGGTATCAGATAAATTATATAATGGTAAGACAGAGATTTAGGAACCAGATTTTAAATTGTAAGACATTTCCAGGGGCAGATGTGGAGTCTGACCACAATCTCTTGGTTATAAACTGTAGATTAAAACTGAAGAAACTGCAAAAAGGTGGGAATTTAAGGAGATGGGACCTGGATAGACTGAAAGAACCAGAGGTTGTACAGAGTTTCCGGGAGAGCATAAGGGAACAATTGACAGGAATGGGGGAAAGAAGTACAGTAGAAGAAGAATGGGTAGCTTTGAGGAATGAAATACTGAAGGCAGCAGAGGGCTAGTAGAAATCCTTGGGTATCAGAAGAGATACTGAATTTAATTGATGAAAGGAGAAAATACAAAAATGCAGCAAGTGAAGCAGGCAAAAAGGAATACAAACGTCTCAAAAATGAGATCGACAGGAAGTGCAAAATGGCTAAGCAGGGATGGCTAGAGGAGAAATGTAAGGATGTAGAGGCTCATCTCATGAGGGGTAAGATAGATACTGCCTACAGAAAATTTAAAGAGACCTTTGGAAAAAACAGAGATACGTGTATGAATATCAAGAGCTCAGATGGAAACCCAGTTTTAAGCAAAGAAGGGAAAGCAGAAAGGTGGAAGGAGTATATAGAGGGTCTATACAGGGGCGATGTTCTTGAGGACAATATTATGGAAATGGAAGAGGAGGTAGATGAAGATGAAATGGGAGATACGATAGTGCGTGAGAGTTTTACAGAGCACTGGAAGACCTAAGTCGAAGCAAGGCCCCGGAAATAGACAACATTCCATTGGAACTGCTGACGTCCTTGGGAGAGCCAGTCCTGACAAAACTCTACCATCTGGCGAGCAAGATGTATGAGACAGGCGAAATTCCCTCAGACTTCAAGAAGAATATAATAATTCCAATCCCAAAGAAGGTAGGTGTTGACAGATGTGAAAATTACCGAACTATCAGTTTAATAAGCCACGGCTGCAAAATACTAACGCGAATTCTTTCCAGACGAATGGAAAAACTGGTAGAAGCCGACCTCGGGGAAAATCAGTTTGGATTCCGCAGAAATGTTGGAACATGTGAGGCAATACTGACCCTACGACTTATCTTAGAAAATAGATTAAGGAAAGGCAAACCTACATTTCTAGCGTTTGTAGACTTAGAGAAAGCTTTTGACAATGTTGACTGGAATACTCTCTTTCAAATTCTAAAGGTGGCAGGGGTAAAATACAGGGAGCGAAAGGCTATTTAGAATTTGCACAGAAACCAGATGGCAGTTATTAGAGTCGAGGGACATGAAAGGGAAGCAGTGGTTGGGAAGGGAGTGAGACAGGGTTGTAGCCTCTCCCCGATGTTATTCAATCTGTATATTGAGCAAGCAGTAAATGAAACAAAAGAAAAGTTCAGAGTAGGTATTAAAATCAATGGAGAAGAAATAAAAATTTGAGGTTCGCCGATGACATTGTAATTCTGTCAGAGACAGCAAAGGACTTGGAAGAGCAGTTGAATGGAATGGACAGTGTCTTGAAAGGAGGATATAAGATGAACATCAACAAAAGCAAAACGAAGATAATGGAATGTAGTCGAATTAAGTCGGGTGATGCTGAGGGAATTAGATTAGGAAATGAGACACTTAAAGTAGTGAATGAGTTTTGCTATTTGGGGAGCAAAATAATTGACGATGGTCGAAGTAGAGAGGATATAAAATGTAGACTGGCAATGGCAAGCAAAGCGTTTCTGAAGAAGAGAAATTCGTTAACATGGAGCATAGATTTAAGTGTCAGGAAGTCGTTTCTGAAAGTATTTGTATGGAGTGTAGCCATGTATGGAAGTGAAACGTGGACGATAAATAGTTTAGACAAAAAGATAATAGAAGCTTTCGAAATGTGGTGCTACAGAAGAATGCTGAAGATTAGATGGGTAGTTCACATAACTAATGAGGAGGTGTTGAATAGGATTGGGGAGAAGAGGAGCTGGTGGCACAACTTGACTAGAAGAAGGGATCGGTTGGTAGGACACGTTCTGAGGCATCAAGGGATCACCAATTTAGTACTGGAGGGCAGCGTGGAGGGTAAAAATCGTAGAGGGAGACGAAGAGATGAATACACTAAGCAGATTCAGAAGGATGTAGGTTGCAGTAGGTACTGGGAGATGAAGAAGCTTGCACAGGATAGAGTAGCATGGAGAGCTGCATCAAACCAGTCTCAGGACTGAAGACCACAACAACAACAATAACAATTAGGAACCAGTTCACATTTTTTAGGGGTTCCGTGCCGAATCTGTAAAAACGGAACCATTATCAGATCACTCTGTGTTTAAGCTTTCCACAAAATATCGTGTGTCTAAGAGAAAATCCCGAGTGACTGGAAAAAAGCGCAGATGACGCCTGTATATAAGAATGGGACAAGGACGGATCCTCAAAATTACAGACCAATATCCTTGACATCGGTTTGTTGCAGGATTCTCGAACATATTCTCAGTTCGAATATAATGAATTTTCTTGAGACAGAGAAGTTGCTGTCCATGCATCAGCACGGCTTTAGAAAGCATCGCTCCTGCGAAACGCAACTCGCCCTTTTTTCACATGATATCTTGCGAACCATGGATGAAGGGTATCAGACGGATGCCATATTCCTTGACTTCGGGAAAGCGTTTGACTCGGTGCCCCACTGCAGACTCCTAAGTAAGTTACTAGCATATGGGATTGGTTCCCAAATATGTGAGTGGCTCGAAGACTTCTTAAGTAATAGAACCCAGTACGTTGTCCTCGATGGTGAGTGTTCATCGGAGGTGAGGGTATCATCTGGAGTGCCCCAGGGAAGTGTGGTAGGTCCGCTGTTGTTTTCTATCAACATAAATGATCTTTTGGATAGGGTGGATAGCAATGTGCGGCTGTTTGCTGATGATGCTGTGGTATACGGGAAGGTGTCGTCGTTGAGTGACTGTAGGAGGATACAAGATGACTTGGACATGATTTGTGATTGGTGTAAAGAATGGCAGCTACTCTGAATATAGATAAATGTAAATTAATGCAGATGAATAGCAAAAGAATCCCGTAATGTTTGAATACTCCATTAGTAGTGTAGCCCTTGACACAGTCTCTTCGATTAAATATTTGGCCGTAACATCGCAGAGCGATATGAAGTGGGACAAGCATGTAATGGCAGTTGTGGAGAAGGCGGACAGTCGTCTTCGGTTCATTGGTAGAATTTTGGAAAGATGTGGTTCATCTGTAAAGGAGACCTCTTATAAAACACTAATGCGACCTATTCTTGAGTACTGCTCGAGCGTTTGGGAACCCTATCAGGTCGGATTGAGGGAGGACATAGAAACAATTCAGAGGTGGGCTGCTAGATTTGTTACTGGTAGGTTTGATCATCACGCGAGTGTTACGGAAATGCTTGAGGAACTCGGATGGGAGTCTCTGGAGGAAATGTGGCGTTCTTTTCGTGAATCGCTACTGAGGAAATTTAGAGAACCAGCATTTGAGGCTGACTGCAGTAGAGTTTTACTGCCGCAAAGTCATATTTCGCGGAAAGACCACAAAGATAAGAAAGATTAGGGCTCGTACAGAGCCATATAGGCAGTCATTTTTCCCTCGTTGTGTTTGAGAGTGGAACAGGGAGAGAAGATGCTAGTTGTGGTACGAGGTACCCTCTGCCACGCACCGTATGGTGGATTGCGGAGTATGTATGTAGATGTAGATATAGATGTAGATGTAGAAAACTGAACAGAATGATTTCGAAAACTTTCTCCTCATGTGACTTGTACTCCAGACAACGTATTCATTTGCTGAGCAAAAATGGCTCTGAGCACTATGGGACTCAACTGCTGTGGTCATAAGTCCCCTAGAACTTAGAACTACTTAAACCTAACTAACCTAAGGACAGCACACGCATCCATGCCCGAGGCAGGATTCGAACCTGCGACCGTAGCGGTCGTGGGGTTCCAGACTGTAGCGCCTTTAACCGCCACTCTGGCCGGCAATTGCTGAGCAATTGGCCCAGCTTTGCGCATGTGAACAGTACTGTGAAACTTCCTGAACTGCAAAGTTTTGAAACAAAAAAGAATCTAATTGAACGCCAAATGAAAGTAAGTGTATGCTCAGAGAAAACCATATATCTAAAACTCACCACCGAAGTACATGGCCGGCCGCGGTGGTCTAGCGGTTCTAGGCGCTCAGTCCGGAACCGCGCTTCTGCTACGGTCGCAGGTTCGAATCCTGCCTTGGGCATGGATGTGGGTAATGTCCTTAGGTTAGTTAGGTTTATGTAGTTCTAGGGGACTGATCACCAGAGATGTTAAGTCCCATAGTGCTCAGAGTCATTTGAACCATTTGAAGCACATCATGGACGTCGCTTGATGTGAAGTGCAGTGTCCATCTACATCTACATCTAAATCCATACACCGCAAGCCACCTGACGGTGTGTGGCGGAGGGTACTTTGAGTACCTCTCTCTTCTATTCCAGTCTCGTATTGTTCGTGTTGCCTCTGTGTGGGCTCTAATCTCTTTGATTTTATCCTCATGGTCTCTTCGCGAGATATACGTAGGAGGGAGTAATATACTGCTTGACTCCGCGGTGAAAGTATCTTCTCGAAACTTCAACAAAAGCCCGTACTGAGCGTCTGTCCTGCAGAGTCTTCCACTGGAGTTTATCTACCATCTCCGTAACGCTTTCGCGATTGCTAAATGATCCTGTAACGAAGCGCGCTGCTCTCCGTTGGATCTTATCTCTCTCTCTTCTATCAACCCTGTCTGGTACGGATCCCACAATGCTGAGCAGTATTCAAGCAGTGGGCAAACAAGAGTACTGTAACCTACTTCCTTTGTTTTCGGACTGCATCTCCTTAGGATTCTTCCAATGAATCTCAGTCTGGCATCTGCTTTACCGACGATTAATTTTATATACACTCCTGGAAATTGAAATAAGAACACCGTGAATTCATTGTCCCAGGAAGGGGAAACTTTATTGACACATTCCTGGGGTCACATACATCACATGATCACACTGACAGAACCACAGGCACATAGACACAGGCAACAGAGCATGCACAATGTCGGCACTAGTACAGTGTATATCCACCTTTCGCAGCAATGCAGGCTGCTATTCTCCCATGGAGACGATCGTAGAGATGCTGGATGTAGTCCTGTGGAACGGCTTGCCATGCCATTTCCACCTGGCGCCTCAGTTGGACCAGCGTTCGTGCTGGACGTGCAGACCGCGTGAGACGACGCTTCATCCAGTCCCAAACATGCTCAATGGGGGACAGATCTGGAGATCTTGCTGGCCATGGTAGTTGACTTACACCTTCTAGAGCACGTTGGGTGGGACGGGATACATGCGGACGTGCATTGTCCTGTTGGAACAGCAAGTTCCCTTGCCGGTCTAGGAATGGTAGAACGATGGGTTCGATGACGGTTTGGATGTACCGTGCACTATTCAGTGTCCCCTCGACGATCACCAGTGGTGTACGGCCAGTGTAGGAGATCGCTCCCCACACCATGATGCCGGGTGTTGGCCCTGTGTGCCTCGGTCGTATGCAGTCCTGATTGTGGCGCTCACCTGTACGGCGCCAAACACGCATACGACCATAATTGGCACCAAGGCAGAAGCGACTCTCATCGCTGAAGACGACACGTCTCCATTCGTCCCTCCATTCACGCCTGTCGCGACACCACTGGAGGCGGGCTGCACGATGTTGGGGCGTGAGCGGAAGACGGCCTAACGGTGTGCGGGAGCGTAGCCCAGCTTCATGGAGACGGTTGCGAATGGTCCTCGCCGATACCCCAGGAGCAACAGTGTCCCTAATTTGCTGGGAAGTGGCGGTGCGGTCCCCTACGGCACTGCGTAGGATCCTACGGTCTTGGCGTGCATCCGTGCGTCGCTGCGGTCCGGTCCCAGGTCGACGGGCACGTGCACCTTTCGCCGACCACTGGCGACAACATCGATGTACTGTGGAGACCTCACGCCCCACGTGTTGAGCAATTCGGCGGTACGTCCACCCGGCCTCCCGCATGCCCACTATACGCCCTCGCTCAAAGTCCGTCAACTGCACATACGGTTCACGTCCACGCTGTCGCGGCATGCTACCAGTGTTAAAGACTGCGATGGAGCTCCGTATGCCACGGCAAACTGGCTGACACTGACGGCGGCGGTGCACAAATGCTGCGCAGCTAGCGCCATTCGACGGCCAACACCGCGGTTCCTGGTGTGTCCGCTGTGCCGTGCGTGTGATCATTGCTTGTACAGCCCTCTCGCAGTGTCCGGAGCAAGTATGGTGGGTCTGACACACCGGTGTCAATGTGTTCTTTTTTCCATTTCCAGGAGTGTACTTTCAGAAACGGCTTCCTGACACTTAAATCTATACTCGATGTTAACAAATTTCTTTTTTCAGAAACGCGTTCCTAGTTGGTAGGCTGTTATTTCTTCAAGAAGATTTCATCCCAATGTTACTGTTTCAACCCTGTACAAAATTTTAAAATTCAAAGGAAGTAACCGATTTGTTCCATTTGCCTATGCAAGAGGACGTGTGTCACATTTATACCAGGGCTATTCCACAAGTAAGGTCCAGTGGGCTGCGAAATGGAAAGCACAATGAAAATGCGATGGAACTTCGCACAGATACGCTGGGCATTCTCTCTAGTAAGCCCGTCGATTGCGTCACTTCGCTCTTTTGAGTTCTGAGCACACAGTGAGCTCGTAAAGATGCTTAGAACAATAGTGTTTCCCGCCAAGTATGAGGGCCTGGTGAGAGATTTCGCCCGATGTCATGCAGCCTACGTAACATAGTTGTCATGCGTTTCCTTCTGCATGACAATTCTCGGGGCCGTGCCCTGCAGCGTTTTCGTTGGGAAGTGTTTGACCACCCACAACAAAGCCCGTAATTGACTCTCCCCGAGTTCCATCTCTGCTCACATGAACCGCTGGCTATGAAATCAATGTTCTGGCACAGATAACGAGTTGCAGACCACGTAGAGAATTGCCGGGAAGCACAGGCGGCTGCCTTGTATGGCGAGGGTATTGGAAACTTGCCGGCCGCGGTGGTCTCGCGGTTCTAGGCGCGCAGTCCGGAACTGTGCGACTGCTACGGTCGCAGGTTCGAATCCTGCCTCGGGCATGGATGTGTGTGATGTCCTTAGGTTAGTTAGGTTTAAGTAGTTCTAAGTTCTAGGGGACTGATGACCCCAGCTGTTAAGTCCCATAGTGCTCAGAGCCATATTGGAAACTTGACACAACGCTACGACAAACGTGTAAATCGAAGCGATTACATAGATAAATTCTAAAGGTAGCAGGGGTAAAATACAGGGAGCGAAAGGCTATTTACAATTTGAACAGAAACCAGATGGCAGTTATAAGGGTTGAGGGGCATGAAAGGGAAGCAGTGGTTGGGAAGGGAGTGAGACAGTGTTGTAGCCTCTCCCCGATGTTATTCAATCTCTATATTGAGCAAGCAGTAAGGTAAACAAAAGAAATGTTCGGAGTAGGTGTTAAAATCCATAGAGAAGAAATAAAAACTTTAAGGTTCGCCGATGACATTGTAATTCTGTCAGAGACAGCAAAGGACTTGGAAGAGCAGTTGAACGGAATGGACAGTGTCTTGAAGGGAGGATATAAGATGAACATCAACAAAAGCAAAAAGAGGATAATGGAATGTAGTCGAAATAAGTCGGGTGATGCTGAGGGAATTAGATTAGCAATTGAGACACTTAAAGTAGTAAAGGAGATTTGCTATTTGGGGAGCAAAATAACTGATGATGGTCGGAGAGGATATAAAATATAGACTGGCAATGGCAAGGAAAGTGTTTCTGAAGAAGAGAAATTTGTTAACATCGAGTATAGATTTAAGTATCAGGAAGTCGTTTCTGAAAGTATTTGTATGGAGTGTAACGTGGACGATAAATAGTTTGGACAAGAAGAGAATAGAAGTTTTCGAAATGTGGTGCTACAGAAGAACGCTGAAGATTAGATGAGTAGATCACATAACTAATGAGGAGGTATTGAATAGAATTGGGGAGAAGAGGAGTTTGTGGCACAACTTGACAAGAAGAAGGGACCGGTTGGTAGGACATGTTCTGAGGCATCAAGGGATCACAAATTTAGCATTTGAGGGCAGCGTGGAGGGTAAAAATCGTAGAGGGAGACCAAGAGATGACTACACTAAACAGATTCAGAAGTATGTAGGTTGCAGTAAGTACTGGGAGATGAAGAAGCTTGCACAGGACAGGGTAGAATGGAGAGCTGCATCAAATCAGTCTCAGGACTGAAGACCACAACAACAACAACATATAGATTAGTAGCTGGAAGATGTAGCTAACTGTTGCAAATAAAACATTTTCATAGGGGCTTGCATTTGGTGACCGATCGGAACGTACCTTCCGAATAAGCCTCAGACTTTGCTAATGTGCTCTAGGATAGTGACACGAAGATGAAGAAAAAGGATGTTCGTAGATTTCCTGCGGACCATGTTCTTTCCAACTATGGTGCAGGGAAACAGTAGCACAACCATAGACTATTTTTAGTCATTCTTCATTATTAGATGGGCATTCTATAAGTAAAAGGGTGAATGGCTTTTCAGACCATGAGGCACAAATTTTATCACTAAAACGCTTTTGTACTCAAGCAAATGTTACATGTAATTACGAACGATGTAGGAAAGTTAATCCAACAGCAATACAGAGTTTTTTAAACCTTGTCAGGGAGCAAGAGCTATGGTGCCGACAACGTAGATGACAAATATAATGCATTCCTTAACACATTTCTCATATTCTTTGAGAGTTGCTTTCCATTAGAAGGTTCTAAACGGGTACAAGCAGTAAAAGGCAGCCTGGGTTGCTGACTAGTGGGATAATAATTTCACGTAGAACAAAGTGGGAATTATAACAAAATATTAGAAGTAGTCACAATTAAGCTACAGTGGTGCATTACAAACAGTACTGTAAGGTGCTTAAAAATGTTATTAGGGAGGCAAAGAGTTTGTGGCACGCAAACAGAATAGCTAATTCACAGGACAAAATTAAAACCATATGGTCAGTTGTGAAGGAAGTGTCTGGTCAGCAGCACAAGGTCGACGATATACAGTTCGTAGTAAAAATATTTCTGTTACGTATAAATCAGATATATGTACAGTATTTAACAATCGTTATCTGAGCATTGCTGCTGAATTAAATCATAATTTAGCAAAAGTCATTGAAAAGTGTGTGTATGTAACGATAATTGATCATTTTACATCACATAATTTTCTAAAATGTACAGTTCCGCTTTAGAAAAAAAAAAATGGTTCTTATGGCTCTGAGCACTATGGGACTTAACTTCTGAGGTCATCAGTCCCCTAGAACTTAGAACTACTTAAACCTAACTAACCTAAGGACACCACACACATCCATGCCAGAGGCAGGATTCGAACCTGCGACCGTAGCGGTCGCGCGGTTCCAGACGGAAGTGCCTAGAACCGCTCGGCCACATCGGCCGGCCGGCTTTAGAAGTCGTTTAACAACAAAATATGCTGTATTCTGTTTTCTCTGTGAGGTACTGGATGGGTTAAACAAAAGGGTTCGAACGCTACGCATTTTCTGTGGTTTAACTAAGGCATTTAATTGTGTTGATCACAAAACGTCACTCCAGGGTTTGCACCATTACGGAATATGGGGAGTAGCTTACAATTGGTTCACCTCTTACTTCTTTAGCAACAAACAGCAAAAGGTCTTTATTCACAGTGTTTAGAATAATTGTGATGTGGGGTCTGAGTGGGGTACGGTCAAGTGGGGGGTGTCCCAAGGATCAGTGTTGGGGCCACTCCTGTTCCTTATTTATATACATGATATGCCCTCTAGTATTACGGGTAACTCTAAAATATTTCTGTTTGCTGATGACACTAGCTTGGTAGTAAAGGATTTTTCGTGCAACATTGGCTCGGTTTCAAATAGTGCATTTCATGACCTAAGTTCATGGCCTATAGAAAATAAATTAACGCTAAATCACATTAATACTCAGTTTTAAAGTTTCTAACACACAATTCAACAAAACCTGCCGTTTTAATTTCAAATAATAGGCACATGATTAGTGAAACTGATCAGTTCAAATCTCTACGTGTTCAGGTAGATAGTAAGCAGTCGTGGGAAGCCCACGTCCAGGATCTTGTTCAAAGACTTAATGCTGCCATTTTACTATTCAAACGGTATCTGAAGTGAGTGATCGTTCGACACGAAAATTAGTCAAGTTTGCTTATTTTCATTCGTTTGTCACATAGTATTATACAGGGTGTCCCATTTATCTTGACCACCCTAAATAACTGTTTGTGCAAATACAAATTACAAAATGTTTCAAGCAAATGTTCTTTAGCCGTCAGGGGGACATCAATCAGCATGATTGCCTTCGTTATAGCTTTGTTTCTTACAAAGATATGAACAGCGGTATTACTTTTTTAAAAGGCATCCTGTATTTTTTATTCGGTAATTCATTTCCTCTCCTAAAGACCAATTCAAAAATGTATCGCAGTGTACCATTAACTGAAACAGAACGTAATTAATTACATAACACAACACTGACTTGGAGCCCGGAATCACAAACTCGTCCACTTGCTGGAGTTGTCAGAAAACAAATGAAAACTTAGTAAAAACATGACACAAAAGTGACTTTGACTCTCCTGTAACATTCCCAAGGAGCAGAACATTCAAAGGTGCTCAAGTGGTGACCGTGGCCACCGATACACTGGTGCACGTCATGGACTGTGCGGCTGGTCCAGGCGGAGGTTCGAGTCCTCCCTCGGGCATGGGTGTGTGTGTTTGTCCTTAGGATAATTTAGATTAAGTAGTGTGTAAGGTTAGGGACTGATGACCTTATCAGTTAAGTCCCATAAGATTTCATACACATTTGAACATTTTTTGAACACTGGTGCACTCGTTGGATGAAAGAATTATTTACCGCTTCCAGTTCTGCCTGCTGAAGCTCGATACGTTCCTGCATCTCCTCTGGAGTTGTTGGACTATCGCGATAGACAACGCCTTTAGTTCATGCGCAAAGAAAAAAGTGCGGAGGATTTAAATCAGGAGACCTAGCAGGCCAAGTTACTGTTCCACCTCGACCAATCCGTCTGGCAGGATACCTCCGGTTCAGAACACGACGTGCACGCAAGGCATTATCTGCTGGACATCCATCGTGTTGATACCACATAAGCATTCTGGTTCTTAGCGGCACTTCATTCAGAAGAGGAGGGAGAATTCGTCTGAAGAAGTTGGCATTCGCTGTGCCGTTTAGACTACCATTGATGAAATAAGGGCCAATAATTGTAGTACCAAGCATCCCACACCAGACGTTAACTCTCCATTGACGCTGATGTTCCACCTATCTAAGCCATCGTGTGTCGTCGCTGGACCAATAATGCATGTTCGTTGCATTTACCTGTCCTTTGTTTGAGAAGGAACATTCATCGGTAAACAGAACATTGGAGAAGAAGTTCGGGTTGGCGAGGATTTGCTGCTGTGTCCACTGACGGAACTGTACACGATTCTGGAAATCATCCCCATGCAATTCTTGATGTAGGTGCACGTGGTAAGGATGGAATCGGTGACGTGTAAGAATACGATGTACACTGGTACACTGGTTTTGGTAATGCCAATCTTGTGTTCTAACTGTCGTGTGCTGACATGTGTATTCGTAGTAACGGAAGTGAGAACAGAAACTTCGGCAGCTTCGACTGTGCGAGTGCTACGACGATTGCGGTGTCGTGGGTTGAAACATCCCGTTTCCTGAAGCGTCGCAACAACACGAGAAAACATCCGTCGGGAAGGTGGGTTCTTGTCAGGCTATCGCTCTCTGTACAGTTCCGCTTCCTGCGTAGCATTTCGCCTACCTTCAACAACAACAACAATAAAAGAAACGTTATGTCGATGCAGTTTGTAGGAAGGACAGCCTTTACTGTTTGCGTATACACAACAGCATTTAAAGGGACTAAACTACTGTACTAAATGTATCCGTACGTAAGGAAACATTTCTGCTAACTTACATTCTCCATAGATGAGTAGCATTTCTACCTTCTCTTCGTTGGTGTACATTTTACTCACACAACTCTTCAACTGACGATGGTTGACGGAATGAGGGGTGCGCATTCTACTTATGTTTACGTTTGTCCTCTGTCAACGTCAGCACGTGGATGTGTTCCATTTTCTCGAGTACCTGCACTAAGCGCTGGGAGCGTCAATGTAAATGTTGTGTTATGTAATGAACAACGTTGTGTTTCAGTGAATGCTACAGTGTGATACGTTTTTGAATAGATCTTTAGGTGAGGAAATGAAGTACCGAATAAATAACACAGGATCCCTTTTAAAAAAGTCATACCGCTATTCATATCTTTGTAAGAAACAAAGCTATAACGAAGGCAATCATGCTGATTGATGTTCCCCTGACGGCTGAAGAACATTTGCTTGAAACCTTTTGTAATTTGCATCTGGACAAACAGTTATTTAGGTTGGTGAAGATAAGTGGGACACCCTATATTTTGGGGTAACTCTCGCGTTTCTAAAAGGATATTTTTGGCTCAGAAACGGGCGGTTCAGGCAATAACTGGTATCACTTCACGAACCTCTTGTAGACCCCTGTTCACGAGTCTGGGTATTTTGACATTGGCCTCCCAATATACGTATATATTCCTTACTGTCATTTCTTGTTAACAATATTAGCTTATTCTCAAGAACAAGCAACTTTCACTCAGTTAATACTCTGCAGAAATCAAACCTGCATTTGCATCGGACTTCCTTACCTCTTTTGCAGAAAGGTGTGCAGTATACTGCTGCATCCATTTTCAGTAAGCTACTACAAGAATTCAAAAATCTTAGCAGTAATCCGCGCTCTTTCAATCGAAAACTGAAGAGTTTCCTTATGGGACACTCCTTCTATTCTTCCGAAGAATTCCTTGAAAAATTAAGCTGATTCTTGTTGTATTGTTGATTGCGTTTACTTAAACTTATGGACTGACTTTTTTCGGGTTCATAAACATTTTATTTTATCTGTTATCACTTTTCTGCTGTAATGTCATGTTCTGACACGTTCCACGACCACGGAGACTTGCTCCTCAATTGGAGATTTGCTCCTCAATTTGACCCTACTTAACTTGACGTGTAAATGAATAAATAAATGAAAGTTCTGTTGCGTATACAAATGGTCCCTAGCTCAAGAGATAACCAAAACAGTTGACCCTACCAATCTGTCACGAACAGAATCCGATATATGAGCGCCGGAAAAATACCATTGTTATGCGCGGCTTCTTGGAACATATCAGGTAGCGCATTCTGCCGCATGCGTACCGATTTTAATGAAGATGACGTTTATGATATAGAGGAAGATTCCGATGAAGATGAACATTCTGATGATCTAGATACTGACGAAGACGATGTAAGTTAGTACGACGGTACACCGCTTCCTTTTATGGTCCATGAAATAATGGTGATCTTAGCGTAACTGAGTTACACTACTGGCCATTAAAATTGCTACACCACCAAGATGACGCGCTACAGACGCGAAATTTAACCGACAGGAAGAAGATGCTGTGATACGCAAATGATTAGCTTTTCAGAGCATTCACACAAGGTTGGCGCCGGTGGCGGCACGTACAACGGGCTGACATGAGGAAAGTTTCCAACCAATTTCTCGTACACAAACAGCGTTTGACCGGCGTTGCCTGGTGAAACGTTGTTGTGATGCTTCGTGTAAGGAGGAGAAATGCGTACCATCACGTTTCCGACTTTGATAAAGGTCGGATTGTAGCCTATCGAGATTGCGGTTTATC
The DNA here is from genome assembly GCF_021461395.2 of Schistocerca americana. NCBI lineage: Eukaryota > Metazoa > Arthropoda > Insecta > Orthoptera > Acrididae > Schistocerca > Schistocerca americana. Next base: position 61,486,238 of record NC_060128.1, read on the forward strand.
GTATCGCGTTGGTCGAGATCCAACGACTGTTGGCAGAATATGGAATAGGTGGGTTCAGGAGGGTAATACGGAACGCCGTGCTGGATCCCAACGGCCTCGTATCACTAGCAGTCGAGATGACAGGCATGTGATCCGCACGGCTGTAACGGATCGTGCAGCCACGTCTCGACCCCTGAGACAACAGATGGGGACGTTTGCAAGACAACAACCATCTGCACGAACAGTTCGACGACGTTTGCAGCAGCACGGACTATGAGCTCGGAGACCCGGGCTGCGGTTACCCTCGATGCTGCATCACAGACAGGAGCACAGACAGGGTGCACGAATGGCAAAACGTGATTTTTTCGGATGAATGCAGGTCCTGTTTACAGCATCATGATGGTCGCATACCTGTTTGGCGGCATCGCGGTGAACGCACGTTGGAAGCGTGTATTGGTCATCGCCATGCTGGCGTATCACCCGGCGTGATGGTATAGCGTGCCATTGGTTACACGTCTCGGTCACCTCTTGTTCACATTGACGGCACTTTGAACAGTGGACGTTACATTTGAGATGTGTTACGACCCGTGGCTCTACCCTTCGCTCGATCCCTGCAAAACCCTACATTTCAGCAGGATAATGCACGACCACGTGTTGCACGTCCTGTACGGGCCTTCCTGGATACAGAAAATGTTCGACTGCTGCCCTGGCCATCACATTCTCCAGATCTCTCACCAACTGAAAACGTCTGGTCAATGGTGGCCGAGAAACTGGTTCGTCACAATACCCCAGTCACTACTCTTGATGAACTGTGGTATCGTGTTGAAGCTGCACGGTGAGCTGTACCTGTACACGCCATCCAAGCTCAGTTTGACTCAATGCCCAGGCGTATCAAGGCCAGAGGTGGTTGTTCTGGGTACTGATTTCTCAGGATCTATGCACCCAAACTGCGTGAAAGTGTAATCACATGTCAGTTCCATATAACTTACGTGTCCAATGAATACCCGTTTATCATATGCATTTCTTCTTGGTGTAGCAATTTTAATGGCCAGTAGTGTACTTGCGCGCCACGAATCTGATACGGTTAGCGATGAGCCAACATCAGTAGATACGACTGCAGGGGCCTCGCACGACCTTCGCGTGATCTTCAGCGGACCGTAAAGGCGGAGAAAGCTCAACAGAGGCAGAGCGGCGTGCAGTGGGCGCTATTGGTGAGCCGGTGTGCGGCGTAAGGCGAGAACTGCACGCAATCGCCGGGCTGTCTGGGGCAGTTCACGATGCAGGTCAGCGCTGGGCTGTCTTCCCTTATTGGCAGACGTGATGCAACGCGTTGCACACCCCAGCTTATATCCTCAGGTCAAGCGAAGCAGAGCAGCTACCACTGTATCTGCTGCAGCCGACGCCTTACAGCAGAGACACGTATCAGACTAGGACTATCCAGTGGAGGATGCCCAGGACTGTAACTGAGACCACAGCCAAATACAGACACATCACCGCGGAAGTTGTATGGAAAAGCCGAATCAGTCGTAGGGAGGAAATCATACAAGTCCAGCAGCTTCTGTGGCACAAAACCTCAGGGTGAATGCTTGCAGTTGCCTTTAACTTCCTTTAGAAACTGGTTCCTTTCCACGTCTTGGTAATGGACTGTTAGTTGTCACTTTGGCAGTCTTGAGTCTACCTGATTTTCTTTTTTATCAAAAGTATCCGGACACCTATTAGAGGACATTAACAGATGCTGTGGCCAGCCTTCGCCATTCCGACGAGTTGAATTTATAGCACTATCTGTTTATGGTTCATCCAAACTTTTGTAACATTTTGCCCTAAAATTTTCGCATATTGATACTATACTATCTGTGTATGCAAAGTAAAGTGTGCTATACTGGAGTTTGCAATTCTTTGCGTTCTATGTGAGTGATGTAAGTAAAATACTATGTAAATTGTTTATTACGCTAAATAATTTTCTGATGACATTTTGTATTTAAAATACAGGGTGATTCAAAAAGAATATACGTATTTCGAATGCATGTATTTATTAAACATTAAGACATACGAATATGAAACGCGACACACTCATATTAAGGAACCTCAGAACACAAATGTTCAATATGTCCTCCATCAGCGACACGAACAATATCACATCGATACTCAAACTCCTCCCATACTCGGACAAGCACGTCCTTCATCACTGATGTTGTGGCAGTACGGATCCGGTTCTTCAACTCTTCCAGGTTCTGTGGGAGTGGTGGTACGTAAACGCCACGGGAAGAAGTCAGAGGGTGTCAAATCCGGTGACCGTAGAGCCCAGCTGAGACATGCAAAGTCGCCAGCTCCTTGACGACCAATCCAACAGTCGGGTAGAGTATCATTCAGATATTCAAGCACTTGGCGACTCCAGTGAGGGGCTGCCCCGTCTTGTTGAAAAATGAAGTTGACTTCGTGCAGCCTCGGAAACGAACAGTTTCGTAACACAGCGAGGTACTGCTGACCCCGAACGGTGTTTCCATCAAAGAAGAATGGGCTGTAAACAGATGGTCGAGGTATCGAACAAAAGACATTGAAACACGAACAGCTCCTAACATGAGTTTCTTAGAAGTAGATACCTTATGAGGTGCGAAGCAACTCAAATCACTTGATACGGGCAAGTCTTCAGGTCCAGATTGTATACCGCTTAGGTTCCTTTCAGATTACGCTGATACAATAGCTCCATACTTAGCAATCATATACAACCGCTCACTGACCGATAGATCTGTACCTACAGATTGGAAAATTGCGCAGGTCGCAGCAGTGTTTAAGAAGGGTAGTAGGAGTAATCCATCGAACTACAGACCTATATCATTGACGTCGGTTTGCAGTAGGATTTTGGAGCATATACTGTATTCAAACATTGTGAATCACCTCGAAGCGAACGATCTATTGATACGTAATCAGCATGGTTTCAGAAAACATCGTTCTTGTGCAACGCAGCTAGCTCTTTATTCGCTCGAAGTAATGGCCGCTATCGACAAGGGATCTCAAGTTGATTCCGTATTTCAAGATTTCCGTTCCTCACAAGCGACTTCTAATCAAGCTGCGGGACTATGGGGTATCGTCTCAGTTGTGCGACTAGATTCGTGATTTCCTCTCAAGGCTGTCAATTCAACTAAGTACCTGGGTGTAAAAATTACGAACGACTTCAGTTGGAAAGACCACATAGATAATATTGTGGGGAAGGCGAGCCAAAGGTTGCGTTTCATTGGCAGGACACTTGGAAGATGCAACAAGTCCACTAAAGAGACAGCTTACACTACACTCGTTCGTCCTCTGTTAGAATATTGCTGCGCGGTGTGGGATCCTTACCAGGTGGGACTGACGGAGGACATCGAAAGTGTGCAAAAAAGGGCAGCTCGTTTTGTATAATCACGTAATAGGGGAGAGAGTGTGGCAGACATGATACGCGAGTTGGGATGGAAGTCATTAAAGCAAAGACGTATTTCGTCGCGGCGAGATCTATTTACGAAATTTCAGTCACCAACTTTCTCTTCCGAATGCGAAAATATTTTGTTGAGCCCAACCTACATAGGTAGGAATGATCATCAAAATAAAATAAGAGAAATCAGAGCTCGAACAGAAAGGTTTAGGTGTTCGTTTTTCCCGCACGCTGTTCGGGAGCGGAATGGTAGAGAGATAGTATGATTGTGGTTCGATGAACCCTCTGCCAAGCACTTAAATGTGAATTGCAGAGTAATCATGTAGATGTAGACTTTGGGCGTATCTCGTACATATTCAGTGGCGGTATGTGGGTTCCGTAGGCCCCAAATTCGAACATTGTGTTTGTTTACCTGACCAGTAACGTGGAAAGTCGCTTCATCACTGAACAGGATGTGTTGTGCGAAAGTGTTATCATTGTCAATAGCAAAAAGAATCTCGTTGCAAAATACCACACGTTTGCGTTTGTCGTCAGGATGCAGAGCTGATAACAGCCGTATCTTGTTCGGCTTCATAGGCAACCGACATCTCAAAACACGCCAGATTGTTGTTGCAGGTAGTTGTAAGTCCCGAGTGGCACGACAAGTAGATTTTGAAGGACCACGTTGGAAAGCAGTTTGAGTCGTGCAACATTTTCTTCAGGAACACGAGGGGGCCCGGGACTCTTTCCTCTGCATACACATCCTGCATCTAGAAACTGTCGATGCCATCCCCGAATGTTCCCCCCCATTCGGAGGATCAATTTGGTACCTCAACCTGAAACGTCTTTGTACTGTAATCTCGGAATTGTACTTCGCAAACTCGAGGACACAAAATGATTTCTGCTGCGGAGTAGCCATTTTAAACATATGGCGGTTACCAAGCAAAACAGAAGACAAATGACATCTAGCGGGTGTTAATATAAACCAGACAATGTATTCGTTTCCCCAATAGCCGAGGCGAATCGATCGATAGCTTCGAAAAAATAATACTTTCTAATACGTACATTCTTTTTGAAACACCCTGTATTTGTGTGTATAGACTGTTCATGTTGATGTAAGTTTAACAATTGTGAGAAATGGTCACGCTTAGGAACAGTATAAGAAATAGGTGTTATGTAAAAGCCAGTGTGCTTTTGTTTGAAGCGAAAGACGCTCTGGGGATTGGAAGAGGTAGGAAGGGGGAATTGGCGCGCTACCTAGAGCAGGAGCGGTAAGTAAGTCACACAGTGTGAGGCAACACCCTTGTGGTGCAGGAGAAGCTTTGCCTGCAATGAAGACTGCAAACAGTTTACGGCATAGCTGCGAGTTCTTGGGCTACTGTATGTAACACTGAATGACGCCAAGAATAGAAATGGAGCCGACACAGCTAGATAATGTAATTTGTACTGTGGGTAGTGTAGCCGTCATTATTTGTTCGCCATACCCATACCCATACCACACACAGCCATGCCAACGATGACGTCAGGGCACCTATGAAACGAAGTAGTGTTTGGTGGGTATTCGTCATTACTGTAGCCATCATTATTGTTCGACATACCCATACCCATACCCATACCATGCACAACCATGCCAACGATGATGTCAGGGCCCCTATGAAACGAAGTAGTGTTTGGTGGGTAGTCGTCATTATAGTAGCCGTCATTATTGTTCGCCATACCCATACCCATACCACGCACAACCACGCCAACGATGACGTCATGGCTCCTATGAAACGAAGTAGTGTTTGATGGGTAGTCGTCATTATTGTAGCCGTCATTAATGTTCGCCATACCCATACCCATACCCATACCACGCACAACCATGCCAACGATGACGTCAGGGCACCTATGAAATGAAGTAGTGTTTGGTAGGTATTCGTTATTACTGTAGCCATCATTATTGTTCGACATACCCATACCCATACCCATACCACGCACAACCATGCCAACGATGATGTCAGGGCCCCTATGAAACGAAGTAGTGTTTGGTGGGTAGTCATCATTATTGTAGCCATCATTATTGTTCGCCATACCCATATCCATACCACGCACAACCATGCCAACGAAGACACCAGGGCTCCTATGACACGAAGTAGTGTTTGGTGGGTAGGCGTCATTATTGTAGCCGTCATTAATGTTCACCATACCCATACCCATACCCATACCCATACCCATACCACGCACAGCGATGCCGACGATGATGTCAGGGCTCCTATGAAATAAAGTAGTGTTTGGTGGGTAGTCGTCATTATTGTAGCCGTCATTATTGTTCGCCATACCCATACCCATACCACGCACAGCCATGCCAATGACGACGTAGGTGCTCCTATGAAACGAAGTAGTGTTTGGTGGGTAGTCGTCATTATTGTAGCCGTCATTATTGTTCGCCATACCCATACCCATACCCATACCCATACCCATACCACGCACAGCCATGCCAACGATGACATCAGGGCTCCTATGAAACGAAGTAGTGCTTGGTGGGTAGTCATCATTATTGTAGCCGTAATTATTGTTCGCCATACCCATACCGATACCCATACCCATACCCATACCCATACCACGCACAGCGATGCCAATGATGATGTCAAGGCTCCTATGAAACGAAGTAGTGTTTGGTGGATAGTCGTCATTATTGTAGCTGTCATTATTGTTCGCCATACCCATACCCATACCCATACCACGCACAGCCATGCCAACGATGACGTCAGGGCTCCTATGAAACGAAATAGTGCTTGGTGGGTAGTCGTCATTATTGTAGCCGTCATTATTGTTCGCCATACCCATACCCATACCCATACCCATACCACGCACAGCCATGCCAACGATGACATCAGGGCTCCTATGAAACGAAGTAGTGCTTGGTGGGTAGTCGTCATTATTGTAGCCATCATTATTGTTCGCCATACCCATACCCATACCCATACCCATACCACGCACAGCCATGCCAACGATGACGTCTGGGCTCCTATGAAACGAAGTAGTGCTTGGTGGGTAGTCATCATTATTGTACCCGTCATTATTGTTCGCCATACCCATACCACGCACAGCGATGCCAATGATGATGTCAAGGCTCCTATGAAACGAAGTAGTGTTTGGTGGGTAGTCATCATTATTGTAGCCATCATTATTGTTCGCCATACCCATACCCATACCACGCACAGCCATGCCAAAGATGACGTCAGGGCTCCTATGAAACGAAGTAGTGCTTGGTGGGCAGTCGTCATTATTGTAGCTGTCATTATAGTTCGCCATACCCATACCCATGCCCATACCACGCACAGCCATGCCAACGATGACATCACGGCTCCTATGAAACGAAGTAGTGCTTGGTGGGTAGTCATCATTATTGTAGCCGTCATTATTGTTCGCCATACCCATACCACGCACAGCGATGCCACTGATGATGTCAAGGCTCCCTTGAAACGAAGTAGTGTTTGGTGGGTAGTCGTCATTACTGTAGCCGTCATTATTGTTCGCCATACCCATACCCATACCACGCACAACCATGCCAACGATGACATCAGGGCTCCTATGAAACGAAGCAGTGGTTGGTGGGTAGTCATCATTATTGTAGCCGTCATTATTGTTCACCATACCCATACCCATACCCATACCACGCACAGTGATGCCAACGATGATGTCAGGGCTCCTATGAAATAAAGTAGTGTTTGGTGGGTAGTCGTCATTATTGTAGCCGTCATTATTGTTCGCCATACCCATACCCATACCCATACCACGCACAGCCATGCCAATGACGACGTAGGGGCTCCTATAAAACGAAGTAGTGTTTGGTGGGTAGTCGTAATTATTGTAGCCGTCATTATTGTTCGCCATACCCATACCCATACCCATACCACGCACAGCCATGCCAACGATGACGTCAGGGCTCCTATGAAACGAAGTAGTGCTTGGTGGGTAGTCGTCATTATTGTAGCTGTCATTATAGTTCGCCATACCCATACCCATGCCCATACCACGCACAGCCATGCCAACGATGACATCACGGCTCCTATGAAACGAAGTAGTGCTTGGTGGGTAGTCATCATTATTGAAGCCGTCATTATTGTTCGCCATACCCATACCACGCACAGCGATGCCACTGATGATGTCAAGGCTCCCTTGAAACGAAGTAGTGTTTGGTGGGTAGTCGTCATTACTGTAGCCGTCATTATTGTTCGCCATACCCATACCCATACCACGCACAACCATGCCAACGATGACATCAGGGCTCCTATGAAACGAAGCAGTGGTTGGTGGGTAGTCATCATTATTGCAGCCGTCATTATTGTTCACCATACCCATACCCATACCCATACCACGCAGTGATGCCAACGATGATGTCAGGGCTCCTATGAAACGAAGTAGTGCTTGGTGGGTAGTCGTCATTATTGTAGCCGTCATTATTGTTCGCCATACCCATACCCATACCCATACCCATACCACGCACAGCCATGCCAACAATGACGTCAGGGCTCCTATGAAACGAAGTAGTGCTTGGTGGGTAGTCGTCATTATTGTAGCAGCCATTATTGTTCGCCACACCCATACCCATACCCATACCCATACCACGCACAGCCATGCCAACGATGATGTCAGGGATACTATGAAACGAAGTAGTGCTTGGTGGGTAGTCGACATTATTGTAGCTGTCATTATTGTTCGCCATACCCATACCCATACCACGCACAGCCATGCCAACGATGACGTCTGGGCTCCTATGAAACGAAGTAGTGCTTGATGGGTAGTCGTCATTATTGTAGCCGTCATTATTGTTCGCCATACCCATACCACGCACAGCGATGCCAATGATGATGTCAGGGCTCCTATGAAACGAAGTAGTGTTTGGTGGGTAGTCGTCATTATTGTAGCCGTCATTATTGTTCACCATACCCATACCCATACCACGCACAGCGATGCCAACGATGATGTCAGGGCTCCTATGAAATAAAGTAGTGTTTGGTGGGTAGTCATCATTATTGTAGCCGTCATTATTGTTCGCCATACCCATACCCATACCACGCACAACCATGCCAACGATGACATCAGGGCTCCTATGAAACGAAGTAGAGTTTGGTGGGTAGTCGTCATTATTGTAGCCATCATTAATATTCGCCATACCCATACCCATACCAATACCAAGCACAACCATGCCAACAATGACGTGAGGGCTCCTATGAAACGAAGTAGTATTTGGTGTGTAGTCATCATTATTGTAGCCGTCATTATTGTTCGCCATACCCATACCACGCACAACCATGCCAACGATGACATCAGGGCTCCTATGAAACGAAGTAGTGTTTGGTGTGTAGTCGTCATTATTGTTGCCGTCATTATTGTTTGCCATACCCATACCCATACCCATACCACGCACAGCGATGCCATTGATGATGTCAGGGCTCCTATGAAACGAAGTAGTGTTTGGTGGGTAGTCGTCATTATTGTAGCCGTCATTATTGTTCGCCATACTCATACCCATACCACGCACAACCATGCCAACGATGACATCAGGGCTCCTATGAAACGAAGTAGTGTTTGGTGGGTAGTTGTCATTATTGTAGCCGTCATTATTGTTCGCCGTACCCATACCCATACCACGCACAACCATGCCAACGATGACATCAGGGCTCCTATGAAACGAAGTAGTGTTTGGTGGGTAGTCGTCATTATTGTAGCCGTCATTATTGTTCGCCATACCCATACCCATACCACGCACAACCATGCCAACGATGACATCAGGGCTCCTATGAAACGAAGTAGTGTTTGGTGGGTAGTCGTCATTATTGTAGACGTCATTATTGTTCACCATACCCATACCCATACCCATACCACGCACAGCGATGCCAACGATGATGTCAGGGCTCCTATGAAATAAAGTAGTGTTTGGTGGGTAGTCGTCATTATTGTAGCCGTCATTATTGTTCGCCATACCCATACCCATACCCATACCACGTACAGCCATGCCAATACGACGTAGGGGCTCCTATGAAAGGAAGTAGTGTTTGGTGGGTAGTCATCATTATTGTAGCCGTCATTATTGTTCGCCATACCCATACCCATACCACGCACAACCATGCCAACGATGACGTGAGGGCTCCTATGAAACGAAGTAGTATTTGGTGGGTAGTCGTCATTATTGTAGCCGTCATTTTTGTTCGGCATGCCCATACCCATACCACGCACAACCATGCCAACGATGACATCAGGGCTCCTATGAAACAAAGTAGTGTTTGGTGGGTAGTCGTCATTATTGTAGCCGTCATTATTGTTCGCCATACCCATAGCCATACCCATACCACGTACAGCCATGCCAATACAACGTAGGGGCTCCTATGAAATAAAGTAGTGTTTGGTGGGTAGTCGTCATTATTGTAGCCGTCATTATTGTTCGCCATACCCATACCCATACCACGCACAACCATGCCAACGATGACATCAGGGCTCCTATGAAACAAAGTAGTGTTTGGTGGGTAGTCGTCATTATTGTAGCCGTCATTATTGTTCGCCATACCCATAGCCATACCCATACCACGTACAGCCATGCCAATACAACGTAGGGGCTCCTATGAAATAAAGTAGTGTTTGGTGGGTAGTCGTCATTATTGTAGCCGTCATTATTGTTCGCCATACCCATACCCATACCACGCACAACCATGCCAACGATGACATCAGGGCTCCTATGAAACGAAGTAGTGTTTGGTGGGTAGTCGTCATTATTGTAGTCGTCATTATTGTTCGCCATGCCCATACCCATACCACGCACAACCATGCCAACGATGACATCATGGCTCCTATGAAACGAAGTAGTGTTTGCTGGGTAGTCAACATTATTGTAGCCATCATTGTTGTTTGCTATACCCATACCCATACCACGCACAACCATGCCAACGATGACACCAGGGCTCCTATGAAACGAAGTAGTGTTTGGTGGGTAGTCATCATTATTGTAGCCGTCATTATTGTTCACCATACCCATACTCATACCCATACCCATACCACGCACAGCGATGCCAACGATGATGTCAGGGCTCCTATGAAATAAAGTAGTGTTTGGTGGGTAGTCGTCATTATTGTAGCCGTCATTATTGTTCGTCATACCCATACCCATACCCATACCACGCACAGCGATGCCAATGATGATGTCAGGGCTCCTATGAAATAAAGTAGTGTTTGGTGGGTAGTCGTCATTATTGTAGCCGTCATTATTTGTTCGCCATACCCATACCCATACCACGCACAGCGATGCCAACGATGATGTCAGGGCTCCTATGAAATAAAGTAGTGTTTGGTGGGTAGTCGTCATTATTGTAGCCGTCATTATTGTTCGTCATACCCATACCCATACCCATACCACGCACAGCCATGCCAATACGACGTAGGGGCTCCTATGAAACGAAGTAGTGTTTGGTGGGTAGTCCCACATCGACAATCGCTGTGTACAGAATCACAGACGGTGCAGTATGGCACAGAGAAAACGCCCACCAGACTCTCTGAGGTGGGTAGGGTCCAGTTTATAGAGACCAAAACTGTATCCCGAAGGCCAGGGCGAGGCTGACCACATGTGACATCAGATGACCGTTATTTGGCTGTAGGGCCGCGATAATATCGCCTTAGTAATGCGTGTCGACTGGCATTTGATCTCGCAGCATCCTTTGGTCGTGTTTAATATTCTTTTGTGGTATTCAAAAAATTTAAAAACCTCTCTCACACCGGCCTGATTTAGCTTCACTGATCAGGATAGTAAAAACTTGCGTATGTTAAGGGAATTTTCATTCACAAAGCAGGCTTATCACATCCATACAGGTCAATACTGTTCTATCCTGATTAAACTGAGCTTAACTTAAAATCCATAAGGCAGTGAAGCAATTTCGAAGTCTCGGTGCGACCAAAATTGTCAGTCGATCTCCTGAAAACATTTGTAATAATTATTAACTTTCGGTGACCACATGGGGAAGACCGGAGATCTGCTGCTAAGACCGTGTTAGCCCATTTATTTGAAGTAACTGGATATCTTGAGCATACAAAACGGCAGGTTCGTCCAGTGGAAATCAGACGTTCCCCACTGATCCCGTGCAACACAGCGTAGTAAGCAGACACTGTCAATAATAATCGGTTAAATAATACGCGAACACACTTACTTTAGTTTAGTTCATGTATTAAATTCCTTCTCGTACAGAATCTCATCAAGATGGCGACTAGCTCAACAATGCATACATACACATCCTCCTCCTTTCACGGCTAATCGGTAAGATCTCCTTCATTCTTCTCATAAGAGAAACATAGATAGCAGAGAAGCTATTCCATGGAGTAAATGGACGCTCCAAGGAATAATAGGGCTTGAAACTACTTTGCATTGATAATCATCGTATATTAAAGTTTAGGAATCGGTAAGATAAGAAGAGATATTTCGAAATATGTACTGAGTTATATAATTTATAAAATTTCTGAAAATATCGCGGAGAGACCGCTGCAAGAGACATTACACGTGTTTTATCGAGGCAAACGGTGTACAGAAGGCTTCGGCAGAATGGCTTTTACTGTCGCTGTACGCGCACCTCTGACGTGTCTCCACAAAACGGAACGTCTAGAGCGGCTGCCAGGTTGAGATTCATTGGGAGAGTCCTTAGAAAATGTAGTCCAACAACAAAGGAAGTGGGTTACAAAACACTCGTTCGACCTATACTTGAGTATTGCTCATGAGTGTCGGATCCGTATCAGGTCTGGTTGACAGACAGAGAAGATCCAAAGAAAAGCGGCACGTTTCGTCACAGGGTTATTTGGTAAGCGTGATAGCGCTACGGAGACGATTAGCAAATTCAAGTGGCAGAGTCTGCAAGAGAGGCGCTCTGCATCGCGATGTAGCTCGCTGTCCAGGTTTGGAGAGGGTGCGTTTCTGGATGAGGTATCGAATATATTGCTTCCCCCTACTTATACCTCCCGAGGAGATCACGAATGCAAAGTTAGAGAGATTCGAGCGCGCACGGAGGCATTCCGACAGTCGTTCTTCCCGCGAACCGTACGCGACTGGAACACGAAAGGGAGGTAATGACAGTGGCACGCAAAGTGCCCTCCGCCACACACCGTTGGGTGGCTTGCGGAGTATAAATGTAGATGTAGAGTCGTCAACATGCCACCTGGACGGTCGAACAATGGGTCAAAGTTCTTTTGAGAAATGAGTCCCGATTTGATCTGGAGCATGATTCTCCACGGATCTTGAGACAACTTGGAACATGATTTCGGGACGCAAACATTGTGGAAAGAGACCGATATCGAGGAGTATCCCTAATGATGTGGGCAGGGATTATGTTGACCACTCGAATCCCTCTTCATGTAATTGTACGGGTGAATCAGTAACTGCTATCTGGTATCGTAACGAGATCTTGTGACCTCATCTGCAGTTGTTGCGAGGTACTGTGGGCCCAGACTTCGTACTGATCGACGATAATGTTCGACCTCATAGAGCACGGGTGGTCGATGTTTTCTTGAAAACGAAAGACATCACACGCATGGCGTCGCCTGCTCGCTCTCCCGATTTGAATCGCCATAGAGCGTGTCTGGCATGCACTAGGGAGGCGGCTTGCTTCACGTCAGCATCCACCAATCAGTGTCCAAGACTAGTAGCAGCTCTGCAGGAAGAATGGGCGTTACTGCCTTAACATGAGGCTGATGACATCAAACACAGCGTGTCCCGTCGTTGCCAGGCCTGTATTCCTGCCATACGTGGTCACACGCTATACTGAGCACATTAACCATTTGTCGGAATGTGCGTGCAAATCCGTTAAGAAAGAAAAAAATGAAGAATACTTTTGTCTTCCATTATGCATGTAGCACTTGTTTACGTTCCGTATTCTTAACATTGTTTCTACTTTACTATGAACTGTTTATACAGTTTTGCGGCAAAATAAACGCAACCTTGCAAAACTTTCGTTTGTTGCTTTAATTTTGGACACCAGTGTAGTTGAAACTTCCTGGCAGATTAAAACTATGTGCCGGACCGAGACTCGAACTCGGGACCTTTGCCTTTCGCGGGCAAGTGCTCTACCAACTGAACTACCGAAGCACGACTCACCTCCCGTCCTCACAGGTTCACTTCTGCCTGTACCTCGTCTAATTCTGGACCAGTGTAGTTAGTTAGTTACTTTTAGGGTCCATGGATCATTTTGCAAGACAAATCGAAATGATGTCGTGCGAGTCATTTTACATTCATATTACAAATTAATTTGTACATCTACTTGAACTCTAAACATTACCATATAATTTTTTTGCCCGAAATGGAAACAAGATATACAGTTTGAGTTAGCAATTCCTACTCACCACCTTTTACACATTATAAACATGGACACTCTTGTACGGAGTAGAAGGAGTTGTCAAGGAGAAACTTTTTAAATTTATTTTCAAATTTTATCTTGCTGTCTGTTAGCCATTTTATAGCACTTGGTAAGTGGTCAAAAATTTTTGTTTCACCGTTGTGCATCCCTTTCTGTGCTAAATACAATCTTAATGTTGAGTAATGAGTGTCATTTTTTCTTCTAGTATTGTAATTATTTACCTCATTGTTTCTTTTGAAGTGTAGTGGATTATTTGCAATAAATGTCATGAGGGAATAAATATACTGTGAAGCAGTAGTCAGAATGCCCAACTACTTAAACCGATGTCTACAAAATGATTGCAGGTGAGCACCACATATTATTCTTACACCACGTTTTTGGGCAATGAAGACCTTCTTTCTTAAAAAACATTACTGCATATGACATTACTGAATAAAATTATGGAAAATATGTCAGCATACTGATTTCTCTCTCCCCAGAATTTCCTGTAGTTCTAAGTGCAAATGTGGTTGAACTAAGTTGTTTTAGGAGTTCTAAAATGTATTTTCCAATTTCAATTCTCGTCGATATGGACACCTAAGAATTTTGAAATTTCCACCCTATGCATTATTTCATCACCATGTGTTACACTTATCACTGGTGCAGTCCCCCGTAGAGGTGCAGAACTGAATGATATGCTTTTGTGAAATTCAGCGCTAGATATGTTCATATCTTACGCATTTTGCGTTTTCTTAAGCACAATAAGGTGACAGCATCTAACCACGGAAAAATCCCCCTTACTTAGAGAGCCGGAATAGGGAGAGAGTGGCCAACCGGACGCTACGGCAGCCATTTTCCTGCCAAACTGCGGGTGGAACTTTTGAATGGCCAGTAGTGAAGCAGTGGAGTACACGCTCACCGAATCAAAAGCACAAGACAATATGGCGAAATCATTCGTTAAATTCCTTTCTTTACAGCTGTAATATACTCATAGTAGCCTACTACGTACAGCACAGGAAAATTTGATACAGTGGCTGTAAAAATTATTCGTTACTTGCATTTATCTCCTTTAAAGTTCGTTTACTAGACATATTGCAATGAAAGTAACGTAAATAAAAAAATATAGTGTATAGCATTTGTTTTGTATCGGAAGTGCATGACGCTAAGGATTTAAGTACCTCTCGTAGAAAACAAACGAAAAAGATTACAAAAATCAGGTAATGTTAATTGTAGGCTACTGTAATAATGACCAAATATAACAAGAAAACTACCGTATCCCTTCTACCCCACAGTAAGTAGGCCTATTAAAAAATGTCTTCGAGAGTACGTACAATTATTTACTACGAATAATGTTCCAGCAACCACGACAGCTGCGGAAAACGTGCTTACAACTTGCCTGCGTCAACAATCAGGCGATAATACTGAAACCAAAATAATGCCTGATTCGGAACGAAATACAGTTTGACGCTATAAAAGTCGAATGAGCATGGCACAACAATTACAGAAACTTTCCGTTTCCAGCAAGGACTGTCAGATATTGGCTTCAGAAAAGCTTGTGATGCTACCAGTATGCACGCAAACGCTAATTACGTACTAAAAAAGATATACAACTAAACCGAACATGCATGCACAACGCATAACAAGTCTCTGAATAATTCAAATACCTTTTAATCGTTTCCGAAAGTCCTCTCAACTTCAATTCAACTCAAAAGCACGGCGAACATAGGAAGCGTGAGAGACGTTTGGCAGAAAAATGGCGCCAAAGCTAATCAACCAATCCCGGGCAACTTCACCTATGGCCACTCTCTCTGTATACAGGCTCTCTACCCTTACTAACACCAGCGCCTCTATACATCACCGTTGACACTATACTTGACGGCAGGTAAGGTTCTCCAGGCATTCGCCAAACCCAAACCCTTCCATCGGACTGCCACAGGGTATAGAGTGATTCATGACTCCCAGATCAGTCGTTTAAAGTCATCCACTGGGCAGTAACGTTTACACCACCTCAAGCCCTCAAGCATCGCTTAGCACTGTCTATAGCGATGTGTGACTTATGGACAGCTGCTGGACTGCTACTCGGACTGTTGGTAGCACTTTGGAACTCACGAGTGACTGTTTCCTCTGATTTAGTGCGATTTTATTTACAAGTACCCTCTGCAAAGGTCGACGGTCTTTCTCCGCCAGGACATGAACTATGCCTGGTTTTGGTTTAGCTGAGGCTCCTGAAGGATGTACTTGATGAAATAGCAGTTTGTAGCTTATTCTCCAGTCCATTAGATTCGTCCACATTGTAAGTACCTGTTTGTATGTTGGCAGCGCTATAGACTGCGTTAATATCGCTGACAGCGCTTGAGTCCTAGGCAAGAGATTCTATGGTTGGACGGACTAGCAGTTAGCGAGTTGGATAGATAAGTGTCTGGACATGTCGTTCTTAATGGAGATCTTTGTTGGCAGGACGCGCAATGTAAAATGACATGAAATTTCTTATAAGAAAAGATGCAAGGAAAGGTATGATAATGCATGTATGGTTGATAACGTTTGGGTAGTAAAATTATTGACAACTATATAATTTTTTGATCTGGGCGTCACATGAATAAGGTAAAATTTTCTAAATAGTTTGCTCTTCAGCAAAATCTTCCTTTTGCTAACCATATCCCTGCTAGTAATTTGAGTCTGCCGGCCGCCGTGACCGACAGATTCTAGGCGCTTCAATCCGGAACCGCGCGACTGCTACGGTCGCAGGTTCGAATCCTGCCTCGGGCATGGATGTGTGTGATGTCCTTAGGTTAGTTAGGTGTAAGTAGTTCTAAGTTCTAGGGGACTGATGACCTCAGATGTTAAGTCCCTTAGTGCTCAGAGCCATTTGAACCATTTTTAAATTTGAGTCTATGGTAGTTACAATCCTTTTACTTAGCTGGCTGTTGCTGCTACTTGCTGCAGTTCGTGTTATGAAGATTTGCTGTGAGGCAAGTGACTTTTGAAAATAGAATGGGGTTTCCACTATCGAGATTCGTGACGGAAATGAGTTTAGGCAATTAACAGAGTTGGAGGTAGTTTCATATTTCTTTAATTTCATATCTTTTTTATTTGTATTGTTGTTAGGATTTCTTGCAATTCAGGGCCATTCTTTTGTGTTAATTGTTGGAAGTCATGTTGTCAATGTACATCAGTCACATGGGATTGGGCTGGTTTATTGTGGGTAATAAATGAATAGATCGTTTGAGTCGTCTTTGTTAGGGAAAATTCTCTTGGTCAGTTTTTGATGAAAAATAATTAAAGAGATAGTTTCAACATCCTAGCTTTCTACTATCTTCTTTGTTGAACTCTTACTACGACTCTGACATTTGCAACGTAAGTAACCCACTTTTCAGAGTTTGTTCGTTATTTGCTTTCGACGATAGCACTCATTCGTAAAGACTAAGTGTAACTATTTAGTTATAGAAAACAGCTAAACAGTGAACAGGAGAATGGTTACTGCACAAATGAAACATCAGTAAACAAAGACGGTTTGTGGCACCACAAGACAAACCTGATGTAAAATATTTTCAATTATTATCTAATCACGAAAAACTAAGAACGTGAGACACTTGATACTCTAATGGATGGAACTGTCATGTATTTACGAATGAGTTTATGAGTTAAATATTTGACATTAACTTGTACGAGAAGCAATTTTAGAAAAAGTTTGTAGTTATCTTTAAAGAGAGGTGGAAGCCGCAAGTGGTCCCATTACCAAACCCTGGATGAGTATAGTATGCGTAATTAGTGCCTCATTTCAAGCAAAAGGCAGTCTTTCACGCTTCAAATTGTTCATGAGTTCACATCCGCTGTTGGTCGAGATTCACTACATCGTCTTCCAGCCGACTTGTCTCCAAGGGTCTATTGCTGCCTCGGGCATCTAACCGTCGTTCTCCTGTGAGTCTAGGTTTTCGAATCCGGCGCAAAACTGACATTTAATTATAACGTTCCGACTCTGCTAAAGACGATGGTACACTCAAGTTTGGTCGAGATTCAATACATCGTCCTCCAGCCGACTTGTCTCATAGGGTCTATTGCTGCCTCGGGCACCTTATGGACGTTCTCCTGTGAGTCTATATTTTCGAATCCGGCGCAAAACTGACATTTAATTATAACGTTCCGATCCTGCTGAAGACGATGGTACACTCATGTTTGGTCGAGATATACTACATCGTCCTCCAGCCGACTTGTCTCCGAGGGTCTATTGCTGCCTCGGGCATCTAACGGTCGTTCTCCTGTGAGTCTAGCTTTTCGGATCCGACGCAAAACTGACATTAATTTCTAACGTTCCGTCCCTGCTAAAAACGATGGTACACTCTAGTTTGGTCGAGATTCAATAAATCGTCCTCCAGCCGACTTGTCTCATAGGGTCTATTGCTGCCTCGGGCACATTATGGACGTTCTCCTGTGAGTCTATATTTTCGAATCCGGCGCAAAACTGACATTTAATTATAACGTTCCGATCCTGCTGAAGACGATGGTACACTCATGTTTGGTCGAGATATACTACATCGTCCTCCAGCCGACTTGTCTCCGAGGGTCTATTGCTGCCTCGGGCATCTAACGGTCGTTCTCCTGTGAGTCTAGCTTTTCGGATCCGACGCAAAACTGACATTAATTTCTAACATTCCGTCCCTGCTAAAAACGATGGTACACTCAAGTTTGGTCGAGATTCAATAAATCGTCCTCCAGCCGGCTTGTCTCATTGGGTCTATTGCTGCCTCGGGCACCTTATGGTCGTTCTCCTGTGAGTCTAGGTTTTCGAATCCGACGCAAAACTGACATACTGACATATAATTACAACGTTCCGACCCTGCTAAAGCCGGTGGTACACTCATGTTTGGTCGAGATTCAATAAATCGTCCTCCAGCCGACTTGTCTCCTAGGGTCTATTGGTGCCTCGAGCTACTTATGGCCGTCTCCTGTGAGTCTCCTTTGCGAATCCGACGCAAAACTCACATTTATATCTAACGTTCCGACCCTGCTAACGACGATGGTACACACAAGTTTGGGCGAGTTCCAATTAATCGTCCTCCAGCCGACATGTCTCCAAGGGTCCATTGCTGCCTCGGGCACCTTATGGTCGTTGTCTTGTGAGTCTCAGTTTTCGAATCCGACGCAAAACTGACATTTAATTATAACGTTCCGACCCTGCTAACGACGATGGTACACTCATGTTTGGTCGAGATTCAATAAATCGTCCTCCAGCCGACTTGTCTCCAAGGGTCTATTGCTGCCTCGGGCACCTTATGGTCGTTCTCCTGTGAGTCTAGTTTTTCAAATCCGATGCAAAATTGACATATAATTACAACGTTTCGACCCTGCTGAAGACGATGGTACACTCATACTTGGTCGAGATTCAATAAATCGTCCTCCAGCCGACTTGTCTCCAAGGGTCTACTGCTGCCACGGGCACCTTATGGCCGTTCTCCTGTGAGTCTAGATTTTCGAATCCGACGCAAAACTGACATTGAATTTTAACTTTCCGACACTGCTAACGACGATGGTACACACAAATTTCGTCGCGATTCAATACATCGTCCTCCAGCCGACTTGTCTCCAAGGGTCTATTGCTGCCTCGGGCACCTTATAGTCGTCCTCCAGCCGACTTTTGCCCAAGAGTCTATTGCTGCCTCAGTCACCTTATAGGCGTTCTCCTGTGAGTCTACGTTTCGAATCCGACGCAAAACTGACATTTAATTCTAACGTTCCGACCCTGCTAACGACGATGGTACACTCAAGTTTGGTCGAGAATCAATACATCGTCCTCCAGCCGACTTGTCTCAGTGGGTCTATTGCTGTCTCGGGCCCCTTATGCTCGTTGTACTGTGAGTCTCAGATTTCGAATCCGACGCAAAACTTACATTTATTTCTAACGTTCCGCCCCTGCTAACGACGTTGGTACACTCATGTTTGGTCGAGATTCAATAAATCGTCCTCCAGCCGACTTGTCTCCAAGGGTCTACTGCTGCCTCGGGCATCTTATGGCCGTTGTCCTGTGAGTCTAGATTTTCGAATCCGACGCAAAACTGACATTGAATTGTAACTTTCCGACACTGCTAACGACGATGGTACACACAATTTTCGCCGCGATTCAATACATCGTCCTCCAGCCGACTTGTCTCCAAGGGTCTATTGCTGCCTCGGGCACCTTATAGTCGTCCTCCAGCCGACTTGTGTCCAAGGGTCAATTGCTGCCTCGGTCACCTTATGGTCGTTCTCCTGTGAGTCTACTTTTCGAATCAGACGCAAAACTGACATTTAATTCTAACGTTCCGACCCTGCTAAAGACGTTGGTACACTCACGTTTGGTCGAGATTCAATAAATGGTTCTCCAGCCGACTTGTCTCCAAGGGTCTATTGCTGCCTCCGGAAACTTATGGTCTTTCTCCTGTGAGTCAACATTTTCGAGTCCGACGCAAAACTGACATGGAATTCTGACGTTGCGACCCTGCTAACGACGATGGTACACACAAATTGCGTCGAGATTCAATACATCGTCATCCAGCCGACTTGTCCCTAAGGGTCTATTGCTGCCTCCTGCACCTTATGGTCGTTCTCCTCTGAGTCTCCTTTTCGAATCTGTAATATTAGTAATTTTCGCCTCACAAACATTAATATACGCTCAATAGTAAACGCCTGATGGCCTAAAGTTATCGAACAATTGTAAAGTAAAAGAAATGAATCATCGCATAGCAGCGACAGAATCTATTATTCTTTATCTTTGCCGTTCTTGCGCGGTGCCAGTAAATCTCTATGTACATGTATCGATTAATGGTATAAAAAAGAATTCTGTTGTTTCAAGACAAATGAGGCTTTTGGCGCCTCACCTTTTACTGTTTGTATTCCATGAGAGGCGGGCGCGGACTAGCTGCGTTCCACAACTGTATTTTATATTTGATGTGAAAATATTGAGTGAATATGCTAATTGTTATTTTTTCCAATCAGAAAAGATGTAGTTTCTTGTAACTGATATCGAACAGACAGCATCAAGAGGACATTTTGACTGTTATGTATAAAGTATTTAACCACAATGGTCATCTATTGTAATTTAATATGAAAAGGTACGTAGCATTAAAAAAAACGTGTGTTAAAGATAGGTGTGCTTATTTTCGTAAATTAACCTTCATGAGTCCATGTCCTTATTTACTTAACTGTTAATTATTTTGTGTTACTTCATCATCAGAAATTACGATCACGCTGATGGGCCGAACGCAGCATGAGGCAGAAGGAACATTATCGTTTTCCTATTATTTCTGAACCAACTTTTTTTTAATTGTGTAGTGTTGCATTTCTTTTAAAGTCTATAAATCTTCTGGTCCCTTAGTGTTGATCCGGGTATGACTACATCGCGACTATAAAAATGCACAGAAATGATAATGTTTCTTCCGAGCGATCTCAAATATGTATATATCAATATGCTGCTCTTATTCAGGTATTTAATGCTCAACGTATGTTATTATAATAGCGTAATAAATCCCTGATTCTGTTGCCAAGTGGCCCACCAAAATATTCACTTTTTCGGTATTAAAAAAAAAGTAACAATTCTTTTTATATTTTGTCCCCCAAGAGCAACGCTACTCTTGGCGCCCGAACAGGGACTTGATCAAAAATCATTTCATGTATGTGTTTATTAATTTTTCAGTGCTTGCTCTAGTAATTGTTTCATTTTTTCTTGTGGATGCAATTCAACCGAGAAAGAGAAGTGGGAAAACCTTTTAATTAATTCAGAAGAACGATTGATGAAATTACCAAAAAACGCGAGTATCCAGTTGTATCATTATCAAGACAGCCATAGTAAGTCAAATTTTTATACGCAGTAGCCAAGCTTTCGTAGTGACGTAGCATCTTTCTTGTTGATCAGAACGTAAACCTGTCTTTCCTTGCCTTGAAACAGCTTTATTTCAATTTGTCCATAGTCCGTTCTTATGTAGTTAAATTCAGTGAAAGTGTACCATTGTTGTCAGTGCATAAAAAAATTACGATATGGCGGATAACTACGCTCAAAACTGGTAAAACGTGTGATATTTCATTTGTTTGTAATTAGTAGGAACCATCTTGTCTTCTTGGCGTAAATGAACGTCAGTTGTTACCCAGAGTTAAAATTTTATCTTAGGTCCCAGTAAGCCATAGCACTACGTCACAGACAAACGACTGACGGCAGTGACAAACAATATCTGTAGCATTTTGACGTTTGACGGTAAACAGCGGACACAAACAAAACCAGACGACAGCGGTGATGCGAATGGACCTCACTATCCATTACGATCACGCGCGATAGGTACACGAGCGGAGGCAGAAGCAGCCTCGACCGAAGTTTTAGAAGCTGGTCCTAGTGTGCAAACTATTCCCGCTTTTGAAAAAAATGACTTGGCTGCAATGATCGAAGCAATAATGGAACGCAAGTTCGAAAGCCAAAAACAGGAAAGATTAGATGAAAAGGCCCGCGAAGAAAAAGAGAAGGCCGAAAGACGGCATAATAAAAATCAGGTCCTTACAAATCTGTGCAACTCAGTAAAAGAAGACATAAATTCAGCAAAAACAGAAATAAATTCGGTAAAAACATACATAAATTCAGTAAAAACAGATCTGCAAACGGAGATAAATGACCTAAATACACGGTTAAATTCGGTAAAGGCCGAACTAAAGGCAGACATAACAGCTGATTTAAATACCCTGTTGGGTAATGTCCAAAGCCAAATCAGTAGTCAGATCACGATCGTGAGGCTAGAAATTGACACACAAGTAGAGTCAAAAATAGAGGATATTTCAAAACGGTTAGATGAAAAAATCGAAGCAGCCAAGGGAGAGATAAATTCAAAAGTGATAGAATATCAAAAACAAGCTGCGACCTTAAAGGAAGATTATACTGCAATCTCTGATGAGGTCAAAGGAGTTAAAACCGCAGTAGACACGATAGAGAAAGTTGTTGATGATCTTTCCAAACAGATTGAGACTCTTAATGTACAGGATCAAATAAAGAATACTGTTAAGGCACATGCTGAAGCATTGTCCGACCACTACCAACAGTGGATTAAAAACAAAAACGGATTCATAGAAAACAAGGTCAAGAACGAACTCAGGGAAACGGTCAAAAACGTGGCCTTTGAAATATTGGCAGCCCCTGGAAAAACAGGAGACACGGTGATGTCAGAATTAGGCCAGATAAGACGAACGTTAGCTGAATGGTGAATGATGAAGTTCGTACGCTAAAATGTCAAGTTGAAAATTCCCCACCTCCCGTGTCAGGAAACTGGAATAACTCACCATGAAGTAATGAACAACAGAGGGTACATTACCGTTCACCATTTGATAACGCTCAAACTCATAGTTCTATAGAAGCACAAGTTAACCAGACTACCAGCCCACCCACTTTTGTCAGTTTGATGCAGGAGGAAAGCGTGATCAAACATCGTATTTTTCCGACCTTTCACCCACAGAAAAGAGAAATTCATCCTATAGTGTTCCTCCGAAATTTTTCAGGAATTTTCCCGAATAGCTGGAGTGACCGCCAGCGAATTCAATTCGTTAGTGGATTTATCGTAGGCGATGCTGCCTTATGGGGAACCGAAATGGTCGACTCTTGTAAAAGTTACAAAGAGTTTGAACAGATGTTTTTAGCTAAATTCTGGAGTTCTGGTGTGCAGCAGCGCCTGAGAAAAGAGGTTTACAACGCCGAAGTGTTTAACAGTAAGCGCGGTAGTTTGAGAAGATATTTTGAAAAGTATTTAGCGAAAATCAAGTTCTGGGATTCGCCGATCACCGCCAAAGACGTTATTATGATTCTAAAAACTAAGCTACCGATTGCGATCAGAGAAAAGTTAGTAAACGTGTCTGAGGACGATACGGACACCTTCCTATCAGTGTTAGACTCGTTAGATCTGATTTACGAGGACGCTAGAGTTGATGTTGGCAACGCTCACTTCAGTGCAGGCGGCCAGCACAATACAGAATACGCAGGCAACAATGGTGGCCGAGCGAAAGCGCGTCGCAGCGACAGCCAGTACCAACCCCACAACGGTTTCAAAAATAAACACACTACGTACTCCAACAGCAAATACAAAAATAAGTACAATAACGGCCAGAGATACAATCCAAAATATAATTCGTCACCACCTCAGTACGAAAATGCACATTATAACACACAGCCCCAGCAATATGGAAACACGCAACCGATCAACGGGAATTATCAAAACGATCAGTCTTACGATTCAAATCGGCAGTGGAAAAGAAATAAATGGCATCATCAATGTGGAGACCAATGTACACCTTCCAGTAACGGTTACAATCAACACAAGCCACAGCAAAATACCTTTCAGCCACAAAATATACACTTCACGCAACAAGCGAACGGACCTTCGGGAACTCTGAAGCCTAAACGCCCGCATAATACGCAAATTTATTATGCGCAAGCGAATACGCCAGGACAAAAAGATCCGTTTCCAACCGAGTTCGTACCACAAAACCATCACCAGTTCCAGACGGAAGAAACATTAAGAAATATAAATCAGCAGGAAAGTAAGCGTCGAGCGGAAAATTAAAAGCAGCACCTTTGAGCCTCCTAGAGGATGCTGCAAGTTTGAATGGGGGCACCCTGTCTCTTAGTCCACACGAAATTAAAGCAATTAGGTATGACAAAGAGACAAACTTACGGGATGATCTCGTAGCAGACACTGAGACGAAAGACAATGATGACGTATGGGACGAACAAGTTCAAGCTTCCATAAGAGTATCAATTGCCAACATACCAGTAACAGCCATTGTAGATACAGGAGCTAATATAAATGTCTTATCTTTATGTTTATTTAAGCAAATATCCTCTGTATGCAAAGTTTTATCACTTCCAATTCAAGGTTGCACCGTATCGGGAGCAATTGGTCCACTAACACAACGTGTAAATCTTCAGACTCAGCTTCAAATCCAGATAGAGTCTATTTCAGTAACGTGCATTTTTCTTATTGTTAAAAACCTATCAGTGCCATGTATCCTGAGTATGGAATTCTTGAGGCAGACGAAAGCTAAAATAGACATCGAGTGTGGAATCTGTACTCTTGTAGCGAGCCAGCAACAAGTAACTGTAAATTTGTTAAGAAGTAAGGTGAAGACAAACTTTGGGGTGCTTCAAATAGCAGTACGGCCATGGACTAAAAGACAACAGTACAGTCAGACAGAAGACATGACAGATCTTGAAAGTGTTAATGACGATGAGTATAAAGACCTAATTCCCGGTCAGAATGAATTATACGGTAAAGCTAGTGAGTCCATTGAATTATCCAAACAACAGAAGAATGAGCTTTACAATTTGTTAACAGATTACGTTCAAGTATTTTCTAAGAAACCTGGACTAATAAAAGGCTTTGAATATCGAATGGATGTCCTACTGTAGAACAAGCTATTCCATTCCATAACGAGACGCGAAGCTGTCAAGTGCGAGATCAGGAAAATGTTACGCTGGAATGTGATAGAAGTATGTCATTCACCTTATTCGAGTCCTTTATTGTCTGTGCTAAAATCAGGTGGTAGCGTAAGGCTAGTCCTAGATGCAAGATTAGTCAATAAAATTATGGTACCCATAAGAACGAGACCAGAGGCTCTTGAAGAGCATCTGCAGAAGTTTCTTGGAGTTAGGTATTAGTCAGGACTCACTTTAAACCACCCCTGTTGTTAAAGAAGAATCGTAAGTGGCAACACATTTATGAAGGTCCCTTTGTGATAATGAGGAAACCACACATTGGTAGCTATTTGTTATCTGACCCTGCCACGAATAAAACCAAAGGATTGTTCCACCATCAAGATTTAAGAAAATTTTATAACGCCAGGAATTAAGTTAATTTAAGCTGTAAGAAAATTCTAAGGTATTGGAGATCAGGATTAACCAATGAGTAACAAGAACGGAACTGAACTGACTACGGACGTTAACCGGTGCTGAAAGGAAACCTTATGTATTAAAACAACGCGTCTGGAAAATGAAATACAGAATAAGTTGTAGACAAGGATTTACATGAATAATCTTTATGCAAACAGGAGAACATGTCCTTGAGGCGATTTTCAATTTTAGTTATAAGTTAGTATGTAAGGAAAATGATGTACTCGAGAGGTATTAATTAGCCCCGAGGTACTAAAATGAGGAAAGAGGAAGGAGCGAATAATGCACTTCTCTCGCTAAATAGTAATTTGAGAATGAGCAGGAAGGAGCGAATAATGCACTTCTCTCACTAAATAGTAATATGAAAATGATGATTATATGTGCTTAGTATTAGTAAGTGAAATTTAATCGAGGACAAATTAATGACCTGTTTTAAAAGGAAATACTTAAACGTCCAGACAAAAGAGGAAAGTTGTGAGAAAGATTCGATTCCATGAGGTTATTCCCCATTTTCAAAGGTGACGTAAATAAGGCACCACCTGTTAGCGTAAAACAGTCGGTAGATTTAACTTGTAAATTCCAGCACAGTGCTGTGCCAGCGATAAAATAACATCTCTTTGAAGTGAACAGATACCTAGGATTAAGCATGAACAGACTGATAACGCAGTGCAATTGTTCTAAAAAGGCCTGACGTTAACCTTAAGTAAAAGCGTGATGGAATAAAAATGAAGTTTATTATATAACGCAAAGTAAGATGAGTCCAGACTATAAACAAGCTGAGTAAAAGAACATTGAGTAACATGGTTTATTATGGCAACTTCACGGTACTATTGAGCATTAGCGATACTGCAAATTCACAAGCTAGCAGCACATAGAATAAGGATCTCGCCCAAGCTTCACAGGTAGCGACAGCAGCAAACAACAACACTCTAGTGAGAGGCTTATATATACAAATGATAATTAATACCCAAATGCGTAATGCATAAACTTGACTTAGTCTAAGAAATGAGTAAAGAGTAATAAGCAAGCTGCAGCAAGATACATATTAGATATACATGCTTGAAGTGATAGATTTTATTTTAAGTGTGCACTGCAATATTTATTGTTTTCTCTAAGATTATGTGATTATTCAATCCCTTTCCTAAGTGCAAATCCTTTAAGATCCTTGATCCTATCCACTCCTCAGGATCAACTTGTAAAGATGCACGTGTGCTTAGGAAGTGAGGCACTACATATAAAAATGAGTAGGTTCGCGACGCGCATATTGCTTTTGTAATGCGCAAGGTAAATTAAATTTTCGACCTGGTTGAGGAGTAATTTAAATTCTGTCGACGATCAGCGAGTAGCCCCGCTTTTCCCACCTTTCTTTTTTCGACTGTTTGTATTTCTACACGAAACTCAGAGGCGGAATTGCTACTTTCAAATCTGTCCTCGAACTTTCTTTAAAGACAAGCACATACGAGAAAAACTTTTGACATAAATGAAGCTCCCCTCACAAGTCACTAAATAAGACGAGCACTAAGGAAAAAAAAAAGATGTATTGGTCCTACCAAACGAATAAGCAAGCGTGATAAAGATTACTATGAATGAAATTAATTTGTAAAGGAGATTGGAATGGATTTGGTCAAAGAAAAAGGACTTATAATAGCCTACCTGTGACCGTAGGCTTAAATAAAAAAAAGACTAATTAAGAAACAATTGTTTTGATTCAAAGTGGTCAATTAGATTATTTCTCGATTTAAATGAACTCTTGTAAATTTTAGTATGTAAATCAACTTGTAAACACCGTGTGATGTTATGACGCGAGAATTTCTGTTAATACACCGTTCACGCAGACGCTCACCACAGTGCAAGTGAAGTTTTAAAGTTCGACGATTGTCAGTGGCAGTATTCTACTGCACCATATGTGTGAACAATTTCGTTGATGTGTGCAGTGTGTAATAATCAGTGTCATTCCACACATGCAGTTGCAGCGGTAGCTACCACTTACCTGTGAATCCGTAACTGGATAGTGGACAGGAAGTGATGTGAGGCAGTTTCGGGGGCAGAAGCTCCCTCCAGCAATCTAAAAAGCACAAAGCCACGATCCGCCGAACAAAAGCGACGCACGGCACCTCAAGCGCGAAATCAACGCTCTGCAAGAAAGCTCCGGTCACGTGCGCGCGCACAGACTGAATTTCAAGATTGCTCGCAACAGTGGAGGCGGACAGCCACCACGTGACGAAATAATGTAAACGTTCAACCGCCAACACAGTTGCTGTGCGCTACATTCTGCAGCAAAAACATTCACACCCAGTACTGAAAACATTTTGTATGTATCATAAACCTTCCGAGAGACTCTAAGATAGAGAAGTTAACGTAATTATTATAATGACTGATTGTACTCAGAGACAAGTCACAAGGTCACCTCTGAACACTGTTGAAATGTAAACTTTGACGAGAGGTCACGATACGAATGAAAATAAGCACACGAAAATACGTCAAAGGATCCGATCCTTCCTATATCCCATCCCACATGTATATAAAATTAGTTTTGTAAGCTATTCTAATACAAGATATTTTATCTGTTTCATATGTGAAATAATTCGGAGAGCCACACTCGAGCCCTGAAAGTGAAAGATATGGACTTCCTTGTCGAAGCCATCACCAGTGGCCGCTCTACAATCCAAGTCTATCATAAATAGTGTATGTGCGACGAAAATAAATGTATAATTAAGTGCGACGACGGACAAGGCAATCAATCGACAAGACGATGACAATATAATGAATACTGTCAAAACAGAAAGTTGTGTACCAGTTGTGATAGTCAAATTACTTTTGCAACGATGAAAAATGAAGTGTGACTCTATTTCCTTATAAATTTTGTAAATATGTGTACTTGTAGCCTTAGTTTTACGAATCATCAAGATAGACTGAATCCATACAAACACTGATAGAAACACAGAACAAATTCACAATGATCCACCGTCAGTAATTACAAATTGAAACGTTAATTCTTTTATTGTGGAATGAATATGAAATGAGACTTTTAATAACCTGTGTGTTACACCCGAAAATTACAAATATTCCAATGGGCATGAGGATGAAAGTAATACCTTCGGTATTCCTTCCCTCCTCATGGGAGGCAGTGTAATATTAGTAATTTTCGCCTCACAAACATTAATATACGCTCAATAGTAAACGCCTGATGGCCTAAAGTTATCGAACAATTGTAAAGTAAAAGAAATGAATCATCGCATAGCAGCGACAGAATCTATTATTCTTTATCTCTGCCGTTCTTGCGCGGTGCCAGTAAATCTCTATGTACATGTATCGATTAATGGTATAAAAAAGAATTCTGTTGTTTCAAGACAAATGAGGCTTTTGGCGCCTCACCTTTTACTGTTTGTATTCCATGAGAGGCGGACGCGGACTAGCTGCGTTCCACAACTGTATTTTATATTTGATGTGAAAATATTGAGTGAATATGCTAATTGTTATTTTTTCCAATCAGAAAAGATGTAGTTTCTTGTAACTGATATCGAACAGACAGCATCAAGAGGACATTTTGACTGTTATGTATAAAGTATTTAACCACAATGGTCATCTATTGTAATTTAATATGAAAAGGTACGTAGCATTAAAAAAAACGTGTGTTAAAGATAAGTGTGCTTGAAACTTCCTGGCAGATTAAAACTGTGTGCCCGACCGAGACTCGAACTCGGGACCTTTGCAAAGGTCCCGAGTTAGAGTCTCGGTCGGGCACACAGTTTTAATCTGCCAGGAAGTTTCATATCAGCGCACACTCCGCTGAAGAGTGAAAATCTCATTCTGATAAGTGTGCTTATTTTCGTAAATTAACCTTGATGAGTAAATCTGCTTATTTACTTAACTGTTAATTATTTTGTGGTACTTCATCATCAGAAATTGCGATCAAGCTGATGGGCCGAACGCAGCATGAGGCAGAAGGAACATTATCGTTTTCCTATTATTTCTGAACCAATTTTTTTTTAATTGTGTAGTGTTGCATTTCTTTTAAAGTCTATAAATCTTCTGGTCCCTTAGTGTTGATCTGGGTATGACTACATCGCGACTATAAAAATGCACAGAAATGATAATGTTTCTTCCGAGCGATCTCAAATATGCATATATCAATATGCTGCACTTATTCAGGTAATTAATGGTCAACGTATGTTATTATAATAGCGTAATAAATCCCTGATTCTGTTGCCAAGTGGCACACCAAAATATTCACTTTTTCGACATTAAAAAAAAAAGTAACAATTCTTTTTATATTTTGTCCCCCAAGAGCAACGCTACAAATCCCACGCAAAACTGACATTTAATTCTATCGTTCCGACCCTGTTAACGATGATGGTACACACAAATTTTGTCGCGATTGAGTACATCATCCTCCAGCCTACTACTCTCCAAGGGCTATTGCTGCCTCCGGCACCTTATGGTCGTTCTCCTGTGAGTCTAGGTTTTCGAATCCGTCGCAAAACTGTCATTTAATTATAACGTTCCGACAATGCTAAGACGGTGGTACACTCAAGACTGGTCGAAATTCAATTCATCGTCCTCCAGCCGACTTGCCTCATAGGGTCTATTGCTGCCTCGGGCACCTTATGGTCGTTCTCCTGTGAGTCTAGTTTTTCAAATCCGACGCAAAACTGACATATAATTACAACGTTCCGACCCTGCTAAAGACGATGGTACACTCATATTTCGTCGAGATTCAATAAATCGTCCTAG
This sequence comes from Schistocerca americana, assembly GCF_021461395.2. NCBI lineage: Eukaryota > Metazoa > Arthropoda > Insecta > Orthoptera > Acrididae > Schistocerca > Schistocerca americana. The sequence continues at coordinate 61,516,569 of NC_060128.1, forward strand.
AGCCGACTTGTCTCAAAGGGTCTATTGGTGCCTCGAGCAACTTATGGTCGTTCTCCTGTGAGTCAACATTTTGGAATCCGATGCAAAAATGACAGTTAATTGTAACGTTCAGAGCCTCCTAATGACGATGGAACACACAAATTGTGTCGAGATTCAATATATCGTCCTCCAGCCGACTTGTCTCCAATGGTCTATTGCAGCCTCGAGCACCTTATGGCCGTTCTCCTGTGAGTCTCCTTTTCGAATCCGACGCAAAACTGACATTTAATTCTAACGTTCCGACCCTGCTAGCGACGATGGTACACACAAATTGAGTCGAGATTCAATTACTCGTCTTCCAGCCGACTTGTCTCCAAGGGTCTATTGGTGCCTCGGGCTCCTTATGGTCGTCCTCTAGCCGACTTGAGTCCAAGGGTCAATTGCTGCCTCGGTCTCCTTATGGTCGTTCTCCTGTGAGTCTAGTTTTCGAATCCGACGCAAAACTGACATTTATTTCTGACGTTCCGACGCTGCTAAAGACGATGGTACACTCATGTTTGGACGAGATTCAATATATCGTCCTCCAGCCGACTTGTCTCAAAGGGTCTATTACTGCCTCGAGCACCTTATGGTCATTGTCCTGTGAGTCTAGGTTTTCGAATCCGGCGCAAAACTGACATTTAATTATAACATTCCGGTCCTGCTAAAGACGATGGTACACTCAAGTTTGGTCGAGATTCAATAACTCGTCCTCCAGCCGACTTGTCTCCAAGGGTCTATTGCTGCCTCGGGAAACGTATGGTCGTCCTGCAGCCGACTTGAGTCCAAGGGTCTATTGCTGCCTCGGTCACCTTATGGTCGTTCTCCCGTGAGTCTACTTTTCGAATCCAACGCAAAACTGACATTTATTTCTAACGTTCCGACGCTGCTAAAGACGATGGTACACTCATGTTTGGGTGAGATTCAATATATCGTCCTCCAGCCGACTTGTCTCAAAGGGTCTATTACTGGCTCGGGCACCTTATGCTTGTTGTCCTGCGAGTCTCAGTTTTCGAATTTAATTATAACGTTCCGACCCCGCTAACGACGATGGTACACTCAAGTTTGGTCGAGATTGAATACATCGTCCTCCAGCCGACTTGTCTCATAGGGTCTATTGCTGCCTCGGGCACCTTATGGTCGTTCTCCTGTGAGTCTAGGTTTTCGAATCCGGCGCAAAACTGACATTTAATTATACCGTTCCGGTCCTGCTAGAGACGATGGTACATTCATGTTTGGTCAAGATTCAATACATCGTCCTCCAGCGTATTTCTCTCCAAGGGTCTATTGCTGCCTCGTGCACCTTATGGTCGTTCTCCTGAGAGTCTAGGTTTTCGAATCCGACGCAAATCTGACACTTAGTTATAACGTTCAAACCCTGCTAATAACGATGGTACACTCTGGATTGGTGGAGATTCAATAAATCGTCCTCCAGCCGACTTGTCTCATTGGGTCTATTGCTGCCTCGCGCACCTTATGGTCGTTCTCCTGTGAGTCTAGGTTTTCAAATCCGACGCAAAACTGACATATAATTACAACGTTCCGACCCTGCTAAAGACGATGGTACACTGATATCTGGTCGAGATTCAATAAATCATCCTAGAGCCGACTTGTCTCCAAGGGTCTATTGGTGCCTCGAGCAACTTATGGTCGTTCTCCTGTGAGTCAACATTTTGGAATCCGACGCAAAAATGACAGTTAATTGTAACGTTCAGAGCCTCCTAATGACGATGGAACTCACAGATTGTGTCGAGATTCAATACATCGTCCTCCAGCCGACTTGTCTCCAAGGGTCTATTGCAGCCTCGAGCACCTTATGGTCGTTCTCCTGTGAGTTTCCTTTTCGAATCCGACGCAAAACTGACATTTAATTCTAACGTTCCGACCCTGCTAACGACGATGGTACACACAAATTCAGTCGAGATTCAATAACTGGTCCTCCAGCCGACTTGTCTCCAAGGGTCTATTGCAGCCTCCAGCAACTTATGGTCTTTCTCCTGTGAGTCAACATTTTCGAGTCCCACGCAAAACTGACATTTAGTTCTAACGTTCCGACCCTGCTAACGACGATGGTACACACAAATTGCGTCGAGATTCAATACATCGTCCTCCAGCCGACTTGTCTCCAAGGGTCTATTGCTGCCTCGTGCACCTTTTGGTCGTGCTCCTGTGAGTCTAGGTTTTCGAATCCGACGCAAAAGTGACATTTAGTTATAACGTTCCGACCCTGCTAAAAACGATGGTACACTCAAGTTTGGTCGAGATTCAATACGTCGTCCTCCAGCCGACTTGTCTGATTGGGTCTATTGCTGCTTCGGGCACCTTATGGTCGTTTTCCCTTGAGTCTAGGGTTACGAATCCGACGCAAAACTGACATTTAGTCATAACTTTCTGACCCTGCAAAAAACGATGGTACACCCATGTTTCGTCGAGATTCAATAAATCGTCCTCCAGCCGACTTGTCTCCAAGGGTCTATTGGTGCATCCGGCACCTTATGGTCGTTCTCCTTTCCGAATCCGACGCAAAACTGACATTTAATTCTAATGTTCCGACCCTGCTAACGACTACGGTACACACAAATTGCGTCGAGAATCAATACATCGTCCTCCAGCCGACTTGTCTCCAAGGGGCTATTGCTGCCTCGGGCACCTTATGGTCGTCCTCCTGTGAGTTTCCTTTTCGAATCCGACGCAAAACTGACATTTAATTCTAACGTTCCGACCCTGCTAACGACGATGGTACACACAAGTTTGGGCGAGATTCAATACATCGTCCTCCAGCCGACTTGTGTCCAACGGTCTATTTCTGCCTCGGTCACCTTGTGGTCGTTCTCCTGTGAGTCTAATTTTCGAATCTGACGCAAAACTGACATTTAATTCCAACGTTCCGACGCTGCTAAGGACGATGGAACACTCATGTTTGGTCGGGATTCAATATATCGTCCCCCAGCCGACTTGTCTCGAAGGGTCTATTGCTACCTCGGGCACCTTACGGTCGGTGTGCTGCGAGTCTCACTTTTCGAATTCTACGCAAAACTGACATTTAATTATAACGTTCCGACACTGAGAAAGACGAAGGTACACTTATGTTTGGTCGAGATTCAATTAATCATCCTCTAGCCGACTTGTCTCCAAGGGTGTATTAGTGCGTCGGGCACCTTATGGTCGTTCTCCTGTGAGTCTATTTTTCGAATCCGACGCAAAACTGACATTTAATTTTAACGTTCCCAAACTGCTTACGACCATGGTACACACAAGTTGCGTCGAGATTCAATACATCGTCTTCCAGCCGACTTGTCTCCAAGGGTCAATTGCTGCCTCGGGCACCTTATGGTCGTTCTGCTGTGAGTCTCCTTTTCGAATCCGACGCAAAACTGACAGTTAATTATAACGTTCCGACCCTGCCAAAGACGGTGGTACACTCAAGTTTGGTCTAGATTCAATACATCGTCCTCCAGCCGACTTGTCTGTGGATGCTATTTACAAAATCTGTTGCGTATAATGTTACCATTACACTGAGGTGACAAAAGTCACGAGATACCTCCCAGTACCGTGTCAGACCTCCTCTTGCCCGGAGTAGTGCAAGGATGGACTCAACAAGTCGCTGGAAGTCCCCTGGAGAAAGATTGAGCCATGCTGCCTCTACAGTCGTCCATAACTACGAAAGTGTTGCTGGTGCAGGATTTTTGGCACGAACTGACCTCTCGGTTGTGTCCCAGAATTGTTCGATGGGCTTCATGTCGGCCGATCTGGGTCGCCAGACCACGCGCTCGCACCGTCCATAATGTTCTTCAAACCAATAGCGAACAATTGTGACCCAGCGACATGGCGCATTTTCATCCGTAAAAATCCCACCATCGTTGTTTGAGAACATCATGAATGGCTGCAAATCCTCTCAAAGTGCCCGAACACCCACAGGACCCACCCCATTCCAGCCCACACCACAGTGGAGTAACCACGAGCTTGCAGAGTGTCCTGTTGGCAACTTTCAGCCGGCCGTTGTGGCCGAGCGGCTCTAGGCGCTTCAGTCCGGAAGCGCGCTGCTGCCACTGTCGCAGGTTCGAATCCTGCCTCGGTCATGGATGAGTGTGATGTCCTTAGGTTAGTTAGTTTTGTTCTAAGTCTAGGGGGCTGGTGACCTCAGCTGTTGTCCCATAGTGGTTAGAGCCATTTGAACCATTTTTGACAACTTTTATCCATGGCTTCATGAGGCCTGCGCCAGATTCGAACCCTACCATCAGCTCTTATCAACAGAAATCGAGACTCATTTGACCAGGCTACGTTTCTGCAGTGGTCTAGACTACAGTCGATACGGTCACTAGCCCACGAGACGCGTTGAGGGAGATGTCGTACTGTTGGCAAGGCACTCGTCTGCTGCCGTAGCACATCAACGCCAAATTTTGCCGCTCTGTCCTTAAGGATACGTTCGTCGTACGTCCCACATTGATTTCTGGGGTCATATCACGCAGTGTTGCGTGTCTGTTAGCACTGACAACTCTACACAGAGACCGCTGGTCTCAGTCGCTGAGTGAAGTCTGTTGGCTACTGGTTAAAGGTAAGGCCTGAATCTGGTATACTCGCCACACTGTCGATCTCGGAATACTGAAATCCCTAATGATTTCCGTAATGGAATATCCCATCCATCTACACTACTGGCCATTAAAATTGCTACACCGCGGGGATGACGTGCTACAGACGCGAAATTTAACCGACAGGAAGAAGATGCCTTGATATGTAAATGATTAGCTTTTCAGAGCATTCACACAACCTTGGAGCCGGTGGTGACACCTTCAACGTGCTGACGCGAGGAAAGTTTCCAACCGATTTCTCGTACTCAAACAGCAGTTGACCACCGTAGTCTGGTGAACCGTTGTTGTGATGTCTCGTGTAAGGAAGAGAAATGCGTACCATCCTGTTTCCGACTTGGTAAAGGTCGGATTGTAGCCTATCGCGATTGCGGTTTATCGTATCGCGAAATTGCTACTCACGTTGGTTGAGATCCAATGACTGTTAGCACAGTATGGAATCGGTGGGTTCAGAAGGGTAATACGGAACGCCGTGCCGGATCCCGACGGCCTCGTATCACTAGCAGTCGAGATGACAGGCATCTTATCCGCATGGCTGTAACGGATCGCGCAGCCACGTCTCGATCCCTGAGTCAACAGATGGGGACGTTTGCAAGACAACAACCATCTACACGAACAGTTCGACAACGTTTGCAGCAGCATGGACTATCAGCTCGGACACCGTGGCTGCGGTTACTCTTGACACTGCATAACAGACAGGAGCGCCTGCGATGGTGTACTCACCGACGAACCTGGGTGCACGAATGGCAAAACGTCATGTTTTCGAATCAATCCAGGTTCTGTTTACAGCATCACGATGGTAACATCCGTGTTTGACGACATCGTGGTGAACGCACATTGGAAACGTGTATTCGTTACCGCCATACAGGCGTATCACCCGGCGCGATGGTACGGGGTGCCATTGGTTACACGTCTCGGTCACCTCTTGTTCACATTGACGGGACTTTGAACAGTGGACGTTACATTTCAGATGTGTTACGACCCGTGGCTCTACCCTTCATCCGATCCCTGCGAAACCCTACATTTCAGCGGGATAATGCACGACCGCATGTTGCAGGTCCTGTTCGGGTCTTTCTGGATACAGAAAATGTTCGACTGCTGGCCTGGCCAGCACATTCTCCAGATCTCTCACCAATTGAAAACGTCTGGTCAATGGTGGCCGAGCAACTGGCTCGTCATAATACGGCAGTCACCACTCTTGATGAACTGTGGTATCGTGCTGAAGCTGCATGGGCAGCTGTACCTGTACACGCCATCCAAGCTCTGTTTGTCGCAATGCCCAGGCGTATCAAGGCCGTTATTAGGGCCAGATGTGATTGTTCTGGGTACTGATTTCTTAGGACCTATGCACGCAAATTGCGTGAAAATGTAATCACATGTTAGTTCTAGTGTAATATATTTGTGCAATGAATAACTGTTTATCATCTGCATCTCTGCTTGGCTGTTTACCATCTGCATTTCTACTTGGTGTAGCAATTTTAATTGCCAGTAGTGTAGTAATACGGTGGTTGTGTTTGACGGTCAACAGTGTAGCTAAGGTATGTGTTGCACTGCGCTCTGCGTGTTCAGAACGGACTATCCATCAGTACAGGTTGTTTACAAGGGGTGCACACCTCTGAGGCCGAGGTCGACGTGCAATGAAACACGTAACAGAGTTACAAATAGGGCAGATTATGGGGGCCATATTAGCTTGCGCATCAGTAACCAAGAACGCAGATTGAACGTTTCAAGAGCAACTGTTGCAATGGTTATGACAGCCTACACAAAACGTGGAAGGACGTTATCATATAAACGTAATGAAGGGCGCAAATCAAATCTAAATGACAGAGATCGTCGTACGCTCCAGCTACCCCTCCGCCTTCAAAGTCTGCTAATTGCTGCCCTGTGGCCAGAATCACATGGGAAACCTTTTCACATGAATCACGTGAGAACAAATGACAGCTGCGCAAGTGCACTGCACTTTTGTACCTTGTGTACGGCCGGCTGCTGTGGCCGAGCGATTCTAGGCATTTTAGTCCGGAAACGCGCTGCTGCTACGGCCGCAGGTTCGAATCCTTCCTCGGGCGTGGTTGTGTGTGATGTCCATAGGTTTAAGTAGTTCTCGGGGACTGATGACCTCAGATGTTAAGTCCGACAGTGCTTAGAGCCATTTGAACCATTTGAACCTTGTGTACTCGACATTACCGCGATCCCTGTGTTTGAATTTTGCTGCCCCATGACATTTGTGACGTCAGTGTAAAGAAGTGGTAGATTATAACGCCGTACCAAATGCTGATGTTTATCTGCGTGAACAGCGATAAAGTAGTAAGCTATAAACCTTTTTCCTTTCATCATTTAGTGCGTGCGGTCAGCGAGAAAAAGATTCTAAAGGTATTTAAATTATGTGAACAGTTCTTTGGAAGACGCTAACCTCCGTCTTCGTATTTTCGCGCAGTGGTTGCGCTGCTTCGAGACATATACCCGCTTGGCTGACTGTAATAGTTGGCTGACAGTGCTTAACTTTTAACATAAAATTATATCTCTTAAGGAGAAGATTATGAGAGGATTTGACATGTCAGAGAGTAACCACACATAATATTGGAAATAAATCTTTGTTTCTCCTCTAAGCCGAAATTTTACAAATGAACATCTATATTACTAAACTGCAACCCAGTTTCGTTCATAATTCATGCTTAAAGACCATAGTTGTTGCCTAACTAACTGGAGCCATCTCAGCATGACAAACTAAGTAAACTTGAAAGTTTATTGTAACCTTCGCTCCTCTCAAATCTCCATAAAAGACTTTGCTTATTAATTACTTCGACTGGGCATTGTTTGATGTGGACGGAAGAAGGATGCAGGGGGAAGATCACAACTGTCTACCGAACCTCTTCAATGCGACGTTTATATGAACAAAATCTGATCTGTGTAGATAAGATGTACGAGGTGCATTCAAGTTCTAAGGCCTCCGATTTTTTTTTCTCCGGACTGGAAAGAGATAGAAACATGCGCATTGTTTTAAAATGAGGCCGCGTTCATTGTCAATATGTCCCAGAGATGGCAGCACCGTACGGTAGATGGAATTTTACCGCCAGCGGCGAGAATGAGAACTGTTTTAAATACTTAAAATAGCGACGTTTTCCTTACTTGAACAGCGTGCAATCATTCGTTTTCTGAATTTGCATGGTGTGAAACCAACTGAAATTCATCGACAGTTGAAGGACACATGTGGTGATGGAGTTATGGATGTGTCGAAAGTGCGTTCGTGGGTGCGACAGTTTAATGAAGGCAGAACATCGTGTGACAACAAACCGAAACAACCTCGGGCTCGCACAAGCCGGTCTGACGACACGATCGAGAAAGTGGAGAGCATTGTTTTGGGGGATCGCCGAATGACTGTTGAACAGATCGCCTCCAGAGTTGGCATTTCTGTGGGTTCTGTACACACAATCCTGCATGACGACCTGAAAATGCGAAAAGTGTCATCCAGGTGGGTGCCACGAATGCTGACGGACGACCACACGGCTGCCCGTGTGGCACGTTGCCGAACAATGTTGACGCGCAACGACAGCAAGAATGGGACTTTCTTTTCGTCGGTTGTGACAATGGATGAGACGTGGATGCCATTTTTGAATCCAGAAACAAAGCGCCAGTCAGCTCAATGGAAGTACACAGATTCACCGTCACCAAAAAAATTTCGGGTAACCGCCAGTGCTGAAAAAATGATGGTGTCCATGTTCTGGGACAGCGAGGGCATAATCCTCACCCATTGCGTTCCAAAGGGCACTACGGTAACAGGTGCATCCTACGAAAATGTTTCGAACAACAAATTCCTTCCTGCACTGCAACAAAAACGTCCGGGAAGGGCCGCGCGTGTGCTGTTTCACCAAGACAACGCACCCGCACATCGAGCTAACGTTACGCAACAGTTTCTTCGTGATAACAACTTTGAAGTGATTTCTCATGCTCCCTACTCACCTGACCTGGCTCCTAGTGACTTTTGGCTTTTTCCAACAATGAAAGACACTCTCCGTGGCCGCACATTCACCAGCCGTGCTGCTATTGCCTCAGCGATTTTCCAGTGGTCAAAACAGAGTGCTAAAGAAGCCTTCGCCGCTGCCATGGAATCATGGCGTCAGCGTTGTGAAAAATGTGTACGTGTGCAGGGCGATTACGCCAGTTTCATCGATTTCGGGTGAGTAGTTAATTAGAAAAAAAATCGGAGGCCTTAGAACCTGAGTGCACCTCGTAGTACAAGCTTGGCCATGTGTACAACGCCCTTCTAGCCACTTTTTCCCCCATCACCGCTTCCTCCTGCATTTTCTTTTGCAGCGCGTAGCTACTGCAGTCGCAGTATTTGCGAGCTCTGCATCTACATCATTGGGCGCCGCCATTTTCTCTAAGAAGGCAGAGTTGTAACTGACGCTTACTGGCCGCAAATATTGCGAAATGATATTGTACCACTCTTGGCTGCACACTTTCGCGATTTAGCTTAATACAGTATAATTGCCCAATAAATATTGAACGTGTGAGGCAAAGAGTACATACATACATTAATCCTTGTTCCATAGATCATGAATACGACATTTCGTAATGCTGTGGAACGTGTCACTTTAACGTAAGTTTTCTTAACGTAAAATATTTTTTTTTACTACTTAATATCTAAGAATTCATTTATTGAGTAGAAGGAGCTGTCATTCAGAAATTCCTTTAAATTGCTTTTAAACGTTGGTTGGCTATCTGTCAGATGTTTAATACTATTTGGCTAATGACCAAAGATTTTTGTGGGAGCATAGTTCACTCCTTTCTGCGCCAAAGTCAGATTTAATCTAGAATAGTGAAGATCATCCGTTCTTCACGCCGCTGTTATTTTTGAATTGGGATCGGTTATTAATGACAAATTTCATAAGCGAATATACAGGGTGGTCCATTGATCGTGACCGGGCCAAATATCTCGCGAAATAAACCTCAAACGAAAAAACTACCAAGAACGAAACTTGTCTAGCTTGAATGGGGAAACAAGATGGCGCTATCGTTGGCCCGCTAGATGGCGCTGCCATGGGTCAAACGGATATCAACTGCGTTTTTATAAGTAGGAACTCCCATTTTCATTACATATTCGTGTAGTACGTAAAGAAATATGAATGTTTTAGTTGGACCACTTTTTTCGCTATGTGATAGATGGCACTGTAATAGTCACAACCATATGGCTCACAATTTTAGACAAACAGTTGGGAACAGGTAGGTTTTTTAAATTAAAATTCAGAACGTAGTTACGTTTGAACATTTTATTCCGGTTGTTCCAATGTGATACATGTACCTTTGTGAACTTATCATTTCTGAGAACGGATGCTGCTACAGCGTGATTACCTGTAAATACCACATTAATGCAATAAATGCTCAAAATGATATCCGTCAACCTCAATGCATTTGGAAATACGTATAACAACATTCCTCTCAACAGCGAGTAGTTCGCCTTCCGTAATGTTCGCACATGCATTGACAATGCGCTGACGCATGTTGTCAGGCGCTGTCGGTGGATCATGATAGAAAATATCCTTCAATTTTCCCCACAGAAAGAAATCCGGGGACGTCAGATCCGGTTAACGTGCGGGCCATGGTATGGTGCTTCGACGACCAATCCACCTGTCATGAAATATGCTATTCAATGCCGCTTCAACCACACGCGAGCTATGTGCCGGACATCCATCATGTTGGAAGTACATCGCCATTCTGTCATGCAGTGAAACATCTTGTAGTAACATCGCTAGAACATTACCTAGGAAATCAGCATACATTGAACCATTTAGATTGCCATCGATGAAATGGGGGCCAATTATCCTTCCTCCCATAATGCCGCCACATTCTAAGCACCGGCGTTTTTGAGATTCCCGATTCTCGTGCAATTTGTCTGCTACTGATGTGCGGATTACCTGCGACAGCTGGTAAAACACCTACTTGGGCATCATCATTTTTTGCAGGTCGTGGTTGACGTTTCACATGTGGCTGAACACTTCCTGTTTCCTTAAATAACGTAACTATCCGGCGAACGGTCCGGACACTTGGATGATGTCATCCAGGATACCGAGCAGCATACATAGCACACGCCCGTTGGGCATTTTGATCACAATAGCCATACATCAACACGATATCGACCTTTTCCGCAATTGCTAAACGGTCCTTTTTAACAAAGGTAATGTATCACGAAGCAAATACCGTCCGCAATGGCGGAATGTTACGTGATAGCACGTACGTATACGTTTGTGAATATTACAGCGCCATCTATTACAAAGCGAAAAAAGTGGTCCATCTAAAAGATTTATATTTCTTTAAGTACTACACGAATATGTAATAATAAATGGGGTTCCTATTTTAAAAAAACGCAGTTGATATCCGTTTGACCTATGGCAGCGCCATCTAGCGGCCCAACCATAGCACCATCTGTATTTGTAAAAATAACATGTTGCTCGCTTTTCGCCACTAGTTATTTAGTTCGTGTTCAAATGCTTAAAATTTTATGATTCGATTAGGCTTAAACAAAAAATGGTTCGAATGGTTCTGAGCACAATGGGACTTAACATCTGTGGTCATCAGTCTCCTAGAACTTAGAACTACTTAAACCTAACTAACCTAATGACATCACACACATCCATGCCCGAGGCAGGATTCGAACCTGCGACCGTAGCAGCCGCGCGGTTCCGGACTGCGCGCCTAGAACCGCTAGACCACCGCGGCCGGCCTAGGCTTAAACGGTCACTGTTTTTGCACAGTCGATTACAGACGAAAATGGTTGCACGTTGCACTGCTACATCACATACAACAAGTAATTTCCTAGCACTGCACGGTACAGTCACTCCATTTCGAACAAACGAACGAATACTGGGTCCGCCAAAAAAAGGTTACACTCTTTGTCAGGCTCTATCGAGATATCAATATTGTTGTTCGATTTGAGTTACGAGTGTGTTGTAGTGTAGTCTTTGGGTCAAAAGATGTTAATACTTTCATCTCGGTACTGAGAAAACAAGATGGCTGGAGCCCGCTTAACATTCGAGCAACGAAAATGTATTGTCAAGTGGTTTTTCAAGTTTGATAACGCCGTTGAAGTGCAAGGTCTTTGGAGGCGGGAGTTTGAAACAGAACCGCCAACCCGCCTAACAATTAAACGTAACATTGACAAGTTTGAATTGCCTAGAACGATTTGTGATATTCACAAAGGAAGATCAGGAAGACAGCGTGCAGCGGCTCTCGTGTTGGAAACGTCTGTTAATTCTCCACAGAAGTCTGCTACGCAGTGTACACGTGAAGTGGTGGTTAGCAGTACAAGTGTACGAGCAATTCTGAAAGCTGCAAAGCCGAAATTCACATTCCACGATTACTGCGCGCGAGTCATTGTGGCGGTCCTGACGGCCGAATGCAGTTTTGCGAATAGTATCAGCATATAGTAAATGGTGACGAACAGTTTGTGACGAAGGTAGGGCAGAGTGACGAGACACAATTTAAACTTAATGGAACCGGCATAACAGTGTGTACCGGAAATTCCGCATGTTTATGTGGGTAAAGCGGTCAATCTACCAGGGATTCATGTTTGGTGTAGACTATCGACTAGAACCCCCCCCCCCCCCCCCCTCTCCCATGAACCATGGACCTTGCCGTTGGTGGGGAGGCTTGCGTGCCTCAACGATACTAATAGCCGTACCGTAGGTGCAACCACAACGGAGGGGTATCTGTTGAGAGGCCAGACAAACGTGTGGTTCCTGAAGAGGGGCAGCAGCCTTTTCAGTAGTTGCAGGGGCAACAGTCTGGATGATTGACTGATCTGGCCTTGTAACACTAACCAACACGGCCTTGCTTTGCTGGTACTGCGAATGGCTGAAAGCAAGGGGAAACTACAGCCGTAATTTTTCCTGAGGGCATGCAGCTTTACTGTATGGTAAAATGAGACGACAGGAAGTACAAAATGGCTAAGCAGGATTGGCTAGAGGACAAATGTAAGGATGTAGAGGCTTATCTCACTAGGGCTAAGATAGATACTGCCTACAGGAAAATTAAAGAGATCTTTGGAGAAAAGAGAACCACTTGTATGAATATCAAGAGCTCAGTGGAAACCCAGTTCTAAGCAAAAAAGCGAAAGCGGAAAGATGGAAGGGGTATATAGAGGGTCTATACAAGGGCGTTGTACTTCAGGACAAGATTATGGAAATGGAAGAGGATGTAGATGAAGATGAAATGGGAGATATGATACTGCGTGAAGAGTTTGACAGAGCACTGAAAGACCTGAGTCGAAACAAAGTCCCGGTAGTAGGCAACATTCCATTAGAACTACTGACGGCCTTGGGAGAGCCAGTCCTGAGATAACTCTACCATCTTGTGAGTAAGATGTATGAGACAGGCGAAATACCCTCAGAATCCAAGAAGAATATAATAATTCCAATCCCAAAAAAAGCAGGTGTTGACAGACGTGAAAATTACCGAAATATCAGTTTAATAAGTCACAGCTGCAAAATACTAACGCGAATTCTTTACAGACGAATGGAAAAACTGGTAGATGTCGACCTCGGGGAAGATCAGTTTGAATTCCGTAGATATATTGGAACACGTGAGGCAATACTGACCCTACGACTTATCTTAGAAGAAAGATTAAGAAAAGGCAAACCTACGTTTCTAACATTTGTAGACTTAGAGAAAGCTTTTGACAATGTCAACTGGAATACTCTCTTTCAAATTCTGAAGGTGGCAGGGGTAAAATACAGGGAGCGAAAGGCTATTTACAATTTGTACAGAAACCAGATGGCAGAAATAAGAGTTTAGGGGCATGAAAGGGAAGCAGTGGTTGGGAAAGGAGTGAGACAGGGCTGTAGCCTCTCCCTGATGTTATTCAATCTGTATATTCAGCAAGCAGTAAAGGAAACAAAAGAAAAATTCGGAGTAGGTATTAAAATCCATGGAGAAGAAGTAAAAACTTTGAAGTTTGCCGATGACATTGTAATTCTGTCAGAGACAGCAAAGGACTTGGAAGAGCAGTTGAACGGAATGGATAGTGTCTTGAAAGGAGGGTATAAGATGAACATCAACAAAAGCAAAACGACGATAATGGAATGTAGCCGAATTAAGTTGGGTGATGCTGAGGGAATTAGATTAGGAAATGAGACACTTAAAGTAGTAAAGGAGTTTTGCTATTTGGGGAGCAAAATAACTGATGATGGTCGAAGTAGAGAGGATATAAAATGTAGGCTGGCAATGGCAAGGAAAGCGTTTCTGAAGAAGAGAAATTTGTTAACATCGAGTATAGATTTAAGTGACAGGAAGTCGTTTCTGAAAGTATTTGTATGGAGTGTAGCCATGTATGGAAGTGAAACGTGGACGATAAATAGTTTGGACATGAAGAGAATAGAAGCTTTCGAAATATGGTGCTACAGAAGAATTCTGAAGATTAGATGGGTAGATCACATTACTAATGAGGAGATATTGAATAGCATTGGGAGGAATTTGTGGCACAACTTGACTAGAAGAATAGATCGGTTTGTAGGACATGTTCTGAGGCATCAAGGGATCATAAATTTTGCATTGGAGGGCAGCGTGGAGGGTAAAAATCGTAGAGGGAGACCAAGAGATAAATACAGTAAGCAGATTCAGAAGGATGTAGGTTGCAGTAAGTAATGGGAGATGAAGGAGCTTGCATAGGATAGAGTAGCATGGAGAGCTGCATCAAACCAGTCTCAGGACTGAAGACCACAACAACAACATCGACATATGGTAGCTGGTGACAAACAATTTGTGACGAAGGTAGGGTAGAGTGAAGAGACACAATTTAAACTTAATGGAACCGGCATAACAGTGTGTACCGGAAAATCCGCATGTTTATGTGGGTAAAGCGGTCAATCTACGAAGGATTCGTGTGTGGTGTGGACTATCACCTAGGGGCTTAGTAGGACCCTTTTTCTTTGATACTACGGTCACTGGAAAGTGTACCTGGAAATGTTACGCACATCAATTTTGCCAGGTATACGTGTGCTTTATGGAGCTGATGAAGGGTCTTCTACCATCAGGACGGGGCGCAACCACATTACCACCTAGCAGTGCGTGTTTTCCAGGATGACAATTTTCTGGGGCATTTGAATTGACGAAGAGGGCCCATTGAGTTTCCTCCACGGTCGCCAGATCTAATACCAATGGACTTCCCGATTTGCAGCCCATAAAAATAACGTCTATCGACGTAAGCCACGCACGCTGGAGGAACTTCGCCAGGAGATTACAGCGACACGTGCCGCGATCTCCACTGTGACGTAGTTGTAGCGACCGCTCGTCGTTCTCTTACGTGTATTGCCGCCTACGGTGAACATTTTGAACATTTAAAGTAATCATGTGCTACATTGAAGTCCTCATAACACGTGTGATCAATTAAAAAATGCAAAATAAACACATAAGTAATACTTTTCGTTCCTTAAAGTGTGTACAGGGTAGTCCATTGATCGTGACCGGGCCAAATATCTCACGAAATAAGCGTCAAACGAAAAAACTGCAAAGAACGAAACGTCTAGCTTGAAGGGGCAAACCAGATGGCGCTTTGGTTCGCCCGCTAGATAGCGTTTTTTTAAATAGGATCTTCAATTTTTATTACATATTCGTGTAGAAATATGAATGTTTTACTTGGACCACTTTTTTCGCTTTGTGATAGATGGCACTGTAATAGTCAGAAACGTGTAAGTACGTGCTATCACGTAACATTCCGCCAGTGCGGACGGTATTTGCTTCGTGATACGTTACCCGTGTTAAAATGGACCGTTTACCAATTGCGGAAAACGTCGATATCGTGTTGATGTATGGCTGCTGTGATCAAAATGCACAATGGGCGTGTGCTATGTATGCTGCTCGGTATCCTGGACAACATCATCCAAGCGTCCGGGCCGTTCGCCGGATAGTTACGTTATTTAAGGAAACAGGAAGTGTTCAGCCACATGTGAAACGTCAACCACGACGTGCAACAAATGATGATGCCCAGGTAGGTGTTTTAGCTGCTGTCGCGGCTAATCCGCACATCAGTAGCAGACAAATTACGCGAGAATCGGGAATCTCAAAAACGTCGGTGTTGAGAATGCTACATCAACATCGATTGCACCGGTACCATATTTCTATGCACCAGGAATTGCATGGCGACGATTTTGAACGTCGTGTACAGTTCTGCCACTGGGCACAAGAGAAATTACTGGACGATAACACATTTTTTGCACGCGTTCTATTTAGCGACGAAGCGTCATTCACCAACTGCGGTAAGGCAAACCGGCATAATATGCACTATTGGGCAACGGATAATCAACGATGGTTGCGACAAGTGGAACATCAGCGACCTTGGCGGGTTAATGTATGGTGCGGTATTATGGGAGGAAGGATAATTGGCCGCCGTTTCATCGATGGCAATCTAAATGGTGCAATGTATGCTGATTTCCTACGTAATGTTCTACCGATGTTACTACAAGATGTTTCACTGCATGACAGAATGGCGATGTACTTCCAACAGCATGGATGTCCGGCACATAGTTCGCGTGCGGTTGAAGCGGTAATTTCATGACAAGTGGATTGGTCGTCGAAGCACGTGTCCGCACGTTCACCGGATCTGACGTCCCCGGATTTCTATCTGTGTGGAAAGTTGAAGGATGTTTGATATCGTGATCCACCGTCGACGCCTAACAACATGCGTCAGCGCATTGTCAATGCATGTGCGGACATTACGGAAGGCGAACTACTCGCTGTTGAGAGGAATGTCGTTACACGTATTGCCAAATGCATTGAGGTTGACGGACATCATTTTGAGCATTTATTGCATTAATGTGGTAGTTATAGGTAATCACGCTGTAACAGCATGCGTTCTTAGAAATGATAA
This sequence comes from Schistocerca americana, assembly GCF_021461395.2. NCBI lineage: Eukaryota > Metazoa > Arthropoda > Insecta > Orthoptera > Acrididae > Schistocerca > Schistocerca americana. The sequence continues at coordinate 61,533,030 of NC_060128.1, forward strand.
GTTCACAAAGGTACATGTATAACATTGGAACAACCGAAATAAAATGTTCAAACGTACCTACGTTCTGTATTTTAATTTAAAAAACCTACCTGTTAGCAAGTGTTCGTCTAAAATTGTGAGCCATATGTTTATGACTATTACAGTTCCATCTATCACAAAGCGAAAAAAGTGGTCCAAATAAAACATTCATATTTCTTTATGTACTACACGAATATGTAATAAGAAATGGGGGTTCCTATTTAAAGAAACGCAGTTGATATCCGTTTGACCTATGGCAGCGCCACCTAGTGGGCCAGCCTCAGTGCCATCTGGTTTCCCCCTTCAAGCTAGACGAGTTTCGTTCTTTGCAGTTTTTTGATTTGACGCTTATTTCGAGAGATGTTTGCCCCGGTCACGATCAATGGACCACCCTGTATACATTTTTCTGGCAGACTGTGTAGTTCAATAAATCTTAATTTTTCGTTGCCGACTTGTGGGGAAATGTGCGGTTTACATACGGGCCAGTACGGTAAATCACTTAACGAGCGACTTGTGGTGGTTACACTGATTACGACAGCCGTTGCGTACCGAGGACGCAATGCCTGCGTTTGCCGCCTCTTCCGTTTCCCCGTCACACAATTACGTTTTCTGTTGCCAGTCCGATGCGATGGTGCACAGTAAGTTACAAGTAGCGCTTGTTACGGCGTTCCTATGTTTCCCACGGGTTGGAATTGCCCAGCCACGTGTGGGAGAACTGCGCAATACGTGTACGAGACCCCCCCCCCCCCCTGCCCCGGTGCGTGACGGCTGTTTATCTCGCGATCACAGCATCGTATTCCAGAGTCCTCTGAGACTCAGCAATGGAAAGCGGACTGTGGGTGTGTGTGCGGACTACAGCGAGGCAATACACAGAGTTACGTACACCCGTGCACACGTAGGGTATTGGCGATTACGAGGTCTGTTCAAAAAAATTTGGAACATTCGCAATTTCGAGCTAATGGTGTGTTGGGATCCATGCACACTGTGTCTAAGGTGTAACTGCCGGAAGTTTCATTGTTGCACGTCTGTTAGTTATTGTTTAGTGCTGTATTGGGTAGAACTTTTCGAATTTCCAGCAGAGTTAGAGGAGCAACAAGTCTGCATTAAGTTTTCCATGAAACTCGAGAAAACCTTTACAGAGACACACCAAGCGTCTTCTAACCAAAGTGCGTGCCTATGGAACGTGTGGCCACACGGCGGAGGTTCGAGTCCTCCTTCGGGCATGGGTGTGTGTGTTCGTCCTTAGGATAATTTAGGTTTAGTAGTGTGTAAGCTTAGGGACTGATGACCTTAGCAGTTAAGTCCCATAAGATCTCACACACATTTGAACATTTGCCTTTGGAACATCGCCTCAGTTGTGCCACTGGATTCGTGATTTCCTGTCAGAAAGGTCACAGTTCGTAGTAATAGGAGGGAAGTCATCGAGTAAAACAAAAGTAATATCTGACGTTCCCCAAGGAAGTATTGTAGGCTCTCTATTGTTACTGATCTTTATTAATGACATAGGAGACAATCTGAGTAGCCCCCTTGGATTGTTTGCAGATCATGCTCTCATTTACCGTCTTATAAAATCACAAGATGACCAAAACTAACTACAAAATGATTTAGGTAAGATATCTGAATGGTGCGAAAAGTGGCAATTGACCCTGAATAGCCGCCCGGAGTGGCCGAGCGGTTCTAGGCGCTACAGTCTGGACCCACGAGACCGCTACGGTCGCAGGTTCGAATCCTGCCTCGGGCATGGATGTTTGTGATGTCCTTAGGTTAGTTAGGTTTAAGTAGTTCTGAGCTCTAGGGGACTGATGACCACAGCAGTTAAGTCGCGTAGCGCTCAGAGCCGTTTTTAAGATTTTCACTCTGTAACGGAGTGTGCGCTGATATGAAACTTCCTGGCATATTAAAACTGTGTACCGGACCGAGACTCGAACTCGGGACCTTTGGCTTTCGCGGGCAAGTGCTCTACCATCTCAGCTACCCAAGCACGACTCACGCCCCGTCCTCACAGCTTTACTTCTGCCAGTACCTCGTCTCCTACCTTCCAAACTTTACAGAAGCTCTCCTGCGAACCTTGCAGAAATAGCAGTCCTGAAAGAAAGGATACTGAGGAGTCATGGCTTAGCCACAGCCTGGGGGATGTTTCCAGAATGAGATTTTCACTCTGCAGCGAGGTGTGCGCTGATACGAAACTGAAGGCTGTAAATTTAACTAAATACATAGGGATTGCAATTACAAATAACCTAAATTGGAACGATCACATAGATAATATTGCGTGTAGAGCAAACCAAAGACAGCAATTCATTGGCAGAACACTTAGAAACTGCAACAGGTCTACTAAAGAGACTGCTTACACCACGCTTGTCCGCCCTATCTTGGAGTATTGCTGTGCAGTGTGGGATCCGCATCAGGTGGGACCGATGGATGTTCAAAGAAGGGCCGCTGGTTTTGTATTATCACGAAATAGGGAAGATAGTGCCAAAGACATATACGTGAATTGGAGTGTCAATCATTAAAACAAAGGCGTTTTTCGTTGCGACGGGATTTTCTTATGAAATTTCAAACACCAGTTTTCTCCTCCGATTACGAAAACATTCTGTTGGCGCCTACCTACATAGGGAGAAGAGATCATCACGATAAAATAAGAGAAATCAGGGCTCGCACAGAAAAAGTTCTCCTTTTTCCCGCGAGCCGTTCGAGAGTGGAACGGTAGAGAGACTGCTTCAAGGTTGTTCACTGATCCCCCTGCTAGGCACCTTACTGTGAAGAGCAAAGGAATCACTTAGATGTAGATGTAGATGTAGAAATGATGCAGGAAGCCATCACTCCGTGGATGGGACAGCGCGCCTTAAATGCGCAGATATTATTTATTTTTCTCTTCTTTTCCCCAATGTCTTGTTTTTCCAAAGAGGGCGACGACTGTTCCAGATAATTTGATAATAACAGAAAAATTTACAAAAAAATAAAAATAAATAAAAATAAAAATAAATAAAGAAAACCAAAGCCTTCCACTTCTGTTGATTCCTGTGCCTCCAAGTTTCCTGTACGCCACAGGCTCGGTGGCGGCGAGGGAGACACTGTGGCCAGGCCCCGGGTTTCGACTTCTGCCCACGCTACTCCCTGACCCCCACCTGCCCATTCCTTAAAAACTATGGGACAAGGCACTGACTTGGCACACAAAAGGTGTTAGGTTCGAATCTTGTCAGGTACATTGATTTAAACGAAAAGCCAAGGCCCCGAGTTAAGCTGGAAATCCGGGTTCGAGTCGCGGTCCGGCAAGTGGTCGACAGCGTGGAGTATCATCCACCAGCTTTTCCCCTCTACAGGTGTCTGGGCAATGTGGTATCACATAGTCAGCAGGAAATTCGGAACAAAACAGCGTGTGAGAGGTCCATGATTAAGGAATTTGTTGCTAGCGCACTCGAACAGATGTAATTTCGATGGATTGCTCAAGCGCTGCCTGTGATATGTAATCAGACCAGAGAGCAGTGTTGTCAGCAGTAGGAACTGTGTGTCAGTAGGAGTAAGTAGTAGCTAGCAGTCTGGTGTACGGAGTTGGCTGGGCCGGTCGTGTGGAGCGATGGCGGTGCCTGAGCGATGTAGTATAAGGTAAAAGCAGCCTCGCGCATATGTACTGTTGTTATATCAAGTCCCATGTAAATGTTTTTTAAAAATAAGTCTGTTAATAATAATCTTTCCTATAAAAATTAACTTTTGACAATGAATCATGTCAATTTAAAGAATTTACTAATTTCTCCAATCCATGGTCATCCCGATTATTGTAAAGAAAAATCAGTTGTTTCCTTTTATACATGACAAATCTAGCTGCCAGCATTGCACTGGGCTGTGCCAGAAAAATTTCTTATAGGACCAGACAGATACGTGTTATCCGGCGACCTTACCGAGGTAAGAATTTTCAGTTTATTCAGAATGAATTTTTAGGGCCATGACGCAGCACTGCTGACGTCCAAAATTTACCAGTTCAAATTCACAGTCAATTACGGAAAGGTTATAGGTGAGCCACAATTTTATTGAGAGATTAGTCACATTGTATTATTGGTAGCTTACGGAACAATAAACTGTTGGGTAGTTACACTCAATGTGAATTATATAATTGTATTATTTTTTACCGTCGGGAGGCTACGCTAGAATGTGAATGCTATGATTATAGTTTTTATCTGTTGGGAGGCAATATACTTATTTTTTCTGTTGGGAAGTTACACTAAATGTGAATATTATACATATTTTTATTGTGGCGAGGTTACAAGCGGCTGCACAACACTGGTTTGTCCGTGAGCGATTCACAGCCATGCCCAAACTGCCATATGCATGCATGGCCAAAGGAATTTTGCATCATAATTCAGAACAACACATACGCTGCAATATCGAATTTATCCACGAACAGCGGGCAAGCGACTTTCAAGTAAAATGTGTCACATGTGCGGGTATACACATAAAGGATGTACGAGCACAGGTTGTAGACGCATCGCCGACGACATACGGAAGTTTGGGTCGGGCCATGACACGAGCTCTGACAGTCAAGTGGTAGGGCATCATCGATCTCCTACATGTTCTCTACGAAGTCGGAGTTGTACCCGATGCCTCCCGACTTTAAATACTGCGCAGCAATATTGTGTGGTTCCTGGACTGGCACATTTGCCCAATATATTCATACACTATTACTACGCTATAAACATTGAGCATGTGACGACCATTGTAATACAGCAACTTTACACTCGCAGTATGACACAGTATTATTCTCGAATATATACTGAGCGCGCGTGAGTCCCTTCAGTTAAGCGACTTTACCGCGGCAATACACTGACGCAGTTTTATTGCCCAATAAATACTCAGCGCGTGAGGCCGCCTTTACGGAAGCAACTTTACACTGGCAATATAGTGACATAATATTACTGCGCAATAAATATTTAACGTGTGTTAGACTCCTTAGTTAAGCACCTTTACCCTAGGAGTTCAAAATGGTTCAAATGGCCCTGAGCACTATGGGACTTAACATCTATGGTCATCAGTCCCCTAGAACTTAGAACTAATTAAACCTAACTAACCTAAGGACAGCACACAACACCCAGCCATCACGAGGCAGAGAAAATCCCTGACCCCGCCGGGAATCGAACCCGGGAACCCGGGTGTGGGAAGCGAGAACGCTACCGCACGACCACGAGATGCGGGCTTACCCTAGGAGTACACTGACACAATAGTAGTATGCAATAAATACTAAGGGCGTACGAACATCTACAGCTAAGGAACTACACTGGCAGTATATTGACTCAATATTATTGCGCAGAACTATTGAGTGTGTTATGCCGATTTAGTTAAGCAACTTTACCATGGGAATATATTGACACAGTACTACTGTACAATGCCGGCCGCGGTGGTCTAGCGGTTCTGGCGCTGCAGTCCGGAACCGCGGGACTGCTACGGTCGCAGGTTCGAATCCTGCCTCGGGCATGGGTGTGTGTGATGTCCTTAGGTTAGTTAGGTTTAAGTAGTTCTAAGTTCTAGGGGACTTATGACCTAAGATGATGAGTCCCATAGTGCTCAGAGCCATTTTTGAACTACTGTACAATAAATACTGGACGTTTATAAACCCTTTTAGTTCAATAACTTTACCCTGGCGCAATATTATTGCGCAGTAAATGTTGAGCGAATGAGTGCCCCTTTGGTCAAGCAATTTTACCCTGGCAATATAGTGACACAATATTATTGCGCAATAACTACTGGGCGGGTGAGGTTCTTCTAGTTTACAATTTGACCCTAGCAGCGTTAGCGCCGACAGACAATACGCAGCTTCTGTGTGTGTGTGTGTGTGTGTGTGTGTGTGTGTGTGTGTGTGAAATCTTATGGGACTTAACTGCTAAGGTCATCAGTCCCTAAGCTTGCACACTACTTAACCTAAATTATCCTAAGGACAAACACACACACCCATGCGCCGGGACCAGCCGCACAGTCCATGACTGCAGCGTCCGAGACCGCTCGGCTAATCCCGCGCGGCGCAGCTTATGCTTCGATGTTTTTCACCCTAACATTCTCTCCCATTCACTACTGTGTAAATGCTTATTTGCTGGCAAAAGTAAATCATAATGCACACTAACGAACCCCCTGCGCAGTGTATGCGAATGTGTAATCGCCTGAGTCCGCTTCAGTCTGAAGTTACGTACCACACACCTGTGCTTCCTGATCTTACCCGAAAAATATTTCTAAAATTACTTGAATGTCTTACAGTTTTCTAAAACATTAAACTTCACGTGATCAGTAGTAGTCTGTTTTTCACGAAGCATGATCTTTTTCAGAAATGACTTGTCTGCGAAGTGGGCTGAACAACCAGTCCCTAAAATAGTTCTGTCTAAATCACTTTGAACCTTTTTGAACACATTTCAGTCCCTGCTCTCCTCATACTACAAAATTACTGTTAGTGTTATCAGCAGTAACACAAACCGATTTCGAGTTTGTAACGTTTTTTCACATACTGCAAAAGAGACAGAGTCAAAATCCGAGCTGTTTCATCTAACACTTCACCAAATTATAAAAGTTTAACTTGAATTTTCTCCTGCAGACTGAAATATCTTACACCAATTGGAACAAGTCTTGCTTCACTTCTGTCTGAGCTATCCATCGTTGTTCTTGTTGCGGTCTTCAGTCCTGAGACTCGTTTGATGCAGCTCTCCATGCTACTCTATCCTGTGCAAGCTGCTTCATCTCCCAGTACCTACTGCAACCTACATCCTTCTGAATCTGCTTAGTGTATTCACCTCTTGGTCGCCCTCTACGATTTTTACCTTTCACGCTGCCCTCCAATACTAAATTGGTGATCCCTTGATGCCTCAGAATATGTCCTACCAACCGATCCCTTTTCTTGTCAAGTTGTGCCACAAACTCCTCTTCTCCCCAATTCTATTCAATACCTCCTCATTAGTTATGTAATCTTCCCATCTAATCTTCAACATTCTTCTGTAGCACCACATTTCGAAAGCTTCTATTCTCTTCTTGTCCAAACTATTTATCGTCCATGTTTCACTTCCATACATGGCCACACTCCATATAAATACTTTCAGAAACGACTTCCTGACACTTAAATCAATACTCGATGTTAACAAATTTTTCTTCTTCAGAAACGCTTTCCTTGCCATTGCCAGCCTACATTTTATATCCTCTCTACTTCGACCATCATCAGTTATTTTGCTCCCCAAATAGCAAAACTTCTTTACTACTTTAAGTGTCTCATTTCCTAATCTGATTCCCGAAGCATCATCCGATTTAATTCGACTATATTCCATTATCCTCGTTTTGCTTTTGTTGATGTTCATCTTATATCCTCCTTTCAAGACTGTCCATTCCGTTCAACTGTTCTTTCTGGTCCTTTGCTGTCTCTGATAGAATTACAATGTCACCAGCGAACCTCAAAGTTTTTATTTCTTCTCCATGGATTTTAATACCTACTCCTAACTTTTCTTTCGTTTCCTTTACTGCTTGCTCAATATACAGATTGAATAGCATCGTGGATAGGCTACAACCCTGTCTCACTCCCTTCCCAACCGCTGCTTCCCTTTGATGTCCCTCGACTCTTATAACTGCCATCTGGTTTCTGTACAAATTGTAAATAGCCTTTCGCTCCCTGTATCTTACCCCTGCCACCTTCAGAATTTGAAAGAGAGTATTCCACTCAACATTGTCAAAAGCTTTCTCCTAGTCTACAAACGCTAGAAACGTAGGTTTGCCTTCCTTAATCTTTCTTCTAAGATAAGTCGTAAGGTCAGTATTGCCTCACGTGTTCCAACATTTCTACGGAATCCAAACTGATCTTCCCCGCGGTCGGCTTCTACTAGTTTTTCCATTCGTCTGTAAAGAATTCGCGTTAGTATTTTGCAGCTGTGACTTATTAAACTGATAGTTCGGTAATTTTCACAATTGCCAACACCCGCTTTCTTTGGGATTGGAATTATTATATTCTTCTTGAAGTCTGAGGAATTTCGCCTGTCTCATAGATCTTGCTCAGCAGATGGTAGAGTTTTGTGAGGACTGGCTCTCCCAAATGTTACTGTTACATAATTAATGTTTTCGAAAGAACGTAACGCAGTGTGCATTATAAGTGGAGAAATAATGTTAATAATAACTGCCTCGATATGGGTTCTGGCAGCCGGCCGCTGTGACCGAGCGGTTCTAGGCGCTTCAGTCCGGAACTGGGCTGCAGCCACGGTCGCAGGTTCGAATCCTGCCTCGGGCATGGATGTGTGTAATGTCCTTCGGTTAGTTAGGTTTAAGTAGTTCTAAGTTCTAGGAGACTGATGACCTCAGAAGTCAAGTCCCATAGTGCTCAGACCCGTTTGAACCATTTAGTTAGGTTTAAGTAGTTCTAAGTCTAGGGGATTGATGACCTCAGATGCTAAGTCCGATAGTGCTTAGAGCCATTTGGTTCTCACAGACGAAAATTTTTTATCATATAACTTTTTAGCTAGTTCACATGAGCAGTGTGAAGTTTCGAAACTGACTTCGCGTCTAGCAGTGTGGTATGGAAATGTAACATCTTCAGCAGGATATTCCAGATCACAATTCCCATCTTGTGCTTTTAAATAATCTCTTATGTCTGGCGAAGCAGTCGCACTAACAGCACTTCTATGTTTAACTACTTTTACGCCAATGTCAGCCTTTCCTTTACCTGTAGCAGGAAGTTCTCCAGTACATAGTGAGCAATAGGCGCGTTTATTGTTAGTCACTGCCCAGTTTCAAAAATGTGTGTTCTCATTGCAAGTCAATAGATACACTACTGGCCATTACAATTGCTACACCACCAGCTGACGTGCTACAGACGCGAAATTTAACCGACAGGAAGAAGATGCTGTGATATGCAAATGATTAGCATGGCAGAGCATTCACGCAAGTTTGGCGCCAGTGGCGACACCTACAACGTGCTGACATGAGGAAAGTTTCCAACCGATTTCTCATACACAAACAGCAGTTGACCGGCGTTGCCTGGTGAAACGTTGTTGTGGTGCCTCGTGTAAGAAGGAGAAATGCGTACCATCACGTTTCCGACTTTGATAAAGGTCGGATTGTAGCCTATCGCGATTGCGGTTTATCGTATCGCGACATTGCTGCTAGCGTTGGTCGAGATCTAATGACTCGAATATGGATCCAATGACTCGAATATGAAATCGGTGGGTTCAGGAGGGTAATACGGAACGCCGTACTGGATCCCAACGGCCTCGTATCACTAGCAGTCGAGATGACAGGCATCTTATCCGCATGGCTATAACGGATCGTGCAGCCACATCTCGATCCCTGGCTCATCTGATGGGGACGTTTGCAAGACAACAACCATCTGCACGAACAGTTCGACGACGTTTGAAGCAGCACGGACTACCAGCTCGGAGACCGTGGCTGCGGTTACCCTTGATGCTGCATCACAGAGAGGAGCACCTGCGATGGTGTACTCGACATCGAACCTGGTTGCACGAATGGCAAAACGTCATTTTTTCGGATGAATCCAGATTCTGTTTACAACATCATGATGGTCGCATCTGTGTTTGGCGACATCGCGGTGAACGCACATTGGAAGCGTGTATTCGTCAAAGCCATACTGGCGTATCACCCGGCATTGACGGCACTTTGAGCAGTGGACGTTACATTTCAGATGTGATTCGACCCGTGGCTCTACCTTTCATTTGATCCCTGCGAAACTCTGCATTTCAGCAGGATAATGCACGACCGCATGTTGCAGGTCCTGTACGGGCCTTTCTGGATACACAAAATGTTTGACTGCTGCGCTGGGCAGCACATTCTCCTGATCTCTCACCAACTGAAAACGTCTGGTCAATGGTGGCCGAGCAACTGGCTCGTCACAATACGCCAGTCACTACTCTTGATGGACTGTGGTGTCATGCTGAAGCTGATTGGGCAGCTGTACCTGTACACGCCATCCAAACTCTGTTTGACTCAATGCCCAGGCGTATCAAGGCCGTTATTACGGCCAGAGGTGGTTGTTCTGGGTACTGATTTCTCAGGGTCTGTGCACCCAAGTTGCGTGAAAATGTAGTCGCATGTCAGTTGTAGTATAATATATTTGTCCAATGAATACCCGTTTATCATCTGCATTTCTTATTAGTGTAGCAATTTTAATGGCGAGTAGTGTACACACATTCTTTTGCTTTTTGTTAAACGGTGGGCAAAAAAACAGAAATGAAATTATGAAAAACGTGTAGACTAGCTACGTCACACACGAAAACAATATGAACACACGGTGCCTGTTCTGTTTCCGAATGACCAACGTTATGGCGGAAATGGTAGCGCTTGCTGTAAGATCGACCGAGTGAGGACCGGTCGTAAGACAATGCTGAAAACGTGATGGCCGTACTAATCTCGGATATACGGTAAGTCTACACAGACAGCGCCCTTAGGCATAAGCTAATAGCGAATATGTACTGTATACGGAGAAATATTAGTCGATTGTCGTGAAACGATAGATAAAATGCGCAGGCGGCTGCCATCTTTTGCACGAATCCGCGCGGGACTTTCACAAGACGCGAATTAGAGACTCACGTTAGAGCCATAACTCTAGCTTATTATTTAGTATATGATTACTATGGGAGGGTCGTTCAATAAATAATGCAACAAATTTCTTTTCTCGGCCAATTTCTGTTGAAAAAACGTGGAATTCTCGTTTCCTCCACTATAGTTTTATGAAGTGCATTAGAATCGTGAATAAAACCAAGATGCTTGAAAAAAATATACACCATTACTTTCTGAATGCCCCTCACACATTTACTCGTTATGTGGAATAAATTAATGTGTGGCCTGATACAGTGTATTAGCCATTTATTGCAACGTGCCGAAAAAAATAGGTATCGACTAGGGGAAAAGAGAAGAGTTCATTTGTAATGTTTTAGACGCTCTGAAGTGATGTCAGACTCCCCTCTTTGGATTTTCATTGTTGGATGTTTGTAGCCTCTAAACTTTATAAAGTTTTTTTTTTTCTTTGCAGCTAATATGTTTTAGATGAGATCATTCTGGATCTAGAAATGGTCGTACATCGGAAAAATACACAAAGACATACTTCTGTAATTATTTTAGGGACACCAAAGAACTGAAACATGGCAAACAGATTCATTATAGCTCATTTTCGGAAACGAAACTTTTGTTATTATGGGTACTCGAGTTTTCATGCTGTTAGTAACTATTTGTAAAACGATTACATGATTTGTTAACTGACATTTCAAATCTTTAGATGCAATTCAAATAAAAGCGATGACAGCGAGAATCGAAGTGGCGAAAGCATGATTCATTATCTTGAATGCTACTTCCTGAACTACACCCCATATGACGACAGGCGGCCTAAATGTTTTTTAGATAATCGTGCCGAGAAATTTTCGAATCAGTTTTTTTCTTCCCAAGGTGAGAAACCAAAAGATACTGCGTATGCTGTAGACTGGAAAAAATTTTCCAGTTGCTTTCAGAATAACAATCCAACTCCAAGAAATACTGCGAATATACCAATCGAGAGAGAACCGTGGCAAAAATATGACGATCTTTCTCTCTCTATCTTTCCTTTTTTTTTATTGTGGTGGTGGTGATGCTGAAGTCTGATCAACTTTGTTGATTTTTACTTCTATAGAGAATGGAAAAGGGTAAAAATTTTCGCTTTATTTATTTATTCTTCTTTCAGCTTTAGTTTGGGCACACAGAGGGGTCCTTTAACTCTCTGCTTTTGGTGTGTGTTTGAAAACAGTGTGAAGAAGTGCTAAAGACCTTTATGTCCTTAAATTATGTATAATTAAGTACGGACAACATTTACGGGGGCTGAAATACTGTCGCCTTCGGTACTTTACATTTGTGGTTGCGTGAGGGTCCTGCCGTTCCTACTGTGGTGAGTTGTGGTGTACCGTCGTGTATCACTTCCAACTTCCGAAATGTGTTCGTGCCTTCTCCTTGACCTTGTCTGAGTGGTAAGACTCTCTCTTTCTAAGGCACGAACGTTATTTCGGAAGTTGGACATGATACGCAACGGTACACCACAACTCACCACAGTAGGTACGGTAGAAACCTTACGCAACCACAAATATAAAGTACCGAAGGCGACAGTATTTGAGCCCCCGTAAATGTTTTCCTTACGTAATTCTCCATAATTTAAGGACATGAAGTCCTTTTTTTTTTTTTTCAATTCCCCCCCGAAGGGGGCGGGCTGGCAACAGCTTAGTACGCTGCTCTACAGCCTACAGACTGTTATTTTAAAAACGGAAGAAGAAAAGAACAAGAAAAACAGGCGATAAAACGGTGACTTAAAGTGTAAAATGGCGGAAAAATGCGGAAAGTTAAAACATGAAGTCCTTTAGCACTTCTTCACACTGTTTTCAAACACACACAAAAAGCAGCGATTTAAAGGACCCTTCTGTGTGCCCAAACTAAACTGCGTGAAGAATGAATAAATAAAGCGAAAATTTTTACCCTTTCCATTCCCTACAGAAGTAACAATCAACGAAGTTGATCAGACTTCAACACCACCACCACACACACATAAAAAAACTCACTCTTTCTCTCCGTATACGAATATAGGTTCTCTGCAAGCTAATCACATGTTCTGCCATCTGTTGTTAACGCCAAGCACTATTTAAGTGATTTTGGCCGCTAGAGAGTACCACGTTACGAAAGTTAATTATGTTTCTAATTATGTGGTTTACCGGAGAGATATGAAAGAAATATTTACCGCCAATGCTACAAAAGAAAGCAGTTTCTAGTTTACTATAAGAGGTTGTATAAATGAATGTGAGCTTTAACCCTTTCCGAACGAGAACATTCCACACTCATTACAATTTGCTACAACATACGCTATTTCTGTTACACACAGGTTGCATCGTTCATCAGAGGGTTGGATCCCCTCAGTCGACGACGTCAGGTTGCAACGCCTGAGCTGCTCTCAGGTTGTAATCTCCGTCTTCGGCGGTTCTGCCTGCCTGCCTGCCCGTCCGTCCGTCCGTCCGTCTGCCTGTTCGCTGCCGTCTGATGTCCGTCCGTCCGTCTGTTCGTCGCCGCCGCCAGCCGGTGCATCCGGTGCCGCCTGGTCGCCGCCGTCGCCGCCGTCCTGACCCTGGTCTACGGCCGTCTTCGTCTTCATCCGTCTTCGTCTTTGTCTGTCCCCAGTTTCTGTCCTTTCCTCTTCGTTCTGTTCGTTATTGTTTCTCTCTACCGTCATGTCCGCCCCAACCACTGCTGCCACCGCTACCACCACCGCCATAGTTTATACTTCCCCTTCCGCCGCCTCCACCACTATAACTTGGTGTGCCCAGTCCCACCCCCCTTCTTCCATCCCACCTCTCCTCACTCTCCCTTCACCCTATATCTTTGTCGCCCCCTCTCCCGCTTCTTCCTCTCGCTCCTCTCGTTCTGATCCTTTCCCCCACTCCCCCTGCCTGTCATTGCAGCTCCGGCTCGGGTGGTGGCCCGTCGGGCCACTGTCCACGCCCAGCTCTCCCCGTCACCTTCGCCATCACCGCCGCCACTGCCACCGTCATCGTCATCGTCGCCGTCGCCTTCGCCGTCACCGTCACCATCTCCGGCGCCGACCTGCAATCTCCCCCATCCCACCTACTCCCAAAAGTGTAAAGCCCGACCCCCTCCAGCCACTCCTGAACTCACCGTCCCTGTCCGTCCCCTGGACGCCCCCACCCCTCCTGGCAATTCCCTTCGTCCCCCCCCCCCCCACCGCTGAGGACGTCATCAGGTTCCTTACCATCGTCCTCCAGAATGTTCATCCCTTTCAGCGCCCTCACACCCTCCAGCAGATCTCCCTTGCTGCCCGTTCCATCTTCCAACTCAAGATGTACGCCACCTACTCCAACAACCAGGCCCATTTCACCTTCTCCCGTCTTGACACCCTCGTTTAAATCCAAGTCATGGCGCGACAGCAACGTATCCGTTTCAACAACATACGCTCCCTTCCCACCAACAAAAACCTCTTCCTGCACACCCTTGCCACCCACCGCGTGGATGCCTTCCTCCTCAATGAACCCTTCCTGCAACCCCACCACACAGTCCACACTTCGCCCTATCTCCTCCACCGCTCCGATAATCCCCTCCCGATTGCGCGTGGCGGAGTTGCCATTGGGCACCACCGCCAGATCCCCGTTCGGCTCCAACCTCTCCTTCCCGACCCCACCGAACACCTGATCCTTAGTGTCTTCTTCCCCGGCCTTACCATTACCTGCGCCACCATCTATGTTCGCCCCAACGCTCCTCTTCCCTTCGACTTCCTCTCCCACATTGACCGTATCTTCTCCTCCTACGTGATCGCCGCCGACCTCAACATCCATAGTCGTTCCGCCGCCCAGTTACGGCGGTGGCATCGGTTCCTCTCCTCCCTTCAAGGCGACCTCACTCCCATCCCCCAGCACACCTGTCCCGAATCCAACTCCACTCCTGATGTTGTCCTATCCTCCCCCAACCTCCTTGGCCGCATAACGGTGGATGTCCTGGAGCCTATTGGTAGCGACCATCTCCCTGTCCTCCTCACCATTTCAGACGGTCGTCGCCCTCGCCCCGACCCTCGTACTGATCCTCCCCCTAAGTATGTCCACGACTATTCCCGAGCCGACTGGAATGCCTACCGTGATACCCTTTCCACCCAGGTCAATAGCCACCCTCTCACCTACCACCACCCTGACGATGTCACCCATGCCGCCTCCTTTCTCCAGCAGACCTTGTCTGAGGCCGTGGAGACCCACGTTCCTACTGTCGCCATCCACCCCCACCGTCCTACCTTACCCCCACAGGCCGTTCTCCTCCTCCGTGAATCCCGTCGTCTCTACCGTGCCTTCCTCCGCACGCGTGACCCGGACACACTACGACGCCACCGGCAACTCCAGCGACACGTTCGTAATTTGCTCGCGGCTAAGAAACGCCGGGACTGGCGACAGACATGCACCCGTTTAAATGCAACCCTACCAATCAACTCGTCCAAGTTCTGGTCGGCCTTCCGTCGCCTTACCGGAACTAAACCCTCCCCCTACTATCCTCTTCTCCACGATGATCACCCCTTCCCTGACACCCTTAGTAAGGCCAATCACTTTGCCTCCTACCTCTCTGATGTTTTCTCCATCCCCGACGATCCCCAGTTCGATTACTCCCTCTTCCTGGATATCCGCAATCGAACTGACACCTCCGTCCCTCCCCTCGCTCCTGGTTTCCAGTACTTGGACAACATTACACACACGGAACTCAATGCCCCTATCACTACACAGGATCTCATTGATACACTCCGCACCAAACGCACCACCGCTCCTGGTCACGATCGTGCCACCTACCATCACCTTCGTGAAGCTCCTGTCTCTTTCCTCTCCACCCTGGCCAGGCTCTACAATGTAGTCCTGTCCACCGGTTACTACCCCGACCTGTGAAAAACCTCCCGTATCCTCATGTTCCTTAAACCTGGCAAACCGCCGTCCGCCATCTCCTCCTACCGTCCCATCAGCCTTACCTCGGTCTTCAGCAAGGTCCTGGAATCTATCCTCACCCGCCGCATCCACCAGCATCTCCGCCAGCACCGCCTCCTTCCCGTCACCCAGTGTGGCTTTCGGCCATCCTTCTCTTCCGACGATCTTCTCCTTCACCTCACTCATCTCCTTTCCGAACAGCTTAATTCCCGTCGCTCCGCCATCTTCCTCTCCCTTGACCTCGAACGCGCTTATGACCGCATCTGGCATTCCGGTCTCCTCTTCAAGCTCCAAACCTTTGCCCTTCCCATTAACTACGTCCGTCTGATCGGTCCCTTTCTCTCCCGCCGTCCTTCCTATGTCACCATCCATAACACCGATTCCTACACCTTTTTCCCCTCCGCCGGTGTGCCCCAAGGCTCCGTCGTCTCCCCCCTTCTGTACCTTTTGTACACGGCGGACGTGCCGCCGCCGTCGCCCCCCATCCACCTCCTCCAGTTTGCCGATGACACCGCGTTCCTCGCCCTTGCCCCCACCCTGCAACGCTCCCAACGCCTTCTCCAATCCCATCTTGACGGGTTCACCGCTTGGTGCTACCAGTGGTTGCTCAAGGTCAATCCCTCCAAAACCCAGGCGATCATTGTAGGCAAAACCACCCCTTCCTTCCGCCTCCTTGATTTCTATCTCACCGTCTATGGCCGTCCTATCGCACTCACTCCCACCCTTAATTACCTTGGCGTCACCCTCGACCGTCGCCTCTCCTGGACTCCCCATCTCCAGACGATCCAAGCCAAGGCACGTTCCCGACTCCGTCTCCTCAAGCTCCTTTCCGGCCGCACGTGGGGTCTGGACCCCTCTACAATCCTCCACACCTATAAATCCCTCATCCACCCTATCCTTTGTTACGCCCATCCAGCCTGGATCTCCGCCCCCCCTACCTTCTATAAATCCCTCCAAATCCTTGAACGCCATGCTCTCCGCCTTGCCTATCGCATCCGTCTCCCCTCCCCCACGCGGATCCTGTATGATCTCATCCCCTTCCCCCACCTCCTCCTTTTCCTTGAAAGGATACGGATCCTGTACACCTCCCGTAAACTTGATCCTCCTCACCCTCTCGTGTCCCCGATCCTCTCCCACCCCCACCCGCTGCCGCGCCTGTACTCCCACGTCCCACCCGGTCTCCATCTCTCCACCCTCCTTACCCTCTCCCAAGGTGGCTTCCGCCAGCTCCCCCTCCCTGATGATGTCCTCGTTCCCTCCATCTACCCCTCTTATCAACTTTGATCCTCCCCCCACCTCCTGTGTCCTCTCCTTTAGGCACCCTCCCTCCCTCCCTTCCCTTCCCTCCTCTTTCCTTTCCCCCCTCCCTCCTCCCCTCTCCACCGGGCTTCCCCTCCCCCTTCCTCCCTCCCCCTCTCTCCTTTGCCCATGGCATCTCTGCTCCCCCCTCTCCCATTCCCATTCCCCTTCCCATTCCTCCTCCTCCACCTCCTCTCTTGGCAGGTCCCCGGACTCGTACACGCTCAGTGAACATTCGCGCGCCGGAGATCATCGCCGTCAGTGTTTCGTGTGTGTGCCTTCGTTTGTGTGTAGTGTTGTTCGCCGTCACGCCCCCACCGTTCACGTGCCGTCGCCATCATCCATGTTCTGTGCATCGTGTCGCCCAGTGTTAGTGATGTTTCTCGTCCAGCGTGAACGGCTACATGTTTTTTTCGATTTTTAGTGTCTACATTTTTTTGCCCACCGTTTTTACTGTCTACTCTGTGCCACCTTTATGTACTACTTGTTGTAACACTCAAGGCTGAAGAGCGGCGTATTCTGCTGCTGCCAGCCCGCCTTTGTATAAGGTGTTAAAATCACAATAAAGAAAAAAAAAAAAGTTGCATCGTTTAACGCGCTTCAGGTTAGGTCTCTTATATGAGTGCGTTTCCGTGTCGCAGCGCTGTAGTTTTGGCACCACATTTCAGCGTTGGTATACTTGCCATTTCGGTGTTGGTATCTTCGTAGTTATTGCCCCAGTATAGCTGGGAAATTTTTGGTGCGCGTAGTCCTCTCGTGCCGGGCCCCTGCCTCGTCAGCCGGACCCATGTCCATCATGGAGGAGTGCTTCGCGACTCTCCGATTCCTCCCCCGCTGCCACTCGGGGAGAACCGCGTCGGAAACGCCCCTCATCCCGGCCTCCCGTCTCGCATAATGCTTCGCCCACCTCGCAACGGGCGAAGAATCGCGCCCACCACCACAAATCGCCGGATGACACCACTGGCACTGAAACCGATCACCGTAAAGACTGTCCACCGTCCCGTGTCAGGGTCCGTTCATCCGTGTCGTCGTCCGACGACCCCCCTGACCGGTCGTTGGGAGGCGGCGAACACATCGGCTCTGTCTGACCACCACCCGGCTGTACCTGCATCTCTTCCTACGCCGTCCCGCCCCCGTGGCGAGTCTTCAGGACACCCTGACCCAGTCGCAAAGTCCTCTGGCCGTCGCTCCAGACGCTCCTCCGCCCACGCGGGCTGTGGTGGCAGCGGATCGTGTTCCGATAGCTCCCTGCCAGGGGACACCGCACTGGATGGTCCTGTGGATGAGGAAATGGCTCCTGCTCCCGACCTTCCTTCCCAAGAGATCCCCTCTGAAGAAAGAGAAGATAACCCCCATTGCGGTATATAATGCCACTAATTATACAAAACTGGACACCGAGCTCCGGCAACAGTCTTGCCACAGTGGATACACCGGTTCCCGTGAGATCACCGAAGTTGAGCGCTGTTGGGTGTGGCCGGCACTTGGATGGGTGACCATCCAGGCCGCCATGCGCTGTTGCCATTTTTTGGGGTGCACTCAGCCTCATGATGCCAATTGAGGAGCTACTCGACCGAACAGTAGCGGCTTCGGTCATGAATACCATCATCACAGCCAGGAGAGCGGTGTGCCGACTCCACGCCCCTCCTATCCGCATCCTCGTCTGAGGATGACATGGCAGTCAGATGGTCCCTAGTGAAGGCCAGTGCTTTTTTTTAACACTGAGCTCCAGCGGCTCAAATCCCTGCAGGTTCGGGGGTCAGAATAGGCCCGCGGTATTCCTGCCTGTCGTAAGAGGCGACTAAACGGAGACTCAAACGTTTTGGCCTTAATGTGATGGTCCCTTACGATGTTTCACCACTAGATTTCAAAATTTTCTGTTAGTGAGTACCATTTGGAGAAGGACACCTTACGTGGTGCATTCTACATCCATCTCGGCCTAAGATCTGGCACAACCGATATTGTAACGGAGTTGGCCTTACACCAAGCTTCCGGTCACATCAGCTGCTGTGTGTTCTGGGTAGCATACATGCCCTCCATTATGAACTTCCATCTTCACGCTCCTGACACATATGGATATTCGACACCCGACATCAAGCACGGTAGCCAGTCTGTTGTGGGGGGTCGTCATGTCCCCTCTTGGTGGTAGCCCCCTGACTACACATGGATCGCACTGCTGATGCCTAAGCTGCTACCTCCCCACGTATGCCGAGGAGTAGATGCCTATCCCTCTTGGGCATCGAGACTCCCGGCAAAAGTCATCCTGCCAGGTGGTCTTTGCTGTGACTGGGTGGCGCCCGTGGGGAGAGCCCCTGGTTGGCATGGGTGGCATCAGGGTGGATGACCTGCAATGAAGTGTGGTACATCATCTCTCGCTGGTGGGCCTCCACCAGCAGTCTCTAAGCGATCAAGGTCTAACCTCAATGAGAAGAAATTTGATCAGAGATCGTTTCTCTCCCTGGCCACTCCATGAGAGGAGCTAAAGACGGCAGTGGAGAATATTCACCCCGGTAACTCGTGTGTACGCAAGTTGATGGGGAATCGTTTATGTCGACCAAGCCCCAGTTTTTTGTGGAGCATTTAGAAGACAAGTTCGGGGAGGTGGAGGGCTTGTCCAAAATGCACTCTGGTTCAGTGCTCATCAAAACAGCATCCTCTGCCCAGGCACCGAGATTGCTAAATTGTGACAAGTTGGGGGATGTTTCAGTTAGCATCACGCCGCATAAGAGTCTCAACTTGGTCCAGGGTATTATATTCCACAGGGATCTTCTTCTGCAGTCCGACGATGAATTACTCGCCAACCTCGAACGACGAGGTGTTCACTTCGTCTGGCGCGTCCATCGGGGTCCGAGGGATAATCAGGTAGCCACCGGTGTCTTCACCTTGGCCTTCGAGGGTGATGTCTTATCCGAAAAGGTTAAGGTGATGGTTTACCGTTGTGATGTGAAGCCATATATCCCTCATCTGATGCGGTGTTTTAAATGCGGGAAGTTCGGGCACATGTCATCTCGCTGTACTTCCGGCATCATGTGTCGAGATTGTGGACGTCCTTCTCATCCCAATACTTCATGTGCCCCGCCTCCTACCTGTGTTAACTGCGGAGAACACCATCGCCCCTGCTCACCGGACTGTAGGATCTTCCAGAAAGAAAGGAAGATAATGGAATATAAGACCCTGGACCGCCTGACCTACATGGAGGCAAGGCGGAAATATGAGCGGCTACATCCTGTGCCAATGACATCCACCTATGCCGCTGCTGCAACACTGGTACGATCCTCTCCCGTGTCGTCACGTACTGTTGCCTCTCAGCTATGTCAGAATGCACTGGCCCCAATGGGTTGTGGGGGGCACTTCCCCTGCTGTTGCTCCTGCTCCATCTACTTCAGGAGCAACACCACCCCAACCATCGGGGACATTCGTCCCCCCTTCCCAGCCAGAGAAGCGTGAGACTTGTTCAGCTACTCTAGCCAGGAAAGGGTCCCTTGGGGCCCTCACATCCCAGGCTTTGCCCAGTGCCAAAGCGGACACCCGCAAATTTTTGAAACAACCACCGGTCGTTGGTCGTCGTGATTCACGGTCGTCATCCGTCCCTGAGACTGACCCAATGGGGCCCTCCCAGCCATACCCTCCAAAGGCACAGCGTGCAAAGCAGTCGAAGAAAAATGCTCCCAAGCATCCTGACATTGCGGTGGCACCTGTCCCACCGCAACCTTCCAACTCTGCTTCTGAGGATGAGGTGGAGATTCTGGCGTCCGCTGAGGACCTCGATCTCGCCGGTCCCTCGGACACCATTGATAGCACTAGCACAGGTGCTCGATCGGAGTCAGCAGGTGACCCAGCGGCGTAACCTGCCTTCCCAATCCCGTCACGTCTTTCTCAGACGTGGTCAATACCCTCCTCCAGTGGAACTGCAGCGGTTTCTTCCACCATCTAGCTGAGCTCCAACAACTTATCACCCTTCACCCTTTCTTCTGCACTGCTCTTCAGGAAACTTGGTTTCCAGCAATGCGAACCCCCGGCCTCTGTGGCTATCGGGGTTATTAATAGAACCGGGCAGCATATGAAAGGGTGTCTGGTGGCGTCTGCATCTATGTCCTTCACACTCTGCACAGCGAGTCTGTCCCTCTCCAAACACCTTTAGAGGCTGTCGCTGTTCGGGTGTGGACGCCACAGGCTGTTACCGTCTGCAGTCTTTACCTTCCACCAGATGGTGATGTCGCACAGCATGTCCTGGCTGCGCTGATAGCCCAATTGCCGCCGCCTTTCTTATTACTTTTTTCTTGGTCATCAATCTACTGACTGGTTTGATGCGGCCCGCTACGAATTCCTTTCCTGTGCTAACCTCTTCGTCTCAGAGTAGCACTTGCAACCTACGTCCTCAATTATTTGCTTGACGTATTCCAATCTCTGTCTTCCTCTACAGTTTTTGCCCTATACAGCTCCCTCTAGTACCATGGAAGTCATTCCCTCATGTCTTAGCAGATGTCCTATCATCCTGTCCCTTCTCCTTATCAGTGTTTTCCACATATTCCTTTCCTCTCCGATTCTGCGTAGAACCTCCTCATTCCTTACCTTATAAGTCCACCTAATTTTCAACATTCGTCTATAGCACCACATCTCAAATGCATCGATTCTCTTCTGTTCCGGTTTTCCCACAGTCCATGTTTCACTACCATACAATGCTGTACTCCAGACGTACATCCTCAGAAATTTCTTCCTCAAATTAAGGACGGTATTTGATATTAGTAGACTTCTCTTGGCCAGAAATGCCTTTTTTGCCATAGCGAGTCTGCTTTTGATGTCCTCCTTGCTCCGTCCGTCATTGGTTAATTTACTGCCTAGGTATCAGAATTCCTTAACTTCACTGACTTCGTGACCATCAATCCTGATGTTAAGTTACTCGCTGTTCTCATTTCTACTACTTCTCATTACCTTCGTCTTTCTCCGATTTACTCTCAAACCATACTGTGTACTAATTAGACTGTTCATTCCGTTCAGCAGATCATTTAATTCTTCTTCACTTTCACTCAGGATAGCAATGTCATCAGCGAATCGTATCACTGATATCCTTTCACCTTGTATTTTAATTCCACTCCAGAACCTTTCTTTTATTTCCATCATTGCTTCCTCGATGTACAGATTGAAGAGTAGGGGCGAAAGGCTACAGTCCTGTCTTACACCCTTCTTAATACGAGCACTTCGTTCTTGATCGTCCACTCTTATTATTCCCTCTTGGTTGTTGTACACATAGTATATGACCCGTCTCTCCCTATAGCTTACCCCTTCTTTTTTCAGAATCTCGAACAGCTTGCACCATTTTATATTGTCGAACGCTTTTTCCAGGTCGACAAATCCTCTGAGAGTGTCTTGATTTTTCTTTAGCCTTGCTTCCATTATGAGCCGTAACGTCAGAATTGCCTCTCTCGTCCCTTTACTTTTCCTAAAGCCAAACTGATCGTCACCTAGCGCATTCTCAATTTTCTTTTCCATTCTTCTGTATATTATTCTTGTAAGCAGCTTCGATGCATAAGCAGTTAAGCTGATTGTGCGATAATTCTCGCACTTGTCAGCTCTTGCCGTCTTCGGAATTGTGTGGATGACGCTTTTCCGAAAGTCAGATGGTACGTCGCCAGACTCATATATTCTGCACACCAACGTGAATAGTCGTTCTGTTGCCACTTCCCCCAATGATTTTAGAAATTCTGATGGAATGTTATCTATCCCTTCTGCGTTATTTGACCGTAATTCCTCCAAAGCTCTTTTAAATTCCGATTCTAATATTGGATCCCCTATCTCTTCTAAATCGACTCCTGTTTCTTCTTCTATCACATCAATCTTCACCCTCATAGAGGCTTTCAATGTATTCTTTCCACCTATCTGCTCTCTCCTCTGCATTTAACAGTGGAATTCCCGTTGCACTCTTAATGTTACTACCGTTGCTTTTAATGTCACCAAAGGTTGTTTTGACTTTCCTGTATGCTGAGTCTGTCCTTCCGACAATCATATCTTTTTCGATGTCTTCACATTTTTCCTGCAGCCATTTCGTCTTAGCTTCCCTGCACTTCCTAGTTATTTCATTCCTCAGCGACTTGTATTTCTGTATTCCTGATTTTCCCGGAACATGTTTGTACCTCCTCTTTTCATCAATCAACTGAAGTATTTCTTCTGTTACCCATGGTTTCTTCGCAGCTACCTTCTTTGTACCTATGTTTTCCTTCCCCACTTCTGTGATGGCCCTTTTTAGAGGTGTCCATTCCTCTTCAACTGTACTGCCTACTGCGATATTCCTTATTGTTGTATCTATAGCGTTAGAGAACTTCAAACGTACCTCGTCATTCCTTAGTACTTCCGTATCCCACTTCTTTGCGTATTTATTCTTCCTGACTAATGTCTTGAACTTCAGCCTACTCTTCATCACTACTATATTGTGATCTGAGTCTATATCTGCTCCTGGGTACGCCTTACAATCCAGTATCTGATTTCGGAAACTCTGTCTGACCATGATTTAATCTAATTGAAATCTTCCCATATCTCCCGGCCTTTTCCAAGTATACCTCCTCCTCTTGTGATTCTTGAACAGGGTATTCGCTATTACTAGCTGAAAATTGTTACAGAACTCAATTAGTCTTTCTCCTCTTTCATTCCTTGTCCCAAGCCCATATTCTCCTGTAACCTTTTCTTCTACTCCTTCCCCTACAACTGCATTCCAGTCGCCCATGACTATTAGATTTTCGTCCCCCTTTACATACTGCTTTACCCTTTCAATATCCTCATTCACTTTCCTATCTGTTCATCTTCAGCTTGCGACGTCGGCATGTATACCTGAACTATCGTTGTCGGTGTTGGTCTGCTGTCGATTCTGTTTAGAACAACCCAGTCACTGAACTGTTCACAGTAACACACCCTCTGCCCTACCTTCCTATTCATAACGAATCCTACACCTTTTATACCATTTTCTGCTGCTGTTGATATTACCCGATACTCATCTGACCAGAAAGCCTTGTCTTCCTTCCACTTCACTTCACTGACCCCTGCTATATCTAGATTGAGCCTTTGAATTTTCCCTTTCAGATTTTCTAGTTTCCCTACCACGTTCAAGCTTCTGACATTCCACGCCCCGACTCGTAGAACGTTATCCTTTCCTGTTACTGGGCGACTTCAACGCCCATAACCCTCTGTGGTGTGGGTTAGTGGCAACAGGTCGAGGCGCCACCGTTGAGCATCTATTGGCGCAGCTCGAGCTTTCAATTTTAAATGAGGGTGCCTTCACACACTTCAGTGAGGCGCATGGCACATACTCTGCCATTGACCTTTCGATCTGCAGCCCTAGCCTCTTACCGTCTGTCCAATGGAGTGTGCATGACGACCCGTGTGGTAGCGACCACTTTCCGATCTTTCTGTCACTGCCACGGCGTCACTCTTCTGGGCGCCCCAGCAGATGGGCTATGAATACGGCTGACTGGGACTTGTTTTCCTCCACTGCCGCTATTGAGCCTCTCTCTAATGCCGGCATTGATGCGGTGGTTCACTCCATCACCACCGTCATCGTTACTGCCGCCGAATCTGCCATTCCCCGTTCTTCTGGGTCCCTTCGGCAGCGGACTGTGCCCTGGTGGTCGCCTGAGATCGCTGAAGCGATTAAAGATGGCAGGCGGGCGCTCCTGCGTCACAAGCGACATCCCTCCATAAAACACCTCATCGCCTTCAAACGGCTGCGTGCACGAGCCCACCGCCTTATCCGCCAACGCAAGCAGGAGTGCTGGGAGCGGTATGTTTCCACCATTGACCCCATGTCTCTCCATCGCAGGTCTGGGCCAAGATTCGACGCCTCTACTGCTATCGAACCCCTGTCAGCGTCCCTGCGCTCTCACTGAATGGAGCAGTTTGTACTGACTCCGACGTCATTGCAAACCGCTTGGCAGAGCATTTTGCTCTGAGTTCCGCTTCTGCGAATTACCCCCCGGCCATCCGTTCCATTAAAGAGCGGCTGGAACGTCGGAGCCCTTCGTTTCGCACCCACCATCCAGAATCGTACAATGTTCCATTCAGTGAGTGGGAATTTCGCAGTGCCCTAGCCGCTTGCCCTGATACCGCCACTGGGCCAGATGGCATCCACTGTCAGATGCTGAAACACCTTTCAGTGGACTGCCAGCGACGGCTCCTCGACCTTTACAACCGTCCCTGGGTTGAGGGTGAGTTTCCGTCGCAAGGGCGGGAAAGTATTGTTATCCCCATTCTGAAACGTGGCAAGAACCCTTTGGAGGTGGACAGCTACCGTCCCATTAGCCTCACCTACGTTCTTTGCAAGTTGCTTGAACGGATGGTGAGCCGGCGCTTGAATTGGGTACTGGAGTCTCGGGGCCTTCTGGCTCCGTCTCAGGGTGGGTTCCGACAATCTGGTGAGCCTAAAGTCGGCCATCCGTACTGCCTTTGCCCGCCGTCAGCACCTGGTCGCTGTCTTCTTCGACATGCGGAAGGCGTACGATATGACATGACGTCATCACATCCTTTCTACGCTTCATGGCTGGGATCTTCGGGGTCAACTACCGATATTCATCCGAAATTTTCTGTCGCATCGAACCTTCCGCGTGCAAGTCGCAGCCTAAACTAGCACCTCCCGAGTCCAGGAGAACGGTGTACCACAGGGATCTGTCCTCAGTGTCTGCCTGTTTTTAATTGCCGTAAACGGGCTCGCTGCAGCGATGGGAAATTCTGTCTCCGCTTTCCTGTATGCTGACGACTTCTACCTTTACTACAGCTCTATTGGCATTGCAGCTGCTGAACGTCAGCTGCAGGCGGCTATCAGTAAGGCGCAGTCTTGGACTGTAGCGCGTGGCTTTCAGTTTTCGGCTGCCAAGACCTGCGTCATGCATTTCTGCCGGCGACACACTGTCCACCCGGAGCTGCGGCTTTATCTTGATGGCGAACTTCTTGCCGTGGTGGAGACCCACAGGTTTTTGGATGTACTTTTTGATGCCCGGTTGACTTGGCTGCCTTATATTCGGCAGCTTAAACAGGCGTGTTGGCGGCATCTAAATGCTCTGCGATGCTTGAGCCACACCAGCTGGGGCGCCGACCGATCTACCCTGTTATGGCTCTACCAGGCGTTAATCCAGTCCCGTCTGGATTATGGGAGCCTGGCTTATGGCTCAGCTTCCCCATCTGCGTTGCGGGTGCTGGAACCAATACTACACAGTGGGATACGACTTGCCACTGGTGCCTTCTGCACCAGCCCTGTTGACTGCATATTTGTGGAGGCAGGTGTCCCTCCACTGCGATTGAGGCGCCAACATTTACTGGCCGCTTATGCTGCCCATGTTTTTAGCTTGCCCGGGCATCCAAACTATCGTCTCCTATTCCGCAATCGGTCGTCCATCTGCCAGAACGTCGGCCCCAGTCAGGTTGTACGATCACGGTCCGCGTGAAAGAGCTTCTCTCCGGGCTTAGGGTTTTCACTGTTCCACCTCCTTTCCACTTTGCCTACACCCCCATGGTGTGTTCCTCGCCCTTGCCTTCGGCTCGAGTTGGCACAGGGCCCGAAGGACTCAGTCCCTCCGGAGGCCTTCCGCCGCTGCTTTTATTCCATCCTAGCCACGTATCAGGGCTCTGGCGTTGTTTGCACTGACGGCTCGATGGTTGCTGGTCGTGTTGGTTTTGCTCTAACTCTAGGGGACCATTCCGAACAACGTTCATTGCCGGCTGACTGTGGCGTTTACACTGCTGAGCTGGTCGCCATCTTTCGTGCCCTAGACTATACCCGCTCCTGCTCAGGTTATTCCTTCATTATCTGTAGCGACTCCCTGAGCAGTTTATGAGCTATCGACCAGTGTTTCGCTCGTTCTCGTCTGGTGATGGCTATCCAGGAGTCCCTGCATACTCTTGCCCGTAGCGGCCGTTCTGTGGTCTTTGTGTGGACCCCAGGCCATGTTGGGATACCTGGCAATGAAAATATTGACTGCCTGACGAAAGAGGCCACTAGTAAACCATCTCTGGACGTTGGCCTCCCGGAGAATGGCGCGGTCTGACCACTCCTAACAAACCCCGTGGTGTCAAGGAGACGACGACTGTGAGGCGCTCCTCCTTGCGAGTCTCTCGCGAGGAGTCTGTCGTCCTCTACCGACTGCGCATTGGACACACTCGGCTGACGCACGGCCAGCCACTCATTGCGCCGTGAGGACCCTCCTCTATGTCGCTGGGGCTCCGCATTGACAGTGGTCCATATTTTGTTGGAGTGTACACTTTTAACTGTGCTCAGGCAGATGTTTGCACTGCCTGATACGCTCCCTGCCCTTTTAACTGATGACACTGCCATGACAGGCTTAGTTTTGCGTTTTATTCGGGCAGCGGGCTTTTATTATTTGCCCTAAGTGTCTATTTTTATTTAGTATTGAGTCTGGCTTTTGGCCTACAGTTTTAGCCAGAGCTTTTCATATGTTTCTCGGTGGTTGGCTTTTCCTTTTTTGTTTCTATGGTCGGCCAATCACCGTCACGCTCTGTGTGATTTTAGTTCGTTTCGTCTGGTCTTTGTCTCAGTTTCTCTTGTCCTGTGTCGTCTGTCATCTTTTCCATTTTTCGTTTTTACTCTGTGTTGCTGTTTTCAAGTCTAGGAAAAAGGGACCGATGACCCTAGCAGTCTGGTCCCTTTAACCCCCACAAACCAACCAACCAACTGTCAGCAGATGTCCATACGGTCATGTTCTGCACGGAAGATGGCATTCCGGTCACTGGACAGGTGTGTGTGTGTGTGGGTGTGTGTGTGTGTGTGTGTGTGTGTGTGTGTGTGTGTGTGTGTGCGTGTGTGGTTTGAGGTTTTCGGGCGCTAAACAGCGTGGTCATCAGCGCCCAAACGCATAGAAACAGGAACACACGCGGTGAAGGGACGAAGACGGACAGTGAACAACGAGAACGGCTAAAAGACACTTGCCTGACGCAGTGCCAAATCCTCACATACAGAGCAAAACAAGAGGAAAAGAAACGCAATAAAAAAGGAAAGGAAACACAAGGAAAAGAGAACAGAAATCGAAGTGAAACAAGTAGGTAATCATGACTGGCGGACCTCTTACCTAAAACCTAGGTGAGCCAGTCACCCAGCAGCACATTAAAATCCTCTCCCTAAAATCCGAGGCAACAAATTGGACAGGACACAAAACCGTAACACCTTAACCACAGTCGTTGCGTCGTCTTGCAAAATAGAGGGCAAATCCGGTGGCAAGGAAACCACCGCCCTCTGGTCAGAGAATAAATAAGTAAAATGTGGCGGACAGTAATGTGGACGCCACAAGCACTGCAGATTGGGGGGTCCTCCCGCCGGAGTAAAAAACCATGCGCTAAGGGACTGTGCCCGATGCGGAGGCGAGTGAGGTGAACCTCATCCCGCCTGCATGACTGGTAGGACGTACGCCATGGCCGCGTGGTGGCCTTGACCAGACGCAGCTTATTTGCACCAACTGCCAGCCACTCCTCTTCCCATTGACGCATAACACGAAAACGCAAAATGGAGGTAACACCATGGAGGGGGACGGCACATTCGACAACGTGAGGGAGGGAACATGCATCTTTGGCAGCCACATCCGCCAGTTCGTTTCGCCTAATACCCACGTGCCCCGGCACCCAGCAGAAAGAAACCTCCTTGCCCTGCCGTTGCAAGTGGAGTAGGGCATCGTGGATGTTCTGGACAACCGTCTCCGCTGGGTACAAGTGTTGCATGGTCTGAAGGGCACTCAGCGAGTCAGAACAGATGAGAAACTTAAGACTGGGAACACATCTCATCTGCTCCAATGCCCGCAAGATCGCAAACAATTCGGCATCAAAGATGGTAAACGCCGCAGGAAGCCGTAACTTGACGACTCGATCAGGGAAACCAACAGCACAACCAACAGAGTCCCCCTGTTTAGAGCCATCCGTAAATACTGGTACATGGTCGGGATGCTGGTTTAAAATATCGTAAAATAAGGAGGTAAAAACAAACGCGGGAGTGCAGCTCCTTCGGCGCTCTGTCAGAAATGATGCTGGGCCCCTGGAGCAACCAGGGAGGCAGGCAGGTGAAACCCTGGAGTTGGGGTGCCACACGCTCCACACCAAGGGACTCAAGCAAATGCTTGGCACGAATCCCAAATGGTCTCGTTACCCTGGGACGACTGGAAAAGAGACGTTCCATAGGCGGTCGGGCTACAATAGGGTACGCAGGGAAAGTAGGACAGGCAAGGAATTGACACACCCGTTGCACCGTGAGGAGTTTCCGCCGGATGGCGAGCGGCGGTTCCCCTGCCTCAGCACACAGGCTGGGGATGGGACTGGTACGGAAGGCACCAGTAGCCAGCCTGATACCCTCATGGTGTACTGCGTCAAGAATCTTCAGATACGAAGGCCTTGCTGACCCATACACGGTGCAACCATAGTCGAGACGCGATCGGACAAAAGCCCTATAAAACTGCAGCAGACGTGCCCGATCTGCTCCCCAGGACCGATGGCTCAGACACTTCAAAATATTCAGCGCCTTCAGGGCCCGCACCTTGAGGTCTTTAAGGTGCGGCAACCACGACAACTTGGAATCAAAAGTGAGGCCCAGGAACCTCACAGTGTCTCTAAAAGGAAGAATGGTGTCCCTCAGTCGCAATTCAGGGGAGGTAAAAAGACGTCGAGAACGGTTAAAATGAACACACACACATTTGTCTGCAGAAAAGGTAAAACCTGTCTTCGCAGTTCATGCCTCTAATCGCTTTATCGTAAGCTGCAGCTGCCGACTAGCAGTGACAAGACTGGAGGAAGAACAGAAAACAGCAAAATCGTCCACAAACAAGGAGCACTGGGCCGGACTCCTGATAGTGGACACGATACTGTTAATGGCGACGGCAAAGAGGGTGACACTTAAAACGTTTCCCTGAGGAACACCATTCTCTTGCACGTACAAATCAGATAGCACATTACCAACCCGATATCCAAAGAGGCGGCGGGAAAGAAAGGACCGAATGAAGGTGGGGAGACGGCCACAAAAGCCCCACTGATGCAGTTGATTGAGGATAAGGCGGCGCCAAGTAGTGTCATACGCCTTATTAATGTCAAAGAATACACCTAGACAATGCTGGTTACGTAGGAAGGCCTGCTGGATGGCCGCCTCAAGCAGGGTCAAGTTGTCTACAGTTGAACGACATCTCCGAAAGCCACACTGACAGTGGCTAAGGAGCTGCCTGGTCTCGAGCAGCCAAACCAGGCGACGGTTGACCATGCGTTCCAACGTCTTCCCGACACAGCTCGTCAAAGCAATACTCCGATAACTACTGGGATGCGTTCGGTCCTTCCCTGGTTTGAGGAGGGGAATCAAAATCGCCTCCCTCCACGAGTCAGGGTACATGCCGGATAACCACATCATATTAAAACAATTCAGGATAACTTCCTTGGAAGGCAGTAACAAGTGCTGCAGCATGCTGTACAGGATTTGATCATCACCTGGCGCAGTGTCATGAGCCACAGACAGCGCCGAATCCAGTTCCCACATTGCGATGGGGCAGTTGTAGGGTTCAGAAGACCAAGTGATCCCTCTCGATGGCAGTGCGGTAGCGGCAGAAATCTGGATAACAGTTAATAGTGGCGGTAGATTCCGCAAAATGCATGGCCAGTGTCTGGGCAATGTCTCTCGGCGCCGTGAGGAGACTTCCCTGATGCAGCAATGTCGTAACAGGTAATTGGCTGCGTTTCCCGGAAATCCTCCTGATGACTTCCCATACTTTCGTAGAACTAGTGGATGTGGGAGATGGAGTTCAAGAACGATTGCCGTGACCGTCGTTTGCTCTCTTTAATCACTCGCCGCGCCTTGGCCCTTGACACCCGAAAGGCCGCAAGATTGTCAGCTGAGGGACGGCACTTGAAGCGGCGCAGAGCTGCACGGCGGGCTCGGATGGCTGAGCGGCACTCAGTGGTCCACCAAGGGACAGGACGCCTCTTGGGATGACTTGAGGACCGTGGGATCGACAATTTAGCAGCATGGGAGATCACGGCTGTAACATGGTCGACCCATTCGTGGACGCTGGCACGGTGTTCCAAAACAGCTAAATGGCTGAAAAGTGTCCAGTCAGCTCTGCAGAGGTGCCACCTGGGCGGCACTGGTAATGCCACAGCCTCATCCAGGAGGCGAATCCAAATGGTCACTAGAATGGAGGTCAGCGGCAACCTCCCACAGAGCAGAATCCACGAGCGCTGGAGAGCAAAAGGAAAGGTCAATCGCTGACGACGACCCAGAAGCAGTACAGAAATGAGTGGGAGCACCAGAGTTGAAGATGCACAGTTCATCACACACCATGAGGCTTTCCAGCATGCGACCCCTGGGGAAAGTAGTCGTAGAGCCCCATAAGACATTATGAGCATTGAAGTCCTCCAGACGGAGAAGTGGGCAGGGGAGTTGGCTAATAAGGTCTGTGAGAGCCTCAGAGTCTATTGCATCCTGAGGCGGTAAGTAAACGGAACAGATTGTGAGCCTCCGCCCCACAAGAAGGTCAACTGGAACTGCTTGCAAGTCCGTAACGAGAGGGAGCTCAGATGAGTGGTGCATGTCACGGACAAAAACCGCAACACCACCCTTTGCCCTTTCCCCCATCAGATCATCTTTTCGATAGACGGTGTAGCGTGTCCATTATAATTATCCGGGCTGTTATGCCGTGGTCGGTTGATGAATTCTGTGGTGATTCCCAACGTTTCGTCCCCGACTGCGGGAGACATCTTCAAGGGGGTCCGTAGCTTGATGGAAGGTCCAACACACACACTGGCTCGCTACTGACTGCCGCTAAATTCCGTGTCCGCGCGCCACCGCGCCGCGGCGTGACGTCACATGTTTTGAAAACGTGTGCAATTGGCCGCTGTCCGTCGCCGTCGATCGCCGTTGCCATCACCCAGTAGTGGACGGGTGGTACACATCTTCTTTAACACCGGCATCCATATACCGTTTAATTTCACGCCCTCCTCCTTTCGGTTGAAATTATTTGGGTGTTTAGCGATTTCGATTGCCTCCCTGTAGAGCCTTTCGTAGTATCCGCTCGTGGCCGCTAGTATTTGCATCTCCTCGAAACGAATATTGTGGTTCCCTGGCTGGAAAGCATGCTCCGCAACAGCTGATCGTTCCGTTTCTCCTCTTCTACAATTTCCCTCGTGCTCTTCCAAACGTTTAGAAACAGTTCTTTTGGTGGTATCCACATAAACATCACTACAGCTGCATGGGATCCTATACACTCCAGATTTTTCCAATGGTTTGCGAGCG
Organism: Schistocerca americana; assembly: GCF_021461395.2. Classification (NCBI taxonomy): domain Eukaryota; kingdom Metazoa; phylum Arthropoda; class Insecta; order Orthoptera; family Acrididae; genus Schistocerca; species Schistocerca americana. The sequence goes on from NC_060128.1 coordinate 61,565,022, forward strand.
TCCTTGGCAGGCCTAAGGTATTCCTGTATCTTCCTGGTGGGCTTGTAAATTACGGTAATATTCCGCTTCGTCAAGATCCTCCCTATTCTTTCCGTTACATTTTTAACAAACGGCAGGAAAACCTTAGATTTTGCAGTAGCCTGTACGTCAGTATGATTTCTGCGTGGCTGCCTCAACGCACGTTTTATTTCGGCGGACGAATATCCGTTCTTCGTTAGTGTATTGTGGAGATGTTCCATCTCAGCGTCGAGCAACTCAGGTTCACAAATATTTCTAGCTCTGTCCGCTAACGTCTTGATAACACCCCGCTTCTGTTGTGGGTGGTGGTTCGAATCCCGGTGCAAATAACGGTCCGTGTGGGTGGGTTTGCGGTACACTGAGTGGCCCAAACTACCATTTTCGTTTCTAAACACAAGCACATCGAGGAAATGTAGTTTGCCGTCTACCTCCTCCTCCATTGTAAACTGAATTCTTGTGAGTTTATACTGTTCAAATGCTCGTGGAACCGGCTTAGTTCCTCCCTACCATGTCTCCACAACACAAACGTGTCATCCACGTATCGGAACCATACATTTGGTTTCTTGCTGGCAGTACCTAAGGCCTGTTCTTCGAATTTCTCCATAAAGAAGTTTGCAATTACGGGACTTAGGGGGCTTCCCATAGCCACGCCATCCGTTTGCTCATAAAACTGTTCATTCCACTTGAAGTATGTGGTCGTCAAACAACACTTAAACAGCTCTAAAATATCGGCAGGAAAAATTCGATCCAGCCGTTCCAATACATCATTAAATGGAACCATGGTAAACAGCGATATCACATCGAAGCTGACCAATATGTCCTCCGGCTGGACCACTATGCCATTCAATCTGCTGATGAAATGTGTCGAATTCTTTATATACGAGTCCGAACGGCCCACATGTGGTTTTAACAGCGTAGTCAAAAACTTGGCTCCCGCAGTCGGAGACGAAACGTTGGGAATCACCACAGAATTCATCAACCGACCACGGCATAACAGCCCGGATAATTATAATGGACATGATATTTCCGGCCGTGAAAGTTTACATTTTAGTATCAGACGGTATAGCCCCGTAAAGAAGGAGCATCAATGGCCTGAAAATGTGTCTCTTGGAGACATAAGCACAAGGAGATGTAATTCGGTGACATGCGTCCTGAACCCATTCAGGTTCCACTGTAATATGGCAGCCAGTGATCAGGGTGGCTGAATTTTCACCCTGCCTCTGTGCTTTGGAGGAGAGCCTGTACTGGCGGGAGATTTATTCCTGGGGCGAGAATATCGCCCCTGGTCGACATCAATGTCCATCAGCTCCGATGGCGACCCAAAGGAGATGTCAGACAGTACGATGGCATTGTCATCGGACTGACCATGACTAGACTCCTCAGGTGGCAAAACCTTCACCTTCGGCGTCTTCGTCTTGGAGGGGCTAGAATGCAGAACCTTGTCAACAGTTGGAGCTTTACTCGCCTGGGCAGAAGGTGCCATATGGGGAGGGGCAGGAAGTCCCCCAGTGTCAGCAACCACGGCCTTGTCCGACGTTGTGGGGAGAGCTGCAGGTTGCAAAACAACCGCAGCAGCACAAGTGCACTGAAAAACGCAGGTATTAGTGCTAACACTAGCAACCTCCGTTTGCGTAGCAACAGTGGCCATTTGTACCGGTTTTTTCAGAGCGGAAGCGAAAGATGTTGTAAACACAGGAGGCTGTATGGCCCTAAAGAGCTTCTTGGCCTGATCATAGGGGATGCAGTTAGATGTTTTGATCTCCTGTATCTTCCGTTCCTCGAGATAGATGGGGCAGACCCGGCTCCAGACAGGGTGACTCCCAGAGCAAATCACGCACTTCACAGGCGATGAACAATCGGCTCCTTCATGGGCAGGCTGACCACATTTACCACAAGTGGCTATCCCATTGCACCCCAACGTAGTATGCCCAAAGCGCTGACATTTAAAACAGCGCATTGGCAAACGTAAGAAACCCGCTTTAGCATGCTCTTGGAGTCTCGGGCAATTGAAGGTGAGAATAAACGAGTCGGATTTGACTAGGTCCCCATCGACTCGTTTCATAATATGCTGCACGTCGACAATACCTTCGTCAGCCCACTCAGATTTCAACTCGGGGATATTCACCAAGTCCCTATGAAACATCCCCTTTTGAACAATTATACAGGACTGTGCTTAAACTGACACACAATATTTTGTTAGCGCAACGCAATCTGACTTTCAAAATTCCCTACAAAAGAATGGCCCTGACTAACATTAAACTATACTTTTCACAAATCACTTACCTCACAAAAATCTTCGCTGCTCAAGCTACTGCAATACAGCGAGCGCCACTACTGCCAGCTAAATAAAAGATTCAAACTATGGAAGGCACTAACTACTGATAGGGATAGTTAGCAAATGAAAGATATTAATAGAGAACAAACAATGTATTTACCTTGATATCATCATATATAAATATAGCAGTTCATGACAAATTTCAAAACTCCGCCATCTCTCTCCCCACATCCACCACTGCTGGCGGCTCACCTCCAACTGCGCAACGCTACGCGCTGTTCACAGCCAGCTGCCTCTGCCCAACACTACAATGGCGAGTATTACAACAATGCAAAGCAGACACAGACTGCCCACAGCACAGCCAGTGATTTTCATACAGAGGTGGCGTTACCAATAAAAAAAACCTAAACAGCCTACTTACATAGCCCCCATGCTCCCCACAAAAAATTTTACAAAATATTTTTGGGCAGTGGCCAATAATGATTTGAAAAAATTTTTCATAATTACAATAACAAAGATATCAAATGCACACACTTATTTATACAATGCTGTTCAAAAGCTAAAATTTTTTTTCACAGTCCATAAAGACAGTCCAGATTGTTCATCACTGTAAAATTTCAGTGTTTTTCTCAAAGTCTGAGCAGTAAAAGAAAATGCACACGGAAGTAGTGGATTTCCATGGAGTCTTGAAGAAGCAGTGTTGTCCTTCCAACGGAAAGACAGTGCTGACTCTTGACATGCTGACAGGTAATGGGCCACAATGGAGCAAACCCACAGCAGAGTCATTCGAAGTTTTGAAGAATATTGGTAGGTAGGTCATCACAGAGCAGACCCACTGGAGTCCTGGTAGAGATTGTGGTATTGGTGGGCCACCAGAGGTGCAGACCCACTGCAGTCCTTGTAGAGATGATGGTATTGATGGTTGATGTAGACCCACTGTAGTCCTTGTAGAGATAATGGTACTGGTGAATCATCAAAGATGCAGACCCACTGTAGTCCTTGGAGAGATAGCCAGCAGCCATCTGTTGTGACTGTGCAGGTGCACAATCACCATTGAAGCGTCTTGCGGATAATATAGCAAGTCCATAACCACCACTTGTGTACTCACAAAGTTTTTGGAATTGTCCTTAGAACCAGCAATGCTGTTATCCAGTCCCTTGCTGAATTATTAACACACGTGCAAACACTATCAGTCCCTACTTCTCACATATTGTCCATATACTGTGACCAACAGAAACGTGTGCCGTGAAATGTAACTAACAAGTTAATAATATCATGAACTGGTGACAATTACAATTTTATAACATAAGAATACAATTACAAAGGCACAAAATACATCATTAAAGAACATAACAATACAGACAACATTTGTAGTAAAACAGGCGTTACAAAAGAATAGAAATAAACATATACATCAGTGTTACAGGAATTATGACATGAGTACATACATAGAAGATCAGAATAACTTGCGAAACATCAACTTCACACATGAGCATTTAAACAGAATGAATAATGTCTAACATCTTTACAGAGTAAATAACATATTATTAATGCCAATTATATTTGAGGATAACAGTATTCCTCATCATAGTGAATGTAGCTTAATATTAAAAGAAAAAAAAATTCTATGAAACTACACAGAGACAGGAAGAAAACAAATACACCAGGGTACACAAACATATAGTGGGATAACACCAATAGGAAAGGACAGGGTTCGTTTTCAGTGTAACATTTGGTACTGCAGTCCAACCCAAAACTTCATATATCTTTCCTCTTATTTCATCCTTTGTTTCCACCAAAAAAATTCTATCTAAGCATGCTTTCTGTATTTATATGTTCACACATTTCTTACCTCAACATTTATTTCCAAGAAAATCCTACCTAAACCTGTTTTCTCAATGCATTTCTTCCAATTCATCGCAACTCATTCTCTTAGAGGCTACCCCCTCTTAAGTTAACTTAAATCTACTGAGCTCAGATGCTAAACTAAGGGACGAGGCAATGCAGCAGCACAAAATAAGTAACACAAACAGCAATGACCAAAAAAATTGGAAAATTGCAAAGCAAGCTACAGTAAATCTAAATTACCAAGCAATGCAACATTACAACTAATATGAGCCAATGTGCAGCAACAAAAAAATAAATTTGGCTTAGCAGAGTAACACAAATTAAAGTTCAGTAGCACTATGCCTGGCAAACAGCAGCTTATATCTAAACATGACATAGCTCAAGCAGAAAAAATAGTACACTAAAGATATCAATGCAGATAAGGGAAATGTATAATCACATCTCAATGTCTAAGTAATTAAAGTGGTGCACCACAAGAAGTTATTCTACCAAAAAGTTACCAATTGCTTGAAAGGAAATTATGAATGCAGTTCCTGTGAAGGTAAATGTCATTTTGTGCTCCCTCATTTTTTTAAAAAAATTATTATTTACTCGATCTGTAGACAGAAAATATTTATATTAGTACATCTATAAAATTTTATTTTAACCAATGCTGCAGTGCAGCTAAAAACTAGATATCAAATGAAATAAGCAACTATGTACAAAGCAAAGCATAAGAACATCGTTCAATAGTCATGTGGCATTTCATAAGTAGTAAAAAAATCTCTCATCTAGAAAGACAGTAGTCATAGTCAGGTGTGTAGACAAACTATTTCTTGTCATTTCATTAGGCATTTCAGTAAATATCAGAAAGTACGATATGTTTCCAAGTAATCAGCGTGTTGGATTTGCGATGCTTTCTCTAAAGGAATGACAATGGCCAGGATAATGGCCTCCCTTTTTTTTTCCTGTGCTCTGAAAGGCACGCGCTAATGGCTTTTTCTCCAGGCGTCTGACACAGCTGGGTGCCCACGACGCATTACGTGCAGGTGGTCACTTAATTTTCTTACGGAAATATTTACGAGAACAGTTTCCGCTACAGTGGCAGTCTCACATAAAAATATTTCACAGATCAAGAATTAGCGTTGCAAATCTGTAGAAAGAAAATCCTATTAATATAAGTGTCCAAATAAAATATTCGTCAGCATTGTGATACAGTCACGCATTTACGCACATTTCATAACTCTTAAAGTACGATTCTTGGTTTCCAACATACTTCTTATTCCTCATATACGGTAGCATCATCTTATTGATCATAAACATATCTCAACAGCATAGTACACATCGTCGTCGTAATAATATCATAACACCTCAGTCAAATCTCAAAAACGTCGTAGCTTTCTGCAATAATTTCAAAACCTAAAAAAAATTCTCTGCTCATTTCAATAGTGTCATCTACCTCAAACGTACTTTAAAAATCATGAATCCATACCAAATATATCATTCAAAGCTCTCATAGTATCACAATGATTCCGAAAAAATATGAACAGTTTACAAAGTACAGATAAAATACAGTTTCATAAGTGTGAAGTTATCCAACTGTGTAATTACGTAAACATCTGTCACTGATATAGTAAAATAAATGTTTGTCTCTCTCAGTTAAATGATCAGATAGCTGTGTAATTTGTGTGTTAGAGAAATATGGTACCGATGTGTAAAGTTGTATAAGCAAATACCATATTAGCTAGGGTTCCTTGTGCTTGCCAAACACATGGTACACAAAGTAGGCGTGTAACCCCCCTGAGGATTAATGTAATTATACCATCAGGTGTTACAGATTACAGCAATGGAATGAAATGTATCACGGAAAACTTTCTTTGTAATTCAAAAATCTTTAAAAATAAATGTTTTAAGTACAAAATTAATCACTCAAATACGTGTACTGTAGCGCTAAATGTGCGTCTTGTTGCAACATAATCGGTGTGGAAGTGTCGTAGTTATCGTCCACCGAAAGCTAAGTTCTGCATAAGTCAATGTACTTACCTCATAATACACAAAAGTGAAATGCTTTGCGTATAGATATCGTAGTTATTACGCTTATTGTTGTGATGAAGAAAGTACTGTACAGTAACGTATTGTTATGCCACGAAAAAGGCTGTCTCATTGTTGCTATACCACAAAAGTTGCTACTAAAACATGTTTTTCTTCCTAGAAGAATTCAGAAAACTGTGCAGATATAAAACAGATACACTGCAAAAGCAACAAGGTAAATTGTGTCACACATTAGTAGCGTCGTGATATAGTCGTGTAGCTGTCAAATAAACTAACCACTGTGTCACCTGGTATCTCTCAGAAACCACCTTGAATCCATAATGTATCTGCAAGTACCCCAAAATGTTGCATTAAAATCTCATTAGCAGTGCAGGTATATGTTCTAAGTATGTGAGCCTTATAGTCGTTACGTAATCATGCAACTAACAAGCAAGAATGTACACACACAATAACACTGTGACGTCTGTTCACTATAACAATGCATTCGTAATTTCTGTTTAAAAATGTTCCCTAGGTTCTAGACTGGATATTTAACTTCAAACATTGTTGCATGTTAACAGTTTCTAAAGCATACTAGTAACGTGAAGTGAAACGTTTTATGGCAAAGACAAAGTTAAAAAGCAGATTATCTTTCAATAATCGGTTTTACATGTGAAATGTGGTACAATCTTTTACTCTTCAAAGTACTCAGAATTTCAGCTTGAACGCAATTATCATGCAGTATACGTCGGTAAAGAATACTGGAATTTTTCACAGGGTTAGCGTCAATGTTATTTTTCTCTGAGCCAGCCGGCGCACGTGGGTGCCTGCGGCGCGAGTCATTGTCTGTCTCTTTGTTGCCGCGCGTTGTTATTGGGATTAGGAGACCTAACTTCTACAAATTCACCGTGACGAGAGGGCCCAGCTCTATTAGAATCCCGCCAGTTCTGATGAAATTCACGTCTGTCGTTTTGTCGGTAGTTTACATAGTTTCTTGTTTGTCGGTCATGTGGTGGAGAATTTCTCCCTGAATCGTAACTCTGCGCCGAACTGTTGCGTCTGAAGTTATTCTGCCTCCCTTGATAATACTTGTTTTGGTTCCCATATTGTCTGTTTCTCTGATTGTCTCTGTGATAGTCATTACTACGGAAATGCGATCTTTCTCTGTAACTATTATTACTCTGCCAACGGTTGTCGTACGGGTGGTGTCTATTTTGGTCACGATTTGCGTTGTAAGAATAGACCTGTCGTGTCCAGTTATTGTTTCTGTCGTCACGGAATTGTGACGGATGTGACCTGTAATTGTTGTGTCCTTGTTTTCGCGTTCCGCGATTGTCAGTGTCACTTTCCAGTTCTTGTAACAGTCCCTGTAAAGCCTCAATGTCTTCTTTGCAACGTCCTGCTAAAATAATATGTCGTAAATGTTCAGGCAGTTTGATTAAGCAAATGCGGATGAGTTCTGAGGGGCTGTATGGGTTTGACAGGTACTGATTCTTGTGCAACATGTCTTCAAAATATTTCACAAGACTGGAGAATTCAGATTGTTCGAAATGTTTCATCATTATGATGTCATGTTTTACTCTGTCTTGTGTAGCTTGAGACCAATATGCTGAGAGGAAGGCATGGTAAAATTCTCCTTCACTGTGACAATCGTGAATGACTGATCGCATTCTTACAGCTGGTTCATTCTCTAAATAGCCACACATAAATTCTAACCTGTGCTCCAATGACCAGTTGGGAGGAAAACAATGAGAGAATTGATGGAGCCACGCTTGTGGATGAATGTCGTTGCCGGAATTCTTAAATGTTTTGAATTTACGTGTAGTAATGAACAGCTTATAGTCAAAATCATCATGTCGGCGAGTCGCATATCGGTCATTGTTAGGTCGTGTCGGCCGTTCCATATCAAAATTCGGTGCACATTGCCAATTTCTTTCATAACTTCCGAAATGCCCTGTGTTATTATTTTGTGGCTGTTCCGTATTTCTGTGTCCCTCTTCCCGTATTGGGGCGCGAGTATCCTCTGAAATACGTAATTCTTGAATTACCTGTGTCAGCTGATCTTGTACTTCCCGGATTTCTCTTTTGTACTGTGTATTGATTTGATTTTGATTCTGTTTGAATTTTCTAATTTGTTCATACTCTTCTATGTCAGTGAAGGCTACAGGTGTTGTGTTATTCAGATCATCATCTACCTTTGTAGATAAGTTAGTGAACTGATCTGAAAGTTCGGCTACTTTATCCGATAGTGAAATTATTTCCTCTGTATGTTTTTCTGAACCAAGTTTCAGAGTGTCCATTTGTGTTGAAATCGAATCTACTGTGTCCTTTAAGTTTTCCTGAGTTTTTGCAAGTTGCGTAATCGAATCGGTAGATGCAACTGAGTGATTTTCATGAACAATGGTTTGCAGTTCTTTTATGGCTGCTTCGTGATTCTGTAATACATTTTCATGCCGCGAAAAAATAGGTTGAAAATGCTCACAAATTTGTGTTTTTACGTCATTACAGACTTTTTGACATTTCGATTCAATGTTATGTAACTCAGTAGTTAAATCTTCACGTGTTTTTTCAAGTGTGGTGTCTAACTTTTGAAGCTTTTGCTGTGTTTGTCTCTGATTTTGTTCCATTGTGTCTAACTTTTGAAGATTTTGTCCCATTTGTTTCTGATTTTGTTCAAGTGTTGTGTCTAACTTTTGTAGTTTTTGTCCCATTTGTTGCATTAACTGTAATAACAATGCACTGGTGTCTGAAACATGTTCCTCAGTGCTTTTCGGCAGTGAATTTGCACCGGCAACATTCACATTTTGACAAGCGGAAAACGTGTCTTGACTCATTTGGGAAAACGGTGAGGACGCAAAACCTGAATCTACAGTATTTGCAAAATTGTGTCCTGTCATTTCGGATTCCTGAGGCGAGCTGTTGCCGACCGATCGATCGATAATGCTTCCCTAATTGTTTCACTGTCCACGCCATTGTTTGCAGCCCGCTCCATTTCCCTATGCACAATTACCAAATTACTACTTTGAACATCAGTTAATTCATTACTCGGTGGCGCTAACACACTGCTTTCATTTTCACTGTCATTTCTCAGTTTACTTTGGAGCCTAGTATTACGTTTTTCACACGCCATTATTGTCACAGTATTTCACACGACAACACAGAAAAACACAATTTGAAGATCAAAAATAAGAGAACACATTAACATAACACTGAAAATAATATCTAGTTAATTGCAGCTGCGAAATACTTGGTACAAATCTACATGCATGCCACAACTGTTTTACTGTACAACAATGAAAGTCTGCAACTACAAAGGAGATTTTCTCTACAATTACGCGCTAGCAATAAACAAAATCTACACTAATTACACAAACTACAACAAAAAATCAGAAGATTCCAGTGAGGTATCCTCGGCTAAGGGTCGACATATGAAACGTCCCCTTTGAACAATTATACACGACTGTGCTTAAACTGACACACAATATTTTGTTAGCGCAACGCAATCTGACTTTCAAAATTCCCTACAAAAGAATGGCCCTGACTAACATTAAACTATACCTTTCACAAATCACTTACCTCACAAAAATCTTCGCTGCTCAAGCTACTGCAATACAGCGAGCGCCACTACTGCCAGCTAAATAAAAGATTCAAACTATGGAAGGCACTAAATACTGATAGGGATAGTTAGCAAATGAAAGATATTAATAGAGAACAAACAATGTATTTACCTTGATATCATCATATATAAATATAGCAGTTCATGACAAATTTCAAAGCTCCGCCATCTCTCTCCCCACATCCACCACTGCTGGCGGCTCACCTCCAACTGCGCAACGCTACGCGCTGTTCACAGCCAGCTGCCTCTGCCCAACACTACAATGGCGAGTATTACAACAATGCAAAGCAGACACAGACTGCCCACAGCACAGCCAGTGATTTTCATACAGAGGTGGCGTTACCAATAAAAAACCTAAACAGCCTACTTACACCTACATATCACAACACCCTTACTATAGTTCAAAGTGGAGTGGAGCTCGGTCTCGATAGCGTGCTCTCCGAGACAGGTTGCTTTCTGAAGAGAAGTGACTTGACAGGAACTAGAACTTTCAACTAACAGAGTCCCATTGCGCAGTCGCTTCACAGATTTCGGTGTTCCTGCAATTCCCTCAAGACCCTTCTGGATGTAAAAGGGAGAAACCCCCTTGCGGGTTCGGGGGTTAGAATAGGCCCACGGTATTCCTGTCTGTCATAAGAGGCGACTAAAAGGAGTCTCAAACGTTACGGCCTTAATGTGATGGTCCCCGAAGGGGTTTGACCACTACATTTCAAAAATTTCTGTTAGTGCGTACCATTTGGGTAAGGACGCCTTATGTGGTGCATTCTATATCCATCTTGTCCTAAGATCTGGCACAACCGATATTGTCATGGAGTTGGCCTTACACCGAGCTTCTGGCCACATCAGCTGCTGTGTGTTCTGGGACGCATACGTGCCCTCCATTATGAACTTCCATCTTTGCCCTCATGACACATATGGATATTCAACACCCGACATCCAGCGGAGTAGCCAGTCCGTTGTGGTGGGGTCGTCATGTACCCTCTTGGTGGTAGCCCCCTGACTACACAGGGATCGCACTGTTGATGCCTGAGCTGCGAACTCCCCACGTATGCCAAGGAGTAGATGCCTATCCCTCTGGGGCATTGGGACTCCCGGCAAAGGCCATCCTGCCAGGTGGTCTTTGCTGTGACGGGGTGGCGCCCGTGGGGAGAGCCCCTGGTTGGCATGGGTGGCATCAGGGTGGATGACCTGCAATGAAGCGTGGTACATCATCTCTCGGTGGTGGGCCTCCACCAGCCGTCTCTAAGCGATCGAGGTCTAACCTCAACGGCAAGAAATACGAACCAAGATCATTTCCCTCCCTGGCGACTCCATGAGAGGAATGTGTGGCTAAAGACCGCAGTGGAGAATATTCACCCCGGTACCTCGTGTGTACGCGAGTTGATTGGGAGTCGTTTATGTCGACCAAGCCCCAGTTTTTTGTGAAACATTTAGAGGACAAGTTCAGGGAGGTGGAGGGCTTGTCCAAAATGCGCTATGGTTCAGTGCTCATCAAAACAGCATCCTCTGCCAAGGCACCGAGGTTGCTCAATTGTGACACGTTGGGGGATGTTTCAGTTAGCATCACGCCGCATAAGAGTCTTAACATGGTCCAGAGTATTATATTCCACAGGGATCTTCTTCTGCAGTCCAACGATGAATTACGCGCCAACCTCGAACGACGAGGTGTTCACTTCGTCCGGCGCGTCCATCGGGGTCCGAGGGATAATCAGGTAGCCACCGGTGCCTTCATCTTGGCCTTCGAGGGTGATGTCTTACCCGAAAAGGTTAAGGTGATGGTTTACCGTTGTGATGTGAAGCCATATATCCCTCCTCCGAAGCAGTGTTTTAAATGCTGGAAGTTTGGGCACATGTCATTCTGCTGTACTTTTGACATCACGTATCGAGATTGTGGACGTCCATCCCATCCCAATCCTCCATGTGCCCCGCCTCCTATCTGTAACTGCAGAGAACACCATCCCCCCTGCTCACCGGACTGTAGGATCTTCCAGAAAGGAAGATAATGGAATATAAGACCCTGGACCGCCTGACCTACATGGAGGCAAGGTGGAAATATGAGCGGCTACAACCTGTGCCAATGACATCCACCTATGACGCTGCTGCAACACCGGTACGATCCTTTCCCATGTCGTCACGTACTGTTGCCTCTCTGCTATCTCAGAATGCACTGGGCCCTTGGTTGTGGGGGGCACTTCTCCCTCTGTTGCTCCTGCTCCATCTACTTCAGAAGCAACACCACCCCAACCATCGGGGACATTAGTTCCCCCTTCCCATTCGGAGAAGCGTGAGACTTCTTCGGCTACTCTAGCCAGGAAGGGGTCCCTTGGGGCCCTCCCTTCCCAAGCTTTGCCCAGTGCCAAAGCGGACACCCGCAAATTTTTGAAACAACCACCGGTCGATGGTCATTGGGCTTCACGGTCGTCGTCTGTCCCTGAGACTGACCCAGTGGGGCCCTCCCAGCCAGACCCACCAAAGGCACAGCGTGCAAAGCAGTCAAAGAAAAAGGCTCCCAAGCATCCTGACATTGCGGTGGCACCTGTCCCACCGCAACCTTCCAACTCTGTGTCTGAGGATGAGGTGGAGATTCTGGCGTCCGCTGAGGACCTCGATCTCGCCAGTCCCTCAGACACCATTGATAGCACGAGCACAGGCGCTCAATCAGAGGCAGCAGGTGACCCAGCGGCGTAATCTGCCTTCCCAGTCCCATCACGCCTTTCTCAGACATGGACAATATCATCCTCCAGTGGAACTGCAGCGGTTTCTTCCACCATCTAGCTGAGCTCCGACAACTTATCAGCCTTCACCCTTTCTTCTGTGCCCCCTGCGGGTTCGGCGGTTAGAACAGGCCCACGGTATTCCTGCCTGTCGTAAGAGGCGACTAAAAGGAGTCTCAAACTTTTCGGCCTTATGTGATGGTCCCCTGTTGGGTTTGACCTCCATCTCTCAAAAATTTTCCGAAGAGCGATCCGATTGGGGAAGGGCGCCTTACTTGGTGCATTGTGTCCATCTTGCGATCAGACCTTTCGCCAGCTTGTTCGCCGTTGAATTGCAGTCCTGCCCGCTCTCCATCTCTTGGGCATGACTACGTTCCTGCGTGCAGATTACACCTTGCACTGTGCAGTGCCTCTTTCTGCACTGACGGCGACTATGGACAACATGTTACCTAACATCCAGCACGGTAGCCAGTCCGTTGTGGTGGGGACACCATGTACCCTGTTGGTTGTAGCCCCCTGACAACACAGGGATCGCTCTACTGATGCCTGTGCCGTTAACTCCCCACGTATGCCAGGGAGTAGATGCCTGTCCTCCTGGGGTATCGGGACTCCCGGCAACAGCCATCCTGCCAGGTGGCTCTTGCTGCAGCTGGGTGGCGCCCGTGGGGAGGGCCCTTGGTTGGAGTAGGTGGCATCAGGGTGGATGACCCACAATGAAGTGTGGTACATCATCTCTCGCTGGCGGCCAGCTACCAGCAGTCTCTAAGCGTCCTCGGGCCCAATTTAATGCTCAGAAGTACGATCCGAAAACGTTCCCCTCCCTGCCCACACCGTGAGAGGAACGTAAGTCTCAGGATGGCAGTAGCAGTTATTCGCCCCGATTCTTAGTTTGTACGAGAGCTGATGGGGAGTCTTTTCTCTCCACAAAGCCTCAATTCTTTATCGAGCATTTAGAGGACAAGTTTGGGGAGGTGGAGGGCTTGTCCAAAATGCGCTCTGGATCAATCCTGATACAAACAGCATCCTCTGCCCAGTCACAACGGTTACTTGCTTGTGACAAGTTGGAGGATGTTGCCATTACGATCACACCCTATAAGAGTTTAAATATGGTCCAGGGAGTTATTTACCATAGGGATCTTCTTTTGCAGTCTGATGACGAACTGCTCGCCAATTTAGGGCACTGTGGTGTACATTTCGTCCAGCGCGTTCATCGGGGTCCAAAGGAAAATCAGATTGCTACCGGTGCCTTCATCTTGGCCTTCGAGGGGGATACATTACCGAAAAGGTCAAGGTGATGGTCTACCGATGTGACGTCAAGCCCTATATCCCTCCCCCGATGTGGTGCTTTAAGTGCTGGAAGTTCGGCCATATGTCTTCCCGCTGCACTTCCAGCCTCACATGTCGAGATTGCGGACGCCCATCACATCCCAATGCTCCATGTGCCCCGCCTCCCAACTGTGTCAACTGCATGGAGCACCATTCACCTTGCTCGTCAGAAAGAGCGTAAAATCATGGAATACAAGACCCTGGACCGACTGACCTATACTGAGGCCAAAAGGAAATACGACCGACTCCATCCTGTGAGAATGACATCTTCCTACGCCGCTGCTACAACACCTGTGCTAGCCCCATCAGTTACTCGAATTCCGCCCGGATCGACAAGTAGTACAACTCCTCCTGCCCCCTCGTCAGTGGGGGGCTCTACCCACCGGGTTGCTCCTGCGCCACCTACCTCTGGAGCAACACCGTCCCACCCATCAGGGACGTCCATCCCCGCTTCTAAGCCAGAGAAGTGTCCAACTTCTTGGGCTTCTCACGCTCGCAAGGGGTCTCTTGGGCTCCTACCTTCCCAGGTTTCCATCAGTGGGTAGACTGACGATCGACAGGGGCGTAAGTGCCCACAATCAGCTGGTCGTAGGGCTTCACGATCCTCCTCTGTCCCGGAGACTGAATCGGTGAAGCCCAGCCAGTGAAAACCAAGGAGCAGCGTGAGAAACCAAAGAAGAAGAGCTCTAAGCCCAAGGAACTCGCGGTGGTAGCCACCCCACTGCAACCTTCCAACTCTGCGTCTGAGGACGAGGTGGAGATTCTGGCATCCGCTGAGGACCTCGATCCCGCCGGTCCCTCAGACACAATGGATAGCATTAGCACAGGTGTTCAATCGGAGGCAGCAGGTAACCCAGTGGCGTAATCTGCCTTCCACGTCCCGTCACGCCTTTCTCAGACATGGACAGTACCATCCTCCAGTGGAACTACAGCAGTTTCTTCCACCATGTAGCTGAGCTCCGACAACTTATCAGCCGTCACCCTTTCTTCTGCATTGCTCTTCAGGAAACTTGCTTTCCAGCAATGCGAACCCCCGCCCTCCGTGGCTATCGGGGATATTTTAAGAACCGGGCAGCTTATTAAAGGGTGTCTGGTGGCGTCTGCATATATATCCTTAACTCTCTTCACAGTGAGTCTGTCCCTCTACAGACAGCTTTAGAGGCTGTCGCTGTTTGGGTGTGGACGCCACAGCCTGTTACCGACTGCAGCCTTTACCTTCCACTGGATGGTGTTGTTGCGCAGCATGTCCTGGCTGCGCTGATAGCCCAATTGCCGCCACCTTTCTTGTTACTGGGCGACTTCAACACCCATAACCCTCTGTGCGGTGAGTCGGTGGCAACAGGTCGAGGCGCCACCATTGAGCATCTTGGCACAGCTCGATCTCTCACTTTTAAATAATGGCTCCTTCACACACTTCAGCGGGCGCATGGCACGTACTCTGCCATCGACCTTTCATCTGCAGCCCTAGCCTCTTACCATCTGTCCAATGGAGAGTGCATGACGACCTGTGTGATAGTGACCACTTTCCGATCTTTCTGTCACTGCCACAGCGACACTCTTCTGGGCGCCCTAGCAGATGGGCTATGAATAAGGCTGACTGGGACTTGTTCTCCTCCACTACCGCTATTGAGCCTCTCTCTAATGATAACATTGATGCGGTGGTTCAATCTGTCACCACCGGCATCGTTACTGCCGCCGAATCTGCCATTCCCCGTTCTTATGGGTCCCCTCGGCTGCGGACTGTGCCTTGGTGGACGCCTGAGATCGCTGAAGCGATTAAAGATGGCAGGCGGGCGCTCCACCGTCACAAGCGACATCCCTCCATAGCCCACCTTATCGCCATCAAACGCGTTCGTGCGCAAGCATCCTCCGACGCAAACAATAGTGCTGGGAGCGGTATGTGTCCACCATTTACCTTCATGTCACTCCATCACAGGTCTGGGCCAAGATTCGATGCGTCTACGGCTATCGGACCCGTGTCAGCGTCCCTGTGCTCTCACTGAATGGAGCAGTTTGTACTGATTCCGACGTCATTGAAAACCGCTTAGCAGAGCATTTTGCTTTGAGTTCGGCTTCTGCGAATTACCCCCTGGCCATCCGTTCCATTAATGAGCGGATGGAGCGTCGGAGCCTTTCGTTTCGCACCCACCATCCAGAATCGTACAATGTTCCATTCAGTGAGTAGGAATTTCGCAGTGCCCTAGCCGCTTGCCCTGATACCGCTACTGGACCAGATGGCATCACTGTCAGATGCTGAAACACCTTTCAGTGGACTGCCAGCGACGGCTCCTCGACCTTTACAACCGTATTTGGGTCGAGGGTGAGTTGCCGTCGCAATGGCGGGAAAGTATTGTTATCCCCATTCTGAAACGTGGCAAGAACCCTTTGGAGGTGGACAGCTACCATCCCATTAGCCTCACCTACGTTCTTTGCAAGTTGCTTGAACCGATGGTGAGCCAGCGCTTGAATTGGGTACTGGAGTCTCGGGGCCTTCTGGCTCTGTCTCAGGGTGGGTTCCGTAAAGGCCGCTCCGCCGCCGACAATCTGGTGAGCCTGGAGTCTGCCATGCATACTGCCTTTGCCCGCCGTCAGCACCTGGTCACTGTCTTTTTCGACGATACAACATGGCGTCATCACATCCTTTCTACGCTTCATGGATGGGGTCTTCGGGGCCCTCTGCCGATCTTTATCCGCAATTTTCTGTCGTATCGTACCTTCCGCGTGGAAGTCGCGGCCTCCAATAGTTCCTCCCGAGTCCAGGAGAATGGGGTACCACAGGGATCTGTCCTCAGTGTCTGCCTGTTTTTAATTGCCATAAACGGGCTAGCTGCAGTGGTGGGAAATTCTGTCTCCGCTTCCCTGCATGCTGACGACTTCTGCCTTTACTACAGTTCTATTGGCATTGCAGCCGCTGAACGTCAGCTACAGGGCACTATCCGTAAGGCGCAGTCTTGGGCTGTAGCGCATGGCTTTCAGTTTTCGGCAGCCAAGACCTGCGTTATGCAATTCTGCCGGCGACACACTGTCCACCCGGAGCCGCAGCTTTATCTCGATGGCGAACTTCTTGCTGTGGTTCAGACGCATAGGTTTTTGGGTGTAGTTTTTGATGTCTGGTTGACTTGGCTGCCTCATATTCGGCAGCTTAAACAGATGTGTTGGCGACATCTAAATGCTCTGCAATGCCTGAGCCACACCAGGTGGGGCGCCTACCGATCTACTCTTCTACGGCTCTACCAGGCGTTAATCCAGTCCCGTCTGGATTATGGGAGCCTGGCATATGGCTCAGCATCCCCATCTGCGCTGCTGGTGCTGGACCCAATCCTACACAGCGGAATACAACTTGCCACTGGTGCCTTCCGGACCAGCCCAGTGGATAGCATCCTTGCGGAGGCAGGTGTCCCTCCAATACGGTTAAATTTACTGGCCGCTTATGCTGCCCATGTTTTTAGCTTGCCCAGGCATCCAAACTATCGTCTCCTGTTCCCACAAACAGTCGTCCATGTGCCAGACCGTCGGCCCCGGTCAGGTTGTACGATCGAGGTCCACGTCAAAGAACTTCTCTCTGGGCTTCAGGTTTTCACTGTTCCACATCCTTTCCGGGCCACTTTGTGTAAACCCCCATGGTGTGTTCCTCGCCCTTGCCTTCGGCTCGACTTGGCACAGGGCCCAAAGGACTCAGTCCCTCTGGAGGCCTTCCGCCGCTGCTTTTATTCCATCCTGGGCACATATCAGTGCTCTGACGTTGTTTACACTAACGGTTCGATGGTTGCTGGTCGTGTCGGTTATGCGCTAACTCTAGGGAACCATTCCGAACAATGTTCATTGCCGGCTGGCTGCATCTTTACACTGCTGAGCTGGTCGCCATCTTTCGAGCCCTAGAGTATATCCGCTCCTGCTCAGGTGAGTCCTTCGTGATCTTTAGCGATTCCCTGAGCGGTTTACGAGCTCTCGACCAGTGTTTCCCTCGTTCTCGTCTGGTGATGGCTATCAGGAGTCCCTGCATACTCTTGCCCATTGCGGCCGCTCTGTGGTCTTTGTGTGGACCCCCGGTCATGTTGGTATCCCATGCAATGAAGATGTTGACCGCCTGGCGAAAGAGGCCACCAGTCAACCATCTCTGGATGTTGGCCTCCCAGAGACTGATTTGAGGGCAGCCTTATGCCGCAAAGTTTTTGCGCTATGGGACGATGAATGGCGCCAACTGATAATGCGTAATAAACTCTGTGCTGTCAAGGAGACGACAGCTCTGTGGTGGTCATCCCTGTGAGCCACTTGCAGGGACTCAGTAGTCCTATGGCGGCTCCGCATTGGCCACTCCCGGCTGACACACAGTTATTTACTGCGCCAGGAGGACCCTCCTCTATGTCGCTGCGGGGCGGGCAGCTGACAATGACCCATATTTTGTTGGCCTGACCCCTTTTAGCTGTGGTCAGGCAGACATTTGCGCTGCCTGATACGCTCCCTGCCCTTTTAACTGATGAACCTGCTATGGCTGGCTTAGTTTTACATTTTATTCGGGCAGGGTGTTTTTATCGTTTAATCTGAGTGTTTGTTATGTCCTTTTGTGTTGATTCTGGCCTTTGGCCTACGCTTTGAGTTTTAATGTGATTCTCGGTGGTTGGCTTTTCCTTTTTTGTTTCTATGGTCGGCCAACCACCGTCACACTCTGTGTGTTTTTAGTTCGTCTTGTCTGGTCCTTGTCTACTTCTTTTGTTCTGTGTTGTCTGTCTCCTATTCTGTTGACCGCTTTTTTAGTCTCTGTGGGTATTTTTAGTATTTGGAAAAAGGGACCGATGACAATCGCAGTCTGGTCCATTGCATCCCCCAAACCAACCAACCAACCAACCAGCCCTGTGGACAGCATACTTGTGGAGGCAGGTGTCCCTCCACTGCAGTTACGGCGCCAACGTTTGCTGGCCGTTTATACTGCCCATGTTTTTAGCTTGCCCGGGCATCCTAACTATCGGCTACTATTCCACAGTTGCACGTCCATCTTCCAGAATGTCGGCCCAGGGCTGGATGTACGATCGCGGTCTGCGTCAGAGAGCTAATCTCCGGATTTGGGGCTTTACCTCTTCCGCCTCCTTTCCGGACTCCGCAGCATACACCCCCGTGGTGTATGCCTCGCCCTCGCCTTCAGCTGGAATTGGCACAGGGCCCGAAGGACTCAGTCCCTCCGGAAGTCTTCCGCCGCTGCTTTCTTTCCATCCTCGCAACGTATCAGGGCTCTGGCATTGTTTACACTGATGGCTCGATGGTTGCTGGTCGTGTCAGTTATGCGATAACTCTGGGGGACATTCTGAACAACGTTCATTGCCGGCTGGCTGCAGCGTTTACAGTGCTGAGCTGGTCGCCATCTTTCGTACCCTAGAGTATATCTGCCCCTACTCAGGTGAGTCCTTCGTGAACTGTAGCGATTTCCTGAGTGGTTTACGAGCTCTCGACCAGTGTTCCCTCGTTCTCGTCTGGTGATGGCTATCCAGGAGTCCCTGCATACTCTTGCCCGTTGCGGCCGGTATGTGGTCTTTGTTTAGACCCCAGGCCATGTTGGGATACCTGGCAGTGAAAATGTTGACCGCCTGGCGAAAGAGGCCACCAGTACACCATCTCTTGACATTGGCCTCCCGGAGACTGATTTGAGGGCAGCCTTACGCCGCAAAGTTATCTCGCTTTGGGACGCTGAATGGCGCGATCTGGCCACCCCTAACAGACTCTGTGCCGTCAAGGAGACGACGACTGTGTGGCACTCCTCCTTGCGAGTCTCTCACAAGGAGTCTGTCGTCCTCTGCCGAGTGCGCATTGGGCACACACCGATGACCCATGGCCACTTATTTCGCCGTGAGGACCCACCTCTATGTCGCTGCGGCTCCGTTTTATCTGTGGTCCACATTTTATTGGAGTATCCACTTTTAGCTGTGCTCAGGCAGACGTTCGCACTGCCTGACACGCTCCCTGCCCTTTTAACAGATGACCCTGCTGGCTTAGTTTTGCGTTTTATTCGGGCAGAGGTTTTTTATCATTTAATCTGAGTGTTTACGTTTTTTAGTGTTGATTCTGGCTTTTGAAGTCCGATTTTAAACTGAGTTTTTGATATATTCTCGGTGGTTGGCTTTTCCTATTTTTTTCTCTCTATGGTCGGCCAATCACCGTCACACTCTGTGTGATTTTAATTTGTTTTGTCTGATCTCTGTCTGAGTCTTTCTTGTCCTGTGTCATCTGACGTCTTATCTGTTGTTCGTTTTTTTTTTATTCTCTGTGGGTGATTTTAGTTTTTTTTCGGAAAAAGGGACCGATAACCATCGCTGTCTGGTCCTTTTCACCCCCACAAACCAACCAACCAAAGGGAGAAACCCTCTCAAAGCTACCTTCCTTCCGTTTGACAATCAAAAACACATTCTGTTTATCAGTTTGTGCTCTGTTACGACAGTCTGATAAATCTCTAGTAACACCAGGCGCTGGAGGACTCGCAGCACGAACTCGCTTTTTCGATGGGGTGTGTTTTCCTACCAGTGGCCCACCCAATCCACTGGTAGGGGGAAATGTAGAGGTCGAAGGGTCCATTGTGGTCCCACGAGCAGCTAGGGAACTAAAGGTCCGCTCAGACAGAGCCCTGCATGCCTGAGTAAGCCTTATACAACTGAGGTGCAGCAGGTGCCCCAGAGGTTGCCTGCTTGCGACTGTTCCACCCCAACAGCCATGCATCTTATAGGCGCGCAGCACACCGTAAGATTGAGGAGTTTTTATAGAGGTTTACCTTCCTCGCAATCCAGGTGGTCAAGCCAAGATTACCATTCCCTGCAGCACACAACATTCCACCGCCGCGCCATACGGTGGTCGCTGAAGCATGTCTGGGGGTTACGGTCACAGGAGACTGGCGGCGCTGACTAGTCCGCAGCTCAGGACCCTGGGGTCGCCAAGCCTGTACTCAGCAAATGAATGCTGAGCCCCTGGGGGCGTCACTGGACAAACGCCAACAATGATGTCAGGGCAACTGTCATACAGGGCAGTGTTTGCCGGGTAGTCTTACATCCATTGTCGCTGTGTACACAGCCACAGACGCTGCAGTTTGGCACAGGAAACACACCTACCAGACTCTCTGCTGTGGAGGGCTATAGGCAGAATGGAAGCAGAACAACTGGAAACTGATGTGACCCAATGGCTTAATGTGAATGGTTCTGTTGTTTCTCGGATTTGGCGTCAGTTTATAGACACCGAAACTGTATCCCAGGGACCAGGACGGGGCCGACCAAGTGAGACATCAGAGAGAGAGGACCGTTATTTGGCTGTAAGGGCACGACAGTACCCCCTAAATACTGCACGGAACCTGGTATTTGACTTCGCAGCATTCACTGGTGTTGTGTGCGTGCAGTAAGACCTTCAGTACACACACCATCAGATTATTTGACTTGTCACTCTAACGAAGTAGGTGAGTGTCCGCAATATGTCTCGTGGTCTTATCGTGGCGTGTTTATCTTCTGCTGTTAGGTCAGACGATTGAAATGCCACTTGCATGCTTAGAGTAGCAGGTTGACGGTGACCAACTTTAAACAGAACTTGATTAATTTTCACACACATTTATTAAAATAATAACAAGCATAAAAGTTACTTACCTTGGTTCTGGATGCTATTTAGAATTGACAATCTGAAAGTTCCTTTGGTCTTGGTGCGTTATTCTTATTCTCACATATATCTCTGACACTTGACAAAAGTGTCTATACATTTATCTTCATGGCTATGTATAGGAATATGGTAATATTATTAGGTGCAGACTGAAACTTGACTATAGACTGGTACAGACAAATGTAGAACTTGTGCAGACTGGTGCAGACAAATACAGACTGACTAATCGGAGGTCTGTACACTCGTTATAATACCTCGCGCGTTCAGGTATCACTGCGGGAGTGTGATCCGCGAGGAGGAAAGGTTCTACATTAGCAGCAATCTCATTGGCTGCGTTACATATTAATACGCAGATTGGCGGAAGCAGAATTTGGTCCGTCTCTAAGGCAGCGCCATCTCATAGTGCGGAGACGGACGAGCGCTGTGCCTGCGCTGTTGTGATTAGCGGGGCACGCTCTAGTGGGAAAGTTGTGTACGCGCTGACTACGCAGAACTATGTACACAACAACTGGACGTGTTGCAGCGACGCAAACTGTGTACAGAAGGCTTTGGCAGAATGGCTTTTGTTGTCCGAGACTTGCTGTACGCCTACCTCTGCGCGTTTTCATAGAAGGAACGTCTAGAATGGAGTCGTCAACATGCCACCTGGACAGTCGAACAGTGGGCCAATGTTCTTTTGACGGATGCATCCCGATTTGGTCTGGAGAGTGATTTTCCCCGGATTAGCATCTTGAAAGAACGTGGAACAAGATTTCGGGACCCAGATATGGTGAAGAAGAGACCGATATCGAGGAGGATTCGTGATGGCGTGGGCAGGGATTATGTCGACCATTCGAATACCTCTTCATGAAATTGTTCAGGTGGTATCATGACGTGATCTTGGGACATCATGTGCGGTTGTTGCGAGGTGCTGTGGGCCCATACTTCTCATTAATGCCCAACCACATACTGCACGGGTGGTTGATATTTTCTTGGAAATGGAAGAAAATGCACACCTGCGCGCTCTCCTCATTTGAATCATACAGTAAAGAGTATGCCTGGGATGCAGTAGGGAGACGGGATGCTTCGCATCAGCATACACCAGCCACTCTCGAAGAGTGCAGTTCTGCAAGAAGAATGGGCGTTACTGCATCAACATGAGATTGATGCCATCATTCGGGACATGCTCAGTCATTGCAAGGAATGCATTTCTGTCAAAAGTGGTCAGGCGCGATACTGAAAAAGCACTCCGTCTCCAGGCCACGAGTTGCCTACCGGGACCATCCGACCGCCATGTCATCCTCAGTGGAGGATGCGGATAGGAGGGGCATGGGGTCAGCACACCGCTCTCCCGATCGTTATGATGGTATGCTTGACCGAAACCGCTACTATTCGGTCGAGTAGCTCCTCAATTAGCATCACGAGGCTGAGTGCACCCCGAAAATGGCAACAGCGCATGGTGGCCTGGATCGTCACCCATCCAAGAGCCGACCACGCCCGACAGCGCTTAACTTCGGTGACCTCACGGGAACCGGTGTATCCACTACGGCAAGGCCGTTGCCCCAGACGCCATACTGAGCACTTTAATTTGTTGTCGGAATGTGTGTGCAAATCCGTTGAATTGGAAAAAATGAACATTTTTGTCTATCGTTATGCATGTTGCAGTTGTTTAAGTTCTACATACTTTACGTTGTTTCTACTTCACTATGACCTGTTTGTACTGTTTTGTGGCAAAATTAGCGCAACCTTGCAACATTTCATTACGTTGCTTTAATTTTGTACACCAGTGCAGATGTCACTCAGAAGATGGATGGTAAAGAAATTTGGGTGAGGGGCAGTAACAGTGGTAGACTGCACGTAAGTACCCACCGCCACCGACCATATCGGTTCAGGTGCAGGAGTTGTATAGGAAGGTAGAGGTCAACTGTGAATGACACTCGGCAGCTCGGGACAGTTTCACGAGCACTAAATACGGTTCGGTCGTTAGTTGCACTACGAGGTCACAAACAGACGGTGATGTTCAAAGCGAAACGGTTCGAGTTTCGATTTATTTCCCAGGGTGTATTATGCATAGCTGTGCGTCTCCTAGTGAAAGTTGCGTGCGCGTAGGTTTCCTCTTCGCTTCATGAAAGACGAGTCCGTGGAATAGAAAGCTCGAGACAGATCGTCCGTGAAAAAGAATGGCGGATACATGTGCGTGTGTGTGTGTGTGTGTGTGTGTGTGTGTGTGTGTGTGTGTGTATGCGAGAGAGAGAGAGAGACTGTGTGTGTGTGTGTGTGTGTGTGTGTGTGTGGACTTAAGCAGAATGCCGACTAGCTACAAAGAGCTTCGTTGTATCTCATTACCAACGTGTCACGAACTTTCGAACTCTGTTAACTTACGAGAGAGATTTTAAAAGAAAATTTATGCCATTCAGAATTGCCTGCGACAGCGCAGCGTTTGAGGCGTTCAGTATACTTACTTTTGAGGCTCCTTTCATGGGTGTTAGCCAAAAGACAACAACGTTGTGATATTTAGTATGTTTTCACTTCCAGTTTTCAGGGAGTGTGTACATCAGGTGAAAAAAGTACTTATTCAACATCTTCAACTTTTGTTTTCCTGTCTTCCTTGCGTGTAATATTATGGTATATTGATAATTTTTACTTTTTGGACCATATGACGGAACGGCGAAAAATGGAACAGAAGTATAATACGTAGTAAATCGTCCACGCAACATATAAGTAGAATTTAAAATATTACTACATCATAACAAAAACAAGAACTGTTTATAACCTACAACTATACTGCCCCAAAATGTAAACTAAATAGTAAAAATGCGCACATATTACAGGCCACCGAAGATGCCTTGCAGAGAATAGAGTCGAACGCGTATGGCAAGAAAATTGTGTATCATTCAATTGCCGTCAGCTGGTTCAAAAAGTAAAAATTATCAATGTACCGTATTTATTCAAGAGACGCGAGCAACAACCATGTAGGCCTAAAGTAAATAATCCAAACAGCTACCTTGCTGTTCTTACGTTCACCTCACGGTATACTGCTCTATTGTAATTTCTAATGCGTGTCATAAAAATTAGCTTCGGCTGTACTGTAATTCGGGCAGTTGTAGTGCGAAACGTAAGACTAATTTTCATGTGAGCTTTGCCTCATTATCTGGGTTTCAGAAATAGCTACGAACTTTGATTCGAACGTATCGAACATTCTACCATTTAACGTTAAGTGAGAAACTGCGAATGCGTAAGAAGTCGAAGGAAAATTAGAAACATAACACGTAAGATCGTCGTAGAAATTACATGATTATCTAGATTGACAGATAGAAATTCCATGTTACCTGCGTGACATTGATGCTATTATTCTCTGACGTAATTTTTATTCTGTTAATTCATAATGTAATGATGAGTGAAAAAGGAATACTATCCTGCAGTTATGAAAGGTGGTATGATTTTGACGTATGTTCAAAGATTGCATTTAACATTCGGAACTTCCAGAGGGTTGTAAAAGTGGTGAACGCAAGGCTACTGAGAAAATAGGAAAGAGCGCTGTTCTTTTATCTTCTCCTTGTGCTATCACCTTTTTGTAGTAGGGGCTCGGGCTGAACGAATATAAGCGTTGTACATTCACTGAAGAGCCAAAAAGCTGTTACAACTGCCTAGTATCGTGTAGGGCCCCCGCGAGGGCGCAGAAGTGCCGCAACACGACGTGACATGGAACTGACACCATGAATCTCGCAGGGCTGTCCATAAATCCTTAAGAGTACAATGGTGTGGAGAACTCTCCTGAACAGCACGTTGCAAGGCATCCCAGATATGCTCAATAATGTTCTCGTCTGGAGAGTTTCCTGGAGCCACTCTGTACCAATTCTGTACGTGTGGTGTGTCGCATTGTCCTGCTGAAATTGCCCACGTCCGTCGGAATGCGCAATGGACATGAATGGTTGCAGGTGATCAGACAGGGTGCTTACGTACGTGTTACCTGTCAGAGTTGTATCTAGATTTATCAGAGGCCCCATATCACTACAACTGCACAAGCGCCACGCTATTATAGAGCCTCCGCCAGCTTGAACAGTTCCCTGCTGACAAGCAGGATCCTTGGATTCGTGAGATTGTCTCAATACCCGTACACTTCCATCCGCTCGATACAATTTGAAACGAGATTCGTCCGACCAGGCAACATGTTTACAGTTATCAACAGCCCAATGTCGGTGTTGACGGGCCCAGGCGAGGCGTAAAGTTTTGTGTCGTTCAGTCGTCAAGGGTACACGCATGGACCTTGGGCTCCGAAAGCTCATATCTTTGATGTTTCGTTGAATTGTTCGCACTCTGACACTTTTTGACGCCCCAGCACTGAAATCTGCAGCAGTCTACAGAACGGTTGCACTTCTGTCACGTTGAACGATTCCGTTCAGTTGTCGTTGGCTCTTTCCCGGCTATTTTTCCGGCCGCGGCGATGTCGGATATTTGAGGTTTTACCGGATTTCTGCTATTCGCGGTACACTCGTGAAATGGTCGTACGGGAAAATCCCCACTTCATCGCTACCTCAGAGATGTTGTGTCGCATCGCTCGTGCGCCGACTATAACTCCACGTTCAAACTCAAGCTCCGGAAAGGCTCAAAATCATGAAAAGTTCAATTTTTACTTTTTTGCGTTTTCTGAACCTGCAGACTATTACCTTTTAATAGATATATAATTTATTCAATTCCGAAGACTACAACTATTTTTAAATTTTTTTGAAATGTGTTCTACGTGGGCGTGACCCACTGTGGCGCTGTTAAACTGCTGTCAAATGGTGTTATTATTAACGTCCGTGTTCATCAGGTACATTTTAGTGATGTGAGATAAAGTATGTGTTGTGGCTAACCTGTGATGGTTCAATATATATCGCTGGTGTGATTGTCGATTGTTTCATGTTTATTTACTCTGTCGTTATCTCGAAAATATTCGTAATTAATTCTGTTTCTTGAGTCTCTGTTTTGTTGAAGTATAATAATGAGTAAAAGTAAAGTTATTAGAAATCCTCTGAAGGCTTTTAAGAAAAGGAGAAATGTTGGAAAGCCAAAGGTATGTGTTATTACTGTAAACAATAAAGACGATAACCAAGTGAGTGAACCTAACCTCTCAAGTACACCTGCCCATAGCAGTCAAAGTGGGAAAGAAAATACTTCACAGAAGAAGCTTGGTTCAATGAGTGAAAACTATGAATGTTTTATGGGCGAATCGAATGTGAATGAAATATTTGATATGTCGGTTCTCAAAGGAATTTTTTCAAACTGTGTAAGATGTATTCATTGTAGTGAAGTTGGTCTGGAACTCTCCATAATAAAGCACGTAGGACTGCTAGTGAAATACAACTGAAATGTGATAAGTGTTCATATATGACCACCTTTTGGAACAGTGTTGCAGTAACTGCAACTGAAGAAAATGGTAGCAAAATCTACGAACACAACAACGAGCGATGCTTGCTTTAGACAAGGAACGCCTTTGGGCTGCAGACAGGGCTGTAAAGAGTCTAGAAATACAAGCAAGAGTAAACAGGAGGAGGAACAAGAGGAAGCTGGAGGAGGAGTTTGCAGAGGATGAAGATAATCCATCCTATGGACCTGGAATGCACTAAAAAGTTAATCCAATCTTTGTCGCTCGATTCCCAAAACTTTTATTTTCTCATACTAATTACATGTTTTCTAAGGATCTTCCAAACATATTTGTTTCAAACTTTCAGTAAATGTTACACAGTACCTTCTGCATAATTTAACACAGCCTTTTTCCAAAAAATTGTATATTTTTGAATATATAAATAAAAAATTGCAAAAAAATGTTGTGAATTTTCATTACAATTGAAAAAAAATCATCTTTAATAACTGAACTAAAATTTTGTAAAATCCCTGTGTTAAGTTGTAGCCCATATTCCAATAAATAATCTGTAAAAAGTTCAACTTCCTACCTCAAATACTTTGTGAGGAAAGACGTAATTTATAAGCGTTATTTTAACATTGCAAGTATAGGGCGTTCCGGAGCCCCTTAAATCTTGATAACCTGCCATTGTAGCAGCAGTAACCGATCTAACAACTGCACCAAGAATGACCTATGTAAAAACTGTGCCAGACACTTGTTGTCTTTACCGGAGGTGACACAATGTTCTATTCCTTTGCAAGGTGTCGTTTCTGTGCTGCGATGGAAGTCTATGCAATTGTGGGAGGAGGAATGGCTGGCGGTGAGGGAAAATAAGCTGCGGTTGGTGAAACCCACCATCCAGTCGTGGTGTTCCTCCTGCCGGTCACCTAGGCGTGACGAAGTCACCCTTGCACGTCTTCGCATAGCGCACTGTCCTCTTACGCATGCCTTCTCACTACGGCGAGAGGGACCCCCGCTGTGTGATGCCTGTGGCGTACGAATCACTGTACGCCACATTTTAGTTTAGTGTGATTTATATCGTTCTGTCAGGGTGGAAGTTAATATTAGTGGGGATCTGCCCTCGATTTTAGCCGATGACGAGGCGAGTGTCAAGAAAGTTCTACGGTACTGTGATGTTACTGGGCTTCAGCCTAAAATTTTAGGTTGGAATTTTTAGTGTGTTGCCGAGTGGCTGACCACTCCTTTTTGTTCTTGTAACAGGCCAGTTCCAAACATGTGCTATGTGTTTCATTTTACGTTCTCTTGCAGTTCTCCTCTTTACGTGCTGCTTTCCACTTTGCTGGCCGAGCGAGGTGGCGCAGTGGTTAGCACACTGGACTCGCATTCGGGAGGACGACGGTTCAGTCCCGTCTCCAGCCATCCTGATTTAGGTTTTCCGTGATTTCCCTAAATCGTTTCAGGCAAAAGCCGGGATGGTTCCTCTGAAAGGGCACGGCCGATTTCCTTCCCAATCCTTCCCTAACCCGAGCATGAGCTCCGTCTCTAATGACCTCGTTGTCGACGGGACGTTAAACACTAACCACCACCACCACCACCATCCACTTTGCTACTGTTGACGTGCAAACTGCCTATGTAGTCTTTCACCTTTAATTTTAGTCTTATTTTTGCACTTCCTGCATTTTAGTGACACTCGTCCGTTATTGTTTCCGTTCGGGCGCTAAAAACTACACTGTTGACCGCCCATATCCATCCATCCATGTTGTCTTACATAGGCGTTCCCACGACAGCGCCGTATTCTGCCTGTTTACATATCTCTTTATTTGAATACACGTGCGTATTCCAGGTACTTCGGCACTTCAGTGTATATCTATATTTGTGTGATGAAGGTTATTTAAATCTATCTGTTGTGTCTGCTCAGTTACTTATTCAAGCCGTTGCCTTGTTTTTTTAATCATTTATGCTGTTTCCTGTAAAGGGTGAATCACGAATATATGCAAATATTTTTATATGT
This sequence comes from Schistocerca americana, assembly GCF_021461395.2. Classification (NCBI taxonomy): domain Eukaryota; kingdom Metazoa; phylum Arthropoda; class Insecta; order Orthoptera; family Acrididae; genus Schistocerca; species Schistocerca americana. Next base: position 61,593,786 of record NC_060128.1, read on the forward strand.
TATTCTACAAGTAAAACTGAAGAAAAAAGTTCAGATAAACATAGGTCCGCAAACGTTTAGTTACAGAGTTACGATTAGTAAAAGATTTTGTCTGAAATTTAGCAACTTCGCTAATATGAAGCCATCGCTAAACTGTATGAGGTTAAAGTAGAGCGCGATTTCAATTTATTTTGTTGTTATTGATAAGGTGAATCTAATAAAACACGTCCCAGATGTGTATCTGCAGTAGTTTTCCAGAATATCCAGAAAAGCAATGATTATTATACAAGTAGAAAAATGGCTCTGAGCACTACAGAACTTAACTTCTGAGGTCATCAGTCCCCTAGAACTTAGAACTACTTAAACCTAACTAACCTAAGGACATCACACACATCCATGCCCGAGGCAGGATTCGAACTTGCGACCGTAGCGGTCGCGCATTTCCAGACTGTAGCGCCTAGAACCGCTCGGCCACTCCGGCCGGCGTACAAGTAGATTTCTTTACTTTACACTAAGAATATAGAAACGTTTATGTCATATTGTTGGCAAACGTTAGTGAGTTGTTTCAGTCGTTTCCTAACTTTGAAACGAGGTAGTTGTCTGTATTGTTTATTGAAAGAACATAATGGCAACAATGTATTTAAGTGAAACCACATAGTAACTGTTGCGGTTTCCGGTTTAACATGAATTCACGTGTGCTGTGGTATTAATAAGAGCTGATTATCAAACACTTTCATACAGTTTCCGTTAACATTATTACATTCACTTTTCCAAAAAAATATTTTCTACAGCTTCTGTTGAAACTTTGTGCAATTTTGTGGAATTTAAAAAAACAAATTGGGCCAAGTAATTAATAAATTAAAAATTTTACGGATTTACTTCTTTGCTCCTCTGGATGTTCTGGCAAACTACTGCAGATACACGTCTGGGTCATGTTTTATTAAATTCACCATACCAATAACAACAAGAGAAATGGAAACCGTGCTTTACTTCAACCTCGTATAGTTTTGCGATGGCTCCATATTATTGAAGTTGCTGAATTTCAGGTAAAATTCTTTATTAGCCGTAACTCCGTAACTAAACATTTGCGGACCTATGTTTATATGAATTTTTTCTTTACTTTTACGTGTAGAACAACATACTAAAATATTTGCATACCTTCGTGTATCCCCCTGTGGATATGGTGTTCATTTTAACTGAAGACATTGATACATCTCGAAAGTCACGCATCGGATCAAAAAAAGTTATAATTCCATCTTCAACTTTTGTAGTCCTGTCCTCCTCAGTTGCGTGTAATATTACGGTATGTTGATAATTTTTACTAACGGACCGTCTGACAATTTCTTACGTGTTACGCTCCTGTTGCATTTTTGGAGTTGTTCTTCATGTTATGAATGCCAATTTGCGTTTTTTTTTCACATTCCACAGCACTATGAACTGAACGCTTGTTTCAATGCAATGTTTTGGTTTCTGTTGCCGACTGTCACATGTTTTTGCCAAAGATCGAATCTTATTGCCAAACTTTCGAGTGTAATTATTGAAGTATCTTTGATTTGTTCATGTATGAATTTGTGTGTGCGTTTGTGTATGTGTGTGTGTGTGTGTGTGTGTGTGTGTGTGTCCAGATGGTGAAGGGGGAAGGGTTTTTATGTTTTATGTTACCATTTCCTTTATTAAGTGTAATAGGGAGCCTGTGCTGATGTGTGTTTGTTCATTTATCACATGTTTGTTTTCTGCTATGGCTTTCTGGATGTGGAAGTTTTCTTGCGTTTGTAAGAGATGTTTGTCGTGGTTGCTTATTCTCATTATTTTCATTTCTTGTTCCATGTTTGTAGGATGATGGTTATGGTGTTTTAAATGCTCTGCAAATATGGAATTGTTTGTTTCATATGTCCAACATCTGATATGTTCTTTGTATCGTGTTTCAAAATTCATGTATGTCATGCCTGTGTATACTGCATCACAACTTTGACATTCAAGTTTATATATTCCTGATTGTTGGAATTTGTCCCTCTTGGCAGCTGGCTGGCTTAGGTGTGATTGAATGGTTTGCCCAGGCTTATATGCTATTCTGAAGCCATATCTCTTTAGGATGTTTGCAACACTGTGTGTTAGTTTATGTGTGTAGGTCATGGTGTGCCATGTGGTTCTTTTCTGTGTGGTGTCATCGTTGTGTGGGTTTGTTGAGTGTGGTTGTAAGTTTTCAGCTTGTGAGATCTCTTGTATTCTGGAAATGTTGTGTTTGTTTTGTATTAGTGTTTTTATTTTTTTATTGAGCCTGTGTACCACATGTGTGACAACCCGTTGTTCCTAGCTATTTGTATGATTGTATTCATTTCTTGTTCATAGTTCCTCTTGCTGAGTGGGATTGTGTTTAATCTATGTAACACGTGTCTTAGTGCTGCAAGTTCCTGGCTGTGGGAGTGGTTGGATGTGGAATGAATTGCTGTGTCTGTGTTTCCAGTTTGTTTGTCTCGGACAGGACATCCAACGTTACCACACTAAACCCGCCACCCGACCTCAACCTGTGTTTGGGAGGCGGGGGGCAACTTGACATCTTCAGAGGGAACACCCGTTTTTTTATTGCAGATTACGAATCTACGGCAATATCTACATACGTTTTGTCTGAAGCATTTTCTTAAACTGGCCGCGGATGGCATGCGCCATCTCACATGCATGCTGCATGGGTAGGAAGGGACAGTATTTCATAACTTGTACACTACTGGCCCTTAAAATTGCTACACCAAGAAGAAATGCATATGATAAATGGGTATTCATTGGACAAATGTATTATACTAGAACTGACATATGATTACATTTTCACGCAATTTGGGTGCATAGGTCCTGAGAAGTCAGTACCCAGAACAACCACCTTTGGGCGTAATAACGGCTTTGATACGCCTGGGCATTGAGTCAAACAGAGCTCGGATGGCGTGTACAGGTTCAGCTGCCCATGCAGCTTTAACACGATACCACAGTTCATCAAGAGTAGTGACTGGCGTGTTGTGACAAGCCAGTTGCTCGGCCACCACTGAACAGACGTTTTCAGTTGGTGAGAGATCTGGAGCATGTGCTCGGCAGGGCAGCAGTCGAACGTTTTCTGTGTTCAGAAAGGCCCTTACAAGACCTGTACATGCGGTCGTGTATTATCGTCCTGAAATGTAGGGTTTCGCAGGGATCGAATGAAGGGTAGAGCCACGGGTCGTAACACATCTGAAATTTAACGTCCACTGTTCAAAGCGCCGTCGATGCAAACAAGAGGTGACCGAGGCGTGTAACCAATGGCATCCCATACCATCACGCCGGGTGATACGCCACTATGGCGATGACGAACACACATTTTCAATGTGCGTTCACCGCGATATCATCAAACAGGGATCTGACCATCATGATGCTGTAAACAGAACCTGGATTCAAACGAAAAATTACGTTTTGCTATTCGTGCACCCAGGTTCGTCGTCGAGTAGACCATCCCAGGCGCTCCTGTCTGTGATGCAGCGCTAAGGGTAACCGCAGCCACGGTCTCCGAGCTGATAGTCCATACTGCTGCAAACGTCGTCGAACTGTTGGTGCAGATAGTTGTTGTCTTGCAAACGTCCCCATCTGCTGACCCAGGGATCGAGACGTGGCTGCACGATCCGTTACAGCCATGGGCATAAGATGCCTGTGATCTCGACTGCTACTGATACGAGGCCGTTGGGGTCCAGCACGGCGTTCCGTATTACCCTCCTGAACCCACCGATTCAATATCCTGCTAGCAGTCATTGGATCTCGACCAACGCGAGCAGCAATGTCGCGATACGATAAACCGCAATGGCGATAGGCTACAATCTGACTTTTAGCAAAGTCCGAAACGTGATGGTACGCATTTCTCCTCGTTACACGAGGCATCACAACAACGTTTCACCAGGCAACGCCGGTCAACTGCTGTATCAGTTTGAAACTTTTGTCGTGTCAGCACGTTGTAGGTGTCGCCACCGGCGCCAACCTTGTGCGAATGCTCTGAAAAGCTAATCATTTGCGTATCACAGCATCTTCTTCCTGTTGGTTAAATTTCGCATCTGTAGCACGTCATCTTCGTGGTGTAGCAATTTTAATGGCCAGTAGTGTAGTTGCAAACCCCATTCGCAATGTTGTATTCCTCTGATATATCAAACAGGGGATTACTCGACGCACCACCGTGACCGTATAGCGAACTTCGACGTATCGTAACAGGTAATACTTTTCGAGGGGAACTCACTTGTAGCCCAGACGTACAACAAATTTCGAAATTTCTGGCAAGATTCTATGGGACCAAACCGTTGAGGTCATCGTATCCTAGGCTTAAACACTAATTAAACTAACGTACGCTAAGGACAACACACACCCATGCCCGAGGGAGGACTCGAACCTCCGACGGGGGTAGCCGCGGGAACCATGTCAAGGCGGCTAAACCACGCGGCTATCCTGTGTGCCTCTTAGAACAGATAGCGCTTCTAAACAAGACAATACCTACGCAGTGTTTACTGCCTGCATACCTACCTATCAGTTGCAGAACAGACGTGCAGGTGGACGATGAATGTTGCGACCACAGAAGAAAACACTGAAATGATCCTAATTTGCGGATAATGTAGGAGAAATGTTGTGCCTGCTATTGCCTTGTATGCCGAGCGTTTTCCAGAGAAAGCTCGCTCTCTTTCGTTCTTTTACAAGGTTGTAAACGTCGGACGGCAGCGTACATACCGGTGTACTAGCGGCAGTTCAGCACAAGCCACGGATAAGCGCCAGTGAATTACACCGCGATTCCAATATTTTCGCAATACCGCATCGTCTTAAGTACCCGCCAGGATAGCCGAGAGCGCTAACAGGCTGCTTCCTGGACTCGGGTAGGCGCGCCGGCCCCGGATCGAATCTGCCCGGCGGATTAACGACGAGGACCCAGCCTGGATGTGGTTTTAGGCGGTTTTCCACATCCCACTAGGTGAATACCGGGCTGATCCCCATGTCCCGCCTCAGTTACACGTCTCGCAAACATATGAAAAAAGGTCACTCTATTTCTTGGCTTACGCTAGAGACAGAGTCCGCCCCCGGTTGCTGAGTGATCAGCGCGACAGACTGTCCATCCTAAGGGCCCGGGTTCAATTCCCGGCTGGGTCGGAGATTTTCTTCGCTCAGGGACAGGGTGTTGTGTTGTCCTAATCATCTTCATTTCATCCTCATCGACGCGCAAGTCGCCGAAGTGGCGTCAAATCGAAAGACTTGCACCAGGCGGGCGGTCTACCCTAGTCACACGACATTATTATTATACTGGAGACAGACAGGTGCAGTACACAAATTCCGTCCCAGAGGGTGTGGGGTGGTGACAGGAGGGGCATCTGGCCACCCTCTGACACCAACATCGCCAAATCCACAGTAACAAGGCCGACACCGCGTTGATGTGGGACAAAGACCCCCAGAAATGATGACTGCATCGTCATAAGTGACATCCATACCACCTGTCACTGCATCATGTACTTCATGACGCCGATTTCCATAACTTGGTAGTGTTTTGTGAATAGGCACAAATGCAAACGACGCCCACATTCTTTGCCAGGGTAATATTTTCCGATGAGTCTACATTCACAAACCTTGGTAGCGTTAACCTGCATAACACGCTTTACTAGAGTGTATCCGATCCCTACTGGTTGGGGCTATCTGACCAAAAGACGTACTTGGTCAGTTAATGGATGGTGTGGCATCATTTGGAACAAACTCACTGGTCCGCATTTTATCGCCGGCACGTTGAGTGAACGCAAATATCGAACGGTTTTCGAACATAACCTACCGGTACCACTGCAGAATGTTGCCCTGGACGTTCGACAACGTATATTGTTTTTAGCACGACGGTTGGCGAACCCATTACGCAACTGAAGCACGGGAGGTCACCGGATTTGACATCGCCGGATTTCACATTTATTCACTTCGCTCAAAGAGGCAACTAATCGTTGTACAAATATGGAATTGGCGTCAAAGTGTTCTGGAAGAGTTGCACTACGTTTAGATTTTAGTATCACATGCGGTTACAAATTATTAACTAGCGACAGTTCACGTAAATGAATTTTCTGAAGATGTTAATGAATTTTCGACATGCGGGAAACTTTTTTGTTATTGAAGCCAGGTGAGCGTATTTCGGAACCGCGCAGGTTCGAATCCTGCCTCGGGCATGGATGTGTGTGATGTCCTTAGGTGTAAGTAGTTCTAAGTTCTAGGGGGCTGATGACCTCAGATGTTAAGTCCCATAGTGCTCAGAGCAATTTGAACCATTTTTGAACGTATTACGGGAACGAAATGTTACGAATACATCACATTTTCACCTACTCCAGACCGGAACTGTGCCAGAATTTTCTAACACGAAATAATATTGGTTAAATATGCCACACAATGGTATGGACGCGCGTCAAATACATAAGCTGTCGACCATGCCGTTCCGTTAGGAGAAACAGATCACTAGGTTTGCAATAAATCGGTTATTATTTTTTTGTGATTCGCGTATTTATTTCTAACAACGAAATATAAGATTTACACTGTGAGAAGACATAATGAAGAACATCTCAAGATGTCAGTGACACATGGTCTACACTATACCTGACAATTCTTCTCCTACTCCAGTCTGAAAACATGGGTCTGCTAAATAACACGAAAATGTTTTTATTTTCGCTTCGTTCGAAATGTCGCTCCCTCTTCTTTCATGATTTTGCGAAAGGAAATGGGTCAGTCAAATAATTATTGTTATTGTTAAACCCGTATATACCTCTACAGTTCCTACAACTTGTTCTGGTTGCGTACGTCTTTTTTGTCTTCCGAGCAACATAAATTCTGCCCTTTACACTAAAACCACTCCGTAAAACTTAATTTGAAGAGAACTCAGCTAGAAGTACGCTACATAGCTCAACTCAAACAACTATGAATGTTCTCTGCATTTAAGAAGCTTCTCTAATGTAATTCATACAACATTGGAAAATGTTCTTCGCGTTGAGCAGCTTTCCTACTCTTTTAGCCAGGCTTAGGCGGGTATTAATAGATCCGACGAACGGCAGGGACGGGTCCCTGACTGGAAATGGAGGAAAAGAGGTCCTAGGAACGTGTGTCCAGAAATGGACGGTGTGGGTGCAACCACAACAAACCGTGCTGGAACGCAGTGCAGAACTGCATCGCATCCACGGTTCAACAATATTCAAAGTGGCCTCCAAGGGATTGCATGTGGTAGGGATACCAGCGGTTGTCATGCAGGATACACGTAATTATACTTCGGCTTACACCATGTTGCCAGGCAACTTCCTGGGAGCTGTTACTAGGGTTCAGCTGTTACTAGGGTTGAGTCTTATCTAACTAACAGGAAACAAAGGGTATAGTTGCAGTGCAGTAAGCAGTCAGTCTTCATCTGAATGGGAATTAATTACGTTTTGTGTTCCTCAAGGTTCCATGTTGGGTCTATTGCTTTTTCTTGTATACATTAGTGACCTCTCGTCTGTTACATTGGCAGATGCTAAGTTTGTTTTGTTTGCAGATGATACAAACGTTGCAATAAGTAGCAAGTCAAATACAGCTTTACAAATAGATGCTAAACAAATTTTAATAAATGGTTTAAAGCTTATTCACTGTCATTAAACTTAGAAAAGACGCACTATATGCAGTTCAGAACATGTAAGAGATTTCCTTCCAGCATGTGTCCAACATATCAAGACATGCAGATCGAAGAGGTTGACAGTGTTAAATTTGTGGGATTACAACTCGATAATAAATTCATTGTGAAGGGTTTACCGCAGAATTGCTTAAGTGGCTAAACAAGTCTGTATCTGCAGTGAGAATGATGTCAGATGTAGGGGAAATAAATAGAAAAAAACTTGCATACTTTACTTACTTCCATTGCATTATGTCATACGGGATCACATTCTGGGGCAACTCATCAAACTGAGCAAAAGTTTTTATCATGAAAAGGCGTGTAATAAGAATCATTTGTGGTGTAAATTCAAGAACATCATGTAGAAACCTGTTCAAGGAACTTTGTATTCTAACCACTGCTTGTCAGTATAATTATTCCTTAATGAAATTTGTTGCAAGTAATATATCTTTATTTTCAACCAATAGCTCAGTATCTAATATCAATACAAGCGATAAGATCTACATGAAGACATAAAATGACTTACCTTGGTCCAAACAGGGATCCAATATTCGGGAACACTGTAACCTCCCAATAAAAATTTTAAAAGTCAGTAATAGTGAAATTGTAACCTCCCAGCAAGAATATGAAAGTCAATAAGTGAAATGTTGTCTTCCCACAAAACTGAATAATAAAAACGAGCCAAGCGTAACCTCCTTGCAAAATTAAAGAATAATAATGGCCCAAATGTAAACTCCCCACAAAATTAACGTTAAGATGATTGCTCATTAAACCCACAATAATATTAATTAAATAATGAACCATGAACTGAATGTAACATCTCAACACAAATAATTAAACCTGATAAATTTTATAAGGGCAGCTGCGCTGACCTTCGGCTCTGTGAAATAATCAAACCTGATAAATTCTTACCTCAGTAACACTGCATCTATATCTGCTCTTATTTTTCGGCACAGCTCCGTGCAATGCTGGCCTATATTTAATTTTGATTCTTGGAGGAAATGCATAGGAAATATTCTTTAAATTGAAATGAATGCTTTTCTTCAAAAGAGTGGAAAAATTCTTTAAATTGAAACGATAACTTTTCTTTAAAAGATTTACTTTATAAAAAAATTATTATTGGGGCATTTGTTGAACAGATTAATTACAATTACCATACATTACTAGATGTGCGCAAAAACTATTATTGGGGCATTTTTTGAACAAATTAATTACAATTACCATACATTACTAGATGTGTGCAAAAAATATTATTGGGGCATTTTTTGAACAAATTAATTACAATTATCATACATTACTAGATGTGCGCAAAAATTATTACTGGGGCATTTTTTGAATAAATTACGTACAATTAACATACGTTATTAGCTGAGCGCAATGCTGCTTCATTACCTTCTACAATAATATACATATCGTCCACCACATTCCTGACTAGACTCGTGGGCAGAGCACACTGCGGACGCATGCCGACTCGCCACACACAACTGTATCCGACTTCTACTACAGACAGAGTGCAACTCGCAACTGTTCCTGCCGACTCGGTACACGCAACTGCTCCAGACTGCTACTACTCTCCAACTGTCGACTCGCGCGGTCAAGCGTAGACTAGCAACGATAAATAACTCTCTGGTCAGAGATTCTGTCATGCCTCGCCATCGCTGGTAATGAATACATTCGTGATTCATAACCCTCCACTGGGGGGGGGGGGGGGGGGGCAAAAATTTGGCAGCGATGGTGAGTCATTTGGACTTGCCATGAGCAACAAATTTTTTCTTAACTAACTAACTTTACAATCACAGAATATACAAATATATAGGTGTAGAACTTGAAGTAAATATAGTGCACATGCACTGAGTACAGAACATATCAGATAATGACAAAATATATATACAATGAGTACAGAACATATCAGCAAATCACAAAAAATGTAAATGCAATGAGTAGAAATCATGTTAAGAAAATGACGAAAGTGCACATGCACTGTAGTTCAGAACATATTTGCAAATCACAAAATGTATAAGCCATAAATACAAATCATGATAACAAAATGATTTTTTTTTTTTTTGTGACTATGTCACAAGAATTAGGATAGGAAAGGGAAGGATTGCGTCATGGTTGTAGCACTTTAGGTTGCACGCAGCCGCACTGAAAGTCCGTATCTTTCTACAGAAGCACAAGACCAAGTGAGGCAATCTAAAGTTCTTTTCCCAGAAGTATTAATTAGCGTAGCCAAGACACTGAAATGCCGTAGTAATATTCCATGTTATCTTTTTGGTTGTACACTAGGTACACCAAACAGTGGGACCATAATAGCATCTCATCGCTCATTGTGGTGGACAACATGTCGTGTCAACACCACGTTCTTGTCTGTTACAGCAACGTAGAATTAGTGCAAAAACCAAATACAGTGCTCCATGATCATGAGGATATACAGGACAAACGGATATTGCAGTAATTCCAGGTAATTAGGTTAGAAGGTGAAGGGCATTAAGTCACAAACTAATCTTCATTGAGAATTACACTAGTAATGGGTCGCACTCATTGCCCAGTCATTGAACATTTCTGTACCATGTACGTAGTATTAGAAAATAATGTTCATGAGTAACTTTACAGAGAACATTGGCACTCATTACCTAATTACAAACCATCAGAAATCATATACAGAGAACATTGGCACTCATTGCCTAAGTACAAACCATCAGAAATCATTTACAGAGAGCATTGCTACTCATTGCCTAATTACAAACCATCAGAAGTCATTTACACAGAACATTGGCACTCATTGACTAATTACAAACCATCAGAAATCATTTACAGAGAACATTGGCACTCATTGCCTAATTACAAACCATCACAAGTCATTTACAGAGAACATTGGCACTCATTGCCTAATTACAAACCATCAGAAATCATATACAGAGAACATTGGCACTCATTGCCTAAGTACAAACCATCAGAAATCATTTACAGAGAACATTGTCATTAATTGACTAATTACAAACCATCAGAAATCATTTACAGAGAACATTGGCACTCATTGCCTAATTACAAACCATCAGAAGTCATTTACAGAGAACATTGGCACTCATTGACTAATTACAAACCATCAGAAATCATTTACAGAGAACATTGGCACTCATTGCCTAATTACAAACCGTCAGAAGTCATTTACACAGAACATTGGCACTCATTGACTAATTACAAACCATCAGAAATCATTTACAGAGAACATTGGCACTCATTGCCTAATTACAAACCATCACAAGTCATTTACAGAGAACATTGGCACTCATTGCCTAATTACAAACCATCAGAAATCATATACAGAGAACATTGGCACTCATTGCCTAAGTACAAACCATCAGAAATCATTTACAGAGAACATTGTCATTCATTGACTAATTACAAACCATCAGAAATCATTTACAGAGAACATTGGCACTCATTGCCTAATTACAAACCATCAGAAATCATTTATAGAGAACATTGGCACTCAGTGCCTAATTACAAACCATCAGAAATCATATATAGAGAACATTGGCACTCATTGCCTAAGTACAAACCATCAGAAATCATTTACAGAGAACATTGTCATTCATTGACTAATTACAAACCATCAGAAATCATTTATAGAGAACATTGGCACTCATTGCCTAAGTACAAACCATCAGAAATCATTTACAGAGAACATTGGCATTCATTGCCTAATTACAAACCATCAGAAGTCATTTACAAAGAACATTGGCATTCATTGCCTAATTACAAACCATCAGAAGTCATTTACAAAGAACATTGGCATTCATTGCCTAATTACAAACCATCAGAAATCATTTACCGAGAACATTGGCACTCATTGCCTAATTACAAACCATCACAAGTCATTTACAGAGAACATTGGCACTCATTGCCTAATTACAAACCATCAGAAGTCATCATTGAAAATGAGTTAATAAATGGCATAATTAATCTAATTATAGTAAACATTGTCCTCATAGTTCATCTTATTACATTAATCAGTGGCATTCATTTGCCAGTTACAAAGTATTTTTATGTGCTAGCAATGCATTGCGTTGGGTTCGATAATTAATAACAATATTTGCTTTTGAGTTATTGCTGCAAATGAAGATGTGTAACGTCATTCGTCATGAGTCAGCTGTATCAAGATTATGAAACAAGTAGAGTATATGTAATCACATTCATAAATGACATGGGTTTAAAGAACAACTGCTTATAGTACATTAATTTCATGAATAATTTCTCCTGCAAAATATACAAAAATGGATTATTAGACTGAAAGAAGAAACGCATTTTATGCTGAAAAGTAGTGAACTTCGAATTAACAGGTAGTGAAATGTGTATAAAATGTGTTCCCTAGCTGTCCTTTCGAAAACCTTGTCATCATACTATGCAATACAACACATACTGTCAAAACGAACTGCAACAAATACTTAAATAACTACAGAGCAGAAACACATAAACTTCAACGTCATCCTCATCTGTAAAGAAAAAGCTTAATTATCCATCACTTCATTATCATAACTCCATTATTATCATCACCTGTAAAGAAAAACTTCATTATTCATAGCTGCATATTCTTCATCATTATTCATCACCATTCATTATCATCTGCAAAAAAAATCACTTCATTATTCATTACACGACTATTCCTTATTTCTAGCATATTTCCTCACTAAAACTAAGATGTGAAGTTCTGTCTGACAGCCTGCATCAATCACTTTGTATTCTGAAAGAAAAAATTAGTTAAGACTGTTATTCTGCGATGTGTATAGTATATTCTTGTTAATGCTTGTTAATTCTGATCCATTTATTCTTCCTCATAAGGTTTGTGCATCTTCTTTCGTTTATTCCGTAGGTGAAATTCCCATTTCTGTTTAATTTATTTCCTTTACACGTTATTTCTTTCTGAAAATGATGAACAAAGATTAATGTCTTGCATTTAATTCATATACCCATTAGATAAAAACTGTTTTATAGTGATATAATGAAGCATACAGCATAGCATGACAGAAAACGTATTATGTCAAAAAATATAGACAGTGTTCAGATGCAAAAATGTACACAGAATATCATAATGCAGCAGCAAAAAATGTAAAAATAGTCACGATGTTGAGATATTGTAAGGCAAAAATGTCAAAGTCAACTGGTGTTTGCTGTATCTTAAGTAATTCATAGTGCATACAAACAAACAGGAAAACAATCGTACATTCATAAAAAATGGAAAACGTGCACGGTCTGATGAGTAACGACAAGAAAAGCGACCTGCTAACCTTACCTTGCCGGGCACTTGCCAAGAAAAAATACGATAATCATCAGTAAGTGTCCATGTGAATATAATTGCATAAGTGGTCATAAAAAAATTAGGAAATGGCATTACAGTGTGATAAATCATAAAGTATCTTCACTCAATAAAAGGTTTGACGTTCGACACGTGGTGGTTTCCTTTCGATTTTCTGGTTCTCAGAGTTTCGACGTGTACAACATTGGGGTGAGGAATGCTGCGAATCCGATATGGACCTGCGTATAGAAGTTCAAATTTACTGCACCTACCTTTTATTTTGCTGGATAAATAGTGTGTACGTACTAATATCTTCTGTCCAATGTGAAAGTCACGGCGTGTACAAACCTGTTTTTGTTGTCTTCTCCGGCGCTCTGCGGCACGTTTGATGTTGTTCAGCGCAATGTCAATTATTTCATGGTGTCGTAGTCGACGAGATGTAGGAAATGTTACTAATTCTTTAATTTTGTTAGGTGGTTCAACGTTTTTCAGTATAACAGACGGAGATAGCATAGTAGATTCATTCGGTATGGAATTAATTACATCCTGGAATGAGTGTATGTGTGTGTCCCAATCAATATGTCTTTTATGGCAGTATATTCTACACAGTTTACCAATTTCTTTCATTAATCGTTCACAAGGGTTCGAAGAAGCAAGGTACCTGGATATATAGATCGGAGAAATGTTTCTAGCTCGTAACATACGTGTCCATATAGCAGATCGAAACTGTGGTCCATTGTCGGAAATTACTTTCAACACATGCCCTACATGAAATAGAAAATGTTTTACAAATGCCTTCGAAACAGTTTTAGCAGTAGCTTTGCGTAACGGAGTGAAGGTAACAAATTTTGAAGTGAGTTCAACAGCGACAAAGCTGTAGCAAAAACCTCTATTAGTTCTGGGAATCGGACCAAAAATGTCTACAGCGGCCATATGTCTCAATTTAACAGGTACAATGGGATATAATGGAGGAATATGTGAAGTCGTATCTGATTTAGCTTTCTGGTGGATTTTACGTGACGCTAAAACTCGTCGTATACGTTTCTCCATGTTGGCAAAATAACAGTTCTGTCTCAGTATAAGAAAAGATTTTCTAGCTCCGTAATGTGCGTAACTTAAATGAGTATACCAGATTAATTTGTTAACAAGCTCGTCAGGAATGCATAATAACCAATTGTTGCTGTCAGGATGAGAGCGGCGAAACAGAATGTCATTGCGTACAGTGTAATGGTTTCTAATCGTAACATTATTCCTATCTTGCCAAAGGTGTTTAATCTCTTTCCACACGTTGTCTTTATTCTGCTCTTGTGCTATGTCCTGTAATGACGACGATATGAAATTTTCAAATGCAACTTGTTGAATGTACATGACGCTGAAATTTGCTTTGCAGAAGTTGGTTGCGATGTCTTGCTGATTGTTGCCGAGAAAACGAGATAGTGCGTCTGCTACAACATTTTGTGTGCCGGGAATGTGAACTATTGTAAAATTAAATTCCTGTAGATAAAGTTTCCATCTGCTTAATCTATCGTGTGTAAATTTAGCCGAAAGCAAAAATTGTATCGCTCTGTGGTCTGTGTAAACGGTGGTATGTCTTCCATAAAGAAAATGCCTAAATCTTGTAAAAGCCCAAACAACACATAATGTTTCCAGTTCTGTAACAGAATAATTTCGTTCAGCAGGTGATAGAATGCGACTTGCAAATGCTATGTTTTTAATTATAGTACAGCCATCTTCTTCAATTTCCTGAAAAATATGTACGCCTAAAGCAGTGTTAGAACTGTCTGTGGCAATGGAAAAATTTCTGGTAAGATCTGGGTGTGATAAAAGTGGTGCATTCAACAAAGCATGTTTCAGATATTCTCGTGAACAAGATTCTGCGTGTCAAAATTATTGCTTGCGTTACTGGAATATGCAGCCTGTACTGTATTTAATCAAATTCTTTCTGACGTGTTATTATTTTCAGGATGAGGCTGTGCCATTTCAACTATTTGTACTGTTCTATGTTTCTTCCTGACGTGTTACGCACTGGATGATACCTACTGTTTGGTTCATTCATGATAATATGTTGTTGCTGATGTTCTTGCTGCTGACGAGATCGACTGTTATTAAATGTACGTTGAAAATTGTGCTCATTATTTTTACGTCTGTCATGATAGTCATTTCCATGCGGTGCATTGCGATAGGAATTGAAATAGTGTGTTTTCTGTACGTAGTTATTTCCTTGTTACTGTGCGTTACTATTTGTTGGAGCTGATGCTATACGTGCACGCGGCGAAACATTAAAGCTTGGTTGACCTTGTACATTACATTGTTGGTTAGGTGTGCTAACCGGTTGGCTTTCATGCTGTTGCGGAGAAAAACATCTATCGTTACCAAAATGTGTTTGCGACTGCTGAAAATTTTGTACATACTGATGATTAAAATTTTCTCTGATATTAAAATTACGCTGGTAGTTGTCATTTCGCGAGTGTCTAAAGAGTACTGTCACTTTCGGTAAAATTTGTCATATCGGGTTTTCTTGACTCATTCTTAATCCTAGATAGGGCGATAGTTGAAGAGCTATTTTGATAGATATAAAGGATAGTAGAAGAGAAGGCAGCAGTGCAGAAAACTAAAGATGAAATAGCACTACTACGGCTTGGGGCCCTGTGCACGCTACGGCACATATTCATTGAAGCGTAATGAATCCCCTGAGGTCAATTATGCGCTGCAAACACATTTTAGCTTTTGCGTTACAGGCAATGCCAGTGAAAATTCAAAAATAGATTGCTGTATCCATGCTAGTTGTAGTTTCTGCATTACAGGTAATGGCGGTGAAGGTACAAAAATAAATTGTCGAATACGGTTCAAAGCGTGTACCTGTGCTCCGTCATTTACAAATACCTTAGATTTTTTTACACATACAAATTGCTTATAATCAACGTTATCGTCTCTGACTTTGTGAACAGTTTCAGCATTACATAAGAATCTATTTGTCTGTATCTTTTCGGATTTTAAGTCGCGTACCTTTTCGGATTTTAAGTCGCGTAGTCTCTTTAAATTGCTTAAGTTACACTGGCTGTACGAGTGTGAGAAATGTTCGGAATGGCGCGTATGCTGTGCTGTGTTATTGAGTGAAACATTTTTCATTTCTGTTACATTAATACGTTCGTCATTCTGCTTGTTCTGTTGTTCACATTTCTTATCGATTTCCGTATCCACAGTGTGCGAAAGTTCCGGTGACTTTACATTAAACTCATCGCGTATCTGTGTCGCGTTTTCTGAACATTGTTCAGTGACTGCACTAATTTCGTCTCTACGTGATTCTGTTGTGGCTGCATGTCTATTATCTAATTCTTGTGCAACAGTTCCAACTTCTTCATTACTGTTACTAGCATAAGCCTTAGTATCCTCACGTAATTGTACTTTAGTGTCATGACATTGCACGGTAACCGCTGTAATCTGTTCACTAACTTGTTTGTTCTGTTCACTAAGGTTGTCGTATTTTTCTTTCGGCTGTTTAATACTTTCAAAAAATTGTTTGTTCTGTTCTCTAAATTGTTTGTTATGTTCTCTAAGTTGTTTGTTCGATTCTTTAATTTCTTTGAGAAAGTCGTCTTGTTTTTTATTAAATTGTTTGGAATTTTCATTAATTTGTTGTTTAAAATCTTCTTTAAGGTCGTCTTGTTTTTTATTAATTTCATTAACTCGTTGTAGCAATAGTGCCATAATTTGATCCAAGCCAATATTACCTACTCTATTTGCTGTGCTGTTTGATGGCGTATCTGCATTTGTCACGTTTTGTGAAACCATTTGGTCATTCTGCGATTCTTGAAAATGTTTGCTAATCTGATGTATACTGTTGGTCACTAAATCGGAATTAAATAAATCCGACGCATTCAGATTACACTGTTCGTTTTTATTAGACAAATTTGTCTGTTCATTACTTAAATTTTGCAAACCGGTTGTGTTGAGCTGGGCAGCGCCCATTGCAACAGAACGCCCCGCGTCATCAATTGTCGTTAGATTAACAGACGACACAACTGAATTTGTCTGTTCAACACTAGGATCAAAATCAACATTAGTGGTCGGTACACACTGATTGTCTGCAAATGGAGGATTGTCATCTTTATACTGCATGTCGCAAGTACTATCGGTCAAGTTGTTTAACTCGGTTATTTCACTCACTATACCTTGCGATGTACTATTAACAGTTTTTCGCGGCATTTTTACACTAATCACAATTATTCGCAAATGAAACAAAGACAATGCAAAATCCAACAAACACTATTACAACAAAGAGCAACAAATTGCCGATGATCTGTGGAAGAAAGTGACAAAGTTAGTAAAAGCGTTCGCCAAATGCTAATTATACTAAGTAAATAAGAGCAGGTATCTGACTACTTATCAGAAGATTCACAAAGAAATACGATCCTGGTCCGGATGTCGCCAAGTGTAACCTCCCCACAAAAATTTTAAAAGTCAATAATAGTGAAATTGTGACCTCCCAGCAAGAATATGAAAGTCAATGTTAAGTGAAATGTTGTCTTCCCACAAAACTGAATATTAAAAATGAGCCAAGCGTAACCTCCTTGCAAAATTAAAGAATAATAATGGCAAAAATGTAAACTCCCCACAAAATTAACGTTAAGATGATTGCTCATTAAACCCACAATAATATTAATTAAATAATGAACCATGAACTGAATGTAACATCTCAACACAAATAATTAAACCTGATAAATTTTATAAGGGCAGCTGCGCTGACCTTCGGCCCTGTGAAATAATTAAACCTGTTAAATTCTTACCTCAGTAACACTGCATCTATATCTGCTCTTATTTTTCGGCACAGCTCCGTGCAATGCTGGCCTATATTTAATTTTGATTCTTGGAGGAAATGCATGGGAAATATTCTTTAAATTGAAATGAATGCTTTTCTTCAAAAGAGTGGAAAAATTCTTTAAATTGAAACGATTACTTTTCTTTAAGAGATTTACTTTATAAAAAAAAATTATTATTGGGACATTTGTTGAACAAATTAATTACAATTACCATACATTACTAGATGTGCGCAAAAATTATTATTGGGGCATTTGTTGAACAAATTAATTACAATTACCATACATTACTAGATGTGCGCAAAAATTATTATTGGGGCATTGGTTGAACAAATTAATTACAATTACCATACATTAATAGATGTGCGCTAAAATTATTATTGGGGCATTTTTTGAACAAATTAATTACAATTATCATACATTACTAGATGTGCGCAAAAATTATTACTGGGGCATTTTTTGAACAAATTAATTACAATTAACATACGTTATTAGCTGAGCGCAATGCTGCTTCATTACCTTCTACAATAATGTACATATCGTCCACCACATTCCTGACCAGACTCGTGGGCAGAGGACACCGCGGACGCATGCCGACTCGCCACACACAACTGTATCCGACTTCTACTACAGACAGAGTGCAACTCGCAACTGTTCCTGCCGACTCGGTACACGCAACTGTACCAGACTGCTACTACTCTCCAACTGTCGACTCGCGCGGTCAAGGGCAGACTAGCAACGATAAATAACTCTCTGGTCAGAGATTCTGTCATGCCTCGCCATCGCTGGTAACGAATACATACGTGTTTCAACACATTTTTAATAAACTGCCAGCAACCATTAAAAACTTGGTTTCAGATAAAGCACTGTTTAAACAGAGTTTCAAAGACTTTTTGATAGGCAACTCCTACTTCTCTATAGATGAATACCTTAACAGAGACTGTTACGCAAGCTTAAGTAAAAATGTCTGTTAGATTTCAGTTTTGACAGCAGTTGGTCACAACTGTCCAGATTACGTATTTTGTGTATGATAAATTTATTACTTGTGCATAACAATATTTCATTCTGGTAGCGTATTAATTTCGTAAATATTAGCTGTTTCAGTTTACTGTATTGTATTCACCTGTTTTGACAATGTCCTGACAAATTATCAGTGTAGTAAGTATTATATTCACATGTTTTATGTTTTATTATTTTCATCATGGCAGCAACACCAGCAACCGTTCGAATAAAAAACAGCCCACAGTGGCACTAATTATGTTTATATTAAATCTTGCCCGGGGTTTCAACTGTCATACACTACTGGCCATTACAATTGCTACACCAAGAAGAAATGCAGATGATAAACTGGTATTCATTGGACAAATATATTGTACTAGAACTGACATGTGATTACATTCTCACGTAATTTGGGTGCATAGATCCTGAGAAATCAGTATCCAGAACAACCGCCTCTAGTCGTAATAACAACCTTGATACGCCTGGGCATTGAGTCAAACAGAGCTCGGATGGCGTGTACAGGTACAGCTGCCCATGCAGCTTCAACACGATACCACAGTTCATCAAGAGTAGTGACTGGCGTATTGTGACGAGCCAGTTGCTCGGCCACCATTGAGCAGACGTGTTCAGTTGGTGAGAGATCTGTAGAATGTGCTGGCCTGGGAGGCAGTCGACCTGGAACATGTGGTCGTGCATTATCCTGCTGAAATGTAGGGTTTCGCAAGGATCGAATGATGGGTAGAGGCACGGGTCGTAACACATCTGAAATGTAACGTACACTGTACAAAGTGCCATGAATGTGCGACGTGTAACCAATGGGACCCATACCACCACGCCGGGTGATACGTCAGTATGGCGATGACGAATACACGCATCCAATGTGCGTTCACAGCGATGTCGCCAAACACGGATGCGACCATCATGATGCTGTAAAGAGAATCTGGATTCATTCGAAAAAATGACGTTTTGCCATTCGTGCACCCAGTTTCGTCGTTGAGTACACCATCGCAGGCGCTCCTCTCTGTGATGCAGCGTCGAGGGTAACCGCATGCACGGTCTCCGAGCTGATAGTCCATGCTGCTGCAAACGTTGTCGAACAGTTCGTGCAGATGGTTGTTGTCTTGCAAACGTCCCCATCTGTTGACTCAGGGATCGAGACCTGGCTGCACCATCCTTTACAGCCATGCGGATAAGATGCCTGTCATCTCGACTGCTAGTGATACGAGGCCGTTGGCATCCAGCACGGCGTTCCGTATTACCCTCCTGAAGCCACTGATTCTTTATTCTCCTAACAGTCATTGGACCTCGACCAACGCGAACAGAAATGTCGCGATACGATAAACCGCAATCGCGATAGGCTACAATTTGACCTTTATCAAAGTCGGAAACGTGATGGTACGCATTTCTCCTCGTTACACGAGGCATCACAACAACGTTTCACCAGGCAACGCCGGTCAACTGCTGTTTGTGTATTTGCAATCGGCTGGAAACTTACCTCTTGTCAGCACGTTGTAGGTGTCACCATCGGCGCCAACCTTGCGTGTATGCTCTGAAAAGCGAATCATTTGCATATCACAACATCTTCTTCCTGTCGGTTAAATTTCGCTTCTGCAGCACGTCAAATTCGTGGTGTAGCAATTTTAATGGCCAGTAGTGTAATATTTTAAACATGAAAAACGTCTTAGGCCAGCGGCTACGTCACGATCAATAAAATAGAATAACTTCAGCAGACATTAGCCTGTTTCGATCATAAGTAAAACTACGCATTGCACCGTATGTCCTCCGCCACTACATCCGTTATACTAGGACCACGGTCGTCAAATATGCTACATCCCACGCGCCATAGATGTCGGTTCTGAAGAAGGCTGTACTATTATAGTTAAAACCATGGTCAAGATTTAATATAAACATAATTAGTGCAACTGTGGGCTGTTTCTGATTCGAAACAGTTTTATGTTTCTTATGTTATACTTTCTGACATGTTCAAAAATGTTCAAGTGTGTGTGAAATCTTATGAGACTTAACTGCTAAGGTCATCAGTCCCTAAGCTTACACACTACTTAACGTAAATTATCCTAGGGACAAACACACACACCCATGCCTGAGGGAGGACTCGAACCTCCGCCGGGTCCAGCCGCACAGTCCATGACTGCATCGCCTGAGACCGATCGGCTAATCCACGCGGCTCTGACATGTTCGTGTCCATTATAATTATCCGGGCTGTTATGCCGTAGTCGGTTGATGAATTTTGTCTCAATTCCCAACGTTTCGTCTCCGACTGCGGGAGACATCTTCAAGGGGGTCCGTAGGTCGATGGAAGGTCCAACACACCCACTGGCTCGCTACTGACTGTTCGACACCCACGAAAATCACCTCATTTTTTGGGTCTATCGAACAAAAACTGAATCTAATGTAATCTGAACTCGTCTCATTATCCCGTAGAATCTGGTCCTCCTAACCTGGTGTACGTACATTCCGCCATATCCCTGCACGTTTGTCTGTCTGAAAAGGCCCACGATCAGACAAGCGCCAAAAAGGGCTTGCAATGCTGTGTGGTGCGGTTGGTGTCTGTGAAGGTACTTGTCTTGGTACAGCCATGCTGCCTCTCGACCGTTTCCAGCCGCTTGGTCGTACACAAACACCATCTCGGCTTGTTCGCGACATGAATACTGGAACCTCCTGCTGTGTACAGTGCTCTGCGTAGTTCAGACAGCCTGCAACACGCAACAAACACACGTCACGTCGTCTCAGGAACTGTCATTCGTCAACGTCATCTACCGTGCCAACGATACATTTCCGGACACATGTTCACAGAAAAAGCACTCCGTCTTCAGGCCACGAGTGGCTTACCGGGACCATCCGACCGCCGTGTCATCCTATGCGGAGGATGTGGATAGGAGGGGCGTGGGGTCAGCACACCGCTCTCCCGGTCGTTATGATGGTGTTCTTGACCGAAGCCGCTACTAATCTGTCGAGTAGCTCCTCAATTGGCATCACACGGCTGAGTGCACCCCGAAAAATAGCAACAGCGCATGGCGGCCTGGATGGTCACCCATCCAAGTGCCGACCACGCCCGACAGCGCTTAACTTCGGTGATCTCACGGGAACCGGTGTAGCCACTGCGGCATCATGTTGTTGTTGTTGTTGTTGTTGTTGTTGTGGTCTTCAGTCCTGAGACTGGTTTGATGCAGCTCTCGATGCTACCCTATCCTGTGCAAGCTTCTTCATCTCCCAGTACCTACTGCTGCCTACATCCTTCTGACTCTGCTTGGTGTATTCGTATCTTGGTCTCCCTCTACGATTTTTACCCTCCACGCTGCCCTCCAGTACCAAATTGGTGATCCCTTGATGCCTCAGAACATGTCCTACCAACCGATCCCTTCTTCTGGTCAAGTTGTGCCACAAACTCCTCTTCTCCCCAATTCTGTTCAATACCTCCTCATTAGTTATGTAATACACCTATCTAATCTTCAACATTCTTCTGTAGCACCACAGTTCGAAATCTTCTATTCTCTTCTTGTCTAAACTATCTATCGTCCACGTTTCACTTCCATATATGGCTACACTCCATACAAATACTTTCAGAAACGACTTCCTGACACTTAAATCTATACTCGATGTTAACAAATTTCTCTTCTTCAGAAACGCTTTCCTTGCCATTGCCAGTCTACATTTTATATCCCCTCTACTTCGACCATCATCAGTTATTTTGCTCCCCAAATAGCAAAACTCCTTTACTACTTTAAGTGTCTCATTTCCTTATCTAATTCCCTCAGCATCACCCGACTTAATTCGACTACATTCCATTATCTCGTTTTGCTTTTGTTGATATATCCTCCTTTCAAGACACTGTCCATTGCGTTCAATTGCTCTTCCAAGTTCGTGTTCATAAGACCACTTATTCTCGATTTTCAGTTACAAATCCGTCCCTACACTTTGTCGGTTTTACTAACGTGTAACGTGTATTCTAACATTCGCTTCATTCATGCGAATCTGAGAACGAGAATAAAGTACATTCTCCGTTTAATTCATACGACGCAACGTGACTAGCCTGAAGGAGAATGCAACGAACTGTGGAAAATGTGCGTACACTCAAGTTTCTCTGGATGTCGGCCGCGCGAAAGTGACTTGCAGAAGAGCTGTTTCTCGCGTACTTCGCTCGACGGCACTCCTACATGAACGAGGTGCTTACACGGCTAACAGACGTAAAGAGCATCGTTAATGCCGTGTAGCGGAGAGCTTCCCACGCTATACGTCACATTCTCTGTGTTCATACGTATACAGCGCGTTTCACCGTTGTAGGTGCAGTCGAAAGAGGAGAGCACAGAACAATCGAACAAGCAAATAACTGTAATTAAAAAACATAGCTGTGTAAAACTGTGTTCTCCCCAATACGACGTATTACGATTGAGTACACGAACACATTACGACAGCGTCCCCGATGATGGAGGCTGTCACAAAGAGAAACGAGAAGTAACATGGAACAATATAGAGAATTAAGGAAGAGACGTACCGTATTTTACGGACTATCAAACATAATTTTAAGTAATTTAAAAAAAAAACATAATTTTTACCATTTTTATTGTTACACTGCGAAACCAGAATAAAAAAATTCTTGTTTTATAAATCCGAACTGATCTTTAAAATCCCTGAAAACCGTCATCTGAACTTTCTACTTTTTCTTCTAACTCTTTGTCGTCTTCGTCGTTCTCCTCTTCATATACAAAATGGTCGTCACTGCTATCGAGAGCGTTGCTTATGCTGCTCTTCTTCAAAGAATTAACTATAACGTTTTCTCTCAGTCTAGACCACAACTCAAACTATCATCTCCTGTTCCCGCGATCGGTTGTCCATCAGCCAGAACGTCGGCCCCGGTCTGGTTGTACAATCGCGGTCCGCGTCAAAGAGCTTCTCTCCGGGCTTCAGGTTTTCACTGTTCCACCTCCTTTCCGGGCCCCTTTGCATACACCCCCATGGTGTGTTCCTCGCCCTTGCCTTCGGCTCGACTTGGCACAGGGCCTTAAGGACTCAGTCCCTCCGGAGGCCTTCCGCCGCCGCTTTTATTCCATCCTGGCCACGTATCAGGGCTCTGGCATTGTTTACACTGACGATTCGATGGTTGCTGGTCGTGTTGGGTATGCGCTCACTCTAGGGAACCATTCCGAACAACGTTCCTTGCAGGATGGCTGCAGTGTTTACACTGCTGAGCTGGTCGCCATCTTTCGTGCCATAGAGTATATCCGCTCCTGCTCAGGTGAGTCCTTCGTGATCTGTAGCGATTCCCTGAGCGGTTTACGAGCTCTCGACCAGTGTTTCCCTCGTTCTCGTCTGGTGATGGCTATCCAGGAGTCCCTGCATGCTCTTGCCCGTTGCGGCCGCTCTGTGGTCTTTGTGTGGACCCCCGGTCATGTCGGTATCCCGGGCAATGAACATGTTGACCGCCTGGCGAAAGAGGCCACGAGTAAACCATCTCTGGATGTTGGCCTCCCAGAGACTGATTTGTGGGCAGTCCTCCGCCGAAAAGTTTTTGCGCTTTGGGACGCTGAATGGCGCGATCGGATCATGCCCAATAAACTCCGTGCCATTAAGGAGACGACGACTGTGTGGCGGTCATCCATGCGAGCCAACCACAGGGACTCAGTCGTCCTTTGTCGGCTCCGCATTGGCCACTCCCGGCTGACACACAGTTATTTACTGCGCCGGGAGGACCCTCCTCTATGTCGCTGCGGGGCAGATTTGACAGTGGCCCACATTTTGTTGGCCTGCCCCCTTTTAGCTGTGGTCAGGCAGACATTTGCGCTGCCTGATACGCTCCCTGCCCTTTTATCTGATGACCCTGTTATGGCTGGCTTAGTTTTAAGTTTTATTCGGGCAGGGGGTTTTTATAGTTTACTCTGAGTGTTTGTTCTGTTCTTTTGTGTTGATTCTGGCCATTGGCCTACGATTTTACGCTGAGTTTTTAATGTGTTCTCGGTGTTTGGCTTTTCCTTTTTATCTCTATGGTCGGCCAACCACCGTCACACTCTGTGTGATTTTAATTTGTTTTGTCTGATCTCTGTAGATGTATTTCTTGTCCTGTGTCGTCTGACGTCTTTCCTGCTGTTCGTTTTTACTCTCTTTGGGTGGTTTTAATTTTTTGGAAAAAGGGACCGATGACCGTCGCAGTCTGGTCCCTTTAATCCCCCAAACAAACCAACCAACCAACCAATCTAGACCACAACTGTTTTCTCCACTGACACACTTGTTCGCTGTAGGTCGTTTTAAAGCTCCCTTCGGCGTGAATTCATGTTCGGTTTCTTCCATCATCCATTTGTTCCATTCCTGTCTCATATAACACTTTAATTGGTTTATTTATCGGGACCTCAAGAGGTTGCAGTTGTAAAGTAAGTCCTCCGGGAATATCAGCAAGCACTATATTTCCTTGTGTCAGTTTCTTATTTCACAGAATTTTTAAAATGAGTACTAAGCTGATCGAGCACAAGAAGAGAACTCTTCTCCAATACAGCAGCTTTACTTCTCTCGCAATCTCTGTTAATCCATAGTTTTATACCAGCCTCTTCTATCCAGTCCTTGTTATGTACGTAAACAACAACACCTGGTTGTATTTAGGAAAGTCTTGGCATTGTTTTGCGCTTGAAAATGATCACAGCTCAAGATGAAAGGACAACAGTGGAACGCATTTTTTCATGTCCACTTGTTTTTGTAGTAACAGTTTTAGCGCCTTTCACTAACAAGTCTGTTACTCGGCGCATCCAATGTCAGAGGAATTCCGTCCATATTCGCTACTTCCCTTAGTTCCATACTGGTTTTCTTTCGATGTTAAATAATAAAGCGATGGAAAGCTAATATCTTCTCTTCATACTCTTGTCGTTATTTCCTGAGATATTTTAGTTTTGCTTCGAATATGCTATTTGCTCATTTAGTCTTCCTCATTTTTTTCAGTTCTTCTTTACTAGCCTCGCAATCGCGAATTTTTTTTCTGTTTCCAAGTTCTTCTTCATATGCTAGTACCCTCAATTTATAGCCCACATTATGTGAATGCCTTTTATTTTTTTCCATTACGAAACTAGTTAGTATCAAAAAGGTTGTACTGTTACTGTTAACACAAATGACTTTCAGCTCAAGTTCACCGGCATTGCAGACTGCAATGACGCACCATAGAGTGTCCTGGGTTTGTGATGGTGGGGCGGTAGGGAGACAATGTTAGCAATCTGGTGAATCCCCGCAGCTATTGTTAGTTGCATCGGTGCACTGCTGCAGCCAATTGAATCCAATGTTGCCAGATAGAGATAGGTTTCCGCAGCATCGAATATTTTTTTTTTTAAGACTAGCAGGAATTTTAAATCAAACACTGGACATTTCTATATTATTTCCCTGTACACGACGCACCTAAATTTTGAGGCAGTTTTTCGACGAAGAAAATGCGCCTTATAGAGCGGTTCGTGCAAACTAAATTATGCATTTATATAGATTAGGTGCATCCCGGGAATCGAGAATCTCAACAATTATTGCCCGTTTTCGATATAGATTATGGCAAGATATTGATTCCAGCAATTCCAAGCTTGCGTCAAAATCTCTACAGTAATTCCTCAGACTAGCCCAGACATGCAAAAAGAAGCGAGCAGGGGAGTTGAGTTTGTATATGTAGATATAGATCGTTTAATAAAATATTTTTATTTACTTACTAGAATATGACTGCAGGTTATATTTGATGTTTACATGCAGCAATCTTCGTCTATTATGCTTATGATGGGTGATGAATGCACTGTATGTCCTAATGGCAAAGAGATACTTTTTATGTGATGTAATTACAATTCAACAATTTTCTGATTTTTTTACTTTACATCTACTGTGGAACCTTGTTTCTCGCCAAATTTCGTGATTCTACGTCAACAGGAAGTACCCCACAGCTTTTGATGAGTGAGTTTCGCAGTATCAAAATATGTGACATAAATGGCGGCATCTTTTTACTGAATTGACTGAAAAGCTAAAATTTTTTACGCCACCAAGGGACCATAGACCTTAGTGACATAAATCTGAATTTGATGTGCCAGCCACTTCAAGATAAAAGGGTCTTAACAGACGGGCAGATGAACAGAGAGTGGGATGAAAATGACAACAAATTTCTGCTCGTGTTATAGAAATACAATCAACAATTTTCGGACTTTTTCTTTTAGTTGCACCCTTCTTACCGAATTTCATGATTCGAGATCAGTGGGAAGTGCCCTATGAGGATTTGCGAGTTTCGAAATATATTACATAAATGGTCGTATCTTTAGATTCAGTTGACCTATAAGCTTAAAGTTCTATACTGCCGAGGGAGTATAGACGTTAATATGTGACATAAATTTGAACTTGATACGTTTACCCGTTCCTGAGAAAAAGAGTTCTTAATGATCAGGCAACAAAGCGACGATGTAATGGTTCCCTGTGCGACTGTCGATATATTTAAAAACATAGGAAATTCGATTTATCGGTATTTTGATACTTTTAAATAACGACACTCAATATGTAGAGAGAAATTGTCGACACATTGTAATATCGACAGAAAAGTATCGATGAACTACACTATAAAAATATCAGCTGCAGATTGTAAATATACTGTCGGTTTTAGAGCCGTATATTTAATTCTTGAGGGTATTTTTGTTCTGTCGTTGCAACTACAAAAATGTGTGATATCTTTCACCAGAAGCGTTTCGCTTTATTGAGGTAAAACATCATCTGTGGTACGTAATTAAGTTATTTACATTTTGATTTGCTTTTAGATCAAAAAACAGTTCATTAAGAATAAGTTGATTTTTACTTACGGTAATTTTCGGTTGATTTCTTGCTTACATCGGGAAATGCCGTTTCTTAGCACATCGTTGTTTTTCTGCGTTAGACGCTGGTAATTTTGGTGCAATTTTTAGTTGTCCGCAGCACTATGCATTTCTTATATATTTCGCAACACACTGTTATGCACACATCTGTATTCTGTTTGTTTTTGTACTTCAAGTATGTGTTGTGGTTTGTGTTTTGTAGTGTTGCCAACATAAGCTTTACACTACTTTGTCTTTAACCTACAACTTTTTTAAAAAAATTAGATTATTGTATGTATGTGATTCTATTTAATTACATTTCTGTGTATTTATGTACAGTGTAAGAGTAGAGAAGGAATAGCAGTGGAGAGATTTTTTTGGGTAGAGGAGGGAGAAACAATGATGAATGGACATAAGTGTATAACAGTGCGATGGAGTGTGAGTTTGAGGAGAAGGTGAGGAGCGAGAAGTGAAATGAAACTGTCGATGGGAGGGGCGGGGGAGGGTTGTGGGAGAGTGGGAGGGGGTGAAGAATGGAAAAGGCTCTTTTCTTTTTCATGTAATTTCATCAATTATTCTATACAGAGTCTGGTTTCCAATATTTACTTGGGCATTGAGCAACTGTCTATTTTGTGTTAATGCTTTTTGTATGCGGAAATTTTCTTACGAAGGGAGAAGGTGCCTGTCTTTATTGATTTTTATGATAGGCATATCGTTTTCAATATTGGTTGGTTTATGGTGTTGCTGTTTTGGATTATCCGCAAATGTTGAATGATTTCTACCGCATTTAAATGCTCTGGTGTGTTCTTTATATCTTGTATCGAATGTCCTGCCAGCATTCCATTGTATATCTTCTCACAATCACTGAAACCAAGCTGATAGATACCACATTGTTTGTAGTATCTGTCTGGTTTTGATTCAGTTTTGCGATGTGCTTTTGTATGGAATTGTTATTAAGCAATGTTTATGTCTTTGTTTTTTTAATATGTTACTTATTTTATGTGTGAATTTGCTGTGGTAGGTCGTTGTATGCCTTTTTTTATTGTAGTGCAAGTTGTATGAGTTAGTGTGGTTTGGTTAGTTTATTTCCTAATTTGTCTCTTTATTTTTTTTTTAGATTGTCTACCATTTTTTCTTTTTGTCCATTTTTTAATGCTATTTGTTTTATAGTGGGGAGCTCTTTCTGGTAATCGGAAGCATTTAGGGGGATCCTGTTCAGCCTATTTAACATGTATCCGATTGCTGCTTGTTTGTAGTTCTGTGGGTGGTTTCAAGTTGCATCTAAGATAATGTCACTTGTTGTGGGTTTTCTGTATATGTCAAATGTGTGTTTATTATTGTCTTTTCTTATGGTTATGTCTAAAAAGTTGAGTGACTTTTCTAATTCTTCTGTTGTGTACTTTATGTTGTTATGTACGGCACTCTTACACAGTACATAAATACACAGAAACATAATTAAATAGAATTACATGCATACAATGATCTAATTAATAAAAAAAGTTGTAGGTCAAAGACAAAGTAGAGTAAAGCTTATGTTGGCAACACAACAAAACACAAACCACAACACGTACTTGAAGTACGAAAACAAACAGAATACAGTGGTGTGCATAAAAATGTGTTGTGAAAAATATGAGAAATGCATAGTGCTGCGTAACAACTCAAAATTAGACCAAAATTATCAGTGTCTAACACAGAAAAATAACAATGTGCTAACAGACGGAATTTCCCGATGTAAAGGAGAACTCAACCGAAAATCACCGTAAGTACAAATCAACTTCTTCTTAACGAACTGTTTTTCGATCTAAAAGCAAATCAAAATGTGAATAACTTAATTACAGACCACTGATGATGGTTTACCTCAATAAAGCGAAACGATTCTGGCGAGAAAACGCACGTATTTTTGTAGCTGCAACGAAATAACAAAAATACCCTCAAGAATTATAAAGCAACTACGGGCACTATGGCCACACAAATGAAGAACTGCATTTTTCAGTATTGAGTTATTATTAGGTATTCTGTACGTCAACAAGCTGGCAGCGTGCTTATCCCTCTTAGAAGAAGAACTGAAAGGAAAACGATGCACGTTCACGCTTGGCGATCACCACTATGCTGACAATGGTAACTACATGGAAGTGGTACAGTAAAAGATGTCTGATTGGTACATCGCTGGGCTTCATCACATATCGGATTTGTTCGCAACACTTCATGTCGATTTCCTTGCTTTTTTCCTTTCTGCAAACGCCAGTGACCTAGCAGTTGCAGTGTAAGACCAATCTAGTCATTTAGATTTATGTTCATTATTTTTACCAACTGTTTTTGACACAACTAGTGTGCTGTCGGAAATGTTGTTATCCATTCACATCGACACCCCGGAGTGCAATCGAACTTCTTCTCTGTGCCACCTGTACTTGCTTCACGTAGTCAAAGGGAAAGACTGGGTGTGATGAAAG
This sequence comes from Schistocerca americana, assembly GCF_021461395.2. NCBI lineage: Eukaryota > Metazoa > Arthropoda > Insecta > Orthoptera > Acrididae > Schistocerca > Schistocerca americana. Next base: position 61,623,764 of record NC_060128.1, read on the forward strand.
CTGAATAACTAGTAAGATTCCTTCACACAGTGAAAGTAAAATTATGTTCCACTACAATTCCAACAGAACAGTTTGAAATATTTACCGAAAATTGCGAAGAAAATGTAATATAAATGAAAAATATCGGCACTCGGTATTGCAATTGTCCGCAGCTCGTGGTCCGGTGGCTAGCGTTGCTACATTTGGATCATGGGGTCCCGGGTTTGATTCCCAGCAGGGTTGGGGATTTTCTCTGCCTGGGGACTGGGTGTTTGTGTTCTTGTTGTGTACATAGTTTCGCGTAGGCAGCGTGTACACAACTTTCCCACTAGAGCGCGCCCCGCTAAGCACAACAGCTCATGCGCAGCGCTCGTCCATCTCCGCACTACGAGATGGCGCTGCCTTAGAGACGGACCAAATTCTGCTTCCGCCGATCCGCGTATTAATATGTAACGCAGCCAATGAGATTGCTGCTAACGTAGAACCTTTTCTCTTCACGGATCACACTCGCGCAGTGATACCTGAATGCACGAGGTATTATAACGAGTGTACAGACCACCGATTAGTCAGTCTGCATTTGTCTGCACCAGTCTGTACCAGTCTGCAATTGTCTGCACCAGTCTGCACGAGTTCTACATTTGTTTGTACCAGTCCATAGTCAAGTTTCAGTCTGCGCCTAAGAAGATTACCATATTCCTGTACACAGCCATGAAGATAAATGTATAGACACTTTTGTGAAGTATCAGAGATATATGTGAGAATACGATTAACGTACTAATACCAAAGGAACTTCATATAGTCAATTGTAAATAGCATCCAGTACCAAGTTAAGTAATTTTAATGCTTTTGATTGCCAGCCGGAGTGGCCGTGCGGTTAAAGGCGCTTCAGTATGGAACCGCGTGGCTGCTACGGTCGCAGGTTCGAATCCTGCCTCGGGCATGGATGTGTGTGATGTCCTTAGGCTAGTTAGGTTTAAGTAGTTCTAAGTTCTAGGGGACTGATGACCACAGCAGTTAAGCCCCATAGTGCTCAGAGCCATTTGAACGATTTTTTTGCTTTTTATTACTTTAATAAATGTGGTGTCACCGCCAGACACCACACTTGCTAGGTGGTAGTTTTAAATCGGCCGCGGTCCATTAGTACATGTCGGACCCGCGTGTCGCCACTGTCAGTGATCGCAGACCGAGCGCCACCACAAGGCAGGTCTCGAGATACGGACTAGCACTCGCCCCAGTTGTACGGACGACTTTGCTAGCGACTACACTGACGAAGCCTCGCTCCTTTGCCGAGCCGATAGTTAGAATAGCCTTCACCTAAGTCCATGGCTACGACCTAGCAAGGCGCCATTAGCCTTACATAGCAATTGATAATTATCGTCTAAAGCATGTCTCAACAAGAACGATGTATACAACAAGGATGGATTAAAGTTAAGTATTGCAAAAGCCACGTACATTTCTTTATAGCATTTATTGAGCGTCCTGTTTCAGACTTCACGGTTTTCTGCGTGAGCTTATAGCGTGCATATCGGCCCCCTCAAAATAACACTGTGTCGGCACTTATGACGACACATCAATAAATGTGTGTGAAAATTAATCAAGTTCTGTTTAAAGTTGGTCACCGTCAATCTGCTACTCTAAGCATGCAAGTGGTATTTCTATCGTCTGACCTAACGGCAGAAGATAAACACGCCACGATAAGACCACGAGGCATATTGCTGACACTCGCCTACTTCGTTAGAACGACAAGTCAAATAATCTGATGGTGTGTGTACTGAAGGTCTTACAGTACGCACACCACAGTTGTCTTCATCATTTTCATCGTCATCCTCATCATTCGTGACAGTGGTTAGAGTGAACTGTGAAAAAGCCGGCCGGTGTGGCCGTGCGGTTAAAGGCGCTTCAGTCTGGAACCGCGTGACCGCTACGGTCGCAGGTTCGAGTCCTGCCTCGGGCGTGGATGTGTGTGATGTCCTTAGGTTGGTTAGGTTTGATTAGTTCTAAGTTCTAGGCGACTGATGACCTCAGCAGTTAAGTCGCATAGTGCTCAGAACCATTTGAACCATTTTTGAACTGTGAAAAAAACTGGACTGTGACAAAATTGGGATTTTCTACAGACCCTTATAACCGCGCAGTTGAGCGCCCCACAAACCAAACATCACCACCATCATCATCACCGATGTTGAAATATCTATATCAATATCGATATATCGGGGGGAAAATATCGCCGACGTATACAGATATATTTTGGAAAAGGCACCGGTTTATAGATATTACATAAAACCAACTTAGTTCTGTGTCTCAGTTTTCAAAATATTTCATATGTAAATAAAGGAGAAGATAAGCAACTGTATGGTTATAGCTGTCGATTTTTACTTTGAACGTGGCAAGCTGTGAGGGCTTGGCTGCCATTGGCACACACGTAAACAGGGTTTGGCGGTCTTCTTTTTCCGTGTCGCGTGGAGAAACTGTCAACAGAGGCGCACAAAGGCTGCGGCGACGTCTCCGGCGTGCGTCGCGCTTTCTCCCGCCTAATGGTGGATGGCGCTGGGAGGCTGATTGATCAGGATGGCAGCCAATTATCGGCCGCCGACGGCCGCGTCATCGACGCCACACGACACACGCTGCGCAACAGGCGGTGCAGCTGCCGCACCTGCTCTGCAGGGGCTGAAACTTTCCCAGCGTAGCACGAGAATCACAAGTTATGCTGGGTGTTGTAACGCCGCGATATACTGTCCGTTCTCTTATGAACGTTGCCGATCACTCGAGGGTCGGAATTTGTCAGCAGATTAAAGACTGCAGACTAGAGATGGGTCGTTCGCGAACTAACGGGTCCCTAGGAACAGTTCATCAGGATGAACGGGACCAGCGAGGAACGAATTCTAAGGAACGGTCTTTTATAGTTCACTTCGGTCGCGGCTTTTTACTTATAGTTCCCGGGAACGGGAAACGGTCGGTCTCGTTTCCGCAACGGCACGTCGGCCGGTTTCGTTCCAGCCTCGGTCCAGTTCCCGTCTGTCTCGGCCTCTCTCGGCCAGACTCGTCCTTCTTCGCGTGGCCACTCGTCGCGGTTCCACTGCCGACTGCTCATAGTTCAGTATCGAGTTGTTGTTCGTTTCGTTCGCTTCGCACGTCCATTCCAGATCTTTTTCAAACCTTTTCGAACTCTGAAGTTCTGGTTATTTTCGTATTCTATTCACCGTCCACGACTGGTAATTAAAATGTATTTTATCCTTACGTAAACTACATAAAAATTACGTGGTAAACAGCAGAAGAAATACTTGTAATAAGGCAAGATTTTTTTGTTATTACAGATGCAAAGGACGTCGGCACGGCACACACGAATGACCATTTTCCGTCTATTTTCGATTCAAGGTTAAAGAGCGTGTTTCATTGTTATGCGAGGCAGACCGACTTACAACCGAATGAAGCCCGCGCTTCATGATCGAGTGCATGGCGTCACATTTTGTAGAGCATATGATACCTCCTACAATATTATTTCAATGGTACAGTGTGGCGCACTAGAAATGGCCCCCGGGTACTAGACTGCTCATTGTCGCTTACCAATCGTCATCTATTGTTTCGAAGTTTTTTGCATTAGTTTATTTGTTATTTCTTCACTGCCTAATTATTAGATGTTTATCTATTCTGCTCTTAGCGGTAAACAAATCGTGCGTAATTGGCGTGCAGTCTGTACTCGGGGCCAGTTTTTCGTGCGCACCTTTCATTATTTCCCAGCGATCAGCCACATAACGCTACAATTGGCCAAACGAGATGTTTCACAGAATCACGAAAATTACAAGTGTGTGAGAATTTTGTTGTGAAAAAACTCTGTACTCCAGCGGGAGCCAAGTGCCCCCTCTTGGCACCTTCGATCTTCAGTCACCTATGCTATTACTTTTCAACTTTTCATAAGAACCGTATAGCAAGCACAAATGAACGGTGACCGAGTAAAAATGAAAGGTTCCCAAAAAAGAGCGATCACCAGTGAACTAGTCCCCAAGGATGAAAGACTTTGTCCATCTCTATTGAAGACTAGAAAAAGTTGCGGTAAAGTACTGTCGCACGATGCGTAGATAGCGAGCTGGTGTGGTGTCGGGCATAAACTGCAGTCATTGTCTTCCGGCAGTGGTAACGTTTTACAATAACGCTACCAACTTGTTGTCCATAAATACCGTGCTTTACAGAGTATAAGACGCATTGTTTTTCTTCGAAAAATTGCCTCCAAAATGCAGGTGCATCTTATACTCGATATTAATATAAAAATGTCCAGTTTTTCGTACAAAATTTCCTCCAGTCTGCTATGGAAGCGTTGTCTGTTTGTCCTAGGTCTGACTATCCTATTTTGCACACTCTGTACAAAGACATGGCTGAGGTCCAGTGGCCGTAAACTCGATGCCACAGGAAACCTACCTCAATCTGGCAACATTGAATTCAACTGGCAGCAGCAGTGCATTGATGCGACGAACGTGAGTTGCGGCAATTCACAAGCTTGCTAACTCTGTCTTCCTCCCACCGTGCCATCACAAACTCAGCACACTGTCTAGCCTATAATGCGTTATTGCAGTCTACAGTGCCAGTGAACTTGAATTGAAAGTGATCTGTGGATTCGGTAACAGTCAGTGACAGATACAGAAAATCCTCAAGGAGGCGCTATAATCTTGAGCTACCTTTACTCTCACGGTGATAAAAAATAATCGAGTCACATGCAAAGTTTAAGAAAGTTTTATTTAAACTCATTATACACATATACAAGACAATGGCGTCTTATAAAAATGATATAAAAACGTTACAATTGTGGTTCTTTTCCTTAAATGACGAATTCAATGCGCCTATTCTTCCTGGCAAATTGGTTACTAATTACATCGTCGATAGGACAATCGTTGTCGGGGTGAGTGTTCAACAGAGCTAAGCCATTAAGTTGATCCTCCTCCATTGTCGACCTCAGCCATGTCTTGGTGCGCCGCAATGTTGAAGAACTTCTTTCTGCTGTAGCAATAGATGCAGGTAGACAAGCAGATATTTTGTACAGAGTGTGCAAAATGGGATAGTCAGACCTAGGACAAACAGACAACGCTTCCATAGCAGAATCACGATCATTAAGGGCGTTTGTGCTCGTTTGCTTGTGTGGTGTGCGTACTGTAAGACACCATCAGATTATTTGACTTGTCGCTCTAAGGAAGTAGGCGAGTGTCAGCAATATGTCTCGTGGTCTTATCGTGGCGTGTTCATCTTCTGCCGTTAGGTCAGACGATAGAAATGCCACTTGCACGCTTAGAGTAGCCGATTGACGGTGACCAACTTTAAACAGAACTTGATTAATTTTCACACACATTTATTAAAATAATAACAATCATGAACCTTACTTCACCTGATTCTCGATGCTGTTTACAATTGACAATCTTAAGTTCCTTTGGCCTTGGTACGTTAATCTTATTCTCACATATCTCTGATACTTGACAAAGTGCCTATTCATTTATCTTCATGGCTATGTACAGGAATATGATAATCTTATTAGACGCAGACTGAAACTTGACTATAGACTGGTACAGACTAATGTAGACTGGTACAGACAGGTGCAGATAAATACAGACTGACTAATCGGAGGTCTGTACACTCGTTTTAACACCTAGCGCGTTCATGTGTCACTGCGCAAGTGTGATCTGCGAGGAGAAAAGGTTCTACGTTAGCAGCAATCTCATTGGCTGCGTTACATATTAATACGCGGATCGGGGGAAGCAGAATTTGGTCCGTCTCTAAGACAGCGCCATCTTATAGTGCGGAGACGCTGCGCCTGCGCTGTTGTGCTTAGCGGAGCGCGCTCTAGTGGGAAAGTTGTGTACGCACTGACTACGTGAAACTATGTACGTAACAGCTTGTATTGAAGTATCTCTCCCATTAGTCTCTTTTTAATCACAAAGACTGATTCTTCTTCAAAGAACGGTAGTTTAATTAAGCACTGATTCGATTTATGTGCCACATCATTACCTTCATGTTTCAGTAGTTGTGAGGACCCCGCAAGGAGGGGGGGGGGGGGGGGGGGCGCTGTATCCGCAACTGGTAAGAGTACAATATTTTTGTTAGTAGCTTGTTTCGTAAAGGAAAAAAATAAAAGGTATTCATGCGATGCGGGCTATAAATTGAAAGCAGTAGCATATCCAGTAGAACATGGAAACAGAACAGTTGAGCATTACTTCGCCACTCCAACAACAGAAAAAACCATTCGTGATTGGCGAGCTACAAGGAGGAAATGAAAAAAAAATGTGGAAGAATAAATGTTCTAATACAGGACTGAATGCACAAAGAGGAGGAGATAAGTGTTCAACGTCCCGTCGACAACGACATCATTAGAGACGGAGCACAAACTCGGATTAGGAAAGAATGGGGAAGGAAATTTGCTGTGACCTTTCAAAGGAACCATCCTGGCATTTGCCTGAAGCGATATCACGGAAAACCTAAATGAGGATGGCCAGATGCGAATTTGGCTGAATGCAAAATGGCCAAATACAGAAGTTGGTGTATTGAAATGGGTTCAAGGACACCGTCAATACAAAAGTAGCATTACAGTGAAAGGGTGGAGTTGGATGGTGCCACAGGTTCATGAAGCGTTATAGACTTAGCATGCAACCAAAACGCAAATATCTATGAAAATGCTACAATGGTACGAAGAAAAAATATTAGCTATCCATCGCTTTATTATTCATCATCGAAAGAAAATCAGTGTGGAACTAAGCCACAAAGCGAATATGGACCACACTTACCTCACATTTAGTGTTCCGAGTAACACAACTGTTGCCATGAAAGGTGCTGAAACTGCAACTATAAAAACAAGTGGAAATAAAAAAATGCACTGAACTGTTCCCTTTTTATGTTGAGCTGATGATACTAAATTTAATCCAGTGATCATTTTCAAGCGCAAGACAGTGCCAAGACGCTCTAGAGTACCGCCAGGTGTTGTTGTTGTTGTTGCTCACGAACATGACAAGGATTGGATGGACGAAGCTGGTACGATGTTATGAATTGACAGATTGTGGGGGAGAAGGAAAGGTACTTTACTGAAGAAGGGTTCTCTTCCTGTGCCGGATCATTTGAAAAATTCTGCGAAAGAGAAACTGAGACAATGAAATACACAGCTTGCTGTTATTTGGTGAGGACTTAGTTGACCTCTTGATGTCTCGATAAATAAACCATGTTGTTGTTGTTGTGGTCTTCAGTCCAGAGACTGGTTTGATGCAGCTCTCCATGCTACTCTATCCTGTGCAAGCCTCTTCATCTCCCAGTACCTACCGCAACCTACACCCTTCTGAATCTGCTTAGTGTATTCATCTCTTGGTCTCCCTCTACGATTTTTACCCTCCACGCTGCCCTCCAATACTAAATTGGTGATCCCTTGATGCCTCAGAACATCTCCTACCAACCGATCCCTTCTTGTAGTCAAGTTGTGCCACAAAGTCCTCTTCGCCCCAATTCTATTCAATACCTCCTCATTACCATTTAAAGTGTAAAAGAGAGAGAAATGGAGCAAATGGATGATGAATGATACCCAACATGAATTTACGCCGAGGCGAGCTTTAAAACCACCTACAATCAAACAAACATGTCTGTGGATAAAACAGTCATGGTCTATAATGAGAGAAGACGTTAAGACGTTGGGCATAAGTAACACTCTCGATGGCAGTGAAGACCATCTTATATATGAAGAGGACCAGGATGAAGACGAGGAGGAACAAGATGAAGAAGAAGAAGAAGTAAGTTCAGTTTCCGATTTTCAGGGGTTTTCGAGGTCTGTTTGGCTTTATACACTAATATTTTTTAGTCTGGCTTTGGAATTGAATATTAAAAATGGTAAATAGGTTATTTTTTAAAAATACTGTTTAAAAAGTGAGTGCGTCTTGTGGTCTGTGGCGTCTCATAATCCATTAAATACGCTAGGTGAAAACAGTACCTGTTAATCTCTTGAATAAAGTGTGTGGCCCTATCAATCTGTCACCAACAACTGCTGTATATACACTGAAAATGAAGCAATGCTGATGTCTCACCTCCATGCTCGTTCAAGGATATGCATGTACCAGCAAGTGTGTATTGCGGTAATTTACTATCACATCTCGGCCAGTGCTGCCTCATTTGTAAGTAAAATGTAGGCTGCGAACTGTGGATCTCCAGCAGCCTATATCGCTGCGGGTATTGGCTTCTGATCAAGTACTTACAGGCAATTTTTTTCTACGTCGGAGCACTGTGTACTGAAACGTGGACCCACAAACGACGGAGAGGCTTCGTCCCGCCGTAGCCCTCGGTGGTTCACAACCCCACAGCAGGCCACAGCAGTCCACCCACCCCACCGCCGCCCCACACGGAAACTAGGGTTATTGTTCGGCCCCCAGTAGCCCCCCCCCCCCGCCCCCCTCTGGGAATGTCTCATACCAGACGAGTGTAACCCCAAATGTTTGCGTAGTAGAGTAATTATGGTGTACGCATAGGTGGAGACAGTGTTTGCACAGCAATAGCCGACATAGTGTAATTGAGGCGGAATAAGGGGAACTAGCCCGCATTCGCCGAGGCAGATCGAAAACCGCCTAAAAACCATCCACAGGCTGGCCGGCACACCGCACCTAGACACATTCGTGTCGGGGGCAGGCACGCCGTCCAGCTCGGGAAGCAGTGCCTTTTTTTTTTTTTTTTTTTTTTTTTACTAATGTACCGCTGCAGGAGCAGGACGACGGGTAGGGCAGGGGTCGACACCCGAAGCCTGGCCATCCCGCCGCCACGCCCAAGCAACGTGTTCGAGTTCGAGGGTCGAAGGATCAGGAAGAGGATGGAGTGGGTTTGTCGATGTTGTTCTTTTTATTTATTTCTTTCTTTAATTTTTATAACATTTTTTTGGTATTATAGATTTATTTTTGTTTCATTACAAAGAAAGATCCTACAACTGCCGTAGCCGAGCGTCCGAGTCGTCTTCTCGTCTGTTGGGAGGGGTTCCCCCCTATTCCGTCCGTAGAGGATCAATATGCTCCAGGATTCTTCTTCATTTTCAGCGTCTCATACCCGGAACGCCCCAGTGAGCAGGAGGATCCGCAGATAATGAACCTAAATAATTTGCGAAACGAGTTCTGTACTTCGGGTGGCGGCTGAAAGCTGCATGTGTCGTCATCAATAGGGACCAAAAGTCGAGTGTGCCTTTGGGAGCATCGCAAAATATGTAGTAAGCGGCCATGCCTTTTAGCCAGTTAACGGCGTTCGTTCTGGTTGATGGAAAGCATACGCCGTCGGGGCGCAATACGTCATCAGGGGAGACAGACTCCGGCAATCGCCGCAAGAGTAATGCCAGCATGCGCTGCGTCAGTAGGCAGCACTCGCTGGTCGCGGCACACGTCAGCCGGTGTACATCCGAGTCAGCGACTGAGCATGTCGGACACAAGGGGTCGTCCGTCAGATGTATGGAATGTAACCTCTGACGAGTAGCGAACTTCCCATTCACAACCACGTGCCACAATGAACGCACCGTCGTAGGTAGAAAAGGCGTGTGTACCGCTCGCCACACCGTGTCCCAGGCAACTTCAGGATGTCTGTGGGTGACCGTATTTACAGGTTGCCGCTGCTGATAGAGCCTTAGACCGCACGGCTAACCGGGCGGCCTAGCTCGGAGCATGCTTATTATTACTTATTTATCGTTTGGCTCTTCCACACAGCGAAAAAAAAGATACATGTATAGACCCAGTTAAAGTAGACCAAAAAAGGGTGAATAGCGGAAAGAATTCGTGTAGTTTCAAATTTTCGTAGTGTGAAGTGGTTTTTCTTGTTGCAGGTTGCTTTTAAGTGACTGATATATTGCGAGATGCCTTGTCATTACTCGTTCCCATGTAATAACAGTTACCTTTTTTTCCGAATTTCCCTGTGGCCATCTCGTTTTCTCTTGACGCTGTGATCCTGCTATGCAGAGCGCGTATCTTGCTGCGAACTCGGTTTCAATTGCAGCGGGACAAGGGCTACAGGAGAGTTTCTACACTTACCTAACTCACTACGAAATCACGAAACCCTGTTTCTATAGTTCTTCTATTTCAAATAAGTTACCAGCTCACAACAGCTGATAATGAACATGAGTAAATTATGACAGCATTTTAAATATTTAAATTTGGTCAATGATTATGCAAAATATTGAAAATCAAAATATTGTTGACCCTCGAAACCTTTTGTTATGCAACCTGCAACTGTTTGTCTCACCGTTGCCCCCTTTTCTCACGATGACAGCACTTCAGTGCTAGGTCATGTGAAACGTTATTACTTCTGCGCACTTCGAAAGTCGGCACAGAAACATAAAATAACCTGATTTATTTGTGCTTTTCATGAATGTATGGTTCAAATGGCTCTGACCACTATGGGACTTATCTGCTGAGGTCATCAGTCCCCTAGAACTTAGAACTACTTAAACCTGACTAACCTAAGGACATCACAATCACATCCATGCCCGAGGCGGGCGCGGTTCCAGACTGTAGCGCCTAGAACCGCTCGGCCACCTCGGCCGGCTCATGAATGTAGAAGTGGGCCAGAGACATAACTATATATTCCACAAATGATATTGGTAGTAACAGGGCTATGGAAGACAGAAAATGGTACACATAAAGCCGAAATCTGAAAAAGGACTTGCTCGTTGCTAGTGTGATTTATAGATCTGCTGTAATTAAATTTTCCTTGAGACATTTGAGTCTCTGAACCTAGGTCTCGTTGCTTACTAGGCACGTGTGTTAGCCTTCACACCACGGCAGCAGTATTCGTGACATAGCTGCTCCCTAACATGAAGCAAGGTATTTATATAAGATCTATATTTCAACTACACCTGAGGTACGGGCAGGGTTTCCCTGTTACATCCAATGCTAGGGTGCTGCTCCTATATTAGAGAGCCTCTGGAATTAGTGACAGTTTAAGAAGAGGAAAATAAGCTAACGATGTGAAGTTTGTGTTAGGGACGGTATTGGACCAGGGTAGTCTGTCCAGCATTGTTACCCAATGGTGGTGTAATGGCTAGAACAGCTACCCAGTAAGCAAAAAGACCTGGGTTCAAGTCCCAGCTGTGACACACATTTTAATTCATTTCTTCAGCTTCTATCATTATTGTAGCTGATGATGATGATGATGATGATGATGATGATCAACTGCGCGATTATCAGCGACCGTACAAATTCCCAGCCTTTGGTCAGTCCAATCGCACCACTTTCATGAATGATGATGAAATGGTGAGGACAACACAAACACCCAGTCATCTCAAGGCAGGTGAAAATCCCTGACCCCGCCGGGAATCGAACCCGGGACCCCGTGCTCGGGAAGCGAGAACGCGACGGCGAGACCACGAGCTGCGGACATTATTGTAGCTAGCGTGAGTGTTAAACATATCCAGTACGGAGCCGTAAATTTATTCAGCACAGGCTGTAGAGACATCCAAACTTTCTGAAGTGTTATCACGTATCTTTCAAGGGCAACAATTACCAATTGTTTTCTTTTTTACGGTTTTGTGCCTCAACTGTTACAAACGAAACCCTTATAGAACCACTTTCTGTACGCCGGCCGGAGTGGCCGAGCGCTTCTAGGCGCTACAGTCTGGAACCGCGCGATCGCTACGGTCGCAGGTTCGAATCCTGCCTCGGGAATGGTTTAAGTAGTTCTAAGTCCTAGGGGACTGTTGACCTCAGAAGTTAAGTCCCATAGTGCTTAGGGCCATTTCCATTTTCCACTTTCTGTACATCTGTCCACCTGTTAAGAACCTTTTTTTTCGGAACAGTTATAGGTACCGAGTTGAAATTTAGGCCAAATACTAAGGTGTACGATCCCTTGGCGGTGTAAAAGATGTAAGCTTCCAAGTCACTGCATTCCAAACATAGGGCTGACTGTAGGGACACCATTTCGTAGGAACAGGTAGAGATACGAAGCAGAAATGTACGAGTGTGTGTGCTGAAAAGTAATGGCTCGCCATCTTTTATTCTGTGCTGAACATCGGTCGAGGTGGTACATGTCAAGCATATTACTTGGTCGAGTTTCCCACTTCGCCAACGTGAGTGCTCAACATCTGTCGCGAGTATAATGACTTTTATGGAGACTAGAAATCTACTCTGTAGGAATCAGCATGGGTTTCGAAAAAGACGGTCGTGTGAAACGCAGCTCGCGCTATTCGTCCACGAGACTCAGAGGGCCATAAATACGGGTTCCCAAGTAGATGCCGTGTTTCTTGACTTCCGCATGGCAATCGATACAGTTCCCCACAGTCGTTTAATGAAAAAAGTAAGAGCATATGGACTATCAGACCAATTGTGTGATTGGATTGAGGAGTTCCTAGATAACAGAACGCAGCATGTCATTCTCAATGGAGAATACGTCTTCCGAAGTAAGAATGATTTCAGGTGTGCTGCAGGGGAGTGTCGTAGGACCGTTGCTAGTCTCAATATACATAAATGACCTCGTGGATGACATCGGAAGTTCACTGAGGTTTTTTGCAGATGATGCTGTGGTGTATCGAGACGTTGTAACAATGGAAAATTGTACTGAAATGCAGGAGGATCTGCAGCGAATTGACGCATGGTGCGGGGAATGGTAATTGAATCTCAATGTAGACAAGTGTAATGTGCTGCGAATACAGAGAAAGATAGATCCCTTATCATTTAGCTACAAAACAGCAGGTCAGCAACTGGAAGCAGTTAATTCCATAAATTATCTGGGAGTACGCATTAGGAGTGATTTAAAATGGAATGATCATATAAAGTTGATCGTCGGTAAAGCAGATGCCAGACTGAGATTCATTGGAAGAATCCTAAGGAAATGCAATCCGAAAACAAAGGAAGTAAGTTACAGTACGCTTGTTCGCCCACTGCTTGAATACTGGTCAGCAGTGTGGGATCCGTACCAGATAGGGTTGATACAAGAGATAGAGAAGATGCAACGGAGAGCAGCGTGCTTCGTTACAGGATCATTTAGTAATCGCGAAAGCGTTACGGAGATGATAGATAAACTCCAGTGGAAGACTCTGCAGGAGAGACGCTTAGTAGCTCGGTACGGGCTTAAGGTTTCGAGAACATAACTTCACCGAAGAGTCAAGCAGTATATTCCTCCCTCCTACGTATATCTCGCGAAGACACCGTGTGGATAAAATCAGAGAGATTAGAGCGCACACAGAGGCATACCGACAATCCTTCTTTCCACGAACAATACGAGACTGGAATTGAAGGGAGAACCGATAGAGGTATTCAAGGTACCCTCCGCCACACACCGTCAGGTGGCTTGCTGTGTATGGATGTAGGTGTAGATGTAGAACCTCCGAATTGAATCGTCTAGCCATGGCGATAGGCATCGCAACTATGTCCGTGCTAGACAAAGGACGGACTGGAATCGAGTTTCGAATTCGAAGAGTTCTTCCACACGTGGAGCACTCTGGTCTTCAGCGTGACAACGCCAGATCACACGCGAGCGCTCCGGCGTCTGCGACACCTTGGGTTCACTGTCATCGATCGTCCTCCATACACTCCCGATTTGGCCCCATCTGATTGTCATCTGTTTCCAAAACTTAAAAATCTTCGGGGACTTCACTTTGATAGTGACGAAGCGGTGCAAGGAAAGGTGAGGCTGTGGCTCTGTCAACAACGTGAAACATTCTACAGTGACGGTATCAACAAACTGGTCTCTCGTTGGGAGAAATGTGTTCGTCGACAGGGTGACTATGCTGAGAAACAAACATGTGGATCTAAAGACTAATGATGTAAAATATTAATGGCGTGCCGGCCGGGGTGGCCAAGCGGTTAAAGGCGCTACAGTCTGGAACCGCGCGACCGCTACGGTCGCAGGTTCGAATCCTGCCTCGGGCATGGATGTGTGTGATGTCCTTAGGTTAGTTAGGTTTAAGTAGTTCTAAGATCTAGGGGACTGATGACCTTAGAAGTTAAGCCCCATAGTGCTCAGAGCCATTTGAAACATTTTTTATTAATGGCGTTTGTCTGATTTAAAAAGCTTTAAGAGTTTTCATATAGAAATTCTGAGGCATTTCGTTTCAGCGCGCTCTCGTATATTAGTTACTAAGATCTACGGTCACTGCGTCGGCGCGGCTACGTTCGACTATTACCTGCACCTATGTACCTGTGAACTCGTTGCAGCAGATCTACATGTAGAGAATTGTAAGTTGATGAGGATGAGTAGGAAAAACAAGCCCGTAACGCTCGGATACAGTATTAGTAATGTGTTGCTTGACGCAGTCAGGTCGTTTAAATATCTGTGCATAAGGTTCCAAAGAAGTACGATATGGAACGAGCATCTGAGAAGTGTGGTAGGGAAGCCGAATGGTCGAATTCGGATTAGACGGACAATTTTAGGGAAGTATGATTCATCAGTAGACGAGACCGCATACAGGATGCTGGTGCGACCTATTCTTGAGTACTGCTCGAGTGTTTGGGAGTGAAGCGATATGAAACGGAAAGAGCATGAGAGGAATGTGCTAGGGAGGCCGAATCGTTGAATTCGGTCTGTGGGGACAATTTTAGGGACGTTTTGTTCACCAGTACACGAGACCGCATATAGAACGATAGTGCGACCTATTCTTGAGTACTCCACTGTTTGGCATCCGTACCAGAACAGATTGAAGAAAGACATAAAAGCAATTCAGAGGCAGGCTGCTATATTTGTCAGCGGTACGTTCGAACACGCAAGTGTTACGAAGATGCTTCAGGAACCCTTCCCTGGATGGAAGGTTACTTATTTTCGAGGAGCACTCATCATCATCATCATCAGCCAATTCAATCATTAAATGATGTGGCCTCTTAGAGTCGTGGATTCAGGTAGGCTTTCAGCAGTCTTCTCCAAGTGGGACTGTCTTGGGCAGTTCTCTGCCAGGTGTTTCCAGCGATCTTCTTGATGTCTTTGCCCCCTCTGTCTGGGGGTCTTCCTCTAGGCCTCCGGTGCTCTCTCGGACTCCACTCCAGTACTAGCTTCGTGCATCTGTTGTCTTTTCTTCTTGCGACGTGGCTATTTCAAGGAACCTACAGGGAGCGAAAGGCTATTTACAATTTGTACAGAAACCAGATGGCAGTTACAAGAGTCGAGGGGCACGAAAAGGAAGCAGTGGTTGGGAAGGGAGTGAGACAGGGTTGTAGCCTCTCCCCGATGTTATTCAGTCTGTATATTGAGCAAGCAGTAAAGGAAACAAAAGAAAAATTCGGAGTAGGTATTAAAATCCATGGAGAAGAAATAAAAGCTTTGAGGTTCGCCGATGACATTGTAATTCTGTCAGAGACAGCAAAGGACTTGGAAGAGCAGTTGAACGGAATGGACAGTGTCTTGAAAGGAGAGTATAAGATGAACATCAACAAAAGCAAAACGAGGATAATGGAATGTAGTCGAATTAAGTCGGGTGATGCTAAGGGAATTAGATTAGGAAATGAGACACTTAAATTAGTAAAGGAGTTTTGCTATTTGGGGAGCAAAATAACTTATTATGGTCGGAGTAGATAGGATATGAAATGTAGACAAGGCGAGGAAAGCGTTTCTGAAGAAGAGAGATTTGTTAATATCGAGTATAGATTTAAGTGTCAGGAAGTAGTTTCTGAAAGTATTTGAATGGAGTGTAAACAAGTATGGAAGTGAAACTCGAGTATAGATTTAAGTGTCAGGAAGTCGTTTCTGAAAGTATTTGAATCGAGTGTAAACATGTATGGAAGTGAAACATGGACGATAAATAGTTTGGACAAGAAGAGAATAGAAGCTTTCGAAATGTGGTGCTACAGAAGAATGCTGAAGATTAGATGGGTAGATCACATAACTAACGAGGAGGTACTGAATAGAATTGGAGAGAAGAGAAATTTGTGGCACAGCTTGACTAGAAGAAGGGATCGGTTGGTAGGACATGTTCTGAGGCATCGAGGGATCACCAATTTAGTATTGGCCGGCAGCGCAGAGGGTAAAAATCGTAGAGGGAGACCAACACATGAGTACACTAAGCAGATTCAGAAGGACGCAGGTTGCAGTAGATACTGGGAGATGAAGAAGCTTGCACAGGATAGAGTAGCGTGGAGTACTGCATCAAACCAGTCTCTGGACTGAAGACCACAACAACGGCTAAATGTTCCAAGCATGTTAACAAAAAAATTTCGTTCTCCTCCTGCAAAAAATTAAAAAAAATTAGAGACGACTGTGCAAATCTTTTTGAACGCTCTTTGTACTTTTCACTTAAGGACGGCGAAGATAAGATACGATAAATTACTTTTCATACGCAGGGTACAGAGTGTCATTTTTCCCTCGTTCTATTTGCCAGTCGCCTGCCGAAGTGGCCGTGCGGTTCTAGGCGCTACAGTCTGGAACCGAGCGACCGCTACGGTCGCAGATTCGAATCCTGCCTCGGGCATGGATGTGTGTGATGTCCTTAGGTTAGTTAGGTTTAATTAGTTCTACGTTCTAGGCGACTGATGACCTCAGTCGCATAGTGCTCAGAGCCATTTTTTTTATTTGCCAGTCGAACAAGAAAGCAAATGACTATTAGTGATACAGGGTAACCTCCGCCACGCACCTTACCGTTTCTTGTGGAGTATCTACGTAGATACAGAACTTTAAACACACACAAATAAAACTCTGTGAGTTTGTCTGTCACATATCCCAAACATGGTGCGAATTTCTAAATTAGTTTGGGTGCTAAACTCACTGAAGTTGCAGCGTACCTTCTGAGACACCCAGTACTTTTCGACTACACCTGTGTCCTCCATTAGTATTTGTTGTGACTGTACGTATATGTGACACTTGCTTTCGATGACAGACGTCAGCTCTGTCCCTCTTTGCCTTAAACGGCTTGTTTACCATTATTGATGGTCGTGCTTAATGGCCTGGGGAGAAAGTGTTGGTTGACGAGGTGCGTCCCTCGGTCCAGACGGTTTCGTTTGCACACAGGAGAGGCGGCTGCCCGCCTTTTCTCCGCGCCAAACGGCAGTAAAACCCATTCAGAGAAACGAGTCGCCCACCTCCAGCGAGCGACACAGAGAAACCGCTAGGGCACTGAGGAAGCTGTGTGTGTGTGTGTGAGTGAGGCCGGGTTCCGGTAAGGTTTTCTCCGCCACGCGCTCCTCCGCCGCCGCCGCCGCACCCGTCAAATGTCAACAGCAGCCGGGGCCCACGCACCTGCGTATTCTGCGTGCGGCCTCGCGGAGAAATCGACGTGCAGGCAGCAGCAGTAGCAGCAGCACCTGGAAACAATGGCTGCGTCGTGAGGTAGCCATAGCGTGCTGTGCAGCGAATGCCGCGGCGAGGGTTTAGCTGCATACATGTGGTCTCTGATCGGCAAGCTGCCATTCCAGGACGATCCAGAGACACTGGGCATGATGCCAACTAGCATTTCCCGTACATACTTGTATACAGGGAGTCCCTGGAGAAATCGTCAGTATTACATGAACAAACATTTAAAGCAAAGAAACCTCAAATGGACATAAGCCCAATTCCGGATGTTTTCCAGGACGAAACACACATATACGCTTACCGTATTGTTTTTTTGGTCAAACCCAGGACATAAACAGTAACTTCTTTTTAATGAGTTGCATTTGTCGCTAGACATGACTTTGTTTAAGCAATGGTGTTTGTATACAGGGTGTTACAAAAAGGTACTGCCAAACTTTCAGGAAACATTCCTCACACACAAATAAAGAAAAGATGTTATGTGGACATGTGTCCGGAAACGCTTAATTTCCATGTTAGAGCTCATTTTAGTTACGTCATTATGTACTGTACTTCCTCAATTCACAGGCAGTTTGCCCAATTGAAGGAAGGTAATGTTGACTTTGGTGCTTGTGTTGAGATGCGACTCATTGCTCTACAGTACTAGCATCAAGCACATCAGTACGTAGCATCAACAGGTTAGTGTTATACAAACGTGGTTTTGCAGTCAGTGCAATGTTTACAAATGCGGAGTTGGCAGATGCCCATTTGATGTATGGATTAGCACGGGGCAATAGCCGTGGCGCGGTACGTTTGTATCGAGACAGATTTCCAGAACGAAGGTGTCCCGACAGGAAGACGTTCGAAGCAATTGGTCGGCGTCTTAGGGAGCACGGAACATTCCAGCCTATGACTCGCGACTGGGGAAGACCTAGAACGACGTGGACACCTGCAATAGACGAAACAATTCTTCGCGTAGTTGACGATAACCCTAATGTCAGCGTCAGAGAAGTTGCTGCTGTACAAGGTAACGTTGACCACGTCACTGTGTGGAGAGTGCTACGGGAGAACCAGTTGTTTCCGTACCGTGTACAGCGTGTGCAGGCACTATCAGCAAAAAGGTACTGCATTGGCCTCCACGGGTACACTTCTGCGAATGGTTCATCCAACAATGTGTCAATACTCATTTCAGTGCAAATGTTCTCTTTACGGATGAGGCTTCATTCCAACGTGATCAAATTGTAAGTTTTCACAATCAACATGTGTGGGCTGACGAGAATCCGCACGCAATCGTGCAATCACGTCATCAACACAGATTTTCTGTGAACGTTTGGGCAGGCATTGTTGGTGATGTCTCGATTGAGCCCCACGTTCTTCCACCTACGCTCAATGGAGCACGTTATCATGATTACATACGGGATACTCTACCTGTGCTGCTAGAACATGTGCCTTTACAAGTACGACACAACATCTGGTTCATGCACGATGGAGCTCCTGCACATTTCAGTCGAAGTGTTCGTACGCTTCTCAACAACAGATTCGGTGACCGATGGATTGGTAGAGGATGACCGATTCCGTGGCCTCCACGCTCTCCTGACCTCAACCCTCTGGACTTTCATTTATGGGGGCATTTGAAACCTCTTGTCTACGCAACCCCGTTACCAAATGTAGAGACTCTTCATGCTCGTATTGTGGACGACTGAGATACAATACGCCATTCTCCAGGGCTGCATCAGCGCATCAGGGATTCCATGCGACGGAGGGTGGATGCATGTATCCTCACGAACGGAGGACATTTTGAACATTTCCTGTAACAAAGTGATTGAAGTTACGCTGGTACGTTCTGTTGTGTGTGTTTCCATTCCGTGATTGATGTGATTTGAAGAGAAGTAATAAAATGAGCTCTAACATGGAAAGTAAGCGTTTCCGGACACATGTCCA
Source organism: Schistocerca americana (assembly GCF_021461395.2). Taxonomy (NCBI): domain Eukaryota; kingdom Metazoa; phylum Arthropoda; class Insecta; order Orthoptera; family Acrididae; genus Schistocerca; species Schistocerca americana. The sequence continues at coordinate 61,642,841 of NC_060128.1, forward strand.
CATAACATATTTTCTTTCTTTGTGTATGAGGAATGTTTCCTGAAAGTTTGGCCGTACCTTTTTGTAACACCCTGTATATTATGACTTTTGAACACTATTAAGGTAAATACATTGTTTGTTCTTTATCAAAATCTTTCATTTGCTAACTATGCCTATCAGTAGTTAGTGCCTTCAGTAGTTAGAATCTTTTATTTAGCTGGCAGTAGTGGCGCTCGCTGTTTTGCAGTAGTTCGAGTAATGAAGATTTCTGTGACGTAAGTGATTCGTGAAAGGTATAGGTTATTGTTAGGGCCATTCTTTTGTAGGGATTATTGAAAGTTAGATTGCGTTGCGCTAAAAATATTGTGTGTCAATTTAGTGTTGATCAGAATAGGTAAAGAGCGAAATGTCTGAGTACGTTCAGTTCTGCTCAGCTGTTTGAAAATCAAATAATGTAAGAGGTTTATAAGCACAGTAATTCGCTAATTTTTCTAAGGGGACGTTTCATATGTCGATCCTTAGCCGAGGATACCTCACTGGAATCTTCTGATTTTTTCTTGTAGTTTGTGTAATTAGTGTAGCTATTGTTTATTGGTAGCGCGTAATTATAGAGAGAATTTCCTTTGTAGTTGCAGTTTTTCATTGTTGTACAGTAAAACAGTTGTGGCATGCATGTAGATTTGCACCAAGTATTTCGCAGCTGCACTAGCAATTAACAAGCTGTTATTTTCAGTGCTATGTTAGTGTGTTTCTTGTTTTTTTGTTGTTTTTTTGCTCTTCAAATTGTAATTTTCTGTATTATCGTGTGAAATATTGCGACAATAATGGCGTGTGAAAAACGTAATACTAGGCTCGAAAGTAAACTGAGAAATGACAATGAAGACGAAAGCAGTGTGTTAGCGCCACCGAGTAATGAATTAACTAATGTTCAAAGTAGTAATTTGGTAATTGTGCGTAGGGAAATGGAGCGGTCTGTAAATAATGGTGTAGACAGTGAAACAATTAGTGAACAGGGAAGCATTATCGATCGATCGGTCGCCAACAGCTCGCCTCAGGAATCCGAAATAACAGTACACAATCTTGCAAATACTGTAGATTCAGGTTTTGCGTCCTCACCGTTTTCTTAAATAAGTCAAGACACATTTTCTGCTTTTCAAAATGCGAATATTGCCGGTTCAAATGCACTGCCGAATAGCACTGAGGAACATGTTTCAGACATCAGTGCATTGTTATTACATTTTTGCAATAAATGGGACAAAGGCTACAAAAGTTAGACACAACACTTGAACAAAATCAGAAACAAATGGGACAAAATCTTCAAAAGTTAGACACAATGGAATAACGCCAGGGAAAAACACAGCACAACCAGTAATTTTCATACAGAGCGCTACGTGGCGTTACCAATATAAAAACCTAAACAGCCTACTTTGCCATTCCAGGCCGATCCAGGGACACCGGGCGTGTTGCCGATTAGCATTTCCCATATGATACGCTTGTATACAGGGAGTCCCAGGAGAAATCGTCAGTGTTACATGAACACTCATTTGAAGCAAAGAAACCTCAAATGGACATAAGTCCTATTCCGAATGTTTTCCAAAACGAAACACATACGCTTACCGTATTGGTTTTTTGGTCAAACCCAAGGCATAAACAGTAACTTCCTTTTAATGAGTTGTATTTGTCGCTAGACATGACTTTATTTAAGCAATGGTGTTTGTATTTATCAATGCGGTATAAAAATGTAGCGTCTCTCGCAGCACAATACAGATCACAGTTACTTCCACCACCTTACTGTCACCGCCGAACTGACAGATGGTTGGACGACAAACCTATTGGACTTCTGGCGTCAGGGACTTGCTTATTCTGTGTAAGAAATATTAGTAAATAATTATATTAGAACAAATAAGCCCTCGGTCACAAATATTAAGTAAAAATTTACTAGGTTTCGATGCTACTATGAGCGACGTCTTCAGAATAGGACTAACTGTTCTAAAACAGGTATATAATACAATAATAAAATTAAAGTTTCTACTGACTGGAAACGATGCAGTACTTACAAGTCACATATTAAAAAAGATCTGAGCCAGAAAGGCGACGTCATGAACAGCTGCGAGATGGCGAGCCGCTAAGGGCTGCTCGTACTGTGAACAAGGGTTGCAACGTAAATTTATAGTGATGCTGTCACTGTTTGTTGGTAATATTTACTCCCGAAATGCAACCTAACGCTAGATTGCGTACTTACGGCTATCCTGTGTGGCCGTTTTTTAGTACGACTTAAAAGGAGAGAGAGATTATTAATTGATCACCGATGGGTCGGTTCTCGATTGCGTTCAGGAGACGTACGGATTAACTACGCGAAGGGGTTTTCATAATTGACCTTTTGACCCGGATTGCCTTCACGCAATCAGAATCTTCGATGAAAATAACTAAGGGACCTATTTGAATACAAAAAATGGAAATGAAAGCAAATTAGTGGAATTTCGTAAGAGAAAGATTAACAGATCGGAAGTTGAACACATTAGTGGTCTCCCAAATACAGGGTGATCAAAAAGTCAGTATAAATTTGAAAACTGAACAAATCACGGAATAATGTAGATAGAGAGGTACAAATTGACACACATGCTTGAAATGACATATGGTTTTATTAGAACCAAAAAAATACAAAAGTTCAAAAAATGTCCGACAGATGGCGCTTCATCTGATCAGAATAGCAATAATTAGCATAACAAAGAAAGACAAAGCAAAGATGATGTTCTTTACAGGAAATGCTCAATCACCATCATTCCTCAACAATAGCTGTAGTCGAGGAATAATGTTGTGAACAGCACTGTAAAGCATGTCCCGAGTTGTGGTGAGGCAGTGGCGTCGGATGTTGACTTTCGGCAACCCTAGAGATATCGGTCGATCGCGATACACTTGCGACTTCAGGTAACCCCAAAGCCAATAATCGCACGGACTGAGGTCTGGGGACCTGGGAGGCCAAGCATGACGAAAGTGGCGGCAGAGCACACGATCATCACCAAACGACGCGCGCAAGAGATCTTTCACGCGTCTATCAATATGGGGTGGAGCGCCATCCTGCATAAACATCGTACGCTCCAGCAGGTGTTTATCAGCCAGGCTGGGGATGATGCGATTCTGTAACATATCGGCGTACCTCTCACCCGTCACGGTAGCAGTTACAAAACCAGAATCACTCATTTCCTAGCCGATAACGCTAGATGTGGTAAATCCAACCCATAACGTGACTTTCTCGTCGTGCAATGGGGTTTCCACGACAGTTCTAGGATTTCCGGTAGCCCAAATTCGTTTTGCTGTCCAGCGCCATCCGTCGGACATTTTGTGAATTTTTTTTTTTTTGTTCCAATAAAACCTCATGTCGTTGCAAGCATGTGTGTCAATTTTTACCTCTCTATCTACATTATTCCGTGGTTTATTAAGTTTTCAAATTTATACTGACTTTTTGATCACCCGGTACAATTGAGACACCGCGATAAAGATCGAACCTGTAAGAAAGCTCATATACAATTTGAACATCATTTTTGGTTAGTGAAAGAAAAGAATAATATATTTTGAACAAATTGGCTTTAAACTTCTAGACATTGACAAATACACAATAAATGCATGACTTACCTCTGATATTTCTTTTGGCGCAGTCCAGTAATCGCTGCTTCGTCAGTCCGTTCCCTCTTAAAATTAAATGTCCTTACGTATGCGTAAGTCATTGTATCCTCACCCGAGTTACCTAAATGTTTGTTCGTCTTTTCACATAGTTTTTACACAAAATAAAAATACAACTTGTACCAGTACTGTGTAGTACGTCTTAACATGTCGGCGACTAAAAGTACACGAGAGAATGAAGTCTTTAGAATATTTCTTAACAAAAGATAGGTGTTTCTTTCTTCTGTTTCGCAGCTTCTTGCTATCAAGCGCTGCGGCAATGATTTTAAATATCTGCGCCCAGCGGGTCATAGTCTTTATTTAGAGTATTTAAACGCTGAACGCGCGTCTTGGTATAGGCGCACGTTAAGAAAAATATTTCGTCTCTTTACTCTAGCGCTGTGATGCTTAGCAACTTTACAAACTACAGCTCGTTGGCTGTCCTTTTCTTTTATGACAAATATGTCGTATGCAAAGTATCTGAAATCCAACAATATTACAGACTACAAGTATTTGTCAAGATGATTATGAACCGTAGTGAAGTTGTAATTTACGGTTATTTGAGCACTTCAGCTTGTTCATAGCCTTGTGGACTTGTTTCGTGCATTTAGTGCTTTTTCATAAGCTATCGACCTTGACTTCCTCAATAAACTTAATAAACCACTCTTACAGAATTCTCTTGCGATTGCGTCTGCACAACATGTTAGTGAAGTGACGCTGTGTAAACTCAGCTATGTTTTGGCTAAAGAAGCAAATTTTACTCAAAATTCGCCAATTGTGGAGCTTCTCTGCAACCTTGAAATGGTTAACAAACGTGGTGAAAATATATCGCTGCCTTCGTTGCTGAAACGTAATTCTTTTTAGATATTAACCAAAGCAGATGTGACAGTAGATCTATTTGAATTGTCACTGTGCAAATGTGTGGTGGACCTCCACTTCATATTTACAAAAAAAAAAAAAAGTGGGCATAGGCTTCAATTTAGAATGCCACTTCCCCTCCTGCGCTCAGCATTTCCCCTACAGCGCCTGACCCCAACCCCCACCACTACCCTCTCTGCACACGTGCCCTGCCAACTGTTCATCTGTCGGCCACGTTATTCTGCGCACACTGTAGCACTCCCTATCTTCCCCGGAGTGCCCAGAAATGTTAATTGGATTTAACCCACAATGGAAATTTAGCTGCCTGACTTTAATAATCACAGGAGAAAGAAAGGCGTGGTGGTGTGCACATTGTGGACAAGTTAATCGAACCAGATTGCTAATTAAAGGACATTTATACACAAAGTTGAGGGTACTCCTGAACATTGAAAGTAGTTTGTGTATTTTTATGTCAAAATACGTAACCCTCGGTCCATGGCAATAGAACCATGTGAATATTTAATTTGATATTGAAATATGCTTCACTACGACATTTCTACAGCAAACTTTAACCGTATCCAGTGTCCTAAGAATGAGAAACCACAGACCTATAAATATAAAAAGACTGGACTACCTTAAAACTTGGCTTTGTCATTCTTGAATTCATATCATCTTATTTCCTCATAATTTTTCCTCGAAATATGTTATTACAAAGTTCCTTTTAAACAGTGCTACCTTCATTATACGGCAGCGCAGCTTCCATGCTTTTCTAACCTGGTATACTGCCAGACTGTCCAATACACATTACTGTTACTCTCTTCAAAAGAAGTAACCTCTCTGACCACCATCTGTGGTCCCAAAACCAAACTTACATAGAATATGATTATGTCGAGACTACAGAGGTTGGATACACTTAACAAATTCGCAACTTCTTTTACATTTATGGTCAAAACGTGAAAAATTTAATTTTGAACGGAAACGCTACACGATACGAAATCCATGCTTCAATATCTTTGCGAGAGAGCACTCTGTTTTCAATGAAATTTGAATATGCTGTCTGACTGAAAAACAAATAACTTAGATTAAAATGTTGGGTCTGAATATTGCTAATTTTTATCTTTAACGTATTAATACGCTAAAGATGTATATCAATGTATATAAATGTACATCAAAACTGTTATTGTAACTACATAGCAAATGAATATAAAAATTAATGCATCTGACTTTGTGATGAAACTACTTGAAAATTCACAAGACAGCGCTTCACCGAAATATTCTGGTGGTATTAAGCCTCTGAACTGATATTATTTTCACAAAAACATTCCGGCAATCAGTGTGCCTTAGAATGGACGTCAACTTTGATGGTAATTAAATTTATTGGCATACCTGCGCGCACAGATCACTCACCTGCTCCGCAACCTGTCACCGTTAAGAATAATGACGTGACTGTCAACAATCAAATTTCATTTGCTGCACTAGCGATGCGCAATTTTCATAACACCTTTCAGTACACATCTTGAGATGTGCCATGCGAGTATGCAAATACAGTCATGAAAGTAAGGAACTGAAAATAAAGAACTATATCTAACGACTGGTAAATGAGAACAAAGACTTCAAGTTTAACTACGCTTCATTAAGCCATAACATCAACACACCTTTTCATAAAGTTCTCACATCAAGACGAGTTTGCAAAACTATTTCTTAATAACTCTCTTGTGTAAAATTGCTTCCATGAAGACTGTTTTAACCGTCAGACCTGTGCTTCACTACACAACTTCCACAGAAAACTTTAACCGTATCCCGTGTCCTAACAATGAGAAACCACAGAGCTACAAATATAAAAAGATCGGGTTACCTTAAAACTTGGCTTTGTCATTCTTGAATTCATATCATCCTATTTCCTTAAAAAATTTTCCTCGAAATATATTATTACAAAATTCTTTTTAACAGTGGTACCTCCATTATGCGACAGCCCAGCTTCCATGCTTTTCTAAACTGGTATACTGCCAAACTGTCCAATACACATTACTGTTACTCTCTTCAAAAGAAGTAACCTCTCTGGCCACCATCTGTGGTCTTCAAAAGAAGTAACCTCTCTGGCCACCATCTGTGGTCTCAAAAACAAACTTACAAGGATTATGATTATGTCGAGACTACAGAGGTTGGATACACTTAACAAATTCGCAACTTACTTTACATTTATGGTCAAAACTTCTCGAAAATCCTCATGGCAAATAGGACAGCTAGCTTCCAGCTTTAATAAACGTGGAACGCGTACCCAGTTCTAACGCTAAGGTTCCGTAAGGTTAAGCTCTATTAGTCATAATTAGGCCTATTCAGTGAGGGTTAGGTTGACTTGGAAACGCAACATGGAGTCACAAGTGTTCACACGCAAAGAACAGAACATTCGCAGAAAAACCGGATATCATATCCACCTTTTTCTAGCAAAAGTAGAGTCGTCAAAACGGGCTTATGCATCGCAGTGGAGAGAACACGAAACACAGTCAGAATCATGATGCATGAAATGAACTGTGACTGGGTAAACAACGAATACTGCCCCACCTCAATATAGTGGTTAGCACACTGGACTCGCATTCGGGAGGACGACGGTTCAATCCAGTCTCCAGCCATCCTGATTTAGGTTTTCCGTGATTTTCCTAAATCGTTTCAGGTAAATGCCGGGATGGTTCCTTTGAAAGGACACGGCCGATTTCCTTCCCCGTCCTTCCCTAACACGAGCTTGCTCTCCGTCTCTAATGACCTCGTTGTCGACGGGACGTTAAACAACACTAACCTAACCTAACCTGAATATAGGTAACTGATAGCAAAATTATGTCTCGCAAGAAACCCATAACGCTTCTCGCAAATGACTTCTCAGTTAGCGAAAGTTCCTAACTTTAACATTCTCAGCTAACTGAAGGAACGAAGGAAGGAAGGAAGTTTGCGTTTAACATCCCGTCGACATGGATGTCATTAAATATTTTTAATCGAAATAGCCGATAGCAGGAATATTTTCGAATCTTGCATAGGTGAACATTATCTCAGCTTCTTGGAAGTATACACCGTCGATGCAACCAATTGAAGACAGTCTGTTTGTTGTCATACGCGTTTCGCTTCATTTATTTGCGCAGCATCTTCAGTAGCCTGTAATACATGTTTCTTTTTTTAAATACAACAAGCGTATTTTGTGGTAGATATAATATGATGCTATACTACATTTTGTCGTTTCTTTTTCTTGCTTTTTATATTAAAATCAACTTTTGTAGCACAAAGTTCGTGATGTGAAGGTATCGTTCGGTGTTACTTACAATTTCCACCGCTGTTAACTCACGTGTGTGGTCCTGAAGATGTATTCGTTAATTTCCATACTTCAGCTGGCTGAGTTCTGACGTTCTTTCACCCATGTTTCAAATGGCTCTAAGCACTATGAGACAACATCTGAGGTCATCAGTCCCCTAGACTTAGAACTACTTAAACCTAAACCTGACCTAAGGACATCACACACATCCATGCCAGGTGCAGGATTCGAACCTGCGAACGTAGCAGCAGCTCGGTTTCGGACTGAAGCGCCTAGAACCGCTCGGCCACAGCGGCCGGCCACCCATGTTCGTCACGTCGCACATATCACTTGCTCTTTCCATTTTGTGATTCACATACGTGTGAAGCGAAAAGCGTATGGCTACAAGAAAACTGCCTTCAGTTGGTTGCATGGACGGTACATAGCTCCAAGAATTCAAAACAACTAAGGGAAAGACGGAAAGCAGAAAAAATTACGATTATTTGAGCTATTTAAATAAATGATTTTGCATACGATGCATTTTACTTCAAGTTAAAATATATAAAAAAATTAATTTATTACAATCAGTATGTACCCTCTCTGTGTATACAGTTAAAATTACTTTTCTTTTAGAAATATTTGAAATTACTAAGTATCTATTATTAATTGATCAGTCTGACGATATTTATTAAATTTATTTCTGGACTCATTTGTAAAATAATGTTATAACTTGGTGAAGATTCTTCTTTTGTCATGAAAGTTTGTAGGCTCTTTTGTTTTGTAAACTCTTTAGAATGTGTTACCACCGCAGAATGCCTCTGATGGAATCGCCCGTATTTTTATGATAGGCAACAATATTGCAATTTGCGGTGTTATAGAAGTGGAAATTGTAAAGACGGCGTGATACTGAAAAACATGTGACAAGAAAATAAAATTCAAGAATAAGAGAGGCAAATTTTTGTCAGTTATTATGTTAACTGGAACCCACAAAGTTAAAATAGTTCAGCCTCAAGAATCTACCCCTAGACGTACTACAGCAAACAACGAGAAAATGTAGATAAGTGAAAAATAGTTTTTTTTTTTTATCTTACGTTTCTCGAAGCTTTCGAAACTTTTAAAGAGATTGAAAAATTTAACAGTGATGTATGGGAGGGTAAGATTACAAGCACAAGCCCGGATTATGGCAAATATGAAGAAGGAAATCCGCCGTGACCTTTAAATGGAATCATCCTAGCATTTGCCTGGAGCGATTTAGGCAAATCACGGAGAACCTAATTTGGATGATTTTTGGACAACATGGTTGTGGAGAGAAGCAGCGATTAGTATGATTAATCAATAATTCAAGAACAGTCCTAATCGCATTTATTATTGTTATAATACTGCCAACCGGTTTCAACCCGACGTAGGGGTCATCTTCTGGGCGTTTACACCAATGGTCGACTGCTGGTGGTGTCACTCCTGTCTACATGATAGTTTCCTGCACAGAAGATGACCCCTACGTCGGGTTGAAACCTGTTGACGGTATTACGAGGTGCATTCAAGTTCTAAGGCCTCCGATTTTTTTTCTAATTAACTACTCACCCGAAATCGATGAAACTGGCGTTACTTCTCGACGTAATCGCCCTGCAGACGTACACATTTTTCACAACGCTCACGCCATGATTCCATGGCAGCGGCGAAGGCTTCTTTAGGAGTCTGTTTTGACCACTGGAAAATCGCTGAGGCAATATCAGCACGGCTGGTGAATGTGCGGCCACGGAGAGTGTCTTTCATTGTTGAGGAAAGCCAAAAGTCACTAGGAGCCAGGTCAGGTGAGTAGGGAGCATGAGGAATCACTTCAAAGTTGTTATCACGAAGAAACTGTTGCGTAACGTTAGCTCGATGTGCGGGTGCGTTGTCTTGGTGAAACAGCACACGCGCAGCCCTTCCCGGACGTTTTTGTTGCAGTGCAGGAAGGAATTTGTTCTTCGAAACATTTTTGTAGCATGCACCTGTTACCGTAGTGCCCTTTGGAACGCAATGGGTAAGGATTACGCCCTCGCTGTCCCAGAACATGGACACCGTCATTTTTTCAGCACTGGACGTTACCCGAAATTTTTTTGGTGGTGGTGAATCTCTGTGCTTACATTGAGCTGACTGGCGCTTTGTTTCTGGATTGAAAAATGGCATCCACATCTCATCCATTGTCACAACCGACGAAAAGAAAGACCCATTCGTGCTGTCGTTGCGCGTCAACATTGCTTGGCAACGTGCCACACGGGCAGCCGTGTGGTCGTCTGTCACCATTCGTGGCACCCACCTGGATGACACTTTTCGCATTTTCAGGTCGTCATGCAGGATTGTGTGCACAGAACCCACAGAAATGCCAACTCTGGAGGCGATCTGTTCAACAGTCATTCGGCGATCCCCCAAAACAGTTCTCTCCACTTTCTCGATCATGTCGTCAGACCGGCTTGTGCGAGCCCGAGGATGTTTCGGTTTGTTGTCACACCTTCATTAAACTGTCGCACCCACGAACGCACTTTCGACACATCCGTAACTCCATCACCACACGTTTCCTTCAACTGTCGATGAATTTCAATTGGTTTCACACCACACAAATTCAGAAAACGATTGATTGCACGCTGTTCAAGTAAGGAAAACGTCGCCATTTTAAGTATTTAAAATAGTTCTCATTCTCTCCGCTGGCGGTAAAATTCCATCTGCCGTACGGTGCTGCTATCTCTGAGACGTATTGACAATGAACGCGGCCTTATTTTAAAACAATGCGCATGTTTCTATCTCTTTCCAGGCCAGAAAAAAAAATCGGAGGCGTTAGAACTTGAATGCACCTCGTATAACAACAATAAATGCGATTCAGACTGTTCTTGAATTATTGAGTATTTTGGATGGCCCGACGCGGTTTTGAACCGTCGTCTCCCGAGGCTAACGCCACATAAGTGCGTACAGCAGTGACGAATCATATTCGCTAGAGACAAGCTCTGCGGCTCTTCTACCAATCACTGACCCTAAACAAAATCCGTCTCGGTTGCGCGCAAGCAGAGTGGAAAAACTTGGAGAGACGATCTGACCAATCAACAAGACGACTTTTTCATTGCTGCCAGTCATCTCCTCCAGTCAACATACGGGAGATACGACGCTAGGTTCCTCGTCCTCAAAATTCTGCATCGTTTCAGCGATGTACAAACACGGCCTTCGTGCGGGGGAGTGAAGCAGACGATGGTGAGGGCGACCACTGGGAAAACCCGCCTGGGCAGACCCTTCAGCCAACTTTGAAAGCCAATGATTAAAAGAACACCATAGCTGTACAATTATAAACGAAAAAGAAAGCACAAACAGTACATATGTACAAAGTCAAAACCACTACTTAACTTAACGGTGTATGCTCCACCTCACACCGGGCCATGTTGGATGGGCCATGACCCGCCATAAACTGCAGCTACAAACGGTCGCTCACTTACAAGCCTGACCCGCTATCTATGCGTATGAGGAAGACAAGGGAAGTTACGTGAATGCACATGCGCATACGAATACGAGAAAGTTTATACATGGGTCATTCTGTAGCCTATGGTCCAAAGCTAAGGAAGTCCACCTGAGTTCTCTAATATAACGTGTAAGTAGGCTGTTTATGTTTTCTCTATGTAAGTAGGCTGTTTATGTTTTCTTATTGGCAACGTTACGTAGCGCTCAATATGAAAATCACTGGCTCTGCTGTGGGCAGTCTGTGGCTGCTTTGCATTGTTGTAATACTCGCCATTGTAGTGTTAGGCAGCTGGCTGTGAACAGCGCGTAGCGTTGGCAGTTGGAGGTGAGCCGCCAGCAGTGGTGGATGTGGGGAGAGAGATGGTGGAGTTTTGAAATTTGTCATGAACTGCTATATTTATATATGATGATATCAAGGTAAATACATTGTTTGTTCTCTACTAGTATCTTTCATTTGCTAACTATCCCTATCAGTAGTTAGTGCCTTCCATAGTTTGAATCTTTTATTTAGCTGGCAGTAGTGGCGCTCGCTGTATTGCAGTAGCTTGAGCAGCGAAGATTTTTGTGAGGTAAGTGATTTGTGAAAGGTATAGTTTAATGTTAGTCAGGGCCATTCTTTTGTAGGGAATTTTGAAAGTCAGATTGCGTTGCGCTAACAAAATATTGTGTGTCAGTTTAAGCACAGTCTGTATAAATTGTTCAAAGGGGAAGTTTCATATGTCGACCCTTAGCCGAGGATACCTCACTGGAATATTCTGATTTTTTGTTGTAGTTTGTGTAATTAGTGTAGATTTTGTTTATTGCTAGCACGTAATTGTAGAGAAAATCTCCTTTGTAGTTGCAGTCTTTCATTGTTGTACAGTAAAACAGTTGTGGTATGCATGTAGATTTGCACCAAGTATTTCGCAGCTGCAATTAACTAGATATTATTTTCAGTGTTATGTTAATGTGTTCTCTTATTTTTGCTCTTCAAATTGTGCTTTTCTGTGTTGTCGTGTGAAATATTGTGACAATAATGGCGTGTGAAAAACGTAATACTAGGCTCCAAAGTAAACTGAGAAATGACAGTGAAAATGAAAGCAGTGTGTTAGCGCCGCAGAGTAATGAATTAAATAATGTTCAAAGTAGTAATTTGGTAATTGTGCATAGGGAAATGGAGCGGGCTGCAAACAATGGTGTAGACAGTGAAACAGGTAGTGAACAGGGAAGCATTATCGATCGATCGGTCGGCAACAGCTCGCCTCAGGAATCCGAAATGACAGGACACAATTTCGCAAATACTGTAGATTCAGGTTTTGGGTTATCACCGTTTTCTCAAATAAGTCAAGAGGCAAATTCTGCTTGTCAAAATGTGAATGTTGCCGGTGCAAATGCACTGCCGAAAAGCGTAGAGAAACAGATTCCAGACACTAATACATTATTATTGCAATTAATGCAACAAATGGAACAAAATCAGAGACAAATGGGACAAAATCTTAAAAAGTTAGACACAGTGGAACAAAATCTCAAAAAGTTAGACACAGTGGATCAAAATCTCAAAAAGTTAGACACAGTGGAACAAAATCTCAAAAAGTTAGACACAATGGAACAAAATCTTCAAAAGTTAGACACTACACATGAACAAACACGCGAAGATTTAACCACTGAGTTACATAACATCGAATCGAAATGTCAAAAGGTCTGTAATGACGTAAAAACACAAATTTGTGAGCATTTCCAACCTATTTTTTCGCGTCATGAAAATGTATTACAGAAGCACGAAGCAGCCATAAAAGAACTGCAAACTATTGTTCATGAAAATCATGAGACCTTGCAAGCTAAAATTGACTCAGTTGCATCTACCGATTCGGTTACGCAACTTGCAAGAACTCAGGAAAACTTAAAGAACACAGTAGATACCCTGAAAATTGGTTCAGAAAGACACATGGAGGAAATAAGTACACTATCGGAGAAAGTAGCCGAACTTTCGGATCAGGTCACTAACTTATCTACAAAGGTAGATGATGATCTGAATGACACAAGACCCGTAGCCTTCACTGACACAGAAGAGTATGAACAAATAAGAAAATTCAAACAAAATCAAAATCAAATCAATACACAGTACAAAAGAGAAATCCGGGAAGTACAAGATCAGCTGACACAGGTAATACAGGAATTACGTATTTCAGAGGACACTCGCGCTCCAATACGGGAAGAGGGACATAGAAATACGGAACAACCACAAAATAATAACACCGGACACTTCGGAAATTATGAAAGAAATTGGCAAGGCGCATCGAATTTTGAAATGGAACCGCCGAAACGAAGTAACAATGACCGACATGCGACTCGCCGACATGACGATTTTGACTATAAGCTGTTCATTACTACACGTAAATTCAAAACATTTAAGAATTCTGGCAACGACATTCATCCACAAGCATGGCTCCATCAATTCTCGCATTGTTTTCCTCCCAACTGGTCGTTAGAACACAGATTAGAATTTATGTGTGGCTACTTGGAGAATGAACCAGCTGTAAGAATGCGATCGGTAATTCACGATTGCCACAGTGAAGGAGAGTTTTACCATGCCTTCCTCTCAGCATATTGGTCTCAACCCACACAAGACCGAGTAAAACATAGCATCATAATGATGAGACATTTCGAACAATCAGAATTCTCCAGTCTTGTGAAATATTTTGAAGACATGTTGCACAAGAATCAGTACCTGTCAAACCCATACAGCCCCTCAGAACTTATCCGCATTTGCTTAATCAAATTGCCTGAACATTTACGACATATTATTTTGGCAGGACGTTGCAAAGACGACATTGAAGCATTTCAGGGACTCTTACAAGAATTAGAAATTGACACAGACAGTCGCCGGATGCGAAAACAGGAAAACAATCACTACAGGTCACATACATCACAATTTCGTGACGATAGAATCAATAAGTGGACACGACAAGGCTATTCTTACAACGCAAATCGTGACCAAAACAGACACCACCCATATGACAACCACTGGCAGAGTAATAATAGTTACAGAGAAAGATCGCATTTCCATAGTAATGAATACGACAGAGACAATCAGAGAAACAGGCAATGTGGGAACCAAAATAATTATTATCAAGGGAGACAGAATAACTTTAGACGCAACGGTCCAGCGCGCAGTTACGACTCAGGGAGAAATTCTCCACCACATGACCGACAAACAAGAAACTATGTAAACTACCGACAAAACGACAGACGTGAATTTCATCAGAACTGGCGGGATTCTAACAGAGCTGGGCCCTCTCGGCAAGGCGAATTCGTAGAAGTTAGGTCTCCTAATCCCAATAACAACGCGCGCCAACAAAGAGACAGACAATGACTCGCACAGCAGGCAGCCGCGTGCGCCCGCTGGCTCCGAGAAAAATAACATAAGACGCTAACCTTAAGAACAATTCCAGTATTGTTTAACGACGTATACCGCATGATAATTGCGTTGAAGCTGAAACTCTGCGTACTAGGAAGAGTAAAGGTTTACACCACATTTCACATGTAAAACCATTTATTGAGAGATAATCTGCTTTTTAACTTTGTCATTGCCATAAAACTTTTCACTTTACATTACTAGTATGCTTGTCAGACTTAGAATCTGTTAACATGCAACAATGTTTGAAGTTAAATATCCGATCAAGAACCTAGGGAACATTTTTAAACAGAAATTACGAATGCATTGTTATTGTGAAGAGACGACACAGTGTTATTGCGTGTGTACATTCTTGCTTGTTAGTTGCACGATTATGGAACGACTATAAGGCTCACATACTTAGAACATTTACCAGTACTGCTAATGAGATTTTAATGCAACATTTTGGTTTACTTGAAAATACATTCTGGGTTTAAAGTACTTTCTGTGAGATACCAGACGACACAGTGGTTAGTTTATGTGACAACTACACGGTTTTATCACGACGCTACTAATGAGTGAAAATTTACAATGTTGCTTTTGCAGTGTTTCTGTTTTATATCTGCACAGTTTTCTGTTTTATTCTGGAAAGTAAAACAGGTTTTAGTAGTAACTTTTGTAGTATAGCTACAATGAGACTGCCTTTTCCATAGCACAACAATACGTTACAGTACAGTACTTTCTTCATCACGGCAATAAGCGTAATAACTAAGACATTTATACGCAAAGCATTTCACTTTTGTGTATTATGAGGTAAGTACATTGTCTTCTGCAGAACTTAGCTTTCGGAGGACGATAACTACAACACTTCCACAGAGATTATCTTACAGCAAGACGCATATTTAGCGCTACAGGACACGTATTTGAGTGATTAATTTTGTACTTAAAACATTTATTTTTAAAGATTTTTTGAATTACAAAGAAAGTTTTCCGTGATACATTTCATTCCATTGCTGTAATCTGTAACACCTGAGGGTATAATTACATTAATCCTCAGGGGGGTACACGCTTACTTTGTGTACCACGTGTGTGGCAACCACAAGGAACCCTAGCTAATATGGTATTTGCTTATACAACTTTACACATCGGTACCATATTTCTCTAACACACAAATTACACAGCTATCTGATCATTTAACTGAGAGATAAACATTTTTTTTACCACATCAGTGACACATGTTTACGCAATACACAGTTGGGTAACTTCACACTTATGAAACTGTATTTTGTCTGTACTTTGTAAACTGTTCATATTTTTTCAGAATCATTGTGGTACTATGAGAGCTTTGAATGATCTATTTGGTAAGGGAGCATGATTTTAAAGTACGTTTGAGGTAGATGACACTATTGAAATGAGCAGAGAATTTTTTTTAGGTTTTGAAATTATTGGAGGAAGCTACGACGATTTTGAGATTTGACTGAGGTGTTATGATGTTATTATTATGACGACGATGTGTACTATGCTGTTGAGATATGTTTATGATCAATAAGATGATGCTACCGTATATGAGGAATAAGAAGTATGTTGGAAACCAAGAATCGTACTTTAAGAGTTATGAAATGTGCGGAAATTGGTGACTGTATCACAATGCTGATGAATATTTTATTTGGACACTTATATTTATAGGATTTTCTTTCTACAGATTTGCAACGCTAATTCTTGACCTGGGAAATATTTTTATGTGAGACTGTCACTGTAGCGGAAACTGCTGTCGTAAATATTTCTGTAAGAAAGTTAAGTGACCACCTGCACGTAATGCGTCGTGGGCACCCAGCTGTGTCGGACGCCTGGAGAGAGGGCCATTGGCGCGTGCCTTTCAGAGCACAGGAAAAAAAAAAGGGAGGCCATTATCCTGGCCATTGTCATTCCTTTAGAGAAAGCATCGCAAATCCGACACGCTGATTACTTGGAAACATATCGTACTTTCTGATATTTACTGAAATGCCTAATGAAATGACAAGAAATAGTTTGTCTACACACCTGACTATGAATACTGTCTTTCTAGATGATAGATTTTTTACTACTTATGAAATGCCACATGACTATTGAACGATGTTCTTACGCTTTGCTTTGTACATAGTTGCTTATTTCATTTGATATCTAGTTTCTAGCTGCACTGCAGCATTGGTTAAAATAAAATTTTATAGATGTACTAATATAAATATTTTCTGTCTACAGATCGAGTATATAATAATTTTTTTCAAAAAAATGAGGGAGCACAAAGCGACATTTACCTTCACAGGAACTGCATTCATAATTTTCTTTTCAAGTACTTGGTAGTTTCTTTTGTAGAATAAATTGTGATGCATCACTCTAGTGTTAAGATGTGACATAGGTATTAGACATGGCCATTTTTAGTGTAATATTTTTTTCTGCTTGAGCTATGTCATGTTTTGATATAAGTTATTACGTTTGCTGCTGCTAGCTTTGCCAATCTGTATTTTTTGTCATTGCTGCTTGTGTTAATTGTTTTGTGCTGCTGCATTGCCTCATCCCTTAGTTTAGCATCTGAGCTCAGTAGATTTAAGTTAGCTTAAGATGGGGTAGGCTATATGAGAGAACGAGTTGTGATGAATTGGAAGAAATGCATTGAGAAGCTGTAAGAAAATGGTTTGGCCAAAAAAAAAAAAAAAAAAAAAAAAAGTGTTTTGAAAGAGAATATGAACCAAAAAAGTAGGGTTTAGGGACAACAGGTTTAGGTAGGATTTTCTTGGAAATAAATAATGAGGTAAGAAATATGTGAACATATAAATACAGAAAGCATGCTGGGATAGGATTTTTTTGGTGGAAACAAATGTTGAAATAAGACGATAGATCTATGGAATGAAGTTTTGGGTTGGACTGCAGTACCAAATGTTACACTGAAAACAAACCCTGTCCTTTCCTCCTGTGTTATTCTGGTATGTGTTTGTGCACTCTTGTGTATTTGTGTTTTTCCTGTCTTTATGTGTTTATCTGATGAGAGATATGTTGTAGAATTTTTCAAATACTATGTTATTTTCTTTGTAAAGATGTTTAGACATTATTTATTCTGTTTTGTTTTAATGCTCATGCGTGAAGTTGATGTTTCGAAAGTTATTCTGATCTTTTATGTATGTACTCATGTCATAATTCCACTGATGTATATGTTTATTTCTATTCTGTTGTAAAGCCTGTACTACAAATGTTATCTGTATTGTTATGTTCTTTAATGATGTATTTTGTACCTTTGTTATTGTATTCTTGTGTTATAAAATTGTAATTGTCACCAGTTCATGATATTATTAACTTGTAAGTTACATTTCACTGCACACGTTTCTGTTGGTCATAGTATATGGACAATATGTGAGAAGTAGGGACTGTTAGTGTTTGCACGTGTGTTAATAATTCAGCAAGGGACTGGATAACAGCATTGTTGGTTCTAAGGACAATTCCAAAAACTTTGTGAGTGCACAAGTGGTGGTTTATGGACTTGCTATATTCTCCGCAAGACTCTTCGATGGTGAATGTGCACCTGCACAATCGCAACAGATGGCTGCTGGCCATCTCTACAAGGACTACAGTGGGTCTGCATCTATGATGATCCACCATGCCATTATTTCTACAAGGACTACAGTGGGTCTGCATCTTTGATGACCCACCATGCCATTATTTCTACAAGGACTGCAGTGGGTCTGCACCTCTGGTGGCCCACCAATACCACAATCTCTACCAGGACTCCTGATGGTCTGCTCTGTGATGACCTACCTACCAATATTCTTCAAAACTTCGAATGACTCTGCTGTGGGTTTGCTCCATTGTGGCCCACTACCTGTCAGCATGTCAAGAGTCAGCACTGTCTTTCCGTTGGAAGGACAACACTACTTCTTCAAGACGGCATAGAAATCCACTACTTCCGTGTGCATTGTCTTTTACTGCTCAGACTTTGAGAAAAGAAACGGCAGTTTCACTGTGATGAATGATCAGGACTGTCTTTATAGACTGTGAGAAAATTTGAGCTTTTGACCAACATAATATCAATAAGTGTGTGCATTTGATTTCTTTGTTATTGTAATAATGAAAAATTTTATCAAATCATTATTGGCCACTGCCCAAAAAAAAATTTGTAAAATTTTTTGTGGGGAGCATGGGGGCTATGTAAGTAGGCTGTTTATGTTTTCTCTATGTAAGTAGGCTGTTTATGTTTTCTTATTGGCAACGTTACGTAGCGCTCAATATGAAAATCACTGGCTCTGCTGTGGGCAGTCTGTGGCTGCTTTGCATTGTTGTAATACTCGCCATTGTAGTGTTAGGCAGCTGGCTGTGAACAGCGCGTAGCGTTGGCAGTTGGAGGTGAGCCGCCAGCAGTGGTGGATGTGGGGAGAGAGATGGCGGAGTTTTGAAATTTGTCATGAACTGCTATATTTATATATGATGATATCAAGGTAAATACATTGTTTGTTCTCTACTAATATCTTTCATTTGCTAACTATCCCTATCAGTAGTTAGTGCCTTCCATAGTTTGAATCTTTTATTTAGCTGGCAGTAGTGGCGCTCGCTGTATTGCAGTAGCTTGAGCAGCGAAGATTTTTGTGAGGTAAGTGATTTGTGAAAGGTATAGTTTAATGTTAGTCAGGGCCATTCTTTTGTAGGGAATTTTGAAAGTCAGATTGCGTTGCGCTAACAAAATATTGTGTGTCAGTTTAAGCACAGTCTGTATAAATTGTTCAAAGGGGAAGTTTCAAACGAAGCTGATTCGCAATTTGCGAATTCAATTTGACTTCAGCTGTACTATTTCTTAGTATTTATTTGTGCTAGACCGCGCCTCGAGCTTGAATTTCCTGTTTTTCGCGACTTAACCACTTCGGCTATCCGTACACCGTTCCCCAGTCCGACCTAAACTTCTGTGTGCGACGCTGTCCACATATCCTAATGCTCGCAGAGCAGGGAAACACAATATCATGATCGTGGTTATTATTTGACATCAAATCGAATTCACAATTTGCGAATCAGTTTCGTAATGTTTATTACCGCTGTGGATCGTCAGCAGCGTCTCTTCCTTTAGACCTGCATGCATGTCTGAAGGACGTTGTGTAATATTACACTACTGGCCATTAAAATTGCTACACCAAGGAGAAATGCAGATGATAAACGGGTATTCATTGGACAAATGTATTATACTAGACCTGACATGTGATTACATTTTCACACAATTTGGGTGCATAGATCCTGAGAAATCAGTACCCAGAACAACCACCTCTGGCTGTAACAAAAGCCTTGATACGCCTGGGCATTGAGTCAAACAGAGCTAGGATGGCGTGTACAGGTACAGCTGCCCATGCAGCTTCAACACGATACCACAGTTCATCAAGAGTAGTGACTGGCGTATTGTGACGAGCCAGTTGCTCGGCCACCATTGACCAGACGTTCTCAATTGGTGAGATATCTGGAGAATGTGCTGGCCAGGGCAGCAGTCGAGGATTTTCTGTATCCAGAAAGGCCCGTACAGGACCTGCGACATGCGGCCGTGCATTATCCTGCTGAAATGTAGGGTTTCGCAGGGATCGAATGAAGGGTAGGGCCACGGATCGTAACACATTTGAAATGTAACGTCCACTGTTCAAAGTGCCGTGACCGAGACGTGTAACCAATGGCACCCCGTACCATCACTTCGGGTGATACGCCAGTATGGCGATGACGGATACACGCTTCGAATCTGCGTTCACCGCAGTGTCGCCAAACACGGATGCGACTATCGTGATGCTGTAAACAGAACCTGGTCTCATCCGAAAAAATGACGTTTTCCCATTCGTGCACCCAGGTTCGTCGTCGAGTACACCATCGCAGGCGCTCCTGTCTGTGATGCAGCGTCGAGGGTAACCGCAGCCACGGTCTCCGAGGTGATACTCCGTGCTGCTGCAAACGTCTTCGAACTGTTCGTGCAGATGGTTGTTGTCTAGCAAACGTCCCCATCTGTTGACTCAGGAATCGAGACGTGGCTGCACAATGCGTTACAGCAATGCGGAGAAGATACCTGTCATCTCGACTGCCAGTGATACGAGGCCGTTGGAATCCAGCACAGCGTTCCGTATTACCCTCCTGAACCCACCGATTCCATATTCTGCTAACAGTCATTGGATCTCGACCAACGCGAGCAGCATCGTCGCGATACAATAAACCGCAATCGCGATAGGCTACAATCCGACCTGTATCAAAGTCGAAAACGTGACGGTACGCATTTCTCCTCCTTACACGAGGCATCACAACAACGTTTCACCAGGCAACGCCGGTCAACTGCTGTTTGTGTATGAGAAATCGGTTGGAAACTTTCCTCATGTCAGCACGTTGTAGGTGTCGCCACCGGCGCCAACCTTGTGCGAATGCTCTGAAAAGCTAATCATTTGCATATCACAGCATCTTCATCTTGTCGGTTACATTTCGCGTCTGTAGCACGACATCTTTGTGGTGTTTCAATTTTGATGGCCAGTAGTGTACATGAACTTTGTAAAACACTTACATTGCAAAATACAATGTGAATTCAGCGGGCTGCATGCGTTTGCAGTTACACTCACGTTCATTCAATCCAGCGATCATCGACGCTTGGGATAGGTTGTTGCAGGAACAAGGCGTGCTGAAAAGTAAATGTATTGAAAATGTAAAACAAATACACTGATCAGGTAGAAGATGAAGACCACGTACCCGATTGCCGGTATGTCCAACTTTGGCACATTACAGCGGCGACAAATCGTACCATGGAAGCAGTGGTAGGTCGCTGGAGGGAAATGGTGCAACAGGTGTACACACAAGTCACGTGATTCCCGTAAATTCCGGGGAGGGGGGCGATGAGCTCTAACGCTACGTTCAGTCACATTCCAGACGTGTTTGATAGGGGTTCAAAAATATGGTTCTGAGCATTATGAGATTAACATCTGTCGTCATCAGTTCCCCAGAACTTACAACTACTTAAACCTAACTAACCTCAGTGAGCCGCGGAAAAATTTGCTCTTTTGAAAAGCGCGCCGCAGCGCGTAGTGTGAAGCAGCCGCCCTCCGTTTCTGGCGGTGGCGCCGCTGTGGCAATCGCAGCTTTGGTGTCTCCCTCTGGTGTGAAAGAGGAAAGGTTGCCTGTTCACGTGCATTTAAGGGGCGCTATCAGCTCGGCAGAGTCTCCTTCCCCCCCCCCCCCCCTTTTTTCCCGTCACCTGACCAGTTTCCCCCCATCTGCTCTCGGGTGTGGTATGTCATATTTGTGCCAATTTTTTAGTGCAGTGTTTAAGTGAGTGTTCAGTGTTGTGCGTCTTTCCACAGTGTTGCGAACAGAAATCATGCTGTCGCTCGGTGTGCTTTTTATATCTCTTGCGAACAGAAACCAGAATGTCGCCGTGTTTTTTAATTATCTATTATTTTTCTGCTTCCTGTGTATTTTATTAGCATCATCCACCGTGTGTTTTATGTTTTAAGCTCCAGTATTTTCTGCCATTTTACCTTTAAGTCACCGATTTTATCGCCAAATGTTATTATTTTTATTATCTTCATCTTTTTAAAACAAATTCTGTAGGCTGAAGAGCGGCGTAATAAGCTGCTGCCAGCCCGCCCCCTTTAGGGGGAATCGAAACTCAATAAAGGAAAAAAAAAACTCGGCAGAGGGGTCAGTGTGTTAGTGTGGGCGAGTCTGGTCAGTTGGTCTGGGTCTGTCTCTCGTCCGCATTGGTGAGGCGGTTAGTGTCTGTCTGTCGTCCGGATTGCTAGCATGTGTTGGGCCGCGAGTATGCTCGAGTTTGTTCAGGCGATGGTCATTGGCGGTTGGATCGATCGGTTGGTCGGTCGCGCACTGAGACACGAGATGACTTGTCCGCCTTGAGCGTCGGCGCGTGTGAGGTCGCCACGTGAGTCCAGTGGGCCGCGCCGTATAGCGAGGGGTAGTGGCTTCGCGGCCGACACGAGAGCAACAGGAGTCAACCCACGACATCGGTCTGGCCGGTGCGAGCTGCGACGCCGTGAGACGGGAGATCGGCGCGCCTTCCTGCGTCCGTTGAAGCGGCTGGCAGCGGACGGTTCGGGAGAGCGTTTTGGGGGTGCTGCGCCAGGTCTTTGCCAGAAATCGCAGTTTATTTGAAGTTAAGTGACTGGAGATATGTTGTTTCATTACTTGTTGAATTGTACTTGTTTTCTTGGTCAGTCTCTCGTCCCCAGCTTGCTCGTCTGTCTCTCGTCCGCATTTGTTAGGCAGTTAGTGTCTGTCTGTCTGTCTGTCGGTCTGCCGTACGTTAATAGCTGCCTCTGTCATGTGTGTCGGATTCGGTGTTAACGAATTTATTGCTTAAAGGCCGAATTGTTGAAATATGTTTTTATCTTGCCTATCATCTTGCGAGGCGGTATATGTGAAATGTAGAGCAAGTTGTACATTTTATATAAGTCTGAATTTCATCGGTTTTATTTAAATAGTCATTTTTATTAAGTGGCCATCCTTCCACCGTAAGAGACCTTTCAAAAACAATTTGCACTTTTGGTGGCAAATAATTTATTAGTTTGAGTGTTTGTACCATTTCCATCCGTCTTACGGGGTGCATACTTAATGTGTTTGTGTGAGTTGTTAAAATTTTTAGTTTAAGGTAATCTGGTGTGCAGCAGATTTGCAGCAGTGTAGTCTTTCAGAGGTCGTTGTGAGCGGTCGTGACCAAGGCCGTGTTGAAAGCGAGCGGCGAGGTTCTCAGCCCGAAGGCTCCTACAAAAGAAAAAAAATTTGTTATTGTGCCTCTGAATAATTGTAATTTGATATTTAGAGGGTGCTTTCCGATTATAATTTTAAATCTGTTTTTGAAAAGGCTTTTAGGAATAAAATTCACATTTCTTAAAGGTAATTTTATTTTCCATCAGTTACCCACTGGCAACTACTCCCACGCTGACCTAGTGTGATTAAATGCGTCAATGTTGTTGTTGAATCGCTGGTATTCAAAGTAAATTCTTTAATAAAAGATTTCGAAAATAAATTCACGGTTCACTAAGGTTAACCCAACTTGACATCTGAGGTGATTAGTCCACTAGAACTTAGAACGACTTAAATCTAAGTAGCCTGAGGCAGGGTTCGAACCTGCGACCGTAGGAGCAGTGCGGTTCCGGAATGAAGTGCCTAGAACCGCTCGGTAACAGCTGCCGGCTGATCGGGTTCGGATGTGCAGAGCTGGGAGGCAGCACATCAACTGGAACTCGCCACTGTGTTCCTGGAACCACTCCATCACATTCCTGACCATGTGACATGGCGCACTGTCTTGCTGAAAAATACCACTGCCGTCGGGAAACGTGTTAGCTAGGAAGGGGTGTACATGGTCTACAACCAGTGTGCGACACTCATTGGCCGTCATGGTGCCTTGCACGAGCTCCACTGGACCCATGCACGGCCACGTGAGTGTTCTCAGAGCAGAAGGGAGCCGCCGCCATATTCTCTCCGTCCCACAGTATAGGAGTCGAGATGTCCCCTTGAAAGATGACGGATTCGCCCCATTCCACCAGCATGATGAAGTTATCGTGATTCATCAGATCATGCAAAGCCCTGCCACTGCGCTAACATCCAGTGCCGATGGTCACGAGCCAATTTTAGTTGTAGTTGCCAATGTCGTGATGTTAGCAATGGCAGATGCATGCGGCCGGGATGGCCGAGCGGTTCTAGGCGCTAAAGTCTGGAACCGCGCGACCGCTACGGTCGCAGGTTCGAATCCTGCCTCGGGCATGGATGTGTGTGATGTCCTTAGGCTAGTTAGGTTTAAGTAGTTCTAAGTTCTAGGGGACTGATGACCTCAGATGTTAAGTCCCATACTGCTCAGAGCAATTTTTTGCAGATGCCCATCATTAGAGTCTGATGTTTGTTCCGCCACAGTGCGCCGCCTGTCCTGTTTTACCAGTCTGCCCAGCCTACGACGTCCGGCATCTGTAATGAATTATATATTAATACCTTCTGCTTCTGACGGGCGTTGATATATATCAACGGGGACAAGTGAAAATGTATGGCCCGACCGGGACTCCAAACCGGGATCTCCTGCTTACATGGCAGACGCTCTATCCATCTGAGCCACCGAGGGCACAGGGGATAGTGCGACTGCAGGGACTATCTCGCGCACGCCTCCCGCGAGACCCACATTCTCACCTTGTATGTCCACACACTACATTCGTAATGAATATACCCAAGATACTCATTACTGGTGGAAGACATTCTTACTAAGAGCCGTAAGAGTTCGAGTAATATGTGTGCATCCGCACAGAAGATGAAGGTCATGGCCGGTGTTGGTTGGTTGGTTGGTTTGGGGAAGGAGACCAGACAGCGAGGTCATCGGTCTTATCGGATGAGGGAAGGACAGGGAAGGAAGTCGGCTGTGCCCTTTCAGAGGAACCATCCCGGCATTTGCCTGGAGCGGTTTAGGGAAATCACGGAAAACCTAAATCAGGATGGCCGGACGCGGGATTGAACCGTCGTCCTCCCGAATGCGAGTCCAGTGTCTAACCACTGCGCCACCTCGCTCGGTAGGCCGGTATTGCAAGAACTATATACTTATATGGATATGGTGTCTGTTCTTTCGGACATGTCCAAAAGAACAGACAACATATCCATATAAGTCTATAATGAGGGATGGCAGCGACGTCCGAACGTGGTTTCACCAAGCATTGAAGGCACTCACTACAGCCCTCCTCGAACACCCGACAAGTCGTGCAGTTTCCGAAAAGTTCGTGCCGAGCCTCCGGGCCATCACAATCTGCCCTCGGTCAAACTCAGATAGATCAAATGGCTCTGAGCACTATGGGACTTAACATCTGACGTCATCAGTCCCCTAGAACGTAGAACTACTTAAACCTAACTAACCTAAGGACATCACACACATCCGTGCCCGAGGCAGGATTCATACCTGCGACCGTAGCGGTCGCGCGGTTCCAGACTGTAGCGCCTAGAACCGCTCGGCCACCCCGGCCGCAGTCAGGTAGATGGCGCGCCTTCCCCATTCTACACACGGACAACAGTCTCACTTACACGCACTGTGCGTGTGTCTGACTGGCAGTCATTCCTTGCCAAGTGACGCTGCTATCGCCTGGGCGGGTTTATATCGATAGCAGGACGGCGGCCACAGTCTTCTGGCTGATCAGTGTATTTGAGGACAGACTTTTACTAGTACACCGAATTACGCGAAATAACTGGCAGTTGAAAGGGTACTGCGGAAGCCGGCCGCTGTGGCCGAGCGGTTCTAGCCGCTTCAGTCCGGATCCGCGCTGCTGCTACGCTCGCAGGTTCGAATCCTGCCTCGGACATGGATGTGTGTGATGTCCTGAGGATAGTTAGGTTTAAGTTGTAGTGGATTGGTGACCTCAGATGTAAAGTCCCATAGTGCTTAGGGCCATTTTTGGTACTGCGTACAATCCACATTTACATTTACATCCATACTCCGCAAGCCACCTGACGGTGTGTGGCGGAGGGTACCTTGAGTACCTCTATCGGTTATCCCTTCTATTGCAGTCTCGTACTGTTCGTGGAAAGAAAGATTGTCGGTGTGCCTCTGTGTGGGCACTAATCTCTCTGATTTTATCCTCATGGTCTCTTCGCGAGATATACGTGGGAGGGAGCAATATACTGCCTGACTCCTCGGTGAAGATATGTTCTCCAAACTTCAACAAAAGCCCGTACCGACCTACTGAGGGTCTCTCCTGCAGAGTCTTCCACTGGAGTTTATCCATCATCTCCGTTACGCTTTCGCGATTACTAAATGATCCTGCAACGCAGCGCGCTGCTCTCCGTTGCATCTTCTCTATCTCTTCTCTATCTCTATCTCTATATTACTACCGCCCACATATATCTCGCGTAATGATCACAATGAAAAGATCCGAGAAATTAGAGCAAATACGGAGACTTACAAGCAGTCGTTCTTCCCACGCACAATTCGTGAATGGAACAGGGAAGGGGGGATCAGATAGTGGTACAATAAGTACCCTCCGCCACACACCGTAAGGTGGCTCGCGGAGTATAGATGTAGATGTAGATGTAGATGTATCAACCCTATCTGGTACGGATCCCACACTGCTGAGCAGTATTCAATCAATGGGCGAACAAGTGTTCTGTAACCTACTTTTTCGGATTGCATTTCCTTAGGATTCTTCCCATGAATCTCAGTCTGGCATCTGCTTTACCGACGATCAACTTTATGTTGTGTCTAGACAAGACAGTCTAGACACAATGAGAGGAAGCCGAAAGGCACGCGCTTAAACTCACGCAGGCTGGCGTGAGGTCTGAAAAAAATGGCTCTGAGCACTATGGGACTTAACATCTGTGGTCATCAGTCCCCTAGAACTTAAAACTACTTAAACCTAACTAACCTAAGTACATCACACACATCCATGCCCGAGGCAGGATTCGAACCTGCGACCGTAGCAGTCGCGCGGTTCCGGACTGAGCGCCTGAACTGCTAGACCACCGCGGCCGGCGTGAGGTCTGAAACAGGATACGTAATGAATGCTATAAAGAAAAGTACGTAGCTTCTGGAATACTTTAATCCAAATTTGTAGAACATCGCTCTTGATGATACATTAATAGAATCTCAATATCAATTGAATACGGCGCCTTGCTAGGTCGTAGCAAATGTAGCTGAAGGCTATGCTAACTATCGTCTCGGCAATTGAGAGCATATTGGTCAGTGAACTGTAGCTAGCTACGTCGGCTGTACAACTGGGGCGAGTGCTAGGAAGTCTCTCTAGACCTGCCGTGTGGCGGCGCTCGGTCTGCAATCACTGACAGTGGCGACACGCGGGTCCGACGTATACTAACGGACCGCGGCCGATTTAAAAGCTACCACCTAGCAAGTGTGGTGTCTGGCGGTGACACCACACTTTATATGGTCATTCCATTTCAAATCACTCCTAATGCCTACTCCCAGATAATTTATGGAATTAACTGCTTCCAGTTGCTGACCTGCTATATTGTAGCTAAATGATAAAGGATCTTTCTTTCTATGTATTCGCAGTACATTACACTTGTCTACATTGAGATTCAATCGCCATTCCCTGCACCATGCGTCAATTCGTTGCAGATCCTCCTGCATTTCAGTACAATTTTCCATTGTTACAACTTCTCCATGTACTAGAGCATCGTCCGCAAAAAGCCTCAGTGAACTTCCGATGTTATCCACAAGGTCATTTATATATACATTGTGAATAGCGACGGTCCTACGACACTCCCCTGCGGCACACCTGAAATCCCTCTTACTTCGGAAGACTTCTCTCCATTGAGAATGACATTCTGCGTTCTGTTATGTAGGAATTCTTCAATCGAATCACACAATTGGTCTGATAGTCTATATGCTCTCACTTTGTTCATTAAATCTTACCGGAAAGTCCGTTACTGCTGGTTTATACTACTCGTAATAAGCCACTGGGAACAGTAACAATCGTAAAATACCAGGCAGTAGCCACCCCGGGCGCCCTAATGGAGAATGATCGCTCGGAGTTAGCAAAAGCACAGGTATGGCAGACACTCCGTGAGAAATTTGTTAAAAAGATGTAACTAACCCTTCATGGTATTGGCTTGCAAACCACACGTTCTTGAGTACTGGCCCTCAATCTCCAAATCTGCCAGGTTCGCTTAACAGAACAGGTAAGGAAGATCCAACGAAGAACGGTGCGTTTCGTCACGGGGTCGTTTACTAAACACGAGAGCGTTACAGCGATTCTCAAGAAAGTTTAATGGAAAACTCTGCAAGAAAGGTGTTGTTTATCACAGAGAAGGTTAAAATTCCGAGAGCGTACGTTCAATGTGGACTCAGTCGTAACTTCACGTTCTCCCACATACATCTCACAAAATGACCACAGAAGGGTTAGCGGATAATTCAGACTGCAGCTCATCCATAAAGGAATGGCGTACAGAATGCGGCCCACTCTTCAGTCCTGTTTGAGTATTTTGGGAATTGCACCAGGACGGATTAAAGGAAGACATCGCTGAAATTGAGAGGTGGGCTGCTAGTTTTGTTACCGATGCCAGCACACAGGTACCACCGGAGATGTCTGGTATATTCAAATGGGAATCCCTGAAGAGGAGAAGACTATCTTTTCGCGCAAATTTAGAGAACAGTGTACATTTCCCGTGAAGATCTCAAAGATGAGACGCGAGAAATTTGGACTCGTAATGAACCATATAGATAGTCATTTTTCCCTCGTTCTGCTTGCAGGTGGAACAGGAAAGGAAATGACTTGTAGTGGTACATGGTACCTTTCGTCATGGACCATGCAGTCGCTTACGGAGAATGTACACTCATGCTCATAAATTAAGGATAATTGCAGAATGTGGTGCCACACAACGTGGCACTACACAAAACTGGCGCTAATAGCATAGGTACATAGGAAACACACACGACACAGATATCTAAGTCCACGGTATTGGTGATAAGTTGAGAAAACCGTCCCGATACATATGTGCTACAAAACGCCACTGTTTCCTGCGCATGTACCCCGACATCAGTATGGGATATGATCACCACGCACACGTACACAGGCCGCACAACGGGTTGGCATACTCTGGATCAGGTGGTCGAGCAGCTGCTGGGGTATAGCCTCCCATTCTTGCACCAGTGCCTGTCGGAGCTCCTGAAGTGTCCCAGGGGTTTGAAGACGTGCAGCGATACGTCGACCGAGAGCATACCAGACGTGCTCGATGTGGTTTAGGTCTGGAGAACTGGCAGGACACTCAATTCGCCTGATATCTTCTGTTTCAAGGTACTCCTCCACGGTGGCAGCTCGGTGGGACCGTCCGTTATCATCCATCAGGAGGAAGGTGGGACCCACTGCCCCCTGAAAAGGCGGACATACTGGTGAAAATGACGTCCCGATGCACTTGACATGTTACAGTTCCTCTGTCAAAGACGTGCAGGGGTGTAAGTGCACCAATTATAATCCCACCCCACAGCATCAAACCATGACCTCCATACAGGCCCGTTTCCAGGACGTTAAGGGGTTGGTATCTGGTTTCTGGTTCACGGCAGATCAAAATCACTGTTCAGACTATACCTGGACTCGTCTGTGAACACAACCTACGGCTAAATAGAAAGAAGGATCCTTTATTGTATGATTATATGATAGCGGAACAAACACTGGTAGCAGTTACTTCTGTAAAATATTTGGTAGTATGCGTACGGAACGATTTGAAGTGGAATGATCATATAAAATTAATTGTTGGTAAAGTGGGTGGCAGGTTGAGATTCATTGGGAGAGTCCTTAGAAAATGTAGTCCATCAACAAAGGAGGTGGCTTACAAAACACTCGTTCGACCTATACTTGAGTATTGCTCATCAGTGTGGAATCCGTACCAGGTCGGGTTGACAGAGGAGATAGAGAAGATCCAAAGAAGAGCGGCGCGTCTCGTCACAGGGTTACTTGGTAAGCGTGATAGCGTTACGGAGATGTTCAGCAAACTCGAGTGGCAGACTCTGCAAGAGAGGCGCTCTTCATCGCGGTGTAGCTTGCTCGCCAGGTTTCGAGAGGGTGCGTTTCTGGATGAGGTATCGAATATATTGCTTCCCCCTACTTATACCTCCCGAGGAGATCACGAATGTAAAATTAGAGAGATTCGAGCGCGCACGGAGGCTTTCCGGCAGTCGTTCTTCCCGCGAACCATACGCGACTGGAACAGGAAAGGGAGGTAATGACAGTGGCACGTAAAGTGCCCTCCGCCACACACCGTTGGGTGGCATGCGGAGTATAAATGTAGATGTACTGTTCCAATGACCATGTAATGTGTTCTTGACACCAGGCTTTACGGGCTCTCCTGTGACCAGTGGTCTGTAAAATGCACCTTGCAGATCTCCGGGCGAATAAACCGTGTCTGTTCAGTTGTCTGTAGACTGTGTGTCTGGAGGCAACTGTTCCAGTCGCTGCAATAAGGTCCCGAGCGAGGCTACCTGCAGTACTCCGTGGCCGTCTGCGGGCACTGATGGTGAGATGTCGGTCTTCTTGTGGTGTTGTACCCTGTGGATGCCCCGTACTGTAGCGCCTGGAGATGTTTCCTGTCTGCTGGAATCGTTGCCATAATCTTGAGACCACACTTTGTGGCACACGGATAGCCCGTGCTACGACCTGCTGTGTTTGACCAGCTTCCAGGTCTCGCGGTTCTAGGCGCTCAGTCCGGAACCGCGTGACTGCTACGGTCGCAGGTTCGAATCCTGCCTCGGGCATGGATGTGTGTGGTGTCCTTAGGTTAGTTAGGTTTAAGTAGTTCTAAGTTCTAGGGGACTGATGACCACAGATGTTAAGTCCCATAGTGCTCAGAGCCATTTGAACCATTTTTTTCTACCCTTCATAACGTCATCAATATGTGTTCTTTGAGCAATCTTCAACACACAGTCACCATTAGCACGTCTGACAACGTCTTCACACTTATTCGCTGCACCGTACTCTGACATGCATCAACACACCACTGCGTATGTGGACTGCTGCCAGCGTCACCGTGCGACGACCGAAGGTCAATAGCAACACATGGTCATACCCCGAGGTGATTTAAAACCGCCCACCAGAGCGTTGTTTCACCATGTATCATCATTATCCTTAATTTATGAGCATAAGTTCATGTAGATTTAGAAGGTTTACCGACCGTGTTTCGTTCTTCACACCATTCGAAAACGGAGCAGTAAACGGTGGAAGTGATACTATTAGCCAAAATACTCTCAGATACAGTAGCTAGCTTGTGGGGTGGAGATAAAGATGCGGGTCTAATACCGTACACGATTCCTACAACCGTCTTTCGTCCTCTGCATGTCTGACCGATAGACTTTTGTTGATTTTAAATAGGCATATGCCTCCATAAATTAACACGCCGTTAATGTAAGTGCAGAAAGAGCTTGGAACAGATGACAGTGTAAAAGTGTATACAAGTATACATCAAATATTAAGGAACGCCCACTCAGAAGTAAAATTCTCAGAAGCACCTACTGACCCATTTTCAGTCAATACATGGTACTTAAGGAGATGGTGTCCACCGCTACAGTTTTATCCTAGAGAGCGTAGCTTATGAACAGCAGAAAGAAATTAATTGAAACAACGTCTCAAACGAAATAACATGAGGCTATCAAAGGCTGGCCTTAAATTCGAATGCCATGATGATCTAGTACTTTTCGCAAATTGCAGCCAAGAAAATGTAGCCAACAAAATAAAAGTCCTAAAAAAGAAATAGCTCAGAAGACAGAATCACAAATGTTTTTTGAAAACATAGAGCGAGTGAACATAGATGCAAAATTGTGGCTAGTGGAGACAATGTATAGTGACATCAAAAGAATACAAATGTTCATGTACCCAGGTGAGATTCTAGCTCTGATCATCAATGAGAACGTATCAGTTAAAGTTGGAGATGGAGAGAGAATTCACTTTTTACCCGGACACTTACAAACTCATATCCCTCTCTGATCATCTCAAATTCAAACACTCTAACACTACAGTGGTGTCATTAAATCTTAATATTTTCATTCAACGGGGACATTTGCCAGCTCTCAGGAATAGAGAAAAACCAAAATAAATGTCTAAGGGAGACCCAGAAACTTAAAAAGACTAACGGAAGATGATTTTACATTTTATTTGAGATCAGACAAGGAGTTGTATGGAAAGTCTAACAAGATCTAGTCGACCACAATAAAGAAGAGCGGCCTTCTTCGGTCACATTAAAAGAATGAAACGAAAAAATGTTTCAAATAAAGTACTGAATTATTAGGAGAACAGGAGCTAGAAAGGCTTTTAATTATTAATTTTATTTACACGAATTGGCCAACTAAGGACTGCGTTACAAATTTTATTTCATGTTCACTTTTTTCTTTCTCTTTTCCCGCGCTGCTCTTCTGGCTGCTGCCATTTTTCCCAGATGTTCGGCTGTTAGTTTCCTGTTGGTCTTCTGTTTTGGAGCCTCCTGAAAAACCTCGCATTCAGTTATTGCCTCTCTGTATTTGTTCCTATTCATTGCGTCCATTTCTTTAAGTCCAAGTTCACCGAGGTCTTTCTCTATTCCTTGCAACCAAGAGTTGGGTGTTTTCCTCTGTTGAATTTCTTCGTTGATTTTCTTCGTTAATCTGCCATCATCCATTCTCATCAGATGACCAAAGAACATCAGCCTTCTCTTTCTCATTTCCGTTGTGACTGGTTTAATAAATTCGTAGATCTCCTCAATGCTCATCTTTATGTTTTTGTGTCCACCAAGAAGCTTCCTCACAATTACTCTTTCCTTCTTCTCGACCTCATCTATTAGTCCTTTGTTCTTGAGGGAGAGTGTTTCTTCTGCATATTGAACTTCTGTTCTCGTCACTGTATTGTATTGTATTGCAATAACTTTGCATTTCGAGATAGGCATTTTTTGTTGTGCTGCTTCTGTGTTAGAATGTGTGCCCTTCTAAGTTTAACTACTCGAAGTTTCACAGCTTCTTTTTCTATGCCAGTATCCGTTGGTGTTTCTCCCAAATACTTAAATTGTTCGACCCTTTCGATACATCCAATAATTGTGTGCAATTCTTTGATTTCCTTACATTTGTTAGGCATGAATTTAGTTTGTTCTTGTGATATCTGTAAACCAAATTTAGCCGCATGCTTCGCTAAGATTTCTATTTGTTTAATTGCATCTGATATATTTGTGGACAGGAGAGCAAAATATCATCTGCAGAAGCCAGTGCACGTATCGTAAGGCCTTTAAAGGGACCTCACCGTGGTTCAGGTCGACAAAAATCGATTTTCCGTTTTCGATAGTTTAAGGTTTTATTTAAGTACTCTGAAAAGTATTTTGCTGAAAAAAAAATTTTTTCGAACATTTAAAGAACATTTTCCTACCACGTGTGTTTATGTGCCACGCCCACTTTCGGCATATATTTTAGATCTTTATATCCCCTACATTGCACGTTAGGGATTGTTTTTCACTCCCGAGTGTGTTGGCTATCCTTGGGATGAAACGGTTGGTATTCTTTTGTTTCTCCTGTTTGTAAACGACACGCTTTCAAACACGAGGTTAGTTTTGTTCAAGTGTGATTGCGAGTAGTTGTTATACTTACGTTTGCAGTGCTTGTTTACGTGTGTTTCGTTGTGTTTATTGAAGATGACGAAACGTAAAGGTTTTATCAAGAAACGACAATATAGAGGAAACAAGTTTAGAAAGTTTTCTGTACAAGAGGTTATGTCGCCTGACAACGATGTTTCAACAAGTGCATCATCAAAGAAGTTCTCACCATTTCAAGAGAGTTACACCGAATTTACTGTAAGTGACAAAGGGTGCAGTAACATTATTCTAGATTCGAGAATATCATCAGATGTAATTGCTAAACTTGATAGTGTGCTGAGTCACAGACTGTGAAAATTTGTGAGAGTGCCAGTGGGAGAAAAGGCCTAACAATTGCTTTGGATTTAATTTGCACTAAATGCTCAGCTGTGATTTCATTTATGATTTCTTCAAAACCAGATGCAGATACATTCA
Source organism: Schistocerca americana (assembly GCF_021461395.2). Lineage (NCBI taxonomy): Eukaryota > Metazoa > Arthropoda > Insecta > Orthoptera > Acrididae > Schistocerca > Schistocerca americana. Next base: position 61,676,944 of record NC_060128.1, read on the forward strand.
TTAATATTTCCCCATTAGGAAATTCACAAAAAATATTTTCTGCAGCAAAAACTTAAAATTTTTTGTTAATAAATTTAAAAAAGTATTTCTTAAAGACTATAAAATGGATAAAGTAGATTTTAGTACACTTGACTCTATTGTCATCATGTAACATACAGTAAAAATATTAAGGTCCTGCATCAAATAGTTTTTTCATAAATGGGTCAAATACTTGCCTAAATTAACATGGGTTAGATAGGCAGGGTGTGGTCCCCTTAACTGACCCTCCAAAAGAAATTCCCTTTACTTTTTGTTGTGTGTATTCCTCCAGTGTCTCCCTCACAACCTTTTCCGAAGTGATGTTGAATAGAATTGGGGAGAGTCCAAGGTTTTTATTGATTTATTTATTACTTTTTTTTATTTTTCAGTTATCTGTCTTCTTACTGGTTTGATGCGCCCAGCGACGAATTCTTTTAAAACAACCTGTCCTGAGTTATTTGCTGGATGTATTCCAATCTCTGTCTTCCTCTGTAGTTGTTGGCCTCTACAGCTCCCTCTAGTACCATGAAGGTCATTCTCTGATCTCTTAACAGATGTCCATCTTGTCCCTTCTTCTTTTCCGTATATTCCTTTCTTCGCCGATTCTGCAGAGAAACTCCTCATTCCTCACCATATCAGTCCACCTAATTTACAACATTCTTCTGTAGCACCACATTTGAAACGCTTCGATTCTCTTCTTTTCTGGTTTCCCAGCAGTCTCTGTTTCACTACCATATTTCAGCCGTGGTAAAAAAAATTGCTGTTTTGAAGAGCGCGCCGCAGCGCGTAGTGTGAAGCAGTCGCCCTCCGTTTCTGGCGGTGGCGCCGCTGTGGCAATCGCAGTTTTGGTGTCTCCCTCTGGCGGGAAATGCGAAAGGTAGCCTGTTCACGTGCATTTAAGGGGCGCTATGAGCTCGCCAGGGAGTCGGCCTGGGTCAGTCTCTCATCCCCAGCTTGCTAGTCTGTCTCTCGCCCGCATTTGTCAGGCAGTTACTGTCTGTCTCTCGTTCGGAGTGCTAGTATGGCTGTCGTTCGGATCAACCTTAAAAGCCGGCAAAATGAGAGTCTTTCTACTCCGCCAGTAAGAGAAAGAGAGTGGTCGCCCGGTCGGGGCTGAGTTCCTGCATCTGAGTCTGCGCGTTAGGCCGCCAGTCTGCTCGAGTTTGCTCAGGCAACGGTCATTGGCGGTTGGATCGGTCGGTTGGTCGGTCGCGCACTGAGACACGAGATGACTTGTCCGCCTTGAGCGTCGGCGCGTGTGAGGTCGCCACGTGAGTCCAGTGGGCCGCGCCGTATAGCGAGGGGTAGTGGCTTCGCGGCCGACACGAGAGCAACAGGAGTCAATCCACGACATCGGTCTGGCCGGTGCGAGCTGCGACGCCGTGAGACGGGAGATCGGCGCGCCTTCCTGCGTCCGTTGAAGCGGCTGGCAGCGGACGGTTCGGGAGAGCCATTTGGGGGGTGCTGCGCCAGGTCTTCGCCAGACATCGCAGTTTATTAGAACTTAAGTGATTCGTGAGATGTTGTTTCATTTATTTGTTGAATTTTACTTGTTTTCTTGTTGAAGTCACCAGCCGTTTTGCTTTGGGGTCGTCCCACCATTCTTCTCCATTTGCCCACACGCGGGAAGGTGGTTGTTTATAAATTGGGTGGTCCGTTTTTCCCTTGTGGATTAGTGGCGGGTTAGAGCAACCTGCGGCTCAGGTTGTTCGGTAATCTCCCTATCAATCTACAGTACGTTAGTAGCTGCCTCTGTCATGTTTGTCGGATTTGGTGTGTTAACGAATTTATTGCTTGGAGTGCAACGGCCTAATACTTGAAATGTGTTTTGATCTTTGATATTATTGTCTATGATCTTGAGAGGCGGTATCTGTGTATTGTAGAGCATCTTAACTATTGTTTGACCAGCCTTGTAGAATTTTATATAAGATTCCATTTCATGGGCTGCCTTGATGGTGTAACCTGTATGTGTCCTAAGATCCGATGATGGCGGCTTTAGTTTCGTCGAAACCGGTAATCATGGAATAAAAAGAATTCCTGCGATCTTAACTACCAGTTTATTGTTTTACAAGCATTTAGATCGCTCCCACATGAGCACAATGTGCTCCCTACATACTTATTTATTTTTTATTATGGTAGAAGTAAAGGTAGCTCAAGATATCCTTGAAGGTTTTCTGTATCCACCAGTCAGGACCTGATAGCAGCGTTGCCAACCCCAGAAGATAAAATTATGGCATTTTGTATTTAAAATTATCGTTTTTATCTAAAATTATCGTATATTGATAATCTTAAAAAAACAAAAACAATAACGCTGATAATATGACGTACACAATATTTGTTTCCAATCGCGAATGGCAAAGTCTTCCCTTCTTTTAAAATTTTTATCCATAAAACCTCCTAATTACGAACCAAAACGTCTCTAATCGCGATGCTAAGTACTAAAAATACGTTCAGAACCAGATAAACTCGGAAGTGTCCAAAGCATCACAGATTTTATGCAAGGAAAATTCGCTAACCCCGATCGAAAAGTAGCACTGTGTACGTAATATAATTAAAAATAATAATATAATTAAACTCACCCAAATAAGCATCGTTGTCGAACTCCACATCGGCGAAATCAGCGTCACTATCCCGATAAGATTCCTTCTTCTTAGCATAAATGTTGGACGTGTTCATTGATGCAATCATTGCACTGGTTGGTTCGAACTGTACACAATTCTTCACACGCTGGGAAGTGAGCAATACTGCGCTGACTGTACCCGAACGTAACTTAGTTCTCAATGGTGTCTTCACTAGATTCATTTTTTAAAAGACCCGCTCACAATCAGCACTAGAATGTGGTAAAACTAATATATCTAGCACAAAGATTCCTATTTGGAGGAACTCTTGGTTACCATGAAGGCCCCTAGCGTTCTTTATGAACACCCAAAATTCGCCCACCTCTTTAGACCGTAGATTTTCGGGAAATTCTGCATGTGGCAATGCTCTCGACTGATAGTCAATCATTTGCACAAGCCTTTTGTCTTTTGGAGAAATCCTCTGAACCGACTTCATAAGTGGAACAAGCGCTGACGGCCTTGCAGCACTTTTTGACCATGCTATTGTAACGGTACATTGACTACCGCGCCTCCGCCAGTACAAAGATATAATTTACGATCGCGCACGCAGAAGAGCGCTGCGCCAGCGACCGATTTTTATAAATAATTTTCATTTTTTTTTTACTTTTGCCTAGGTGTTTGTTTTTAACAACTAATTGATTACTCTCCCTCTCTTGTCTTCATACGAAAGACGTGTATTTTTCGGCACTGTGTTAAATATGCTTTTGGGTGGAAATTAAAATTATATTACGAAACGAAGTTGTTTCAATAGTGATTCGAAATGGTTATCACCGAATTTGTAAATTGATCCGGACAGTGACAACTTGAAGTTTTCAACAGACGGAGAAAAGTGAAAGAGGACAGCCATGAAGACTATATTATAATTAGTACTGCGTTTCTAACAAGATTATAAGGTAAATTTCAACTAGTTTCTGATGCTATTTCCGTACAGTCGCTTTTTGTAGTGTTGCCGACCCGGTCTGCCATGCACGGTCAAATTACAGCACTATCTCAATCAATAATACGAAGTCCGCTTTATCCGTAACTTATTCCATCAAAATTCAAAAACCAGTCAGATTTTCTATTATATATTTTCACGGCAGAACCCCGAGGAAAGGAAACACTACACTATTTCTGGTGTTAACCAACTCAACATTTTTAGAACAGAATTGTTGAAATCATACCGCTTTTTTATCTCAACAACAAGACACTGTAAGAAACTGTTGCACTCTGTAGTAGAAATCAGTCACTTTAGATTTTTGTGAGATGTTTTCAGATTGGCTCATGAAATCCATCACACCTACACCTAAATACGAGGGCAGTTCAATAAGTAATGCAACACTTTTTTTTCTGAAACAGGGGTTGTTTTATGCAGCATTGAAATACACCAGGTTATTCCCCAATCTTTTAGCTACACAACACTATTTTTCAACGTAATCTCCATTCAATGCTATGGCCTTACGCCACCTTGAAATGAGGGCCTGCATGCCTGCACGGTACCATTCCACTGGTCGATGTCGGAGCCAACGTCGTACTGCATCAATAACTTCATCATCCGCGTAGTGCCTCCCACGGATTGCGTCCTTCATTGGGCCAAACATATGGAAATCCGACGGTGCGAGATCGGGGCTGTAGGGTGCATGAGGAAGAACAGTCCACTGAAGTTTTGTGAGCTCCTCTCGGGTGCGAAGACTTGTGTGAGGTCTTGCGTTGTCATGAAGAAGGAGAAGTTCGTTCAGATTTTAGTGCCTACGAACACGCTGAAGTCGTTTCTTCAATTTCTGAAGAGTAGCACAATACACTTCAGAGTTGATCGTTTGACCATGGGGAAGGACATCGAACAGAATAACCCCTTCAGCGTCCCAGAAGACTGTAACCATCACTTTACCGGCTGAGGGTATGGCTTTAAACTTTTTCTTGGTAGGGGAGTGGGTGCGGCGCCACTCCATTGATTGCCGTTTTGTTTCAGGTTCGAAATGATGAACCCATGTTTCATCGCCTGTAACAATCTTTGACAAGAAATTGTCACCCTCAGCCACATGACGAGCAAGCAATTCCGCACAGATGGTTCTCCTTTGCTCTTTATGGTGTTCGGTTAGACAACGAGGGACCCAGCGGGAACAAACCTTTGAATATCCCAACTGGTGAACAATTGTGACAGCACTACCAACAGAGATGCCAAGTTGAGCACTGAGTTGTTTGATGGTGATCCGTCGATCATCTCGAACGAGTGTGTTCGCACGCTCCGCCATTGCAGGAGTCTCAGCTGTGCACGGCCGGCCCGCACGCGGGAGATCAGACAGTCTTGCTTGACCTTGCGGCGATGATGACACACGCTTTGCCCAACGACTCTCCGTGCTTTTGTCCACTGCCAGATCACCGTAGACATTCTGCAAGCGCCTATGAATATCTGAGATGCGCTGGTTTTCCGCCAAAAGAAACTCGATCACTGCCCGTTGTTTGCAACGCACATCCGTTACAGACGCCATTTTAACAGCTCCGTACAGCACTGCCACCTGTCGGAAGTCAATGAAACTATACGAGACGAAGCGGGAATGTTTGAAAATATTCCACAAGAAATTTCCGGCTTTTTCAACCAAAATTGGCCGAGAAAAAAAAAGGTGTTGCATTACTTATTGAACTGCCCTCGTACATTTGCGTATAAGGCACAAGTTGGGCTGGGTATGCTGGATCTATGTCTGTCAAATCAGTTTTATTGATGTACTCAGGAGACATATAGCAGAGAAGGATTTCTTTGTACGTTTTGCACATTCTATCGTGCAAAGAGCAAATTAGCAATTTCTCGCTTTGAAAGTATTGATTCAGAGACACAAATTTCGGTAGAATCCACTCGAGAAATATAAAAAATACACGTACAAAGTTGTCCCTGAATGCCTTTGCTAACTGTTCAGCTGCATACAGTCTTTCTTCTTCCCACTTGCAAGTGAAAAATAATTGCAATGCATTCCATTGGTCTAGAATACGTGAAACAGTTAACAAAGATAACCATCTTGTTTGAGACGGATGCAGTATCTTGTGAGGTTCGACATTACAAAACTGTTGGAATTCCACAAACTGGGCTATTCTTTTTGAACTATGCTTCAAGAATAAATATGTATCCCTTGCTGTGTCTTCACATAGTCTTGGTAATTGTTTGCAAGCCTGACTTGGACATAGGTGCCATGAATGACATACATTTCTGTATAAAAATACCAGGAAAATCTCTAATTATTCGACTGGCAACAGAATTATCTTTCCCCATTATTGTGTTGCACCCTTCCGAAGCAAATCCCACTAAATTATCGGGAGGAATATTATGTACTGACAAGGCTTTACGTACAAACGATTAGCAGTGGCACCTTCATGAGCGGCCTCTGCATTTTTCTCGTCAAACAGCTGTAACAACTGCCAAAATTTAGTATATATTTTGGAGCTATCTTCATCAAAATACCGCACACAAATTTTTCGTAGCGGAAATGTCGGTAGATTCATCAATTATGAAACTGAACTTTTGTCTCCGTAAAACTTCACTCAGTTCATCCAAATGACGTTTACCTATGACATTCTTTATCACCCCTGTGGCTTTTGTTCTACCCAACTGCAAGTTCTCAACTATTTTAGAATCGGGAAAGGCACTTCTAATTACATCTGTTAAGTGATTGGCTGTATTAACAGAGATGTTATGTTCTGCCAAAAATCCACATAGCAATATTTCAGCCCTCTTGCCCTGCTTATCAAATGTATCAGACGATTTTGATTGTGATGAAAAGTCAAGTTTCTTTTGTAGAGGCCCGACACATTTTACGGCACTTACGTGTTTTTCGCTTTAGCGTGATTTTTCACTACAGTCAACTCAGCACTGAATTCACATCTACAAACTTTACACCGAGCTTTATATGCACCATCACTAACAGGTTGTAGCCAATCCTTGAAAGATAAATCAGTCAACCATTCCTTTCTGAACTTTTGTTTCAAACGTTTTAATTTCAACTCGCCAGGCAGCCACAATTTCTTCTGTGGGGTCCGCGAAGAATCTACATCACTGTTGTCACTTTCCATTATTTATATTTGATTACACTACTACAGTATTTATTCAAAGAACACCACACTTTAATTTCCCTTAAGAACAAAAAATTAATATTCATTTAAGAGCACAAAGACAACTACCCGTGCGTTCAAGTCCCAATTTCACCAGCAGCTGATGACGATGGCCTAGCCCTAATAGCCCATATTGTTGTGAAACAATATTTGTTAGGAGGTAAGGGTATTCCCCGGAAGCGAATATACAGTGTTAAGAGTCGTTGGACTGTTGCGGGGAGTGGACGAGAGAAAAAGAGGAAATTGCTTATATTGAATGGAGTATGGACTTAAATATATGTAAACAGATTATTAACGTATGAAACTACTACAAGTATCCCCCCAGGGGGTCCACAACTCTTTTGTGGACACGTGCGTAGCGAGCACGGGACCCCGAGCTAATGTGGCCCTCCTTCCTTTCCGGGCTGCATACCTTCCCTTCCCTTTCCGCATCCCTCCCCGTCCCCCATCTTCGCCCCCCCCCCTCACCTCTGTCTCTTTCCTTCCCTTTCTCCCCCTCTGGGAGTATGGTTTGTGCCTACGTCCGGAGACGGACGCTCGAAACTGTTCCAAATTCCTTGCTTTTACACTTGCAAGTCCTCGTCCTTCCTCTGTCCTCTTTTCCTTCCCTCTTCTCCTTGCCCTTTTCTCCGCTGCGGCGTTTGAGACCCCCTTTTCTTTCCTTTCCCTTTCTCTTTTTTCCTCCCTGTGCGTGTCTGAAGGCCGACCCACGCACTTCCATGCGTAGCCGGTGACGGGGTAACGCGTAATTCCCCGCCCCGGGTAGACAGGTAGGACACGTACGTACCCCCTGGTAACGGCCAGGCCCAGGGAGGGGTGATTACCCGAGCTGATACCTTCCGAAAGTGCCGATTGGTCCCTCCGTCCGTTTGTCGGGAGGTGTGACCTGAGGTGTGAACAATCACCTAAGGCGGGTGTGCCCTCGGTGAGGGCCCCCACAAGGGAGGAGCGCGCCATCGGAGACGCCGGTAATCATGGGGGATTCTTCCGCAATGGTTTCCTCACCTTCCACTATGTCTGCTCACAAACGTAAGTTCACTGAGTCTCAGCCACAGACGGTTCTTCCATCGTTGCCACAGTTCCTTGTTGTTTCTCGGTCTGACGAAGGTCACGACTTCTCCACGGTCAACCCTTTCATTATTCAGAAAGGTGTCGACGCAATTGCGGGTCCTGTAAAGTCTTGTTCCAGATTACGGAATGGTACCCTGTTGTTAGAAACACACAGTGCCCTCCAGGCTCAAAAATTGCTGCGTACTTCTCTGCTCCACACCTTCCCTGTCCGGGTGGAACCGCACCGTACCTTAAATTCCTCGCGTGGAGTCGTTTATACACGCTCCCTCGATGGACTGTCTGACGAAGAAATTCAGCACTACCTGTCTGACCAGGGCGTCACCGCTGTTCATCGGGTTATGAAAAGGGTTGACTCAAACATCATTCCAACCCGCACTGTCTTCTTGACATTTGACAAAGTTCAACTCCCATCAAAAATCAAAGCAGGCTATGAGATAATTTCCGTTCGCCCTTACGTCCCAAACCCTACGCGTTGCTATCGATGTCAGCGGTTCAATCACACCAGCCAGTCCTGTTCCAATCCGGCCAAATGTGTTACGTGTGGCAAGGATGCCCATGAGGGTGCTTGTCCACCTCCATCCCCTCACTGCATCAACTGTATGGGTGACCACGCTGCTTCCTCTCGAGATTGCCCCGTTTTTAAGGATGAAAAGCTCATCCAGGAAATAAGAGTGAAGGAAAAGGTGTCGACCTTTGCTGCTCGAAAGTTACTCGCCAGTCGACAGCCCACCGTGCCTCAGAAAGGAAAATACAGCACTGTCCTTGCTTCTCCTCGGCCAACAAAGGAGGCGGCCACGCAGACTTGCGACCTCACATTTAGTACCACGGTCGTCAGATCGGCCAGCGCAAAGATCGCCCGTTCAACCTCACCACTTTCGCCTGCCCACTCTATGGCTCACCCTTCGTCGGGTATTGCTAAATCTCGAGCCCAAAAGTCAGACGCCAAGTCTTCGAAAAAAGAGCATTCTCGTGAAGAGTTTTTACGTACTGCAACTTCACAACCATCGGTTCCTCCTTCATCTAAACATCATACCTCCAAGAAGGCTATGAAGAAACACAGTTCCTCTCCTTCTCCGCCAAGGCGTGTCCCATCTACAGCACCACCTGGCGGAAATCGCCCTCGGCCATCTTCTGTGTCGCCGAGGCGCACTGCTGGTGGCCGGTCAACTGGCCAATCGTTGGTGGCAGGAGCTGCTCCTGACCAACCTATGGATCAGGATCTTCTGCCTTCGACTGAATGCCATTCCACGCTGTCGGTCGCAAGCTCTGAGCAGTCGTTGAGTTGACAGCACCCTTGGTCACGTTTCTCCATTTTCTGTTCACCCTATGTCCATTATCCACTGGAATATCCGCGGCATTCGCGCCAATCGGGATGAATTGTCGATCCTCTTACGATCCTACTCGCCGGTCATCTTCTGTCTTCAGGAAACAAAGCTGCGTCCTCATGACCGCTTTGTTCTCCCTCATTTTCAGTCCGTCCGATATGACCTCCCCTCTGTTGAAGGCACTCCAGCCCATGGAGGACTCATGATTCTGCTCCATGATACTCTCCATTATCACCCAATCCCCTTAAACACTTCCTTCCAAGCTGTCGCCGTCCGTCTTTCCCTTTCTGGATACACGTTCTCTCTTTGTACGGTATACATTCCATCGTCTACACCACTGGCACGAGCTGATCTCCTTCATCTTCTTGATCAGCTTCCACCCCCCTATTTGCTGGTTGGGGACTTCAATGCCCACCACCCGCTTTGGGGATCTCCACATCCTTCTCCACGTGGCTCACTATTGCTAGACGTCTTCCACCAAGCGGATCTAGTCTGCCTCAACACTGGGGTCCCCACATTTTTGTCTGCCTCCACGGCAAATTTATCTCATTTGGACCTTGCGGTCGGTACTGTTCCGCTAGCTCGGCGCTTCGAATGGTTCGCCCTTGATGATACACACTCGAGTGACCACTTTCCATGTGTTCTTCGACTGCAGCCTCAACTGCCATATATGCGCTCGCGATGCTGGAAGTTTGCCCAAGCCGATTGGACACTTTTTTCGTCTCTAGCGACATTCGATGACCGTCACTTTCCTAGCGTCGACGATGAGGTCACACATTTTACCGACGTTATTGTCACAGCTGCGGAACGTTCAATACCACGCACCTCCGAATTGCCCCGGCGCCCCCCAGTTCCTTGGTGGAACGAGGCATGCCGTGACGCAATACGTGAGCGGCGACGTGCTCTTCGCATTTTCCGTCACCATCCAACCTTGGCCAACTGTATCCGATATAAGCAGCTCCGTGCGCGATGCCGTCGCGTCATCCGCGATAGCAAGAAGGCAAGCTGGAAATTCTTTATTAGCTCATTTAACACCTTCACTCCCTCCTCGGAAGTTTGGAGTCGGCTTCGACGGTTCTCAGGCGCGCCTAGTTTCTCCCCGGTCTCTGGGCTCACTGTCGCGCATGATACCTTAGTGGACCCCATCGCAATTTCTAACTCATTGGGTCAGCACTTTGCTGAGATTTCGAGCTCTTCAAATTACCCGCCCGCGTTTCTCCCGAAGAAACGTGCAGCGGAAGTGCGACATCTTGCTTTCTCCTCTCAAAATCGCGAAAGCTACAATACTGTTTTCTCCATGCGCGAACTCCAACATGCACTCTCTTCTTCTCGCTCCTCCGCCCCAGGACCGGATGGTATCCATGTCCAAATGTTGCTGCATTTATCCACCCATAGCCTGCGTTACCTCCTTCGCCTTTATAATCGAATTTGGACCGACAGTACCTTTCCCAGGCGATGGCGGGAAGCTATTGTCGTTCCCGTTCCGAAACCTGGAAAGGACAAACATCTCCCCTCTAGCTATCGCCCCATTTCTCTCACGAGTAGTGTCTGTAAGGTTTTGGAGCGTATGGTGAATTACCGTTTAGCTTGGTGGCTGGAATCCCGCAGTCTTTTAACACCAGCCCAATGCGGATTCCGACAGCATCGTTCTGCCGTTGACCATCTTGTTGCTCTCTCCACTTATGAACAATTTCCTCCGGAAACGCCAAACGGTAGCAATATTTTTTGATCTGGAGAGAGCATACGATACCTGTTGGAGGACAGGCATCCTCCGCACACTGTTCTCTTGGGGCTTTCGAGGCCGGCTGCCCCTTTTTCTTCGCGAATTTATGGCAGAGCGCACATTTAGGGTGCGGGTGAACACTACTCTCTCCCGTACTTTCTCCCAAGAAAACGGGGTACCCCAGGGCTCCGTGCTGAGTGTTGTACTGTTTGCCATCGCCATTAATCCGATTATGGATTGTCTCCTTCCTGATGTCTCGGGCTCCCTCTTCGTGGACGATTTTGCGATCTACTACAGCTCTCAACGGACCAGCCTTCTTGAAAGACGTCTTCAAGGATGTCTCGATCGCCTCCACTCGTGGAGCATCGAAACCGGCTTCCGTTTCTCACCCAGTAAGACCGTTTGTGTTAATTTTTGGCGACGTAAGGAGTTTCTTCCTCCCTCCTTACATCTAGGTCCTGTCAACCTTCCGTTTTCCGACGTCGCTAAATTCTTGGGTCTTATGTTTGACAGAAAACTGTGCTGGTCCTCCCACGTTTCCTATCTTTCGGCTCGCTGTCTGCGTTCCCTTAACACCCTCCGTGTCCTGAATGGTACCTCTTGGGGAGCGGACCGAGTGGTCCTTCTCCGCCTCTATCGCGCCTTAGTGCGCTCGAAATTGGATTATGGAAGCATAGTCTACTCCTCTGCTCGGCCGTCTATTCTTCGGCGTCTCGACTCTATCCACCACCGTGGATTACGTTTAGTGTCTGGAGCTTTTTACACCAGCCCTGTGGAAAGCCTTTATGCTGAGACTGCTGAACCTCCGCTGTCCAATCGGCGGGCAGTCCTTCTGAGTCGTTATGCTAGCCATCTGTCTTCCATGCCTGCTAATCCAGCCCATGACCTTTTTTTCGACGCCTCCTTTGATGTCGGGTATGCAGGCCGCCCCTCCTCCCTACTACCCCCGGGAGTCCGCTTCCGTCAACTGCTCCATTCTCTTTCCTTCCGCTTTCCTAAAACCTTCTTGACAACTTGGGGTACAGCACCGCCTTGGCTCCGTCCCCGGATCGACTTGCTCAGAGACCTATGTCAATTTCCCAAGGATGGTACCCCTACACTTGTTTACCGTCGGGCATTTGCTGCTCTATGTGCACAAATGACGGAAGCCACATTTATTTACACCGATGGCTCGAAAACATCGTTAGGTGTAGGGAGTGCCTATATTGTTGGCGACACCCCAAATCACTTTCGGCTTCCCGACCAGTGTTCGGTTTATACTGCGGAGCTTTACGCTATTCTCCAGGCTGTCCACTACATCCGCCGCCATCAGCGGATACAGTACGTAATCTGCTCAGATTCTCTCAGCTCTCTCCTAAGTCTCCAAGCTCTTTACCCTGTGCACCCTCTGGTCCACCGGATTCAGGACTGTATGTGCTTGCTCCACCTGGGGGGCGTCTCAGTGGCGTTCCTCTGGCTCCCGGGGCACGCTGGTATCTGTGGAAATGAGGCGGCCGATATAGCGGCCAAGGCTGCAGTCTCTCTTCCTCGGCCAGCTATTCAGTCTCTTCCGTTTACCGATCTACGGAGCGGTTTATGTCGCCAAGTCACTCATTTATGGCATGCGCATTGGTCAACACTTCCCCGTAATAAATTGCGGGAAGTGAAAGCCCTTCCTTGCGCTTGGACCTCTTCCTCCCGAACGCGTCGTCGGGAGGAGGTAATTTTAGCTAGACTCCGGATAGGGCACTGTCTTTTTAGTCATCGACATCTTTTAAGCGGTGATCCTCCCCCACTCTGTCCCCACTGCTCTCAGCTGTGGACGGTCAGACACCTTTTAATTGAATGCCCCTATTTTAATCCGTTACGCTCCCGTCTACAGCTATCGCCTGGTCTATCGTCGATTTTAGCAGATGACACGCGCTCAGCTGACCGCGTTCTACAGTTTATTAGTGACAGTGAAATGACGTCAGTCATTTGAAGCTTTTTTTTTGGGGGACAACCAACCCCTTTCTATAGTGGATTTTTAAGCATTCTTTCTGCCTTTAGTTTCTCAAATTTTATGACTTTGTTCCCATTGCTGCTGATTTTAAATTTCGTTTTTTTCCTGTTTTCTACGTCACGGGTTGGGCGCTAATGACCATAGAAGTTTTGCGCCCTAAAACCACAAAAAAAAAAAAAAAAAAAAAAACTACAAGTATCAATTTATTTTCATTTTAAATCTTCTCAAAAGTTATCGTAGATTCCGCAATTATCAGCAATGTACTATCGTATATCGTGTTCACGTTGTAATTATCGTATATCGCGATAATTTATCGTATGGTTGGCAACGCTGCCTGATAGTCAGAAACATTTGGTAACAGTGAAATGATCGTGTGGCATTGTTGGCCGGGAGGCCCCATCTGCGGAAGTTCGGCATCCGAGTTACAAGTCTTAAATCACGTGACGCCACATTGGACGACATGCGTGTAGTTAATGACGAGGACAACACAACACGCAGTCCACGAACGGAGAAAATCTCCAGCCCGGCCGGGAATAGAATCCGGGCCCGCCGAATGGTAGGCAAACACATTACCACTCAATGCAGTTTTGTCATACGATGATATGGTTGGAGACCGTGGTTGTTATTTTAAGACAAATGGTGATGGTGTTGGGACAGCAACCAGCCACAAATTTACTTTCAGTTCCTTTATTCGAAGGGTACCGTTACCGTTTCGAATCGTTATGATTCATCTTCAGACGGTTTGCACGCTTTCCTTACAACATGTGGTGCGTTTTTTACAGATTAATTGTCCTAAAGTATAAATAATACATAATTATAAGCACGCCACACACAGATGGTTGCTTTGGAGATTTTCGTTGGATGTTACTTACGTGAAATGTCGATTTGGAGTGTTTGTTTTCATTACATTCGTCCAACAGATGTAAATACATTCCCACTGCATTCTTATTGTTGCACACGTAAATTTTCTCGCCGAACACTTTAGATTTGTTACTGAAAAGATTTCTACCAGGCACCACATGTTTTGATACAAAGAGCTTTCAAACATATGAGTATCAAAGATGCTATGATATATCGTAACATTCGAAGATGTCCTATGTTTGGAAAAGGATCATATATTCGCTTCTGCAACTAAAATGCCTTCTACGACTAGTACAGAGACATTGATTTTTTGAGTACATTAATTATAAAGTTGTTCCCTTTTTTGTACTGTATAGGTAAAATAGAACATTATTTAATTACATTTAGCATCATGATAATTATATTAACATATGAATTTGCTACTTGATCTGCAGTTACGTGTAGGAGTATTATTTGCTTCGGAGGTAGTAAAATAATTTTTGGAAATTTTTCAGGAGAGGGTTGCTAGTTTGTTCATTAAGGATATAGGCTGGGGTGCTGTTTTTGTGTGTGTGTATTACCACGCAGCTAATAACAGGCGGACAAAAATGTTTGGTGAAATGGAGTGAAACGTTGGGAAGGTCGGGTTTCTACAGTCAAGTGACGCTGGCAAATGGGAAACCAGAAAAAGCTGCTCGGCTCGTGGTACGTTTCCAGTGCCGGAGGTCAAGCGGAAAGGGCATAGAGGTCGTCGCTGACTCTTTTTACGTACTTTTACACCACCTGGCAAGATCCACCGTTTGGACGTTAAAAGCGCAGATGGCGTTTTGCGACAAAACTGATGAAAGAAATTAGTACTACTTCATCACTGTCGTGGCCATTTGGCATCTTGCGATGGACAGAGCCATTCTCTACACTACTTGGTGCTTAGCAGTGTCTACTCATGTTGCTGCCCCGTGCTTCCTATTGTCTTCTAGTGACCTTCCATCAGCCCTTCGATGTAGGTATTTTCTGAACTAGTCGAATGCAGGAAGAATGTTCGTTGATTCGTTCCCCTCTCTTCACATCCGACCAACTTTCGTTGCTGTCATAATCACGTATTCAGCTCCAGTCAATTCATTGGCCCATTTGTTTTCCTCTCTCTGCCAGTAATTTCCAACAAGCATCTCGCCATCGATCACCATCGGTTTTGAAGAGTCACCACTTTACATTTCCCACTGCCATAAATAGATTCTGAGTGTATACTTTTCAGAGTTCAAGGCTTTTAATTGTTCTCTTTGCAGCCTTCCGTACCTCAATCGGTAAAAACTGGAGCCTCAAAGGATCGCTTTGTCATCCGCTTTTGTGTGTGTGTGTGTGTGTGTGTGTGTGTGTGTGTGTGTGTGTGTCTGTTCTACAGTTTAGAACTCTTTTTCCCAAGAATGGCAGACGAACCAAGTTTAACTCTATCTCACATGGTGGTGTAAATAAATTAAGCTTCTAAGTCACTGCAGTCAAAAGATTCGGTCATATATGTCACACATTCTGACACGCCCAAAGTCACTCGTCAAAACCTATAGGGTACTTCCCGCTGACCTAGAATCATGAAATTTGGCAAGAAGCTACACTGCTGGCCATTAAAATTGCTACACCACGATGGTGACGTGCTACAGACGCGAAATTTAACCGACAAGAAGAAGATACTGTGATATGCAAATGATTAGCTTTTCAGAGCATTCACACAAGGTTGGCGCCGGTGGCGACACCTACAACGTGCTGACCTGAGGAAAGTTTCCAACCGATTTCTCATACACAAACAGCACTTGACCGGCGTAGCCTGGTGAAACGTTGTTGTGATGCCTCGTGTAAGGAGTAGAAATGCGTACCGTCACGTTTCCAACTTTGATAAAGATTAGATTCTAGCCTATCGCGATTGCGGTTTATCGTATCGCGACATTGCTGCTCGCGTTGCTCGAGATCCAAAGACAGTTAGGAGAATACGGAATCGGTGGGTTCAGGAGGGAAATACGGAACGCCGTGCTGGATCCCAACGGTCTCGTATCACTAGCAGTCGAGATGACAGGCATCTCATCCGCATGGCTGCACGCCACGTCGCGATCCCTGAGTCAACAGGTGGGGACGTCTGCAAGACAACAATAATCTGCACGAACAGTTCGACGACGTTTGCAGTAGCAAGGGCTATCAGCTAGGAGCCCGTGGCTGCGGTTACCCTTGACGCTGCATCACAGACAGGAGCGCCTGCGATGGTGTACTCGACGACGAACCTGGGTGCACGAATAGCAAAACGTCATTTTTTCGGGTGAATCCAGGTTCTGTTTACAGCATCACGATGGTCGCATCCGTGTCTGGCGACATAGCGGTGAATACCATTGGAAGCGTGTATTTGTCATCGCCATAGTTGCGTATCACCCGGCGTGATGGCATGGAGTACCATTGGTTACACGTCTCGGTCACCTCTCGTTCGCATTGACGGCACTTTGAACAGTGCACGTTACATTTCAGATGTGTTACGACCCGTGGCTCTACCCCTCATTCGATCCCTGCGAAACCCTACATTTCAGCAGGATAACGCACGACCGGATGTTGCAGGTCCTGTACAGGCCTTTCTGGATACAGAAAATGTTGGACTGCTGCTGTGGCCAGCACATTCTCCAGATCTCTCACCAATTGAAAACGTGTCTGGTCAATGGTGGGCGAACAACTGGCTCGTCACAATACGCCAGTCACTACTCTTGATGCACTGTGGTATCGTGTGGAAGCTGCATGGGCAACTGTACCCGTGCACGCCATCCAAGGTCTGTTTGACTCAATGCCGAAGCGTGTCGAGGCCGTTATTACGGCCAAAGTTGGTTGTTCTGGGTACTGATTTCTCAGGACCTATGCAACCAAATTGCCTGAAAATGTAATCAATGTCAGTTATAGTTTTATATATTTCTCCAATGAATACCCGTTTATCATCTGCATTTCTTCTTGGTGTAGCAATTTTAATCGCCAGTAGTGTAGATTTCAAAGTACACATAAGGGAAAGAATATTAAAATTCGTAACTTTTAATTGTATCACCCCAACAAAATTTTTTTGTCATTTTTGTATCCGTATGTCTGTCTGTCCACCCGCTAAGAACTGTTTTATCGGAAACTGTTAGGCGTATGAACTTCAAATTAATGTCACCTCCTAAGTATTACAGTCCGTTGGCGATGTGAAACATTTAACCATGGCAGCCATACCTTGCCAATATCGATATCGATAACAGACAAAAATCGTCGGTACTGTCGATTCGAGGGAAGGGTGAACTACCTATATTCATAATTAAGTTTGTATGGAACCATATTCCGTGAATGTTACTCGCACTTGGACGGTTTCTTTTCTTTTTTTTTCGTTTTTCGTTCTCCTCACAATGGTTCTCTTCAGCTACCCTATTACCTATATACAAGAACTCACCGTCTGATTCCATAACGGGTATGTTACTTACATACTTACGTATTTAACTTACATACTATTGCAGTCTTTGTTTTAATCTTTATATTCGTCGACTAGCATCGCGTAAGGACTTTAATTTTTCATTTTCCTTTGTTGTTTCCTAGTTTCCCAGTTCTCCCTCATCTTCTCCCATGTTCTCTCCGCCTTTCTTTCCGTTATTTCCCGTATTTTCACGTTGTTTCTTTCTACTTCTTTTCATCTTTCTGGTATCAGTGCTACTGTCGATTTCGTTTTCCAGAAATACGCAAGTGTTTGTTTCGTTAGCCTGTTCTCGTCCATACGGTAGAGATTTACAAACAATCTTCGCTTTGCTATTGCTTCTGATAGTAATGTCCATGTTTTCGCTGACCTCCTCGTTACTTGTAATTTTCGAAGTAACTGTAGTTCGTATTGCCCTCACTAATTTTCTAATAAACTGTTTTTCAATTACCTCCACCTCGTATTCTTCGCTAAGCAGTACTTGGTATACATGCATTCTTACCACTGTGTCTTTCCGTTTGGTTCTGCTCGACATATGTATTTCTTGTTGTACAAATTTTTGCTGGAAACATATATCTCTTTTCATTTTATTAACTGCAACATGTATTGCAAATTTTCTAGTCTCTTCTGCTGTACGGTTTTACCAACATATTTAGATTTAGTGACTATCTGTGTTACTTATTTGTGTTTCTGTCTATTTGTGTGCATTTTTTTATATTTCTCGCAAATTTTATTTTTTCAGCTGAAATTTTGACACCAGTTAAAATGCTAACAGCAGAAATGGAACAAGTTGACCTTTACAGAATTTACAAGTGAGACAAAAGAATGCTTTCTATAAAAACACTAGAGCAAAATTATTATATTGTATAATCATTTAAAAATTCGCTGTCGTGCGGTGCTTTAGATTATGTAGTTTTTTACCCACCTTTGTGTTACCAGTTACTTCAAAAATATTTTCGCACCCGGACCTATTCCATTTTGCAGCAAACAATGTGGAACATAAATTGAAAGCCTTATATTTCTGGATAACAATCTACTTAACATTTTTCTCAAACTAAATACGTTTCAAAGATTATTACATCAAAACAAGTTTATGGAGTTAAAAATCATCTTCATTTTCAACTTTCTTAGTTGTTGGTTACATCAAAATTTTGTTCCACAATTGCATCCTTTCTTCTGGAATGTAAATTAAGCTTTCTTCATAATCATCCCTTTTTAACGTGTTTATGGATAGGTTGGCTGTGTAGGTTCGTTCCGTGGTAAGCTCTAGATTCAGGGGACTGTTTCTTAAATGAAAGCTATCAGTCTGTATGCCACTGATGTTTACTTTACATCGAGCTGCCTGTGGTGTACCTTTCATGATTGACAGAGCAAAAGAAATATTTAGCTCCTTTGAAACACATTTTCCATAAGAATCATTACTAAGAGAATTTTTTTTACAGAATTTATACCACCGAGTATTGCAGCCTGTGAAGTTTTCTGTTTCCATGAGAACAAAACTAAATATGTCTCTGAGATCTATCACCTCATTAACAGCATGTATGATTGCTGTTTTCTCAGTTTCCTCCTGATTATCCCAAAATGTCTATCAGCCCCATCCCTTTCTACAGTAGGCAGTGAATTATACCTGTCGCTGGAGGCTCTTTATTGACTGTGGATAAGCCTGCGCTATACAATGCACCTGCCCAGTTGGACTTCATAGATGCAATAAAACGAATTTTTAAATTCTGGACGTGTTTCCTTTCTGCATTTTGTGTTTCAGCTGCATTCGCTCTTTTTCCCTAAAGATTTGGTTGAGTAAATGCTTCTGTCAGATTTTCTCATCTGTAAAGGTCACACAGTGTACTTTCGTTCCATTTAATTTTCTCCCTCCATGATTCCTTATTCAATTTTGAGGTTTTAGCTTCATATTACAGATCTTTACATTTTTTAAAAAAAAAATACCGCTAAGCATTATAAGCGATAAGCCGTCCCCTTGTATACCATCATTTTTTACTTCAAATGAATGAGATATGTCTTCCATAAATTTAAGATACCGTGTATCTTAGAGTTTCATGAATTATGTCTGATAATATTGCTTTAATACCAAATCTTGTAATGATTTCATCTACGGCTCCTCTGTCTAGTTTGACAGTTTGATAACAAACAAACGAAAATCAGTGCTGGCCCAGTATAAGTACACTCATGCTCATAAATTAAGGATAATGCCGATAGATGGTGAAACAACGCTCTGGTGGGCGGTTTGCGGGTTTAAATCACCTCGGGGTATGACCATGGGGTGCATTTGACCTGCGGTCGTCGCACGGTGGCGCTGGCAGCAGTCCACATACGCAGAGGTGTGTTGGTGCATGTCAGAGTACGGTGAAGTAAGCGTGCAGACGTTGTCAGACGTGCTAATGGTGACTGTATGTTGAAAATAGCTCAAAGAACACATATTGATGACATTATGAGGCGTAGAAAACTAGGGCGACTGGAGGCTGATCAAACACAGCAGGTCATAGCACGGGCCCTCCGTGTGCCACAAAGTGCGATCTCAAGATCATGGCAACGATTCCGACAGACAGGAAACATGTCCAGGCGCTACAGTACGGGACGTCCACAGTGTACAACACCACAAGAAGGCCGATATCTCACCATCAGTGCCCGCAGACGGCCACGGAGTACCGTAGGAAGCCTTGCTCGGGTCCTTACCGCAGCCACTGGAACAGTTGTCTCCAGAAACACAGCCTACAGACGACTGAACAGAAACGATTTATTCTTCCGGAGAACTGCAAGGTGCATTCCAGTGGTCCCTGGTCACAGGAAAGCTCGTGAAGCCTAGAGTCAAGAACACAGTACGTGGTCATTGGAAGAATGGTCCCAGGTACATTCACGGACGAGTCCGGGTATAGTCTGAACAGTGATTCTCACTGAGTTTTCATTTGGCGTGAACCAGGAACCAGATACCAACCCCTTAATGTCCTGGAAAGGGACCTGTATGGAGGTCGTGGTTTGGGGTGTGAGGTAGAATTACGATTGGTGGACGTACAACACTGCATGTCTTTGACAGAGGAACTGTAACAGGTCAGGTGTATCGGGACGTCATTTTACACCAGCATGTCCGCCATTTCAGGGGTGCAGTTGGTCCCTCTTTCCTCGTGATAGATGATAACACACGGCCCCAACGAGCTGCCACCGTGGAGTAGAACCTTGAAACAGAAGATATCAGGCGAATGGAGTGGTCTGCCGGTTCTCCAGACCTAAACCCCATCGAGCACGTCTGCGATGCTCTCGGTCGGCGTATCGCTGCACGTCTTCAAACCCCTCGGACACTTCAGGAGCTCCGACAGGCACTGGTGCAAGAATGGGAGGCTATATCCCAGCATCTGCTCGGCCGCGTGATCCAGAGTATGCAAAACCGTTGTGCGGCCTGTGGATGTGTGCAAGGTGATCATATCCCATATTGTTGTCGGGGTAGAGTGGTGTTTTGTAGCACATGTGTTTTGGGACGGTTTTCTCAACTTATCACCGTGGACTAACAGATCTGTGTAGTGTGTGTTCCCTATGTGCCTATGCTATTAGAGCCAGTTTTGTGTAGTGCCACGTTGTGTGGCACCACATTCTGCAATTATCCTTAATTTATGAGCATGAGTGTATATGCCTTACTGGAAACACATCAACATTTGTATCGGACTGGGGACTGGATATCTGGCTTTACCGGCAGAGCTTGCCTTACCAATTTTCGCTATCTGAGCACACTTCACACGAGAGAAGGCACACAGATTGTCAGTCAGATTACCATTAATATTTCAGATCATGATCAAAGTCTCGCCAGTACTACATTTGCTATACGTAATTAATGACTTTTTGCATAATAAAATCGTGAGAAGAATGTTCGATAACTGGATGTGCAACCTGTAGAGAACTTGTACCTGGGCTATAGTGGAGGCGATGGAGAATATGGAGAGATATGAATTGGGGGCCATATGTGTTGACTGCAGCGACATGCCTGTGTGACTGATTCTGGGAACCAGTGGTCAGTGGATCGAACCTGCAGAGGGACTTATAACCAAAGCCCTCTTCTCCTTCTGCTTAGGGATGGACACAATGACGCCAGTTTGTAAAACATTTTACCTGGTCCATGCGGCAGTCCATCACGAAGGTGGCCAGTTGGCATAAATTGGGTGGAGGAAGCCCTTTAACTGCTGTTAACTCTGTCCGCAGCTCGTGGTCGTGCGGTAGCGTTCTCGCTTCCCACGCCCGGGTTCCCGGGTTCGTTTCCCGGCGGGGTCAGGTATTTTCTCTGCCTCGTGATGACTGGGTGTTGTGTGATGTGTGGTGTCACCGCCAGACACCACACTTGCTAGGTGGTAGCTTTAAATCGGCCGCGGTCCATTAGTACTTGTCGGACCCGCGTGTCGCCACTGTGTGATCGCAGACCGAGCGCCACCACAAGGCAGGTCTCGAGATACGGACTAGCACTCGCCCCAGTTGTACGGACGACGCAGCTAGCGACTATACTGACGAAGCCTCGCTCCTTTGCCGAGCCGATAGTTAGAATAGCCTTCAGCTAAGTCAATGGCTACGACCTAGCAAGGCGCCATTAGTAACATTGCATGTATCTAAAGAGTCTCACTTGTATCGCCACAATCTCCAGGTGTACCAAAAGGATGGATTAAAGTTAAGTATTCCAGAAGCTACGTACTTTTCTTTATAGCATTCATTACGTATCCTGTTGCAGACCTCACGCCCATCTGCGTGAGCGTAGCGCGTGCCTTTCGGCTTCCTCTCATTGTGTCTAGGCTGTCTTGTCTAGACACAACATGATGTCCTTAGGATAGTTAGGTTTAAGTAGTTCTAAGTTCTAGGGGACTGATGACCATGGATGTTAAGTCCCATAGTGCTGAGAGCCATTTGCTGTTAACCTTTGGTCAAATGGTGGGGAGGTCCTCAAACTCTGTGCTTTCTCACTTAGAAGCTGGGACGATACGGTCAGAGCGACTGGTGCGTGTTTAGTGGAAGCAAAACTCTAACCCACCGTAACGCCAGGAATTCGTCAGCTTCGTTTGGCGAGCGGCGAAAACATTCGAGGGTAAGTCAATTATCATCCGCAATGTACTTATAAAATTTCGTTGTAATCAAATAGGAAACTTACAAGAACATCTTTTCTTTTAATAGTCTTTTCGTTTCAATGCACTTGGTCCATCGTTGTACAAGCTTCCCGATGCCCTCATAAGGTTCTCGGTTGAGCTGAGAGCCAGGAATGCACCGCTTCTTTCACTGCTTCGTCCCAGGCAAATCGACGGCCCCTTAATGCCTGTTTGAGTGGACCAAACAAATGATAGAGGGGACAAGATTGGGACTATATGGAGGATGATCCAGTACTTCAGACTTGAGTTTGTGGAGCGTTTCAGCAGTGTGCGCAGCAGTATGCGGACGGGCATTGTCGTGCAACAACACAACAGCTTTTGACCGCAGTCCTCCGCGTTTGCTACGAATTTCAGGCTTTGGCCTGGCAGTAAGCATCTCACTGTAGCGTACACTGTTTATTCAAAAAATGGTTCAAATGGCTCTGAGCACTATGGGACTTCACTTCTGAGGTCATCAGTCCCATAGAACTAAACTACTTAAACCTAACTAACCTAAGGACATCACACACATCAATGCCCGAGGCAGGATTCGAACCTGCGGCCGTATCGGTCGCGCGGTTCCAGACTGGTGCGCCTAGAACCGCTCGTCAACTCCGGCCGGCCACTGTTTCTCGTTGTGCCCCTTTCCCCATAATGTTCCTGTACTGTAACTTGCGCGTCCCAAAAAACCGGAAGCATCAGTTATCCTGCGGACTGTTGGATCTTGAACTTTTGCTTGCACGGCGAATTTGGATGTTTCCCTTCCATACTCTGCCGTTTACTCTCCGGCTCGTAATGATGAATCCGTGTTTCTTCACCAGTAATGATCCTGTCTAAGAAGTTGTCCCCTCCGTTACTATAGCGATTCAAATGTTTTCTGCAGATGTCCAAGCAGGTTTGTGAGTTGTTTTGGGACCCATCTTGCACAAACTTTATGAAACCCAAGTCTGTTGTGGATTATTTCGTAGGCAGAACCGTGAGTAATTTGCATACGATGTGCCACTTCGTCAATAGTTAATCGTCTGTCTAAGAGAATCATTTCACGTGAACGCTCAATTCCTTTATCGTTTGTGGCGGTAAACGGTCGTCCGGCTCCTTCACTTGTGCGACCATTTCGGAATTTTTCAATCTATTCGTAGTCACTCCGTTGTGGCAAAACACTGTTCCCGTACTGTACCAAACGTCTTTGACGAATTTCCGCCCCTGATACGCCTTCCGACGACAAAAAACGGATCACTGAACGTTGCTCCTCTTTGGTGCAAACATACAGCGGAGCGGCCATGATTAACAGCACGGCAGCGATAACGAAACTAACCTAGCAGCTTGAAAAATGCAAAGATATAACAACAAGTAAACAAAGCATGCGCCATCTTCGTAAAACTACAGCACCACCAAAATAAACAAAAATATAACTAAATTGCAGGTAATAATTGACTTACAGGCATGGCTGTCTGGGAAGCTTAAAGGGGTTCGGTTGTTGGGGGAAGAGACCAAACTACGGGGTTATTGGTCTCATCGGATTAGGAAAGGACGGGGAAGGAAGTAGACCGTGCCCTTTCAAAGGAACCATCCCGGCATTTGCCTGGAGCGATTTAGGGAAATCACGGAAAACCTAAGTCAGGATAGCCGGATGCGGGATTGAACCGTCGTCCTCCAGAATGCGAGTCCAATGGGGAAGCTTAAAGCCTTCTTTCAGAAATTGGAAGTGGTCGGCCCAGAAAGATTAGATTTCTCTGTAAATGAGGGACTGTGGTTTCATCTAGGTAGATGTTTTTCACCAAAACATGGCCATGCTTACTGTGGGAATGATGCCTTCCTAGTCTAAAATCTTCTTTTCTTCAGACAAGAGAGATTTGGAGTCGCTGAGTGGAGGCTTACCCTCTAGTATAGGAATCCCAGCGCTTAGTCTGGATTGGCTGCCAGGCCAACAGAGCAGTCAAGAGGAGAGATTCAGTGGGTAGAGGATAATTCGATTGGTTTGTGCAATGCACGCGTGGTTTCGTTCTTGCTAATTCGGCTCCCATACCAGGACTTGGTGGAATGTGGTTGTATTTCTTTGCCTTCTTTTTCTTCTGGTCCTGTCCTGGTGAGGAGCATCAGGTCTTTCCCCATGAACCGTGGTTTTACTTTCAAAATCTTTTCTTAAAGAATTTACTTTATTTACTAGCGAATCATCAACAACATTAACACATTTCATCACACTATGTCAGCATGGAAGTAGTTGCCAGTGGGTAACTGATGAAAACAAATTAAATTTTTTTCAATAAATGGAAATTTATTCCTAAAAGCTTTTTTTTTTAACAGATTTAAAATTATAATCAGAAAGCATCCTGTAAATATCAAGTTACACTTTATTCAGAGGCAGAAATAACAAACAAAAAAAAATTATTTCGGGCTGAGAACCTTGCCGCTCCCTTTTAACACGGCCGTAGTCAAAAAATGGTTCAAATGGCTCTGAGCACTATGGGATTTAACTTCTGAGGTCATCAGTCCCCTGGAACTTAGAACTACTTAAACCTAACTAACCTAAGGACATCACTCACATCCATGCCCGAGACAGGATTCGAACCTGCGACCGTAGCGGTCGCGCGGTTTCAAACTGTAGCGCCTAGAACCGCTCGGCCACCTCGGCCGGCACGGCTGTAGTCACGACCGCTCACAATGTCCTCTGAAAGACTATCCTGGTGCAAAACTGCAACACAGCAGATTACTTTAATCTAAAAATTTTAACAACCCACGCAAACACAAACTATGCACCGTGTAAGAGGGATGCAAATGGTACAAAACACTCTCATGAAAAATTATTTGCCGCCGAATGTTCAACTTGTTTTTAAAAGAACTCTTACAGTGGAAGGGTGGCAACTTTCTATGCTAAAATGACCGTTTAAATTGTGGTGTCACCGCCAGACACCACACTTGCTAGGTGGTAGCTTTAAATCGGCCGCGGTCCATTAGTACATTTCGGACCCGCGTGTCGCCACTGTGTGATCGCAGACCGAGCGCCACCACAAGGCAGGTCTCGAGATACGGACTAGCACTCGCCCCAGTTGTACGGACGACGTAGCTAGCGATGCACACTGACGAAGCCTCGCTCCTTTGCAGAGCAGATAGTTAGAATAGCCTTCAGATAAGTCTATGGCTACGACCTAGCAAGGCGCCATTAGCAGTATATTGTCAGAAACTATAAAGTCTCACTTGTATCGTCAATAGCGATGTACCAAGGATGGATTAAAGTTAAGTATTCCAGCAGCTACGTACTTTTCTTTATAGCATTCATTACGTATCCTGTTTCAGACCTCACGCCATCCTGCGTGAGCTTATAGCGTGTATTTCGGTCTCCTCAAACCACACTGTGTCGGCACTTCTGTCGACACATCATAAATAAAAACCCATGAGATTCTGTCTTACATAAAATGTACAAACATGCTCTACATGACACATATGATCGTAGGCAAGATAAAAACATATTTCAGGAATTCGGCCTTTACACCTTAAGCAATAAATTCGTTAACACCGAATCCGACAAACATGACAGAGGCAGCTATTAACGTATGGCAGATTGACAGGAGGGATTACTGAACGACCCGAACCGCAGATAGCTCTATCGCGTCCCAACTCCACAAGGGAAACGCGGACCACCCAATTCGTAAATAACCACCTTCCTGCCGGTGGGCAACCGGAGAAGAATGGTGGGACGACCCCAAAACAAAGCGGGTGGTGACCTCACCAAGAAAACAAGTAGAATTTAACAAGTAAATGAAAGAACACTCAAGACATGTCGTCATCGGTGTTGTTATCATGTGTAAGTCCATTAAAGTGGTCTGGATGGACAATTTGGAAGAGTCTAATCATGAATTCTTCCTGGTATTCGTTCGTTTTCCGTATTGTCCGCAATGAAATTGTAACGGTATTTCGGCATCGAAACTGTTATTACGAAGTTTTACACACTTTGCACCACCACAGTCTACACAGTCCCTTCTTTCCTCATCCGGTAGTACTCCATATTTGCGACAAAGAGTCGAACAATTTTCTACGCTGGATAAACATGGAATGAGATTTTTCCATGTGAGAGAATCCGCCGACGAAACGTCAAGAACACCAGACATCCCACTCACTAACGACATAAATCGTCTGAGATTCCCCAGCAACTCACAAATAAATCGCGGAGGCATGTAATTTAGAGCAACCAAGGGAACGATGGAAAATAGATAAAAATGACGATCACAAATAATTGATCACAACGCCCGCCACCAGAGTCGCATGACCGATTTACGATCGCACGTTCGATATGTATCGTTTGGACCCCGCGACTTCGAAAGGCAATCATTTTTGGAAATTACCTAATTTTCTATGTCGATGTCTTGGTCTACTTTTCCATATCGATGTCTTGGCCGTCGTATTCTGACGTTGTCATTGGGGTTTCACTGTTGCTTTGAAGTAATTAACATTTAACTGAAGTAATATTCAGAATGAATTTTAAGAACTTGGAAATGTATGTCTGTCGATACGTCATTATTATCGCTTTGCGTACTACAATAAATGATTCATTTCTCATTTTATTTATCATTATTGTTTAATAATTCTCAAGCTTTTAATGTGAACTTTGACTTAACTCAAAATTCTGTAATCTCTTCAGTCTGAGAATTTACCCCCACGCAAGTAATGATCGACATCATCAACACATATGTTGTTGGTTGTGTGGTGTCACCGCCAGACACCACACTTGCTAGGTGGTAGCCTTTAAATCGGCCGCGGTCCGTTAGTATACGTCGGACCCGCGTGTCGCCACTATCAGTGATTGCAGACCGAGCGCCGCCACACGGCAGGTCTAGAGAGACTTCCTAGCACTCGCCCCAGTTGTACAGCCGACTTTGCTAGCGATGGTTCACTGACAAATTACGCTCTCATTTGCCGAGACGATAGTTAGCATAGCCTTCAGCTACGTCATTTGCTACGACCTAGCAAGGCGCCATTACCATTTGCTATTTATCTTGTGATGCATGTACCGTCAGACCTATGTTCACCAATCATGGATTAAAGTTAAGTATTCCAGAAGCTACGTACCTTTTTTGCTAGACTCTACTCCTTTACCTGTTCCAGACGTCACGCCAGCCTGCGTGAGCTTAAACGCGTGCCTTTCGGCTACCTCACAGTGGCTTGGCTGTCTTGCCAAGTCACAACAGTTTGTTACACGAATTTACGACTCATTGTAACTAACTGTTTTCAGTTATAAACTGTTCGCTTTAGTAGTGGCGAAGAATTGCATGATTGAAATTTCGCTGAAATACAAATTTAATCCATATCAGGTCTGAAATGAATGTAAATAAGTTACATAAAACTGCAACTAGTTATTTTTTTGAATAACTATGGTTTATTCCATGAACCATCTTCAGATGGCTTCCGGAGATTACAACACTATTTGTAGCATAATTCTGGGTGCTGGCTCTGTGACAAGAACAGTCTGAAATGTATCGCCATGACTACTGTTTACCTGTCGATATGGATGTAAATTTAGTTTTTTACTTACTTCTACATTATGGGCGGCTTTTCCCGTTAGTGTCCATCTGTCTGCTTCCATTTTGATGGTCAGTTGGTATATCACTTCGCACACTTTAACATAATATATATTAATTTATACTCTGACAGCAAAACTTTACCAGCATCCAGCATGTGCTCTACAAAAGCTGATAGTAACAAAGATCTTGACAAAAACATATGGCGTAAGCCTACTTTGCACAGAAGAGTAATTTGTTCTTTTTTACATGTATCAAAGTCGATATAAGGGCAAATATTTTAATCAGACTAAGAGCACAAAATAAAATAAATAAATGGATCAGTTACTACAAGAACAAACTTCAAATGATCTGATGTCTTATTTCTGTTTGTATATTAACCTATAATACAGTCAGTTTATAGCACATATTTTAATCAAGACTGGCATTAACATAAATGCCCAGCAGTCAATAATACCGAGCTACCGTATTTGCAATGAGATACAGCCGTTTGTATGACCATGAACTTTATATTTAAGTGTAAATTTTAAACAATAACAAACCTTCAATTGAGCTGTTGACTTATTTCTGGTATTACGTTAATATGATCTCGAATATAAGAGTAGATTCTGTTTATTTTCACTAAGGTAATATACAGAGGGGTCCAAAAAAATGTATCCACTGTCTAAAAGTCCATAACTTGCAAACTAATTGACGGAGTTGTCTCATTTTAGGTGATACTGTAGCTTAAAGTCCAACTTAAAGATATCACTGTAGATGTTCTAAATGGTCACCATTAACATCCACACACAAACGATGCCGCCGAACTGCAGCACGAACTACCTACTGCAACGTGTTCAGTTGGAAATTTGCACCTCAATGTACGATGGATTCTCGAAGTTCATCCAGTTTGTGTGGCTTTTGTCGATAAACGACGTCCTTTAGTGAAACTTCCTGGCAGATTAAAACTGTGTGCCCGACCGAGACTCGAACTCGGGACCTTTGCCTTTCGCGGGCAAGTGCTCTACCATCTGAGCTACCGAAGCACGACTCACGCCCGGTACTCACAGCTTTACTTCCTTTAGTGTTCCCCACACGTAAAAGTCCAGAGGAGTGAGGTCTGGGGAACGTGGTGGATACTCGACAGCACCTCTGCGGGCTATCCTGGTAGATTTTCGTCGAGATACGCCCTAACACGATTTTTGCAGTGGGCTGGGGCACCATCTTGTTGAAAGTAAACTCTTCTGTCTCCATACTAGTCTCGGATGGCAGGTAAAATGGATGTCTAAATCTTCTGAAGGTACACCTCACAGCTAACTGTGCCGTCAAAGAAGAACGGCCCAATCAAGCCCCGGTAAGACCACCCACACAACACATTTACTCCTGGCAAATTCACGGCTTTGTCTGCATGGACGTTCGGATTTTCGGCGGCCCAGTAGATGCAACTGTGGCGATTTACTGTAATATTGAGTTGGAACTGTGCCTCATCAGACCACACAATCATCTCTGCAAACTCTTCATCGTTGCGCACCATGTTAGTAAACCACTCGCAGTACTCCATTCTAAGATCTGGGTCGTCCTCGTTCATTGCGTGTAGCAATCGTGGGATGTAGCACTTCCACTTTGCTATCTTCAAAATTCGCCGAACACTTGAGCGACTCACTCCAGTTTCACGGGCACACTGTCTCACAGACTTCTGTGGTGAGCGAGTGAATTGTTCTAACAAACGACGGGTGTTAGCAGGACTTGTTACTGTTACAGGTCGTCCAGATCGTTGTTTGTGTACATCTTTAACACAGCCTTCGGCTTCAGATTTGTCTCGAATGCGACGAATCGTTAAACGTGTCGGTGGCTCTGTTTGATACTCATTTCGCCATTGCCGTTGAACGTCATTAATGTTTTCGTACTTAAAATACCACTTCAAAACTGACTTCCCTTCATCGAATGTAAGCCTTGCGCCAGCCATGTTTACTCGAGTAACTAGGTGCAACTAAGAACAAAACACTGACTATCTGGCGACTGTCATCTGACAAAACAAAACAACGCAATACAACGCTTGTGTGGCGATTTCCGGAACTATAAACTATTACACTACCAAAGATGAGACAACTCCGTCAATTAGTTTGCCAGTTATGGACTTTTAAACAGTGGATACATTTTTTGGACCCCTCTATATATAAAGGTTATAGTGTTTGTAATGGACTAAAGCTGTTTCTATGACCGTACACTTTATATTTAAAACGAAGAACAAAAGCTCAAGTGAACTGTTGACTTAATTTTGTTCTTACATTAACGTGATCTGGAATATTGGTAAAGGCAGATTCTGTTTGTTAATAGGGAATAAAACATAATTATTAAAAAAAGTGACTGGTTGCAGTTTTATGTAACTTTTTTACATTCAGTTAACAGTCACAGGTTATAAAATATCTGTAATGGATAAGCTTAGTCTGAAATGATTTTTGTTGTTACATTTTTTTGTACTAATTCCTGATTAGTGTAATGTATTCAGCTGCCATTTTGATCATTAGCTGTAGACTACTTTTTTCCACATTGCGCCGGTCAAGCTGCTTCGGACTCTATGCCTTTCCGACAATTTAAGCATATGTAATATACACTGCTGAAAGAGGAAGGCTTACATACACTTCCGACATGGCACTGTTTATCATTTGATGCAAAGGTACAATAGTTAGAGAGGAAATTATTTTGTATCATTATTATTATGCCAGTATCATAACAAGTTTTGGCGTTGTCTGATCCCCAGAGTCCATGATTCTCAATCCTCCTATTCATCTTCTCTTACATCTCTTCCTTTATTGTTTTTACAAGTTCTTTCCAGGTCTTTCCAAGTTTTCTTCGGCTTTCCTTGTTTCTGCGGCTTTGTGGTATCCGCCGCATAGTCTTCCTAGGTAACTCTTGGAATCACTTGTCCGTTGGACATGATCGTACGGTATTAACTGCTTCCATTCAATGTCCGTTGTTAATGACCATTCTACACCCACTCATAATCCAACCTCTTCAGTACGAATTCCATTTTGGATACTGCTAATTCCGTCTGAAAACGCCCATTTCAGTGGCAGTCAACTTCCTCTTCTTATCCTCTGTAACTCTCCATGTCTCTGCGCTATACAACAAGCAACCTTTAACTAGAATTACATGAGGGCCAAAATTTGCAATAACATTTTTTAACCAACATTTGTATATGCACAATTCGTGTGAAAACGCTGTAACCGCACTTCTTCTTTATTATTTTACCGCCCCGTCGCAAATGGTGTGATATTTCTTCTCTGACTTAACAAAGCATAAAAGGAAATGAGGCGTCAGGTGACAGACGATTGACCATCAGCGTAGGATAATGTCCATGTAAGTAAAAAAAAATAGGAATTCATAATTTTATGTGGCTCGCTACAGCTACGTCTCTGGTCTGACAACTTTCTCTAATTTGCACAGAATGTGTCAACTCTTGTTTCTACTTTCTTGTAATTAGTTACGAAAGATCAAATTAAAGCGTAAGTTAGCGAGCTTGTGTTGGAGGAGCGATGTTCTCATGGCGATGGGAACTGCCGAAGCAAACACGCATGATGTGAGAAACCTTGTCCACACGTGGTGCATTCGTCAAGACAGCCGGCAAGAGCACTTGATTTTTCTTCCGCCCTACTTGATACTTTATACCTCTTACCGAATCCGAACACATCACAGGAGGAGACGATAATAACCACAGGTCCCCAGCAGGACGTTTTTCTGGGCGATTTTGAGTGCTAGATGATGGCGAGATAGTCGCTTCAAATGTCGACAGCAGCTACCGCAATCGGCTGTTAAGAAACACTGGGCGAAACGAAGATTTCGTCAAACGAGATGTGGGGAACGGACTAGGAGCTGCGTGACGCTGCGTGAGTAATTAATTAGTGTCTAGTTTCACGGTGAGCTGCTATTCCGACCGGTCAACAGAGAGACTGCTGGAGGCTCTCGTAGAAGCAGGAACAAACAGAGCGGCGGAAGGAGAAATGGTCTACCGTCTCTCACACGAAGAGGCTCCAGGCACGAGCTGCAAGGGCAACGTATTCTGAAATATCGACGTTTCGATAAATCGCGCGGATGGAATCGATGCTGTTGATGTATCAGACTTAGAATATCAGTATTTTCTAATACACTACTGGCCATTAAAACTGCTACACCAAGAAGAAATGCAGATTATAAACGGGTATTCATTGGACAAATATATTATACTTGAATTGACATGTGATTACATTTTCACGCAATTTGGGTGCTTAGATCCTGAGAAATCAGTACCCAGAACTACCACCCCTGGCCGTAATAACGGCCTCGATACGCCTGTGAATTAACAGAGTTTCGATGGCGTGAACAGATGCAGCTTCAACTCGATACCACAGTTCATCAAGAGTAGTGACTGGCGTATTGTGACGAGCCAGGAGCTCGGCCACCATTGACCGGACGTTTTCAATTGGTGAGAGATCTGGAGAACGTGCTGGCCAGGAGAGCAGTCGAACATTTTCTGTATCCAGAAAGGCCCGTACAGGATCTGCAATATACGGTCGTGCATTGTCCTGCTGAAATGTAGGGTTTCGCAGGGATCGAATGAAGGGTACAGCCACGCGTCGTAACACTTCTGAAATGTAACGTCCACTCTTCAAAGTGCCGTCAATGCGAACAAGAGGTGACCGAGAAGTGTAACCAATGGGACCCCGTACCATGAAGCCGGGTGATACTCCAGTATGGCTATGACGAATACACGCTTCCAATGTGCGTTCACCGCGATGTCGCCAAACACGGATGCGACTATCGTGATGCTGTAAACAGAACCTGGATTCATCCGAAAAAATGACGTTTTGCCGTTCGTGCACCCAGGTTCGCCGTTGAGTGCACCATCGCAGGCGCTCCTTTCTGTGATGCAGCGTCAAGGGTAACCGCAGCCATTGTCTCCGAGCTCATAGTCGATGCTGCTGCAAACGTCGTCGAACTGTTCGTGCAGATGGTTGTTGTCTTGCAAACGTCCCCATCTGTTGACTCAGGGATCGAGACGTGGCTGCGCGATCCGTTACAGCCACGCAGATAAGATGCCTGTCATCTGGACTGCTAGTGATACGAGGCCGTTGGGATCCAGCACGGCGTCCCGTATTACCCTCCTGAACCCACCGATTCCATATTCTGCTAACAGTCATTGGATCTCTACCAACGCGATAGGCTACAATCTGACCTTTCTCAAAGTCGGAAACGTGATGGTACGCATTTCTCCTCCTTGCACGAGGCATCACAACAACGTTTCACCAGGCAACGCCGGTGAACTACTGTTTGTGTATGAGAAACCGGTTGAAAACTTTCCTCATGCCAGCACGTTGTAGGTGTCGCCACCGGCGCCAACCTTGTGTGAATGCTCTGAAAAGTTAATGATTTCCATATCATAGCATCTGCTTCC
This sequence comes from Schistocerca americana, assembly GCF_021461395.2. Taxonomy (NCBI): domain Eukaryota; kingdom Metazoa; phylum Arthropoda; class Insecta; order Orthoptera; family Acrididae; genus Schistocerca; species Schistocerca americana. The sequence continues at coordinate 61,710,085 of NC_060128.1, forward strand.
TGTCGGTTAATTTTGCGTCTGTAGCACGTCATCTTCGTGGTGTACCTATTTTAATGGCCAGTAGTGTATGAGTTTCGAGTATAGGAAAAGTAACTCAAGTTACTCTCATGCAATTTTAACAATCCTGTCGGAGGAACGTCCTTAACGGAGCATTATACCAGAGATTAAAATAACACTACAGTTGTCAGTTTCTTTTATTTAACACACGACCGGTTTCGCGCTCTTATATGCCTATCTGCAGCTATCTTATGTTCTTTTAACTGATGACTATGGCGTGTTGTTCCACGTCGCCACATATACAGGGAGACTATAACTAAACTTTCAAACCGCTGTAGAAATAACACCACTGGTCAGAATGACGTCAAATTGCAACGGAATATTATCGGAGAAGGGGGAAAACGTATGGCAGAAGAAAAATAAAGTTACAAAATGTAGCAATAGATGGCGCTGTGATCATCATAATGTAATAGTGTTCGACTACATCAAAATGGCTCGATCTGAAGATGATCATGTAAAGATGAAAACCGGTCTCCCTTGAATATATATGCTTACGATCTAGACAATTATACTTATTATTAAAGATCGTAATTGGAGCGCGGATGCTTCAAATAATCTTTCATAGATGCAACCGCTAGACGTCATGATGTCGGGAAGTTGCAACGATGAAATATTGTGCGAGTTACACAATACTATCCGACGGCAAACACGAGAAGCGTATTTGCAACAGATGTTTTCAGAAATAATTAATATAAATTTAAGGAGAAAGTATTTTCTGATGATGTAAATGTTATCAAATTATCGTTTTAATGGGTCACAGTTGCAAAATGCTGACATTATATACAGAGGAATGGAAAAATCTGTAGGAGCCGACACCGAGGAACAGGTTTGAATATTAAAGTAAAACGATGGTTGTTTACTTGAAAGAAAGGCGGATCCATTATAAATTTATTCTTTTCTACAAGCACGGAAACTGGGCTCAAAAATTCCAAAATGACTGTCAAAACATTCACTCTACAAACACTAGAAACAAGTCAAACGAAAACGAGATGGAAGAAAAGCAAGAAAACTCCTCGCTATTTTATAAGTAGTCGCCATGATACTTGATACATGTATCCCTCTGTGAGACAAGACGGATAGTGCCTTCATGGAAAAATGTTTGCGCTGGACTGCTGAACCATGATTTTACCGAAGCGTGCACCTCTTCGTCTGAAGCGAATCGCCGGACAGGAATGTTTCTTTTCAGGGCTACAAAAATAGGGAAATGACATGGGGCGCTTCCACACGTTGTCAAGGTTGTTTCGACTATACTGGAGAAGCGTCGCTGGCAACCCCTTACACATCCTCCATACGCTCCCGATCTCTCCCCACGCGGTTTCCATACCTTTGCAGCCCTGATGACAGACATTCGTGTCCACAGATTTGCTTCGGGTGAAGAGGTCCAAACCTGGCTACAGTCAGGGTTCCATAGGCAACCGCAAACAATCTCCGACAAAGTCTATATGTACTAACACTGTAGAGATTACTTTTGAAATAATAAACGGCTTTTTTAATTTTTTCCGTGTGCCTCGCTTTCATCTAACTGCCCCTGATAGGAGTTTTCATTTCCAGCTAGATCGTCTGCGGGCCATTATTGCCTCGGTAGTTCCAGCATTTCCTCGGAACCCAAACTTATTTTCCCTCAGGACGGATTTTACTAATAGTTCAGTTCTTCTATAAATTAGTCGTGTCAGTGTTTTGCATCTGCCACTTACTGGAATGGTTGATCAATAATATGTTCACTCATTGTTAATGCTCTGGTCCTCCATACATTATTCTTGAAGTTTCCCCACGGAAGCAGAAAACAGCAAGTCATGATTCGGCCAGTCCTGAGTTCGGTAAGCTGCGGCTCGGAAGCCACATGCGGCTCTTTGGATGTGAAGCTGCGGCTCTTTACTTCAATACGCAGATATTATTTATTTTATATGAAAAAATTTTTTTTAATTGTTCTGAATCGATTAACGAGGATTAGGCACCATTTTTATCCTTAATAATCAGCCCATTGTTCTCGCTTTTCACGGAACCCCTCCCCCGTGACACACGTTCTCAGTTCCGATAAGTCCGTTCATGCCAGTCGGCGATCAGCGCACACGGGAGGCGACCACAGAGCGAGACAAACAGTGTTTCGTGTCATTTTAATAATTCAATTATTGGAGAATTATTTATTATATCTAGGTAAGTATAGGGCGATCAAAAAGTCAGTACAAATTTGAAAGAATAAACCACGGAATAATGTAGATAGAGAGGTAAAAATTGACACACATGCTTGGAATGATGTGGGGTTTTATTAGAACAAAAAAAAAAAAAAAACAAAGTTCACAAAATGTCCGACAGATGGCGCTGGACAGGAAAACGTCAGTGACTGCGCATGACAATCGTGTATAAAAGGAGCTGTAATGAGAGAAAGAGAGACCATCCATAACACAGATTCCTACACCTTTTTCCCCTCCGCCGGTGTGCCCCAAGGCTCGGTCCTCTTCCCCCTTCTGTACCTTTTGTACACGGCGGACATGCCGCCGCCGTCAGCCCCCGTCCACCTTCTCCAGTTTGCCGATGACACCGCCTTCCTCGCCCTTGCCCCCACCCTGCAACGCTCCCAACGCCTTCTCCAATCCCATCTTGACCGAGTCACCGCTTGGTGTAACTAGTGGTTGCTCAAGGTCAATCCTTCGAAAACCCAGGCGATCATTGTAGGCAAAACCACCCCTTCCTTCCGCCTCCTTGATTTCTACATCACCATCTATGGCCGTCCTATCGCCCTCACTCCCACCCTTAAGTACCTTGGCGTCACCCTCGACCGCCGCCTCTCCTGGACTCCCCACCTCCGGACAATCCAAGCCAAGGCACGCTCCCGACTCAGTCTCCTCAAGCTCCTCTCTGGCTGTACGTGGGGTCTGGACTCCTCCACCATCCTCCACACCTATAAATCCCTCATCCGCCCTATCCTTTGTTATGCCCATCCAGCCTGGATCTCCGCCCCCCCTACCTTTTATAAATCCCTCCAAATCCTTGAACGCCATGCTCTCCGCCTCGCCTATCGCATCCGTCTCCCCTCCCCCACGCGGATCCTGCATGATCTCATCCCCTTCCCCCACCTCCTCCTTTTCCTTGAAAGGATACGGATCCTGTACACCTCCCGTAAACTCGATCCTCCTCACCCGCTCGTCTCACCAATCCTCTCCCATCCCCGCCCGCTGCCGTGCCTGTATTCCCACGTCCCGCCCGGTCTCCATCTCTCCACCCTCCTTACTCTCTCCCAAGGTGGCTTCCGCCAGCTCCCCCTCCCTGATGATGTCCTCCTCCCCTCCATCTACCCCTCCTATCAACTTTGACCCTGCCCCACCACCCACTTCCGGTGTCCTTTCCTTTAGGCACCCTCCCTCCCTCCCTTCTCTTCCCTTCCCTCCCCTTCTCTTTCCTTTTCCCCCATCCCCTCCCTCCACCACTCTTCCCCCCGGGCTTCCCCTCCCCCTTCCTCCCTCCCCCCTTTCTCCCCTGCCCGTGGCATCTCTGCTCTCCCCTCTCCCTCTCCCCTTCCTCCTCCTCCTCTCTTGGCAGGTCCCCGGACTCGCACACGCATGGTGAACATTCGCGCGCCGGAGATCATCGCCATCAGTGTCTAGTGTGTGCCGTCGTGTTTAGTGTTCAGTGTTCCCCGTCACGCTCCCTCGTTCACCAGTGCCATCGTCATCTTCAGAGTTTGTGCGTCGTCTCATCTGTTAGCAGTGTGGATTATCGACGAGTGTGAACGGCTCCGTGTTTGTCTCTATGTGTCTCCTGTTTTATTGCCCACATTCTGTAACTTATGTGTCTTCTCCTGTTTTCTCTGCTTGTATATTCTATGGCTGAAGAGCAGCGTAGTGTGCTGCTGACAGCCTGCCTGTTGTACAGGCTTTAAAATAACAATAAAGTAAAAAAAAAAAAAAAAAAAAAAAAAAAGAGAGAAAGAGAAAGAGAGAATCAGATGCGCCAGCAGTCGCAGCATGTTGACGTTACCTGAAAATGCGCTTTTAGTGAAGCTGAATTATCAGAATGGGGAATGACCTAGTTCAGCGTTACGATCCTATCGCCATAGGAAGGACATTCGAACGGGTAAAGGTCCGTTGACAAATGCAGCTGTGGCGAGAATGATTTCGAAGTTCGAAGCCACGGGTTGTTTAGACGATAGACCCCGTAGTGGCCGACCGAGCACAAGGCGTAATGCTGCTGAGACAGTTCAGGAAGAAACGGAGACTGTAGCGGGTTCGTCAGCGCTCGTGCAGTCGCACGTCGCACCGGCATTCCATACACTACTGTTTTGTTGGCATTTAGGCGTACCCTCCGATGCTATCCGTACAAAATCCATCGGCATCATGAACTGTTACCTGGCGATTTAGTGAAGCGGAGCGCATTTGCGGTGTGGGCGTTTCAAAAGATGGCGGAAGATGACGATTGGTTGAGTAACGTGTTGCGGACCGACGAAGGTCATTTCACGCTCCGAGGGTCTGTCAACGCCCACAACTGCAGAATTGAGGCTACCGAAAATCCTACAACTGTTGTGGAAACTCCATTGCACGACGAGAACGTCACGGCATGGGTTGGATTTACCACATCTAGCGTTATCGGGCCTTTTTTCTTCGAGGAAATGAGTGATTCTGGTTTTGTAACTGCTACCGTGACGGGTGAGAGGTACACCGATATGTTACAGAATCGCATCGTCCCCAGCCTGGCTGATAAACACCTGCTGGAACGTACAATGTTTATGCAGGATGGTGCTCCACCCCATATTGCTAGACGCGTGAAAGATCTCTTGCGCTCGTCGTTTGGTGATGATCGTGTGCTCAGCCGCCACTTTCGTCATCCTTGGCCTCCCAGGTCCCCAGACCTCAGTCCGTGCGATTATTGGCTTTGGGGTTACCTGAAGTCGCAAGTGTATCGTGATCGACCGACATCTCTAGGGACGCTGAAAGACAACATCCGACGTCAATGCCTCACCATAACTCCGGACATGCTTTACAGTGCTGTTCACAACATTATTCCTCGACTGCAGCTATTGTTGACGAATGATGGTGGGCATATTGAGTATTTCCTGTAAAGAACATCATCTTTGCTTTGTCTTACTTTGTTATGCTAATTATTGCTATTCTGATCAGATGAAACGCCATCTGTCTGACATTTTTTGAACTTTTGTATTTTTTTGGTTCTAATAAAACCCCATGTCATTCCTAGCATGTGTGTCAATTTGTATCTCTCTATCTACATTATTACATGATTTATTCAGTTTTCAAATTTATAGTGACTTTTTATCGCCCGATATTTTTAACTGGGAAATATCGATGTAAAATGCTTTTTGGCAGATTATATTTTAAAGCATTTCGTATGCATTTACATAGGTATACGTTGACATAGTAAATTATTCCAAAACTTGTCATCTGCTGGTTTGGGGACCTGAATAACGATTTTAAAAATTCTTTATCACAGCTTCACCGCAAGCATGGCATCTACAAAAAAGAAGAAGAACTTCTAGGATTGCTACCGCTCTTGGGACAAACTAGAGGGGAAGACATAGGGAGTGCCGTGCACAAAGGCCTCGACGATAGTAAGATCGATTCAAATAAAATCGTTTCAATAGCAACTGATGGAGCCAGAAGTATGACACTAAAAAATAAAGGGACAACAACGATTCCTCAGAGGAAAATAAACCACGAAATTCTTAAATTTCAATGCATAATACGCCAAGAAGCGCTTTGTGCGCAGACATTTCCGGCCGAAATAGTTGAGGTCATGAAATTGGTAATCAAGATTATTAACAGCATCTTGTCAAAAGCACTCTACCATCGTCAGTTTAAAGAATTCTTAAACTAAATGGGGACTCAGTATTCCGACCTTCTCCTTCACAATAAAGTGCGATGGCTTTACAAGGGTAAGGTGTTGAGGCGTTTTGCCTTGTGCGTGAATGCAGTAAATACATTGCTCAATGAAAAAGGCATTCATCACCCTGAATTAGAGAACAGCAAAATTAAATGAGCTGAAACTAAAACTGCAAGGAAAGGGAAACCCAGCCTATGTTTTGGTAGAAGAATTGGTTTGTTTCGAAGGAAAATTAATTATTTTTGCAGAAGATAATCAGGACGGTAAAGTACTTCGTTTTCAATTGCTAAAGCAATATCGCGATGAAACCAGTGCAACTGTTGACTCGAGTTACTTCAGCACAGTTACTAAAAAATGAAAGATGAATTTGCTGTCAGATTTCAGCAATTCAAAGCCAACAAACCCACTGTAGCATTCATAGTAAATCCTCTCAACAGAAATAGTAACGACATCCACATTGAGCCATATGGAGCTGATAGTGGATCGGTAGAAATGCAATTGATGGATTTAAAAAGTAAAGCTAGGTGGAGTGGACAATTCACAGAGCTGAAAAGCAAATCGGAAGAGTTGGAAGTCCAGAAATGTATGTACGTAACGCAACAAAAGTGGACAGCTTTAAAAGAAATGCCGCGAGTTGAGGCACTTATATTCGACGCATGGAACAGTCTTCCAGATTGCTACAGTGAGGTAAAGAAGCTGGCATTTGGAGTGCTGACTATCTTCGGATCGACATATTCGTGTGAGCAAGCGTTCTCTTGCATGAATATAATTGAAAGTAAAGTAAGGAGCCAACTAACGAATGGAAATTTAGACTAGTGTTTGAAACTTAAAACAACAAGTTATGAGCCAAATTTATCCAAACTTTCTGAAACCATGCAACGCCAACTCTCCCATTGAATTTGATCGCTCGAATGTATGTTGTAGTTTTTTTTCATTTTTAAATAGTAAACTTCAGATTATCTACTTGAATAACCATGCAAAGCCATCGCTCCCATTGAATTTGGTTGCTGAATTGTTTGTTGTTGAAGTACGAGTTAGTGTTGTAAGTGAATGTTTAATTGTTTTAATATTTTACTTGAATAGTAAGTGAGTATATAATAATACCATATATGTATTATCTAATTTGTGGTGAAAAAAACACTACTTACAGTATATGAACAAGTATATATTTTTCTTATGAATGAATAGATTAGTTTTTTTCGTAAAAAACTTTATTTATGCAAGTACAGTACTACTTGCTGTAGGCAAGAAAAATTTTTGTGCGTCTTTAAAAACACTGAAATTTTATAAATTGCAATTTCTGACTCTTCCGACTTAAAACGTTGCCGACCCGTGGGCTAGTCCATACCAGCCAGCGTACATGACCAGGTGTCTTCACATTAGAAGAACCCTCGGCCCTGGGGAAAGTGCCCAGCCCTTCACTCTGGACTGCACGCATCGTGTTCACCCATTGCCTTTCTCCTTAGCGATAAGAACAACTCGTTTCGACGCAGGCAGATTTGCAGGCTTTCGTTAGCGGCCACTATAGTGCCAATGAACTCCTCGTACGTCAACCGGAGAGTTTTTTTTTTACTTTCTTTCTTACATACTGAAACTAAGAGAGGAAATACGGAGGGCCTTGCTGAACTGTTACACGTGCTGCTCTAGGCTAAGACCACTGCACAGCAAGAGTATCGCATTACAGTGGCGCCTCGTCACTATACATTCTGAATTTACACTACTGGCCATTAAAATTGCTACACCAGACGCGAAATTTAACCGACACGAAGAAGATGCTGTGATACGCAAATGATTAGCTTTTCAGAGCAGTCACATAAAGTTGGCGCTGCTGGCGACACCTACAAAGTGCTTACATGAGGAAAGTTTCCAACCGATTTCTCATACACATACACCAGTTGACCCGTGTTGCCTGGTGAAACGTTGTTGTGATGCCTCCTGTAAGGAGGAGAAATGCGTACCATCACGTTTCCGACTTTGATAAATGTCGGATTGTTGCCTATCGCGATTGCGGTGTAGCGTATCGCGACATTGCTGCTCGCGTTCGTTGAGATCCAATGACTGTTAGCAGAATATGGAATCGGTGGGTTCAGGAGGGTAATACGGAACGCCGTGCTGGATCCCAACGGCCTCGGATCACTAGCAGTCGAGATGACAGGCAACTTATCCGTATGGCTGTAACGGATCGTGCAGCCACGTCTCGATCCCTGAGTCAACAGATGGGGACGTTTGCAAGACAACAACCATCTGCACGAACAGTTCGACGACGTTTGCAGCAGCATGGACTATCAGCTCTGAGACCACGGCTGCGGTTACCCTTGACGCTGCATCACAGACAGGAGCGCCTGCGACGGTGTACTCAACGACGAACCTGGGTGCACAAATGGCAAAACGTCATTTATTCGGATGAATCCAGGTTCTGTTTACAGCATCACGATGGTCGCTTCCGTGTTTGGTGATACCGCGGTGAACGCACATTGGAAGCGTGTATTCGTCATCGCCATACTGGCGTATCACCTGGCGTCATGGTATAGGGTGCCATTGGTTACACGTCTCGGTCGCCTCTTGTTCACACTGACGGCACTTTGAACAGTGGACGTTACATTTCAGATGTGTTACGACCTCTACCCTTCATTCGATCCCTGCGAAACCCTACATTTCATCAGGATAATGCACGACCGCATGTTGCAGGTCCTGTACGGGCCTTTCTGGATACAGAAAATGTTCGACTGCTGCCCTGAATACCACATTCTCCAGGTCTCTTACCAACTGAAAACATCTGGTCAATGGTGGCCGAGCAACTGGCTCGTCACAATAGTTCAGTCACTACTCTTGATGAACTGTGGTATCGTGTTGAAGTTCCATGGCAGCTGTACCTGTACACGCCATCCAAGCTCTGTTTCACTCAATGCCCAGGCATATCAAGGCCGTTATTACGGCCAGAGGTGGTTGTTTGGGCGCTGATTTCTCAGTATCTATGCACCCAAACTGCGTGAAAATGTAGTCACATGTCAGTGCTAGTATAATATATTTGTCCAATGAATACCCGCGTATCATCTGCATTTCTTCTTGGTGTTGCAATTTTAATTGCCAGTAGAGTATACAAATTTTTAGATTCAGGTAAATATGAGAATGCGAATGTAATGGCATCTGCTGTATAAAGTTATGCTTACAACTAATTTATACAACTGTAGCCAGAGCCAATAATAATAACAACAGTAAAAATAATGATATGAATAACAATATGCGTAGCTTGTCTGAAATGAGAAAGAACTGATTTTTTAGAGTTTTGTTGTTTTATACATAATAAAGTTTACAATCAGAATGGGCGTAAGAGAATTAGATGGATTATCCCCATTCCTTTTCAAATGCGTCTTGGAAAAGGTCATTCGAGAGTGGAGAAAGTTGTTAGCCCAAGAAGAAACAAATGAATAGCGGTTCAGACTTCGTCCTAAGAACAAAGGGGTGTACATTGACTGCTTGGCCTTTGCGGATGACCTGGCCATTTTTGCCAACAACATAGAGTCAGCAGCCAACATGATCAATAGGGTGTCAGAAAATGCTAAAAAAGTTAGTCTCCAGAACTCTGTTCAAAAGACGAAATGTACGACGAACATCTGTGATGGACCTGAATGGATGATCACCAATCTGACAAAAATCGGGTAAGTTAAGAATTTCAGGTTTCTTGGTAAAGTCATCCATGAAAATGGATTAGAAGAAGAAGCAATTAATGCCAGGATGATTAAGTGAGACCAAGCATGCCAACTGACAAAGAATACCTACAACAAGAAGTCTATGAGTATAGGGGCCAAGTTCCGACATTATAATACAGTTGTAAAACCTGGGGGCTTATATGCGTCCGAAACTTTGACCGTGAATGGACAAGGTCAAGCTGAGCGGCTGGAAAAGCGAGAGCCTAGGATATTAAGGAAAATCCTAGGTAGTAGGTGGGTTGATGGACAACGGCGAATGAGAGCAAACGAGGACTTTTACAGCAATACAGAACCTATCACAGCATCCATTAAGAAGAGACAATTGTTATTTTACGGTCATCTCATTAGAATGGACGGTGACCGACTAGCTAAAAGAATGTGGAGTTTCATCCAGTCTAAGGAAACAATGCCAAGATGATTCGAAGAATGTGAGAAAGGTCTTAGGCAGATTGGTATCTCAGAAAGAGAAATTCCTCACAGGAACAAATTTAGAGCCGGCCGGAGTGGCCGAGCGGTTCTAGGCGCTACAGTCTGGTACCGCGCGACCGCTACGGTCGCAGGTTCGAATGCTGCTTCGGGCTTGGATGTGTGTGACGTCCTTAGGTTAGGTTTAAGTAGTTCTAAGTTCTAGGGGACTGATGACCTCAGTTGTGAAGTCCCATAGTGCTCAGAGCCATTTGAACCATTTGAACCAACAAATTTAGAAGATTGGTTAACAGCTACCAAGGTTTTAAAATGGCATCAACGTGCAAAAGACGAAGAGGACCATTACCAAAAGAGCATAAACAGGGACTTCTTGGTGGGCTCAGAATATACTGGCAGGAAGCCAAACCTGGACCAAGAACAAGACCTAGACACTAAAATGAAATTGGTTGTTACCACGCAGTCCATAGAGGCTCAACTCGATAACAAAAAAAAAGTTTAGTTTAGGGCAAGAACGCCTTAATGATTAATTTATGTGAAACTGGGAATTTTCGTGCTTTTTCCAGACAAAATGACAAGTAGATATTAGTTAAAGAATTAACTTCCGAGCTGAAAATCTTAAGTTGCACCCATACAACAACTTAACGCTTACTGTACACTTCCTCATCAAATGTTCACTTGTAGTCACATTTATTTGATTTCGTCAATTTTTTTATTTATTTATTTATTTATTGTTCCGTGGGACCAAATTAAGGAGAAGTCTCCATGCTCATGGAAGGAGTCAATACATGAAATTATCACTCGATAATAGAAACAGATAAAATGAAATATAAAAAACATATTCAGGCGACAAGTCGTAAGTTTAAATAAAGAAAATTAACAATGTAACACTGGAATTTGCTTAATTTTTTAGCTTTCCCAGGAGCTCCTCGACAGAATAGAAGGAGTGAGCCATGAGGAAACTCTTCAGTTTAGACTTAAAAGAGTTTGGGCTACTGCTAAGATTTTTGAGTTCTTGTGGTAGCTTATTGAAAATGGATGCGGCAGAATACTGCACTCCTTTCTGAACAAGAGTCAAGGAAGTGCATTCCACATGCAGATTGGATTTCTGCCTAGTATTAACTGAGTGAAAGCTGCTAACACTTGGGAATAGGCTAATATTGCTAACGACAAACGATATTACAGAAAATATATACTGTGAGGGCAATGTCAGAATTCCCAGACTATTGAATAGGGGTCGACAAGACGTTCTCGAACTTACAC